>NC_137856.1:31270932-32679910 GCF_948465745.1 Chenopodium album | reverse complement strand
TATCTACTCCCCCTTTTTTCTAATAGTGATCAGACTTGTACATTACATGCTTACACGGGTTAGAAGATAATAATCTATGTCGTATAAGGAGGATTTTTTTTCCCTGCTTCACATTTAAGCTATAGTTCTGTGTCACAATCAAAGTACATGAAAATGTACCTCAGCTCTTTTGTCCTAAATATAGCTTTTATTGACTTGACAGATATATTAAGGTTTGACATGTGAAAGCCGTATCAAATGAGCATATGCAAGTATCTAAATATGCAAGTATCTAAAACTTAAAATGGCATATACAATTAAAAATTCAGAAATGCTTTTCCTCAGTAACCCATGTGGTAATGCTACTAATGCCTATATAACATGTATATTGTATAATAAGGAGTGAGAGCTATAGAACCTGATGTTATAGGAGTTAAACTTATGTGCAAATGTCCTGGTATTGGGCTTCTGAGGCTGCAGGTTTACAAGCTGTCATTTCATTGTCTTATCAGGTTGGTGATCCTGTTCAATTGCCAGCTACTGTGATGTCTACTGTGGCTAAAGATCTGGGGTAAAAATCTTAATCTTACATATCTGTCTTTTGTCATGTTAAAACCTACATCATAAATTACTTATTTAGATGCTTCTTACTTACTTATGTATCCCTGTAGATACGGCATGAGCTTGTTCAAAAGATTCCAGAAAGCTGGATATCCAGTATTGATGCTCAAGACGCAATATCGTATGCATCCTGAGGTACACTATTTGAACTTTGTGGTGTTATCACTCTTATGTAAAAAAATTTCGATTCTCTGCAAATACAGGTCTTTAAAGTAGTCTTATGTGGTTCTTAACCTAGATTTGAATTGGGTTCAGACTTACAGATTTCATAAGCTTGAGAGATATCTGGTTCTCCAGTATTACACAAACTATTATATTTCTAAACTTTGATCCCATATTCCCGAACTCATCCTTGATTTTTTTTAATTATTTATGTGTTTACTATTGTCATCTTCATGTCAATGATACAAGTGTGTTGTTTAAATAGATACGGAATTTTCCTTCTCAAGAATTTTATGATAATGCACTGGAAGATGGTGCTGATATTGAAGAACAAACAAAGCGTCTTTGGCATGATTATCGCTGTTTTCGCCCCTTTTGCTTCTTTGATGTAAAGGATGGGGCTGAGTCGCAACCTGAAGGAAGTGGATCTTGGGTAAATGTAGATGAGGTTGAGTTTGCACTCCTCTTATATCAGAAATTGATTTCCAAATATCCAGAGCTCAAGGCAAGCTCCAAACTTGCTATTATTTCTCCTTATAGACATCAGGTTAAGCTCTTCCGTCAGCGTTTCCGGGAAATGTTTGGTACTGATTCAGAAAAAGTAGTAGACATAAATACTGTTGATGGTTTTCAGGTATGTGATCTTAGTAGTTTTGTTCTTGGTTTCAAAATGTGCAATAATGTCTTTGCCAACTTAGATGTCATGGATAATGGATGCCTGAAATGAAAAGCAAGAGTGACCAAATAATTAACTATGCGATATATAGTCATACTCTCTGACTAAAAATAGTATTGAGAATTAAACTATATAAATTGCTGGAACTCATTGCAGGGACGGGAAAAGGATGTTGCAATATTCTCATGTGTTAGGGCAAGCAAAGATGGGGGTATTGGATTTGTTTCTGATTTTAGGCGTATGAATGTCGGCATCACCAGAGCTCGTTCATCCATCCTGGTAAGGCCGATCAACAAATCATATTTTGCATAATTTTTGTGATGATTCTTTCACCTGAACTTTGGAGTCTCTAGGTTGTGGGCTCTGCCTCAACATTGAAGAGGGACAAGCACTGGAGCAATCTCGTAGAAGCCGCTGTGAAGAATAATTCTCTTTTTGAGGTAAAATATGGTTTAATCTGCATTCCACAAATATTATGCACCTAAAAGATTAAATGCCCACTTGTTTAGCCAGTGTTGTCGTGCTTACAATCTGCTTGATCTGGGGCATGTTTCTGATAATTTGAAGTATTACTAATAATTATTGATGATGAAGCTGTTTCCATTAATCTAAGTGGGACATTCTAGTATTTTAGTCTAGCATCCTCCAGGGTGTAGCCGTGTAGGTCAATACATGTGAGACTTAAATACGGAGTATGTGTTTTTTGTCTTCAATAGTTTCAGAGTTTCTGTAAATTATTGAAAATGTATGCGTTGGAGGTTGACATGCTGAGTACTGAGTAGGGTTAAACAAGTTCTTGGATATGGTTATCTTTTTAGATTCAATTAGTGACTTAAGTATTGATTTATGTGGTATCTAAACAAGCTATTCAAGCTGAACATTGTCACGTTGAGGTCACTTTTAATATTGATAAACAAGTCAAACTTGTTCCATTGTACCACTAGCAAGGGTGAATGTTGCCTACTGTTTCTAAACCTAATCTACCTACAACCAAAAACTAGATTATCTTCTACATCAAGTTTTGATGCTAAACAAAGACTAAGCTAGATATTTTCTGGAAGACGTGAATCAAGCTGAACAAGGAAACAGCATCTCCGTTCTACTTCTTCAATTGACTTAAATTAATAAGAGAAGGTAGTATAACTCATTATGCTAATATCCTGCACAATCTTGTCATTGAAAGGTGCAAATATAGAAAAATGATGATTAAGAGGCTGGTTTCTGGATAGGATAAAATATGTCTTTCATGTGTGAAGATCCTTGTTTCTGTTGTGTGCAAGATACGAAGTAATTTTTCTCAATATTTAATGAGTATTATTTCTCATTCTGATCAATATTTATCATGGCAGGTGTCCAAGCCTTATGCATCATTCTTTAGTGATGAACACATGAAATCCATGAAAGTGGAGGTTGAGCCTGATGATTTCGATGAAGAAATGTATGCACCTATATATGGTGATGTGGACAACTCTGTACAAGGAATGGATGTCGAAGATGAAGGTTTTGGTGATGCAGGCGGTGATGATTAGGCACAGAATCCACATTAGGCAAACTGAAGAAGTATAGTAGATAGGCTTCATTCCTTGGGCAAACTGACATTACTGCCAAGGCTGTACTTTGCAGTTGAAGATGACTGTAGAAACTGATGACGTAACAATGAGTCAATGACTGTTAATAATTTCTGCCGGATGAGCTGCAGGAGGTAATGTCATCTTCCCGAATATTTGAAGATCTTGGGATCGGAAGGGAAGGGCTTTGGACGGCGACATATACCCCTGCCGGACTAAAGGGTTGGCCTCATGGGATAGTGAATCCTATACAATTTTGAAGATTGATCCTTAAATCATCTATATTTCTGACTTTATATCAGGAAAATATAAAATTATACCATTAAAGCTGTAAATGACTTGTTATTTATTATTATCATTATTTAAAAAACAATTGTATCAAATTATTTAATTAGGAAATCCATCATGATGGTTCCTAATAATTGAAGTTACTAATTTTGCTGAATTATAATATTATGTTATGATGTCATGCTGGCTTAAATTTGATTAAATAAGTACTTGTTAAGTTATTATTCCTACTCAATAAGACCACCCTACCTGTTTCTGTGGCAAATATCGTCAACTCAGTGTTAGTCGTATGCTAGTACAATTATTTTTTATTTATAGGTCTATACAATTTATCTTAGAACTAAGGGCCTGTTCTCATTGACTGAACTCAGCTGAACTGAACTCAGCTGAATTGAACTGAACTCAGCTGAACTGAACTGAACTGAACTGAAATGAATATTTTATAAGAGAAGGAAATTAGGAACTGAATTGAGCTGAACTGAACTGAACTCAGCTGAACTGAACTGAATTTCAACGTAAGAGAACATGCCCTAAATTTGAAACATGTAATTCTTGTTAAAATAAGTATGAGTTGATTTTAATTAACCTGGTATAAACATACTCATTTTGTACAAGCTATTGTATTTACTGAAGAAATTCAATGCTAACTAAACATACCAATCATACATGCTAACTATATTTTTAACATATGCAAACACAAATCACTAAACTTCATTAATAATTTTCAATTTCCTACCAAAGCTTTTTTTTTTTTTTTTCATTTTTAATTTTTATTTTTGAACATGTAGATTTTCTTAAATAAATTTCCCATTAGACTGAAAAAATATTGCTTTGAATATCTAAACATTTCACTTTTACATTCTACGTACAATATACAAAGTAAAAATCCCTCCACCTACAACATACGGGAATTTTCTTAGGGTATATGATATGAAAACTATGAACATGTTGCGTAATTATATTACTACGAGGTCTAACCTAGTTATGCCTATCATTGAATCATTCTCATGTCAATTATAGAATTTTTAACAATTATTTCATTTTCAAGTACCCATTGGCATAATTATTGTCTATTACTCTATATTAATATGATTGTATCTTTTCTAGATTATTATTAGTTTGATGAAATAAAAAAATTTATGAGTTTTTTGAAAAGAAAAAAAAAACACAATTTTATCACTTTACTTTAGAAAAAGTAATAAGGAGATAAAAGGGGGTAAATATAACAGGTTGTAATTTTGATATTTAGCTGGCACGCAATTGCCAAATTGGACCAAACCAACTAAACACGTTTGGCTCCTAAATCATATGGCAAAAATCTCTCATTCATTTTACATGTATAGATTGAACAAAATATTCCTTTCTGATACAACAAAAGAACTATATGAAATAATCTCGGCAAAATTCGTTACATTGTTAGCCAATTTCTTCTTAATTAGCGTTTGTTCCTAGCCAAATATTTGTGAAGATCTCCTATTTCATCAATCTATAATATATTATTGATGGATTCAGGATAATTCTTTTTACGACTAATTTGATGAATTATATCGCGAATTTGTTTCTATTATAAGGTGAGAATGTCATTTTTCCATTCGCATTTTTTATGTTTTTTGATGAAACATTTCACTTAATTCTACATGCTTAATTTGAATAAATGTTACGCTATAATATCAATATCAAGTTCCGACAAAGCTAATATACATTAATACAACATAAAAATATCACAAACATCTAAAAAAAATACAAATGCATGTTATTTTTGCATCATTATGTATGGCAACATTGATATATGCTTGTTTGTTTTAAGTGCTCAAGAAATCAAACATAAAAACATGGAAACATGTTTGTAATAATTAAATTCATAAATGTTGAAAAAATGTTAAAAGGTCAACTCATAAAAACAAGGAGGAAAAACCTCTAATGGAAAAGTTCAAATCTTTCCATGTTTTAATGAAAAAAAGACTATTTTTTTTTATTATGCTTAAATTAATTAATATGTTGAAGGTCTTCGTGGTTTCCACTCCAAGAAAAGGAATCAATCAATTAATAATTAATATTTGACAAAATATATGATTGGAGATTTTTGCCAACGGTATTTGATAAACTCTCTTTTATTACAAGATCTTGTTAGTTGGAAGGAATAAGATGTTAATTTATTAATTTTAATATTATTAAGGGAAAAAAAAATGTACATGTAAAAACATGAACATGAATTTCTCCTCCCCTTTTGCAGATTAGCTAGATTATTACATGAACAGTTAGCTTGTATCGAAAATTTGCTAACGAACGTTCGTTGTTTCGAAATTTTCTATCGTGTGTTATCCATCGACGATGTCAATGAAGATGAAGGGACTTCTCAAAGGTCTTAGATACATTTCAACAATTTTTGGTACGTTTTTATATAAGAAAGAAAAATCTTCATTTTTTTTAAAAAAAAAAAAATTATGTGGAAATAATTGTGGTTTTTTTGTAAATTTATTGGTGATAATGTAGATGAGGAACAAGAGACAGAGATGCAAATTGGGTTTCCTACTGATGTAAAGCATGTTGCTCATATTGGTTGGGATGGTCCGACTGCGAATTCGCCGAGCTGGGTATTGTAACAATTAATTTCATATGTATTATGTTTCAAAAAAAAAATAAAAAAATTCATATGTATTAGTTAAAAGTATGTTCAGATTAGTTATGATCGAATTTGAATCTTTCGCGTATTCTATAGATTAATCAATTCAAAGACGGGGAAGGAGGAGGAGGCGGAGGAGGAGGAGCTTTGAATGGTAAGAAATTAGATGACAAATGCAATTTTAAGTCGAATACTCTCTTTGTCTGGAAATAATAATTACCTTGGATATGAAACACGTGTTATGTTTCGTTTTTGTCTAGTTGATCAACAAAATGGACCTAGAACACGGGGTCTAGTCCAAGAAAAACGATTCTCTGCTAGTTCGGATTCACCCATTGAGTCTCCCTCTCGAAAGAAGTCCGACAAGCCTAGGGGATCGAGGCGTGCTAACTCGACTCCCTCTGCTGCTGTCGAATCCCCCAGAAGGTCATTAACAAAGCAGCAGCCACCTCAGCAACAACAGCAGCAACAGCAACAGCAACAGCAGCAGCAGGTTAGCCGAACAGCAGAAGGTGGTGAGTCAACCTCAGTGAGCCAAAAAACCTCCTCATCACGCCGAAAAAAGACCAAGACCAGCTCATCTCGAACATCAACCAAGTCCAAGTCAGCAACCCCACCAGTCGTCGAGTTTTCACACTTCTCAGATCCTGGTGTAGGAGGAGGAAACAGCAGCAGAAACACTGCTGCAGGAGTCAGCAGTGCAGATCATACACCACCACGTCGATCGAAAGGCAAAGATACATGCCAAGGTTCACTTATGAAAGCAACAGAGCAAGAAGATCAGAAGGCATTGGATGATATTTCTAGAGGAATTCATGCAATGTAAAAATAGTCTCATCATCATGTGTAATGTATATTTTTCTGTACACATTTTTATCTTTTTACCTCCCCTTTTTTGGCAAACTTTGGTTTAGAATCTCTTCTATTCCTTGCAAGTTGCAACAGATTGATAGTTGTATTCTTTGATTGGAAGTAAATAGAACAAAAAAATCTTCTTAGCCAACTTTTATTCTTCATTTATATAGCATGTAAAACCCGAATTTTCAGCTAGCAATAGTGTAACCTAATTCACATTGCGCTTTGAATACCCTATTGGAACGGTAACACATCTCATTGCCAAATATGTTAAACTGGTATGAATTTATAATACCATATCTATTTCGTAGTTTGTGAAATTAATAAATTATTGAAACTTGCCAAAACTTATCCAACTCAGAGTAGTTTGTAGTCAAATATGAACTACCAGACCAAATAACAGAATGTTCTAATTTATGATATATCTGAATAGACCTGATCTAACTCGTTCCCAAAGCAAAATGGCCCGAACCAGCCAACCCATTTACCATAACTACTTAACAATCAATACAAAACTACAGGAAATAATCAAACATTAAAATTACCAACATTGATAAAAACATCCAGCATTCTTCAAGTCTTTAACACAACATGTCTTAAACCATAAAAACCTTGATGAGTTTGATTCAACATAAAAACTTAAAACATGGACTGACACAACAAACACAAAGCAGTAGACAGCTTACTGCTACCAGAATAACAGAGAGATTATATTCTGGTATGTTACATGTAAAAACTGCCTAGTGTATGTTTCTCTAAAACAGACAACGACAGACACAACAAGAAGAAAAACAACGACGACAGCAATAAGAATTGCTAACAAGAACAACACAAAGACAACAACGACAACAACACAGACTCCGAACCATAAAACTCAAACAAAGACACCGATAAAACCCTCATCAAGCTAATCATCAAGACATATTGTACGCTTTGGAGGACGCCCCATTCTAAGCAGGGAGTCCCTCTTGACACCATAGCTTGCTAGATTATATCCAACAACGAGCCTTCTCCCTTGGAAGGAAATCGGGTTATGAGGAAGAATAGTTCCGTGCTGATCATAAAACCTTCGATGGATATTACCCACATCATCCGAAGCCAGGACATTCAGAGTGACAGTCTCACCCATGTACATCTTCAAAGACACCTGAAACGGATAGATCAGCTGCAAAACAATTTGACTATCACTACAGAAAGAAGCCAATGTCCTCGAATCATCAAGCGCCCTTCCATCCAACAAAAGTCCAGCTCCATCAACCCTCGAGTTTATCATACTCCCAATCACAACCTTGGCAAAACCAACAGTCTGCAGCTTCCTCATCTGTAACAGCACCTTCCCGTGATTCGGGGTGTAGACTGAGATCCAGACAAGATCCTGAGGGATCTCGACCAAGAACAGGGTTGAATCAGTATCGATGTTGAGGATACCAAGAGTTGCATGAGGAAGAAGTAGTCTTCCCTTGTACATTAGATCGAAGATGTGCGGATTGCATCCCAGCTTATTGGATATCATGTATTTGATAGAAGTCGCGGTGTCATTGACATTCGCGACAACCATCACGTTCAGCTGAGGGTTAGAAGGGATCTTGATGAACAATTTCCTAGTAAGATCAGATACTTTGTTGTCGGCGAGTGTCTGTTCTGCACTCGGAGATTCATTGTGATTGGATAAATCAATGAAGTTCTCAGCAACACCTTCCTTGCTGCAGAGCTTTTTCAACTTCTCGGTTTTGTCAGATTTCTTCACTTTGAATTCACCTGTGCTTTTGATCTTCAAACTGAGGTTTATCTGCAAGGAAAAAAAAGTTAAGTATAATCTCAATACAAACAGAATAAAATCAGTCCATATAATAGGTATATGTATATATATATCGACATTGTTATCCTCGTGTTGTTGTGTACATATGGTATTAGTGACAATAGATCGAAAGAGGAAATGAACTAAAGCAATGATCATATAGCTAGCAATAATACCGCGAATTTAATTGGATGCAGCTATAAAAAATTACTAGAGGTTATTAACTTTTACATGGAAGAGCGGTCTATTGAGTGAAGATATATGAAATAGTTAATGAAGTTCTTGCTGAAAATGTTACTTGTAAAATTTAATTGTTTTTTTTTTTTTTTTGACAACTAAAATTTAATTGTTTGAGTTACTATCTAGTATGTTTTCTAGTAAGAGAAAAACATGTATAACACACGGCGACAAATCATAAGCCATGCAATATATATTAGGAAAAATTAACGAATCTAAACTATATAATGTAATTAATAATCTACCAAAAATTACCGGTGAGACAAAAGGTCAACATATCTTAATAACTAAAAAATACGGCGGTTAATATTATAATATAACTTCGATCGTTATTTATTAAAGTGAATTCATAACTAAGCAAGATTGTGCACGTAGAAAAACCTACATCAAACAATCAATCATCTAGATATCTCGTAAATTACATAGATCCATCATGCAATTTTATGCATTGTTAACAATTGATAATTATTAGAGATCGAAGCTAATAATTGACACACGAGCTAGCATGTAGTATATAAACTGATATTTTTAATTAATTTATGGGATAAAGGATAGGAGGTAGCTTAGCTAGGGTTCTAATTAAACCTCACAAAATAATCTGATCTACTTCACTCCCCTTCAAATGAACAATTCTCTAACAATCCCAATGAAGAAAGGAAAAGGGTGAATATACACTAAAAAGAAGGCTTAATTAAAATGCTTCACAATCAACTATGCTACCTAATATCGTCATAATATCAGCTAATTTCATTTTTTTAATTAACCGAGGAAGAATTTGCAAATTAATAAAACTCGGAGGGTGAATTTTCCATCTCCAAGGAAAAATACTCTGATCTCCTATCAAATCCCTAATTCACTTTTTGGTGCTTCGACTCTTTTTAAAATCAATCTTACTATATGATTTGGGTCCTCGAAAAATCATACAAATTAAACATTTAGGTAAATTAATTTGTATACACAATTTTTTTTATCCCCTTCGTTCTCTCCCTTACTCTTCCCAAATTCCTTTATCCCCCCCCCCCCCCAAATATAAGCTAGATGAATTCACAAACAAAGATCGACTATCGATCTCCATGAGAAAGGCTAGATCTATTGGATCACTCCAATGAGGGTTAGATCTAAGTCTCTATGTACCCTGAAATATTGAATATGCCTCAAATTCATAGTCAAGCAAAAAGAAATCAATTTAAAGCCATCTTGATTCTCAAATTGGTGATCAACAATCTATTCTACTAATATATCCTAGATCTAAGCCTTTAAATTTTAAAAGATCAATCACAAATTGCAAGTAGTTGTTTCAAAACAAGATCAAACTTCTTCTAGGGTGAAAATTGACAATTCTATACTTCAAAACTCAAAAACCCATGAAATTTTGATTTTTTTACATTTGATTTATATAAGAAAAGAACAAATTCCTATAATAACCAAAAACCCCTAAAATTAAAATCAGACATCCAAAGATTCATACACAGAGGGTAAAAACATGTGTGAAAATCAATTAATGTATTGATTAATCAACAAACCTTAACTTTTAATCAATTCAATTATAGATCTATAAAAATGACTCTTAAATAAAATGTTATAGCACAAAAATTCATGGAAAATAATTCTTCATCCTTCATTTCATCATCACAACTCTAAAAATTAAATCTTGATGTCATTTTCTCTTGATTTTTTTTAATTTTATTATTTATTTAATTTTTAATTCTTCACCAAAAATTAAATATATAATAAAATTTAAGAAAATCAAGATAAAATGTTTTCATTTTTTTTTAAGACAGAGTAAATGATTTCATCATCATAATTCACAACTATATTTAAAAAAAATCAAAAATAAGATAAAATAAAAAAAAATAATAAAAAAAAAAAAAAAAAAACAAGAGAAAATGACATCAAGATTCAACAAAAGGTCAAATCGATTCTAAATTTTTTCGCATGAAAAGTCAACTTACCAATCCAAAAACATGTTTAAAAAAAACATCATTTGACAAAACAAAAACAAATAAGACACACATAAATAATCACATAAACAACATGATGAGTATTAAAAAAAGAGGGCTAAAATGAAACAAGATATATACCCCATCGTCATCATTCTCGTTAGTAGTAGAGGAGGCAGAGATAGCATAAGCGGGACTCGAGGCACGAGCTTCACGACGATCAGCCATGGTGACGGTGGTGGTGGTGGCTGGTGGCGGCTGTAAGAACAAACACCGAAAACAATAAAAACTATTTTAATTTAATCAGAGAAAAGACAAGAGAGGTGGTGTGAGATTATAGGAGTAGGGTTAAGGGTATATTTATAGTGAAATGAAGACAACCTAAGACTGATGTTTAGTGTGACTCCACGTTTTTATTAATTCTATCCAGTTTTTTGAAATTTATTAATTAACTTATTGCTCAAAATTAATTAATTAAGACCAATTATTGTAGGATAATTAATCTCATGCAATCTTCCATGATAATTGGGCTGATATGATCCATTTTGGTCCGATATCATCTCCGATTTGCTGTGTCTGAATTTTCCGATGAATTTCCAATATTGTTTGAAGCATTGTATGAAGTATATTTATAAGTCGAATAATGAACGAGTAATTTATTTTATTACGGAGTAGTACTCTATATATTTACGTTAGTTAACCTAATTTTTTTGTTTTTACGTACGTACATAGTATGTGGGTGAAAGTACGGACTATAACTACTACATATGTACGTAGTATTTTTAGTGTCAACTTATTTTAATTATTTAGAGCATTACTCAGTATAATACAAATATTATAGTGAATATATGTAGAGAAAAATCGATGAGAAGAAATCGATCTCAATTAGGAGGTTTAGTGATGATCATACTAGCTTGATTAATGTTTATTACAAACTTTATGAAATTCGATGAAATAATTTACAATTAAGTACTTCTATTATTTATCTAATTAAAATACTTAATTAATAAGAAAACATGCATGTAGAGAAATCAATTAATAAATATATGCATGAAAATAATAACATGTACAGTGCATCACACAATAATTTATTTATGTATATAGACATAATTAGTAGCAACTACATTAGATCATAAAATGTACTGGTATCATTGATTATATAATTGAAATTAATTAAAGAAATATTTTTATCAGGAATTGAACAGTATGCATGATCAAAGTAAAAGCACAAACTCTTAAACATAATTATACACGACTGAGATTATATTTTTACTAATAATATTATAAGAACATGCATGCATAGCCATTTAAATGTACAACTCGATCGATCGTAAATCTATCACATACATGCATTATTAACATAACTACTTACTAGTAGATAATATCAATGGTGGTACTAAAAGTTGTACGTGGAGCTAAAACTTCAATTCTATCAATTTATGGGTCAATTCAAACTCAAATTGATATACTAGTAGTCTAGTACATTAGGGCAAATAAAAGCAGTATCAATTCAAAAGGCCGGACTATATATAAGTTTTTAATGGGTCTCTAGACAATCAAGTGAGGTCAAAAGACACGTCCATTCTAATCATAGAACATTCGATAATTGAAGGCTTCGCTCTAAAATTTTGAATCCCCATACATTTATTTTACTCAACTCATTACTTTTTTTTTCTATATATGATTTCTTGTTACCAAATTTAATTAAAAGACAGTTGTGATTCGCTGTAGTTGTTGTTATTTATTTTGCTTTGGAACTAGGCTAGTAAAAACTCTATACATGAAACCCTATTTTAATTTTACACCTCCGCTAAAGTTTATTCTAACTTATATCGGTCTAATTTTATTTAACCAAATACATATTTTATGGTCTTTAATTTACTATTCTTCTACGAGTGTGTCGATTATATCAAAGACAGCGTTATGCCAAGTATATTTCATATATTATTGAACTTTATTATTTTATTTTTTTTCTTTTCTGTCTGATATCTGATTTGATAACTAATATTTGACCTTATGTTAATACATAAAAAAAATAAAAATCAAAAAATCAAATGACTTTTTTTTTAATATTAATTTTTGAATTAATGTGTATTTATAAATTATGTAATTTTCATAATTTTTTTCATTACGGAATTTAAGATATTTCCCTACCTTATAAAAAGTAGAAAATAACTCTTAGGAATAGTGTGCTACCAATTATACCCTCAAAAATGTGTACCAAATTGTGTGCAAAATGTGTATTTACTTTTTTACCCTCATTAATATGTTTACTATCATTAATATATTTAATGCCTTTTTTCTTTATTCATATATCATCAATTAATTCAGTTTTTTTAAACAAAAAACATGTAATGTTTTTTTTTTTAATTTAAAAATTCTAATGTTTTACACTTCATATGATATTATTATTTTTTAAAAAGAAAAAAAATTGTATATACAAAGAGATGGTTTATAACCAAGATACTGTTTATTTTTACTCATTTGTAATTGCTCTTCTTATTTACTATCTTGTTGTCCTTTAATTACAACTATCGTTAAGGTTTATTAGCTTTTGAATTGTACATATAAAAAACATAATAGAATTTGAATGAGATTCATATTAAATAGTTAGTGATATTAGAGCAGACGTATGTTATCAAGAGGTATAAAGAACTTAAAATTTCTAAAATCAAGGGAAATCAATCGATGACAGGAAAAAAATAGCTGGTATTAATTATTGAGAGAATTTAAGATAGAGGAAAAATTATATATTATTAAGTTTTTAGCTGCAACATTTTACATACTATTACTCCATAGTCCATATGACCACAGGTCCACAGCTCACAAAAAAGCCATTTGAAGAAAAACACGCTAAAAATATTACACTAAGGGTCTGTTCATATTTACTAAACGGAGTTGAACTTAACTAATTGGAGCTGAACTAAACTGAACTGAACTGATTGGAGCTGAACTGAACTGAACTGAACTAAATTGAGCTGAAATGATTTTTTTATGAGAGAAGGAAATTAGGAGCTAACCTGAACTAAACTGATTGGAGCTGAACTGAACTGAACTGAAATTAAGTAAATGTGAACAGACCCTAAGTATTATTGAAACATGCACATCAATTAAGCTAAGAGTTCTAAACTAACACTCGATGCTTAAAATATGAAGTGATGCAAATCAATTAAATATTATTTAATAATAATTTTGAAATATCACTATCAAACTTTTTAGGGTTTTAAAAAATAATTGTCTTAAAATATTTTTTGTGGCTTTCTTATACTATTCTACAAATATACCACATAGACACATAAACTAGATAATGTACGTATTAAAATTACCAGGTCTACCACCTAAACCAACGGTATAAATACATGTCAATACATATTCTTCGCAAGAGCTAGCCCCTCCGCGATGCGCGCGTAGGATACCCTAGTAGAGATAAAAGTCGCACATAAACCAACAGAGTATGATATGAATTAATTTTTCTGATATGATATCTAATCTAATAATTATGGTCTTAAAACTCTCTTTTTAAAAAAAATAAATTATTGTTCTTCCTAACAGTTAAGGTAAGAAATCAGGTCCAACTTTAATGACAGTTCATCCAATCAAGTTTCTCTATATATAAGGTAAGTAATCAAGAAAATAAAGGAAAAAATGATATGCAAATCACATAGAGTGATTAAGAATTTTAAAGGGAGGAAAGTTAAACATTTGTAAATGCATAATATTGATTAAAATATTTTTTAAACACGTGATAGAGAGAGAAAATAGGAGAAATAGGAAGAGAGAGGTCTGTAGGTGGACCCCATCTATTTTTTGGTCGGATTGTATCACGTGATGGGGAACCACATGTTGATTGTTCCACTGAAAGTTTATATGATACCATTGAACCCTCAGTGGTACTATTTATGCATAAATTTTGTACAACTGAATGCATATACAATACCATTATGTACATATATAGTATCACTGTATATTCAATGGTACCATTTGATCATCCAATGATACCAAAATATGCATTCGTTTGTACATATGTATATATAATTACATGAATATCCCTTGTTATGCATTTGTAAATGCCTAACTTTCCTCCATTTCTAGTTCCTCTGATAGAGCTATAGAAGGTTGTCTAATAAGATGCCAAAAAAAAGGGTCAAAACAAAGCATAAGTCACACCTAATGGTCAAATATCTAACTCCCAAACCAAAACTGAACTCATTTTATAATACTAAACCTTTGCTTCATATAAATAGATGTAACGTTTTAACTTTTTTTTTTTTGTAACACATTACTTTAAAATTAATTTTTAGGAAAATTTGTCAATTGCAACCATTTAAAGTTTGTATTTTTTAAAATGCGGCCATTTAAAAAAAATGCAATTAAAGTTCTTATAAAGTAAATTGCAGCCCGATGTTTTGACTTATAACACCAAAAAAAAAAAAAAAAAAAAAGGAACACCACAAAAAATCCAAAAAAATGAAATCGGCATCACTTAACAAATGTCATTCAAAAAAACCGTTAGTAGACCCCGCAACATACAGTTATTTATTGGATTTTAAAAAAAAAAAAACAAAAAATATTAAGAGTAGATATACTTCGTATACACTTATATACATTATTACGAAGTATGGAGTTATAAAATTATCACTGCCCTCTTTGATTGCAATCAAACAAATATACAAATAATCATCTTTTCAAACTTGTCATGTAACAAAATTGGTTCGTGATCTCTCTAAATGTCTCACCGTGGCTTGAATTGTCTTACAACCATTTTTACACTGAACAAATTATCTCTCTTTGATTCTCTAAAGATCAAGGAGCAGAACAGCAAGAAATGAATCGAAAGACAATGTGTAATCGAAAGGTTAGCCAAAAGTAAAATATATATACCATTACACTTCCACTTCACATTAGTCAGTGATACAAAAGTTAAGTTTTTCATACAACACACGAGTACATAGGCTAATGTACCTTTTAATATCGACGAAGAGTAATGTAGGGAGTGGAACCCAGACTCGAGTCTAGGCTAGGTGATAAAGAAGAGTCATTAACTAGCTTCTTTGCACAAGAAACTGGGGTTGTGTAAAGCTTGTTTTCCAGTGGAGTGAATGGAACAACATTAGGACTTTGAGCTCCCTTGGCTGGCCTCAAGCATGCTAAGTGTCCTCCCAGTTGGTTGTTGCATGTTGGTAGTTTACTCGCGAGCAAACTATCTTCCTTTTCTTTCGAGATTGGAGCTCCAGTAGGATCCTGTCATACATAGACATATAAACATGAGATTGGTTCTTATGTAGTGAAAGAAATCAGCAATAACTTTATATACATACCCCTAGTGACAGGAAAGTAAAATCCTGCTTGTCGACACCAAGATGAATCTCAATGAGTTTCCTCAAATCAGCTAAGGTTGCATCTTTGACAACCTTAAGTTTGTTGATAAACTTTCCTGGATTTTCCTTTGTTGCCTCCCATTTAACATATACTTCAATCAGAACACCTTTTTCTTCATTGTTTGCTGATGGATTGAAGTTTTCCTTCATAGGCTCTGGTGTGGCTTTTGGAGATAAATTGAAGTTTTTCTTCAGGGATTCTGGTGTAGCAGCAAAAGAAGGTTGAGAACGATTAGGTGGTGTCATAGGACTTTGCTCGATTGTTGATTGATCACATGAAGTTTCAGAAGATAGAGGAGTTCGTTGTGAAAGCTCCCTTTGATTTCCACACAAGGTGAATATGTTCTGAATCCTTGTTTTCCTGGAGGATGGAGTGAGTTGAACATCATACAGTGGCGATGTAGAGACTTTCTTCTCCTCTATAACTTTCTTTTCCACTTCATCATCCTCCAGCTTAGCCTTTTCATCCTCATCCTCGGCTTCTGCTTCTTCCTCCTCAAATACTGTGCTCAGATATGTTTTTTCAGACAGTATTGGAGTGAAAGAACCCTGCATCCCACTGAACAGATTTGTGGGATACTGGCCTACAATTACTTCACGAGCATAAGAATCTTGATCTCCCATGTCTAAGTCCATCGACTTCTCCATTCCAGGATCTTCATCAGCATACACTTCCTTCAGCCTTCTCACAAGACCAATGCCATCTAATTCAACTCCACTTCCATCACTACTGCTTCCATCCCTTGAACGAGATAGCTCAATCTCCATTTCCTCTAACTTTCGCCTCAGCATTTCAACTTCTTGTTGTTGTCTTTGTACCTTCTCTTCCATTCTCCTTTTCTCCAACTCAACATACTCATTAGCCATTCTTTGGCACTCTTCTAGCTGCTTCTCGAGTTCCTTCCTCAATGTCTGCATACGTTCATTGACCTTCTCATTGATCTCCTCTTCACTAGCACCAGACACATGTTCTCCTCCAACTTGCCCAAGCTTTGCCCTTAACTGTGAAACCTCTTCCTCCTTTTTCTGAAGCAATTTCTTTGCCTCACTGCATTCTTTCTCTCTTTGCTTGTTCTCCGTTTGTAATTTCAGGATGAACTGATCCATAGCTGTGATCCTTGATCCTAAAATCACAGTAGAAGCTGAATCCTCACCGATCTTATCTTTGACAGGGGTATGTGGACCACGAACAATGCACTTCGCTTTTGCTCCATACTCTAGTGTAGAGATTGTTTTGTGTGTCTCTTTTGGGTCTGGACTTGCACACAAGATCATCAGTATCTTGGACTTGTCATCCTCGAAAGAATCCTACGACGACATAGCAGGAAGAAAGCACCCAATGTTCTTATACAGTCAATAAAGCAGTATAAACTGCTCTTAGTAGAAAATTTGATCCAGATACTTTTGAATACAAGAAAACATGAAATTCTGTATACCTGCAGAAGCATAGTTAACTTGCTGTCTCTGAATGGTACATGTGAATCACCATTAGCAATAGACTCAACAACTCTCTTCAAAGCTGTATTACCTTGATTTATCTTTGCAGTCTGCAAAGTACCACAAAAAAAAAGTACCAAGGACAGTAAAATTAGATCAGAACCAGTATATATTCGTTATTGTCGTACCACCCCTTCATCCTAGTATAATAAACCACATTTCTATCTTAATTGTCCCAAAATAATTGGCATTCTCAGTGAATACACAGTAATAGCTTTCTAAGTATATACAAAGCATTACCTTCCTGAGTAACAAGGACAGTAATCAGTAAATTAGATCAAAGCCAGTATTTACTTGTTACTGTCATACCACATTACCACATTTCATCCTAGTATAATAATCAGCTTTTATTTTTATCGTCCCAAAACAATTGGTCACTTTCTAAGTACATACTAACTCATTAAACAGGACTTTAAATAAAATGTGGCCTAAACTGAGTGATTGAAGGACTTTTATAATCCTTCCTTAATATTACCTGCATTTTGGCTTCAAAGCCAACTTGACCAGCTTGTTCTATGTTCTCTGATCCTGCCATGTCGACGAGCATCAGCCTTCCACCAACGGTTGGAGCATCCAAAATAATCTAACATAATCCATAAGACAGGTAAAAAGGCCATAAACTTCATAAGCCTAGACATCACATAATAGAGGTTGTCAATTTTAGTCATAGTAAGATATAAAACATCCATACCATGCAATGGCTCCGGGAACTTCTGTCATTGCAATTCGTGCTTCGAACAATCCTTCTCTTCTCCACCTTCTGTATCTCCTTCAGAATTTTTCCAGCCTCATTTCCAGATATAAATGTTGCATTTTTAGCCTTTTTTCCCATCACTTCTAGTTTTACCTGGAATGAGGGGTTTGAACTTTATTTTATAATGATCATACCATAATTAAGTTGAAATCAATAACAACCTGCATTTTTCTATATGATGAACCTTCATTTAGGGTTTGATCTAGTATAAATAATTTATTACAGCCTAATAAAATGTGGCCTAACAGCTTGACTAATCAAATGTAAATGCTAATTCACCAACTGCATGGTATCAAGTGGAAGTTGAAGTGTCCACTAATACACAAATTAGACAAACAACACATATTACAGCCTTTGTTACTCGGACTCGAGTCATGTCCAAGTGTCCAACTCGGCTAATTTATGAAAGTGTTCCATAAATTTAACACAAAATTTAGCACAATGTAACATAGATCACAACCACAATTCACAACATTCAACTATATGCTAAATTAACACATTATTATCAACCTAAACAAAGCATAAATCAATAATTCAACAAAAAACAAGGGTAATTAACCAAAAAAAAATTGAAATGATTATACCTTAGAAGCACTCCCCTTGGACCAAAGATTGAATGATCCACCATTTTTATCACAAGACAAAAGATCATAAATCTCTTCATTATAAATCTCCAACACAGAAACTTGCACAAACATCCCAACTTGTTCTTCCCCATTTTCTTTATCTCCCAAAATATCCTTCAAACTCTTATACACAATCCCAGGTTGCTTCAAACACCCAAACATAGTATGACTCTTACCCGAACCCGTCGGACCGTACATCATTATAGTACATTTAGCCCCCATTTTAACCCCAAGTATCCTACTTTCAATAAACTTTTTGTAGAATCCATCAAGGTCATCATCCTCAGAAGAAGAAACCCCATCAAGGGTAAAATCGCGGTATCCGATTTCGGTCTTGACCCTAATTGTTTGCTGATCTGGGATGATTTGGAAGAGATTAGTAGTGGGTTTATCATCTTTTGATGGTTCTGGAAGATTCCTGATTCTTCCAATCACTTCAACAGGGTGTTCTGCAGGTTGGGAATTAGGGTTTTGGTTAGGGTTTGGTGAAGGATGAGGAATTCTTGAAGAATTGAAGTGAAGACGTTGTTTAGATTGTGGGGTTCGGATTATATTGAAATGGGTATGATTTGATTTTGAAGATGAAGATGGGGTTGGAGCCATTGATGGATTTTGAAGTTCAAATTACAGAAACCCAGATCAAAAATCAATCCAAAAAAACAGAGTAATTAAAGTTGGGAAATATTTCTTTTGATTTGAGGATTCAAGATTTTTTGATTGAAATGTTGCTTGATTTGATTGTAATTTCTTGAAAAATCAATGAAAAAGATTGTTTCTTTGAATAAAAGATTGAGAATTGATTACTGGGTGAAGAGAGAGAAAGCTGAGAAGCGTGAAGGAGGGAAAGAGGAAGTGCTTGTAACGGAAAGAAATTTTGCAATAGTGGAAAGAAATGAGGGTTTTAGGGGAAATGATTTTCTTGCAAATTTTGAATTTGGAACTAGCCGTTATAGAGAGGGAACCCTAACGTCTTTTTTTTTTTTCTTTTTTTTGGTGATCTTTTGTTGTGAATCTTGTGATGAGACGACACCCTGGCGAGTAAATTAAAATCAAGGCCACCATCCTGATCCCGTGGTTCACGAATTAAAAGAGTGGCTAATCTCTCAATTATATTTAACATTATATTTGCGATACCTAATGGCTTGATTTTTAAAGTGTGATCAATTTTTAAGAAAATGTTAATTATATTAAGACAAATGTAAGTGTTAATTGTTTAAGTGATAAAGATTACTCTCAAAAAAAATTAACGGAGTATGTTGTTTATCATATAATTCGATCCTTAAATGTGCCACATTTACTAAAAATAAAAGCTACACATTATGTGTAACAGATGTTTTTCTTTTCATTTGTTCAAAAAACAAATGTTTTCTTTTCGTTTTAAGCTCTAGATCATATGTTGAACTAAAACATTGGGACGACAAAGAGGGGAACAAAACATTATTTAGGTCTTCGAAAGGAAAAATTTTGAACTTGTCAAAAAAAAAAAAAGGAAAAATTTTGAAAAAAACATTTGTACTTAATTGTGGGGATTTAAAAGGGAGCAATTTCCCACAATAATACTAGAATAAAAATAAATTCTCTTTGTGCGTCGATTTGAAAACTAATTCCCTAGATACTGCCCATGAAGGATCGGTGTTGGGTGTATTTTTTTTTTCACCTTAAAACCACTAATGACAATAGCGGTTATAACTTTAAACCGCTAATGTTATTAGCGACTTCAGAAAAGAGACCACTTATTTCAATAAACAAGTCTCTTTCTTCCTTACCTTTTTAAAAAAAGTAAGGAGGCAAAGAGACCTGTCAATAAAAAAGGAGGTCTCTTTGCTGAAACCATGTCTTAGCCAACAATTGGAAAGAGAGCGCCCACATTATTACTGTTAGTTCAAAGAGACCTGATTCATTAATAAAAACCCTAATGTAGTTAGCAGTTTAACATAAAACCATTAACAACGTTAGCGGTTTTAAGCCAAACCAAATACCAATCCTACATGGACGGTATTTTGGGAATTTGTTTTTAAATGGGTGTATAATGGGAATTTATTTTTGTTTTAACATTACTAAGGGAAATCGCTCATTTAAAAGGAATTTGAGTTGCTCCTTGGGAGCTTTGTTTCAGAAATCAAAAAAAAATAAAAATAAAAAAATAAATTAAAAAAAAAAAAAGAATTTGAGTAAAAATATTAAAATACCACAATTATCCTTCATACAAATGCTATGTCTCTAAATTCTTTTAAAAATAAAATAAAAATTGCTGCAGCCAGGATTTGAACCTGGATTCAACCAAATCAGAAGATAAGCCAATGTGCTACTGCAGCTTATTGTGATATTAATGCTTAAAGAAATTTATTTAAAGGTTTAAACTAGTCAAGACTTGGAATCACCAATCATAACGAGGCAAGCACCAAAGCAAAGTTGATATCAGAAAGTCCTTAACATTATCAGACAACGTTAAGGCAGTTGAAAAAATGAATCGCCGGAGCTTCGGTCGATACCCGAGCCACCGGACATAACCCTTATTTCACAACCCAAGTCATTCTAGTCTTATAGGCTCAATTCGATGCCACCATTCTCTCCAGTTTCCACGATACATGGCTTAACCATCATGGTACCTTCTAAGCCTTTAAAAGCATGAGCCCTCGTGGTCTACTTAATATAAAGATTAATATATCGTCTTTCTTAAGGTAGCTTCAGCCAAAGAAGGAATAGAACGAGATGGAAACAAGCCAAATCACCCGAAGTAGGGTAAAATCGGTTGCCAAGATGGACAACAAATTTAACAACATTGTATAATATTTTTGTTTGGATCTCATATCATAAAAATCTCTGTACAATTGTAGTTCATATATTTATTATACATCTTCATGTTATATCATACAAATGAATCGACAGAAAATGAGAGTTCCTCTTTGGGGAGGGTGATCCGGTATCCAAAATGCCTTGTCAAAAGAAGCACACTTCATAATTTCATTTATACAAGCCGTGTTGAGAAATCTGTCATGCAGCTGAAGAGCTGATTAAGAGATGACAAAAACTCTAAGCTCGCCTCTGTCTCCTCTAGTGATACGGGTGTCTGCATCAATATATGTGACCTCAAAATCACCACTTCCAGGATTTGATGAAGGCCTGAGTGAATCTGGGATCCGAGGAACTTCCAGAGGAGGTAGCTGCGACAAGTTTCCAGTTGTCTTCACTGTTGTTTTTTCGAATATGATCTTAACCATGGCAGATCCTGATCACATGGAAAAACAGAATGTAGATTTCAAGAAAGAGCTTCAAGACATGATTACGAAAATCAAACCTACAGAAAATTACTTTTTGATGAGACAAACCTGTGATCTCAAATTTGTGTGCTAACGTTGCAGTTACTTCAACAGGTGGTAAGGGCCATGGAGCACCTAATTCAATATCCATGATGTTGTCAAAATCTTTGCTGAAAACATCGATACGTTGATACACCTGTTCGGAACAACAAATAGTAAATGCACAGCACAGATGATCGAATAGAAATGTAGCCTATCAGTTATGGATGGAAGGAGCACCAGTCAACAGATAAAAGTTTAAAATCATACTACCAGAGATTCAGAAGTAATACTCAAAAGATTTTAGCAAAGCACAAAGCTTAATCATTGTTGATGAGCTAATGATTAAGCTCATTCAACTGGAGGAAACATGTTATTATATTAATTGAAAGAATGATTGGCAGACCTGACCAAGAGTGATCGGCAGAAGCCTTCCTGTAGGAGGTCCTGGACGACTCCCTCCCAAAGTGCGTGATGAAAAAGCACTGCTATATATTAATTTCCATCTTCCTTGGAGTTTATCAAGATCATTTGAGAGGTCTACAGGTCCACCGGCAGCTTCAAGCTCCCGTGCTGCATCATCTGCTCTCCTTAGATCATCTTCATTAGCCGCAAGACCTCTGTTTAGCCCAGAGACAGCACTCTGTGGTAAATCAACCATATTGAATAAGAAAGTAAGCACAGTAACAATGATGCACTTCAGAGTTTGTTTCCTGAAATTGAATACATACTATTGACAACCACCTAGCACACAAGGCTCCAACATAACATAGGGTCTATCTTTCGGTATTCAAATTATGCACGCATACACAAATAGGAAAAAAAGGAAAATAAAACAATAAAATAATGTATTAATATAAGAAATGATGTGTGAAGGGTTCACAACAAAAAAAGAAGTAAAGGACAGGGTCGGCTGAATCAACCAAAATTTAATCACTCATGGTCAATTACGGAGATCCTCTTTCCAAATATATGAGGCAGTTCACAATCTTCACTTGGGTTCTTTAACATAGTCTACCAACCAAAGACCATGGCTTTCACTAGGTCCAATAGGGTAAGGCCATATCAACCAATGTCTCTGTCTCTTCTGTAGATTTACTTTGACATTCTATTAGCAATGAATTCAGAGATCTTTGATACAAATTATTCAATTATTGGTGCAGTTCAAACCACTATTTTAGTCACATCTACAGCCGATACAGGTACTTAGCTAATGGTCAATAGTCTCAGTACATTGGGCATTGCGGAATTTAGCAGCTCAACTGCTGAGGTGGAAAGGATGACAGTAAATCCAGAGGAAAGAAGCAGTCATGCTGTCATCATGCAAGCTTGTACAGAATAAACTTGATGGTCCAAAAGAATAAGCCACTAGGTTGAGAACCTTATGAATTATGGGTCAAAAGGCCACTTTCAGAGATCTGAAAGGGGGTGAACGTAAACCAAGAGTCATGACCACCTAACTTGAGAAGAAATTGGAACTATAGTTTTTTTACTTAATTGAGATCATATGAAACAAGTAGGTTTCAACAAATACCATGATACAAAGTATATATCAGTGATACTCCCATAAGGCCATAACTCCCATGGCTGTAATATTAACAAATACCATGATACGAAGTATATATCAGTAATACTCCCATAACTGCCATGGCTGCACTATTTTGTCAAGTGACAAAGGATTGCTCAAGGATGTACTACCATTTGATCAGTCGGATAGTATTCAACAACTACTTAACTAATATTAGTTTGTACCCAAACTTATTGTACAGTATTATGACTAGTTTTAATAGCAACATCTTAGCATATACCATTGTCTAGAGGCTTGCTTAACCCAGAGGGCAGAGGCTTGCCCAACCCTTTAATGATGATCTATCGAAATTGCAAAGTTCATACTCTAGGAGCATAAAATCAGGAATCGAGGAATAGTTACTCAAACATTTGGGTCTAAGTTCTAGTAGAGCAACTTGGAAATATTATTCGAGTTTGTTCTAGAGACAAGCATTGTACCAAGAAGATAGAACTCCTGCTAGTTTATCTGCCTTCATAACAGCTGTAATTACTATAAATGACATAGCCTTCTAGAGTTCTGGAAGTGTGTATCCCACATCATGCTTAATCATTCTTCTTTCAATTCAATTTGTCTTCAACAAATCAAGTTGGCACAAGATGTGAAGGATACTGAGAAAATTGACATATAAACCTTTGTCTAGAACCAGCAAAACAACAGCAAACATCAGGTATACATAATTGGGTTTTTCATAAGTTTCACAAAGCAATGAATACTGTAAAATGATCTCAGAATCAGACCCATATCAAACAACAATCAATTGCATCTACAAAACCCTCATCAAGCATCCAATAAACATAAGGCATAAGAATTTTCTTTTTCTATGTTTGAATTCTGTATAAACATAACCTGAATTAACCCGGGTTTGGCAATTGGTATGATCCCAAAAACTTCACCAAACTAAATTTTGCAGAATAACAATGATCAAACAATACAAAAATTGAATGAGCACAAACCAACTATGTGGACGAAATTCAATCTGGGGTATTGGGTACCACCCGTTTCCCTAATACTTTAACAAAATCAGCTAATTGAACTTATTAATCACGAAGAAAAACAATTGTAATTTCACAAACAATAATCTTTGACCAAAAATTCAGACTCGAAACTTCTAGATTATAAAGTAGGAAAGCAAATTAAATTGAGTGAAAAGCATAAAATTAGTGCAAAATTAAGGAAATTACCAACAGTTTGAGCTTTAAAGAAGCAATAAGTTCCTTGAACTCTGGAGATGGCAATGGAGGAGGAGGAGGATAGTCAGTTACAGAGACTTGAACTTTAGGAGAGAGAATTCTTCCATTTTGGGCAAAACCCAGATTTAAAGATTGGATTTTTACACCAAAAGTTTGAAAATTTCTTGAAAAAACAGATGAATATGAGAGAGAAGGACGAGGTTGATGATGAACAGGAGAGGGGAGGAGGGCAGCCATTGTTTCTGGTTCTGTAAAATCACTAAAATGTGAAATGTGTGGGCATTGGTTTTTAGTTTATTTTTATTTTTATTTTTGTAATTTATTCAATTTTGTTTTGGATAACACTATAGCTACTGCTTACGAGTAGTAATGAGTTTGGATTGGGACAATAAAAGGAGAAAGATACTCCATTTATTTACAGTATAAAAATATATAGCTTTTTGCCAAAAATAAAAAGGGCAACACTTATTAAATACACGATCGCAATACATTTGGTAAGTATAACAGTTATTAAGACACAGAGGGAATATCGTTTTGTTAAGATATGAATCATGCATAGACATTATATTTTATAAATTTGGCATAGGTAAGATGGGTCGGTTGATGTGGACCCTTTAATTTTCGCCAATTTATCTAATAAAAATTATTAAAGGGGTTTATTAACACAACACAACGTCTAGACTTGGCTTTGCATGAGCTCAGTGAATTTTTTAGTAAGCTCAGAGGAGATTTTTGAAGTCATCGTCGTAAAGACTAAGGGTCTGTTCACATTTACTAACCTGAGTTGAACTGAACTGAACTGATTGGAGCTTAACTGAACTGAACTAAGCTGAAATGAATATTTAATGAGAGAGGAAAATTAAGAGCTGAACTGAACTGAACTGATTGGAGCTGAACTGATTAGAGCTGAACTGAACTAAATTGAACTGAAATTAAGTAAATGTGAACAGGTCCTAGCACGACACGAATCATTTGAATCATATATATTAAGAACGGCTCGCTTAAGCACGAAACACGTTCTAACACAACATGGCTCACACGATGCCACCTTTAGGGTTATCTAACTTTCATATCCTACACCTACATGTTTATATTGAGCGACACTCTAATGGCCAAGTGTAACTAAATAGCCTAAGCAAAAGTAATTCACTAGTTGTGTTCATGAATAGTTGGGATTAAATGAATTAAATCTCAAATTTTGTTGTTATATATGTACAATTATTTAACACGATTAAAACTAATAATATAATTACCTTATATATTCTAAGTTTAGATTTTATTTTTTTTCTTTCACGTAAAGTATAATTATACTTCGTATTATAAATAAAATGTTATTTTCTATCATCTTTTGTCTAGTGTTTAAGAATAATTATATTTTCATATTCCACTAGGCACTAGCCCATACAAATATACAATATATACATCAATGTCTTAAATAAAAATTTTCCATACATCTTACCACAACTATAAATATTTTCCGAAAATGTTGAACTCTTGATAGTTTTTAAGACTTTCATTATCTCCTTGCTTCACAGTTATCAGATGAACGCTAGACTTTGTTTGCCTACTCCCAGCGATGAAGTGCTTTTTGAATTGGGTAGCTAGCATGTCAAACGTTCTGATGCTTCTTGGGATAAGGTTGTTGAACCATGTCTGGGCTATGCATTTGAGGGTAGTGGGGAAGAATCTGCACCAAGAGGCTTCACACCCGGTTTGGACTCCCATCTGTGTTTTGTAAGCGTTCAAAGGATAGCGCTCAGGGCTTCTACTTGGTGAGTGGGCAGGGCGAATTAGATATTGTATCTAATTTTCAAGTATATCACATCAAATCTAATATAACCTTTTAAAATATGAACAAAATGTTAAATTAATGAAACTACACATTCACGTACGTGTAGGTTAATTTAAATTATTGATAATTTTTTGTAATTTTTTCCTAATTTTTTTCATATTTTTTTTTTCAGAATAATTTAAAACGATTTTGTATCACATCTTTCTATAATTTAAAGTTCATCTTATCCGTTTATACATATAAAGTTAATCACATCTATCACATTTTTTCTTTATCTGGTTTATACATGATTTTATCATGTAATGATATGCTCTTTTGAAATAATTTAAACAATAAATTATACATTAGTAAAGTTTACAATATCACACTTTCAGCGATAGATAAATTTCTCTCTTAACAATAAAAATATACTCCCTCCGTCCCTAAATTACATTCCTTTTTGGAAATTTACACGGGAATTAAGGAGGGAAGAATAAGACAAATAACAATAATTAAATAATACAATGGGAAGTATAATGATAGATTAGTTATTACTCATGACAAGTCATCAATCCTTTGCAAAAAAAAAAAGGACTAATCACATGCTCCTAATTAAAAAATTTTAACCAATCATATTCATTGTAATTTGGCACAAGGATTATGAGTGAGATTAGGTAAAGATGAGTGAGAAAACATTAAATATAAAACAAAAAAAGAGAATTAATTTACTAAAAAAAACTTACAAAAAATAGAAAGGAGGAATGTAATTTTGGAATACCAAAAATAGAAAGGAGGAATGTAATTTAGGGACGGAGGGAGTAGCAATGAATTAGGATCAAACAATAAATCAAATTAAAACCGAAGTATTGTTGAAATTTCAACCACTTTGTAACAACCGCCCAATAACTTTGTTAAAAAAAACTTTATCCCAAACTACTATATACTTATAAATGAATGAGTTGCTTACATATATAAGGAATTTGATGGTAAATTTATGTATTTGCAGTTATAATACTCAAAAATGTAATTAGAATTTCCCTTTATTTGTGATGAGAAATTTGATTCATGACCATGATACTCGGCTTATATTTATTTGCATCCAGCTAGACAAATTGTTTGATGTTATGCTTATTGAATAGCCATGTGTTATAATCTTGCTTTACATTTCTTGTTGAGATGTTATACTAGTATCTAGTTATATAAACCTTAACCTTATCATTTCTTTGCAAATGCGGGCCTATTCCGATTTATTGAAAACAACTGAATTGAACTGAACTGATTGGGGCTGAATAGATTGGGGTTGAACTGAGTAGAGTTGAAATGAACTGTTTATGAGAGAAGGAAATTAGGAACTGAACCGAACTAAATTAATTGAAGCTGAATTAAACTGAACCGAACCGAACCGAAATTAAGTTGAACATAACATGCCATTAATTGGTTATAAATTTTAGAAGTGGTACCTAAAATCTCAAATTGAAAACTTCTTATAATCTCAATCTTTTGTATTTTTTTGACAGGTCACAATCTAAGTATCTACTCCATAGTTTTTTTTATTTTTTATTTTTATTTTTTTTTTATTTTATTACAAGAATCCAAATCATGAACAAGTTCGTGGGCCTTTGAACAATGATAATTGGTTCCCATCAACCACAACCAAAATAATTAGTGAACACTACCTACACCCCCATGCAAAACGGTATTGTTTTACCCTTCCTCCCACTAACTCCTCACTTCCCATATACTATCCACTTTCAAGTTGCTATGGTAACCATCTATACCCCACACACTACATTATGTAAAAAAAATTGAACCACCATTCAAATTCTCTCTCTTCATTCTTTTCATTTTATTTCTCCATTTTCTCTCTCATCAAAATCTTCAAAATTTGCAAATAAATTTCAGTAAAAAGTTATAATTCTCTATAATAGTCAAGCACAATGTCTAATATATGAGGCAAATTTACACAATCACTGGAAAAAATACCAAAGCAAAGTCGAAAATCGAAATCGTAAGTGTTTTTGTTGATTTTTGAAATGAAAACACAAGTATAATATCCTAGTTTTTTTTACTGATTTTTGTTGCAATTGTGTTTTTATGAAAATAAAAGAAACATCCAGCTTGAAAATGTATCAACATAAGTATGATGATATAATTTTACTTCTTTTTGTAAAAAAAAATGGGGAAAAAAGTAAATTTGTGGTGTGTTATTAGTTTATAAAATTGCTGGACTCAAAAAGTTAA
Source organism: Chenopodium album (assembly GCF_948465745.1). NCBI lineage: Eukaryota > Viridiplantae > Streptophyta > Magnoliopsida > Caryophyllales > Amaranthaceae > Chenopodium > Chenopodium album. Next base: position 32,650,837 of record NC_137856.1, on the reverse strand, counting down.
AAAAAGAGTATAATTGTCGCAAATTTCTGGATGATTTAATCTATTTCATATGAGTATAGATTTGTAAATTTAGTTCGTAGTAGAAAGTTCTATTTTTAATGAATGTTCATTTTCAATTTGGTAAATGTTCATTTATATATTAGTACGATGTTATTCACATGTTAATAGATTATTAATACAATTAATGTTCTTTTATATATTAGCACATGATCGATCATTCACATATTAATGTTCGTTCGTTTTAAATTTTGAAGTGGAAAATTCTTTGATAAATGTTCGTTTTTAATTGGTAAATGTTCAATCACATAATATTATATGATCAAATGCATATTAAGATACATTTATTGTTTCAAAAAAAAAATATTAAGATACATTTATTAGAATTTTGATATATGATAAACATATTTTTATATTACTAATTAAAGCACCCAATTATATCATGAAGTAGTTAATTTTACAAATTTAATAAGGAATTTCAATAAGAGTGTGTGCTATGTTGTAGTTGTCATGGAAATGATTCTTACATACAATTACAATAAGGAGTGTGTGCTACCTTCAAAATTTTTCAATAACAAGTACAAAAATAATAACTTTTATACATTTTTCATCTATGATAATGCTCCTTAATTAAATGTTCAATTATTAATAATTGTATGTTCATTTACAACTATTAAATAATATGTTCAGTTTTGAAATATTATATGTTCAATTACAAATATTAAATTCATTTTTGAAATATTATATGTTTATTATAAATAATTGTATGTTCATTTACAACCATTAAATAAATATGTTCATTTTGGAAATATTGTATGTTCAATTATAAATAATTGTATGTTCATTTACATGTATTAAATAAATATGTTCAACTATAAAATTATACGAGTATACTGTTTATAAAAAAATTTAAAATTTATACACTTCTTATTAAAATCAGAAGCAAGCTTTTATCAATGGTGATATGAGTTTGTTTATATTTTCCTTGTTTCTTAATCCTTTACACTTTCCCCCTCTAACCCACTCAACTAATTAAGCCACAATAACCATTGTTGCCTCATTGCCCCACGACCACTGCTGTCTCGCTGCTGCCTATCACCGCTGCCACATAACCACCATCATCTTGCACCACCGCTGTCATAACAATTGCAATTTGTTTTTAATTGCTTCGAATAGGCTTGCAATTTGCTTATTGAGCTGATTGCTTGTGAGTTAGGATCATTAATTGCTTTTTTAGTTTTTTGAAACAAAGGATCATCAATTGCTTTATTATAATTGATACCATGGAAATCTCTTTACACTCTTTATTTTATACGAGTATAATAATTTTTACATGGAATCGAAACTCAAAACATTGAATTAACTTGCAATGGTATATAACAAAAAAGAAAAAAAGAAAGTAAACACAAAAAAGAACAAAATGACGTCACTTGGGAAGGGAGGTGTAGTGTAAAATTTTCACAACCTAAACCAAATCCAAATCCAAATCCAAATATCAAACTATCAAAAAAATCAAAGACCCAAAACAAAATAAAACAATTTTAATTGTTCTTTTTTTACAAAACCGCAACACATTTTTCAACAAAATTCAAACTCAAAAAAATAAAAAATTAAAAACACTCTCTTTCCCGCTCACCTCTCAAAATTTACCTTTTTTTTTTCATCATCTCTTTCTCTCTCCTCTTATTTTCCGCCTTCTTCAAAATCAAAACTTCCCCAAAAAAACCAAATTCAAAAACCCTAAAATTCAAACTCAATTAATTTTAATCAATGTCGTCATCATCAACTCGGCGGATCAAAGAAAGGGGAGGATCTGTCGGAAAGATTCCATCTTCACTACCCAATAAAACCCTAACCCCAATTTCTGAAAAACCCTCTTTAGCTACTACTGGAAGGAAATCAATCGGCAAGGAAAACCCTAACCCTAGATCGGTTTCTAGGGTTTCCGGCGGAGCTCAGAAGCCTGTGATTCGGTCAATGCCAAGAGTTTCTGATGTCGAAACGCGGTCTCGATCTCGAGGTAGGAGAAGCCCTAGCCCTAACCCTAATTCTAACCCCTCTGATTTTACTCGAGTTTTGTCTGATATGAGGAAAACTAGGGTTGCTAGTGGTAGTGATTCTGCTAGAAGGGGTGAGATTTCTGGGTTGAAGGGTGTTAGTGGGTTTAAAGTTTTAGATAAAAAGGGGTTTAGGGATTTGAATCAGAAAATTAGTGGGAGTAGGGTTTCTATTGATGGGAAAGAAGTTGCAAATGTTGGGAAAATTAGTGGTAGAAAAGATGATAATTTATCTTCTGTTCATTCTGTAAAGATAAATGTTAATAGTTTAAGTGATGGGTGTGTTAATGAGAGTAGTAAAGGTCAAGGATTTGATCCCTGTGAATTGAAAAATGTGAATCAAATTGTTGATTTGAAGGCTGATTTTGGTTGTTCTAATATGGAGAAAAGTGTGAGAGTCTCGAGTGCTACGAAGGGTGTGATCGAGGAGGGGACGAGTGGGCGTGTTGCGAACAAGCACGCTAGTAAGTTGCACGAGAAGCTTGCGTATTTGGAAGGGAAGGTGAAGAGAATTGCTACTGATATAAAGAAGACGAAGGAGATGCTTGATATGAACAATACCGATGCGTCTAAGGTTATACTTTCGGATATTCAGGAGAAGATTTCGGGTATTGAGAAAGCCATGGGCAATGTGATGAGTGATTCTAAGTCACATGGAACTTGTGATAGTTCTAGTAATTCGGATAACTTAAAGAACACTGAAATTGATAGCTTACACGGAATAAAAGAGGAGAATCGAAATGTGCAGGGTGATTCTTCAAAAGTATCAGTGAAAAGCTTGAGTTGTGAAGAGCTAGAAGCTAGGCTTTTCCCTCATCACAGATTGTTGCGAAATCGGACTACACTGAAAGTGGGAGATTATGGCTCTCAAAGTGATGGAACCCATGTTTTAGAAATCAATAATGAATCTAATACCAAAGATGATGCAGAGTGTCCTATGGATGAGGATCCAATAGCAATGGAGTTCCTTGCTTCGTTAACTAAGACACAATCTAAGGTTGATATGAAAGGTGTAGAGGCTATTTTGGATGCTAATAAAGTTCATGAAGCAGATGATGCTGAAACTTCAACAACACGACGGAGTTCAGGTGTATTGGGTGGAAAAACTAATGCTGAAGTAGATTTGGAAGCTGACGAGACACTGGATGAATTTGATGATCAAGAGAATAAGCAAAAAATGATAGTTGATGAAGAGATGGATGATAATTCCATTACTCAGCTGATAGAAATTGGGCGCAAGACTTCTACCGGAGGATGGTTTGTATCGGAAGGAGAATCAGTTCTTCTAGCTCATGATGATGGGTCATGTTCTTTCTATGATATTGCGAACCATGAGGTATGCTTCTTAATTACAAATTTTGAATTCTGTTAGCATTTCAATTTATAAATTGCCAGTTACATACTTACATAAGCGTCTTTGGTAGATGCAAATTACTTGTGATAACATACTGCATTACTGCAGCATATAGTCAAAGTGCACTCACTTGTTGAAATGTTGAGTCTTTATGGCTTTCGGTAATTATATTCCTGTATACTGTTGTCGTTTGAAAATTGTCATGTTTGATGGAAATATTAAGGAGTACTATCTACCATTGTTTGCCTTCTTTCTGCAATTCAACATTAATCAAGACCCTTTACTCAAGGATTGCTTAAGTACTCCTTATTAGGATTGGACAATATATGAGATGTTAATTTATCATCAATTTTCCAGGAGAAAGCTGAATACAGGCCACCAGCAGGAATTTCAGAAAACATATGGAGGGACTGTTGGATAATTCGTGCCCCTAGTGCTGATGGTTGCTCTGGAAAGTATGTGGTGGCTGCTTCTGCAGGAAATACTATGGACTCAGGGTTCTGTTCTTGGGATTTTTATACCAAAGATGTGCGAGCTTTCCATATTGAGGATAACACTACCAGTCCAAGAGTAGCTCTTGGTCGGTTACGTGATAACATTATGTACAGAAGGAATGCTCCATCTAATATCATGTCCTCTGAAAACCTCCAATGGTGGTATAGACCCTGTGGACCTTTAATTATCTCCACTGCTAGTTGTCAAAAAGCTGTTAAAGTATTTGACATCCGTGATGGCGAGCAAATTATGAAGTGGGATGTTCAAAAGCCTGTGCTACCAATGGATTATTCTAGTCCATTGCAGTGGAGAAACAGAGGAAAAGCTGTTATAGCAGAAGCAGATGCTATTTCTCTGTGGGATGTCAACTCATTAAATCCTCGAGCATTGTTATCTGTTTCCACCTCAGGTCGCAGGATATCAGCTCTTCATGTGAATAATACTGATGCTGAGTTGGGTGGAGGAGTCCGACAAAGGTTAGTATCTCCTTCATTATATGAATATATCCTGCTTCATATACACATGTCTATAATGTCATCTTCTGTTTGGTAATGCTTGTAATAAACTCATCCTGGCAATGCAATGATTTATAATTTGTGAAAATTATGAGCATCTTTCTATGTTTTTGCTGGTGTGCGTGTGTTTTGTGGGGAAAAGCGGTGTTTTGCTGAAAGTATAGTGGGATAAGCAAAATCATATGAAACTAATGATCAGATAAGAGCATATGATAATTTTCTTGTGTTTAAATTGGTTGCTGTTTGATGTGCAGAGCAAGTTCATCAGAAGCAGAAGGAAATGACGGTGTCTTCTGCACTGCTGATTCCATTAATGTCCTTGACTTCCGTCAGCCATCTGGTATCGGACTTAAGATACCTAGGATTGGTGTAACTGTTCAATCCGTCTCTTCTAGAGGAGATTCCGTATTTCTTGGCTGTAGTAGTGTTGTCTCAGCTGTAAAGAAGCAGGTGAATTCACAGGTGCAACAATTCTCTTTACGAAAGCAGAAGATAGTGAACACCTACACATTACCTGAATCCAATGCTCATTCCCATCACAAAGCGCTGACCCAAGTTTGGGGGAACGGAAACATGGTTATGGCCGTTTGTGGACTTGGGTTGTTTGTTTTTGATGCTTTAAAAGAAGACGGGTTGCCTTCATTTGCTAGTGACTGTACTAGTCCACAGAGTGCCAAGGAAATTATTGGCCCGGACGACTTGTATTCGCCTTCATTTGATTGCCTCTCTTCCCAGGTTCTGCTGATATCAAGAGATCGTCCAGCAATGTGGAGGCATTTGTCGTAGATATGATGCTCATTATAAGCCAAGGAGCACCTCGCTCTTTCATGTAAAATAAGTTAAGTGTAATTTTGTTAATTATTGTGTGTTATCACTAGTCAGTTTTCGAGTGTGTTATTTTTATTTTTATCAGTTGAACTGCTTGATATGGATAAATGAGATGCCGACCATGATTTCTTTCGAGTTTCTACATGGGCAAGTCTCTTGGTTTAGGCTTATATGAGTCCATCTTTTAAGATCTCGATTATAAGCTGTAAATAATCAACCGTGTTCAATATTTCAGCTATATTCTACTCCTTTTGAGTTTTTGACCCTTAATGTTTGCCATGTACCTCTTTTTTGTTAACATGTTTTTTTTCTAGTGTTCAGAATAATAATTCAATAGTATGAAGTTTGAACTATTGAGCAGTGAGTAGAACTGAGTACCTGGCCGTGCTAAAACATGCACCTTGTATCTTCGGACTTGTAAGTACTTGTATGTGTAAGAGCTCCAAGGCATGGCTGCCACCACCTTCGTGTATGGTTAAAGTGAATCGCGATGCTTCCTTGTGCGAGGATGGATGGGTGGGAGTGGGAGCTGCGGCGAGGAGTGGAAATGGAAGTGTATCGTTTGGTGCTACTAGGAAGATGCGTGCATTGGTGCATAACATTGCTTAACGGTTCGGTTAGCTCGCAGGTACTTCCAAAATGAAAGTATAGAGGATCACCTATTTTTGGGGACCGATTCTATTCTGTTGATATTTAATTATTTTGTACTCGGTGTTGCTTTGGTTGATTATTTGGTCCTATGTTAAAAGAGATGAAAATGTTGTACTCGTATCTTATTATCAAGTATCTTGATAATGTGTTGTACAATGTACATTTTCATGTACAAGTTGTCCTTAAATTAAATAAATTAATGCAAGCACTGATCTTTTGCTTTCATAAAAAAAATAAAAAAAAACTTAGAAAGTCAAGATTTGACTCTTGATTTGATCACTACGAATATGTTCAATTCATATAATACATGAATTTATTTGACTTGATCCTGATTTGAACTTTTCTAATTATCTCATTTTATTTTATTTGATCAGATTTTCAAGTTTTACCTAAACTGTACACTAATTCATCAAATAAAACTAAGTCAAATAAATTGTTATTAGATTTCGTATCAATGTGCACTAATTCGTATTTTAAATGTTCCTATTTATTAGTTATATTTGAAGAGGGTGTGATTTGTGCACCTGGGTGTACCATGCACAATTGTACATGGTCTACCGGTAAAACTAAAAAAAGGTGGAAAGAATATACTAGTGTTTGAAAGAGAACATATCTGTATTTGACTAAAGAACATGTTTATGTTTGATAAAGAACATGACATTAAAAAGAATATAATAACTTTACAAAAAGAACATGATAATACATTAAAGAATATGTTGTTTTTCATGGTTTTTTTTTTTTTTTAGAACTCTGTTGTTTTTCATGGTTACACAGGTGATTGATTGTGTTTTAAAAAGAACATGTGTGTTTGACAAAAGAACATGTTTATGAGAATATGACATTACAAAGAATATAAAATCTTTATAGAAAGAGCATGTTCTTTTTTCATAATTACTTAGGCGGTTGAGTTTAAAATTTTATTTTTTATGTACATACTTTAAGAACATATTGTATAATATAAATAACATATAATTCAAACTCAAAGAACTTAATGATTAAATTTAAATAACATATTATGCTCGCGTTCTTTATAAATGTATACAATGTTCTTTAAAATACGCATAAAGTTCTTTCCAAATGCACCATGTGCGCATGTACATTCTAAATGTCTTATAAAAATTCCAATGTATAAAATGTTTTTATAAGAGGAAAATGATACTCTAAAGCCAAATGAACAAAAAGAAACGAAAGGGACAATAAATACGGAGTACTTCCTTTATATATTTAGACGGTCCAATAGAAGTCGTGAATCCAAACAAACTAGAGATAAATCTTAAAAATAACCTCTTTGGGAATTGGGGCGCCGGGTTTTAGTGACGCAAAAGCTCCAAAACCACTCATATCATACCCTTTTTTTTTTTTTTTTTTAAAAAAAAAAAAAAATGTGACGAAGAGTTAAGACTATCTAAGAAGTATGGAGATTGATGATAAATTAATATAACTGAACATATGTGAAAGAATTTTGAATTCTTATCTACATCCCGAAGGTGCTTAATAATTTAATATATGACTTTTGATTTCGAGAATGAAATAATATATTGATGGATAGATCATGAACAAGATACGTATGTGCCAATTTTTTCCAAACATCAAAATTGTGGTTCTAGGTTATGAGTTAGGTCAGTGGTATACGTGATATGTGTTTGGGTATTCTAGCTAGGGGTAATCAGTTATTCTTAGTCTAGGCCGGGTATTGATTTTATAATCATACATTAATTTTATTATGAGATGATCTTACCTACAACTTGCACTAATTATAACTCAATCTATGCTATTTGATTATTTTGGGTAACATTATTTTTTATATGGTGTATATTGTTTCAATTTCCAAGTTTTATTTCAAAGAGACGCTGCCTCCTTTGTTAATGCCAAATTAATTTATGCATGTTAATTATATATGCCTGCAAAAAAAAGTACAGATTTTCAGAAGCTATCTTCCAAGATGCATGGGGTTTTGGCCTTATTGTGCTGTTGTGCTTGTGCACCAACCTAAATAATTTCATGTTTATCGTCATTACTTTCGTTTGTATCTATTCTAAAAAATTATTTTCCATTTTCTCTGACAATATAAATTCTATATTTTATACAAGTATATATATCAAATTATTTAATTTAATTTTAAGTAGTTGTTTGTTACAAAGCTCACGCATTGGCTCACGTATTCTTAGTTACTTGAATAAGTTATTTATACAAAAAGGAGTAAAATAGATATGTTAAAAATTGATTTTTGGGTAAATTTGTTCAGGTTTCTGTAAATGTTTAATCTAACTCAAATTCCGAGGTGATGAGGCATTGTAGCTCTCTAGTCCAATTTGTAGCCAATTAATATGTATCTTATCATTTGGTTTATACGTTATCCTTTGACGTAGGCTTGTGCAGTTGTGCTAGACACAAAAATAAAAAATGAGAAGCAAGATATTATGAAACTAACATGAAAATAAGAATAATCATAAAACATAAATTTTGAAAGTGACGAGGGATAATTCAGGTGGTGTAATTAAATATTTCCTTTCAATTTTTAGAGCTAGTTCAAGTGAGTATAAGAAATAATATATTCTTCGGACCTAATCTCTTCAGCTTATTTTTAGTTCACTTTAGTTCAGTTCAATTCTTATCTTAATTTCCTTCTCTCGTAAAATACTTAGTTCAGTTTAGCTCCAATAAGGGCCTGTTCTCATTGACTGAACTCAGTTGAACTGAACTGAACTGAACTGAGCTGAACTGAACTCAGCTGAACTGAACTGAAATGAATATTTTATAAGAGGAGGAAATTAGGAGCTGAACTGAACTGAACTGAACTGAACTGAATTAAGCTGAACTGAACTGAACTGAACTCAGCTGAACTGAACTGAACTGAATTTCAACGTAAGAGAACAGGCCCTAAGTTCAGTTCAATCAATCGGAACAGACCCTTCGTATATAATAAGGTCTCTTTGTGCATTACATTTTTTCTAGCTTAAACCATGTGTCCAAGTTTATGTTTTATTTTTGCACATTTGAAAAAGTTTTCGAGTTTAATTTTGAAACTAAGTACGTTGAAAACTCAAACGCGTTTAAGGCGAAAACGTAGACCCTTGAATGAAGATTCAGTGTATTACAAGGTCCATTGAATGTTTATCATGATTATATAAAGCTAAAGATCTCAATCCATTATTAGTCTAACACTCTAACATGTACAAATTGTAAGAAAAGTTGGTTTCAAAGGAGAGAAAGAGAGTGTTAATATAAACCTAATTGAAGTAGTGAGTTTTTTTAGTTAGATAAAATGAACACCTTATCAGACTGATCGAATCTCTCACAGATCAACTGGACCAAGTTTGCCCTTATCAAAGATTATACCCCCGTCCTTATGATTGAAAGGTTGAATTTTAAATCTTAACTATTAGGACAAGTTTTACTTAGTTTATACATGTTCTACTCATCTCCTACAAATGTCTGTGGTATAAGAAATTTTTTATAACTATGTATACGTATATGTATACGTTAGAGAGGATTCGTTTTTCAAAGCTAACCATATACGGAGTATTATAATAATAATTCAAACAACTTAACAAGGGAGTATGTGCGGATTGCATTGTCTCCTTCCTAGGATGCAATTAGATTGGCTTATGCTTTTGTGGGCTTATGGCAAATTTTCGGACCACGTAAAATTTATGTTACTAAATGACGAAGTACATATTTTTTAGTTTATACAATAAGGTTTTTCTTAATGTACATAAGCCGCCTTCCTAAAATAAGACAGGCCCCTTAAAATCAAGCAATTATTGGACCGACCCATTTCATATATTTCTATTCTATAGGACTATTTATACATGATCATTTGTCTTTCAAAAAAAAAAAAAAAAAAAAATACATGATCATTTGTCAAGTTTTTATTTCTCACAAAGTTATAATATGAGTGAACAAATGCCATGCTTTTGGGGAACTAGCAACAACACTGCTATGAATTCAACTACTCTTAATCCTGAAGCAGCTTTAGCGAATGTAGAGATCGTTACAAAGGACAAAGTGGCTTGTGTTGAGGGCGACGACATTATTGGTGATCTTCGTCGGGTGGAAGATCAATTTGTTGACGACCTTCTTGTTGATCAAAGCAATGTTGATGAAGAAAGTTTACAACTGCCTGATGATAATCTCTTCCAACTTCTTTTGGAACTCGAAATCCAAAAATACGCGTTACCACCATGTAGTATTGACAAATCTCTATTAGAAGGTGTCCATTTGCCAAATGAGGTATACAATGCGTATGTTTCTCTTTATATGTAGTTTATGTCTTCCCTTGCACTATTTTATGTCTTTAGAATTGTTAGACCATTGCCAAAATGTACGAAAATATATACTAGTAAAAGTTTTTTTACAAAAATGAAAATTGTAGCAATGAACATTCATGTTAGACAAACTACATATTCAAAAAATACGTATTACATAGTATCAAACACATACTCGTAGCATTTTTTTTAGTTTAAGGAGTGCAATAATTATAAGTAATACTCCTTCCGTCCCCAAATGATAGTCCCTCATGGCCTATTTTTAGTCCCAAATTGATAGTCCCATTTGCTTTTTTCAAGTACCATTAATATCAATTTTTTTATCAAAATTTCCTCCAATTACAACAATATTTGTGCAAATTTAACTTTCCCATGTAAATTTTGTTTATTAATGTACTTTTATTACTTTATCTCTCTACTATTTTACATACCCAATGTAAATTTATCTTTTCAATGTAATTTTACTATTTTTATTTAAGTTTCTTAATTCCCGTGATTTTTACCCATAAGGGACTATCATTTGGGGACGGAGGGAGTATAAGCTATACGTAATTAATAAATAATGTCTGTCCAATTACAAGTATGTATACTTTTAGTCAGCTAAAGTGCCTAGCCTTCGGGTTGATCTATGAGGGTTTTCAGTTTAGTAGGCCCTTCATCTTACCTAAATAATAAGAGATACACGAATGAAATATATTGAAATATGAATTATTAATGTGGTACGTTGCAGGAAGTAAAGCACAAATTACACTGATTACACTGATTTGCGCGTGTTTTTGTCATGAATTTCTAATTTTATACAATTTTCAAGAGTATATTTAATGCTTATATGTAGCCCTAAGGGCTATATATAGCATTACCCTTTTTTTTAATCTTAACTTAAATTACTTGTTTTTACATTTGTATCGAAGAAACCATTTTGAGCACATATCTGATGAATAACAAGATTATATGTGTACATCAAGCTATGTTCCTCTCAACTTATCTTTGAAATTCAGCGTGCATCACTTGAATTGGTTAGTTCATTTTTTTAAGTGATTATTTTTACTTTTTTTTTTTAAATAAAAAAAAAACCTCTTTGATTTCTATTCACAGCGCGTCTTGTGTGTGGCTGACCACTTCCCTATGTCACTGACCTGATAATCCCTGTAATACTGAGCAAGTAATCCCTTGAGTAACACCTACAACACTGACAAAGTAACCTCTGTAAAACTGAACGAGCAGCCCATATAACACTAATGAAGTAACCCTCATGATAAATGACCACACCGTGTAGCCAGCCACATATAAGACTTTGTGCTCTACTTAATATTAGTCTGTTCACTTCCCTTATCTCACCATCTCAGTTAAGAACCTTTTAAAAAGTTTCGACTACAATAGTCTTAGGGCCTGTTCACTTTAGCTTAATTTCAGTTCAGCTCCAATCAGTTCAGTTCACCTCCTAATTTCCTTCTCTTATAAAATATTCATTTTAACTCTATTCAGTTCAATAAATGTGAACATGTCCTTAATATAATAACTTTTGATAACCAAATACCGATGTAAAATAAGATAGAGGCTAGGAAGAATCGGGGGAGTAATTACGTTTGGCATGATTTGGTAAGTGAATCGGATCATGATCGGTCCACCGTACCCTTGTTACATTTAATGGGCATAAGGCCAGGGCCTTATTATATAGGGTACACCTTAAGGCCCGCCTTTGTTACATACACATGTGTTTCTATTTTTTCACTAGTTCACTAATATAGGAAAATTAATAGGAGTAGTTTGTATTTTTTTTTTTTTTTTTTTGATAAGAAGGAGTAGTTTGTATTTTGGAACATCTGGAATTAAATCTGATGCAGCAATTATTTTTTATTTTTTTTTTATTTTTTTTTTTATAAATAGAAGCGAAATAGGGATCAAAGAAGCAAACGGAGGCAAATTAATGAGAAGTTACAAGCTCTGCAGAAACTAATCCCAAAATCTGATAATAAGGTAACTTATTTCTTCCGTTCAAACTTTAAGCATGTAATGAAAAATATTCACGGGGCTAAATCAAGTCCATATCAGAGGTAGATCTGATCAGACCACACACAACTACACAAGTCGTCTAGGGTTCTATCATTAAACTAGTTGGCCTGGTATAGTAATAAGTGAATTGAAGTATTGTATCTCACTAGACTTGTAAGTTAACCACTTTTATTTTCAATGTGAGACGATAAAACTTTATTTCGGGTAATTTTTGAATGATTTTTAACTTGTTTTTTCTTTTAAACATCACGTTGCAGAGAGACTATGCATCCATCCTTAACGATGCAATTGACCACATCAAATTCATGAAACATCAAATTGAGGTAATTAAAATCATTATTATACATAAAATTTTCTTTTTGCATGATTTTCTCCTCTTTTATGTTACTTTGATTTTCATTTTCTCTCCGTTTGCATACAAAATATAAAGTTGTGTACATCTTATCCTTATCATATTATATCATGTGTGTTATTTGACACAGACGATATTGACATGGAGAGAAATGAGACACTTCCAACATGCTGCATACGTACCTACAGCATATATGCCGATGATGATGAGGCCTAGCGTACAATTGGGTGCTGCTATGACTCCTAATGCAATTGCTGGTGCACAACCAATGCCCCAAATGCCAACAATCACACCAATGTTATGCCCTCTACCCCCCATTCCCACCACCTCGTTTGGACCGGTGTTTTTTCCTACTACTTCAGGGGCAATTTTGAGACCTAGTTAGACCTTCGAGGGAAAAGAATCCTTTAGATTACGAGGATGCATAGAACTTTTTTTTTTCAAGAGTACCTTTTGCACTTAGTTAGGACTTAGGACTTAGGACAATACTACGTATTAGAAATAACTTATAATAAATAATAAGTGGCTCGATTGGTGACCTCGCTCGTGATCAATTTGTTGCCATCGCGTTGTACATTTAAATACACATGAAATATTTACAAGGTTCGACACTGTTGATATATCTTACTTCTTCCGTTTCTTTTTAGTTGACACGTTTCTTTAGTCACGTTTGTTAATGCACTTATTCAATCATTAATATTTGTAATTATCGATAAGTAAAAATTATGAAAAGTTGATATTTTGAAAGTGTATAACGTGATGAATCTAACAAGATCCCACATGACTATATTTTTCATTACGTATAAAGCACAAAACACTGTCAAAGGGAGATGTGTGAATAGTGCTAAAATCAAAACGTGTCAACTAAATAAAAATGGAGATAGTATATTATTTTACACCGTTAATATGTGCAAGTGATACCCTTATAAATTGAAGTGTTGTCTAGCTAAATCTTTGGTAAAGTGTCGTTTACATGTTTAATTTTGTTCTATTATGTACAGGTTTTAGTTTGGATGCTAGTGGCATTTGGGTAGATTCCGTAATTGATCCACGTTGATTCAAATCATTCAATTTTAAAGATTCTTGCATATACACTACATTGATACTCCCTTTTAACTTATTCCAAGTATAAATAAACAATGTCAAACTAAAATAACATGGACAAGTGTATTAGTCCAACTTACTTTTTATAATTTGTTTGTTTTTTTAAATAATTTATTATTTTTACAAGTTCTTTATAAACGTTCCTCAAAGAAAAAAAAAAAAAAAAGAAAAAAAAAAGAAAAAATCTTTATAACGAGAAGCTTATAATTGCAATTGCATGGTCTAACGTTTTTACATTATAATTGCAATTGCAATCGAGCATTCAAAGGGATGGTTTGATTTCATTTTTAAATATATGCTCTTTAACCCCTTCTTCTTTATAACACACTGTTTTCTCTTCTTCTTATACACGAATTATATACAGTACATTATCATGTTTTAGTTATATATATATATATATTCCCTCCGCACCTCCGTGGCCCCGTCCCAGAAAAACTATGGCACGTTGGACTATTTTTTTTTTTTTTTTTTTTGTTTATACTATTTTTATATATGTTAACTTTTATTATCATTTTTTACTAATATAATACAAATATAATATTTTATAAAATATGTTGTTGGATAGGTATTTATAATTTAACTTTTTTTTTTATTTTAAATTATGGTTAATTATTTAAATATAAAGTTAAACTAATGCATCGACATTCATGTAAAGTTAAACTGTATTAATTATTATGGTACTGAGGGGGTATGCCATTATCTCTTTCCTCTGATCTATACCTCTTCTTCAGTGTTGCTATTTCTTTATTTTCTCTCACAGTGTTCAATACTCCTTACGGGCTTGTTCTCTTCAGCTTAATTTCAATTCAATTAGAGCTGATCATAATGAGCCCGACCCGATTTTGGGTAGTTTTTTCCGGCCCAACCCGATTTAAAAAAAAGTTTGGACGGGTTTGGGAAATGGATTTTATGCATTTTTAGTTGATTTTTTTGGCCCGGTCCAAAATTGCCCGAAAAGCCCGCATGGCCCGACTAATTTGGGCGAGCGTTTTTCGACCCGAAGCTTGACCTGACTCGGCCCGGCCCGAGAAATGGGCAAAATTTTTTGCCTTCGGCCCGGCCCGCCCATTGATCACCTCTAAATTCAATTCACTTCAGTTCATTTCAGCTCAATTTCTAATTTCCTTCTCTCATAAACAATTCAGTTCAATTCCGTTCAGCTCAATTCTATTCAGCTCAATTTAATAAATCAGAACAAGCCCTACCTCTAAAGCTTTAAATTTAATACGAGTACTTTATAACCATTTTAGTTTTTAGTAGGACACGATTCATCCTTATGAATGCTTACTAGCAAGCGGGACTTAAGTTTGTGTGCATCCTAATGGATGGATTCCAATGCAACAGCTTTTTTTGTAGCTTTTTGTATGTACGTGTGTGTGAAACGTCGTTTCAGATAATTTAGGGGTTTAAAGAATGACTTTTAGCTTTTTCTTTGGTTGATATGTTAGTTACTACACTTATAACATATCGTATATTTTGTCATGAAGATTGAGAATGTGCTTGAGGTGAGGTGAGCAATCCTCAACAAATAATAAATCCTCTAATTTGATTTTGCACCAAGGACAACGTCTTTAATTGTTTTAAACAAAAGGTAAAAAAGAAATTAAGATAGTGTTTTCTCAAAATTATACCCTAACTTATTAGAACTAGGGCAGCTAACGCGCGCGATGCGCGCGTCAAAGCTAGTCATACCTAGAAGGTTTTTTTGTTTGGCTTTTAAATCACAAATTTAGTTAAATTAACAATAAGAGAAAATATATAAATAACTATATTTAGGAGGTATAAATGTTCATGATAACTAACATTAATGAAAACATAAAAGTAAATAAGTACTTTAGAGGGTATAGTTGTCTAAACATTATTCATTAAAAATAGCTTGTACATATTAATGAGGGTATGAATGTAAATACACATTTTGAAAAGTATAATTGGCATTACACTATTCATAAGAGTAGTTTTCTACTTTTTATAAGGTAGGGATACATAAAAAATGAAAATTTATTATATATGAATGGATTAATATCTTAACGAGCTTGCATTAAATGGTTCAAACTAGTAACTTAATCTGCTACCTTTTCTATATATGTGGCGTGAATCATCATAGGTAAAATTTTGAAGCAGCTCTTTAACATTTTTTATCAATAGCTAAATTTTTCACGGACACTAAGCTTTTTTTTTTTTGCGAAATGTTAATAGTAAGTAAATTATTTAGTCCCCCTTCAATGAACACCTTCAATTCATTGTTGTTGGTCATTGAACATCTTCAATTCATTGTTGTTGGTCATGCTCTATAAAATCATCTAACACGCGCTCTACACCTTATAAAATATTATACATTAACACTTGTATGTTACATTAAAAAGTAGAAGTGTGTAACTGACCAAATAACCCTTCCAAAACAATTGTAAACCGACATCCCAAGAAGCAGCAACTGTCAAGAGACGATATAAATGAGAAAAATCTGGATTTCAATACATCCAATACTTGCCTCTCTATATATGCGAACAAATTCACTGCACAACAAACACCAATTTAGCTAATTATGTAACGGTATTTTTTGACGTCACGGTTTAACGGAGTTTAGCACCCTCGCTTAATTAATTAGTACTCCCGTACTATACAAATATATAGTACGAAGTACAAGTATAGAATATATAGTAGGTGTCATTTGGTAAATAAAGCAACAAACAGTCAAACAACACGAAGAACGAGTTCACAACCAAAAAAGCTAAGCTTTGCCGGTATTATATGTATATGACACTCAACTTAGGTAACTCCTCTGATAAAATGGCACGAAGGCTCTTAGATATTGTTATAAGTGCCAAAAGATATATCATTCTTAACTTTAGTGCATGACTAACACACATCAAAGTTAAACAAATAAGTTTGTAGGATAGTGTTCCACCGTTTAACAGTTAATTTTAGGGTAAAATCAAATTAAACTTGTATATGGTTAAATTATTCTCTAATGCATGTCAATGCATAAATTTATGAGAGATTTTGTGGCATCTGAGCATGTTAATATACAGGCCTGTAAATTGTTTAAAAAAGAGTGAGGCCCTGTTCTTTTGAACTTCTAAGTAGAGCAGAGCAAATTTTATTATTGTTATTGTTATTGTTATTATTATTATTA
Organism: Chenopodium album; assembly: GCF_948465745.1. Classification (NCBI taxonomy): domain Eukaryota; kingdom Viridiplantae; phylum Streptophyta; class Magnoliopsida; order Caryophyllales; family Amaranthaceae; genus Chenopodium; species Chenopodium album. Next base: position 32,634,070 of record NC_137856.1, on the reverse strand, counting down.
TTATTATTATAATAAAAATTGCAAAAAACCTACAAAGTCAATCAATAATTTACAAGAAATTAGTGGGGAGCCGAGATACAATATGGGCCCTACCCCTCTAGCTATACCGAACCCGATCCTGCTGAAGATGTGAGCAGCTGCACGAGCACCAATATCCCGAGTCTTAGCGAACGCCTGAATCCACTTCAGCAACGCAATAGCATCCTTTTCTAATTCTCCCAACGAAGAAAAGGAGAAAGGAAGAAAACCATAGCCAATAGCCCTGCAACGCGCCCCATACTTGTCCCGTTTCCGCTGAGCCACCGCCGACACAACACGACCAGGAACGAAGTCAGACAACCCCGATTGAGTCAAAGGTGAAGACCCCGTCAAGTCGATCAACACATACATCAAGGCCTCTATCCTAGGAATAAAGCAACACATCTGCTGGTCGTAGAGCCCCGTCGTTCCCACCAGACAACCCAACGTGAACATCCTTTCGAGCAGAAATCCCAGACTGAAACAAATATCAACAAGGGTGTCACAAACAACATTGTGCCGATGTTTAATACCCACCACCCCACCACAAGACACTGCATGATCCCCATAAATATCCCTATCAAAAACCTTGATATTATTGTTATTATTATTATTATTATTATCGCATTTTTATTATAATCATTAAATATTAATTATTATCATTATAATTAAATATTGTTTAATTATTTTTTTTTATTATTATTAAAAATTAATAATAACTATTATCTTTAAATATTAGTTATTATCTTTAAATATTAATTTTTATTATAAAAAATCAATTATTATTACTACTACTACTACTACTACTACTACTACTACTACTACTATTAATTATGATTAATATAATAATTAGTAAATATTAATTATTATTATAATTATTAAATATTATTTATTTATTTATTATTATTAAATATTAATTTTTAATATTATTATTATTAAATAATAATTTTTAATATTAATTATTATTATAATAATTCATTATTAAGTATTATTTTTAAGCAGAGCAGAGCAGGGCAGAGTAGAGCAGAGCAGAGCAGCTTTAAAGAACAGGGCCTGACTCAAGTATTATTTGAACTTGATCTCAATGGAGCAAATGGCCCATCAAAAAATTGATTAGCCCAAGAAGGGTTATTCGACTTTATACTAAAGGTCGAGAGTGTTAATTATGAGAGCATACACAAAAAAAATTAAACTTAATTAACCATATTGAAGCCTTGAAGGTACTGAAATAAGGGCCTGTTCTCATTGACTGAACTCAGCTGAACTGAACTGAACTGAACTCAGCTGAACTGAACTGAACTGAACTGAACTCAGCTGAACTGAACTGAAATGAATATTTTATAAGAGAAGGAAATTAGGAGCTGAACTGAACTGAACTGAACTGAATTGAGCTGAACTGAACTGAACTGAACTGAACTCAGCTGAACTGAACTGAACTGAACTGAACTGAATTTCAACGTAAGAGAACAGGCCCTAAAGCCCTAGCCTCTCTGTCCTTTCTCTAAAACCCTAGTCTCCATTGTTGAATTTTGGAAGGACTTCCATCAATTTAAACTAGTGAAAAACCCCAAACTTTATTTCTTGTGCGATTTTCTCTGTTTTTTTTTCTCTGTTTTAGATTTATAAAAATTCTTCCTCTTCTAGGAGGAACATTTCTCCTTCGAAAGAAAGAACTTTTCTTCTTCTTTAATTAGGAGGATTTTTCTCCTTCAAAAGACGGGGTTATTCTACTCTCTTTTGAGGGACAATTGTCAATCGGCATCCAAGTGGCAACACTACGTTTAAAAACCGTATAAACATCAATATGCATGTACCTATTTTTTGCTATAGAAACGAATACCTATATAATGAGGTTAGGGTTTTTCATTATATATATTACTTAAAATTAAATTCAAATTAAATTCACTAAAAACATGAAAAACCAGCTGGTGTGTAGCACCCCTATGAGCACATCTTCCATTACTCCAAATTTATTATGTGACAATAATAATTTGATAAGTTTTATGGATGATAGTCTTGCTTCTTGCTCCCTTGAGGGAAACATAGGGGTTGATAATTTTATCTCATTGCATGATTTTTTTCAACATTTATCCCGAGTTCCTCTTGGCCATGCAACGGCAACATCACCACCACCACCAACAACGGCACCGGCAACGCCCCGAGTCGACAATTGTCACTTGGAGGTAAGCCTATTCATGTGGTTGCACAAGGTTGCCAAACTATATATGGTTAGCAAATTATTCTTCTTTTACAAGTTTCAAAATAAGAAAAATCGATCATATGGGATATCATGTAATTAATTTTTTTATTTTTTATTTATTTTTTTTTTTTTTTTTTATGCAAATATCATGTAATTTTAATAGATTGTTCAATTCAATTTATACATAGTATTATTCTTAATTGAAATTAGCTTTAACATCAGCTAATTTATTCATGGGAACCGCTTAGTAATTTAGTGTTTAGACTTGAACAATTACATATAAATTGTTCAAATCCATATCATTAATCAAAGATAACATTAGAAAGAGGAGGCCAAGAAACAATCGATTGAAGAAATATGTGTAGATCTAGACGATCAATTATATATGTTTCTTATTTATGGGTTTTTTTTTTTTTTTTTTTTTTTTTTTTTTTTTTTTTTTTTTATAAATATACTTTTTATTTATTTATTATTAGGATTGTCTTAAATCTTAATTAGGAAAAGGGATGAGAAAATAGGGAACAAGGATGAAAACGAAAGGGCTTTTGCAAGCATTTTACTTCTATACTAAAAACAAATTCGGATGACTTTGGTTTATTTTTAGTAATATATTTGTGAAAATCGAGAACATTTAATTTCTGTTGTTGTTATGATAAAAAAAAAAAAAAAGTAATCAAAACAACAATGATTTGTACTCCATTATAATGATTTTGAAAAATTAACAATAATTATTTCCATAATTTAACAATTGACAAGATACTGCGCAAAGTGATATATCAATATATGAGTCATAGTACATCTAATTTTGATGAAGATACACATATGTAACAAATGATTAAATACACAAAATTCGAAAATAACCATTTACAGAGTATTTTTTCATCACATATGTAACAAATGATTAAAAACACAAAATACGAAATTAACCATTTACAAATATACTTGTTCATCACATCCCTTTGTAGCAAATCAAATCTCACTCATTTTTGTCACTTCACTTTATTCGTAGCTAGTTTTGATACAACAAAAATCAATTTTTTTTTTTGGACGGAATCATGTAAATTACATATAAGTAAAAATCATTAATTGTTTTTCTAACATTCATTTATTTAGATTTTAATTGTTTTACAATTAATCAAGAGTAGTTTTGGCGTTCATACAATTGTGTATGTGTCACGTGTATCCCTTCTTACACCAGTATAACGCCACATCATCATTCAACAACCTTTAGTTTCATGCCACATTGGATTAAAAATGCATGCAAAGAGATTAGAACCCAAACCTCATTGAATGGAAACCATATGTATTACCATCTAAGCTAGGCTTAATTCATGCTCTATAAATCCAAATGTATATATAAATATGTACATGTATCAGAATGTAGAATAAATTATTATTGTCATCGTATTATAATTTACTGACGTTAAAAAAATTATAAGTCTTTTAAAGCGTCTAATATAAAAATAAAATTATTCAAAGTATCATCCGGGGCAAAGCTCGAGTCACACACTAATTATATAATACTAACATGTTTCGTATTTGCATAAGAAAATACTTGTGTATATATCCACTATCCCCTCTCAAAAGTTCACAACTTATTTTTTGAGAAAATAATTAATAAAATTTCCATGTCCTCAACTTTAACAATCAGCAATTATTATTTGATTATTTCATTCCATACATACATACCAAATCAAAATGAGAATTAAATTTGAAGACAAACTGTTCCTAACAATAATATAATAATATCATCCAATCAATTATTAGTATCAAAAATATTAATTAAAGACTAATCTATCAGATCAAAATAAGAGATAATTATATAGTAATAAAGCTTTAAAAATGGGCATTATGAAAGATAAGTTTTACTCTTGTATGTAGTTATACCATATAATACATTTTATAAGGTGTGGATCGTTTACAAGTGATAAGAGTCAAAATATATGCATGATCCTTAACTATCAGCTAAATTAAGCTTTTAGTTGAGACTCAGGTATATGTTTTATACTATCAACATGTGACAGTTAATTATTTAGCCTGACTCGAGTATTGGAAAGTTGCTAAGCATACAAAACTTTGTGCTAACATTGATTTCAGGAACAACAGGGTGTAGTCAAACCACATTCAAAGGGAAAGCAACCTCTGAATCTTGAGCTCATGCACATGCCTTATCAAGATGTTAAAAATGTGCATAACGACCCACAAAGGGTGAGATTATATTGCAACTCTCATCTTGTTTAAACATTTGTCCCATACTTTCATTACCCATGTAAGCTTAGTTGTTAATATATATATATTATCGAAATTTGACCTAGCTACTCTTTGCTTAATTGGGTAACAGACTTAGGTTTAGTTTAGTTCTGGTCTATTTGATCTAAGAGTTATTTTTAGAATTCAAACTAACATGAACCCAATAAGATTCGCATGATATGATAATTTTAATTTTTTGTAACTTTTTATGTCTACATTACGGAGTTTCTATTAGGGTAAACTATATTAATGCCTGTGCAGTGTACGGATTTTACCAAAAAAAATTAATTTTGTGTAAATTAAAGTTATATATTATTAAAATAGTTTTAAAATCAATACGTAACTTAATTGCTACAACAATAATAATGATTGATAGTCTAGTCCTTAATTCAATGGTACTTACGAAATGAAAAAGAAAACAAACAAAATAGGGATGTGATGTGATAAAATGAGATTATAAAGAGGAAATGGATGGAATTTAGTTGATAGTCAAAGCTATCTCGTAATTTTTTGGAGATAAGAAAATAGTTACATTAGTTTTTTTTTCTAACACAATATAAAATGCATCTCATTAAATTAAAAAAACATGATTACCTAAAAAAAATGACCAAATATGAAATCATATCATACAAATATTCTTTAAAAAAATTTTGGCAAGAAAAGATACGAATTATAATATATTCAGAATAAAATTTTAGTTAATTGTGTATATATAGAAGATACTTGTGAAAACCAAAAACAAATCATATTATATAAATATTTTCTGCAAGAGAAGATGGAAGTTGGTTTTGGAGGGAAAATGACAGCACCAAGAATGACACTGACATGTATAATTCTTGGTGTTTGTTTTAGTATTATGTTATTGATTATTTTCAGTTGACAACAAACTTATTAATTGACTGTATGTACAAATTAGATGTTTTGTCTAATTTGTACAACTTTTGTTGTTTTTGTTTAGTACAAATTTTAATTAAGCTGATAATTGGATTAAGGGACAACAAAAGTTCAAAGATATCAACGTAGTCAAAGCAATCGAAGGACATTCAAAAGGAAAACAACCTCCGGTTGAATATCAATATGGTTCATCAAAGGTAAATGAATAAACCTTCATCTCCTTTTTATATGCTCAACTAATATAATAAATAGGTAAAATAAATAAACAGCTAATAAACTATAGAGCATAAGTAATATAATAAAAATAACTTAAGAGTCATGTTTCAGACTGATTATCTTACGGAAAAACTAACCAATTTTTATTTACACAATGCATTACAATTTTTGCTCGTTTTAAAACGTGGATTTTGTGAATCCAATTTATTCGATTTTTCTAATTGTAATAACTCGTTAACTTTGTACATGAATATGAATAGAGAAATTCACAGAGACGAAGTAGTGAACACAAACGAAGGGAACGAATCAACGCAAAGATGAGAACTATGCAAGCTTTAGTTCCCACTTGTGACAAGGTATGATGCCCTTAATTCATTTTTATTTTTTTCTCCTAATTGAATTTTGCAACATCATTTGCATGTACATATATAATAAACACTTAGACGATTATACTTATACTTGGTATAAACATATAGATGTTATTTCCTCGTGTTATTACTACATATATAAGAGACAATTTATATATATGTGCACAACAGACAATATGGCCTGACGCTCAATGTAACAGTACATTATAATTTACAGTGATTTGCGTTATTGATGATGAACTATTTTCCTAATTTTAGACCTACATAAAAGCATAATCTAATTTGCTTAATATGATACGAGAATGAATTGACTTAATGCCTTAGCTTATAGATACATAACAACACATGATGTAATCTTTAAGAGTACAATACAAATAGTGTTGTGCATGGTTTAATCTAGCTCGAATCATTCTATACTCACCTCAACGATGGGATGATTGAATGAAGGAGTATAGTATGAATGTGCTCCCTTTGAATCATCAGATAAAGGAGCTAAATTAATTTGTATAAGGAGTATAGAAGAAAAGCACGAGAATTTAGAAGTTTCATTGAAAGAATGTTGGCAAGTTAAGGAATTTGGAATATATAGTTCATCTATCTCAATTCTCAACTACATACGTAAACACATACGAGTATACGCACATTTTATAATACTCTACTATTTATACAATTTTGTCTCTAATAGGCACAATAGATAAGTTTTGATTATATTGCTGAAATACGGAGTAGTTACTTACTGTATATAGATAACGAAAAATATAAATTATTGAAATGTTCACATTAGTAGATTATTAAATTAATTAAATAATATTCATACGAAGGAAATAACTATTTAACTATCCTATTATCCAATCAGTTGCTCGATTTCGTTCCCGAAAACATTTTTATTTGTGCTTAGATATTTATGCCCTTGCTGGTGAGGCAAACTACTTGTTTTTGCCGACCTTGTAAGGTAACAAGTTATTGGAAGATTGCATGAAAATCACGTGAAAGTGTGAAACCATTGTTTTATTCTTTCGGTTGTTACCAAGTTGTCTTCTAACATTCCAGATGTAAAATTGGGCAGATGTTATAAAACACCTCATGTAAAACAATCAAATTAGACGTAGTACCAATCACAACTAAATGACCTCGTGGGTCCGTTGTGAATACTCAACAATTGTGCCCTTAGAGACCGTTATTATAGCCACCTATGAACTATGATATCAAGCCACGACGGTGGATAAAACCCGACTCGAATATTATCCAAATCAATCCAAAATTAAACTAAATAATTTATATATTATCATATACAATCTTCGTTAATTTTTAGTTGTAAAAATTTAAGGTATTATTTGTGAAATATAAATATTTTAAAATTTGCAATTAAAAATTAACAAAGGTAATATTAAAGTATCAAGTTAATCCAAACATTTTTAAAATTAATTGATAATAGATGGTGATGTCGTCTGACCGTGTGGTATGTTAGTCATTAACTTTCCTTTGTCTTGTAGGATAATTGATTCCAACTCACGTAATATTAATTTTTTCTGATTTATGTCTATAGAATTTTAAATTCATTAGACCGTACATTAATATATTATGATTAATTATGATCCATAGTCTAAGGAATTTCAATTCAAATTGATAACACTGTACATGTATTACAAGTTTATATAATTAACCAACAATTTCGTGAAAAATAATACTCCCTCCGTCCCTAAATTACATTTCTCTTTCTCTCTAGTATGTGAGGTTTTAATACTAGAAAGAGGAATGTAATTTAGGGACGGAGGGAGTACGGAGTATGAAGTATATATAAACAAAAGCTTCTCCTACTTAATTGATTGGCCTGGATTCAATTTCACCAAAAAAAAAAAAAAATTAAATTAAATTAAATGGATTCAATTTCACCAAAAAAAAAAAAAAAAGGATTCAATTCACCAAAAAAAATTTAAATTAATTGGATTCAAATTTTTTTTTTTAACAAAAAATGAAAAAGGAATGTTACTTAGAAAATTGTTTTATGTGAGTATATCCGTTACTGATGAAAACCAATTTTGTGGCTTAATATGCAGGGAGATCATGCGTCCATTTTGGACCATACAATTAAGTACATCAAATCCATGAAGCTTCAAATTAATGTAAATAAAATAAAAAATGCATCTTATATTTTTCATTCCATTTTTTGTCTTTAACGTTCTAATCCTTTAGCATTAATTGTAACAAAATCTAATTAAAGTTTATGTTGTTAATGTTGCACCTAGCAACAGATGATGTCAAGGTCAATTGGACAAAGCCAACTCCAAAATTTATATGCACCTCAAATGATGATGCAACCCACAATGGTCCCTAGACTCGGATATGGTACTTGGCCTTCTCACATGTCACCCTCGGGCTACACGTACATGGTTACACCCCCGTGTGATGGTGGCGTGCCTATACAACCCGTCCCTCAGGCTCAGGCTCAGGCTCAGACTCCGGGTACTTTTCCATCAATATTATGCCCTCTACAATTTTTATCTACCACTATTCCTACACCGGCTACTCCTACTGTGATGTCGTCTTTTGTCTCTCCTCTACCACAATTCACACCGTCGAATTCTTCTGATGCTGCATCTCATATCCAGCCTCGGATTTCTTGATTAGATCTATCTACTAATCTATATATACTACGTATTATAGTAAGACTTTTAAGCGTATAGAAGTGTAAAATATAATCACTACTTGTTAGCAAAACATATATGTACTAGTACAAAATGTTGTATAATTTTGTTTACTAGCTTCAAAGTAATCAAGCTTAAATTAGTAGGAACCATATATATGTAAAGCCTGTTGTGTACTTGTGTACATTTTTATAATTAAATCATAATTTTCCATTTCTTATGGCCTGTTCACATTTACTGCACTGAGTTGAACTGATTGGAGCTGAGCTGAACTGAACTGAACTAAACTAATTGGAGCTGAGCTGAACTGAACTGAACTAAACTAATTGGAGCTGAACTGAACTGAAATGAATATTTTATGAGAGAAGAAAATTAGAAATTGAACTGAAATGAACTGATTGGAGCTGAACTGAACTGATTGGAGCTGAATTGAAATTAAGTAATTATAAACAAGCCCCTATACAATGGAACTTTTTTGGCTTTCATAATATATACGAAGTATATATACTTGTCAATCAACGAACATTTGATAGGTTGTCATACACCTGTCAAAAATAAATTCCTAACAAAACCAACTAACAATGTAGTAGGATAAGTAGGGTCGAATCCACAGAGAGATGGCTATTTAATCTAACTTCTAAGGTATGGAGAAACTAAACTATGTCACGAAATTGGGATTGAAAAGTAGTCTAAATTAAAATAGGAATAAAACAATTAATAAAAAAGAGCTAGGGTTAAGGTTCACCATGTTTATAGTTCTAAATCTATCAAAAATCAATAACAATTCAATCAATCAATTATCTAAAGCAATTGCTAAGCCTACGGTCGGGTCTTAACGCTCTCAATTCAACATATGTAGTTCGGTCGCTAACATAATCAGAATTGCTAATTGTAGGTAAGCCTCTAAAAGTAAGATCTTTCGATTCAAACTCTTATTAACATGAATTAATCATACAATTGATCAGGTTGCAAGATTATCAATAAAAACACTATCAATTAGAGATATCAATAATCAAAATATTAAAATTATCAATCAAGATTCATAATATAAACATGGATTCCCAAACCCTAGAAATAAAACTACTCTAGCATGAAATAAATAAATAAAACTAGATCTAAGGAATAAAACATAATAAAAAGCAAGAAAATAAAAATAAAATACCTTAATGAATTGAAATAATAAACCCAAGAATCATCCATGGAAGAATCCATGGAGATGCCATGAGAAACTAGGGTTCGAGAGAAAACTAAAACGAACGTAAACTGATAAAAAAACATAAAAAGGCATAAGGGAAAATAATAATCCCTTGAGTATTTATATTATCCTAAAGCTAATCTAAAGATAAATAAATAAAATATGATAAGAAAATAAAAATAATAAAAGTTGTCATATGATTGGTCGCTTGAAGGAGTTATAATCGAAGTAGGATTCCTAGTAGATTGCGCGCACACCCCACCCATCGGGCGATGGGTGGCCGATGGTCGTACAAGCTGCACAAGGAGGAGTTCGACCAGCGGGCGCTGGCTTTCCATCGCCCCAACCAGCAGCTCCAGCACGAGCGCACTTCACGGCCATCGCCCGATGGCCGGGCGATGGGTTGGCAGCTTCGCAGGGTCAACTTTCAAGGGCTGTATCTCAAGATCTAGGAAGTGTATAGGGGCGTGCAACCTATCAATGGAAAGCTCTTCAAGTCTAGTTTCTGATGCAATTTGAATCGCTTTATTCCGATCTTTAGAACTCAAGTTATGATCAAAAGAGTGACCAAAGGTCTGTTTTGACACTTTGTAGACCATCGTTTTCCTTCGTTTCTAACTCAAATTCATTTCCGTAAAGTGCATAACGACCCTTGTGGATGCTATTTTCATTCCTCATACATATTAATCTCATACTAAGCTTCCAAAAACGCATATCCTTCATTGAGCGACATCGATTCATCAACTTTTCATCCTTTCATTGTCCGATTCTTCCACTACTAGAAAAAGCTCAATTACCGATGGGAAATACCGATGGTCAATAAAAGCCATCGGTAAAAAAATAATTTACCGATGGTTTTTTCAATCCATCGGTATTTCTCAAAATACCGATGGCCTGACCATCGGTATATTTTTTCCGATGGCTTTTATCCATCGGTGAATCTTATTTTTTTAAAAGAAAATTAAAATTATTTTCCGATGGTTAAAAGCCATCGGTAAAAAAAAATTACCGATGGTATTTTACCATTGGTATTTTACCGATGGCTTTTAACCATCGGTGTTCTTTAAAAAAAAAAAATTTACAAAATTAAAAAATCTAGAGTAACCCTAATCCGGGCTCCCCTCTCCTACGCCTCTTTCTTCTCTATTTCTCTCTCCTCCGCCTCTTTCTTCTTTCCTTTATCTTCTCTCCTCTCCTCTTCTCTCTCATACGCCTCCTCCTTCACCCACCTACTCCTCTCTCTCTCTCCTGTCTTCTTCTCTATCTTTCTCTTCCCTTCTCTTTCTCGATTTCGTCCTCTTTTCTCACCTCCGGTTTATTTTTCTCATGGTCTTCGTGGATTTTATTGGTCATTGTAGATGAATTTCGTGCGAATTCGGCGGCATTATGGTTTTTTTGGTCAAATTCGTCTACAGAAACTCCAGATCTGGAGTATTTATGGCCGAATATGACCATTTAAACCTTAAGTAGATGAATTTTGGCCATAATATTAAAGGTATGTTCGTTTTTGTTTGATTTTGTGTTGATTTTTATTTTTTTTTTAATTTGATTTTGTGGGTTGTTTGAGTTATTTAGTAGGTTTACTACTTTGATTTTGTGGGTTGATTTTGCTTTTTTAGTAGGTTTGGTTTTTGGTATGTGGGTTAATTTTGGCCATTTTTCTTGATTTGCATTATGTGGTTTGATTTTGGTTATTATTCTTAATTTTTGTTGTTTTTCATTTAATTGTTTGATGTTGGTTATTTTCTTGATTTTCGTTGTTTTTTTGTTTTCTGGGTTGATTTGCATGTTTTACCAGGGCGGAGGGTGGTCGTGATTGTCGGTTGGTGTTTGAGGTGGCGGTAGATGGTTTTGGGTGGTGGTGTGGGCAGTTTGGGTTGTATGGTAGGGGTAGGGGGTATGGGCAGTGGGTGGGTAGGGGGTGTATTATTTTTTTTTTATTTTTTTTAAAAATAATACCGATGGTTATTCCCATCGGTAAATCGAAAATACCGATGGGTGTTTGCCATCGGTAATATATCCCGATGGCTTAAGCTGTCGGTATTTTAAAAAAATCCGATGGTTTTTGGCCATCGGTAAAACCATCGGTATCCGGTTTACCGATGCCTTTTCCATCGGTATTTTCGTTTTTACCGATAAATTGTCATCCGATGGCCAAAATACCGATGGCAGCCATCGGTAAATTGAATACCGATGGTTTTTTATACTTTTACCGATGAATTTTGGCCATCGTTGGCTCATTTCTAGTAGTGTTCCAAAACCACTCCGAAAGCAGTCAAATGATTATGAAATCACCTGAAACATTAAGAAAAACACAAACGAAGCGTAATAGAGCACAAAACAAACAACTTATGCATTTGAGACCTAAAAAGCGACAAAAGACTCAAAAAGCAATTATAAAACTAGCGTAAACGTGCCTATAAATCCTATATAAATGTGATTCATCAATATTCATCTTTCACTAATACGAGAAATATATTTAATAGGCATTTGATACACGAGAGTGAGAATTTGGGGTTTAAGAGTGGAAATCAGAGGTATGGATTCATAAATTTTGTTTGGGTATTGTTGGAAAAGGATAGGGAATAAATGTTTCGTACATTTTTAACAAAAAAGAAAATTAATTCGTACAAAATTAATTCACAACTGTACTCTTATGAAGTTATGCTCCTTTTTTTTTTTCCTTCTTTTCATTGATAGCAAATTGGTCTTGCTGTACAACAAACAAGGGGATTTAATTAGATGGGATCAACACTCTTAACCCTAGTTTTTTATTTTACATGAAGAAGTTAATGTCTTTTAAGAAGTTAATATCTTTATTATAAAAATATAGACATTAATTGAGATTAACCCAATAACATTTAGAAATTTAAAATTTCATTAATTTTTTATAATATACTAATAAAACATATAAGTCAATGCTCATACAAGAATAATATCATACATATTACAAATAAGGGCCTGTTCTGATTAACTGAATAGAGCTGAATTGAACTGAACTTATTGGAGCCAAATGAACTGAACTGAATTGAATATTTTATGAGAGAAGAAAATTAAAATAAAAAGTGAACTGAACTGAACTTATTGGAGCTGAACTGAAAATAAGGTGAAGAGAACATACCTTAAGACTGGAACTAATCACGGTTTAGTTGTCTCCTAATTAAAAAATTAAATTAATTAATGTCTTATAATAGATGAAGTCTCTCTTCTTTGGTCACCTAAACTCCCGTATATTGTGCATGAGTTGTTTACATGTAGCATGCAATTTTCTTCTTTTACTAGAAGACTCAACCATACAATAATTGGTGCTTTGACAAGTGTTAAGGTAGAATTGCAGAATTATCCAATAATTAAGTAATTAATAATCACAGTTTAGTTGAAAATTACATCACCCCCCCCCCCCCTAGAGAAACTAAAACAAACATACCAACTAACCTAATCAATAATACAAGACTCATGCACATTACATTAGCCTTCAAAATCTTTTATTAGCCTTATTTTTTGTTAATTGCTTTCCAACTTAGATTTTATTTATACCCTAAGGTCCCTAACACATAAATTTTAAGTACAACAAATTATTAAATCCATGTACCTTGCCCAAAAAAAAACAAAAAAAAAAAAAAAAAAAAAGATGTCACATTTAGTGGTTGGTTGCATAACATGCATTTATTCATAATTTCCTAAAATAGTAAATCTTCACATCAACCTTTAATACCAATTTTCATTTTTGTTTGAGGAATGTAATGTTGAGAAAATGAGTGAACCTTATAAAAGACACAAGTACATAACTATGCGTTGTGAAACATTGTAAAATTCAATAATGTGGGGGTAAGAGGTATAAATTATTAGGTGAGAAAAAAACATAATTCGTGTTGTATTCATGTCTTGTTGAAGTAAGAAAATTAAATTGCAATTAAAATGTACAAAAAAAACCAGTTTCTATTTTTAAAAACATACTACTTTGGTTCTCATCGTGGTCACAAGCCAACAGAATTTGTGTTAAATGATACTATCATGGATTCTACCATGCATGTGAACAACTAACTCATTTAGTGTTCTAGCTATAGAAGTACTTATTCAGATAAGCCTAGTAAAAATGATAGAGATGGATTCCTATATGAGTAATCTTTGCGTACAAGGAGAGTATACTATTAAGTTAAAAGTACATACCCTTAACTTATAATTTAGACTCTTGTCTGACCTTCCTCGCAAAAGCTATTGTCCATTGCAATAGCCTCCTAGGGATTTTACAATTTCTGATATTTTATTGAAGGCGATAATCTCACAGTTATTACTATTTTGCAGGGTTATTTCAGATTTTCAGCTATTCATGCAAACTACAACTTTTTATGGCAGATGTCAAGACTATTTTGGATTCTTTTTCGAGATTTTAGGCACAACATATCTAATCTATCACAATGGAAAACGGGCAGCAGACTATGTTGCCTATCTATACTATTCTTCTCCGATCCGACTCATCAAAATATACATAGTATATCAAAATATTGATATACATAATACATATGGTCAGTCAGTTTAATTTAAGTTGAGTATCTTGATATGTCGAATTATAGAGGGTAAAGAGTTGGTCAAAACAAATGTAAAGGAGCGCTATTACGAACAATATCGTGTACACATAGCCGCATAGGTGAAGATTGTTGGAAATTCTTGATGAAAAACAAGAAAAGATAACGAACCTAGACACTTGGTTGAACGAACCCAGTCATGTGGTTGAAAGAACTTAGACACCTTTGTGTTTGTAATGTATCCAGTCAATTGGTTGAACGAACCTAGTCACTAGGTTGAACGAACCTAGACACCTTTGTGTTTGTAACGTATCCAGTCACTTGAATGAACGAACCTAGCCACCTTCATGTTGTGATGTATCTAGTCATTTGGCTGAATGAACCTAGACAAATTCATATGGTTACCATGAGTTGTTTTACCCTATAAATACCATTGCTCTCATCAGTCACAAAACACAACAATTCCAATCTTCTCTCTTCTCTAAAATACTAAACACTATTCTTGAGTTTCTGGGCAAGTATTCTGAATTCCAGTCGGGTTTGTGAGTGCACATAAACTCCGGCGCCGTGCTTATCCTGGAGGGCGACCGCATCTAGTCTACTGCACCGGGAGGTAGCGCGGAATCGTCTTTTAGGTCAGTGGTTCTCCACGACGCGGCTATTGTCAGTTTGGTTCACGCATCAAGAGATAAGTTAATTCTGTTTTATTGCTTATTAGTATAACAATCTAAAAGACGATTATGGCTTCCAAATTCCTTGTTCCTGATATGTCTAAACTAGAACCTCTTGATGGAAAGAATTATAAACGTTGGGCTGTTAGGATGCATTTTTATTTGGAGCAGATTGATGTTGCATATGTTCTTGATGATATTGTTGAACCTGTTGATAAAGATGATTTGTCTGAATCTGAGATTAAGTTTTCTAAGGATGATAGAACTTGTAAGGGCATGTTGTTGCATTATATGTCGAATAGTCTGTTGGATATTTATATGGGTTTTTATCATGCTAAGGATATTTGGGATGCTTTAGAGAAAAAATATGGAACTGATGATGCTGGTACTAAACGTTATTGTGTTAGTAAGTGGTTAAGTTTTCAAGTTGTTGATGATAAGCCTATTATTGATCAGATTCATGCTTATGAGAGTATTTGTATTAATATGGCTGCTGAAGGTCTGTCTATTTGTGATACTACCCTTGCTATTGTTCTGATTGAGAAACTCCCTCCCTCTTGGAAGGATTTTCGTAACCAACTCATGCACAAAAAGAAAGACCTAACCTTAGAGGAACTTGCTGCCCACCTCAAAATTGAGGAGGAAAACCGTATCAAAGACAAAACCCCTTCTGTTTTTCCTTCCTCTTCTTCTGCCAAAGCCAACCTTGTTGAACCCAAATCAAACAACCAGTCCAAAGTCAAAAACAGTAACCTTAAGCCTAATGGGAAAATTCAGAAGTACAAGTTTAAGGGGATCTGTTATGAGTGTGGTTTGACTGGTCACAGGGCTAGAGATTGCAGGGTCAAGAAGAAGAATGGGCAAAGTCAAGCAAATCTTATTGAGGATTCTGACGTTATTGTTGCTGTTGTTTTAGAAGCTAACTTTACAGGTAATGCTGCTGAGTGGATTGTTGACACTGGAGCTACCAGGCACATCTGCGCCAACAAGGACATGTTCACTACCTATGACAAGGTTGAAGGTGAAAATGTCTTCATGGGCAACTCAGCTTCTGCTTCTATCCAAGGCAAAGGGAAGATCGTTCTCACTCTCACTTCTGAAAAATTGCTTACTCTCACTAATGTTTTGCATGTTCCAGAAATGCGCAGGAATTTAATTTCTGGCAGTTTGCTCATGAAAGCTGGACTGAAGCTCTCCTTTGATTATGATAGATTAGTTCTTACTCGCAATGGGGAATTTGTGGGGAAGGGCTTTTGTAATGGGGGGCTTTTTACTCTTGATGTTAAAGTTGACACTATGAATAAGAATGCTAGTACTTCTTCTGCTTATATTGCTGAGTCTATTGATTTATGGCATGCTAGATTAGGTCACGTTAATATTGATTCTATTAAAAGGCTTAAACACTTAAATTTGATTCCAAGTTTTTCTAACACTGATTTTTCAAAATGTCAAGTTTGTGTTGAAGCCAAATTTACTAAGAAGCCATTTAAATCAGTAGATAGACAGACTGAAGTACTAGAACTTGTTCATAGTGACTTAGGTGATTTTAATAATCACGAAAGTAGAGGGGGTAAAAGGTATTATATTACTTTTGTTGATGATTGTTCACGTTTTTGCATGGTTTATCTTCTCAGGTCTAAGGACGAAGCTGAGGAAATGTTCCTCAAATATAAAGCTGAGGTAGAAAACCAGTTAGACAAAAACATCAAGAGGGTTAGGAGTGACAGGGGTGGTGAGTACAGCCCTGACACTCTTAAGGCATTTTGTGAGCAACTTGGCATTGTTCATGAGACGACGGCTCCCTATTCACCCGAACAAAACGGTATAGCTGAAAGGAAAAATAGAACTTTAAAGAATATGATGAATTCTATGCTTATTAGTTCTGGGATTCCTAATAACATGTGGGGGGAGGTTATTCTTTCTGCTTGTCATGTTTTGAACAGGGTTCCTCACAAAAAGCTTGACAAGACTCCATACGAAATATGGAAAGGTCGAGCGCCAAACCTGAAATACTTGAAAGTGTGGGGGTGCCTAGCAAAAGTAGGCATACCTAGCTTCAAGAGGGATAAGATTGGTCCCAAAACTGTTGATGCTATTTTTATTGGCTATGCTTATCAAAGTGCAGCTTATCGTTTCCTTGTTAAAGGTGCTAACAATTCTTATGCAGGTGGTCATATCATTGAAGCAAGAGATGCTGAGTTCTTTGAGAACATTTTTCCTTTGAAAATGTCTCCTTCTAATGATAGTGAATTGCATGCTAGTAGTTCTGTTAGTTTACCTATTGCTAATGCTCCTATTACTAACAATGATTCTGTTTTGGAGCCAAGGAGAAGCAAAAGGGCAAGAAAGGAAAATAGTTTTGGTCCTGATTTTATTACTTCTTATTTATCTGAATCTTCCTTAATTGATGATGATTTTGTGCATATTTTTGTTTTGAAAGATGATCCAAGAACCTATGATGAGGCAATGAGGTCAGTTGATGCTGTTTTTTGGAAAGAAGCAATTGATAGTGAATTACAATCAATTCTCAATAATAACACTTGGGAATTGGTTGAACTTCCTAGAGGTTGTAAGCCCATTACTTGTAAATGGATCTTTCGGAAAAAATTAAAGGCCGATGGATCCATAGACAAGTATAAGGCAAGGATAGTGGTAAGGGGTTTTACTCAAAAGTTTGGCATTGATTATTTTGATACTTATTCCCCTGTTACTAAAATTGCAACCATTAGGACTTTAATTGCTCTTGCTTGCATTTTTGATCTTGTTGTTCATCAAATGGATGTCAAAACTGCATTTTTGAATGGTGACTTGGATGAGGAGATTTACATGATCCAACCTGAAGGGTTCGTTGTTCCGGGCAAAGAGGAAAAGGTTTGTAAGTTAGTCAAGTCATTGTATGGGCTTAAACAAGCTCCAAAGCAATGGCATGACAAATTCGATAAGACTATGACTGGTAATGGTTTTCTTGTTAATGAAGGTGACTCTTGTGTTTATTTTAAGCATGATAGTCATGGATGTGTAATTATTTGTCTTTATGTGGATGATATGTTGATTTTTGGGACTAACTTGGATCGTGTAAATGAGACAAAACAATTTTTGAGTTCGAATTTTGAAATGAAAGACATGGGTGAGGCAGATGTGATTTTGGGAGTAAAAATCAAAAGGACTCCAAATGGCATCTGTCTTAATCAGTCACACTATGTTGAAAAACTTCTTAAAAAGTTTGACTCATTAAATGTCGATCCAGTTAAGACTCCCTATGACCCAAGTTTCCACCTAAAGAAAAATAATGGTAATCCAGTTAATCAGTCTGAATATGCTAGAATTATTGGTAGTGTTATGTTTCTTATGAACTACACTAGACCTGACATTACTTACTCTGTTAGTAGGTTGAGCAGGTACACTCATAATCCAAGCAGTGATCATTGGATTGCTCTAAGGAGGTTGCTTAGGTACCTTAAGGGTACTATGGATCGGGGTTTGCACTACTCCAAATTTCCTGGAGTTTTGGAGGATTTTTGTGATGCCAACTGGGTATCCGATAATGATGAAGTTAACTCCACTAGTGGCTATGTCTTCACCCTTGGGGTGGAGCCGTATCCTGGAAATCTTGTAAGCAATCTTGTACTGCTATGTCTACTATGGAATCTGAGTTTATTGCTCTTGAATTGGCAGGTCATGAGGCAGAATGGTTGAGGAACATGCTTGCAGATATCCCACTGTGGGGGAAGCCAGCTCCTTCAGTTGCACTTCATTGTGATTCGCAAGCCGCTATTGCTGTTGCACACAACCATGCCTATAATGGGAAGAAGAGACACATCTGTCTGAGGCATAAAGCCGTCAGAAATTTGTTGTCTGAAGGGGTGATATCACTGGACTATGTTAAGTCCGAAAAGAACATTGCGGATCCGTTAACTAAAGGCCTATGTAAAAAACTAGTTTTGGAAACATCGGAAGAGATGGGGCTAAAGCCCGTTGTATGAATTGTGAAATAATGAACTCCTACTCACTATGAGTTCAAAGGGGAACATTATGTAATAATTCGGAAGCACATTTTATTTTATTTGTCCATCTCTAGATGTTTGTTTTGTGCTTAGATACAAATGAGAAGGAGGTTGAGCATACGGCTCTTAATGAACCCATATCCATATTTTTGGAGGTGTGTTGTAGCTCACACTTGATGGAGTTCACCTACTTAGGTGTGGAAGTGTGGCCGCTTCCTATGAGTATTTCGTGGGCTTATACTCTAGAGCACCTATGAGCATCCAGGCTGGACGTATGGCTAGTATAATGCGTCACTTTTATTCGCGGAATTTCAGAATATTATACATGTTCAATTGTGTGGCTCAAAGTGACGGGTCCCTAACTCCCTATTGAGTTCAAGACGAAGGTCACTTGGTAGGTGAGGGATCATAGCTTGATGTCCACTATGTGTTAATTCAAGTCGCGAGACATTGACACTTATGCAATTGTTTTGTTTTGCCCAGAAATCATTTTTTCATTCTTTTCTTTTTCCTCATCTTCGAATCTGTGGGGGATTGTTGGAAATTCTTGATGAAAAACAAGAAAAGATAACGAACCTAGACACTTGGTTGAACGAACCCAGTCATGTGGTTGAAAGAACTTAGACACCTTTGTGTTTGTAATGTATCCAGTCAATTGGTTGAACGAACCTAGTCACTAGGTTGAACGAACCTAGACACCTTTGTGTTTGTAACATATCCAGTCACTTGAATGAACGAACCTAGCCACCTTCATGTTGTGATGTATCTAGTCATTTGGCTGAATGAACCTAGACAAATTCATATGGTTACCATGAGTTGTTTTACCCTATAAATACCATTGCTCTCATCAGTCACAAAACACAACAATTCCAATCTTCTCTCTTCTCTAAAATACTAAACACTATTCTTGAGTTTTTGGGCAAGTATTCTGAATTCCAGTCGGGTTTGTGAGTGCACATAAACTCCGGCGCCGTGCTTATCCTGGAGGGCGACCGCATCTAGTCTACTGCACCGGGAGGTAGCGCGGAATCGTCTTTTAGGTCAGTGGTTCTCCACGACGCGGCTATTGTCAGTTTGGTTCACGTATCAAGAGATAAGTTAATTCTGTTTTATTGCTTATTAGTATAACAAAGATTATTCCCAAACGGATAAATTACACAAGCACGTATTCTATGTGTGTGTATGTGTTGCAACAAAATAAATCATTACCATTCATTGTATTACTTATTACATATTACAACAAATTAAATGCGATCATATGCCAACAAATTAAATGCCCGTTATATAGGCTCACGATTAACACGCTAAAGCTGAAATTAAGCAACTAAACAATGTATAACTACGGAACATGGCAAACTAATCTCACTACTCTTCCCTGATTATGTCTGAATTGATGCTGACAAAATAACTAGACAAATTTTAATCCTAGAAATCATCACTAACAATTAACATCCACAAATTTTAATCCTAGAAATCATCACTAACAATTAACATCCATTAAATAATCATGAGAATAAAATTAATAAGCATTTAATTCAATAAAAAAATGGCATTATAGCAAGGGCTTCAGATTATTTTCAGTTCAGTTGAGTTCCAATAAGTTCAGTTCAGTCAATCAGAACAGGCCCTAAGTGTACATTATGCAAATATGTGAGTATTGACTGCGCACCCAACATAGAGCTAGTAAGTTTACGAGGATCAAGGTGTGTTCTTTTCACCTAAATATATCTACACTTAACCAATTAGTTTTGATTAACTCTAATTAATATTGAGATTTATGATGTATGTATAGCTGGTTAGACCTGATAAACCCTGAATTTCTTAATCTGGGTGAATAGAATATACCCTCATTACTAAGCCCATAAATGTGAATTATGTGATGTTTCACATTAGGATGATTCTTTTTTAATTTTTCAGAAATTAATTATCTTTATCTTATCAATTAAGTACGAGTACTTTCTATCAAACCCCTTTTTAATTCACAAATTTATTGTACTTTTATAAAGTTACATCTCGTCCTCATTTTTTAATTTGGCGTTGAGATATGATATTTAAAGTCCCACATGCATTATTAGGCAATTAATTACCGACCATTTTTGTCTAATTTGCGTTTAAATATGATTACGACTGTGCTTGTTACTTAATCAGTATGATAAAAAAAAAATATCTTCAATAATTATGCAATTTGCAACCGTTATATCTCACGTAAAGCTAGTTTCTAATACTATAAATACGCACGCAAACAACCAAACAAACCATACACATTTCAACACACACTTTAGCAAACATATATTTTCATACACGAAAAAAAAAAATGAAGAAGGTAAACCAAAGTCATCCTAGATTAAGAAAATCATGGGAGAAAAAAACCTATGAACAAATAATTTCTTCCTCAGAAATGGACTCCTTAACAAGTATTTGTGAAGCTCTCTTCCCTCCACTTGATCCTCCATCTAAACTCGATCATCATCAACCAATCAATAACTCTATCAAAACCTTCTATCAATCCTCTGGATCTCAAAAACCAATACCTTCTGAGGTAATAATCAATTACTACGTACATATATACTTTAATTCCCTGTATAGTATTTTATAGTCACGTTGATAGTGTAAATTTATCAGGGTCATTTGTTTTTTTTCCCCTTGTGGTTTAGGTAGCGGGGGTGATGAAAGATAGAGGATTGCCGGAGGCAGTGATATTGGTAAGGCTAGTATTATGGTTACTATCAACAAGATTAGGGACACTTTTGTTATGTGGGTCTCTTTGTTTTGGTAAAGAATGGCCTTACATAACAAAGTTCTCTCATTTGGCAACTGAAAGAAGAGAGAAAATTCTACAGAATTGGTCACGTCACAAGTTCTTTAGTCCACTAAGATTGGTCTTCTATTTTCTCAAGTCATTGTGCCTCTACTTCGTCTTTTCCTTGGTAATTAATCTTTATTTCTGTATATATTTACTTTGCTTTTTATTTAAATAATATAAGAAGTAGTAGATATTTATTTATGTCATATAATATTAAGCTTTGGATGTTGCTTAAGAATTTAGTTACTATAATAACTTTGGTCATCTCTTTTTGTAGTAAATAGATTAGATAATAATTGTATTGTTTGTCAATGTCATGATGAATATAACGTTGTTTTAATCTTTATACTTTCGTGATGTACACTTGTTAAAATATTATATGATATGTTTTTAAACGGGGAAAATATAGATGTGATTAAAGTAAATGAAAGATCGAGAACACCAAGTAGTATATATGTTCAAAATCAATATTTTGAGATAGACAAAAACGATAAGTGTAAAGGTAAGGGATGGGAGATTGGAAGGACTATTATTACTATGTCGTCTATGTGTGCTCCAAGAAAATATAATGTTCACATGGGTTGAAATATATTAAAAGTACTTAGGTCGACTTTGAGTATATATGTATATGTTTGGTTCGAAAGATGATCATTTTCTCAAAAATGTTCGTTTTCTCATTTTTCTTTGTTTGGCTTGTAAACTTTACACACTGGAATGTTGGGAAAGTATACGCCACTAATTTGTAGAGTTCACTAGGACTCTAATAACATGGCGTTGGTATTAAATTGTGTTTAGATGGTATCATCATCTAAATACCAAAATACTTATTCAGTAGTACCAACAAATGCAAAAATGTTTAATTGGTATCAATATAATCTTTGCTGATATTTAAATGATACCATATTACAATTTAATACCAACGCCGTGTTATTAGATTCCTAGTCAAATTAGTGTCTTAGACAATGTTGTTATCCAAATAGTAAGCAAGTGCTCGGAATTTACTTATGAAGTGGCATATTTTTTGTCCCTTCTCTTTGTTTCTATCGTATAGGGGTCTTCTCGTGCATGGTCCAATTCCTCCATAAGATTATAATACATGAGCTAGGAAACAATATAAATGGTTATGATTTTTTATTTTCAAAAGTAATTACTCATCTAGCTGAAAATTTCTCTTTAATTCTCTATCACACCTTCCCAACGGTATTCTATGATTTTTGGGAAGGGACGAGAAACGTACCTAATCGTCCAATTACAATTTTTTTTTTTTTTAATTTATTATATTTTTATGGTAAGGAATTAGATAAATGAAGTTTGAATATGATATGATATGATAAATTTTTCATAGAAAAAAAATGTCTAAGTTGGTCAACTGTTTTTAGCTGTAAAATTTGATGGTTATAGATAAGTCAAGCAAGTTCATTGCAATATTTAATGAGCTTTTAGGGCACCGTTAATAATTAATGATTTAGTCATTTGGCTAAAAGGTCTTTTGATTTGTTATTTATTTTAATAAGTCACAATTTATTTATATAAGCTGAACCGAACATAGCCTAACTTAGGTGTGATATTAATCAATTTCGGTTATTCCGTTTTATGAGGAAAGACTTTCTTACATAGACATCATTGTACTTCACTTTCTTTTTTTCTTTTGAAGGGGGTAAAGTTTGGCAAGCAATTATCCTATAAATTTTGTAGGGATATACATTATGTATGGTACGTGCGTCACTATTACCTACATTCAATAAATTGTTGCTTGGCATTAGAAATAGAACATATACCCCGTAGAAGGAAGAAGAAAAAACCTAATATTAGTTCGTATTATTACTTTATTAGTACTAATTTGTAATTAATATGTATAGTACGTTAATCGGCAGATAGAACAAGATTTATAATCTCTACAGTCCAATCATTTCGCATAAACATGTCTTTGATGTAGAGCAAGTCTTGGATAAAATCGTTTTATACCTATATATCACGAGTAAATAAATTTAGCGGAAAAAAAAAATTTAAGCTTTTCCTGGAACTAATTTCATAATAAATTGTGGATTGTCTGTAAACTTTAATTTTGCTGCTTGTGTTATAAACTTATAGTCTAGTATACCAAATCAATATTAGCAATACTAATTATTAATGATTAACAGGTGGATGATAACTCTCATAACGCGGTATGGGAGGCAATAGATTATGAACCTGATACCACCACCACAGATAACAAAGCAAACAACCAAGGGCGGCCTCTAGAAACTGGTATCGTCGAGACCCTCTATGAAACTCCATCGACCCTATTCCAATCTCTCACGAGTAAAGGTCTCGATGTCAGAGAGAACACCAAAGATAACCTCTACAAGATTAAGTGTGATGTTGTTATTGTGGGATCTGGTTGTGGGGGAGGAGTGGCAGCTGCAATCCTTGCTGCAGCAGGCCAAAAGGTGGTGGTCCTCGAAAAAGGAAACTACTACACTGCCCCTGACTATTCGTCCCTTGAAGGCCCCACGATGAACGAGCTCATGGAGAAAGGCGGAATGATCCCCACCACTGATGGTGCTGTCATGCTACTTGCAGGGTCTACTGTTGGGGGAGGGACTGCTGTCAACTGGTCTGCTGCCCTGAACACTCCAGACCCTGTCTTAAAAGAGTGGGCTGAGGAACAAGGGTTAGGCTTGTTTGGTAGTCCACAGTACAAGTTTGCCATGCAGGCTGTAACTCAAAGGCTTGGTGTTACAACTGAGTGTGTGAAGGAAGGATTTCAGAACCAGGTCCTGAGAAAAGGGTGTAAGAATTTAGGCCTAGAAGTCGACCAAGTTCCACGGAATTCCTCTGAGGCTCACTACTGTGGATCCTGCTACTACGGATGCAGGACTGCGGACAAGCAAGGGACTGATGTGACCTGGCTTGTCGATGCTGTCAACTTAGGAGCAGTGATAATCACTGGCTGCAAAGCTGAGAGGCTTCTCTTCACAAAAAATGGCCGCAAGAGAGCGAAAAGATGTGTTGGAGTTTTAGCAAGATCAATAAATGAGAAGATCCCGAGAAAGTTTGAGATTGAAGCCAAGGTGACCATTTCAGCTTGTGGGTCATTACTGACACCTCCGCTATTGATCTCAAGTGGACTGAGGAACAAACAAATTGGAAAGAACCTCCACCTCCATCCATCCCTGATGGTGTGGGGATATTTTCCAGATCAGGGACCCACTTCACATTTCGAGGGAAAGAGCTACGAAGGTGGGCTGATCACATCTGCACATAAAGTGGCACCAGATCAAAGGTCCAACACCATGCCGAGGGCCTTGATAGAGACACCTGCCCTAGGGCCAGCTGCTTGTGCTGCCCTCTTCTGCCCTTGGGAGTCAGGCAGTGATATAAAGAGGAAAATGTTAAGGTATTCTAGGACCGCCAATTTGTTTGTGATGGTGAGGGACAAAGGGTCTGGAGAAGTCTGGTCAGAGCAGAGGATCAGCTATGGGTTAAGTGCAGAGGACAGAGAAAATATGACAGCAGGGCTCCGGAGAGCCTTGAAGATTCTGATTGCAGCTGGTGCTGTTGAGGTTGGGACTTATAGGAGCGATGGACAGAGAATTGAGTGTAAAGGAAAGAGTGAGGATGAAATAGAGGAATTTTTAGGATCAGTTTCTGCTACCAAAGGGCCTTTGACAGCTCGTTTCTGGGCAGTTTACTGCACGGCCCACCAGATGGGAAGTTGCAGGATGGGGAGGAGAGAAAATGAAGGTGCAGTTGATGAGAATGGGGAGAGTTGGGAAGCAGAAGGATTGTTTGTATGTGATGGAAGTGTTCTGCCTAGTGCTGTTGGTGTAAATCCTATGATCACTATACAATCTACTGCTTACTGTATAGCAAAGAAGCTTGCCGAATCTCTGAAGAATGGGGAGTTCAACATCTAGATAGGTTTTTGTTCTGTAATCTGCATTTCTAACTGACTAATAAATTTAAAATTAGGTGGGTTTGTTTCACATAGTAGGGAGGTATGAGTAAATTCTTTCTTGTGAACTGTGTGGTTTTTCTTTGAAGGTTAGATCAATATGTTAAACAATAGATAAACTGTTTTATTTCTCACCAGTACAGCAGTTCCAAAATCTAACTCAGAATCATGAACCAGCGTAATTTGACAGCCATACAATCTGATTATGAATACTCGTGGAATATGCATTCTAATATTCCAATGTAATAGGTGACTGGTTTACAAGACAACAGTAGAAAGAAAAGAACATAAGATCAACTCTGATGATACATATCCGGATATCTATTCAGCCAAATGCGTCAAAATTTATTGCATTTAAGAAAATGGATGTCTTTGTTACAAAAAATAAACATACATTTAGGTCAATATATATTGCTAAACAAAATCTCCAAGTTTATGGAGACTGAATTCAATGGTGCACCTTCTGTACAGAAATGGGCTTTGCAGGTTGCATGAGTATATATTCAGATGCATAATGAGTGAGAGGTTTTCACCTGTAACGGATACTTCAGTGCAGCTCTTTTAAGTTATGTGGAAGACATAAACAAAAATTTGCATTTCTTCCACCACTGAAGAAGTAGAGATATCTGTACAAGATTTCAGCTGACAGTTTAGCCGTCAGAATCTGTTTCACGGAATGGCAGAGGAACTGCTTTTACAGCCCTGTACTTGCCCACATTGTTTAGGTGCTCATTCTCCACTCTGTTATTTGAGGGAAGATAGGAAAAAACAAGTCATAAAAGGTTAAGGCCCTGCTACAATTCCGAGATAAATGTCACAAGTGAGAAAAGCTACTTATTAAGGGCTTACCTATAAAAGTTCCAATGTCCTCGACGAATTACTTCTAGAGAAGCCAAAGAAAAGTCTAAAAATTTGGCTTCAATATTTCCAACTTTTATAAACCTCATGACGCTCTCCACCCAAGCAACTCTTAGGACCAAATTGATAACCTACAAGGAAAATTACCATTTGAATTGGTTTCTTTTTGACATGTCAAATGAAAAGGAGGGGAAAGAGCAAGATGTGGACTTACTATGGAAATATAGTAGATACTTTTCTTCTTCAGAACAAGATCATCCCTTAGCCACTGGTTTCTGGAATTGGGATTGAAAAATCCCCAGTCTTGCACATAATCCCAATATAGCTGGTATATTGTGGCTACAACAGAAGTCAACACGACTAGAATTGTGCTAATAACTGTAGGTTCTTGTTGCTGGGCATATGTTAGCCTAGCACCAGCTGCGACCATGGCAGAAACATACTTGCCCAAGTTAGCTAACTGCTTTGGGTCAGATTCATCAAACCATCTCCTGGCACACTTGAAGGTCATGAAAAGGGAAGACACCAAAAAACAGAAAAAAGGGGGTTAACAAATTTTGTAATTCTTATGTACTCAAGAAATATTAGAGCATGAAAAATGGAAAGCAGTTATGATGTGTTCTACAGAATATCATTAATAATCAAACTATGTACCTGCATTGCACGCCAGTAATATGGTGCAAAGGAGATGACATATGCAAGCTCTCTGTACATTGTTCCTTTCTTGCATACATCATAACGGTGTGTCTTGAAAGTGCCAGCAAGTAAATAGCAACCTGTGGTTTCCATGTGCCTAAGCAGCGGAATCTGCAAATATACACATTTGATTAGTATTTGGGCTCATCAATGATAATAATAAAGTTTAGCAGATAACATCGTGGTTCCACTCTCGAGAAGTACCTGGCTAGTCAGCTGATCAGCCATGAAAAAATCTACCATCAAAACCTGTTACATAATTTCCAAAACAGATTGGTCAGCTTAAATTATTTACCTACTTTATAAATCATTACATCAAAGAATAGCCATATAGCAAGATCTCAAGCAAGCATAGCTTAATTAAACATATTACCTTATATAGTGGAGAGAACACTATGTTACGTATAACCTTGAGGAAGCTATATCGAGTTGAACGATAAAATACATTGAAGGGGCAGATAAGGATTACAAGAAAGATCTGAAAATCCAATATAAAAGAAAATTTACATTCTTCATCTGACCATACGTGGTCACTGCACCATTACAATTGCACATTATATGATCGTAGTAGAAGAGTAGAAGACGGAGGAAAATAATATTTGTAACAATGACTAACCAGAAGAAGGATGCTAGGAATGGCGTCAACTTCTTGTGCAGAGAAACCACTAGATCTTAATATGAGATGAATGACCAGGGCACTGACCACAGCAGTCATCAAGGAAGTACATATAAGAAAGGCATCCCTGTACTTGAGAGCTGTCTTTGGTGAAAACTCGAATATGAATGTATAATTGATCCTAGTGGCCTTCCACATAAGCAAGTTGCATCCATACATGAACATATGTAAGCTTAGCAGAGCAAATGTGCTGCACCACAAAGTTAATGAAAGAGTAATTTAGAGGGTTATTTATCCTTCAAAAGTGTAAACAATACCCCAAAAAAAAAAAAAAAAGAAGGTACCCCTTAGGGCCTGAGGATTCGGGAAACAAATTTTGGGACAATCAAGGGCCGAGGGTACCAATTACCAAGTGGGTTTTTACACCACTAGGATATTCCATGGTCCTTTGCCACACTATTGTCAATGGGCATGGCCATATGGGAGGTGTATATTTGCAGTTTTGGACTCTTCGTCCCAAAATATTTGCAACTTTTGGAGTTTATGATTCATGATTTTGTGAGTGACAGTTTCCAAAATTTGCAAATATTGCGGGACTGATTAAGTATAGAGGTAGAAAATGTTTATTTCTCTCATTTTCTTTCATGTTCTTTACAAAGGTTCCCTTTTCTTGTCTTCATACCGGGTCTATATGAGCTATATAAAATGAAAGTTTCACATACAGTTCTTAGAAGTGCTTTCCACAGTTAACATATGTCAATAAAGTCTAAGATTGGCAAAAGAATGTCATGTGATTTAGGCCATTATGCACCACACAAGAAGAAGATAGTATTAGTTCGGCAGGCCAGAAGCTAGCTCAGAGAATTAATCTCCTAGCCCGCTTAGGTGACCTTGGGCTGTACTTCACCTACATCACGCTTGAGTTCAGCTAGACAATCAACAATCAAGGACAATAAAGTCGATGTGACACATTCTATGAATATGCCACAGGGTTGATAGTCTCACCAATGCCCTTTGGGCCTCCAATGTCGAAAAATATAAAAATAAACAGTACGTTTCTAGCTACCATCCCATACCCCCAACTAGAGTTTCATTTACAATTATTCAATGCACTATTAGAGATATATAAATTGAGGTTTAAGAAATATATTCAAGACAAACTGATGATTTATGAATAGTTAAATTCTTAAGGGAGCTAAGCAAAGGCAAAAAAGAGTGAAAAAAGATATGAAACGATTCGATGATTACCTAAAAATAGGATAAACGGTCTCCATATAACCAGACTCATCTTTGCTTCCAGGCGAAAACATACCAGAGATATGTGCCAAAATAGCATATACAACAAAAAGGGTCACAAAGCAGCCTGTAAACAGTCCTGTTCCAAATAAACCAAAAAGAGCTTATGAACCAGCTAAAAATCATAAAAATTTTCTTATTGTTTATGTTCATGGGTTCAAAAAGATATCTATTCAGTACTCAATTGTTCAATCTTATTGACAATTTTCACATCATATATTTGTATTACATTATCATGCTAGTCAAATCATCATGATTATTGGCACATCAGTTTTAGTTCATCTGCCTATGACTAGTGAGGGTTATTAGCAATCGCATTGGTATTCAAATCAAACAAATAATAGTGCATTGGTATTCTAAACTGATAGCTAATATGGAGCAGAAAACAGCTAGCTTAGAGCTCAAAGAATGAGGAATTAAGGGTCTTTGACTCTTTGTGGGAGTAATAGATAACTGCAATTTATTTCATAAATGATAAACACATATGAAGTATATTATAAACTTAATTTAAAATGATAGTGGAAAATGATTAATCATGTGATGATACAACCACCCACTTAACTACGTGTCAAAATTGAATTCAACTAAAGGCTAATTGGTTATATTTAATGCTAATTACACACATAAAAGTATGTAATTTTATACCGGTAAACAAACTTTGTAAATCAATTATATCATTGGCAGCATTGTCAACAACTCAACAACATCAATATTCAGAGTGTATTGTGATATGAAAGAATGACATTTTATCTAAGAATAAAGAGGTCAAATATAATTTACTGTTAAATTTTATCTTGGGTATTAGGTGCAAGATAAACTTACCAACAAAAAAAGTAACCATGTGGGAGTCTTTCTGTTGCTGAGGACGCAAGAACTTCATAGCCTTTTTCCTGTCATTGTCGGCAAAGTGCTTGATGAATAAGGACTCCACTTCATCCATTAGTCTAACCACCTTTATGACACCACCATGAAAAATAGCAACTCAATTAGATAACTTTTTTAACATAAACTCAATTCCACAATCAACAAGTTGGCAATACAAAATGTGTAACTCTTAAAAGTTACAGCAGCCACTGCCTAACTGGATCTTGAATCTTTCTTATAGCCTATTGCTCTTGCAATCTTATATTCATAATGTTCAGACGATCCAACTTTACGATGAAAGATTCCAAGTTCAATCTACTTTTCTCTAAATTTTGGTGGGAAAATGATGCGTTCATGTTATTAACCAATACGTTAGAATGTTCAGAAACTACAGAAAGCAATTTATGAAACACAGAGAAAAAAGGTTTCATTTCCACACCTTGTCAGAATTCATGAAATGCGAACTCTTCACTGTTTTCAGATAACCAGCAGATGCTTGTCGATTCGCTACCTGTTCAAGCAAATGAGAATTCTCACATCAATCACAATTGATAAAAATTTATTTCCAAAAAAAAAAAAAAAACAATTTTACCATACAAATTTACACAAGCATCTTTTGCTAGGAAAAAGGTTCATGAAAGCCACTAGCTTAGATTTTATTCCGAGAACAACTGTAAGAAAAGTCGATTTGGATAACTAAAAACTATTTGGATCCATTGAGCTACTAGTTGCACTTTCTGAAAGTACACTTACCCAGTGTATGCATATTGACATTCTAGCAGAAAAGGCAAGTATACCTTTTTTGAGCAGAGGGGTATCTATTTTTAGTGTCCTTCCCAAGTAGAATACTGTCCGAATTAAAGAATCCAATAACTACTTTGGTGAAAATGCTGATTAAAAGTTCCACACTTTTTTATCATGGATATTGGCTTGAAGAATTAATATGTTTCTGTTTTCCACATGATTGATGCAACTAGTAAATTGTAGCTCAGATATGTGGGTGCAGCTGTTATAGTTACATTCTCCAGCACGGTATAGGATAACAATTGAAATCCATCATTTGTTACACATGAAAGGGACTAAGCAACCAACCATTCTTAGATTGTTAGAACTTAGATGACATGTTCATAATAATTCAAATCAGTGTTATACCTTGTCGAACTTCTTGAGAATCTTCGTGAATGCTACCAAATTCAGCGTACTGTCAAATGGTAGACCACAATTAGGATTGCATATGCACCAGCAATATTGAAATAAGGCAATAAAGCAAGAAATAAAAACAAAATTCAAAAGTTTCATATATATACCAGTAAGTTTTTATAAGGCCAAGACCCCTGTAAAGTTCCACAAAAGCCCCTCTGATCATCTTTTCAGCACACTGAATTTTCTTCCTGTTAATCATCTCCCTAGGACAGTCTTTGCTAGCACTGTTGGCTAGATCCTCCCATAATGTAGACGTAACAGCGGAGATTGTCCGAGCTGGGGTGGTGGCCGGAATGTCAATCCTCAGGGCCATCTTCGGCTTCCCTTTCTTGGTCTTAGACCGGGTAGCCGCCCCAATAAAATTCAACCCATTCTTTTCAAGAGCTGCTACTACCTCATCTGTCTGTGATGAGGCATCTGTACCCTCATTGGCATCAGACAGGTTTTCTGCAAATTATTGGTTTCCATCCTCTTTTAGTAATCAAATCCAGAAAATAAGTATAGAATTTCCAACAAATAAATGCTATATCAATTCATTTTAGTAGAATCAATATGTCATGTATAAACAACTAAGTACAAGCAGTCCTTAAATCCAAGTTCTGATACTTCTCTGAGGAATTAAAACAAACACCTGGTGTGCAAGTCGAAAACTCGAAATCCCAGAAAACACCCACCAAATCAAACCCCAGAAATTAAAAACTACCGCTTATTACATCAATTTTAACAAAGATCATTGGAAAATATTTGATGGGTAAGTGGGAAAAAAGGTGGAAACTTTAGATTATACTGGAAAAGTGATCAAAAGTGGTGAGACAAACAAAAGAAAGAAGATTTGATTAAGACAGTTGATTTTTGTTTTGTGGGTGAAGAGCAATTAAATTAGTTGGTGTCTAATCCCTAAAAAATCTAGGTGAATTTTGTTTTAAGAGTTCCACACGATTGCTATTATGTTTGTGTTTTTCTAAACAAATGTCAAATTAGGAGAATGTAGAGATTTCTTAGGGTTCATACTTTGTATGAATGACATGCACTAGTAGGCTAGTAGCACTACTTTTTTCCTTTCTTTAAAATAACCAAAGCAATTAACCAATTATAGAAAATAAAACATTAAAAAAAAAAAAAATATGAAATGGGCCTGGGCAACCCGATCAAGGAGGAGGAGAGTTTGGCCCACAAACAAGGCTTTGGAGCTTCCATACTAAAACCAATTGGCAAAAGTAGGAGGTACTCCTCTATCTTATAAAGTGAAACCACCTCTCATCTTTCTCTAATGTGGGACACTCATAAGTGGGTTACAATGGGTTTCAACAAAATGTGAATGGGCTCAAATGCTCAATGGAGTATTTCTAAATATGCGAACTAAAATTACATAGATTTAAGGATGTATAATTTCTTACATACACTCGATTGTATAAATTTAGGGACACTCGTTACTCATAGACTCACTTCTAAAACCTATGTTGAAAAATGTGTTTTTGAGTTAATTATTACGAGTAATTTTTTTTTAAAAAAAAAAATGTAAACAAAAAGTTAGAACAGTCTTTTGTTAAAACTATATACTGTTATACTTGTATTATTGTTTGTGTAAAAAAATAAAAATAAAAAATAAATAAATAAAAAACTTTTTTTTTCTTTTTGGGTCTTGTATGAAATTTAAAAACATAGATGTGCCAAGATTAAATTAGTGGCCACTATTTGCATGAGAAATTTGGTGAAAATAACCCACTTGATTCCTAACCAATAACATAAGGAATAGTAGTATAATAAAGTAGAAAGTCAACATTAAAAGTCAGAGGACATTAAGACTAAAAAGAGTATAGTGGAGATCCTATTATAAAGTCCATGATAATGAATTAATTTAATGATAATGTCCTACATTACATAAGCAACCATGTTATATTGGACCATATAGTAACATTTTGAGGGGCACTGTACTCAGGTGTCTGCCACTATAAATATATGCTTAATTAATTTACACTGCCTTATTAGCTTAATTAAATTATACTCCCTCCGTCTCAAAAAGAACGACCCATTTGGGTTGATTACGCGGGTATTAAGGAAGTTATGTAAAAAGAAGTAAAAGTATATTGGAAAGATAAATTTACATGGAGTTTATAAAAAAAAAAAAATAGAGAGAGAAAGTAATAAAATAACATGGAAAATTAAATTTTTATATGGGGAAGCTAATTTTGCACAAATATTGTAGCAAATTGGTGGGTGTTTTAATGCAAATGGGTCATTCTTTTTGGGTCAAAGTTTTAGACAAATGGGTCGTTCTTTTTGGGACGGAGGGAGTACTAGAAATTTGAATGAACATGTAATTGCTTACTTAATCATCAATAACATTTTCTTTGTAAGGAGAAGAATCCTACTTAACCGACGTCACTAGTTAATCGAGATTGGTGGTACATATTAACTTGTGACTGACACTTAAAGAGTTACAAAATGAGTTTTCTACCATTGTTTTTCTTATAATTCATGTATAAACAACCGGCTACCAACCTACCACAAATACTTACTAAGTACTTGTAAAGTCGTAATTAATATTAATAGTTGCCACTAATCTTACTCAAGTTGCAATTTTTGTTTGTTTGTTACTGAGAGTAGTCGTCGTATCCCACTAACTTCTTTTTCTTATCATATGGCAAAAGAAACACTATTACTTACTGTTTTTAAGCATTTAACAACTAACAACCCACTATAAGTAGCTATATATATGTATATATATTGGACACTACTTTATGTAGGGACAATAATTAAACCATCTGTAAAATTAAGGTCGGCTAATTTTGAAGTTGTTTTTAAAGTGTTATATTAATGGTATGTTTTGTCACGTAATTTTTTGCGTGGATCTTGTATACAACAGATGTATTGTGTACATTTAATAAGTCAAATTCATTCTATTAAAGAAATTATTAATTTTATTTGATATGGAGTTATTGAATTTAAACGGATCAAAGTATACTATATGCTCATTGTTTACAGCAAGTTCTTACTAAACATTTCCCTAGCAAAATTGGCTTGAATTTTTGAAGGAATGAAATTAAGTTTTATTAGTACTCCACTAATTTTGTATATGTAATTATGTGGAACTATTACAATCGGATTGCATCAAGGGTCTGCATTAAGCCCTTTTCTTTTTGCAACGGTTCTAGATGAATTAACTAGACCAATTCAAGATGAGGTTCCATGGTGTATGCTGTTCGCAGATGATATCGTTTTGGTGGATGAGACTAAGGATGGGGTTAATGTCAAGTTGGAGCAATGGAGGCAAAGGTTGGAATCTAGAGGGTTTAAGCTAAGTCGGAGTAAGACTGAATATTTGGTATGTCGTTTTGGCACTCAGAGGGGGACAAGCAATGAAGTGGTGAGTTTGGATGGAAAGGATTTGACCATGAGTGAATGTTTTAAGTACCTAGGGTCGATCATCCAGAAGAATGGTGACATTGATCAAGACGTGACCCACAGGATTAAGTCAGGGTGGCTTAAATGGAGAGCGGCCACGGGAGTGTTATGCGACCGCAGCATTCCCTTAAAGTTGAAGGGAAAATTCTACAGGACTGCCATAAGACCAGTGTTGCTCTATGGTACAGAATGTTGGGCTTCTAAGAAAGAGCATATTAAAAAGATGGAGGTTACGGAAATGCGCATGTTAAGGTGGATGTGTGGAAACACTTTAAGAGATAGAATCAGAAATGAGGTTATTCGCAAGAAAGTAGGTGTGGCGGGCATTGTAGATAAATTAAGGGAAAATCGTCTGCGTTGGTTTGGACATGTAAGACGGAGACCCGAGGGTGCACCGGTGCGAAGAGTGGAAGAGTGGGACCATGGAGGGATTAAACGAGGAAGAGGGAGACCAAAGATGACTTGGTTGGAAGGAGTGAGGAAGGATATGAAGTGCATGGATTTACGTGAGGATGAAGTTTTGGATCGTAAGGGATGGAGGAGAAAGATTTATGTTGATGACTACACGGAATAATCAAATTTGGTTCATGTTAGCCGACCCCACTTTTGGGATTAAGGCTTTGATTGATTGATTGATTGATTGATTGAATTATGTGGAACTATTGATCTCTATAATCTAGTATTAAAAACTAAAGTGGTCTCATTAGTATTAGATATTGGAAACAAGAAATTAGGTAAAAATATGAGAAAGCTAAAGCTAACGAACAAATGATATGACCTCGTTTTACTGCTATAATTGTAAACTTCAAAGCGAAAAATTAAAGCGTGCTTCACTGAAATTTTAGAACTCATGCATGGTGCATGTACGTCTACTCAAGGTCATCTTAGATATTACTACAATTTTATCACTTACTTGTTTGTGCCAAAAGAAACATATAATATACCGTGATGTAAACGATATTTAATTTTAAGTCATAGACGAATGATATAATTAAGATTGTTGGTATCAATTTCTATCGTGTATAATATTTGTGTACACTTGATATATGATTGCGGAGTATGATTTGTGTATAACTTTTGACTTTTCATAGTAAAAAGACGTTTGTTCTCAAGTAAAATTATTTTTAATGGATTATTTGTGTTTGGTTGCCAGGCCAACTTTCAAAAAGTTTTGAGTAATATCTCACAAAAAAGTAGTATTATGTTAGGGGAAATTGGATTAGTGTCGTAAGCAAAGTTTGTAAATGGAACTAGTGTTAGGTCTTGATCAGATCATATGTTATTTAAGTATATATATTTTGTACATAATTAATGTTTGATAATGCATATATATACATGCACGATATAGGAGTGGTCAATTTGATAATTATTTTATTATTATTAAAAATAAAACTCACGTTGATTTTGTTTACAAGAAAGATACAAGTGTAAATTTGTAATAAAATCATGTCAATGTTCACGATAAATGAAAAATAAATCATTGTACGTAAACTTACCAGAAGTGTCCGAGTTTCGCGTTGATGTTGAATTAGAACGAGACATAAATCCTCCATGGAAAGATGATTTTGGTGATGAGAAATTCTTTCGACGACGTTGATCTAAGATTTGCTTAAGGTCTTGTAATATTTGTAGTTGCTTAAGAAGAGCCTCTCCTCTCTCTAGGAACTCAGTTTCCCTAGCAATGTAAAAACGATTTACCTTTTCTAACTCCTCATCCAACACATCAAAAAACATCTTCACCTATATCGTCATTAATGATATATATATCTATGTTAGTTATTATTAAAATCATGATAAACCTTTAACAATAAGAGGTCGATACAATACACGTAACAATTAGTGTAGAATAGGGTGATTATTGCATCTTTTTACCTCGTCTTCTTCAGAGAAGAGTTGAGAAAGTTCCGTTTCATTTTCTTCGCGTAATTGATCTTCTTGATCATCCTCCTCTTCTATAGATGCTCTTTTCACTGCCTGTAAAATTTTTAGTTCACTTGTTATACTTGCAACTCTTTAAAATTCT
The DNA here is from genome assembly GCF_948465745.1 of Chenopodium album. Lineage (NCBI taxonomy): Eukaryota > Viridiplantae > Streptophyta > Magnoliopsida > Caryophyllales > Amaranthaceae > Chenopodium > Chenopodium album. The sequence goes on along the minus strand of NC_137856.1, from coordinate 32,597,382 downwards.
AAATTAAACTACAAGTAATTTTTTTTTATCACCCTATTTTATAATTATTACTTTTATTAATTTCATGATTTAGTAGTTTATATCACGATGATTTCGTGCATGATGGTTATACCATAAAAATGGCCCCATAATCATGCATAACAGACAACATTTAAAGGGACAAAATTTTGGTCTTTACATCAACTTCTAAAAAAGAAGAGAAAGTGACCTATTTGCTTGCTACCAAAAAAATTTAAAGAGAAACCGAAAGGTATGCCAATGCATTTTTAAGCTACCTAGTGCTTAATTATTTACATATGTTTGTTTACCTTAAATAAATACAAATAAGAGGGGGTCCAATTTTATTTTTCTTTTTATGTCCAATGAACGGGGAGAAAGCATGTTTACAAAGCTTTTTCTACATGATGATGTTACTCTCTCAGACTCTCACATTTTTTTTTTTAATTAGAAACATAGGACTTTATATATATATATATATATATATATATATATATATATATATATATATATATATATATATATATATATATATATATATATATATATATAAAAGAACAAGCTAGGATTTCTTTTTAATTATTGATTAGAGTTAAAACCTCTATATTTTCATCACATCATTCATATTGAAAGAATATTCTAGATAGAAGTATACTCCATATGGTACTACAAATGAAACTATGATTTGATATTTAAACTATTTAAATCAATGTTATTCTATGTTGATGTTAGCTAGTTATGTTACACACAAACACTACTAATTCACAAAAAAAAAACAAAAACAAAAAAAAAAATATTGTTATTAAAGCAAAATATTGCATTTTTATTAAAGATCCTTACATATAAAAATGCAATATAGAAATTCCAAAGTTTATATAGAAATAATTAAATTCTAAATTTTCCTAATATTTATATAATTTAAATGAAAAAGAATGCTTTCTGGTTTGTTATAATTTTCCCATAATATAAGATCTTAATCAATTTAATGTGTCCCCACTTCCCACACAACAAAAAGCCATTACACCACTAATGGCACTAATACATCATTTTTAAAATTTTTTGCATCTAAAATCAAAACTTTAGGTAACAAAAGGAAAACACTCATATTTACTCCTTGCCACAAATTAGATACGGGTGGCCACCACAAATGACAATTTTTTTTTAATAGCATATTCCTTTTTAACACGAGATTACGGGATATTCAAGTAAAACAATATATGGTATATTATAAAATTCATAACAACCACCCTAGTTATGCTTTATAATTGTGTTCAAAACTATTGAAGTAGCTAGACACCTCATTGAGCTTTGCCCTAAACCAGATTCTAAAAATCGAACTTTTAAACGGTAAGCTAGCACGAATCATGTACTTGTGAAATATTGGCTTAATGTTTAAGACTGAGTGTCTCACCCTCATTTGTAATTTACACTATCCTTGTGACTAATTTGATGCGTTAACAAAATTGATATAGTGTTGCATATGGTGAAGGTTAACCAATCAAATAAATTAATTAAAAATTCTTTTTTATTTTTTTTTTCTTTTAATGATTAAATAAAGATGTGAATGACTAATATCGTTTAATTTTGAAACGTTACTAAAGAGGCAAAAACAAAAACCAAAAAAACTTCAAGCCCTCTAATAAATAAACAAGAAAAACATTCATTAGCAAGATTTTTTTTTTTTTTTTTTTTTTCAAACTAGTCATCAAAAAGTACATGCTTTAATCCTAACTTAAAGCCTTTACTCACTTAAAATTCACGTGAATAATCAAGATTATTGTGTTTGTGTTCCTTAACCCTCCCACACCACCCCAAAAAAAAGGGTATGGTTAACGTTTTTTCGAAAACTCGAAAATGAGTTATATATGTATACCTCATTATCACCTGTAGAAGAAGAGCTACCAACATGGAGTTTATTAGAGATGATGGAGACGAAGGAACGAACGGGATCGAAAACCGAGTGACCGATGTTGGAGCAATGGCCGGAGGAGTAAATTTGAGCTTCTTGTTTTGGTTTGAGGGAGAGTCTAATTTTCTTGATATGTTTTTTAAGTTGCCAATAGTTTACAAAATAATCCTTCCATTCTGGTATAAGTTGTGCCTCCAATTCCTTAGAAAACTTAACCATGTTTTTTTTTTTTTTTTTTTTTTTTGGTAAAATTTTTAGCCTCTTCTCTTTTTCTTATTTTTCTTCTTTGTTGTATGAAAACAAAGAAGGAGAGAAGGGAGAAAAGAGGAAGAAGATTGCATTAGAGAATTTTGGTAGATTTATTTATATATATAGAGTGGAGAAAAATTTAAGAAAAGTTTGTTGGTGCATGGTGGGGCTAGTACTCTTGTACTTTTTTTGGCATATGGGGTTTTTAATTAATTTAAACTAAACTTAAATTGGAAAGTTTTTTAATTAAGTATTGTCAAGGTGATTATACTTTGAGGGGATTCAATTAAGGCGGAATTATTTCGTGTTGTGTAGGTTCAAGTGTCGTGTTATTGTGCCTCATGTTCAAGCAAGATGCTTAGAGCAGGCCAAAAAATAGTACCTCTTGTGCCAGACTGGCTCATAAATATTATCTCTAGAGAAAATGTTTAGTTTGCACACATTTCTCCACCTACAGTAAATAATACTACAGTAAATAATACTCCGTACTGTATATCCCACGTACCAAACTATAACGTGAACCACATTGTTTTTAGCTCTCTTAACATGACTACACTCAAAATTTAATAAACAAAACTTTGGAAATCACTAATGTCTTCATAAAACAGAGATAGATCGAGGAGTAAAGGCAAGTGTTTCCTTGTTAATAACAGCCACCACATTGTAGGCATCACATTCCACAATTTTGTTAATGTATCCAATTCTTAGACCAATTTCATTCCCATATAAAAGTTGCTGCTGCCTTTGCTTCATTCTACAATGTGAAATTTTATGTAGTATTTTCCAATCAATTGGACATTAATAAATTTTAGACATTAACACGTAAAATAAAGCGTAATGAACTCCATTTTTAATCTGTCAGATCAAGTAGTATGTTAGCCAAACAAAAAGACTTCGTAATTGAAGTTCAAAAAAAAAAAAAAAATAAAGATAAAAAAAATTAAATTAAATTAAAAAAACATTGGATCGGTCAATTTAAGTGAATTGGCTCGACCACTTTGTTTGATCACACCATTTGACAAATGACCAACTGATAAATTAGTGATAACTTATTTCCAAATGCCCTCTTATTTCTCTTCCTATGCCTCCTTAATTAGGTCGAAAATAACCTAATTTCTTCAATTTAGTCATTCCCTACTTTTAATTTGATTTAATTTGTCTTGAATTTCACCATTGCATTTACATGTTTTGAATGTAATCCGAATACATGGTAGAATTATATTAAATTGAGTTTAGATCGAATTTAGTCTACTATAGATAAATTCGTGAATGGAGATTTATACGTAGTGTAATGTCATAAAGTTCAAACTTCACAAATGAACACTGATATGAAAGTGGGATGATAATATGGTCATAATTTAGTCAAACACGGAGATCATATCAGACTTCATTTATTTTTAATTAGTATTAGTGAGAGTTGTTTACTTGTTTGTATGTTGTGTGTCTTAAAGTGTTGAATTACATGCCTAATTTAATTTTCGGTAGGCTGTTTGCATGCTTACTTTTTATGTAATTCTACTTGCAGGCCTTTTGGCCCATCTAAGGCTCAATCCATCCAACAGAATCCAATCTTCGTTCATACATACTTTTTTCTCAATTGACATTCGTACATGCATGTTCCTTCGTAGCACCATCAACTATCACATACTTCGTATAAAAATTAGAACCTAATTAAATTATCTAAAACTCAACTTCAACAAAAGTGTTGGTGTCAAAAAACAAAAGTGTTGCAAATAACAATACTTTTTTTGGTTACATATTGTTTCATTCTATGAGATAAGGAGTAAGGGTCTGTTCTGATTTACTGAACCAAGCTGAACTGAACTAAACTGAACTAAATATTTTATGAGAGGAGGAAACTAAAAATCGAACTAAACTGAACCAAACTGAACATAAGCTGAAGAGAACAGACCCTAAGAATTAAGATATGGACTCAATAATAGTTTCATTTTTCCTTATATAAGTTAATAATCCAAGACCCCCAAATAAAGAATTTGTTTTATGTATATCCTCAAACTATGATTAGAACAAGACATTATTTAGGAGGAACATTTTTTTAACTTCTACTGATATTTAAAAACAAGATAAATGTGTTTTAATTACAAGAAAAATTATACTAACCAATATATATATCCATTAAGTGCTACTCCCTTTATAGAAAAACAAAGAAAACAACTAAATTTGTGTTACCTTTAATTGCATCAATCATTGTTAACTTCATCTATCTTACAATTATTAATCGATTCATAATTGGTCTTCTAAAAAGAAAACTTAGAGGCTGCCTTCATTCGTTACATTTGTGAGGTTATTTGTCCCACCCTCTATAATACTATAATAATATGGATGCGTATCATGCCAATTTAATTTTTAAAAGGTAAAAAAAAGGAAAGCTAACTCCACTTAGAAATCATGCAATTTTCTTGATAATTTAGGGTATAAAATATAAGAATAAAGGTAAAGCCTTAACCTTTATTTTTATATATATATATTTTATTTGAGAAAAATTGATTAATTAAGAGGTCATTAGGTTAGTCGATGGATCTTTACATAAAATAAATAAGATTTTATGGATAAAATCTAACTAGGTATCATTTTCGGCCCAAGGTTTCCTTAACGTAAACAAAAAGCATTTACCCATATGAATAATATGATTACTTGAATAGTTTCATCATTATTAGATATCGCATTCATAAATCATAGAGCATGTACTAAAATAAATAAAAACTCTATAAAATTAAATGTCTTTATACAATATTAAACTTCAAACCGATTCTACGTAAATAGTAATTTAGAAATAAACTTCATTCCAATTCAAATAAGAAACATAAATAAGTTATGAAACAATCATATTCATCCGTTCATATTTGTAAAATCATCTAGTTATGAAAAAATCATATAAAAATTACAGCTTACTATAAGAGGGATTGAATCTTGTCTTTTATTTTTATTTTTATTTTTAGTCTATTTGAGTGCATAACATTATTGTATATATGCACTAGTTGATATACCGTATAACATGGACTTCTCATACATTGTGACATTTTAACCCGTTATCATTGTCGTATACCAATTACCAAACAAGGCGTTAAGGCCAACACAACATTCCCCGTAGACACATACATATAGTATCATAATAACTATTGATTGGATCTATAAAACGTCACATAATATATTTGATACTATAATTATATGCCATTCAAAAGAAGATATACTATAACTATATGCATGACAATGGATTACTTAATTATATGAAAGTTGAACCTTATAATCATTTGTCTAATCAACTAACAAAAACAGTAAATTAGCCAAATTGTTAATAAGTTTTGTAATCATTAGATAAGGACTTGATAGATAGAGCATGACACAATCATAGTATTGTGTAACATTATGCAAATTTATGGTTTAGCATATAACTAAGGAATTTGGTATCTTTAGAAAGAATATACCTAGGAAAGAATATTATTCTTATGAAACAATGTAAAGTGGGGATAAGACAGCAATTACAAAGATTAAGTCTAAGCTTTGTGAGATGTATAGTTCAATTCATCAACTATACAATCATTCTTATATGTTTCTTCTTTATCAAGTTGCACCATTATTGCACTAGCTCGATCGACCTCCTTTATGGGTGTTATGAATAATAGAAGGGTAGTACCGTAGTAGGTTTGGTGTTTTAATTATTCGGGACATAGATAATAAATTACGTACGGTGTTTAAACATAAGATGAGAAAACAATAACGAAGATATACATCTTGGTTTAGTTAACATAAATTACATACTACAATACAAATTGATGATGATGATGTACCATATTATAACTAATTATCGGTCTAGTGATAGTAGAAGCGAATGAGTTAATTTCTCTATTTTACGAAGTAGTGGTACTTTCTTTTCTCTTTCTCAAATATGAAATTACTCACACGTGGACAATGTTGAAGTTTTAACAAAGAATAATACTTTGATCATGAGCTAAAAAAATACGGAATACTTAAATTAATAAGTTGAATAATAATAAATTATATAGGACACAATAATAATATGCAATATAAATTAGAATACTTCGTATAACCAAGATACTCACCAACATGATCAACTCGCCATATGTAATGGCCTTTTACCAAATTATCAACATTATCAATTGAGTCTATTTTAGTCACTCATATAATAATAGAAAGAATATTATCCACCAAATTCATACGAATATTGTCACAATTAATGCTTTATGAGTTACTCGTATGTTTTATGACTAATACGTTTACTTGGTTTTAAAGCTCTTTAGAACAATTGCTCTAATCAACAAATCGAAAAGTGAGTATAAAATTAATTGCTAATATTTTGTTTGGCAAAAATGTATTAAAGCCTTTTTTTTTTTTTTTTTTTTGAGGTACTTTATTTTTTACTTTCTATTTATATTAAATGTATTTAATCTCTCACAGTCTCACGTGATACTAATATACCACGTAATTGTTTTAGGAAAGGACTTAGCTTGATTATATAAATTTCAAAAAATAAAGTATATATGCATGATAAATGGCATGATACATTGTATGTGCACAATAATTTGGTATCAATAACCTATACTAAAAGCGAACCTAAAATGACACTTGTCACAATGTCATTAACAATTTTCCCGCCCATTTTACTTTCCTTTTTTACGAAGATTCTGTGAGGAAATCATTTTATAATAATGAAAAATATCTTTCTTCCAATTAAAATTCTTAACAATAATAACTCTCCATATAAACCCAACTAATATATTTTTATATTTACTTTTGAATTAATATTATGAGTATAATTTTTTTTATATATTATAAAATTCAATACAATAATAACTCTTTAAAAAATTAATAACAACCGTGCATTGCACGAGATTTAAACTAGTTGGTATGATAAAGGTGAGAAATAAAAGAAAGTTATATTAAAGGACAATTAAGGGCCTGTTCACATTTACTTAATTTCAGTTCAGTTCAGTTCAGTTCAGCTCCAATCAGTTCAGTTCAGTTCCAATCAGTTCAGTTGAGTTTAGCTCTTAATTTCCCTCTCACATAAAATATTCATTTCAGCTCAATTCAGTTCAGTTCAGTTCCAATCAGTTCAGTTCAGCTCCAATCAGTTCAGTTCAGTTCAATTCAGCTCAGTTTAGTAAATATGAACAGGCCCTAAGTAATCAAAGACTTAATGAGGAAAAAAAGGTTTTTACAAAGATGTAAGAACAAGGCATTCTTGTGTCATCTAAGTCAAGACACTATGATTCAAAAATATTACTTCGTATAAAAGTATAATTGATTAATTCACTCCTAAAATAGTTAAAATTATCTGTTTTATAATAAGTTATTGTAAAAATTGTCTCATAAAATATTTCACATTTCTTGATAATCATTGATCCCACTATTTTATTTTATTTTATTTTTTGTTTATATTTTATTTTGAATAAATTATATGTCTATTTTAAGAAGACACTAATGGCTTAGACATTCTTTGTCCTTATGCAAATTTGAGAACACGCACCAATAAAAAGATTTTTGTAAAAAGAATTCCTTTCTTTCATTAGAGTGAAATTGATTATAACCTCCCAAAGTACTCATTTTGACTTGTTTCCAAAAAGCTAAATTTATGCAATAAAAAGGGAGGGAAAAGCCCGTCAAACAAAAAAAAAAAAAAAAAAAAAAAAAAAAAAAAAAAAAAAAAAAAAAAAAAAAGGTGAAAGATAAGGTCTTTAATCAAAAGCATTCTTCAAACTCATCATATGTTAAAAGAAATCTATTTTTGACACTAATTATGGTCCTTGATTATTGTATGCTTGTTATTTTTGTCATACATATTAAGATTCATGGCACACTATACTACTCCTAAGGAAGCTCCATCCAAGAGTAAACAAGATGATTTTTTTTATGTAAACCCTATAACCTTATACAAATCACGGAGTACACATTAGATTTATGTCGCATGCACCTATAAGTTATGTGTGAAATGAACAAACTACATTATGAAAATTAAAGGTAAAACCTGGCCTAATCATCAAAGTTTTCAAGTTTGGCAATGTACAACAATAATATTACTATGTAGTGTGTAGGCTCATAATAATTTCTTCATCTTATCAGAAAGTACGAGAGTATTTAGATTTGTCATGGGAATTTTTCACGTGTAAAGATTCTTCCAAGAGTTTTAGTTTACAGAATATACACTAGCTTTGCCCTTGCCAACCAAAGAATTTTCAGAATCTTTGATAAAAGTATTTGAGAGTTGCTCACCACAATACACACTAGTAGTACGTGCAAATGAGTTGTAAATAAAATCAATTTTTTATACTAATTTTTTATTTTTTATTTTTTATTTACTATATATATAAATTACTTATTAACTTGCTTTATCTGTATATTGTACTGTACCTGTGTACCACAATATATAGGTAATAATATAAGCTCACCACTATGCAAATGGGTTATAAAAAATTACTTAATTATAATATAAATGAAAAAGGATGATCTAAGAGGTGATACAAGAATTAATAAAATATGTATCGTTCTTTTTTTAAAAAAAAAACAATTAAACTATAAACCCTAAGATGTAATATATAGTATTTTCCATAGCTTAACTAACATTAATAATTAGGTCAAAACCTTCCATGCAAGAATCTTAGAATATAGAAATACGTAAATATACGTAGTGATGACATAAAAAAGATTTGATCTCATGTGTTATATACTCCCTCCGTCTCTAAATTACATTTGTACTTCTCTCTATTATGTGAGGAATAAATGCTAGAAATAGAAATGTAATTTGGGGACGGAGGGAGTACTATTTTTAAGCTCCATCTTGTAAATTGGAATATTTTCTTTACCAATAGATCCTATTCATTGAAATGACGAGAGAAATTAAACTAAACAAATTGGAAAAATTAAAGTGTATTGAATTCAACTAAACTTAAAAGTTAAAATGAACTAAAGGAAGCTCATCATGATCAACAAGTTATAAGTTTATCTGTTTATATAGTACAGTTAGGGTTACTTGAGACTTGTGATCAAATTATGTCTACATCATTCACCCTTGAAGCTCTCTCTACACACCAAAAACACTATACAAATAAAGTTCTATCAGTTTACAATAACATAGGATTTTTTTTAATATAATATATTATCTTTTACAAATGGGAGAGCATTTACTACTACTAAAAAAAGGAAATTATGAATATAAATGATTTTGATAATTCTATTTCATTGCTGATCTAATGAAGCAAGTGCAATTAAAAAGGTAGATAGGCATGTGGTGGGGAATAAATTGCTTGGTTTAAGCAAATGTTGGAGAGCAAATATTAGCCAACACCTTTTGTGATTAGTGAGCATGACGTAGGAAACATTAAATACATTATTCTCCACTAATAAAATTTTAACTAGTGATTTATTAATGTATAGTTTCATAATTTGCGTAACGTGTATGTAGTATAAGGTTTCCATTATATGAGATTTTGAGCAGGGGACCAAGAACTACTTTCTTAAGAATCATTTGTTACCAATCGTTTGTTCTCTATTATTGTATGGATAGTTTAGCTTTATGATGCATTCTTGACTAATAATAGTATGTATGTGCTACACCAACTTATTGTACATTAGAACTAGATGACTCAAAATATACTCATTTAAGTTGCAAGGGTCGAGTGTATGAACCATGTTCCAGGGAGCATTATACGTGATTCTTTTGCTGGATTTTTCACGATATATACATATGCTATATGAAGTTGGGGTGTGATATAAATGCACTAGTTCATGTTCGGACGTTCTCATGATAAAACGTTACAAAGCTCCATTTTTCATTTACAATGTCATAGATTTGGATCTCATTGAAGATATGGCAATTGCTATACGAAGTTGAAGAAAGACGAGCAATGAAATTCATACCAAATTAGCAAGTAGATTGCAGTTTATTGTTATGTTCTCATTTATAGTATGCACTTTTGTCAACCAGACTATGTTTTGTATTTCTACCTTTAATTTTTATTCAACTTTACTAAATTTTGTCAATCAAACGACTCTAAATAATTGTAAAAATACACATGTGGCCTATTATTTAAGGGAATAAGGGGTCGTATAATTTACAACAAAACGGACAAAAGTTGATATTAGTCATACAACTACATGAAAGTAATGGCAAATTAGATTGTTGAAGCAGCCCCATGAAGCTGGAAATAGATAATATAAATACTAGTAATTAAAGACTAAATCTGTAAGCAATTCAATGGGTCCTTTTTGACTTAAGTGGATTTAACCACAAAATAACTTGATAGGGATCATCTGACCCTTCTTGAAACAAAGAGCTAACAAAATGTCAGCTCTCAGTACAAAATTACACAACACATATACATTATTTTAAATTTATACATATATAAACATTCAATCCAGCCAATTATTTTTTTATGCTCTTTTTCCTTCTCGGACAGTTCCTTATGACAATTCATGTTAGCCGACCTCAAATCATTCTGAGACAAGGCGTTGTTGTTTGTACATTTAAACCAGCCCCTGAAAATAATTAATAAATAAAAAAATAAAAAAAACCTCCGTAGTTGTCTGACTATCACTTTTACTACTCCGTATTTATGTCATCTTTCCATTGAAAACAACAGTTATTTTTCTATCAGAAAATTCCAATTCTGCAACTGGGGTGTTCCAACAACTTTCCAGTTAAAACCAGGGGGGGAGAACAGAAGCAAATGGGTAAAAATGTAATTCTTCATATGACTGGAATGCCGTATCTTTATCTTAATCCACGATCCATAGCATAATCCAAAACACAAGGATAGTTTAAGAAAGATAATTAGACACTAAGTGGTCCATAATCTATTTAATTATATTGCAATATGACTCACCAAAAAGGCGATAGCTGCAATGCGAGACCATGAAGACCCGACAGGATTGGCTGCTCAAATTTTCACCAGGTAGTGGGTCTGATACAGTTGCATATACTGCACAGTTCAGGAAACAAACACATTTTCTGTTAAGAAAGTGTTATGATATATGTCATCAAGAAATTATATATAGAAACATTTGCAAGTTTGCAACTAGTGCCTATATTAGGAAAAACTCACTTTCTTGCAAGAAAGTGAGAATATTTTACCCTCAAGGATCTCAGGTTACAAATCTAATTTAAGTCATTAAGAAATTAAGCGTAGACAAGTTCATTGCGCAGACACATCAAAAGGTCCTGTAAGCATTTTGCATGCTTCACCAAGGTCAAGAGTAATCAAATAGAAAATGCAGAAAATAAAAGAGAGAGTACAAATAAATTAACTGATGTTGACGGGCCCAATAATTTAGAATATGGACATTGAGGTGGATAAATTAATAGCCTTGCATTATCAAATGAGTACATTAATAACATTATAGTATTAGTGTTATATTCAGAATTTGTATATCTATTCAGCAAATAAATCTGGTGATAGTTCCATCAAAGTACTCAACTAATTTCATTCGACATATTTATTTGGATAAACAAAATCCAATATGGCACTAATTATTTAATTAACTGATTTTAAATGATAAAGTACTAGTAATTAGTTATTAGGCAGGCTTCCACAAGACCGTCGATAAAGCATGACCAAGAGTTTTAGAATCAACAGATAAGCACAAGTGCCAAACAAGCACACCGTTAGCCATCAGTGCGATACACGACATTTCGTGCAAAATTTTACAGAATTCATCTAGATTATATTAGAACAGGTAGGAGATGTTCATGTTCCTCGAACGTAAAGAGTGTTCATTGGCAAATCGTCTTAAGTAACAATGCCAATTGCTGTAGCACACATCAGCACAGTATTAGCGGTAATAATGGCTTCAACCTTGAAAGGGTCAGGTCATATTCTATAAAATGAAATGCCATTAGTGTAAAGTTAAACTCTTTTTTCATATCATGACCCTACCATTACCTTGTCCACTACACTCACACTCTCACAATATGCATCAATAATCCAATAATAACATTATTAAGAGACCAACTACAGAAAATTTTAAGATTCTACCAAGTTCACACATGAATTCCAAGGAAAAGCGCTAATTAGGCACACTAAACAGCTTTATTCAGATAAAAGATACATATCTGAGCTACCAAGAATGGAAAAGAAGTAAATGAATGGATACTTACCATAAAAGGTTTAAGAGGAATCATAGCAAGGAACCAAAATACTGAAGCAAGAAAAGGGGTATTATACCCTGAGATCCAAAAATGTCCCTTTTACCTGATGTATCAGGCTATCAGCATATCGCCTGCAGAAACAGATATCCAAAATTTCTGTCAGTCACAACATTAAAATTACAAATATCTATTCTTAAGGTCCACACAAACAACACAACACAACTATCAAGCAAAAGATACTTTAAAGTTTACACAGATAAAACCAATGAAGTTGACCATTAGAATTAAAACAAAGATAACAATACTGAATCACAGGTGCAATCTGTCCAGCCAATGGAGTAAATGTAATTATTATCCTTGTGCAAATGTTTCCGGCCACATCAATTTGAACAGCTCAATATTTTCAGAGCCTAAGTATTATAAAGACCGCATTACATAACTCTTGTCTCAAATTATTGACTTACAGGTCTTAACAGAGCAACTGCGGCTTATACACTCACTCTTAGATACTTTTGTGCTAAAGTATAAGAAACTCTTCACCTTCTGGAATAATTTGAAGCTTTTTGCCATTAGTTCCTCTGTCATAATTCGAGTAGCACAAAAACACAAAGAAAGAGGCATGTCCTACACTCCACAAGCAATCATTGACCCATCTTAGACATATGTTGGAATTTCTTACTTTCGTATATTGTCATTTTCAATTCTGTGACATGCCTCATACTTCTGGCTGTATAGTCCTTACAAATCTCGCCAGAAACAAAAATTCTAGCAAACTAGAACTAATAAGATACTTTGTCCAAAAAAAAAAGCACCAGAAATCTCCCATTCAAGCTGATTTGGTACATATAGCTGGTTGGCTTGCGGGTTCAAAAATTGTTTAAACAAGATATAACATCCTCTTTTTGCTTTGAGCAATAAGGAAATAAGCAGACAGATTTTTTTTCCATCATATGACAAAGATTATGAGTTCTTGGGCCAATATGTCAAACTATCTTTATTTGACCTCTCACCATGACAATGTAAATTTCACCTTGGTATGAAAAAAGGATACCTGAATAAAGAATATTTCTAAATCAACCAGTAGCTTTGATTATGATATAAGTTGTTATCAAGATAAGTCAACTATTACTTTAATTCAATGAATAGTAAACAGTCAGTCACTGAGCATAGTTTCATTTGCAACAAGACAAAAGTTTGAAGGAATAGTTTGTAAAGTATTCCTAAACTCAGGAACAAACAATTCAGTTTATTGTTATAGCACCTTGAAAAATCTCTTGCCACCCTTCATAGGTAACTAAGCTGCAGCCAGGTGTTGGCATATTTTTCTATTTTTTGATGTAGGTTCAAATTTCTGCTCTATCCTTCAAATTTCCAAATTTCTGCTCTATCCTTCAAATTTCCAAGTGGGATAGTCCACTAGGACTTTAAGGGTACAGTGAAGTATGTTACTTTCAGTGCACCCATGAATTCCAAGGACCATATCAATTTAAACAAATGATAAAAGGAGATAAGGACTCAAAATACTATCATTGGCATCTCCATCACAAATGAAGCGACCTAACTGCTACTTGAGAAACATTTGGCCTATAGGAAAAAACAATAATTTATCAAGCAATTATGAGACCTCGATGCAAACATTCACCAGTTTGTTGTTTTCCACGAGTTTTGTTTGGAAGGCAAGTGCTTGTGCACTTCTCTTCTACTTAACCTATTTCTGTATTTAAAATTCCATTTTAGCTAGGTAATTTACAATAGATTGGTTGAAGTTGGCAAAGCCTAACTAAAAAAACATAGAAAATTAGATGGTTGGGAGCTGAGAGAATGTTAAGTGGTTCAAGATGTGCCACCTACACAGAGAGCCATATTACCTCTAATATAAAAAATTGCAAGACATCATTGCCGCTACAGGGACCAACAGAGAGCTAGTAGATGTAGTTTTAAAATACTAATGGGAAAACTATTATCATGCAACTATATTAAGATAACATCGACAAAGACACGACCAGCATAGGAACCACGTAACAGGGAAACAAAGAAAATAGTGGCAACGAAGTTGGGACCTGTAGATCCTTTCTGTGTGGGTCAATCAAGACACTGGCCGACTGGCCAATCAAGATTAAACCAAAACACTGACTGCAGTAACATGTACTGTCTACAATAAAACTAAGAAGTTGAATACTTAGGTAGTTCCATGACTTAAGCCCCCTTAATTAAGAAAATGATGCAGTTGTCTATTTTAGACATTTATAAAGAACTTAATCTTCCCAAACACCATAATTAATGTTACATCAGACATAATAAACCAATTCAGCATAACAGTTACGGCACGATGGCTTACTCTAAGAATTTGTCACTGGAAGTAATCATTTGATAGGTCAATGAAAAGCAAATATAAGAGCTAGTAGTAAGAGCTTATTTCTATATGTGACTATACTTCGCATCTATACACAAAATTTCGGTCCACAATCATTCTAGCAGCTCATGGACAAACTCAAATTGTATACATCAAGATTGTCAGAGTTACATTTCTACTTTAGACTGGTATAATACTCTGAAGGATTGGGTTTATCCAAAAAATATCTTTGTTACAAGTTTAAAAATAGATATACTAAGAATTTTTTTAAAACAAAAGGTTCTTAAAGCAAACCAACAAATAAAAGCAAAGCAAGAAAGACAAGAAGCTTTGAGACCTCAAAAGATCCTATTTAATATCATATGGGATCCTAAACAACCCTACTCTGATCCTGAATGATCCGATATAGAAAAAAGAGTGTTAACCCTCTGATATCCTCCACATTCTGGGTCGTACATTCAATCTGAAGATTAATTCTAATAACTAAGAGGTCTATGACATAAATGACAAACGAGTCATATATGTATTAGCATATTATCCTTTGAATAGCTACTCAAAGCAGGTGTGAGGTGTGACGTCAAACAAACTTTATCCCATTAATCCAAATTTGGAATCACTTTTCATGTGTTGATTTCTCATCCTGAATCAAGAAATGAGAAAAAGATGTCATTCTATGACTCCTTCCCTCTTCTCTAGGCCTCTATAGACGGTGATGTTCTTTCATTGTAGAAGCTAGAAATGAAATAATTCCATGTGCTCTACCATTTTTTCATAATAAATGCGGAGCATGATGCAAAAATCTCAGTTGACAGCTTTCAATGATACTAGACATAGCTCCTGATAACTAATGCCTTCAACCAGTAATTGCTAAGGTTAAATCACCCACCAAGTTTACTTGACAGAGTTCCAAATATTCTTTTTATTCCTAATATATTCACTACCATGGAAAATTTAGAGTTATATCTTTAAACTTTTGAAGTGTAACATGTTAAGCTAAGTGAGGATATCCTATGCTCAGCTGCCTGTCTATATAGGTATCACATGCAGAAATATAAAAGAGTGAACTGATGATTAAAGTGCAGTGGCCAGTGAAAGGAAATGAGCATAGGCCCAAGGCAAATGAGAGTTTTAGGTCCAATACCTATTAATTAGAATTTTCAGCTAAATTTGGGCATCCAAGTAACCATAACTTGTCAACTAGCTGGGCCTGTAGTCTGAAGGTCCACCAGCACTCAAAAAGTATCATGGATTAGGCCAAACTTAAATCATTTTATTTAAAGTTACAAGTCCACTACAATTGTCTTAATATATACCAATCATGGATCAATAAACTACAAGTCTTCCCACAAATCACAATTGGGGGATGCATAAAATGCTTTGCTTCTAGCCAATGACCACAAACATGATCCAGCTTCTTTCAAAAAAAAAATGATTGCCAACGAAAGGTGTTAACTGTTAAACAGCAAAGCTCATAAATACATCCGATTAAAACCACTAAATTGCTAAGAAAGTATAGCTCTCGAGCTACTAACCAGCACCTAGATCAAGCCTTCAGACAAGCAAGGTGCTAGAGATCAGCTCAGGCCTCCTATTTTGGTCACATACGCAAGGAAGAAGCAGGGCAAGGGGAGTGGAATCAGTTAAGCAAGCCAAGGGTAGAAGAGTCTTTAATGCAATAATTCTGTTAAGAAAGTTTGTTATGGATTAAGGGGAATCTTTAGGCAAGTGTTGAGCTGGCTTAGTCTATATTAGGGGGGAATAATCTGCTGTAATGATCATGCTATTTTGTTAATTGAGTGTGATTAACTCTGGGAGAGCCCTTTCCTCTCAAATGAAAGGTGTATTGGATGCTCATTGTTGAATATCAATACATACTATCTTCTTCCTTCTCTTATCTACTCTCTCTACTCAGTTCTCCTTTCTTACAAATTCTTACAGTCTAACCGAATTCATAGCAAATTGGTATCAGAGCAATCGATCTTACCTGTGCAAGTTATGGCTCGATTAACTCATGCGCAGCGTTTGGATTTGCTCGAGCAAGAGATTGCCGGAGTGCCGTCGCAGGTGGCTCATGAGGTTAGCTCGGCGTTAGCTGCATTTCGAGCTGATATCGCAGCTCAAATCGCTGCAATTCAGGAGAAGTCGCGTTCGGAGCCCCACCCTGAGCCCCGGACTGTCGCGGCGAATAGGCCACCATACCAGTGGGACAACCCATTTGCGGGAACACCATCTCAGTTGGTGGCTGGAGGAGGTGGTGAGCAAGGAGGTCAGTCTAATTGGAGGTTGCGGAAGTTGGATTTACCCTTGTTTGATGGAACCAATCCGGATGGGTGGATTCTCAGGGCGGAGAGGTTTTTCCATTTCTACAGACTCTCGGCCGATGACCAGCTGGAGGCGGCGATTGTCGCGCTAGAGGGCGACGCCTTGCTCTGGTATCAATGGGAGCAAAGGAGACACCCTCTCCTGTCGTGGGAGGCGTTGAAGAAGGTGATACTTCGCCGCTTTCGCACCACCGCCACTGGCACCCTCCACGAGCAGTGGCTCGCTCATCACCAATCTGGAACAGTGGCGGATTATCGGAGGAGATTCATTGAACTCCTTGCTCCGATCGAAGGAGTTCCAGAAGAAATCGCGAAAGGCCAATACATAAACGGGTTGAAGGAAGAAATTAAGGTGGAGGTTCGGATCCTTGACCCGATTTCGTTGGACCAGGCAATGGAGTTATCTGGGCGGATCGAGGAAAAGTTGCGTTTAGGCCCAAGGCCCAGATCTGTTGGACAGCTACCCACTTGGAGAACCCCGTTCCCTTCAACCCGACCCGTTTCCTCTACCCAAATCCAGCCTTACCAGACCCCAAACACGATCCCAGCTCACTCAAACTCCACCTCACCTCACCCAAACACTAGCCGCTACAACCCTAAACCCACCGGAGAGATACGGCGGTTGTCGGAGACCGAACTTCAGCACAAACGCGAGCAGGGGCTCTGTTTTCGTTGTGACGGAAAATGGAACATCAACCACCGCTGTCCGCGGCGTGGGTTGAGTGTTCTCTTGACTGTGGGGGAGGGTGACGACTTTGAGGAGGCGGATGAGATTGAACCCAGGGAGATGCCGGCGGTAGACCCACAACCTTCTCACGAAACCACACCTCTTCCCTCATCCGACACAATCCCTGGTGTCTCTTTTAGCTCGGTGATGGGAATAACCAATCCAAGAACCATGCGCATGGCGGGGACGGTGAATGGCCAAGCCGTGGTGGTGATGATTGACCCAGGTGCCACGCATAATTTTATTTCCACCATCGCTGCTCAGAAATTGGGGATTCCTCCGTCGGATTCTAAGAGTTTTGCTGTGACTTTGGGCACCGGTGAGGCGGTGCAAGGGGAGGGGGTGTGTAAGGCGGTGTTATTGGAAGTTCAGGGCCTCTTAATAGTGGAAGATTTCCTTCTCCTTCCTCTGGGAAATTCTGATCTAATTTTGGGTCTTCAATGGCTCGAAAAATTGGGCACTATCGCTACCAACTGGAAGACACAATTGATGAAGTTCCAGTTGGGTGGTCAGACGGTCACATTGCAGGGGGATCACTCTCTTGGTCGTTCTGGAATTTCGCTTAAGGCTATAATGAAGACATTGCAGAAAGAGGGGTATGGGTTTTTGGTGGAATTAAATCATTTGGTGGGGGAATTTTCTGGGAATACACCTTCAGATGAGGCGCCACAGTTCTTACAGCAGATCCTTCATGAGTTCTCTGAGGTGTTTGCAATGCCGGAAGGGCTGCCTCCCCGACGCTCAATTGAGCACTCAATCATCTTGAAGGAAGGCACGAACCTCATTAGTGTCCGACCTTATAGATACCCGCAAAGCCAGAAAGATGAGATCGAACGTTTGGTACATGATATGCTCACGGCAGGTATCATTCAACCTTCTTCTAGTCCTTATTCTAGCCCCGTGTTGTTGGTTAAAAAACGGGATGGGTCTTGGCGTTTCTGTGTTGACTATAGGGCCTTAAACAAATGTACTGTTCCTGATAAATTCCCAATTCCCATTATTGATGAACTTTTGGATGAATTGTATGGCGCTTGTGTTTTTTCTAAATTGGACCTTAAGTCGGGGTATCATCAGATTCGTGTCCGCGAGGAGGATGTGAATAAAACTGCATTTCGTACCCACGAAGGACATTACGAATTTCTAGTAATGCCTTTCGGGCTAACGAATGCCCCTGCCACTTTTCAGTCATTGATGAATGCGGTTTTCAGACCTTTCCTTCGCAAGTTCGTTTTGGTGTTTTTTGATGATGTGTTGGTTTATAGTAAGTCTAAGGAGGAACATGTGAGGCACCTAGAGGAAGTCTTAAGGGTGCTTCATTCTCACAGGTTGTATGCAAACCGCAAGAAGTGCGATTTTGGGCAAGAGCGTGTGGCTTATTTAGGCCACATTATCTCTGGCCGTGGTGTGGAAGTTGACCAGAGTAAAATTCAAGCAATGTTGGAGTGGCCTCGTCCAAGAAATTTGAAGGAACTTCGGGGATTTTTGGGATTGACAGGGTATTATCGGAAATTCATCCAAAATTATGCTCACATTGCTCATCCCTTAACTGAGCAGCTTAAGAAAGATAATTATGGTTGGTGTCCAGAAGCTACTCAAGCTTTTGTCGCTCTTAAGGAGGCTATGACAAAGGCTCCTATCCTTGCTTTACCCGATTTCTCACAACCTTTTATTCTGGAAACCGATGCTTGTGGTCAAGGTGTGGGTGCGGTTCTGCTGCAATGTGGGCATCCCATTACTTATTTCAGTAAGTTACTTGGACCCCGGGCTTGGTCCAAGCCTATATATGAAAAAGAGTTGATGGCAATTGTGTTGTCTGTTGAAAAGTGGCGCCACTATCTTTTGGGAAGGCATTTCATTGTGCGCACTGACCAAAAGAGTTTGAAATTTCTGTTGGAGCAAAGAGAGGTGGGTCAAGCCTACCAAAAATGGGTGGGTAAGCTTTTGGGCTACACTTTTGATATTCACTATAAACCCGGCTCAAGCAACGTGGTGGCTGATGCTTTGTCTCGTGAATTACTTCCCCACATTACTTGTGCTACAATGACTTATTCTTGTGGGGTGCCGTGGGCTACATTCCAAGCTCATATTAACAAGGACCCTTTGATTTGTAAGCTGACAGACAACATCAGGCAGGGACTTAAGGTTCCTAAATGGTTTGCCTTGGACAATGATGTTCTTAAGTATAAAGGTCGGGTTGTTATTCCCAAACACTCGGCTCTCACTTCAGCCTTGCTTAAGGAGTACCATGACTCACCTATTGGGGGCCATTCGGGGGATTTTCGCACTTATCAACGCCTTGCTGCTGAATGGTATTGGTTGGGGATGCGGAAGGATGTTACCCGTTATGTGCAAGCTTGTCTTGTTTGTCAGCAAAATAAGACTTCTTCTCTTACTCCCATGGGTCTTTTGCAGCCTCTACCTATTCCGGAGAGAGTTTGGGAGGACATTTCATTAGATTTTATTGAAGGGCTTCCAAAATCTGCTGGGTGGGACACGATCTTGGTGGTAGTGGACAGACTTTCGAAGTATGGTCACTTTATTCTTCTTAAACACCCATTTTCTGCTCCTATGGTGGCCCAAGTTTTCATTAAGGAAGTAGTAAGGTTGCACGGGATTCCTTCTACTATAGTGTCGGATAGAGATAAAGTCTTTTTGAGTATCTTTTGGAACGAGCTCTTCAAGTTACATGGGACACAATTGGCAAGAAGCACAGCATATCATCCCCAATCTGACGGGCAAACTGAGGTGCTCAATAAGGGTGTCGAGTCCTACCTCCGTTGCTTTATTAATGGGAAGCCCCGTTCTTGGTCTGCTTGGATTCCTTGGGCAGAGTACTGCTATAATACTTCTTTTCATACGGCTACAAATTTTACCCCCTTCAAGATTCTCTATGGTCGGGATCCACCTCACCTTGTTCGTTATTCTACGGGTAGTACTGCAGTTGCCTCGGTGGAGGAGCAATTGTTGGAACGTGATGCGGTTCTAGATGAGCTGCAGTTTCATTTGGTTAGGGCACAAGAGTTCATGCGCTATTATGAGAACAAAGGAAGACGCGAAGGGCATTTTGAGGTGGGGGACTTGGTGTTTCTTAAGCTACAACCTTATCGTCAGCAATCTGTGGGTCAGAGGTTCAATCAGAAATTATCTCCCAGGTTTTATGGTCCCTATCCTGTGGTCAAGAGAGTGGGTGAGGTCGCTTATCAGTTGCTGCTGCCTGAGGGGTCAAAAATACACCCTGTTTTTCATTGCTCACAGCTCAAGAAGTCCGTTGGACAAGGTCACACACCATCTCCTTTGCCTTCTCAGTTGACTGCTGACTTGATCCTTGAGGTGCAACCTGAATCTGTCCTGGGGATTAGGAACAGTCAGCAAGGAGCTCTCACTTTGGTTGAGGTACTCATTAAGTGGCAGCATCTCACACACACTGAAGCAACATGGGAACCCTTTGATGATATTGTGGCTCGTTTTCCAGCTTTCCACCTTGAGGACAAGGTGAATCTTCTTGGGGGAGGTATTGCTAGAGATCAGCTCAGGCCTCCTATTTTGGTCACATACGCAAGGAAGAAGCAGGGCAAGGGGAGTGGAATCAGTTAAGCAAGCCAAGGGTAGAAGAGTCTTTAATGCAATAATTCTGTTAAGAAAGTTTGTTATGGATTAAGGGGAATCTTTAGGCAAGTGTTGAGCTGGCTTAGTCTATATTAGGGGGGAATAATCTGCTGTAATGATCATGCTATTTTGTTAATTGAGTGTGATTAACTCTGGGAGAGCCCTTTCCTCTCAAATGAAAGGTGTATTGGATGCTCATTGTTGAATATCAATACATACTATCTTCTTCCTTCTCTTATCTACTCTCTCTACTCAGTTCTCCTTTCTTACAAATTCTTACAGTCTAACCGAATTCATAGCACAAGGTTCATAAACTAAAACATCTTTGCAAACTATTCTACAAGGTAAAATAACCAATCTTCAATGTAAATCAAGCACCGTATATCTGGTCAGCTTTGCTGCCTAAAGTTAATTTACATTGAGTACTTAATAAACCAACATCTAAAATACATATGTTTATATATGAAAAGCTAGAAGTGCTGCCTTCCTAAGAAAAACTCAATCAAAACATCAGCCTGTGACATCTTAAATATTTCTAAACACCTCCAAAATCAGCTTGTACTTCAACCACCTACTGTATGCATAAAATCTTAAAAATTTCAACACTAACTAGATAATTTCATCATACAATAAAAGAATAACTGGCCCAAGAGATCTTCTGACATGTGATTGAGACTTTACCACACAAATACACAACAGTTCCATTTATCAGAGAATTTTAAAAAAAATTGTTCTTTGACTTTTTGTATGATAATAAACTAATTGCAAATTGTTTAATTTATCTTCTTGAATATTACAATGTAATATAGAAGGTAGGCGTCGCATATTAGATTAAGAATCAATCGGCAACAACCTATTTTTTGCTACCTAGACTCACCTGAACCTTCTACTCTGCACACTATTACTACGTATATGACAAAAGGATCCCTACTTTTTCCATTTCTCTTTCCTCATGCTAACACTTACCTCTCCTTCTCCTCATCCACTATATAGTTTGTGAGCAGCTTAGGCCCTAATAATCAATATTAATAAGTAGGGTCAGTTATAAGTTCGGCTATTTCACCAAATGCCACTGAGCAATTTAAAAATTCAACAAATGCCATCGGACTTTTTAGAATTCACCAAATGCCACCTAGTTTTTAAAAAATTCATCCAGTGCCATTAATGACCAATGGTCGTTAACTCCGTTAGTAATTAGGGGTTAATCATGACACGTGTCATGATATAATTGGACCATTTATCTTAATTCATAAAAATTAAAAAAAAAACAAAAAAAGTTAAAAAAATACAAAAAATAAAAAAACAAACAAAAAAAAACCCAAAATTTTCCCAACCACCCCCACCATCGCCAAACCCTAGCCCCTCCCCTCATCTCGCCGGAAAACGGCCAGTCACCACCGGAACCACCTTCACCACCATTCCCTATCCCTCTTTCCCTCCCTTCACGCAACTCACCTCTCCCCGGCCAAAACCCGACTTGCCGGAGTCGGGATCACTCGCTGTCGCCGACCCCCGCCCATTGTTACTCTGACCTCCCCTACCTCCCCTACATGACGTGCCACCCATCCAATCTTACCTTAACCCGCGAAAACAAGGAACCAACCTCCACCTTCACGAGCAACAGTTCTGATTCAACCCCTTCCCGACCACCGCAGCCTCGAAACCACCCCCTCCCCTGTTTTCCGGCTCCTATAAACCCCATTCCCTCACCTTAAACCACCAAAAATCGACTTAACCCAGAAAACCCGAAACCCTAGAAAATGGAATTTCTGGGTTGAACCCGAAACCCAAATGGGTTCTGTAATGTGGCGGTGAAGTGGCGGTGCATCGGGGTTGAGGATTTAGACCAATTGGTGCGCGTAGGAGCAGCGAAGGGAGCTGGATGGTGCTAATCGTGGCTGATGTGGTGGTGCGTGTAGGTGTAGCAAAGGGGGCAGTGTGGTGCTTGGAGGTGGAGTTGTTGTGGTGGCAGTGAGGGAGCAGGGTTTTTGGGGTCGGGACGAGCAGCGTGGGTGGTTTTGGGGGTCGGCAGTGGGTCAGGTGGGGAGCTACATGGTCGGCCGGCCGATTGTTGGTGGTTTCAGTGGTGATCGGCCGTTTTCCGGCGAGATGAGGGGAGGGGTTAGGGTTTGGCGGTGGTCGGGGTGGCTCGGAAAATTTTGGGGTTTTTTTTTAAAAAAAAATTTGTTATTTTTTTTTTATTTTTTGTATTTTTTTTAACTTTTTTTTAATTTTAATGAATTAAGATAAATGATCCAATTATGTCATGATTAACCCCTAATTACTAACGGAGCTAACGGCCGGTGGTCATTAGTGGCACTGGGTGAATTTTTTTAAAATTGGATGGCATTTGGTGAATTCTGAAAAGTCCGATGGCATTTGGTGAATTTTTAAATTGCTCAATGGCATTTGGTGAAATAGCCGTTATAAGTTTAACCAATAAATATAATTTCAAACTTTAAATTTAGTAAAAATCAAGCTGATTGAATAGGGCCTAAATTAACTATGTAGGGCCTGTTCTCATTGACTGAACTCAGCTGAACTGAATTGAGCTGAATATTTTATAAGAGAAGGAAATTAGGAGCTGAACTGAGTTGAGCTGAATTTCAACGTAAGAGAACATGCCCGTAGACTTAGGGCATGTTTAATTCACCTAATTTTTGCTTATTTGAGTTGATTTGAACTTATAATTTCTAATTTGATTTGATTGAACTTATTTTTTCTGATGAGACATGATCAAATTATCTTATTTGACTTAACTTTGACCTAAGACATACGCTAACCTATAAGGAAAAAAAAATATCAGGTGAAGTCCTGTTAGATTCGTTATAATGTGTATTTCATTAATATGTATTTTTTTTTTTTTAAAGAATTAATATGTAATTTTTAATTATTGATATTAAGCGAAAAATAGCCGCACATAAAACAATGGAGTATGTTAGAGATTATTTTTTCTGATATGACCTGAATAAGTAAATAAGGTGAAACTAAACATGGCATTAGTTTTCCAAGTCAAATTTGCTTACTTTTTTTTTTCAAAGTTTCCTATCTTACCATGGTGCCTTTATCCTTAAAACAAAAAAAGCAGTCATTTAAAGAATATAGACTATTCCAACCTACACCTAGACAATCATGCCACACAAATTCCAATTCAACCTACATACTTTAAGCTAACAAAGTAACAAATGCACAAGAATAAACCCGCCATGATGCATCATCGCAACAAAGAAAGGATTAAAATTAACCAAAAAATCTTTGCAATCTAGGAATATTAGAGTAATAGCCACTATAGCGCGAATCCTTAAATTCAATCCCAGAGTGTAAAAAGGAAAGCGAAAAGACACACGGGATTTAAAATGGCAAAGCATCTTGAAGGTAACAATTACAGTACTTTAGGAACCTTATGTTACATCAATTACCGGAAACTCGGCTCTCTACACCCTTTATCTAGATTATGGATTGAATAACACTAAAATCAACATCCTAATTCTAACCGACAAACTTGTCTTACTGTAACTAGCTTGTACAATTAGCAACAAAAACGCAGAAAACAACTCTAAACTATGAAATCATATAATATATATAGAATTAATAATACAATTGACTCAAATACAGGCATATATTCAAATATTAAATCCAATAATTGTAAAGAAAGACCAACCAGCTCAAATATTAAACTCAACAACATAAATAATTGATGCAAACAAATACCAAAGCTATCATATTTAATTCTGATATTACCTCATGCCCAATCATCTAGCTTCCCAATTGAAAATTAGGGTTATCGGAGAGAGAAGGGAAAAATCCAATTGCCCAGCATTTGAAATCAAACCTAAGATTAAACAAATTATAATGAGTATACTAATAATATTCGAAAATTATAGCAATTAGCCAGCCAATGAATCGATTAATAATGTTAAAATCATTGCAATATATGATAATATAATTAAGCAGAATATAATTTGTAATTTTGAAAAAGGAAATTGAAGAAATCACCTGTTTCTTAGCAAATTTAGGACTGAATTACAGTGAGTGGAATCTGGACGCTGGATGAAAAAAAAGGAGGGATAGAGCTTGTTCTTGTTTTTGTCTTTCCATTTTTGGAGAAAATAGGTTTTACTCTTTTTTTTTTTTTTTCTTTCAAAAATAGGTTGTACTTCGTATCTCTTTAATTCACATTTTTAGAGAAAAATTTTTTTACAACATAAATTATTTAATTTTTTTTTACAATTAGTTGTACAAAAATTTGAATAATACTGAAATATAGTCATATACTCATATTGATATGTTTGAAATAGAATCGACTTTTCGGAGAAATGTTGTCGCATTTTCCAAAAGATGTATAATATGCTTTGCTTATGCTTCGTATTTGACTCTTTGAGTATGGTGCTTATGGAAAATCTATTGTAGTATGCGCGTGATTAAACACATAAGTATCTATTGAGGATATATTTAGGAAATATTAGATTATATTGTGTGACCATATTTTTGGCTAGAATATATTTTGGATATATTCTTGTTAGTTTCCTAATTCTATCCTATGTGGGTAATCTTGTATTATATATTGGCCATTAGTGTCATCAATGAGGATCAAGCTTTTTGAGGTTTTACACAATTTAACATGGTATCAAGAGCGGGTTGAATTCTCTTCGTTTTTTTTTTTTTTTTTTTTTCTGACAATTTTCGAATATGCCTGGAGAGGATGTTCCTCCGCCTCCCCTGCCACCACCACAAACTGAAATTAAACCCAATTCTCCTTTTTACCTTGGTTCTTGCAACTATTGCAAGAAACGAGGCCATATCGAGGCAAAGTGCTTTGATCTTCACGGCAGACCTCCCCCGAAGGATGGCAGTCAGGGGGGGAAATTTTCGAGTGGTCGAGGCCAAAGTTCAGTAAGGGCTAATGCTGTTTTAGGTTCCAATTCTTCTCAAGGTGGAGTGTTCTCTAGTGAACAATGGAAGGCTATCACGGGTTTGTTTGGTAACTCAAATATTCCTGAAAATCGCTTGAATGGTAAGTTTGATGTTTCTTCATGGATTATAGATACCGGAGCAACTCATCATGTTACTGGAGAAAAGTCTTGGTTGATTGATTCTAAAATTTTTGAATGTCCTGTTGGTTTACCTAATGGTGATAATGTCGTGGCTTCTTTAATTGGTTCGGTTCGTTTATCGAACAAAATTACTCTTAAGGGAGTTCTTTATGTTCCTCACTTAAGTTGTAATCTTATTTCTGTATCTCAACTTGCGGATGAGCTTAATTGTACTGTCCAATTTAATCCTTTTATGTGTGCTATTCAGGACCAAACGAAGGAGCTGATTGGAACGGGAGCTAGGAGAGACGGATTATATTATTTTAGCAATACGGATTTGGTGCATCATGTTGGCGTGGGAGAAGCAACCTCAACTTTGGAGTTGTGGCATCGTCGAATGGGGCACCCTTCCGAGAAAGTAGTTAAGTTACTTCCTCACGTTAGTAGTAATAAAGCTTGTCTAGATAAGGGGTGCGAAGTATGTATGCGTGCTAAACATCCTAGAGACAAATTTCCTTCTAGTGATAATCGAGCTTCTAGAATTTTTGAGAAAATACATTGTGATTTGTGGGGTCCATATCGACATGTTTCGTCGTGTGGAGCTCGTTATTTTTTGACTATAGTTGATGATTATTCTCGAGCTGTGTGGATTTATTTGTTGGTTGATAAAACTGAGGTTTTTCGAATGTTTTTGGCCTTTGTTGCTATGGTTGACAGACAATTTTCTCAAACCATTAAGATTGTGCAAAGTGATAATGGTACTGAGTTTAATTGTTTGCATGATTATTTTGTTGCTTCTGGAATAATTTTTCAAACTTCTTGTGTCGGAACTCCACAACAAAATGGGAGAGTTGAGCGAAAACATAAACACATTCTTAATGTTGGGAGAGCTTTGAGATTTCAAGCCCATCTACCGATTTATTTTTGGGGTGAGTGTGTCCTTGCAGCTGCTCATCTTATTAACCGTACACCCACACCCTTACTTCAAAATAAAACTCCCTTCGAAATACTTTTTAATAAACCTCCCTCCTTTGATGCTATTCGTACTTTTGGGTGCTTGTGTTTTGCCCATAATCAGAAAACTAATGGTGACAAGTTTGCGAGTCGGAGTAGGAAGTGTGTTTTTGTGGGATATCCTTTTGGGAAGAAGGGTTGGAGAGTGTATGACCTTGAGTCAAAAGTTTTTTTTGTCTCTCGTGATGTAAAATTTATTGAGGAAGTATTTCCTTTTGCAACCCCGGATGATGTTAATATTGTGTCGGCTTCATTTGATAATGGTGATATTCATGATGATTTTATGGAATGTGTGACATTCGATGAGAGTGAAGTGTGTAATCATGATGGTGGGGTTGATTTTGGTGATACTAGTAGTGTTGATGAAGTTGTGCAGCAATCACCGCAGAACGAAGCTCCTGGCAGCCCACACCATAGCACGACCATGGCTGCCAGCGAGCAGGAAGCTGCTGCCCAGTCACGGCTGCCTGCACAGCAGCAGCAGCGTGACCAGGCAGAGCACTCCGCAGGCTCCCCGCGGCAGTCTGCCACAGACCGCAGGGGGGCTGCGGAGGGGCCTGTTTTGAAGCCTCCGCCAGCAGCAACCACTGCCACCCCGCGGCACACTGCCACAGACCACGGGGGGGACGTGGCAGCCCCTGTTTTGCAGCAGCAGCAGCTGGAAACAGGGCAGAGTACAGAGCAACAGGCCATGGGTAAAGGGCATCGAGAAAAATATACTTCGGTTAAACTTCGTGACTACGTGACTCACTCCGTTTTTGCTAATAATCCGTCTCCGTCCTCTCCGTCATCCAACACTCCTTCAGGTACGCCTTATCCTTTAGCACACTATATAAATTGTGACATGTTTTCTGTAAATTATCGGAAATTTCTTGCAGCAGTGGTTCAGGACAAGGAACCAAAATCTTTTAAGGAGGCAATGAAATCAGAAGGTTGGCGATGTTCTATGCAAGAAGAGATACGGGCTTTGGAAGATAATGGGACTTGGACATTAGAGCGTCTTCCTCCTGGCAAGACAGCTTTAGGTAGTCAATGGGTGTACAAGACAAAATTTTTGGCTAACGGTGGAATTGAACGTCTCAAGTCTCGTTTGGTTGTCTATGGTAATCATCAACAAGAAGGTATCGATTATGGTGAGACTTTTGCTCCGGTGGCAAAAATGACTACAGTTCGTACTTTCCTTGCTATAGCAACTTCTAAGAATTGGGAAATTCAGCAGATGGATGTTCATAACGCGTTTCTTCATGGAGATCTAGATGAGGAGGTGTACATGAAACTACCTCCTGGTTTTGAGAGTTCTGATCCGAACTTGGTGTGTCGATTGAGAAAGGCTTTATATGGGTTGAAACAGGCTCCGAGGTGTTGGTTTGCAAAACTGACCACGGCTTTGAAAGGGTATGGTTTTCTTCAGTCCTACTCTGATTATTCTCTTTTCACATATACTAATGGCAATGTTCAGATTAATGTCTTAGTGTATGTTGATGACCTTATTATTTCTGGCAATGATTCCGCTGCGTTGGTCGTGTTCAAGGCTTATCTTTGTGATTGCTTCAAAATGAAGGATCTTG
The DNA here is from genome assembly GCF_948465745.1 of Chenopodium album. Taxonomy (NCBI): domain Eukaryota; kingdom Viridiplantae; phylum Streptophyta; class Magnoliopsida; order Caryophyllales; family Amaranthaceae; genus Chenopodium; species Chenopodium album. Next base: position 32,568,482 of record NC_137856.1, on the reverse strand, counting down.
GTTCTTTGAAATATTTTTTGGGTATCGAAGTTGCTCGTAGCAAATCAGGTTTGTTTTTGTGTCAACGAAAATACACACTTGATATTATTTCTGAGGCAGGTTTATTGGGAGCAAAGCCAAGTGGTTTCCCGATTGAGCAAAATCACAAACTTAGTCTTGCTAGTGGTGAATTGCTTGCGAATCCTGAGTCTTATCGAAGACTTGTAGGAAGGTTGATTTATCTTACAGTGACAAGGCCAGATTTGGCATATTCGATCCATATTCTTTCCCAGTTTATGCATGAGCCTCGAATTGAGCACTGGGAAGCTGCTCTAAGGGTGGTTCGTTATTTAAAGGGTACCCCGGGACAGGGTATTTTGTTGAGTGCAGATAGTGACCTTACTTTGGAGGGTTGGTGTGATTCAGATTGGGCAGCATGTCCTATTACACGTCGTTCGCTGACAGGTTGGCTTGTGTTTCTCGGTAAATCCCCTATTTCTTGGAAGACTAAGAAACAACCTACTGTTTCTACTTCTTCTTCTGAGGCGGAGTATCGATCTATGGCTTTGACTACAAATGAGTTGAAATGGTTAAAGGCCTTACTTTTGAGTATGGGGATTGAACATCCAAAGGCCATCAAGTTGTTTTGTGATAATCAATCTGCGCTACATATTGCTAGAAATCCAGTTTTTCATGAACGCACGAAACACATTGAGATTGATTGTCACATTGTTCGTGATGCGATTACAGAAGGCTTAATTGCACCATCGTATGTTTCTACTAGGGAGCAATTGGCAGACATTTTTACAAAGGCACTTGGGAAGACACAGTTTGATACTCTTCTTTCCAAGTTGGGCATTTTTGATCCTAATGCTCCAACTTGAGGGGGGGTATTGAGGATATATTTAGGAAATATTAGATTATATTGTGTGACCATATTTTTGGCTAGAATATATTTTGGATATATTCTTGTTAGTTTCCTAATTCTATCCTATGTGGGTAATCTTGTATTATATATTGGCCATTAGTGTCATCAATGAGGATCAAGCTTTTTGAGGTTTTACACAATTTAACAGTATCAGCCTCACTCGTATGTATAATGCATGTTTCTTTTAGGACTTAGGAGTGCATGTGTGGTCAAAAAGCCTAAACTATCGTTATAACACCTTGTTAGTCAGCACATCCATGTCAATCATTCATAAATTGACTACTTGCACCTATCCAAAAGTGAACATTGAGGCGTTTTTGTGTGTATGGACGCGGTAGAAAAGTGTGGTAAATTAAAAAATTCTTCCGATTGAAGTTTTTGTAACTTATGGTCCGTAAAATTCCTACGGGATTAAAACTTGTGTTATCATATCGCTTTTGAATTAAATGGAATGGAAATCTAGGTTCCTATCCGGCTATTCCATAAAGAAAGTTTTGTCCCTATACCAAGTATGGATATATTGCGATATGAAAATGAGACGCTTTTTGAGAGACAACTCAAAAACGAAATCGGGATTCGGGAGTTCGGGACAATAAGGGACCATAGGAGTAATTGTAATTTGGCAGGAGTTGCTATTCAATATAGTGCAGTTTATAGAGGGAAAAAACACAGGTCCTTGCTGAGGTCAATACAAAAACTTTAAAAAATTGAGCTTCTCATCACTGCTTTCAGTCATGATTCCACCTAACACCGTTGCATTGAATAATCTTAACCTACCATTAAACTTCTCTCTCATTTTCATCGGTCAACCCACCTTTATTCATTCTTCTCCTGCTTTTCATTCTCTGCGACATTTCTACAAACACAAAGCAGACATCTTTGAGAAGCACAAATTTGATCAGCCATGTCTGATTTAGTTACTGAAGTTTGGAAGAAATACCTTTTGCAGCTTCAAAACCACCCTCTTAGAACTAAGGTTATTAAATTTGGCAATAATTGTTGTAATTTTAAAAAGGGTTTTAATCTGATTTAAGTTTTCTGTTTTTGATGATGATTTTAGGCAATTACTTCTGGGGTTCTTGCTGGGTGCAGTGATTTTGCTGCCCAGAAAATTTCTGGGATCAAAAAGCTTCAGTTTAAGAGATTATTCCTTCTTATGGTAAGTAATCCTTTTGATTGATATATTTTGTTGGTTAAAATGCGCCATTAATTCAAACTTATCATACTCAACTGGTTTTGGTTGATTGTCTGTGTTATCAAAGATGATGTTTTTGTTACCATTAAATTGACTGATTATGAATTTGTTGATTATAGATATATGGGTTCTTCTATTCTGGACCATTTGGGCATTTTTTGCACAAAGTTATGGACAAGATTTTTAAAGGAAAGAAAGGAAGCACAACTGTGGGAAAGAAGGTATAAAAACTCATTTGTAATTGTGTTTTTGGTTTTGATTATGATGTTTTGAGGGTTGACTTTGTCTTTTCACATGTTTTGGTTTTTCTTCTTTTTGTAAGGTGATACTGGAACAATTAACAGCTAGTCCATGGAATAACTTGTTTTTCATGATGTATTATGGTCTTGTGGTTGAAGGTTTGTCATTTTCTTTTCTGATTAAGCATTACTATTATATTGGATTCATCTAGCTCATTATAATGGTTTATCAGAATTATTACTATGCTGTACCATGGTGCGAGATCTTAATTGACTTACCTGTAATGTATTTGAGTGAATCAAGGAGTCTAGGTTTGCTTGAAAATGTCTTGGTGTTGCTTGAAATTAAATGACTTTCAACTAATACATTTGGTCCCCAGTCTAGTCTATCAAGCTTTGGACGCTCTAGGAATATGGATGTCGTATTCTGTTTATGTAAGGATCCACATCGAGGGTCTTATGATTTGAACCCATTATGTACAATTATGTTGCAATAGATTTGCTCTTTTGGGTTATGATATCTTGTTGAATTACCAAGAATATGCTCAATGAATAATTGATCAAGGCTTCTAATTATAAATCATCTAATAAGGTTAATTTGGAGACTTGAAAATGAAAGTGCTAAAATTCCTGTCATGCAGAGTAAACATGTAGCCTGATTTCAAGCTAAAAACTGTAACTGATTCCTAAGATTATGCATAGCAATATTCTCTTAATCCAATCAAAATATATATCAAGAACTGCATTTGACTATACACTTAATCCTAAAGACATCTTTGTTGTAAGGATTAGCAATTTTTTCTGCCTTTGAATAGCAGGAATCCTACAGCGATAGTGTCCATCATACTGGATGTAGAGAGGGTAGGTCTTCTATAACAATCAATTGTGTTTTGTAAATCTCTCTTCTTATGGAGAGTATGCACTTGTGGAAGAAATCGAATGTCCAAATAAAGTGTCAGTAGAGAATATAAAACCTGAATATGGTAGCATGCAATTCATTGAATTATAGTATAATTATTAGCTGCAGGGATTGTGTATGCCTTCCCTTTCAAACAAACTTGTGGAAAGAAAATGCACCTGGTACCCAAATCAACTTGAGAAAGAGTGTGTTTGTAACTTTTGTTGCATTATGTCAATTCTGAGTTGAGTTCACTGAAAACTTACTTCTAACAGGAAGAACATGGCCACTGGTCAAAAGTAAGATCAAGAATGACTACCCTCCTGTACAGCTAACTTCTTGGAAGGTATTCAATGCTCTTTTCATGAGTTATCCTCGCAAATTCAATGTCATATAGCTTTTTAGGGTATCTTCTTAAAAATTGATGATATGTTTTGCATTTATGATACTCTGATAAATTCTGGGTATACATATTTTAATTCTTGTTGTTTGCAGTTTTGGCCAATGATAAACTGGGTCAACTATCAATATATGCCTCTGCAACTTCGTGTTCTGTTTCACAGCCTTGTTGCCTCTTGCTGGTTAGTTACTCTTTGATCTTATGGACTCGATTGTCTTGTTTTTCTCCTTGTTAGAAGCTTCTTACCTTTTTGTTAGAATTTTGCATATGAGAACCTTTCAGGACACTTGAGTTCTAAAAATTGTATTATTGATCAAATAGACAAATACCTCTAGCAAACAGATGAAATCTTAGCACACTTTTCTTTACAACATAAATCCTTATAATAAGTCTAGGGTACATGCTTGATGATGCCTGAAATTAGCACTGTTTTTAATTTTTCATGCACACTATGCATCACATTGTTTTACTCCTATATCTTGCTTGCTCATACCCATGTTTGAAGCTCGATTCCCCTCATCAGATAGAAATCTTCTGTGCTTCTAAAATGGACTATATCCACAATATAACCACATAGTTCCACTATTTGCTTACTTGCAGGGCAATCTTCCTTAACCTCAAAGCAAGATCTACCGCCATCAAGAAGGCCTAGACAGTACACAGATCAGTCTCTTTACCTTTCATCCTTTCCTTACAGTCGTCTCATCAGTTTCTCAAGTTAAAACCAATCGACGGTAGTAGCTCCAGGGTTTAGAAGTTCAGGAATTTGAAGTTAATAAGTACAGGAAGCATTGAATTTGATTATACTTGTATTATTGATGATGATTTGTAATTCTATTTTGTTAGCCTGTCTCCAAATAACTACCCTATTCATGTGGGATAAACATGTGAGCTTTGCAAGACCATGTGGGGACAAGAGTTGATGGGGAGCAAAAAAAAACTACAGTATTTGTATTGAGTAACTTGTAACTACCATACATAAAACAAATTATTCTAAGTTTAGTAATTTTCAGTCTGAATTGAGTCTGATTGAACTCTATGGTAAATTGGGGTAAAAATGTATTCCTGAGAAAGCTGAGATCTGTAGATAAAAATGCACATCTTTAGACTTCAATTGCAATTAAGTGGCTTCACAATTAGGTGAAGTAAAACAAATATTAAAGAGGGAATGAAAGAGTGTAGCAATTGGGACATGTTTGCATGTACAAGGAAACTATTGTAGGAAAATAGGAAATAAAATGTAGCAAGTGGAATTTGTGTAAGAAAAAGTAAATATGGTAGCGTTGCAGCTTGCAAGTGGGGCATTATGAAAAAATTATAAAACATTCTTAGCATGGTGAATTGGTGAGACCGTGAGACTAGTTAAATGTGTTGAGGCGTTGCTTGGCTGCATAAGGTAAAGTTTTGGGTGAGACGGACTCACGTGAGTCCACTATCATGTTTTTGGTGTTGCGGGCCTCGCGATCGGGTTTAGTTAGCCCGCGCCCTTTTATTGGACTTTTGTTATTGAGCCCGGTCTCACGTGAGTCCGGTCTCACACAAAACCTTTTGGCTGCATAATAAGTTAGCTTCAAGGGCATGTTCACTTCAGCTTAATATTGCTTTTAATTTTGAAGTTTTCATTTTCAGACCTTTATTTTCTTTTTCAAATACCATTCAATTCATTTTCATATCACACTAATTTTCCTTTGATCAGTAGGCATCGTCTAAACCCAATTTAACAGAGTGGAGGAAAAGAAGTCTAACAATACGCATAAATTGGCAAAGGACCCTAAGGTGGATGATGACATACATATTCCTTCTTGTGTTCTTTACAAACTTCTCATCCCCTATCAACTCATAAATCATAAATCATAAATCATAAATCATAAATCATAAATCCTCCTCAAAAACAAATCATCAACAACTTGCTTTTTTAATTTTATTTTTTTGTGTACACTTGGATTTCATCTCCCTTGTCACTTTCACGAGAACAAATTTTTTTTTTTTTTTAATTCCTTATCCATCTTTGTACTACAATTGACTATTACTCCGCATTTTTAAGGATATAGAATTTTCTCACTTATTCCCCGTTCTTTTCTACTTTTAAGAGTTGACCTATTTAGTTAAGATGACTAGTTTGTGAGATGCGTCATGTTATGGTTTAATAAGTTTCTTCATCAAAAAATAAAAGCGTAAATAATTCTTGAACAAGTTTTATATTTGAGACTTTTGAGTAAGATAATCCCAAACTTTGTTTCAAAATAAAAAAAATAAAAAAAAAAAGAAAACAGATAATCCCAAACTATATACTTGTATCATGTAATACGGAGCATTTACTCGTATTTGATTTTAAACAAGGACCTCATAATGAGGTGGCATCTTAACTATTACTTGTATAATGCAACCTAACCTTGCTTGAGTCTCACCAAATTTCGTTTGCTAAAATAGTTTATAAATAATGTACTTCGTTTTATTAAAATACTAGCTTCTCTTTTTGCCCTTGACAATGTATACTTTCAACTTTTGATAGATACGTAGTATATAATTATATAATGAAACTAAATCGGGTTGATCTTTTAATAATATACAATGAGATAATATCATACATAACTATTTCTATCACTAAAATAAATTGTAAATGGTATAAAAGTACATCATACTTTGTATAAGACAAAAAGTTTGCACACGCACGTCAAACCTTGTTGTTAAATCTTAATTTAGTTTATGATTTTAACACTTTTGTACGTTGAATACAAAGGGTGGATGGTGGACTGGGTGGTGGTAGCAACAAACGATGGTGAGCAAAAAGTACGATATGGGGTGAGAGTGCACCATGAATTGGACTCATTTGGTTTGAGTTTAGGTCATTCTAAGAGTTACACTTAGGTTAAATGGTTTTTATGAAGATATCTTCCTCAAATCCGCCTAATTAGGTAATAAATCATTAAAAACTTAATTACAAATCTTAAGTTGAAAGAAAAGTAATATCTCAATTGATCATGTTTTAAAATTTATGTTATGAATCATGAATAACATTTTAAAAATTAAATCTTAATTATCATATAATTAAACCAAACCGTCATGAATAAGTAAGGGTGCATCAGACACTAATGTAACATTTGTGTGATGCACTCATGATGAATGCACGTTAAATTGCTTGTGGTGCACTGTGCACAATGTTATCACATTATTTATGTACATACGAATAATTTCTTTGTGATGTGCACACTTGTATCAGGAATTCAGGATGCATCGTGAACCTAGGTACACTATAATGACTCTATATATATATATTTGACAGCTAATGACTCTATATATGAGCCACAAAGAAATTATAAATATCAAGTCTCTCATTTATGCTCTAATTATACAACACTTTTCATCGAAATATCTCTAAACCCTAACCATATAATTAGGAACTATAGAAAAAACAAAGGTTCGATAATTACATTTGCCTTGGAAAGGAATAGAAACCATAGCTTGTGACATGCATTAAGCTAAAAATTAACTAAGAAAGAGTAGAAATTAAGCTAACATACCAATCAACTGATTCTAGTCTTACTTCATAATCATACCATCGTCGTTAATTATTCTAACTTTTTAAATTACTCTTATATATGAGACCATTGACAATGATTTTAAAAATAAAAATTAAAAAAAAAAAGAAAGAAAAAAGAGAGAGAGACCATTGACAATGTCTTGAAATCGCAAAAACCCAACTCCTCCTATCGATAACCACCATGGTTAATCACTAATCATCACATTATACACCAATAAAACATCAATTTAAACTTAAGTTAATTAATCTTTATAAATCTATAATTAGCCAATCACCATACTTTTTGTAGTAAGTCCTCAAATCCCATTTCTAATTCCAACCAAATCATCACCCTTCTCCAAACTTATACACTAGCTATAATTCCTGACATGCAACATCACAACTAGTAATAAAATCGAAAGACGTGAATTATCATGATCATGTTGATGGTGTAATTTGAATCTAGTCAGGTCGTACTAGAGTAGGTACATGACATTTGATATTGAATTATAAGTTTACAACTAAAATAATTTGATTTTCTACCACTATAAAAAACGTAATCACCCACATAATAATGTAACACATGCATGTACCATGCATTGTACTGTTTCACCATCGATCATCTCTATCTACAATTAAAATATGCAAATTCCACATGCATTAACCAATCACTTATAAAATCAATAAATTAAAATACCCAAAAATATTCAGTAATTACTGAATTAAAACAGAGGAATCACAAATGTAATAACATAAAATTAATAATAATAACAACAACAAAAACTAACTAGTAGTGAATTACATTATATAGATAAATAATGTAACATTGATTAAACAACAAGTTTATAATTTAATTTAACCAAAAAAAAAAAAAAAAAAAAAAAACTACATCTCTGTTTCTTATAAATATTAACAACAACAGAGGAGAGATAAGGGGTAAAAAAAATGCCGGCAAATGACGTCATCATTTTCCGGCGACCGGAATCTCACTGAACTAGTGTTGTTGAAGTTTATCAAAATGGAGAAGGGGGTTAATTTGAATTTCCCTCACCTCATTAGAAAGCGTGACAGACCAATGTAAACCCTCCACGTGGAACCCTACCTGAAATCGGGTTTCCGGGTCAATCAATCGGGTCACATCTGGATCCACCGAGCGAGTTGCGTAGGGTTGACAATTCCAGGAATATGGGTCCCATCACCCTTCAACAGTTGCGCCACGTCAGCATAGCTTCGGTTCGGTTTAACCCCTGACCCGAACCCGGTTTGACCCGGCTTCCTCTTGGGCTCAGCGGCTGAGACAGGGACAGCTTCGGCTCGGGCCGGGTCAAACTTCTGCCCGAATAAGGTCCCTTTGGTTAGAAACTCATGGGCCATGTAACCCGCCAAAAGTCGGTTCGATGAAACCGAACCCGATTCGACCATCCTTGGTGAAGAAGACGACGTCGTACTGTTGTTGTGGTTAATATTATTATTGTTATTACCCACTAAAAGCGGTTTGTGTGAGTTTCCGAAACTACCCTTGTGATTGTAAAAGGATGAATTCTCAAATTCGCCTCTATCTTTGCGCTTTCGTGTGGCTGTTACCACGCTACGACTCGTGTGATTCATCTCACCGTCCGTTATTTTCAAGGATATAATTGTAATTTCACCTCGAAAGATTTTTTTCCTTTTATTTTAATTTTTTTTGGAGGGTAGTGGCTTAAAATAAGAATATAGGGATGTATTTGTTACATCAGGGAAATGGCGTTTTTATTGGATAAAACCGTAATTTCACAATAATTTAAAAAAAACAAAAGGATAAATTCTTAATTTAAAAAAAAAAAAAAAACAAAATGTTTTAATTTAAAGAAAAAAAAAAGGGTTGCCGGAAATTAGGGGGAGAGAGAGAGTGAGGGAGGAGAGAGAAAGAAGAGAGAGAAGGGAGAAAAGATTGGGAGGAGGGGAATAGAAAGAATGTGAGCACGGAAGAAGTTGGGGTATTTATATAAGATGGGGTAATTATTGCCCTTGTTGTTTCAATAAATATCGAGAATGCCATTGGTGAGATACAAAATGACGAAATTGACCTTGTTTTGTTGATTGAACTAGGCCCAAATTAGATGTGGTCCAATCCAATATGATTGTGATAATTTGTAACGACATGGTTTTGAAACGAATCTTGTGATTAGGATCTCATACTATTACTAATTTACTATAGATAAATCAAATATTGATATATTACCACTTAAAATCACTCACTTTTTTCTTTGATTTTCTTTTATTAATTTGGGGGTGGATCTTGTATGATATGTTTGCTTTTCAAATTAGGGTTGTTGGATTACAATAAGTGAATTTTATGGTGCATTTAGCTTTAATTATCATACACGGAGTATCATATACTACGTATACGAGTAACATTATTGCAAGTCAATTTCTAGTGCGAAAGTGAATTGATTTATGATCGTTATATACCTAGATTGGGATGGGTAAAATCTTCAATTTTATAATGTTTCTAAACAATTTTGTTATCATAATTCCTTCCTTAGTACTATTGTTATATGGATACATATGAATCAAAGATAGATAGATTCATCTTGGTTTGATCAAATTATTGAAACATACTTATTTGCATTGGTTAAACTTTAAATGAAATACTATAATTCAGATTATAATTTTTCGTCTCAAATTCAATGTTTGTAGAGAGAAGATGATATTTCAAGGGGGTGTAGTGTTGACCACTCAATAATGATCTAATATAATGTCGAGTTGCTCAATTAACAATAGTAAAATTTGCTATCAGTCTTGCAAGAACAAATTGAATTTGTTTGGCCTACTCTACTACTAATTGATAACCATTTGGGTAATCGTTTTTTCATATAAACTACCTCGATTAATAAATGTGATACATGATGACCGCTATAATTGATTTACCTAAGGATGATTGTTCGATTAATCGTGGATGAATCAATGGATTATATGATCGATATATAATATGAATGGAGTAGATGATTCTCCATCAATTATTAAAAGTGTCTTTTAGGTCTTTCTAATTTCAAACCCCATTTTATTAAATGTTTTTCTAATTTAAAATGAATTGTATATGTTTATTGTTTCCTAGTCAAACTCATAAATAGTAAACACAATGATATGGTAGGTCTTACATACTTACCTACACAGTTGAAAGGTAATCCAATGTTCATGAATCATGCATTGATTTTGATCAGTGATCATCAGAATACAACAAACTTCTTTATACAATATGCATCATCGTCTAAGGGCCTGTTCATATTTACTGAACTGAGCTGAACTGAACTGAACAGAACTGATTGGAGCTGAACTGAACTGAACTGATTGGAACTGAACTGAACTGAATTGAGCTGAAATGAATATTTTATGTGAGAGGGAAATTAAGAGCTGAACTGAACTGAACTGAACTGATTGAAACTGAACTGAACTGAACTGAATTGATTGGAGCTGAACTGAACTGAAATTAAGTAAATGTGAACAGGCCCTAAGACATCAATAATCCTCAAATATTTCACGGCTCGCTCAAGTATATCCGGCAATTCAAATTCTACTAGACATTGAAAATAACAGCTCGTGTTAAACTTGAAATGATAGAGTATGAGCCATGTCAAGAATGCAGAAAAATTATTATTTTGATCGTAGAAGACATATTCCTTTTTCAAATGTTTTTGGTATTTAGAGAGCCGCAAGGGGGCCACCAATTGACCAAATTGGTAAATAAAAAAGACCTCTAGTGACAATTTGGTAAATAAAATAGTTCCGGCGACAATTTGGTAAAAAAAGCTAACCCCATGCGACAATTAACCCAAAATATACAAAAAGTTCCAACAAAATACTTGTAAATGTTTAATTTAGTTCGTTTTTTGTGATTTTCTTACCTAAATCTCCAACCCCTTTTTCGAAATTAACAATTGTTTTTTTTTTTTTTTTTTTTTGAAACAGAAATTAACAAGTTGAAGAAAAATTATTGTTTAAATATTAATTATCACGTAATTTTCCTACCCAATATTATCGATTTTCTTAAAAAATGAGGTTGAAAATAAATTTGATATAGCAAAATAAAAAGAGATGACATATTAATTAAATTTTAAAATAAAAAAATAATTTTTAAAAAATATAATAACGAATTGAATTAGAAAATTTGAAGACTTTGTCGGAAAAAAAATTAGATTACCAAACTGTCGCTTGGAGTTAACTTTTTTTTTTTTACCATATTGTCGTCGGAGTTATTTTTTTTTACCAAACTGTCACTAGGGGTCTTTTTTATTTACCAATCTGGTCAATTGGTCGCCACAAAGGCGGGTGATGAGAATCGATCCCTTTTGGAACCGGGAGGAGAACTCGAACCATTTGAGCTATCCCTAACTCTCTAAATGACATTTTCTTCTCAAATTTTTTTGAGGCCTCCAATTTTATTAATGTTACAAGATCTCTTAAACATATAAAACGACCTTACGACCTTGGTATGACTGTATGAGATATATATTCTCATTGAAAATTTTCAAATTGAAAATAAATAAGAGAATGAATATGACTAATGACTTAACTATATTCTAACTAATCCAAATAAAGAAGTGGAAAAATATAATTAATCGCTATTGTACATTTCCACGTTGAGTGACTTAAATTGATTAACCAATACTTATGTTACAACTAATCATCTTTATCTTGGGTTTATATTGCTGACTTTTTTAATGTATTGTCGTTTTGATTGATTTATACGAAGAATTCAGAACTATTCCAAATTGCCTAACTAATTTTATTATTTTTTACTGTATCATTTTATAATACTAGTATTTTTTTTTAACCATACTAGTATGTTGTTTAAAATACTTGTATAATGCATTATTGTACGCTTGTATAGTTGTATAGAATCTACGTTGTAGATTGTGTTTCGTTAATAATAAAGCTCAATAAAAAATTTTGTTGGTCAATAGGAAATTGAAAAGAAAAAATTTCCAATTTTAATGACAAACTGGAAAGACTTGACCTAGCTAGACGTAGTCCGACCTATAAGGCTTACCAATGTTGAGAGTCTTGAGGCTTATCAAAGTTGTTTGTATTGTTTACATTTTTTAAATTTGGCCATTTGTCACTTTATGACTCCTTACTTGTAGTTTTAGTGTAGTTTTTATTTGCATTACCGTCATAGACCTTACACAATTGTTATAGTAATTACAAAAAGAGAAGAGGATACGGAAAAAATAAGATTATACTCGTATTTAATTAAAAGTGTTCCCTAGAATATTGTATTAAAAATCAAAAGTGTAACAAACAAAATAAAGAGTAATATCAATTTACTTCATTTATTTATTTATTCATACATAGAGACATAGTTTCTCAAAAAAAAAAAAAAAAAAATTAATTAATTAATTAATTAATTAATAAAATAAAATAAAAAATGCATAGAGTTCTATCTTATTATGAGATGAGAATTAGATTCTGCCCAGAGTTCTAGACATAGGGCAATCTAATCTATTGCTTTTCAAATTTTCATAATCCGTAATACCTTTATCTAAAAACAAAAGAATCTGAAACTTATATTTTGGGGTTCTTCTTTTAGTCACTTTTATCTAAGCATCAATGTTTTATAATAGTAGTAGTATTTTCATCGTGTTCTTATTGCCGACTATTTTATATGATGGGTAGTCCACTAGTCCTAATTTCTTCACAATAACCTCTCAACAATGTTACTCCAATACTCCGTAATTGTCCATGGTATTGGTATAGAGGTATTAAATCGGATTGTAGAAATATGGCCCGGTGAAGTCACAAGACATTGCATTTGTCATGCGTATTTACATACTTTTCATATAATTAGGAAAAACAAAAGCATGCAAAAAATAAAAAGTCAAATCGATTTTAATAATCATAGTATGAAAATATCAATTTTTTATTAAATTTTGCTCATCTGTCATTTATATAATTAATGGTTAAATTAATACATACATTGACAATTTGACATATATGACTAAAATAACATGTTTAAAAACGCATGTCAGCTAAAATAAAAAGAAATGTACAAATAGTAACTTAAAGTTACTACTTCGTATGATGCAATCATTCGAATTAAGTATCGTTTCCATGGAAAATTACTTAAAAGTATTGTTTGGATAATGTTGAATTGATCCATTCCTTATTCTATAAATACGAGTATTGAAGTTTTTTTCTTGAGATGCTTACGGCTTACCACATACTTCGTGTAAATGTGTAAAAAAATAGGGACCAACTAATTTTTTTTATTTAACTATAATTTGGCACCTCCCTTAGAATAATTTCAATTTATGTATTATTTCCCTTTTTCAAATTCCTATAATATTCTTTCCTTGTTCTATTCTAAATTTCTAATTTGTCTTTTTCAATATATCCAGACTTAGTAGAATATATAATTACCTACTTCTTTCTTTTTATATGATGAAACAAATTAAAATTTACTCTCTATTATATTAAGGCCCTGTTTGATTCACCTTAATTTTGCTGAATTGAAATTATTTTTACTGAACTAAATTTATTTTTACTGAACTGAAATTATTTTTACTGGACATAAATTATTTTTACTGAACTAAAATTATTTTTTCTGATTTTCTATTATAATTCTTCTTTAAGAAAATTGAATTTTACTGAACTGAACTTATTTTTACTGAACTGAAATTAATTTTACTGAACTGAACTTATTTTTACCGAACTGAACTTATTTTTATTGAACTGAAATTATTTTTACTTAATATTATTTTATTAAGGTGAAGAGTACAGGGCCTAACATCGTTTTTTTTGCAAGAAGAAATGAGATTTCATTAATAAGATATAGTCAAATGACACTTACATATAATTACTAAGAAATCAAGAAATTCAACACAAGTATACACCTTAAAACTAAATATATCGTAGATTTGATTAACAATTGCCTTAATAAAAACTTTATCTAAAGCAATACAATTCGTGAGTTCGCACTAACTCGGCTTGAAATCCACTGATGCGTAGTCGTATGAGTGAAAACACTCATGTGGTCCTCAAAATTCTGTACATATTATAAAATCCTAGATTTTCAATTCTCGCCAAACAAACATTAAAAAAAAAATTAAATTAAAATTAAAATTGAAAAAAAAAAACCCCATCATTTCAAGAATGAGATCTATTTATTGGAAGCGATTAAAATATTTTTGGGGCTTACTATTAGGGCCTGTTCACATTTACTTAATTTCAGTTCAGTTCAGTTCAGTTCAGCTCCAATCAGTTCAGTTCAGTTCCAATCAGTTCAGTTCACTTCAGCTCTTAATTTCCCTTTCACATAAAATATTCATTTCAGCTCAATTCAGTTCCAATCAGTTCAGTTCAGTTCAGTTCAGTTCCAATCAGTTCAGTTCAGTTCAGTTCAACTCAATTCAGTAAATATGAACAGACCCTTAGTAGAACACCAGTAAAAACCCCTACAAAGATTTCTGAGATCAAGAGGATAGTGTGGAAATAGTGGGAAAAAGAACACATCTTTTATTACGAAGTACTTGGTACACGGCCAAGCGAAGACCAATCGTCAATGACTGGCCCAAGCCCAATGTCATTCGTCCTTTACTCATTTCCGACCTGTCGGATTGCAAAAGGATAATTGTCATTTGATTTTCCACATTTTGAGTGATTGATGTTTGTATTTGAGGATAACATTTTCGTCTTGGGTAAGTCTTATATGTGGTTAGCCACACGGTGTGACCACATTGGTTTATAAAAATAATCTTTATTTATATGTTGTCTATAAAAGTAACTCAAATTCATTATACGAGTGAAATCAAGTAATTTAGAAATAAGTAACCCCATTTGTTCATTCAAGTAACCTCTATTCTTTTGTTTAAAAAATGAAGAATAATTTCACATATTTAAGAGAGTAACCCCTATTTTTTATTTAAGTAACCTACATACGTTAAGGTAACCCCATTTGCTCATCATCGTAACCCCTATTACTTAATTAATTGCTTTATATGTGATTATGTGAAGTGGCCACACCATGTGACTAGCCACATATAAAGACTTTGTGGTATTACATTGGTATTATCCTACAAATAATTTTACTATTGTTGAAATCAATCATTGTTCTAAGCCGCAAGGTAGAATTTGATCCTAATTTATGATCAGTAATTTTCCAAAACTTCAACCAAGCAATATGGCTGGTTGACATCCAATGTTAAGATATTTTATTTATCACACGTTGAATGTAGGGCTGGCAATCGGATCAGGTCGGGTCGGGTTCGTGTTCGGGTCAGCTGATTTCGGGTCAGCTACCCCCTGACCTGAACCTGATCCGTTTAACATTTCGGGTTGAAAACCTCAACCTGAACCTGATTTTTTCGGGTTCGGGTCAACCTGAAAATGACCTTATTTGACCTGATTTTTTTTCTTTGGGTTTAAATAAGGTTATTTCAACCTGAATATGACCTGAAAGTCTGAAACTAACCTAAACAAGTGAACTGCCAAAATTTTCAAAGTTTCAAACCAACTTAACAGATAGTCCAAAATCAAATAGCATAATCTAATTATGGTACCTAATTATCAATTACAAACCAAGAGTGTACTAACAAATTACAAACCAAACAAGTTCAAATATTTAAGTTCTCAAATAACATTAACATTAATTAGAGGATTGTATGTGGCGTATCCATTCTTGTTCTGCATCTCAAGCTTCATGATTGATCCACAAAGCATTTCCAATTGAGGATCCATAGAGTGGTGGACATAATTACTTCCTGCCAACACTCAACAGTCACAAATTGGCAAATTATTAATTTATTAGCAAAATAAACAACAAAAATACATAAACTAGCAAAAAATCGATACTATGTATCTTAAACAACAAAAATCCATAAACTAGCAACATCAAGTCGTAAACTTGTATATAAACAACAAAAATCAACACAAAAATTCACATAAAACATAAACTAGCATGAATTATTCGCATAAATCCATAAATTAGCAAGATCTATCCGTATACTTGTAAATAAACAACAAAAATCAACACAAATTAGCAAGATAAATTCACATAATTACTTAAAGTAGCCTGAAATTTCGCATAAATTTATAAATTAGCAAGATCTATTCGTATACTAACAAAATAACAAAATCAATTCGCATAAATTCATAAATTATGAACAAAAAGCATGAAAAGAATAGTACAACTGTACAATACCACATGAGAGTGAGAAGATAGTGAAGTAGTCGAATTCAACAATGGTAAAGAACTTTGATTCAACAATGGTGAAGGGATTTAGGGTTTTTGAGGAGAGAGAAAATTAAGAGAGATTGAGAGAAGTGAAGCCAAGGAACGGCTGATGAAAAAATGAGGGGAACAATCAGATTTTAGGGTTTTGTCATTAGAAGCCTCTTTAGGAATTGGGCTGGGCTGGGGGTTTTATAAGCCTTTTTACGTTTTTTTTTTTTTTTAACTTTAACTAGTTCGGGTTATCAGGTCGGGTTCGGGTTGACCCGACCTGATTTTGACCTGAATTTTTTTTTCGGGTTAAGTGGGTCGTTTTCGGGTTGAGATTTTCAACCTTAACCTAACCCATTTAATTTCGGGTTCGGGTTCGTGTCGACCCATTTAAGTTTTCGGGTCGAAAAACTCAACCCTAACCCGCTTTTTTCGTGTCGGGTTCGGGTCGGGTTTTCGGGTCGGGTCAGTTTTTGCCAGCCCTAGTTGAATGTACAACCCCTTGTTGATGTTATTGTTGGGCTTATTAATTTGATTAGGTTTGGGCTCCAATAGAGTTGAACTTTAGGCTATATTAGATTGGGTTGGTTTTTTGGGTTCAACAAAGCTTTACTAATGGGCTTAATTTTTTTTTTTTTTGAAAATATACTAATGGGCTTTAACAACATTTGAAAAAAAAAAAAAAAAACTTTTCATTGCAAGTCATAGAAAATTTATAACACAAAATTTCACAGGCTGGCTATATCGTGTGTCCGAGGTTACCTGGTCAAAGGTTATTCGGTCAGGGTTTATTTAGTCAAGAGTTATTCGATCGATCAAGAGTTACTCGATTAGTCAGAGGTTACCCGGTCGGTCAGGGATTACTCGGTCGGTCAGGGGCTACCCGATCAGTGTTTTGGTGTGTGTTAGCTGGCCACACAGAAAACGAGGTGTTAGTATAAAAAAATAATAATTTCTGTCAATTTTAAAGATAATAATACTCCGTCCGTCCCCTATTGATGGTCACTTTTGCCATTTTTGGTGACTCAAAATGTTAGTCACATTTGCTTTTTTCAAGTACCATTAATATTATTTTTTTACCAAAATTCTCTAGCATTTGCAAAAATGTTTGTGCAAATTTAACTTTCCCATGTAAATTTTACTTTCTCATGTACTTTAATTACTTTCTCTCTCTACTTTTTTGCATACCCAATGTAAATTTACTTTTTCAATGTACTTTCTTTATTTCTCCTTAATTCCCGTGATTTTTTTAGCAAAAGTGACCATCAATAGGGGACGGAGGTAGTAATTTTTTTTATTTTTTATTTTTGTGAAAGTTAACCTATGTTAATTAGGTCGGGAAGAAAAGGGGGAAAAAAATAAAGCCGTAGCAGCCACGCTTCGGATCCTGCCCCTCTCTAAAGCCCCCGCTTTGCAATAGGTAGCAGTTTTAGGAGGGGCTTTTAGTTGATTCGTGAATTGGTACACTTCTAATTAGTAAAAAAATTAAGTTATTAGCGAAAACTAGAACTCACGATTTTATTTTACTTCGTATATTTTGAGAAGACTAGGACTCCCAATTTTTAATGCCCTCTTTCACAAATCACAATATATTGTTATTTCATGTAGCCTTCAATGAGAAGGTTTATCGACTTCTCGTGGCTTTGAATTTGTTTTTTGTTTTTTTTTTGGTAGTAAGCAAAAATCTGACATTTGTTACAAAATTGATTGAATATATTGTCTTAGATAACAATACTAACAATAAACTCCATGTGGTTCTCTACAAATAAAATCCCATATGGAGGATTAATTAACAAAAATTAACTCAAACTACATACAATAAACCATAACACATAGATAAATAAAACTACAATAAATGAATCAAACCAGAAAACAGTTGAAATTAACCAATTTATGAGAAAACTTGAGTATTTACGGCTTATAATAGCATATAAATCAAAACCTTAATGACTAAAGGACTTAACTTATTAAATATTGTTTTATTATTGTTGACCATTTAATAATATGGAGTACCACATAGCTAATATCTTGTTTCTTGACCTAGCCTTTTGGTACTCTTTAAAGATAGTTGCAGGCCATGTTGAGTTGTTTTCAGTGTCAAAAACTCGATCAAGCTCACATATTCTGGGGCTGGCTAGACTCATATACCACTAACTACTTATCAAGTTGATAAAATGAAGCTCTAATACGATTTAACTATTTAAGTCCACAGCCATAGTGTTGTGTCATGTACTCATGTTTGCGAAAGCCAATTTTTTACAGCTTTCATATACAAAGTCAAACCAATTTTCAAAATCAACAAAAAAAACCTTGTACAACACATAGTTCAAAAATCAAGTTTGAGTTTTAAAGCCGTTCTTCAAATATATTATTGATACCGAAAAACAAGTAATTTTGTAATTGAAAAAGATTTTTGAGATCCAAATCGAGTCTCACCATTATAAGCAAATATGAATATATGATCATTGATGATGAGCATTTAGCAAAGACTTTTTGCACCATGACCCACCCATGAAACAAGAGGTAGCACACAAGCACATGCACCTTGTAGGATCTCAAATTCTCAACTCCTCACGTTTGCATAATTATACATACGCGTTGTAATAGACATAAATAAATGAACCAGAAAATGCAGTCATTCAACCAGAGAAAAGTGTTCCATTCAACTTTATAAATAATGCTAACTAGATCAATTCATTAATAACTACTTTACTAGTAGAAACAATGAAGAAAATTTGTTAGTGGGGTCCTATTTCATGTGCTTGGTAGATATAGAATTAATATGGATCTTGAAAATAATCCTTTTTTAGCATTCAATGTTATTCAACCAAAAACCTCTAGTTGGTCCATGGATGGTAAGTATACTTGTTCAATGTTCTTAAATTGGAATTCTTTATATCATAAAGCAATAACGAATAATGCATAGGGTTCCAATTTTTATGGCAAATTAAAGTGACTAACTTTTCCTCTACAAACTTGTTTCATACTAGCAAATTTAGCTATAGCTTGCAATTATTGTACGAATAAATGAATGGATGATCCATCTAAATCTTAATCAGCCGAAAGTTGAAATTATAAATGAGTGTTGAACTTGATTTTTCTTAATTTATACTGCGACATATCTTACTAGAGTGATATAGTTTCTATCGAAGGTTATTTATTTATTTTATACAAACTACATTGAATAAATTTTTTTCAAGGTCAATTGAAGGTTTCTTAAAAAAGCTATATCTATATGAGATATTATTTGCATGTGCATGTCTGTCGTGGTGGAGTGCCTAAACTTTTTTGGTAGCTTAGGTTAATTGAATCACATTTTTCTATGTGTAGATTAAATATAGCGAACCCTACAACTTTCAAAATTGTTACATTTTAACCAATCAAAAGCCTAAATTATATTTCGCATGTATCCAATAACTTTCAATATAAACCCCTTCTTAATTGTTAAAAGAAGATTAAGATTGCAGCACTAACATGATGCATGCAAACATTATTCTATAAAATTTCATTTGTTTTTGGCGTTTAAATGAAGTCAACTTATTAAAAAACATAAATCTAATATTTTGGGACCAATTTTTGACACGTTACTAAATACGATTAGCTTATAGAAATTCACCCTGATATAAAACCTCATCAATCGTACTATTCCTAGAAGAAGGTCTTTGAGATTGAGAAGTAAGACACTTATCCTCTTCAAAAATAGAAATGATAATAATAATGGTGTGAGCTGCTCATGAGTCATCTAGGGTTGGCAAATCCTCCTATCATCCTCAATAATAAATTAAAGCAGATACAACACACGAAATTAGGCAAACCTTAAACTCTTTTTGTGTTGACTTGATGTAACAAACTTCATGATATGGAAGAATGTCATGATGAAGGTTCTAACAGCTTGTTTGAAAAGAACTAATCAATTGAAATTCAAGAAATATAAACAAACTTTTACAGGTTCGTTTGGCATTAATGTGGTTTTCAGTTTTTTGGTTTTTTGTTTTTAAAAATCATATGATAAATATCAAATAATGAATCAAAAATTAATCAAACTTATTATAATCATAATAATTTTGAAAACTGACAACAGAAAAGTAAAAACACTTTTTTTTTTTTCTTGTTTCCTGTATTTAGGGTTTGTTCTCTTACGTTGAAATTTAGTTAAGTTCAGTTCAGCTTAGTTCAGTTCAGCTCAGTTCAGTTCAGCTCCTAATTTCCTTCTCTTATAAAATATTCAGTCCAGTTTAGTTCAACTCAGCTCAGCTCAGTTCAGTTCAGTTCAATTCAGTTCAGTTCAGCTGAGTTCAGTCAATGAGAACAGGCCCTTAGGGTTCGTTTGGCATCATTGTGGTTTTCTGTTTTCTGTTTTTTGGTTTTTTTATTTTTAAAATCATATGATATATGTCATTTAATGAATTAAAAATTAGTCAAACTTATTAAAATTATAATAATTTTGAAAACTGACAACAATAAGTGGAAACACCTTTTTCTTGTTTCCTGTTTTTGGTTTTCAAAAAAACAGAAAACTAAAAACAAAAAACGATGCCAAACAAGCCCTTAGTTTTTGGTTTTCAAAAAATTGAAAACTGAAAACAAAAAAAATGCCAAATCGGTAATGGTAGGAAATTAGAGGGAGCTACTAAAAATATACCAAAATACTTAGAATTTCCTTAGTAAAGAGAGCGACTACTCTTAGGTTTTTGTCCGTGATTTACTAATAATTCACTATTAGTAATACATGATTAAAAAAAAATATTGATAATTTTAGTAAAAATATTGATATCTTTTTAATCCAGTTGGTATGTAGATGAAGTAATAAAATTTACAGATAAGAGAAGTTGGGCATTTCCTGATTAGCTGGAGTGCACAAACACCTTTTAATAATTAACGGACAATTAGGGTAATTAGCTTCAACATCACTGTTGTTTCCTCCTTCTCCAAGTAGTAATTTGATTAAGACATCACTTTTTGAAATCCATCTTTTGCTATTCCTTATTAACTAAATAACGAGCATATAATTTGTAATTTTATATTCGTATCTATAAACTTTGTACATAAAATAATACTTTTATAGAATACAATACTCAAGTGGTTATATTAGAGCTTACCTGCCGGTTCCAAAAGATCATACGTAGTAATAATAAATCTTAAACAACATATCTAATTAGAAGATTAAATAATTAATGATATGAAGTACTTATGTATAATTTAGTACTCGTATAATATTTAAACGATCCGAGTAAAAGACATAAACAATATGTATTAGTTTGAGGATTATGGTTTATTTAAGGTAAGGTACATATTCCAGAATTTGTACTCATATAAGTCATATTTAGTTGGAAATTTCTGACTAATTTGTTTTATGTAATTACTTTATTTTATTATTTACAAGTGACTGCATGTAATTTTTATCCGTCCTACTCGAACCTATATATCACGAATTAAAAGGCTTTTAATTTCATCTCTTTTACGTACTATTGGTACTTTTTGTAAGAGAATGTAAAAATCTATTTGTGTAATTACTTTTTTTTACAAGTACTGTAATTTTATTTCTTCCTATTTGAAGTTATATATAACGAATTTACAGGCTCTTAATTTTCATTTAGTTCTTTTATTTACTTTTGGTACTTTTTGTAAGAGAATGTATAAGTATAATTAACCTATGGTATCTAATATGGTTAGGCGTACTTAAATATCCACTACTCAGCTAATTAGCTTATAAGCAGTCCATTAAATAATTACCATGTCATCAACTAACCATTAAGTACATTTAAGAAACTATTTCAATGAATACTTCGTATATAATGATATATCAATGAATTTTTACATATGCTTATTGAATATAAGCCTGTTGGTAATTATATTGCATTGATCTTTGATAGTAACACCATTCATGATTCACCAATATTAGCGTCTTAGTGTGTGGTGCATTATAATTTTTTCTGATAAGACGCGATCTAATAAACATGTTGGTACATAATACGGATCAACCAAAAAGCAATTGCCTATTTCTACAAAAACTAGTTGTAGTGAATTTTCACATAAATTTCATGTATTTGTAGTATGCAACAAAGGGGGTGTTAATTAGTTAGCAATCAAAATCAGTAACAATACAACAGTACAAGTAGCTGTGATTTTCAATTCCGTGCTAAAAGTAGTATAAAAAAAGAAGTCGTTCCTTCAAAGTAATAAATGCACGATAATGAATAAAATCGGTGATAATATAATTTAGAAATAATATAAAATTATCAAATAATATCAACCATACTACGTACAACAGTTGGTTGTTGATAGAATTAAATGCATTTGTTGTATTGATATTAGCCAATTACAAACTCTATATAAAGTCCCTCAAAGTTTGTATGTTTTGCTCAACATAAAACAAAATAAAATCCTCCTCCTTTATTATTTGTGATACATTTTGATTTATTTATCTCCAATATGAAGGGTGGGACTAAGAGACTTTCTTTGTTGTTTTTAGTTTGCTTTAATGTTTTTGTATCAAGTGTGAGTGCAAGAAGTTTGGAAGCAACAAAGGATAAAGATGAAAAATTTCTTTTTAGTAAGGGAGGTGGATTTGGAGGAGGGTTTGGCGGAGGCGGCGGTGGAGGTGGAGGCGGTGGTGGAGGAGGAGGTGGTGGATTTGGAGGTGGCGGAGGATATGGCGGTGGAGGAGGATTTGGTGGAGGTGCCGGTGGTGGTGGTGGACTAGGTGGCGGCGGCGGTGGTGGCTTAGGAGGTGGTGGTGGAGGTGGTTTAGGAGGTGGCCACGGAATTGGTGGCGGAGTTGGTGGTGGTCATGGAATTGGTGGAGGTGTTGGTGGTGGACACGGAGTTGGTGGTGGCATTGGAGGTGGCCATGGAATTGGTGGTGGAATCGGTAAAGGTGGCGGCATTGGTGGTGGAATTGGTAAGGGTGGGGGACTAGGTGGTGGAGTTGGTGGTGGCCATGGAGTTGGTGGTGGATATGGAAAGGGTGGAGGACTAGGTGGTGGAGTTGGTGGTGGCCATGGAGTTGGTGGCGGGGTAGGTGGTGGATATGGAAAGGGTGGAGGGGTAGGTGGTGGATATGGAAAGGGTGGAGGATTAGGTGGTGGATATGGAAAGGGTGGAGGATTAGGTGGTGGCCATGGAATTGGTGGCGGAGTTGGTGGTGGCCATGGAATTGGTGGCGGAGTTGGTGGTGGATATGGAAAGGGTGGGGGATTAGGTGGTGGAATTGGTAAGGGTGGGGGCATTGGAGGTGGAATTGGCAAAGGAGGAGGTATTGGCGGTGGATATGGAAAGGGAGGTGGACTAGGTGGAGGAATTGGAAAGGGTGGGGGAATTGGTGGTGGAATTGGCAAAGGAGGAGGTATTGGTGGTGGATATGGAAAGGGTGGTGGATTAGGTGGTGGAATTGGGAAAGGTGGAGGGCTAGGCGGTGGAGGAGGTTTTGGTAAAGGAGGTGGAATTGGAGGTGGCATTGGAAAGGGTGGAGGAATTGGAGGTGGAGGTGGCTTTGGAAAGGGTGGTGGTTTAGGTGGCGGCATTGGAAAAGGTGGAGGAATTGGAGGTGGCTTTGGAAAGGGTGGTGGCATTGGAGGAGGATTCGGTAAAGGTGGTGGCATCGGAGGAGGGTTCGGTAAAGGTGGTGGCATTGGAGGAGGGTTCGGTAAAGGTGGTGGCATCGGAGGAGGGTTCGGGAAAGGTGGTGGAATTGGAGGAGGGTTTGGAAAAGGTGGTGGCATTGGAGGAGGGTTCGGTAAAGGTGGTGGCATCGGAGGAGGGTTCGGTAAAGGTGGCGGATTTGGAGGAGGAATAGGCTCTGGTGGCGGCTTTGGAGGTGGCGGTGGATTTGGTGGTGGTGGAGGTGGTGGCGGCGGGATTGGAGGACACTACTAAGGCAGAGACTTCATTTTCTAATTAAGCACATGCTACACGAGAGAGAATTTCATGCATGAGCGACCACATCCATGCATGGAGCTGAATTGGTATTGTTGCCAATTAAGAGCCTAAGTAAAAGATGTACTTGTATTTCTTATTTATCATTATCTATAAGCATGGTTTGTTGAATTATTTGGTGTAACTCATTCTATAGTTTCTAGATAAACTTGCTTAATTTCTTGATCATAATGGATTCAATGTATTGTTGTATTGATTGAATAATCAGTGAACTAGTTGTCAATTTTATGTTTAAGTTGTTGCCTTTGTTGGCCCCAAAATTTTAAATGCTAAGTAATTAATGTGTTCTTTATCAATTATTAAGAGCTTTTCAAGTTTTCACATATTTAGATCCCTCAATCGCTTACCAGCTAATCGGTTATTACTCGTGTGTGACTATGTGAAAGGTACGGAATAGCTTTTAAGCTTTATATAAAAAAGTTTTACGCTTATAAGATACTTGATATTCCCTCTTTGCTTCAAAAAAAAAAAAAATACAATACTTGATATTCCCTCCTTTAATTTTTAAATTCCAGGTTCATCTGTACTAGTAGAATGCCAAAAAACCATATTTATATTTTTTATGTTATAATTAAGTTTGATCCTTCAAATGTCAAACTACCACTACTTAACTATACATCTCACCAAATCCAAAATAATACTCCATAGTTATATTTTTTATGTTATCATTACTCACATTTTTTTGGAAAAACGGGTAAAAAGGCCAAGGACATACGCACTCAATAAACTACGAAGTATTATAATAACCTTGTCTTATTGAGACACAACATCATATCCATTTTAATAATTAATGTAAAATTAGTATCTCGTCTTCATAGATTATAACAATGTATAAATCTAAATCCAGATACAATACGGAGTAATTTTCTTTTGAACACAGATTATAATCATCATTAATATAATATTAAGTCAAATGAAAAATTAAATAATATCCCTTAAGTCTTGACTAGTGCATCAAATAAATAACATGATAGAGTATTACCAATAGTGTATTACAAATATCTTTTCAATATTAAAAAGTTCGTAAAAACAAATTATTATTCTACTCCAATTTAAATAACTCATTTGCTACCTCAAAGAGAGATTACTACGTAATATACTACATCCGTCGTACCAGTCCGTACTATTTAAATTTGTCCAACTAGGATTAGAAGTTGAGGGAAAATTACAAAGCAGAAGAAAAGGTGAAGATCCAAACAACTTGAAAAATGTAACATTTGTCAAGTTGTGTTAGTTTGCTTGTGGTTAGAAAGAGAGGGAAAAAGAGGATAAGGGTTTTATATGAAGTTGTATAAATAAACACATCATAACAAAACAAAAAATATGAAGAAAGTGACAAAAACATAGCAAAGAATTAGCATATTATGTCAATATCCATGACTTCACATAGCCAAGGAAAATGAATTTGTATAATTAATGCAATGTTTGTACAATTCATGTACATGTACTAATGATTTCACCAACTTCTTATTAACTTCTTTTGAGGGTGAATAATAACTTAGGACTTTTTGTGTGCAAAATTATTGCCCCATGCTTGTGCAATACTTATTACAATTCAACTACTACTCCATTTGTTTAAGTCCATTTGTATACATGAACGTGAAATCAAGTTCTAACAGGTACATACACGCTAATATGAAAAAGAGTTCATACAAAGTACAAACATATTCTAAACTAATTATGGTATTTCATCTCCACTTTAAATAATTATGATATAATTTTATTACGTTGCAAGGCTTGCCGATATGTTTATTGCTAGATGGCGACAAACAAGAACTTAATATGCAGATTACTTTATTAATCATGTCATCGTAATTAAACTTACACAAAGGAGAGAAAAGACCTTCTAATTATTATTTGATAAGATTTCTAGTTATTGTATATACATTTCGTAAGTCCGTACATTTTATTTTCAAGATTAAGTGTTTATTATGTGACACTTCAAGTGTTTGTTTAAGAAAATCACATTCAACAGGCTATTTAAAGCCATATTATAATACTCATTATTTAACTAAGGATTAAAGTAAAGCTGATTGTACTCCATATGAATCTATAATTTTCGGGATAATTATATCATTTGCTACAAGTACAATTTATGTCTTTTTCTCAAGTGCTTTACATTTTTTTTTTTTCAAGTGTCTCACAACATATAAAATGTTGTTTGTACAAAATTCAAAGTGCCCAAGTCCCAAGCCCATTTCACATTGGATAATCATTTTCATAATTAAATTAAGTGGACTACTAAAAATAATACTCCAATGAAACTCGAAAAATTAAACAAATCATTGTCAATTAGCACGTAGTTGACCCATATATGACAATCCAAGAACTCATATTTGACTAAAGTGGACCCCCAAAAATACAGGACATTCTTCTTCTTCTTCTTCTTCTTACAATTTTTGTAATGTAATAATTTAATTTTTAGAAAAAACTTAAACCCCTCACAATTGACAGTCTCATACTTAAAAACCCAGAAAATAATTTAATTTTTATTAATAATTTTAGAATTTAATTCTATTATCCAACATCTTATTTGCTCTAATATATTAGCTAAGTTTGATTTGTTAGCTTTTTTGGAGATATCTTTTGCTAAATTGTGATTTCATACCATATATTATACATGTATAATAAAGGTGTAATATGAAAAGAGGCAATTTGGTTGGTGGGTCTGTGGATTATAGACCAATTCTAGCATTTTGGAGGCTTTATATACTGCAGAAGATTAAAATGTTTTCTGGGTCTAACAATTTTTTGCTTTTTCTCAATCAACAGCAGGTATACTTTTCTCTTTTCTTTTTTCTTTTTTATTCCTATGATTATGACTTTGATTCCTACTTTATTTCAGTTCACTGTTTGCTTTAATGTAGTGTTTTATTGTTGTTTAGTACTGTAATTTAGGGGCTTTTTCCTGCTAATTGATATCTAAATTATGTGATTTTACTGTGATTAATGAGTGCTAATTGAGTTTTTGATGCTGGGTTTTGAGTTTTAGGGACACTTTGTTGGTGATTGATTGATGCTTAATTCTGTATTTCATTGTGATTAATTGGTGTTAATTGAGTTTATCAGTTTGGTGGGTTTTTATTTTTTTATTTTTTATTTATTAATTAATTTATTTATTTATTGGAGAAGAACTTGGGTTTCTGGGGTTTGGATTTTATTGATTTCTGATTAATTTGAAGCTTGTTTGAATGTGCTCAATTTTCAAGGTTTATGATATAAGATTAAGATTTTTGGAATTTAAAATGTAATGTGAAGAATTTTTGTCCATTTCTTGGAAAATGTGGAAATTTGCAGTTTTGTAATTTTTCTCCAGTTTTTTTTTATTGTTTATGATGGCTGTAATTTTAACATCTATGTATAAGTTTGCATTTCTGCCATAAGGTTTAGTAAAATCTCGATGTAGATGGCCAAGTTTGCAGAGACTCTCTATGTTCTGTATATTTTATAGGAGAGATATTATCAGCATCATTAAAGATTTTCACCTGACATTTTTTGTTATGTGTATTTGGGGTGGAAAAGAAGTATTTGTGTGTAATATGAAAGCCAAACCTTCGAGGAAGAGTCGGAGAATCGGTGGTAAAGGCGGATTGAAGAAGATGATGAAGTGCATTTTCTTAGGGAAGCAAGTTAGGGAAGATGAGGCAGCTGAATCATCAGATTCTTCCTTAGCTACCAGGGATTATTCAGCCAGTGGTGGTTTTTCAGGTCAAGCTGGGGAGGTTGTCCCAAAGCCGAACATGAGCACCATTGAAGAAGCTGAATTATCTCTTCGTGCAAGTGGTTACTTGAACTATGAGGTAGTTTATCAATGCTCTTCTAAGTATCAAATCATTTATTCGTAATTAATTTGGGGGGATGATGAAATCTAAGAGGCTTTAATTGATAGATTATACCTAATTCAGCTTATGCATTGCTAAACTGTGTATGATACATTATCCGTTTTTGTTCCGTTAAGCTAATTAGTTAAGATTTTCGTCTAAAATTTGATATGGTTTCTCCGATTCCTGATTTGCTAAAAACTCACTCCTTAAAGTTAGATTATGGTATGATTAATTAGTTTTGTATCACTCTTCTTTTTTTTACTGGAGTCATTTGACCTGATGGTGTTTTAGCCTGTAGGGTTTCATCTAAACTTATCATGCATGCAACTGTGAATAAGAAGGTCAGAGACCTCAGAGTCTCTAATTACTATATGAGACAAATCTTGCATATGTGGATAGTTCTACACAAGTGATGTAGCATTGTAGTTTTACAAGATAAAGATCAAGGAAGAAGGTAGAGACATTGTTTAGTTTTATCAATGAAGCTTTATAACCATGTAAAAGGTCGAATTGTATCTTGCCGAAGAACTTTTAATATCACTTATTGTTTGATGAGTAATAATTAGTCTGGCTGTCCAAACATATTTAATATCAGCTTTTATAGCACAAACGACCGTTTTTTTGGAATGCTCAAGTATGAAGATTCTCAACCTGAATCTATGCTAGAAATAATTATATAGAGTAAGAATAAATTGGTTGAAGAAGCAATACGTTTCTTGAAATGAGTCTTATTAATTTGCTGTTTTTAGTCCCTGATATATCTTTTTTCTTGCATTAAGTGTTGAGGCTTACAGTAAAAATTCAACCCATTGGTAACTTGACTCCTGCTCCTCTCCTTGCCCCTCGCTCTAGGAGTAATAATAGAAGTAAGAGATAACAGTAAATATAGTTAATTGCGTACAATGTGGCCGTAGCCTATTGCTATAAAGGAGTCCTTTTCTGCCTGTAAACTTCAGCTTACTTTAATGTAAAGGGTTTAGCTTACTTTGCTGTTAGTTATCTTCGAAATTATAGAAAATCCCCTTGTTTCGTGGTTGGCTACTGAGCTCTTGCATTAAGTGTCATGTCATACGAGTTCTTTCACATGTCAGAATGCAGCACTTTGCAATTTATGACAGAATTGTGTGCTCTTGCCCGAAAGGCAGTGCTGAAAGTACCTATGGTTAAAGTCTTGGGAACACTTTATCTATAATGCAGATGACTGTTTGGCATGCTTATGTTGAAAATATGTTGTTTAGTTATTTCATCTCTAGAGTGTGATCGTTAGATTGGGTGTGAAGTTCTGTTTATGCTCGTATTATTGTTGCTACTTGATTGATAAATTTAAGTTTGGTTCAAATAGAATTAAGATAAATTATGCATAATGATACTAATGAAACAGCCTTGATAAATAGGGACTCTTGAGATATTTAGGGACTGAAATTCAGTTTAGTGCTACATAGTTAACTTTGGCTGCAGCAGTGATGAATCTAAATGATTCTACAAATCTACATCAATCAGAGAATCTTGATTTGATGACAGTCTTGGAGATCTTTGAGAGTGTCAGTAAGTGAGTTAATAGTTAAAAATTGTAAAGCCGTATGAACAAGATGCTTATGTAGCAATTGGAAACAAGAGATTACATTTTAGATGCATTGCTTTGCCGATGTAAGCTTAGAGTGAGAAATCCATAAAAGCCATTTGTAGAATGCATTGGAGGTTAGGTTTGCTTTCTATGTGTTCCACAATAACGGTTGACCTAGGACCTATTTTGAAAAAAGTATAGTGGAAATAGGATGTTCTTGTTAATTGAAAAAATAATGGTAAAGGCCACATAATCACCATTTATTCTTGGATATCCTAATCTTTCTGCTCCCTACTCCTAAGCTCCTCTTGGTGTCATATTTGTTGGCTTATAAGGTGCTTCCCATACACCCAACTGCAGCCAAATCCACTTGCTTAGGATATTTTTTTTTCACTTCTTCTCTCCATCTCTTTTTGCGGAGGGAAAGCGGATTAATTGATAAAGATTCATAATGCTTCTTTTTTTAGAGCATAAGTCTTGAATAGTGAAAATTTGCTTAGGATATTTTTTTTTCACTTCTTCTCTCCATCTCTTTTTGCGGAGGGAAAGCAGATTAATTGACAACGATTCTTAATGCTTCTTTTTCTAGAGCATAAGTCTTGAATAGTGAAAATCAAGAAACACTAAAGACAATGGTTTTCTTTTTGAAGGACTAATTTATCTGAATTATTCTAATCATCGAGTCTTTATTGTTGATCATATACTGTGAAGCAGGAACTATTAGTTGATCCACATCTGGGGTGAAAATAGTGAATTTTTGCAACTTGTGACCATGCTGTTGTAGTTTTTCCATGAGAGCAGGTCTTATAAATGATGGATGGTGAAACTCCATTTTTTATGAAATATGAACAATGGGGTGATGTTTAGTAGTATGAAGTCGGACTTGGTAACATGGGGTGATTCTTAGTGAGTTAGTAGTATATGGGCGGACTTGGGCTATTTTATTGCACACACCTATCTTATGTTAAAGTTACCTGAACCGTTTTTCCTCTATGCCCCTCCTTGCCCAATGGCGCAAAAGCAGCAGTCCTCCATCTGGAGTTATTACAACAATAACACTTTGACTTATGGTATAATCATATTTTTCTGAAAAAGCTTTCTAGGAAGTGTGCATGACTATATTTTCTTAGGCTCTGTTGGTTTGTATAATTAATTAAGAAAGAAATCCTCATTGTATTGATAGAAGAAATTTCCATATATCGACCGAGTTTTGGTTGGGTTATTGTAATGACCAAATTGAGACCTGGTTGAAAAAAAAAAAAAAGAGGATACTAAATCTTGGAAGGAAGGAAAGAAAATCATCTTTATGCACACTATCTCAAGACTTTAAGGAGCTGAATTACAGAGTGTTTCAATAAAAAAAAAAATCAGGACATTTCTTCTATCTTTAAATACCTCATTGAAATAATAATTTCTACATTGGGGTTTTATTAGACTTGGAAAACAAAATTGCTGCAAGGTCTCATGAGTGCTGCTACAATGTACAGGAAGCCAGAGCATTGTTAGGAAGGCTTGAGTACCAGAAGGGAAACATAGCAGCAGCACTTCGCGTTTTTGAAGGTATTGACATTGATGGAGTTATGCCTAATATCAGAATTTCATTAGCCGGGAGATGTGATCTGCAAAGACAGAGTGATGTAGTGCTGCCCATGTCAATGCATGCTGTTAGTATCCTTATTGAAGCAATTTTTCTCAAAGCAAAGTCATTGCAGGCCCTTGAAAGGTTTGAAGGTACTTTTTATTTTATTTTCTTCTTATTTCACGTTTATTTTCTTGGACTACACATGCTAGTTTGTTGTGATCAACATGTTCATAAATCATAACTCATTTCTAAGAAATCTGTCTTGGCACTTTGTTGGCCTTTTTCTTGCTTGGTTGTTGTAGGGAAGTCTCATGTCTTATGAAGTTTTTGATTGATGGGTTGGTGATGGTACATTAGGTTCAAACTTCAAAGTGATCATGGAAAGTTTGATTTTTTATTTTTATTTTTATTTTTTTTTATTATTATTTTTTATTATGGTTGGGTATCTATTGGATTTTTTACCTTGTTGGCTTCTAGATGTAACATTGCTGAGAAAAGAGGGACTTAGGACAGAAATGTGAAGGATATAATTTAAGCAACTCAATGGTTTATTTGTATGTAAAAGCATGAGGGTAGGGTGGAACCTTGGATGCATCCTAAATTATAGAGGTTGATTTAGATGCAAAACGAACATGAAACAATAAAATTTATGTTCATATGATAGGCAGTACATTAGGAAAGAAGATTTGCTTGTTATGAGGTCTAGTGTGCAATTTTCTCCTGAAATTTACGTATAAGAACTTATCTGAATACATTGTAGCTGTGAAATGAGTTTGGGTAGCCTTTATTTAAAGTTTGGAACTTCTGCGAACTTTTTGAAACTTATCAGCCCTTTTTTGAAATTGTTTTTCCTAAAATAAGTTTGTTAGGGTGAACAGGTTTTTTGATGGATAATTACCTTTAATATTCCACTGCTCTCATATGGGTATTCAGGTCAGCAGGTATGCTTCAGTAATGATTTGAATTGATCTGGATCAGGATTCAGGATTCTGGATATGACGAATTGTTCTTTGTCCCTAAATTAGGATCTATAGGATCTACATTGCAAACATGCCGGGTTAAGTTAGTCCATATAAATTGCCATATGTACTTGATTAAATTATCCTAAACATCTCACTTAGAGCACGCACAACCATTAACCTAAAAAAGTTATTAATGGCTCTCCTTATACCCCTTTCTTAATCCTTCACATCATTTGTCATGGAAATTTTTTTTCCCACCTCAATTCACTCTATTCATGACAAGATTTTTTGTCATCACTTCCTTCCTACTCTTTCCCAATTAGACAATTACCCCCATTCCATTTTCACTCAAATTCTCAACAAAATATGGGTATTTATTTGAAGCCTAAAAAATTTATGACTATTGGTAAATTTTTTCTTTATTAATTCGGGTACCCGAATTTTCGGATCGGTTGTCGGGTACCCAATAAGATATTCAATAATGTTAATTAAACTTAATAATGTAGGGTCCGTTTGGCATCGCTGTGGTTTTCTGTTTTTTGGTTTTTTATTTTTTAAAAGTACATTATATATGTCACATAACGGATCAAAAAATATTTAGACTTATTAAAATCATGATAATTTTGAAAACTGACAACAAAAAAGTGGAAACACCTTTTTCTTGTTTCCTGTTTTTGGTTTTTAGTTTTCAAAAAAACTGGAAACTGAAAACCAAAAATGATGCCAAACAAGCCCGTAGTTATTATAATATCATTTAACACTAATTAACAACAATACATGGTTTTACCAAATTATTAATAATATTACTAATTATAAAGTGATTATGAAGTAAAGTAAGACTTAAGATTTACAAAAATAGATTGAAGTAGGGAAAAAAAATAAAAAAAATGCTTATCGGATCGGATTGGATAACCGTTAATTTTAAAATGATATCCAATAACCATATCCGATAACAAATTATCGGAACGGGTACCCAAACCTTTATGGTTATCGGATCGGGTACCCTAATTTTTGGAACAGTTACGGATCGGGTTTTCGATTTTTCGGGTAGTTTTGCTCAGCCCTAGAAAAAAGCCCTTAAAATAATAGTGTAATGGGCAATCTAATGGCTAATGCTATGTGTCCTGGTTGGGTTGGTTGATGACAAAACCACATACACATGACCCAACTACCCAAGGCATGAGTTATATCATAGAAATCATATTTTTGACTTTGTCATGCCGTACAAAATATCTTTTCATGATACATGAACCTTTTTTTTTTTTTTTTTTTCCGTAATCTCATGTCATGAACTACTAAAAGTCCATAAATAACAATGCTCTTAAGAAACTCAAAGAAAGAAAAGATCAAGTAGCATGAATCAAATGTTGTGAAGTTGAATCACTTAAGTAAATCCATGGTCAAATTGACCATAGTCCTAACAATGTAAAACTTGGAGCAAGAAATCAGACTGATCCTCCATCCAATTTTTAAGCTAACATTTACCTTTTGCACGGAGATTAAGGAGAGTGAAAAAGTAGAGAAAAATAAGTAAGTGGGTGTGAGACCCAGCTTTGACATTGGAAAAAGAGTAGAGAAAAAGATTTGTAGAAACCAGATGTTATAAAATGGGAAATTTCATCTTAAATTAAGATGAAGGGGGGTATATGCCAATAGAACATAATTGGCTCAGGATTATCCCCAATTCATCTATTTTACAGACTAACTGCGGCTCTTGTATTCTAACGACTTTGGTCGCCTTTTACTCTGCCAATTTCCACAACATGCGCATCAGAATTAGTGTGAAGCTGTTTCACGTTGCTCAGAGTTTGTTTCTCAGTATGATCATGTGGTTAAGACTTAAGCTAAGCATGAGATAACTTCACTAGGTCCCATGATTCTGATAGATTCAAAGTAGCAATATGTGAGTGTGCTTGTTCTTTGAGTAGCATAGTATTATAAACCTGTGGGGCTTCCCCCGTGGCTTAATTTAATAGTCAATTGCTCATGATTGTAGAATTACTTCAAAGGCTAATTTTGTAATCTTTATCTTTCTGCAGAAGCTGCTCAATCATGCCAGGTGATTTTGGAAACTGTAGAGTCTGCGATACCAGAGGGTTTGAGCGGACGGTTTTCCAACCACTGTAAAATGCAAGAGACCTTGGTTAGTACAGTGGAGTTGCAACCTGAGTTGTGGAAACTTGCCTTGTGCCCCAATAAAGCAATTTCATCATACCGTCATGCATTACTCTATAATTGGAATCTTGACGTGGGAACTCAAGCAAGGATTGAAAAAGAATTTGCAATTTTTCTATTGTATAGTGGTACTGATGCAAGCCCCCCAACGCTTCGTTTCCAAGTGGAAGGAGCATATGTTCCTAGTGACAATGTAGAAGAGGCAATTCTACTTCTTTTGCTCTTTCTGAAGAAATTTCTTCAGAGAAGGATTGACTGGGATCCATCAATCGTGGATCATCTTTCCTTTGCGCTATCTACGTCTGGAGATTTAAGCATCCTAGCCCGTCAATTAGAAGAATTACCTGCTGGTGCCATTGACAGGAAAAAGAATTATAGCAGCCTTGCGCTATGTTATCATGGACTAGGAGAAGATAAGGTTAGCTTAAACCTACTGAGGAATCTTCTTAATGACCGCGAAATTCACAACTGCACCCATGAACTATTACTTGCTTCGAAAATATGTGCTAAAGATACAAATTTCACTGAAGAAGGGATCAATTATTCTGGAAAAGCGATCAAGAGACTGGAAGGAGACTGTGAACAACTGTCCTGTAAAGCCACCTGCTTGTTAGGTATTTTGTCATCAGCACAATCCAAATCGGTTACTTCTGACTCTAAAAGAGCACGGATGCAATCTAAAGCTCTAGACCTGTTGGGAACTGCTGAAGCAATGACGAATGAAACAGACGCAAACGTCATATATCATCTTGCCTTAGAAAATGCTGAGCAGCGGAAGTTGGATATCGCACTCTCGTATGCAAAAAAGTTGCTGAAACTGGAGGCTAGTTCAGGTACTGCAGGATGGGTTCTTCTGGCTCGTATACTCTCTGCTCAGAAGCGCTACATTGATGCAGAAACTATAATCAATGCTGCTTTGGAACAAACTGGGAAGTGGGAACATGCTGAATTATTGAGAACCAGAGCAAAACTCGAAATTGCTCAAGGCAAAACTAAGATTGCCATACAGACATATACTCATCTTCTTGCAGTTCTTCAGGTTCGGAAGAAAAGTAGCGGGCCTTTTGGCATCAAGAAAAAGATAATAGAGGTATATTCTCAGTTGCTTATTTAACTTCATTTCCTAGTGACTGTTCTCCTTTCTATTCTGGATAACTTCAATAGTCCAAATTGATTTTCTGAATATTCATTGCAAACAATATCAGATCCTTATTCTTGATTCGTAATTTATTGTTAAGAAAATATTTATATTTTCAGTTGTGAATCGTCAAATTTGATAATCACTCTGAAATAAGAAATTCATAAAATCATGAGGATTGCGATTAAAGAGCTATAACTTGGCCACTATTGTGCTCTCTGCCTACATATTTTTTACAAGAATTCTAAACTGCAAAAGGATAATGATCAGCATAAGAACTTGACATTTTTGTACTGATTGTACCAAAAAGAACTGCAAGTCAATTTACTTGATGTGTTCTT
The DNA here is from genome assembly GCF_948465745.1 of Chenopodium album. Lineage (NCBI taxonomy): Eukaryota > Viridiplantae > Streptophyta > Magnoliopsida > Caryophyllales > Amaranthaceae > Chenopodium > Chenopodium album. Next base: position 32,532,603 of record NC_137856.1, on the reverse strand, counting down.
TGTTAAGCTTGTTGTTTTGTTTTGACACCATGTTATTTTTTGACAAACATCATAATTGAATTTTAGCATATAAGATAAACCATTTATTTGAAAATCTTCATAGTGTCTGCTCTGGTAAGGTACCTAGTGAAATGACTATACATTGCAAATTATGATGACAGAGGAAAGAAGAAGATAAAATCTTGGAGATGGAGACGTGGCATGACCTGGCCAACGTGTACACAAGCCTATCACAATGGCGAGATGCTGAGGTCTGCCTCTCAAAATCAGAAGCACTATGTCCTCATTCTGCTTCTAGATGTCATTCCAGAGGTAAATGATGTTATATTCAAGTCCATCACATCTCTTGCAGGCCCACATTGATAGTTTTGATAGAACATGAGGAATTGATATCTACTTTTTGCAGCCATTTTTAGCATTCCTTTGATGTAGCTCCTCCCCAGCCCCTCTCTTCTGTATGTTCATATTTGGTTGGACTGATTGGAGACAAAAACCTTGTCTTTTTCCATCGGATGCTTGGCAGATAATGAAAATATGACCTTCTACATGCTTACTTTAGATACCATTGCATAATCCATAATCCCTTGTTATCTGCTTGGTAGACTGAGCAAGTTAGCAACTAGCATTGAGTGGTATGTGAGTAGTGTGTTCAAAAATCTTTAGCGCAAGGAGCCATTAGCTGTAGATTTAGGTTTTTGTGTGTGAACTGTAAGGACCAACAGTCTAAGCATCTAATCAGGATTGCAGTTAGTTGTTGCGAGTTAGGGTCCAGGCTCGAAAATTGCCCCCCTCATCTCATCCACAATTTCTTCACATGTATTGTGTACCAGTACCATTAAGCATAGCTAGAGAAGTTTATTCTCCTTCCCCCTCATATGCTATTGCTTCTAATTGGTTGTCCATAACAGCTGGAATAAATGGGCCAGGTCCAAAGCCATTAGTAGTGATTGTGGCTGTCCAACATGTAGTCGTTCAAAAATTATTTCTCTGTACTTACCTGTCATTTGACGAGCTTTGTGATTGATTTTGTCATCAATACTGATGCTTGTGTGTATAATGTATTGTGCACAAGGTTTACTTTACCTAGCAAAGGGACTTGAAAAGGAAGCTCAGAAGTCATTTTGGGATGCGCTGGACCAGGATCCCAACCATGTTCCTAGCTTGATTTCCATGGCTCAAAGTCTTGTGCAATTCGGAGATCAAACCCTGCCAATTGCCATAACCTTTATCAGGCAAGCAATTCGTCTTGACAGGACTAATCATACAGCCTGGCACATTCTCGGGTTGCTACATCGATCTGAACCTGAAGGTGCAGCAACAACTGAAGCTCTTGAATGTTTTGAGGCTGCTGCTCTTCTTCAAGAAACTGCTCCTGTTGAACCATTCAGTTAATGTGTTCTCCTGTTGTACAGGTCTTATTGTTATAGAAAATTTTCTGCAGGAAACTCACAGGCTCTCAGGCCAGAAAGGTTTTCTAACATAGGGAATCATAGACGGATAGACCACAGTTTAAAGTCAATTTATCATAAACCACAGTTTTGAATAGCAATTGCCCCAAGTATCTTGCTGCTTGACTTTGCAATCTAGTTCTTTCTTTCATGGATAAGAACTAGGTCGCAAACTTGCAAGTAATTTAGATATGCATCGTATTTTGATTCATATGCATAGCCTAGGATATCTATCTACTGGCTTTAGTGCAATGGTTAAATGTCATATATCACTGATAGCCTAGCATATCTATCTATGTGATCGACTGGCCACTAGTCGATCACATAGAGGCATGTGGTAGTCTCGAGTTAATGAAGGGCAGTGTTTACTTAGTCGGTTGAATCAATAATTAAAAGCCAAATTGGATGTACTTGACTACTCAAATGACCTCCTAGGATCATGTAGGGATTGCGGGAAGCACTTTGACCTCTTTTTTTCTTGGAACCTGAAAGCCGAATATTGTCTAAAATTGAAAGCTATAATTCACACTTTTGGACAATTTTGTGATTTTTTCCAAAATTGAGGTGAGTGTGTGGGGTGTCTCCTGATGTCATAAAAGTTGGTTTGGAATCATAGTAAGGTTATAATAGGTTTTATAAAAGTATAAAGTTTTAAGATTGAGTTTGGTCATTGAGGGTAGTATCATGGCTTATCTTAGGGCCAAGGATAAGACAAGACAACAAAAGGCAAGGATTTTAAGACATGATAACGAGGAGTGGGCCAATACATGAATGAGATGGTTCCAAACACTATGCAGGCTTCCTAGGGAATCTTTTTTTGTCCCATTCTCAATCATACAATAGCTTCATTTGTCCACTATCCATACATACGACTATACGAGTCTTCTAAACCATTGATGTTCAGACCTAATTTAACCCTCCTAGATCGCAGTAAATGATTTTAAGCAACTCCCATTTTCACTGTAGGAGCCTTTATCAACAATTCTCCACACTCATCACTATGTCTGGAACTATACATCCCTGTCAACTTTAAGTCAACCATATGTAACATAGGTCAGGCAGACGGGCACCCATCAACCCCATTCTTCACAAGAAATAGGGAGAAGTAGGGCAAATTTGACTCAGTTTTCCAGTCTCACATAAATTTGTTCCCATGGAGAAGGACCGCCGTTACAGGACTCAGGAGTCCGTTTTCCTGCTCGTTCTGCACCACCATATGTACCAGTTGAGGAATTGAGGTCATAAGAAAAAAGAATTCCTTGACTATATGGAAAGCACCCGGCTTTACATGGCTAAATGATTACAATGGAAACATGTATATGAGAAATGCAAAATGTTATGCTGAACAATTACTGAGTTCTATCAAATATTAGCACTTTAAGTTCATACAAGAATATTTTCCCAGAGAAACAACCAGATATTGTAACACCATGAACCTCCATTTTTCTGAAATTTGCTTTTTCATTAATTTGCTCAATATGCTACAGATAATTTCAAAAACCTAGGGAAAAAGTTGTAATCAATATAAGACAACCATAAAACTTTGGATTACAAAACAAGAAAATTGGCGTTCTCGTTGCTTTACAAACATTGCTGTTCTATCATGCCTTGCTAAGGTCAATCCCTGCCTTCTTAGCAACAGCGTCCAATCCATTTTTCTCTATGGTCTTCAAAGCCTTGGTAGATAACCTAAGTTTGAGAAACCTTTTACCAGCTTCCCACCAGACTCTCTTGTATTGCAGGTTCACAAACTGCAATCTCTTTGTTTTGTGGTTTGAGTGAGAAACCCTGTTTGCCTTGTTTGATTTCTTCCCAGTAAATGGACATACTCGGCCTGATCAGCAATCAACTCATAAACTTAATAACCTCAATTTAGTTACAAAAAGTGTCACAAATATTAGATACTTTGAAATTCAACAGCCAATATAAAGATAAAATGACATTGCAGCCAGGACTGAGAAAGCAATTGATCTTTGATCAACAATTGTTCATCTTCCATCTCAATGCCCATACAAGTTTCATGGACTCAATATCACTAACTCTGCCACAGATACTTATGGCCAGTTTAGTTGGCGACAATTAATGATTGTAATAGTAATATATATACTTTGTATAAGTTACTTTGTTAAGATAAGTTCCATCTAAATGCCCATAGTAATGCAATTCACGAATGGAAATCTATGAAGAGAAAGGGATACCTTTGGGGTGAAGTAATACTATGAACATTGGCATAACACTTAAATAGTTTACTTACAAAATTATATACTTCATATAATTTTATTGTCATTTCCACCAACTATTGCCTTAGCTTTCCATGGTAACAGATTTCAGACATGCTGAGCAATAACATTTTGTACATTGGCCGTTGATGCTTTAGCTTTCCATAGTACTCGTAACAGATTTCAGACATGGCTGAACAATATAATGTTGTAATTTATGACCAATTTTGCAAGAGATTAGGAAAAATAAACATAGTAGTTTCATAAGCTAGACAAATCAAATTCAGAAAGAAAAATTTCTCATGATTAAACTAGACATTAGTCTGCATTTCTCCAATATCAAAATTCTGCAATGTAAAATGCATCAGCAAAGATTACAATAACAAGTAGTGACTCGAGCAATAGAAGGGGGCATGGGAAGATGTAGAACAAGAGAATTTATACTTCTATCAGGTATTTTATGGGGCGAATCTACAAAGGTTTTAACGCTAAAACCCACTCCTTCCTAGTATCCTGGGGCAGCTAAATTTCAATTGACATCATCCATTACAAAGTTCTGCTAGCAAAGATGAAACAGGTTCCATACAGTTCATCCAACAACACTGCTAAAACTCGAAGGATAACAATGCCTTTCCTCTTGTTCTCCAATACAACAATACTCAAAAAGATAACGGCGATACAACAATACATGTTATCCAAACATATTTATGTGCAAAACATTTATTACAATCTGATGGTAAAGCTAAGTTATGGTATAGCAATAGCATCAGTCCATGATCAAAAACATGTTCAACCAACAATTATCGGCTAAAACCAAGAGCACCCCACCTTCACTTGAGCTGTAGTTAAAGCAGCTTTCACCCAAAATTCCTCAACTTACAAAAATAATATCCTTAAATTCTATCCTTTACAGCAAAATTGAAGATAATGCTCTAAATTTCAGCTCAATTTTGCAGAAAATTAACCAATACTGTACTAAATATTCTACAAGTATAACATCAAGCAGATACTAAAATCACAGAAAATGTAACATATTGACACACAAATTAACCCAAAAAAAAGCAACAAAACTCAGAAAAATTGAAAACCCACAAAGATAAAGCCAAAAGTAATCCAAAAAACAGAGAATTTAATACAAATTGAGAAAAGGGGAAAAGGGTTCTTACGAGCAACAGGTTGAAGCGAGGGTTTGAAAGGAGCAGAAATGGGTTTGTTAATGGTGGTGAGAAATGGAGATTGAGAAATTTGAATGCCATTGAATTGGGAAGTGAGAAACCCTAGCTCAGAAACAGTTGTTCTGGGTTTCAATGAGCATGAGAATTGGGGTTTGCGGAAGCAGACATTGGTTGGGTTGCTTATCAACATTCCTGAAGCAGCAGCCATTTTTCTCTCTCCTGTTAAGCTTTCTGTGTCTCGTTATCTGTTTTTAGAAGGTTGGAAATTGAGATAGGTGGATGATGTTCAAGTGTATAACTGCTCTGTTTCGGTCTTTCCCTCTAGTTAAGGGAGGGTCGGCAGTGGGTCGCACCGTAATACTCCTCTCGTTTTTAAATACTTGCAACACTAGTGTATTTTGGTCTCTAAATACTCTTTAGTACTTTTCATAATGTCAGTTGCACTAAATTATACTAACTCCATTGGAAATCAAATTCACATTACATAAAAATTTAGTCATTTTACAGATATTACTCACTAATCTTTTAAAAACTACGCGCAAACACAAGTGTTACAAGTATTTAGGGAGAGAGAGAGAGTAGATAAACACATGGATTTACCAAATTGGTATATAAAATTTCCATTTTATAATAGGAAAATTTGATTCTAATAATCCAACCTTTGCGTGGTCTTATTTCATTAATCCGACCTTTTGATTATTCCTCAATAATCCAAGCTTTGGGGGGTGTCTTAGTCTATTAGGCCAAACTGACCTGCTACTTGTTCTTCAGGTAACTTTTTTTTTGGATTTTAGAGAAAAGGGGGTGGTGTTGGTCGGTTTTTGGAGGGGAGGAAATGGTGGTGGTCGGATTTGGGAGGGGAAGGGGTGGTGCTGCATTCATGGAGGTTGGAACTTGGAAGGGAGGAAGAAGAAAGGAAAAAATAAGTTTTTTTTTTCACAAAAATTAAAAATATTTTTCAGACAAATAGAAATGCAACACGTGGCAGGTGACCTACAATTTTAGGTGAAGTAACCGGTTTGGCCTAATAGACTAAGATACCCCCCAAAGCTTGGATTATTGAGGAATAATCGAAAGGTCGGATTAATAAAATAAGACCACGCAAAGGTTGGATTATTAGAATTAAATTTTCCTTTATAATACTATCATAGAAAGAAAGAAAATAAACAATGAAAACATTTGTAGTTTTGTAACATTGTATCATTGTAACCCCTCCCCTCTTTTTCACATAGATCACCTTCCTCCTTGTTCTTCAAATTACCTCCATTTTCTCCTTTCCCTTCTAATGAACCTTTCGATTTCTTCAGATTGCATCCCACCTTGCAATCGATGCAAAACTACCACCATTAGGTTGGGCAAATACTTCCTTTTAAAAGAGATTAAGGGAGTTCACAAAGATATCAAGGAAGAAGAAAATACTCCATTAAAGAAGAAAAAGCGAGAAAAACCATCTGACTACGCTTGCAAATTTCCCTTCAAAATATTGAACAATACTTGTCCAGGAATTCAGTTTCAGCAAAGAACAAGATCACCTGTTAGCCACTTTCACTTTTATCATAAAATTGCTCCTACAGAAACCGAGTAGCAAACACTCATTCGACAAATCAAAATAAATTGGAGGGTGAAAACAGAGAAAGGGAAAGAAGCAAAGGACTGCTAAAGATGCAAGTAAAATAGAAGTTATCAATACACTAAACTCATCATAACTAGTACTTGTATACGAGAGCGCCAGGAATCCATTGTTGGTATACAGGTTAATAAGTAAGCATATTCTGTTAACAACATTGGCAAAAATTATATGAGCACATTGCTGAAACATGAATGCTCATAATAATGGCCATACATCCTTGAAACCTTCTGTTCGTAAAAGAGAAATTTCTTCATAAGTTCTTTCTGAAGGGTTGGAGGACAAAGATTTATACAGGGGATTTTAAAAGATCCCTGAACCATACTGCATGCTGAGAACAGAATAGATGTCAGAAACCTCACAGGTTCAAAATACAAAATTCTCCAGTTGATGGCCATACTTAAGACTGCAATTCTACCACCCCGTATATTGAACCACATTTTCATTTTGGAAACCTTTCTCGGTAGGCCTTCAGTGATACATACTTCACTGTCACGATACGGTCATCAAAGGCACGTCCATGCAAACAATGTGCTGCCATACATGAAGCTTCTGTCCTCTTAAACTCCACCAAAACACAACCATCCTCAAACAAGTTATTACCCCTATCACAAGGATTTTCATTTGATAGACCTTCAATAGCTCCTGGAATGGTAGGCAAGGGTACAGCTTCTAGCGTGTCATTATTTTTGTCCAACTCAGGTACAGCTTCTAGTGTGTCATTATTTTTGTCCAACTTGGGTACATCTTCAGCGCACAGAGTTTCACCATTCCCTGATTTCTCAATAACCATACTCCCATCTGAATTTAGCTCAGCAGATATACCACTCTCCTGGATGAACTCCTGACGGTTCCCCTTAGAATCATTGACACTTTCCATGTCATCAATAGTAGAAACACCAATCACAGCGGCATCTTGTGGGTCATTATCAGGTTTGTCATCAGCAATTTTAGGCAAATTTTCATCGGCTTCTTTTGATTCTTCAACAGTTCTTACTTCAGCAGCTCCTTCTTCAAGAACTGGGTTAGTAGTTGCAAGGACTAGTTCATGCTTATCACCTACAACACCATCCATTGCATGATTTTCATTGAATTTGGTTGGAGCTTCATCATTAATGCCATCCCTGCCATCATGGTCAACAGCAACTTCTATTGAATCCTCGTTCAAATGGTGATTTCTTTCTTCTGGAGGCTGAATAGTATTCACATTAAATGCAACCTCTAGTGCTTCTGAAATGGCAGTATTTGTGTAGCCACCTTTTACAACATTAATGGACACAACACAGCCAAACCTGTAAAGATTGGATACAATTAAATATGTGTAAGTGTTGCACAACATAAGAATTAAGGATCAACATAGCATGGACTTTCATTCCAATCCAACTACCAAGATTCAATCCTTGGAGGCTTGGACAACAAAATATGATCACACAAAAGTAGGATACACAATAATACCAAAATCAGGCAGAACAAAGGAAAGCGGGTATCTTAATGCATGACTGTACTAGACTACTAGTGTGTATCCTTGAGTTCAAACAACACAGACAACCAAGAATCAAATTAGAAGAATGTGAACTCAGATCTGTACCTGGAACACTCTAATCGTACATCCTCTAAAATTTCTTCCAAGTCTGTTTCAGATAGCGAATCCATGATCTTCTGATCAAGCTATGGAAATAATATGAGAGAAAAAAATGATTGTCAGAAGACTGAACACTTACCAAATTATAAGGTTTATCGAATAAATAATCAAGTTGAAAGACAGAGCTCACCAAATTGCTAAGCTTGAGGACCTGTGTTGGCATCTCAAGAAGGGGTTTCACATGCTCGGGAATTCCATAAAATGGGGGCATTCCTGAGCTTTCCTGGAAAAACATCAACCAACGAGTCTTCATCAACCAACGAGGCATAAGCCCTAAAGGGTATATATATGAATGCAGATAAAATATTTAGCTCAATGTCAAGACAGTAATAAGAAAATTATAGTGAAATTTATACCACTGATTCTGTGTTTGGAGCAGCTTGGGCTACAGTCAGAACTCTCCCGCCTAACCTCATGCCATTCAGGCCAGCACAAGCTTTCAACGTGACAGACTGGTCTGTATACTGCAATAATTCCAATAAACAAAAGTGAAATGACCAGAAGTGAATATTTTCACATTCAACTAGAGAGGGCATTTGAGTATTAATTGTGTAGCCTGTTGGTATCAATCACAGGAAACGGATATAGATGAAGCTGACTTCTAAACACAAGACACCCAGAAAAAGAAGTTTCGTACAAAGCCATTTTGCTCATGCTAAACCATCTACTACCTCCGTTACAGGTTATGTGCAACGATTTGACATAAAGCAGAGAGGGTAAATGTCTAATCGTTGCACACAACCTGTAACGGAAGTAGTACAAGAAAATTGCAGATTCAAAAAGGAAAAAAAAGAAAGAAAAAAACACCCTAACACAAGACCTGCGTCAAAGCAAAAGGTGACGGGGCAGAGGGGCCGCAGAGCTTGCAACAAATTGTATTATTGATTTCTTTAATGTAATTTCAGGCCATATGATCGGCAACACTGCACTCCAATTTCCCACCACAGCAAGTCAAAAACCCACCGGGAAAAAAAAAAAAATCACTTTTCTCCATCCACTCTCCAAACGTATTCAATTGAGAGAATGCCAATTTTGGCAATCAACAAGTGTCAAGCAATCATATAATCTATCTTCTTATAAGGTCATGAACAATAATTTTAAATAAATTAAAAGAAAAAACAACAAAAGCAGTCAGTCAATTACCAACAAGTGAGCAGCAACTTTCAACAAAAACAAGGGATACCTCTAAGAAAGCACATGATTCTTTGAGATCTGCATTGACTTCAAAACGGTACGCCTTTAATGTTCCAAAGGCACTAACAATCTCCGCAATCTGAGAAGAAATTATTAAGCTTATAAGTCCGGATCCTGGAGACAATTGGCTTCTGAAAACATGTATAAAAAATACAGCACCAGACCAATGCTGGAGCTCATTACCATTTCAGAAGAAAGATCTTCAGCAATTCCACCAACAAAGATCTGCATTACCATAACCAAAGATTAGTATACTGAGTAAACAGTTGAAAATAAAAATCACAACCCAATATTAATCTTGCTGCAACAAAAACAAGAGATTTTTTTTTTTTTTTACTCAGTGTTACGACTAACTCTTTTATGACTACTAGAAAGGCTTTCAATACAAAGAGCACATAGAAAAAGGAAAAGGAAAAACTACAACAGATGCAAAAATAGTCAAAGAATAATCAATAACTTATATAAAAGTATTCATCAATTAACTTAGATAGAGATGGAGCATAAGATTCAGTAGTAATGTACGAAGTTTCAGGCTATTCATATTACTAAAAAGTTTCTATCATTATCATTAATAGCAATAACAGTACTAATGCAACTTCTACTACACTATTATTAATATTAAAAAACTGAACAAACATAATATACACTAAAAGAGCAATTAAAGATAGCATACAGGAATCACAAGCAAACTCTCCAATGTAAATTCAGATGGATGTTTGTGATCTCCCTTATATATCACAAATTAGAAAAGGCATCTTAGATTATAGTCAAAGTACCACTGAAAAACATGGATCACTTATATTGTCCAGCAAGAAAGGCATTTACAAAATACCAAGCTGAAACCTTTGCCTGTGGGAGGGCAATTAGCTTATTAATTTTGTATTAGCTCATGTCATCATCAGATTATGAGAATAAGGAAGCAGCATGTTAACAACCTAATGAAAAGAATTTTATTTGTCAATATCTTCTCTAGAAAGAAGCAGCATGTTAACCACCTAATAGAAACCCACTGATAAACAAAAGATAAGAAAAAACAAAAAATGAAAACAGATTACACTGCCTAAATGCTGTCACATGCATACCTTGTGTGGAGAATCTTGCACAAAATCACTTATGGCCTGAATACCAACTTCACTGATTGAATTGCCTCTGATTGAATTGTCTCGGATAGAATCACTTCTTATCAAATCGGCTCCAGCTTTAAATTTCTCTGAAGATCCACTCTGCATGAAAATAGCAACTGTCTGAAAACCTGCTTCATGAATGATAACCAAAATATACCTCAGAAATTGCAAAAGTAGTAGAACCACTTCATCTTAAAATACATAATTTCACCAAGAATCCCCAAAATGTGTTCAGAAAAATAACATGGTGCTGGAACCCTCTTTATCTTCTATTGGATCTGTTACTCAGAATACAATGACAAGGTACATTCAAAAACATTTTGAGTAAGACAAAGAAGAGTAACAGAACCAAAAGTTACATGGAAACATAACAGCACTCCCATCATGAACCTAACTGCGGACAAGACTTAAGAGCTGAAAAAGCATGTTGCTGCTGTGTCATATGCTCATTTCACAATTCAGGTAGATTGGCCAAATATATATACATCTTATACTTCTCAAAATACAGTTTATATATATATACATATAATCAATACATCCATTATCCAAACAAAACTGCATATTCTGAACTGCTAGAGCATGGCAATCTTAGTAAGACATCTAATATCTGGTCAACAGCTGCAGGTAAGAGATGCCAATGTATTCCATTATTCCAAAAAATTTTAATGGATGAATCTAAGATTATCACTGAGCTAAAGAGTTCTTTTTTTATCGACTGATATCACCATCTTGTCATGAACTAATGATAGAAGGATAACTTACTGTAGATGGTGGGAAAAAGGCTTGACTTCAACTAAGCTATCAAAATTATTAAAGTGCTTGGAAGCAGTCTCCAATTTAGGCACGTTTTTCACTTTGTCTAAAACAGAACAACATCAACTTAAGAAAATAATGGAAGTAATGTGACACACAATGGGAGAAGGGGCAGGATATAGGACCACAAAACAAGAGTATTATTGCTCAAAGTTGTGCAGTGGAGCTATTAGAAACCATAAAAGAAACATATGACACCAAGGCAATAAGCAACTTAAATGAAATAAATCATAACAGGTCAGAGCAATTGGAACAATCAATTCACTGTCAAGTCACGCAGTTATAGCATTCTTCACAATAGCTAAAACATGAAACTAAATCCACCAAACAAGAGCTTAAGATAAATATGCACCCCAAGCTAATACAAACCTTTTACCACCTTACCATCCTTACCCTGCACTTCATTTATTTTTATTTTTTTTTTCTTACACAGACCCACTTTTCTAGTCCCTCTATATATTTGTATCCACCTTTTTCTTATCAAATTAAATGAATTTTTTATATCAAAATTTTCACCTGAGCAAATTAGACTAAACATTTAAAAAAACCAATTTAAAACAAAGTTCTATATAGTAGGTGAAGGTCTTATGATAACCAGTCAACTAAAAAAGAGAGAGAGAGGCTTTAAGGCCTAAGACTCTCTTTTTGCTAATATAAACACAAAGTTCTATAAACACGAAGTTTATAGAGTGGATATGAACACAAAGTTCTATATAAACTGTATGGATTTTAATTAATATATTCATCATTTCATTAGTCAGAAAAAATAATTGGTAACTACTTCTACATAAACCAGCTTTCATTGCTGTGGTTATTTTTATCATTAAGATTCTCAATTGGAGGAGTTCTTAATAGGAACAGAAGACACTAGCAGAAATTGTTACTATCAGATGCAAGCTAAGCTTGCATCAGCCATGAAATAGTAATTTTTGTGTCAGCCACGACCACCAAATGATATGACTCACAATATTGCAAGCCTTGAGCATCAAATAAGAATATTAATATTAGTATACCTAATAAAATGGAATAATATTTCTAAAAGTCCAGTAAGGGGCCCCACAATTTGCTGAACAAAGCTGCAAACATGTCAGACTTGTCAATTGTCACTACATCTGGAGTCTTCTTAATTATGAATCAGCTTCCTCACCATCCTTTAGATGAAATGGTGAATAACGACACACCCAAGATACATACCCTATGTGAAAGATTCCAACAAGCAAGTCAGAACATCATTTATGAAACATTAAAAGCACAATCAGTAGAAACACTGATTTAAAAGCACAATACATTCTTAAGAAACATGTTGTAATTGTGTTCATATCTCCATTCACAAAAACGCTACAGAACATCAGGCGCATCATGCTAATCCTAAATGGAGTTTAATTTCAAATTTTTGTAATACTCTCAAGATTGTCAGCATGCCAACAAGTAAAGTTGGACAGTCAGATGAACAACCATCAATCCTAATTTTCAAATAAGCAGCTTTATCCATATTAAATTATTAATCATTAATATTTTCGGTTGCGGGGAGGGGGGTGTTTTATCTCATACTTGACAACAAAAAGTAAAGAAAGCATAAGAGAGAAGAAGGGGGAAAAAAAAAAAAAAAACCAAGAAACCTAGTCTTCCCATAGTACTTTTCACAGTTATAGTTTTTAGACTTGTTCCAAGCAAGATTGAGAGTCAGAGGCGACTGACCCAACTAATTAAGAGTGAGCAACAGAGATTCTTAACAAACAAAAGAATTAAAATTCCTCGAGTAGAAGAACAAAAAAAAAAATATCCTTTTTAAAAATTGCATAGAGACTAAAACACTAAACAGAAGAGGATTAGAAAGAATAGGGAAAATAAAATGAAATCCAAAAGAGGCTAGTCTCAAAGATTCTTCATCTCCATTCTGCACGCCCAAAACATGCCCTTTTTAAGAAACTTAATTCTTGGCCTACTATCCTTTTTAAAAGCAAGCTCCCAACTGTTCACCTCTCCTAGCTTGTCCATTTGCAGCTAGTTCACAAGCCAAAAGTTTATCCTTTGCCTTGCTCAGCTTCAATTCAGATACCATCCATCTCATACCCCATACATCCCCCTCAGGCCTCAGCATTTGCAATAGCATTCAGAGCAATTAAGAGTGTACACTAGTACAGAATGCTTCAATTATTATAAAGGAATACAATAATGTCACAAGAATCCATATATCAACAACATAGCCGACTTGATTTTAGTATGTAGTTAGCATCTATATCTATGCCCCAAAATATAGATCCAACAAATCCAAATATGTTAACAGGAGTCACTTAATCTTCAATTAGAACTTCTCATGATTTATGCAATTGTGCTTGACCAAACTTATACTTCTTTGAACCCATAAATATAACTAGATTTCCTAAACCTAGAAATTCCAGAAGGCATAGAGATTATGGATATGTAAGACATATATGATTGGTAAAGCTACAATACTAGTATATGCAAGACAAAACACCTTGTTTCCATTTTATTTTCTTCTATAAATTAAAAATTCCGTTTAAATGTTTTACTAAAAATTTCTAGTCTTAAAGTTTAAAATGATTTACCTCTAATTTAAAATCGTCTGACAGACTTTGCATTGACATCTAACAACGATTGTACAAAAAAGAATTAAGAGAGTTCATAATTAACGATGCAAAAGAGTCCAAAATAACTTATTATATAGAGCCATAATGCAACACTTCTTTCATTAAAAGTAACCTTGATATATAGTGGAAGATAATGCCTGCCAATACAAGCCTTGATAGCTTAATAACACACTAAAGGTATGCCTTTTATAAGTAGAAATTAGATTACTCCCTTCCTCTAAGATTAATAAGCAACTATCTTTCTCATAAATATCTCTCAATTAGCCTTCTTGCTAATTTGTCTCTTGCGAGATAGAATCATAGAAATCCATACTATTTCTATTTCCCATAGATAACAATATGCCACTCAAGTCTTTACCCCATATCTGTGGCTCATCACTTTACTTCCATCATAATAGGCTCAACTCTATTTACCATACCCAATTAGTGTTCATCTCCTCCACCAAACAAACAAAAACCCGAATCTTAATTCTGAGCACTTATATATCCAGATAAAACCACTTATATATCCTGAGCAGTGTGAGAACTATACTTCCAGCCTCATCTTTGTTTCCACCCAATCACAATGGTGTTGTTTCAGATTTCTTCTTTATCTCATCAGTCAACACTCTCAGAAAAACAAGTCACAAGCTCATTCTAACTAACAGGATTATGGCAATAGCTTCACCAATGATCAATCCTCCAATTTATCACAAGCCCATTCAACTTGCAGTTTGTCTTTAGTCTTGACAGGATGAATATATATATATATATATATATATATATATATATATATATATATATATATATATATATATATATATATTTGGAACCCGGATATTTATATAATTTATGATTAAGTCTAGAACTGCTTCACTTTGCTCCTTTCTTGATTTGTTTAACATACTCAAGAATTTCAAGATGTTTCCATTTCATATATATTCCCACATACTTTACTTTTTTCAATCACTATCATCCATCAAATTTTATGGACCTCCACACATTACCAATCCTATTAACTGATCCCAAAATCTTCTAAAATCCTCTTTTTACCGATTTGCAAGCCACTTCTCATGGTGAATAAATAAATTGAAACGAAGAAAGTGAAAAATTTTATGTCAATACCATATCTACAGGAGATTCTTGATATACGAAGCCAAAGATGCCAAAAACCCATAAAAAGGCACTAAAGAAAGAATGACATGAATCACTATTACAGCAACGTATTGAAAAATCCAAAGTGCCCTAAGGTGATGTGGGGCCTGCTGCGCCAAGGCACAACCTGGGTGTGCCTCGTCAAATTGAAGGCACCTTGCGTGTGCCTTTTTAAAGTGAGGCGTCTTTTCAAAAAGTCAGAAATTTTTGGAGTACAACAAACATTTGGGCCTCAAGGTTTGCTTCTTAAATGTCGCTAGCAAAAAAGTGGTGTACCCCATTTGCCTAGCACTGTGCTTTCTCATACAATGTACAACGGGATAACTGTGTTGAGCAATGGTGAGATTTAGAAACTTAAAAGGTTAATGAGACCATAGCGGTTCCCTTGAATTTCTCTCTATATTATGATAGTGTTCTTGGTCAATGTAAACTCAAAATACAAAGAAAACGAAGTTATCTTCACAATGAAACCTACAGTATACAAATTCCCTAGTTCTGCTAAAATTTAATAAGAAAAATACCCCGTACCCTATTGAAAGTACAAAAGAGATATAGACCAGGATATAATAAATGAACTACCCAGTCACATAGAGAAAACACATTAATATATCAGCAGAGTTCTTTCAATCATAGGCGCCAATATATCACTAAAGCATCGTCTCTCTATCTAACAGAAAATGATGCCAGTTTAATCTTGCTCAAGTCTAGTATTCAGATAAAACTAATCTTAAAGGAATGAAATAAAGGCACTAAAGGGTCAGAGGACCAAGTGGGAAGTTGTAGTGACAAATTGACATGTGGTCCAAATGCTGCCTCAAAAAAAAAAAAAATGGTAATAGTAATAACCAATTAAAATTTACGTCAAAACCAAGACTCACAACACAAAAGGGGTAAATTTTAATACGGACGGAAAAAGGAAGGCAATTGTTGGCAGGCTAATACAAAGGAGATAATACTCAAACAATTAGTATAGAGAAGCAACAATAGAAATACTCGCAGCAAAATAATTTCATATAACAGTTATATACCTCATAGCAACAAAGGCAACCTCCAAATCTCCTTCAGTTATTCTGGAAACTAAGAATACTAAACCTTTGCTGATTCATAAATTGTAAAAAATATCAAATCTAGATATAGGCCTATAGGGTAAAAATATAATAAAAAATTTTATGACATTCAGAAGATAAAACTAAGCAACAAGAGGCCCTTTATACTCAGCACTGCAGTAAGCAAGCATTTAAAACTTTACCATTTCAAACACAGCTTCGTATCTCACTGTATTAGAAGACAAGCAAACAATACGAATGGAATTTAAAAATTATGCTGCAAGTTAGCATAATCTGGCCACATAGTAGAAGTCCATATCATCAACAATCAGCAGAAAATATGTAAAAATGATCTAGAAAACACAATTAACCTCAATCCTAATTTGACTTCTGCCTTGAGGAGAGAATAGGGTCGTATGGGAAGGCAATGAATAACAGTTAATTACATAAGTAACTTGACACATTCAGTAGAAGGATCCATGACAGAAAAAGTGACAACTCATTTAATGGGAGGAGTAGAAAAGTAGCTTATCAAACGAGAAATGCAAAAGTGAGATTGTAGTCAATTCTTACTGGCACTTCAACAAAATCTTTAGGACGTCTGATTTTGAGTATGCTCCCAGAGAGAGATCTTCCATCAAAAGACAGCGCTGCAGAGGCATCTTCAGGAGTAAGGAATTCCACTAATGCTTGCCCCTTTTCCTTGTGAATCTGCAATAAATTAAGCAACACTACTAAGCGTGATTCTATCGCATAAATCCCATACATTAAAGAGGAAGTAAGTGCTGCAAAATACATGAAATAAATATATAAGCCACCTACCATGCAGCTAATACATGGACTTGTGCCTCGAATATAATTGGAACCAGAAGAGAGCAGAAAAGAATTGAAACATTCCATAATATCTTTCTCAGTGGCAGAGCCTGGTATATTATCAATGTACAGCCTCCTCATAGGTCTGGTGGCTTGTGTTAGTTGAACAGAGTCAATTGAGGCCTGCTTAAATGCAGACAGACTGTTGGACAAGATTGAAGATATGGGCTTTCCCATGCCTGGAGCAACGGAAAACCCAGCTGCTAACTCAATCATATTTGAAGGCTTGGTTTGAGAAATTAGGTGTGTCCCAGAAGGAACAGCAATACTGAGATTTTTATCTGCCCCAGAAGGTGGAAGATCCCACCCAGCACTTTTTCTTTCAGGTGAATGTATAGGTGAAGGAGTCTTAACAGCAGCTTCGCTTTTTCTTTTCCTAGGTGAATAGCCCCCAAGCCCACTTGAAGAGCCACCATGTCGTCGATGATGGCTGCTGGAACCATCAATGGGAATCTTGCTCCGGTCAACATCAGAATGGCGTCTAGACCTGTCTCTTTCAGAGCGTGAAGAAAGCTCACCATGATCATGCACAGGATCTAACACATTTTTCCGTGCCTTAGGTGAGGATGATCTGGACCTCCTAGCTTTCTCCTTAGTACGCTCTTGACTTCTAGACCGCCTTCTTTTGGATCTAGTTTCATCATGCTGTGAGCATGGGAGCTCCGTCTTCTCCTTTCTCTCTGAAATCTCAGAGTTGCGCCTACTTCCACTGTCAAGTTTTTTTACAGGATCCCTCATTCTATGTTTTTCATCATCTCCACTTCTATCTCTCTTTTTGTTTTCTCTTTCATATGCTCCTCCATTTCTCTCAATGTTTCTATCCTGTGCAACAGAATCATTGTTATGCTTATTTTCTTGATTATACCTACCATCACCCCTAGAATGTTCCTCTATTTTGCTTCTCATGCGACCTTGCCTGTCATTTTTAGATTCAGCATCATTCCTCACATCATTGTCATGTCTGTGCTTTGATCTACTCTCCACATCATGCCTCTCTTTGTTCTCACTTTTACTATGTGTATGTTCTGTCCTTGAATTCTTTTCCACAATCTTTCTGGGACTGGATTCCCGTTGAGGATCTCGTAAATCACTTCTATTATGAGTATGCTCCATCCTATAACTTTTTTCCACATTCTTTTTGGGGCTAGATTCCCGTCGAGAATCTCGTAAATCACTTCTAATATGAGTACGTTCCGTTCTAGAACTCTTTTCAGCATTCTTAATGGGGCTGGCTCCCCGATGAGAAACTTGTAAATCACTTCTACTGTGAGTATGTTCCGTCCTAGACCCCTTTTCAGCATTCTTTATGGGGCTGGCTCCCCGTTCAGAATCTCGCGAATCACTTTTACTATGAATATGTTCTGTCCTGAAACTCTTTTCCACACTCTTTCTGGGGCTGGATTCCCGTTGAGAATCACGTAAATCACTTCTGCTATGAGTATGTTCTGTCCTAGAACTCTTTTCCACATTCTTTATGGGGCTAGCTCCCCGTTGAGAATCTCGCAAATCCCTTTTACTATGAATATGTTCTGTCCTGAAACTCTTTTCCACACTCTTTCTGGGGCTGGATTCCCGTCGAAAGTTTCGTAAATCACTTCTGCTATGAGTATGTTCTGTCCTAGAACTCTTTTCCAAATTCTTTATGGGGCTAGCTCCCCGTTGAGAATCTCGCAAATCACTTGTACTATAGATATGTTCTGTCCTGGACCTCTTTTCCAAATTCTTTCTGGGGCTGGATTCTCGTTGAAAATCTTGTAAGTCACTTTTACATTCCGCCCTTGAATTCTTTGGCACCTTCTTTCGGGGGCTAACTTCACGTTGAGAATCTCGTGAATCTATCATGGCAGCACCGTTTGTATCCCTGCTCCGACGATCAGGGTTCCTGACAGTTTCTTCATGTCTAGTAGTTTCTGCTTCATGTGCTTCCTCAACGGAACCTTCAACTTCCTTCTTACTTTTTCTTTTAAGCATTATTTCATCATAGCTTAAAGGTCTTGTACGAGCAGATGATTCCTCGCTCGCATCGTCAACTATATGTTCACAAATGATTGCAGATTTTAACCTTCGCTGAGTAGAGCCACTCATCTTGCTCAAATCAACATCATACACACTGAAGTTCTTTTACAACAACTGTCAACCTGAAGTATGTAAAATTCTTATCATTAGATAAATTGTAAGATAATAAAAAGTGACTTTCAACAGCCAATTTAATGCCAGAGAATCAAGTATGACACTATCATCTCTAATATAATCATACTATCAGCCAACTCAGCTCTAGTCAATCAAGCAAAACCCACTATCCTGGGAACACCAACAATAATAACATTTAAAAGCCTACCAAGGAGGGCAACATAATGAAATAGGTCAAATATAATGCCTTCAAACCTTTACAATGCCAGTATGCCACCACCTAGATCGGTCTCTTCACAAGCTCATTTTCTGATACTCCGATGTTCAACCCCCCCCCCCCCCCACACACACACACACACCAGTTCCTTGATGCAGAAAGTGTAAATTCCAATTAACCACCATTGTTCAAACTTCAAAATATGCCTTAATGCTTCTCTTTCTCTTTCTATCCTTAAACCCACTATCATGAAGAGAACTCTCCATCTGCCAAAATGCTACAGTTCGAACCGAACGGAGGGAGTATCTGCCCTACCCTAATTCCTAAGTAAATGTGATGGGATAGTTCATCATCATTTGCTCACCCACAATCACTCAAAAAAAAAAATAAGTAGATCGCATGCTCCAATTCATTTACCAAATAATCTTTATTGCAGCTAATTCAACAAAAGAGCATGCTAAAAACTGAATTCGAAGTAATCGAAAAACCTATCAGTCAGCTATAACCATACAATCAACAAAACCCCATTCAAGAATTCGCTTTTCTGCATCAAAAATTGAAAACCCTAACCCATGAAATTAACCCACAATTTTAAAAATCTACCAACATTCTGCAATTAAAATGTAACAATAATCACACAAACAAAGAGTCAAATTCAACAAAATAATGCACAAATTAGAGCTTGAAGTTAGATAATTGTGTAAAAGTAGAAGAATTAATAGGAGAAGCAATTTAGAATTTGGGAGAATTTGAAGAACTGACCTAGCGGAAAACCGGAAAGGTAAAAGGTGCGAATTTGACGAACGCCGGCGAAGAGAGTGTAGGAAATGGGGTGTTGTGTTTGCGGTGAGATAGATGATGAGAGGTGGGGCTTCAAAAATGCGGCATCCTACTAACACCAACTTTGTGACCGGACCTCTCTCGGCTTCGGTTTTTGTGTTAAGAGGGCGGGCAATACTGTAGCTCGTGTAATGATAAAATAAGATAGGGATTTTAATTTAGGGGTGAGCAAAAATTCAGGGTATCCTGATATGGAACCGGAACCTATTCGGAACCGCAGGTTCCAAACCTATCAGTCAGCTATTAGGAACCTGTTGCAACAGGTTCCGGTTCCGGGTAATAAAATTTTGGACCTAGAACCTGTAGGGTACTCTGTTAGTACAGGTTCCTTATAGGGTACATGAAATCGGAACCTATATGGTATTAAATATTCTAGACAATTAGTGTTGGTTTGTTATATTTAAAGTACTATACTAAGTCGTAAGCTTTTTATTGTGATCATCTATTTTAAAAAAAAAAAAAAAATGTCATAATTTATCAAGTAACTATTAAGCTTACTTTGACAGACAGGGTACCCTGTTTAGAAATGTTTAGAAACCGGAACCTGCAGGTTCCGGTTCCGGTTCCCAATATTAGGAACCTGTTGCAACAGGTTCCGGTTCCGGTTCCCAATTCTTAGGAACTTGTTGCAACAGCTTCCGGTTCCGGGTCCTGATATTTTTACAGGGTACCCTGCTACGCTCACCCCTAGATTTTATTACTTCCTCTGTCTCAGGTATCCGGGTTAGACCGTTCAGAGGCAATCGTTTAATTGACCTATTTGTTAATTCACTACTTTGATCATTACCCCGTACTAACTTTTGTTTTCATATGCTAGTCAAATTTATTTAAGGTCAAAGATACATAATATCTTAACTTATTTAATTTTACCTGAACTTATTAGACATTATTAAAAACTTGTTTTAGTTGTAATTTGAACTTGGGTAACCCCAACGAGAACTTGTTTTTCCTGAATTGAACTTATTAGACTTGAACTAAGGTGAACGGAAGAAGCCCTTATTTGATTTAAATATATAAAATTTGATGTAAATCTTCTAACGGATTATTGCTGATTAATTATCACATTATTATTCAAGTTTAAATATATCAAAGTTAATAAAATGTTTTAAAATATAAGAGCGGTCAGGTTTAAAAGGTCCATAATACAACATCAAGATTTTTTAGATTATGCTAATTTGCTAATTTCAAAAAGATTTTATAGATCATCCATCAACGTTCATATTATTATTGAGTTCTCAACAATTTCCTATTGGCTTAATTTTGGAATCATTGTGCAACTTAGCATTGTGCCAACAATATTGAGTTTTGATGTCTTGCTACAAAAGATCTACTTCAACCATTAATCAAATTTGTTTATAATAAAGGATAGGGGGATAGTAAGTTCGTATAGAGGGTGCAGATCGAACAAAGATGGAGGTGTGGTTAGGGGGTTATTATATAATTGGTAAAATTCTTGTTGATTCAAATAATAAAAGATAATGAAAGGGAAAAACTTGATTGAAGATCCCAATAACACAGTCATGTTGCGAAATACGCCACCACAGGTACAAGTTTCCCAATGATGCACCCTCCCCAAGTTTAACACAAATTCCTTCCTAATCCATGTATGCTATTTCAAAAGATGAAACTGCTATAAGGACTATTCAGATATCAAATGGTTGGTTTGTGTTTAGTGTTTTTAAGGTTTCAATGTTTTTTTTCGCATCGTGAATATGGGGACTTAAGAGAATATATATAAGAAACAAATAAAAAAAATTTATCCTCTGAGCTATCCCTCGCTCGCCTGTGAGCGACTTCCTCTGTTCTTTTTTACTTAACTTATTTATTTTATCACGCTTGTCAATGCAATCTTTAGTGATCTATAATTTTAATTTTCCATAAATAAAAATTATAAAAGTTGTATATTATGATAGTACTTATTAAGACAAATTCAAAAAGATTCCACATGAATATATTTTTCTTTACATATCATTCATAAAATGCGGTCAAAAGAGGGGTGGTGAATAGGGTAAAAGTCAAAGCAGGTCAAGTAAAAAAGAACAGAGAAAGTATATCTTAGCCTTGCCACAAGCAATTACGCTTCCGTGACATCTCTCGTCTATGAGCTATAACTCGACCTTGCTGCAACAATGCTAGCACTCGAGCTATAGCTCGGTCTTGCTGCAACAATGTGAGCGTTTAGGTTATCTATCACTCGCTTGCGAGCTAGTGTCGCGCTAGCTTCAATTAAATAGCTCACTCGATCGCTCATGAGAAAAGCTTCCGATTGCATTACAGCCAATACAACTCCTACAATCATGGCCTCCCTTCTAGCCAAGTACTATGTAAAACTTTTTACATATATATTTTTCAGACAAAATATAATGTTACCTTGCTTAGTAATTTTGCTACATTTTCCATTAGAAAGTAAACATTGAAGTATTGGTTTACTCAAGGCCTGTTCTCATACGTTGAAATTCAGCTCCTAATTTCCTTCTCTTATAAAATATTCATTTCAGTTCAGCTCAGTTAGTCAATGAGAACAGGCCCTTAGTGTTCATCACATATTAATTTCCCTCTCTATTTGTTTGCACTCTCATCTCTTATTGACTCATCTACAAGATACAACTCTATAAGTATAGCAAAGGCATAGTAACTTACTAAGAGAATATGGTTGATTGCTTAAGCCTCTTAAAAAATCTTGTTTTCCTGGACTTGTTTCATGTTCAATTCATTAACTTAATTTCAATCCAATTCAGTTCCGCTTAGTAAATCACAAGCTACCCTAAGTAACTACAACTGTAATGCTTGGATAGAGTGCTAGTCCATCAGCGATCCCCTCATCTCTTTAGTTTCTTACGGAGTATTCTTGTAGAAATTGTATGTCATTTTATCAATAAGTTAATTTCTTTCTCCTTGGACAAAATGCAAGTAAAATTGTCCTTAATACAAAATCTCTACTGTAGGAAATAGGAATAGTGGGATACATTAGTCTTGGTCTCTTGACTTCTTACTCCGTATAATTTACCATAAATTTATCATTTGACTTGTTTCATTTACCCATATTCAAATTAATAAAATGTCTTATTGTTATATGCACTATTTCAAGAGTAAAATGTAATTGTCCATAACATGTCGAGGTCATACAATAATTTTTGAAACCACAATTTCCTTCAACTTTTGAAAAGCATATTTCTTAATCAACCTGAGTAAAAATAATTAAATTCAAATACACCCATTTATAAAAATAGGTTAGTAGTAATTCAACAAAATAAAAAGAATGTATCAACTCTACTGACCAACAGATTCACAGAAAACAGAAAAAGAGGACAGTTATAGAGTGAACATGGTAATATTAGTCCATTTTAATCCAAAGCTATTCATCTTTATTTTTCCTGCTTTGCTGAGAATGGACTTTTTCATTTTCATTTTTATTTTTGTAAAAAGAAATTAAATTAGAAAAAAAAAGGGATCAGACTGACGTGCAAATAATACGAATCAGCAAAGCTAAAGCTCAGATTAAATACGATGGTTTATCATCATTTCCCAACACATAATTTTAATTTGGAGAAAAAAAATAAAAAATGTATCATCTCCAATGATCGGAAACCTCATTTGATAATTAGAAGATCAGAACAGGGAGGAGATGTAACAATATGAAATTTAATGTAAGTCCATTAGCATTCAAAATTAGTCATCGCCAAAGGCCGACTAGCTTTGCCAAGATGGACTGCATCATCTATCTTTTTAATCATAACAAAAGGGAGTTTTAGCAGGAAAATTTAAAAGATTTAACAAAATTGAGAAAAAATGGGTTTGATTAAGTAGGAGAGAGAAAATGGGAGAAGTAGGAAGATGAAGATGGCGGAGACGAGTGATTGGAAAAGGGTTTAAGGGGAGATGTTATATAGCTGCGTTTTTGTTAGGGTTTCAGGGGTGGATGAGAGGCATACGTATTCACCGTACTGTTTTCTATTCGGGTTGACCCGACTTGTTTTCTTCTTTTGGAGTACAGTATGTCTAGCCTAATTTGATCCAAAACCATACCCGAATATGGCCATTTTTATTATGATGATAGTCTAGCCCGACCTGACTTTCGATCATTTAGCGTGTAGAGAGAATTAAAATGGTGTATAAGTGATCATCTTGAGTTGATGTATACTTCTATCACGTTTAAAATTTAATCAACTAAACTAGTTGTCTTGGGTGTGAATCTTACTGATAATATGTGTTCATTACGAATCTTATTGAGTGAATTATGCTTCATATAATATACACAAAGGGTTTGTCAAATAATAGGGTTGAAATCTATACTAAGTACTCATACTACATACATAACCTTAAAGGGTATGCCATTTAAGATAGATATGAAATAAAGGGATGTTTGGTTCATCAAGTTGGAATGGATTGGTGTGGAATCTCATACTAGAGAGGTCTGGATTCTTAAACTCATACTAGTCCAAAGTTGTTTGATTTTATTGTTGGAATGAGTTATATCCTTCATAAATGGCAAAACCTTAAAGGGTATGCCATTTGACTTTTTGCGGTCTCCAACAAGCATTTTAAAACGGTTATATCTCTATTTTCACACGTGTAAAATTTATAAAAACTAAATATCAATAAAATGTATAATGAGATGTATCTAATAAGATCTCACATGGCTATATTATCACTTATAGATTTAGAGTATTTTATAGTCAAAGTTTATAAAATTTGACCCAAATTTTTGCAATGGGGCAAAAATTTAGTGACATAGGGAGTAGAATGAATTGTGAATCTTAGGGGAAATGGTGGGTATAGGATTCCACGGATAGGGGGGGGGGGGTTTAGATCCCCTTGAGTATGAGATTCCATTACTAAAAACCTCAATCAAACAAAAAAATCTAGATGGAATGGATTCTAACTCCATTTCAAATGATCAATGTCAGCCGAATACATTACTCGGTATATTTGTTTCAGAACACCCTCATCTTCCAAACTATAAACTAAAAGGACTAAACATTTTCAAGCACAAAATAATATAAATGTAGCTTATGTGAGCTTGTTTCAAAAGGGAGCAAGACATGGGCAAAACCACTGCCACACCAATTTTATTTCAAGACCAGACGGAACTAGTACAAACAACATAACTTATTTTTATTGCATGAGTGTTTCCCAATAGCATTATTGACACAATGATAATTCAAAATCAATTGAGAAAGAAAAAGCTTTTACACAAAACAACTTACTTAAGTACATACTACACATTAATGTTTTTGGCAGCAATAGTCGCAGAACTTGCAGTGCTCTTGATGAATATGACTTCATTTACATCAAATGACAGGGAAGAACAACTTTGTACGAGGATTCTTCATTGTCCTCAATTTCTTGCTCTTGATAGCATGTGCTCTGACTTCTGGAAGTGAGAAAATGCAAACATGTTAACTTCGCGTAAATATCAAACAACATATAAATGAAACAATATCAAACAAATTGGAATAGAGATAGTGTGTTTGGAATTAGGTAATAACATGCTCTGTATCAGGGAATGGCAACAAAAATAATAGTGTAAGACAACATAATCCCAGCATGAAGGTCTAAGAAGAGGTATCACCACTACGAAGGAAGCATTTCCTTCATTGATTACATCATCACTCATTACCACGTAAAAATATGGGCGTTAATGGTGATGTTCGCTAAAGAATATTGACAAATCCAAAGTGACTTTGCTAGTAAAGCACCATCTTAGACATCCATATGGAAGATCTCACACCAAATTACAACCAAAAAATCCATTACCTTTTTTCCCAACTAGCTAAGGGTCTGTTCTCTTCAGATTATTTTCAGTTCAATTCTATTCTAATAAGTTCAGTTCAGTTAAGTTCAGCTCCAATAAGTGCAGTTCAGCTCTGTTCTAATATGAAACTAATAACAGTGGTCAAATTTGCAAGTTTTTAACCATTTAAACGCCTATCTGTACATAATTAGTGTTTGAATGTTTCCATCTTACATAAATAAATAAATCTAAATTTAGTATCAGGCTACAACACGAAAGGTACTACAATGTTCAAACTTACAAGGAGACTTTTTAGTATCAGAAAAAGAGTGAATATGATAAATCCAACTGACCTGCTCAGTGTATGGCAAATACTTCCCATCAAAAGTAACCACAACCCTGTCCTTTCCATCAACGCCTTTGACCTTATCGACCGAGCAATAGAAATCTATGGCTGACATGCTAAACAAGAATCAAATGAACAACCAATACAAAATGTCAGCAAACAAAATTAATATTCTTAATATGGAACAGAAGCATGGAATGTAAGTACGGAGTAAATCAATGACAAGCCAACAACAAATGACCAACTTATATCCTGAGCCATATTGAGGGCAAGAGCAACACTTTGTACATTGCATGACATAATATAAGATTTGGTAGGTTAACATGCCCCTAGTGGATGGGAAGTATATTAAGAGTTCAACTGATTGTATAATGATTAGTGAACATGAACTGCTGAATGAGCCTGTGTTAATCTAGTATAGAGACTGCATTAAAAAAGGTTTGCAAGAAGGCCCAAAAGTAATAATGGTATACCATTGGCTAATTGCAAGACGATCTATATGATAATGAAAATTACAATAAGGGATCAATTATCTTGTATCCTAACCGGGTAACCCTCTTAGTTTGGAGGAGCTTAAATTGTCAGTAATTGGGATTAAACATTCGATAGTCAGCATTTCTTTAATCCGCATTTGTGTAAGTCCAAAGAAAACAGATAAAATAGAACCAACAACTATACACAAACATCTCAAATTTCCACAAAAAGGTAAGCTGAACAGAGCGAATATAGCAATCAAAGAGGAGAGAAAGAGCACAAATGTAGTATATGAGCTAGGAGCAAGAGTAGAGTTAGATCCTTACATGCCATCACCAAACTCCTCGTTGATGATTTCTTTTATGCTCTCACCAAAATGCATGGTTGCTTCATGCAACCTGTAGACATGACATTATTAAAAAGGAGAGTATATGGAAACCAATGCATTATTAAAGCAGAAATAAACTAAAAGGAAGGTCGGAAACAAAATTTTGCACCACTATTTTTATATTCAATCAAGAATTTGGATCATATTAGTCTTAAAAAAAAAACAAGTAGGAAATTTTCATATACTTAGAGGGGGAGGGGGTGGTAGAGAAAAAGTCCAGTGTAATTGGGTAATGCATTATAACAGCAAGACCCAGCAAACAATTATCAAAGATAATCATAGGAATTTCATCATCCCATTCCAAACCACAGGCTTATCAATGAGATCAAGATCACTGAGGAGGAGTTTCTACTCCCTAGCAAGTCCATGTTTAGCATGGTTAAGTGCGCTTTTCTACAGCGGCATTATCCACAACGGCCACAGGAATAACCAACTGAATAAAGAACACTAAAATATTCCATTCAATAAAACCAAAACAGCACCAAAGCCATGCTTAATACCAATGCAGCACAAACTACTCCATTCAATTGAACTTCCAGCCAAGCTTTTCATCAGCGGACTTGGGTGCATAGTAATTCTACAGCTGTTCTCCAGGAGTTTTAACAAATATAACTTCTATAGACCAATTCAACCTTCTTCAATCCATCATGAATTTCATACAGAATTGTGTGAGTACTTCATATTTGCCATACCATACAGGAGCACATACTCACAAGTCAACCTAATAACTTTCCATCTCTTAAAAATTTCTTCATTCTACTGACAATTAAGCAACTTTATCTCCATTTAGCTACTAAATGGGCAAATCAATGATTAATCCTTCGAAACTGATCAAAATTATGCCAAATAAAATTACTACTATGTAATTACAAATCATACAAAATCTCAAATTGGATATCAGTAGTAGTGGTCCAGCATACAATCAACAAAATAACCCAGAATAATCAATTAAAAAATCAAGTAATTCTATTCAATTAAATTACATAGGTCAATTAATTAACCAATAATTCCGCAACATGTTACCCATCAAAACCAAACACAAATTTCAATAATCAACAACATAATCACTTAGTAATCAACGAATTAAACCCTAACCCAGATGATAATACTAATAACCCAGAAAAACCAAACCCAAATTTCAATAATCAACAACACAATCACTCAAAATCAACCAATTAAAACTAACCCAGATGATAAAACTAAAAACCCAGAAAAATCAAAACCAAATTTCAAAATTTCATAACAATAGGAGAGAGAAAAAGACCTATAAATGGCGGGTTCTTGGGTCAAATCAGGATCATAAGATCTAAAAGGAGGTCTCATCATATGCTCAATATGATCATCAGTCAATTCGGGTAAAGCAGCCCGAAGTTTAGGGGCAGTATCGGGCTTCAATTGGGCTTGGCGTCGAAGAAGCTGGGCTACATAAACATTGGTAAGACCAGTTTCAGAAGCAATTTGGTTGAAAGATTTTCCAGATTTTTTCTTGGCTTCTTGAAGGTTCTCTACTACTGATAAGGTGTATGCTGAAGACGCCATTGTTGGGCTAAGTGAGGTTATTGGATGAGGTTTACGAATTTGCGGGGAAGATGAATGATGATGATGATAACAACGAGTATATATGTAGTGTGATTGTGTGAGTGATAAATTTTGCTTCTAAGATGTCAAGGAATAGTTAACAAAATTACTACGAAAGCTATGTTTGACCGATATTTGGTTTGTATAATCAATAATGTATACTCGTGTTGCAACTGTTTAAAAACGACATCCCTGTAACTTTCGACACGAAATGACATAAGGGTTAAGTTCAAAATTTAACCTAAGAAAATAGATTCTGTAGATTGAAAAATCGACTTGTCCTTTCTTAGTATAAAGAAGGTACGAAGTACTTTATATGTCGTAATTCATAATGAAACAAGCATATATTTCACATTCAAATTAATAATATGCTCATGTATGCAACATATTTACAGCTAGTGTGCTAGTAACTTTCATGGCATGTTCTGAGTAAGTAGAAAGCAAGAAGAGAAGAAGATGAGCAGCCATAATTGAGGAGCTAGTAGAGCTTTGAGAGAAAAGATAAAAGACTACATTTTATTAATTGTATATACAAGCTACTTGTATTATGATAATAACAAACATCCTAAAATTGAGGAAACAAACATACATAAACTAACTAAACCAATTTGACTATACCATGAACTCCAAAACAATAAGTGACATAGTACAAAATAGATGAAGGCGACCATTTGAACCATAGTTCATGTCAATTAGTTTAATTTTACAACAATGTTATTATATTTTAGTTTATTTATTTATTTTTATTTCTTGTTCTTATACCAAACGTGTCGTAAGCTTATAAAATGAAAACGAGTGTAGATGACTCAAACAAGGTGACACAGTGGCATAATAATTGATAAATACATGCACACACATCACATTGAGAGTATCAAAACAAAAATCCTAACAATGATAATATTAAATTATAGACTATATAGTATTATTAGTATTTATATAATCTCTAATTCACTAACAACCAAAGAGCTACTTCCGTTCAAAAACATTGAAGATAGGAATCCCAAGATACCCACATTAGCTGCTACCTAGTTTGTTTTACTTAGCTAATTACTAACTAGGCAGCCAATCATTCAATTAATTAAAGGTCATCTAGCAATGGCTATTGAAGAAGCAGAAATTGATGATTACACAAAAGATGGAACGGTTGATCTCAAAGGTAACCTTGTTCGTAGATCCAAGCGTGGTGGTTGGAGAGCTTGCTACTTTTTTGTTGGTATGTTTTTGTGTTCTTCTCTTTGTTCTATTCTTCTTATAGCCGAATCATCCATTTATAAGGAGTAGTCACTAGCTAGCAATGAGAAAAGAGTCAAAACTAGATGTCTATTACTCCTTCCATTTCATAATGTTCTTTCTATTTGAAATAATTTTTTTTTGTGATACATAATTAGTCAAATTAGGAAAATCGATATGAAACGGAGAAATTAGTTATGTTGAAATTTTCTTTCTTTTTCATGAGGGTTTGTTGTCATGCATAGCATGAAAAAAAATAAAATCGAATGTATTTCGTTCATAGTATATTTGGAATTGAATTATACCAATGTTATACGCAATTAAAAGCTTATTCGGTATTACTGTAAGAGTGTGTTTTATTCACTTGATTTTCATTTTTCTAAATTAAAATTATATGAACTTTATTAAACTTGAAATAAGTGAAAATTGGTTTTTATAACTAACAACAAAAAAAAGTGAAAAACCACCTTTTCTGATTTCTATTTTTACTTTTCAAAATGATTTTCTATTTTTCTATTTTCTATCTTTGGTTTTTGATTTTTGTTTTCATTGTTTATATTCTTGACAACACCGTCGCCTCATTTGGTCATTTGATGTCACAAGTTTATTTATTTATTTACGAGTTTATGACTAACGTATGTAACGATTACAGCTATATATTGATTGATATGTTTACTAAAGGATAGAAATAATAAATTACTAAAACTAAAGATAATTACCAAAGCTAATGAAATTAATGATATACCTACAATGTATCAAATGACATCCTTAACTTTTACTACGTATCTTGTTGTGATTGATACTTTGATAGTCAAATTGTAAGACCACGGTTCGAATCCTGCTAGGGAATTTTTTGAGAAATTTTGATAGATGTTTCTATATATGAAGATTTCTTTAGAAAAATTACATACATTTGATAATTTTTGGGTGACTATGCACTGCATGCAGTGTATGAGGTGTTTGAAAGAATGGCATACTATGGAATATCATCAAATTTGGTGTTGTACATGACAAGAAAACTTCACCAAGGAACAGTGGAGTCAGCCAACAATGTAACCAACTGGGTAGGCACTATTTGGATGACTCCAATCATCGGTGCTTATATCGCTGATGCCTACCTTGGACGTTATCGAACTTTTCTCATTTCTTGTGCCATTTATCTCTCGGTAATATATTTCTTTAATCTCTTAACCCACTTGAGAGCATCATTATTATTCCGTATAACATAATTGTACAAATACAATCAAAGTTCAATCAAATTATCATATTAGACCGACCATATATACATATCAAACCTTAGAAAAATTCAAAATTAATTCATCTTATTTCAGGCGAAGAGATCCTGACCTAAATTTTGCATTATCTTTTTTTGTGTAGGGAATGTCACTTCTAACACTAGCAGTTTCACTTCCTGGGCTTAAACCACCTCCTTGCAGTGAAGCCCAAATGTCCAATTGTAAGAAGGCCTCACCACTTCAACTATCTGTATTTTATGGTGCACTCTATATCTTAGCAGTTGGGACTGGTGGGACCAAGCCCAATATCTCAACAATTGGGGCAGACCAATTTGATGATTTTGAGCCCAAAGAGAAGGCCCAAAAACTCTCATTCTTCAATTGGTGGGAGTTTAGTATTTTCTTTGGAACCTTGTTTGCTAACACAATCCTAGTCTATGTCCAAGACAATGTGGGCTGGACTCTTGGGTACGCGCTACCGACTATTGGGCTTGCCATATCCATTTTAGTATTTTTATCTGGAAGTCCCTTTTATAGGCATAGATTGCCTACTGGAAGTCCCTTCACAAAGATGGCTAAGGTTATTGTGGCTGCCATTAGGAACAGGAACGCGTCGTTCCCTAGTGATCTTAAGCAATTGTACGAGCTTGACTTGGATGAATACACCAAGAACGGGATGTTCAGAGTGGAATCGACTTCTTCTTTAAGGTTAGTGATTAAAAATAATGACTTGAAACTCAATCTCAATTTTTAGTAAGCATGTAATTATAATATGGTGTTTTTGTAACATTAAGGTGTTACATACTATGACAAAATATTCAACGTACCATATTGTGTGATGGACTGTTATGTAGATAAAAAAAAATTGGCTATGATTGCAAATAACTAGACAATATGATGATAAAATCATCTATTTATAATACATGGCTGTTTGTAGGTTCCTAGACAAAGCCGCGGTAGTCAATGGTTCAAAGGATCCTTGGAAGTTATGCACGGTTACACAAGTGGAAGAGACGAAGCAAATGATAAGAATGCTTCCAATCTTGATTACTACCTTCATCCCAAGCACGATGTTAGCTCAAGGACAAACCCTTTTTGTCAAGCAAGGTACTACATTGGATAGGAGCATAGGCAAGTTCCACATCCCACCAGCATGCCTAACCGGCTTTACAACATTCTCAATGCTCGTTTGTGTCGTCCTATATGACAAAATCTTCGTAAAATTCATGAGAAAACTAACCAAAAATCCAAGAGGGATTACATTGCTTCAAAGAATGGGACTTGGACTAGTACTTCACACAATCATCATGATAGTTTCATCATTAGTAGAGAGGAGAAGACTTAGTTTTGCAAGGGAACATGGTATGGTTGAAAGTGGTGCACAACTTCCTTTAACAATTTTCATTTTACTCCCTCAATTCGTTCTCTTAGGGGTTGCTGATGCAGTCCTAGAAGTGGCAAAACTCGAGTTCTTCTATGATCAAGCTCCTGAGGGAATGAAGAGTCTTGGAACATCTTATTCAACTACAACTATAGGTGTTGGAAATTATATTAGTAGTTTCCTCTTATCAACAGTTGCGCGCCTTACAGCCAAGCATGGACACCAAGGGTGGATTTTGAACAACCTTAACGCGTCTCATCTTGATTATTACTATGGGTTCTTTGTGATACTTAATGTGGTAAATTTCATCATTTTCTTGCTTATAGCTAGGTCTTATGTTTATAGGGCTGAAATTTCCGATTCAATGGACGTGCTTAGGGATGAATTGCATCAATGACGACTATTTCATGATGATTATTGTAACACTGGATTTGCAAATGTAAATTGCCTCCACATAGATTGAAATCAACATCATAGAATATTTTTTTTATGTCACAAAAAATAATTGATGTACAAGTAGACGAGATTTGATTTTAATATTTTACTAGGTTAAGTCCCGTGCCATGCACGGTAATTTTTAATACATATCATTAGTTTAAGACTGCTATTTAATTATAAAAAAAAACCTAATTGCAAAATAGGATGAAAGTTCTGTAATTACAAAAAAAATAATTTTTTTTTTTTTTTTTTGAAGCAAATTAAAAAATTTATCACACTAAAGAAAATAGAGAGAATAATATATGCACGACTAATAAAAATAACTCTGAATTACAAGTTATAGATAGAAAACTATTATTGCATATAAATAAGATATGCTTATCAAATAGGAAGTGAATTATTATTGTATAGTTTGTATTAAAAACTTCTCTAAGAAGCTTTGGCAAAAAAAAAATAAAAAAAATAAAAAAAAAAACTTTTGGAGAGAAAATTTTTAACCAGGAAATGACATGTGTCATTCCTGGTTTCGCTTTTAGTATAAAGTTATAGATGCCTTGCATACTACTCGTACCTTTTAACACTTAAACAAACTAAGCTAGTCGTTGACAAAGTTGATTTTATACTTGGTTTTGTACCCAACTCCAATAATCGACATTGTGTTTGTGTCCTTGTGAACTGAATTGTTGACTAAAAGAAGAAAAGCATGCTTTAGGCAATTTGATTTAGGCCTACCTGATTCCCTATATCAGGCTATCAGCCAAATTAACGTGAAACATCTAATACACATTACACAGTAATTTTTAGTCTTCGATCGGAAAGCTTTAGAAACAAGGAAAATGTGAAATTAATCAATAGTCTTTAATCATGTAGTAGTAAAACTTTGATATACAACTTGATATTATATACTATCTCCATTTCTGAAAATTCGACTCACTTATTATTCATGTGGTCAAAATAAATTAATTGTGACCACATTTTATGAGCTACTTGTATAAAATAGAGTTAAATTAGCATGTGAGATCTTATTAGATTCCCCTTATACTACGTAATAAATAATTTAGATATTAACTTTTTACAATTTTCACTTATACACAACCGGAGTTATTCGTGGTCAAAGATGTTCATTGGATATTTGGAAACCGCACAATTACAAAGTGAGTTGAAATTTCAGGAACGGGAGGATCGAGTAGTTACATACATATTATTGTACCAATTCTAACATGTCCTTTAATAAATAGCTTTGACGACCATAATAAAGTATACGTTATAATCAATTTGAGACGGACAAAATGCTAATAACCGAATCAAAATACTTAGTCCACTAGTGACACTTTGAGGGTGGGGATCCCTTACCCTTTTCCCTCACTTTCAAAGTGTCTGACCCACAAATACCTAACTAAAAAAACCGTGAGAGTTGAAGTTCGGTCAGGGTCTTTCTCCTTACCTTAAAAAAATTAATAAAAAAAAACCTGGTACTTAGTACTCCACATATATATACGGAATATATTATATGAAGTACTCCGTACGAAGTATTATACTCCGTATTATTTTTTTATGTATAGTCCTGTATGATGTAAAGTTAACGTTTTGCAAGTGTGTTAGCTTATAAATAGGTGGGTCAGTGGTGTTAATTTCATGTACAGTGTAAATAAACTCGTATTTTTGGCGGACGTACCACGTACGTATTACATAAATATGCTACAAAGAGTCAAAAAGAGTACAAATAGCAAGAGATAATATATAACCTCCTGCAACCATGGAATGAGCAAGCTTCGTTCCTAGAAAAAAAAACACACGACTTTGAAATTACTTACAATATATACATCTACACAAAAAGCTTATATTAGCTCTACTAAGCTGGTTTAGCCGCTTAATCGTATCAATAATGGCGGCGGCGATGGCGGTGGAAGAAGGCAGTGGTGATGATTACACAAAGGATGGAACAGTTGATCTTAGAGGAAACCCTGTTCGTAGATCCAAACGTGGGGGTTGGAAAGCTTGTTATTTTGTTGTTGGTACGTTTTTTTTTATTTTTGTTGTTTGTTTATATTTTTAATAATAAATAAATCTTGAAATGTGTAGGATTGTTTCTTGGTAAATACAGTACGAAGTAACAAAGTGTATAAATTTCTAGTGTTTATTATCTAATTCTCATGATTTTATCTTGAACCTTGCATTGGGTTTATAAATAAATTGGTGTATTTTAAATTTTTTTGGGTATGATAGGAAATTGTAGTCGTCTTGACAAATCGTACTACCTTATTCAAGTATTAGAATAAAAATGCAAGCTAATTTGTACCATATATTATTTTTTGATTATTTCTTTAGAAATATTGAATCTATGTATATGATATGAGAAATAATTTGGTTCAAAAGTCACACTAATCAAACGATTAATGATATATTATTAAGATGCAAATGTTATTCAATCACAAGTTTTAATATAATGTAGTTAACCGACACTCTAAACTCAAATAGCTCATACAAAGTATATAATTTGAAACAATGGTTACAAATACGGTGTAATGGGTAACTCAAATAGCTCATACAGAGTATATAATTTAAAACAATGGTTACAAATACGGTGTAATGAGTTTAACTTTTAATTGGTTTAATAATTCATCAAATGATCTCTTCATCGGTATTACTTGTATAAAATTTCATATGATACATAAATACATAATATATGTTCTACATGTTAAAAAAATAAAATACTATAATAGGTTAAAATATCACCCATTGAATCATAATGGGCGATGTTAAATAGTCACCCTCTTAAAGTCGGCCTCAATGATGTAGTTGGAATTCAAATTGTATGAAGATATTATTCTATTGAGTGCATGATAAACAAGAATACTATTGATGCTAAATACTATAAGATCGAATGTGTTCTTGTTGAATATATAAGAGAATCATAAGGTGTTTTACATTAAAAATGAGTATATATTTATGTGATTATTCTTATCTGATTGATGCCATTTAAGTTCTCCAAAACTTGGTCAAGTTGATATAATCTTCCACAACGTCCACCAACTTGTTTTTTATGGACCTTATGCTTTATCTTCTTGTGCATTTATCAAGCTAGCTGCAATTAGTCAAGTTCAAAGTTGGTCCACACTCCACTACCACAATAACTTTGGAATGTAGTTAGAACTTAGAACCACTTCCTTATAACCATTGACCAATTGACAAATTATAAGTGGTGGATGTAATTGGGGCTATTTTAACTGACAAGTACGTAAAAATAAGGAAAATAATTTCATGGATCTTGATTAAGGTTGTTTATAAGGAGTTAAATGTGAAAATATTAAGTTAATGAATGACCGACTGTATTAACTAATGCGTGATTTTGTCATACATTATTCTTGATCCATTATATCCCGCACATCTTAATTTAAGGGTGTGTATGTAATAATGATTGAGTAGCTAGATAGGAGTAATCGCTAACAATTGTTGACTTATGATTTTGATTAATGGTGATTGGGCAGCGTACGAGGTGTTTGAAAGAATGGCATACTATGGTATATCATCAAATTTGGTGTTGTACATGACAAGAAAGCTCCATCAAGGAACTGTGCAATCAGCCAACAATGTTACCAACTGGGTTGGTACCATTTGGATGACTCCCATTCTAGGTGCATATGTCGCGGATGCTCACCTTGGACGTTATTGGACTTTCCTTATTTCTTGTGCCATTTATCTCTCGGTACACTATTCACCATTTCAACCATTAGATTTTAATGTTCATTTTTTATAATTGTCACGTAACTAACATATATAATGTTACTCGTTATTTTTCTCCTTTGTTTAGGGTATGTCGGTACTAACACTAGCGGTTTCACTCCCCGGACTAAAACCACCCCCGTGTAACGAATCCCAAATGTCCGATTGTAAGAAGGCGTCGCCACTCCAACTAGGTGTGTTCTATGGTGCACTCTACACACTAGCGGTGGGGACCGGTGGGACAAAGCCCAACATCTCCACCATCGGGGCGGACCAATTCGACGATTTTGAGCCCAAGGAGAAGGCCCATAAAATATCATTCTTCAATTGGTGGATGTTTAGCATATTCTTTGGAACCTTGTTTGCCAACACAATCCTAGTCTACATCCAAGATAATGTGGGCTGGGCTTTGGGCTATGGTCTACCTACTATTGGGCTTGCAATATCAATCTCAATCTTTTTAGCTGGAACACCATTTTATAGGCATAAATTGCCTACTGGTAGTCCTGTTACAAGGATGGCAAAGGTTATTGTGGCTGCCATTAGGAACCGAAAAGCGCCTTTTACTAAGCAATTGTATGAAATTGACTTGGATGAGTATGCAAAGCATGGGAAGTTCAAAATCGAGTTAACTTCTTCCTTGAGGTTAGTGAACAATTTAAACTCATCTTTAATTAACTTGTTTGCATAGCTATGGCATGTAACCTTAGTTGACATAACGAATACACATAACAACCCACATTATAGGAAATATGATGAATAACACTTTTATATATGTGTAGGTTCCTTAACAAAGCCGCGATGGTCAATGGTTCAAAAGACCCTTGGAAGCTATGCACGGTTACACAAGTGGAGGAGACGAAGCAAATGCTAAGGATGATTCCGATCTTGATCATTACCTTAGTCCCAAGTACCATGGTAGCTCAAGTACACACCCTTTTCATCAAGCAAGGGACTACCCTAGATAGGAGCATAGGCAAGTTTCACATCCCCCCTGCAAGCCTAACTGGATTTATGACGATCTCAATGCTCATTTTCATCGTCTTTTATGACAAAATCTTTGTGAAATTGATGAGGAAAGTGACCAAAAATCCAAGAGGGATCTCGTTGCTTCAAAGAATGGGACTAGGACTAATCGTTCACATAATAATCATGACAATATCATCTTTGGTAGAGAGGAAGAGACTAAGTGTTGCAAGGGAACATGGGATGGTCGAGAGTGGTGCTCAACTTCCATTGTCAATTTTTATTTTGCTTCCTCAATTCATGCTCATGGGGGTCGCCGATGCAATCCTTGAGGTGGCCAAACTTGAGTTCTTCTATGATCAAGCTCCTGAGGGAATGAAGAGCCTTGGAACCGCTTATTCAACTACAACTCTAGGTATAGGAAATTATCTAAGCAGCTTTCTTTTATCAACAGTTTCGCGCCTCACAGCACAACATGGACACCATGGATGGATTTTGAACAACCTTAATGCCTCTCATCTTGATTATTACTATGGACTATTCGTGATACTTAATGTGGTGAATTTCTTCCTTTTCTTGGTTGTAGCTAGATGCTATGTTTACAAGGCTGAAATTTCTCATTCGATGGAAGATCTTAGAGATTAGTACTTCAATATAAGCTTAAAACTCTAATTCTCTAAATGAAAGTATTTGTTTGGTGTTAGGATAGTGTTATATTTATTACAAGTACCTTAAAATTAGTATATTTAGTAGTCAAATTTTTTGATATATTGTAGAGTGTAATGTATACTCTAATTATTGACAATAGCAATAAAAAGGAAATTAGAAACAAGTCTTTTTGTTGTTGTTGTTGTTGTTGTTGTTGTTGTTGTTGTTGTTGTTGTATTGGTCATCCATTATACTATTATGTATAGAGATAGTTCAACATAAATAGTCAAATAGAGATTGAATATATGAATAATTGTACTATGTTTTCAAGGCGCTATCAATCCTAGCTTATTGCTTAAGACTATTAATTGTATTGAATAAAGTTCGATAATGAGATTGAGCTTCTCACCCTTGCTATAAGATAATTGCGAAAAATATACATAATATTAGGCGAAAATCAAGTATAAGCTCTATATAAATGAGGGTTAATGCTTTGAAATTTGATATACAATTGATATAATAATTTTTGTACAATTGAATTTCCTTCACAATAAACTGGTGCAAAATGAAACTATATTCTTTTTTTTTGTTTCAGCAAAATTGTTTAAAAGAACAACAATTTTTATTCTATCAATTTTCATGTAAACACCACCCGACTTTACAAACTCTCCATCGATCGATCTCAAGCTACAAACATTATTGTTGTTGTTATTGTTATCATCTCCTCTTAGGCAATTGAAATGTTCTTTTCAAAAAATGATTTGCTGATCTATCATTTCTATGACATAATACTCTTAGTATTGTATTGGGATCTGATCTATTCCACCTTCCGGTTGTTGGTGGCATTGGTAGTTTCTTCCCTGTCGCGTTCATTCCCATACCGCTCCTTTCACAAGCCACGGTGCTAAAATCTTCCACTAGTTGCTCCGTGGACTGTCCCATGAGATCAACCACTCCTTGTACCACCTCGGCTTCTTTATCCACTTCATTCTCGGCTATTAGTCCCACCCCACTAGTGCAAAAAACCCTTTTCAAGCTCTCGAAATCCTCTCCAATCATATCATAGTCCGACCTACAAAACGTTCTAGTACACCCTCCTGCAAGCAACACCATTAAGTATGCTTCAAATGATGCCTTCATCACCTCTTTGACTGCTAGTGGTTGAGCATGATCAATCAAAATCGCGCCTAATAGAGTTAGGTTCTGCTTAAGGATCCTCAAAGCAGGCCTAATCCTTGAATTGGACACACTAAAAACATAAAGGCTCTCATAGAAAATGGAGTTTGAGTCTAAGAAGATTAGTCGATAGGCTGAAACCTCAGCAACATGTTGTATAGCTCCTTGCATTGAGGCACGAGCAAGCTCAAAGTATGTAGCAGAGTTTCCTAAGTTTCTCCGGCTATTAGGGTAGCGCTTTTGTGTGTTGGGATTGACACGCGGGGAGAGGGCAAGTGTCTTGTCGAGAGAGTTGAGGTGAGATAGGAGGTAATGTAAGGTGTTGAGGCGGATATAGAGGCGTTGGGTGCCTCGACTAGTCGATGGGCGTGCATGATGACCTTCGATGGCAGCCATGTAATGATGGAGATCTTGCATACCAACACTACAACCTGCTCTTTTCCAAAGTTTGACAAATTTTGAATCTCGATTGCATCTAGTTAGAGGAGGGAGTGTTGGTACATAACTTTGTTTTGTTCCTTAAAAAAAAATATATGTCAAAGTGTCAAAAATATGTTATCACAACAAAGAATTATATGTTTGTTGAATGAAACTAACAAAAGGCTCTTACCACAACCAGCAACAAAGCTTGAGTATTCTCGAATTACACGTTCGAGGCCATCCACAAGATCTTGGACTAGATCATCAGAAAGACCAACTGGAATCTCAAAGAAATCATCAATAGTTTCTTTAGCTATTTTCATAAGCTCTACTGCTGATAGTGCAAATGGCTCTGCTTTAGACTTTGGATTCCATGTCTAAATTAAAAACAAAAAAAAAAAAAAAAAAAAAAAAAAAGAAAATTTGATTAACACTAATGTTATATTAACACTAATTCTTAAATATGAACAAAAGGGTATAACTTTGGCCTAAAAAACTATTATTTTCGTTTATTTTTAGTTGCAACAAAGGGGTATTATTTATGAGACATAAAACTCCTTTGTTGCAACCAATAAGAAACGGAGGTAGTATATATCTTTGAATTTGTATTTGAACTTACTTCAGTTTCCTTGGCTCTTTGAACACTATCTCTCCCTTGGCGTAGTCTCTCCTCAATCCATTTTCGCAAAAGCCTTATAATGACAGAGTCGACTTCATAAGGGACCATCTCTCTAACAATGGACTTCCCACCATCTTCACAATCAACAGTGTCTTCAACCACCATTTGCACTAAAACTTTCTCAAGCCTTCCAGCTTTATTAAGCACATTTATTACCTC
Source organism: Chenopodium album (assembly GCF_948465745.1). Lineage (NCBI taxonomy): Eukaryota > Viridiplantae > Streptophyta > Magnoliopsida > Caryophyllales > Amaranthaceae > Chenopodium > Chenopodium album. The sequence goes on along the minus strand of NC_137856.1, from coordinate 32,491,934 downwards.
CGTTGTGAGCATCGATACCCCTGCTAGATATTGTTGCAATATAGCGCCGTAACAGTTTTGTAATGTCACTGCTGCTATTGCTGCAGATACTGGGTGCCACCTTTTTAAAGTGTTGCTATAAGTTTCTTTCTCCTTTGCAGCCAATTCTTCCGTCTTTTGTGCTAATGCAACGAGTGCTTCGCTAACTTCCTTTTCTCCCTCTAGTTGCATATCAGCTATATCCATGCCTTCTACTATCTGAAGCATGTTATAGTATGTATGTTAAGCTATCTAGCATAAAAGTTTATTTGTACAAAAAAGTTATGACTGTAAGACCCTGTTCTCTTAACCTTATTTTTGCTGAACTGAAATTATTTTACAGAACTGAAATTATTTTTACAGAACTAATATTGTACATTAGTAATCATACACTATCCAAAATCAATTTACCTTTGAGAATGAATTTCGTACAGAGGAACGAATGTAGTAATCAACTCGATTACCAGACAACTCATGTTGTGTTTCCTTCCCTTCTCCTTGTTCTTGCCTAGCAGCAATAGTTGCGGATACATCTTCATCCAATATCTTCCTTGCCTGCAAGACCAAAGGGAGTAGATTCTCCATGATTACATGAGCATTACTCTTACATATCCCCTCATGATAATTAAGTAGTTTCTTTTCTGACCATCCAATAATCGAGTTCATCACAGAGGCCAATGTTTTCACATAAGCCTCCTCTCTATCTCCCGGCTTCTTAGCATCATTAGCCACCTCAACCAACATAGTTAATGTCGCGTATAAAAGATCAGGTTCAGTCTGTCCTGTTACCACATATTGTTGGAAAAGCACCCAAGTGAAGCACAAATTATGGACAGGCCTAGTAATCCCAAAGGTAGTCCATGTCTTTTTCATTAACTCCAATAACTCGTCGACTTCATCTAAAACACCAGTCTCATCCTTAGGGTCAAATATCGAATGGAGTAATGCAATGTAAAGGTGTAGATTAAGGGGGTGTCCATCCGCCCAGTGACATACATCGGTAGGATTGCCATTCGCCCCACGCCAAGCCAAGGACAACACACAATTGCATAACTGCTTCATTGTTTCGGAATTTTTACTTGTGTCAATAGGCTTGTCTTCATTGAGTCGTATGATCTCTCTTAATTTCATAGCACAAGAGTTACGTTGCTCGAGTGGGATTGATGGATGGAGAATTAGCCCTGTTTCGAGGATTTTTAACTGTCTTTTTTGCCAAAAATGGTACTCAGCATGATCTCGAAATTCTGATGGTTTTAAGTGACGAAGTAGCTCAAGTGGAAGGATTATTGTTTCTGCTCGTCTGCCCATCTGTTCAAATTAAATTCAACCAAAGTCTTTAACAAAAACAGTTTACTTTAAAAAACCGATGCAATACAATATGATCATGGTATATATGTTGTTCATGCTCTAAATTTTTTGGATTGTGTTTTAATAATAGCCTAATATCCTGATTTACGCATGTCAAAACAAGCATTAAATGCACTTACATGCTTAATCACATTCCTAAATGTAGGAATTCGATTGACTCATCGTACATTCTTATAAAAAAATAATGATTTAGTTGGGATTAATTAAACAAATATATATAGTTATATACTCCTTCGTTTCAATGTAAAGAACATAGTTAAATGCACATTCATGCTTAATTATAGTCCAAAAAATTATACACCTTTGTATATTATGAAAATTTTAAAAGCATCAGCTTTATTTGTTCACAAATAAGTTATTTGAAACTATGTTATAGGTCAAACATGATGTACATACGTCTACTTAGCATTTTAGCAATACATATCGTCGAGATTGAACCTTTACATATATAAACGCGCCTAATAAAAGTTTCTAGTTCTACCACTGATGAACATCTAGTACTTATAAATGAGAGAGAATTGATAATAAAAAAGATAAAAGGGGTAGCAATGTATTATGTTGGTGAATAAGGATCAATGTAAAGAACATAGATAATATAGTACATACTTGGCCAACAAGAGTTCTCATAAGCGTCTTACGAAGCCTATTATCACCTTGCTCAGTGACCCTCATTTGAAGCCTCATGATCTCCGCCGATGTTAGAGGTTTTCGAGACGTTCTACTAGGCACGGTGAATGAAATCCCGGGTATACTAGCACTATGTGAATGCACAACATGTCCATAAGCATGAGGTGAAGATGGACCGGCACCCGAGTTAGACCCCGTGGCACCAACGGCTCCACCTAGGGATGATCTCCTAGAAGGCATTCGCTTAAGAGTCCGTAATCCCAACGCCCTCTTTATCTTACTATTTGTCACCATCCCCACCCCATTGCCGCGCGTTGACCCTGGTGAACTTGGAGACCCACGACCATTATTATTAACATGACCGTTATTATCTCCATAATAATGATCGTTGTTGTTGTTGTTATTGTTATTGTTATGTGAATAGAATGCCAAGGCAGTTCTTCCCCCAAACCCGGGGGAAGACCTGCACGAGGTGAAGAACACCTCGTAGGCAGTCTCACGAATGTCATCCTTATCGACCCCATTGAGCTTTCCAAACGGCCATGTAAGGTCAACGTCTAGGTCTTGGGTGGAGCATGATGAGCCTTGGCGTTGGTGAGAGGGTAGATTTGGATGGGATTCGCGGCGGCTTTGGTAACCCATCAATGATGTATAGGGGGGTCTAGTTGGGGTGGGGTGGGACAAGATCGATCGACTTGAGGGGTGGTGGTCGGACTCGAACGACACGAATCGACGTCAATTATCCGGCGTGACAAAAGGGGAGGAAGAGATAGAGCATTTCCCTTAAAAAAAGTGTGCAAGAAAAAATATGGGTGGGCTAGCTGTATTGTGGGATATGACAACAATTTTGAGCATGGACAAAGAAAGACATTATTATGGGAAGAGAGATTAGCATACAAGTGTTTGATGGTTAATTTTGACATAATAATACAACGTTGAATTTGTGAGGAAAATGAGGAAAGTAAAGGTGTTAATTATGATGATGACATACATAGCAAATTCATTAAGAAAACCAAGTGTTTGTTCTCCTTAAATGTAGGATGATAACAACATTCATGCATGATTTTCATTATATATGAACATGAATATTTCTCATACATTGCAATTTGCAACTGTCATATATTATTTTTACCAAAAGTGGAATAAGTATAAGGAAAGTATAAATATATTTTTAGGACAATTCATGAAAATTTTCGCTGCATTCTTATTTCTTATTACTAAATCCGTACAAATTACGTACGTACAATGATTTGATATTAAGCGTGAGAAGAAAATGTCTAATTGTTGCAAGTACTTTAAAATGGAGGTACTAAAAGTTATTAACGACAACTCAAGGATACGTAGTATACAAGAGAACTACTCGTACTAGCTATCAATAAACAAGGTGAAATTATATGTGTGTGGGATGATAGTCAATAGTCATGATACTGTTAAAAAATACTTAAGATAAATATACAATTATTCTACATTTATTCCAAAAATATTGTCACATACAAAGTACTCCGTATAAGCTTAATATTTTGTAGAAGATACAATTACAATGTACTTTGTGTACTATTTGCAAAGATATTCAACCTCTACTCTCACGCTTGAAAATCGGAAAACTACCCAACTACTTTACCCTACTCTCCTATCTCGAAGAAACTCGTAGATTATCACAGGGTAAATTAATGAAAAATTATATGAGTATACAATTATAAATAATGAAAAATTAAATAATATAACTCTATAAGCACACATTATTACGCTTTTTAAAAAAAATAAATAAATAAATAATTTTTTTTTTTAAAAAAAAAAAATTAACTTTTTTTTAAAAAAGTATGGAGTATCAGTGTTTGTCGTTTGAAAATGAAACCAAAATTTCGACGGAAAAGTCTAGACTCAAGAGGTGCATAAGGGCCCAAAGAAGGGGAGGACTATCATAAAGCCCAATCCTATCATCAACTCAAATAATTATCAAACCCTTACGTCAAACTAGAAATTGATGCACTAATTAATCACTAAACTATGAACTAATGAACCTAATAAAGTGAAAGTTGATATGGTGCAAATTCGTGGGACCGAATTAGTATTTTGTATGTAACTATCTTAATTACTTACGGACTACTCCGTATAAGAGTGCTTGATTTGTAAAATTATCTACCTTAGCTTGTATCATGTAACATCGTGTACTTTTCAATTTTTAAGGTATTTTTTTTATTTCTCTGTAATAATTAGTAGATATTAGCTTAACTTGATTAAAATTTTGAATAAGGTAGCCAAGAAATGCGATGATCATATCTATTTATGTCATTTAGCCTTTGGTTGGCAATCTTAGATGCTTATAGTATATTTTTTAATAAATCAGATTTTTTTTTTTTTTTCAGAAGAGAATGTAATAATAAACTTATAGCCAGAAACTCTAAATACTACCTCCGTTACATATTAGTTGCAACTTTGGGCAATATTTGTGAGAGATAAAATATTTCAAAGTTGCAACTAATATGTAACGAAGGTAGTAATACAAGTACAAGTATTAATTAAAAAATGAAAGAAATAGATAGTGGTCGATGGGCCACATAAGGGGTTACTCGTGAACCACGTTAAATTGCTATGTATGTGTTCACAATGAGAGGGACGTAAATATAAAAAAAATGTGGGTACAAGAATTATTACGTTGTGATTGAAGGAAAGTTCTATAATCAATAATTTCTACCAACTTGGATGTTGGAATAGTTTGTACTTTGTAGACAATGGGATCGGATAAGAGAAGCCCTACGTGGTGCTTTATTTGTCACTGATTTTTAGGCTACATTCAACTTCGATGTTTTTTAGTTGTATTCCATAAATAGTAATCATGGATAAATAAAAATTTTTTGAACTATTTGATCAATAATATTGTCTGGAGTATGGACTATTTGATCAATAATATAGTATGGACTAGCTAACTAATCTTTTCTTTAATAATAGTGTAAATATTACTCCCTCACATTCATTATTTTATTTGTTCGTATTACTCGTAACTTTTTTATTTTACAAAATTCTAATTAAGAACAAAAAGAATCAAAGAGGTATAGATTGTAATGAAATTTAATGTGTTAGACTATTAGGGGGAACTAATTTTTTTTTTTTTTACCACTTCGATTTCAGATTGTAACGAGAAGCAACATTGTTTGTTTGTCAAAAGTTAAAATACACAATAACCCTAAGTGATATTAATGACTAATGGTATTTTTTTTTTATCTGTAATAACTGAAGAAATTCATAATTAAATAAATACTCCTATATGTTACCGTACTAGTCTAGTATATTAAATCCATGATAAATTAACTTGATCATATTGAAATGTAATTAATTAAAAATAATTGCATTAATAGCAATATATGGGGTATTTATTAATTAGCATTGATTTTATTTAATTGATTACTCAACAATAAGTGTTATTAATTAAAATTAAATTTTATGATGAAGTACCTTTTTGGCTATTTTGTATAGACTTAGGGCTTGTTCTCTTACGTTGAAATTCAGTTCAATTCAGTTCAGTTCAGTCAATGAGAACAGGCCCTTAGTGACATACAATATACAGTTACACATAATCTGGATCCATGTGTTGGAGTAAGAGATAGTAAACAAAACGAGTGATGTGTAATAAGATTCACTATGACGAGTAAACACAAACATGTATAAATATATACGAAGTATATAAATTACTTCAATTCAAACTTAGGGTCTGTTCTCTTTAGCTTAATTTCAGTTCAGTTCCTAATTTTCTTCCCTTATAAACAATTCAGTTCAGTTCAATTCAGTTTAACAAATCAAAACAGACCCTTAATTTGAAAATTACATTGGTTGAACTGAAATACTGAACCCAACCTAATCCACCATATATATACACATTTAAATTTGGTTTTGAGCGCGTGAGAAGTATAAATGAGCACATTAAAAGAGTTACTATCTCTTTCATATCGCAACATTGTAGTGTAGAGTGTAGACCCATCCCAATGCAATGAATAATATCCTTATTGGCTTATCTTTTTCCCACTATATCAATATGTGATATGTCATATTTCTTTCTTTCATTCCTGTGATTTCTTAAGATTTTTGCAGTCCACAAAGATTTCTCTTATCCTTCTAAATTATTAATCATACTGCATTTTCATTCCATTGCTCTTGTTTGCGCATACTTTGAAGTTATTACAACCTTTTAAGGTAATGTACGTTGGTTTTTTTTTTTTTTTTTTTTTTTTGGGAAATTATTTTATCATTAGCCTAATTAAAGTTGCATATATATAGTTGATTCATATAGTTTATATCCTCATTTTTGTAATGAACATATTAATCCCTACATGTCTCAAGTTTAATTCTTCTTCTTTCTAGAATACATTAATCACAATTTACAATTATTTTTTTATTGCTAAGTATTCATGACTACCTATACCTATACGTATTTTGAGTTTTGTCAAATGTACTTTTTTGTTATAAAATCAACTCCTTCTAGCAATGGTGGAACTTTTAAGGGGGCAGCCGTGGCCTAACCCCTAAACATCTTTTTACCATACATAAAAAAGTGATTGGTGAAAGTATAGAACTGATTTTGTCCAATTGAGAGGTCAGGAGTTCAAATCTTGGTCTCGCCTCATGAAATTTTTTCCAAGTTTTCCATTATTTATTGTGCTTACCAAATTAAGGCGCATTTGCTATGTGTAACAAACTAACAATCTTAATTTGCCAAATATCATATTATACTAATGGTGATTTAATTTGTGATTTTGTAGAAAATTAGAAAAAGAAGAATAGAAGATGAGAGTTGCAGTGGTAGGTGGAGGAATAAGTGGACTAGGAGCAGCATATGAAGTTGCAAAATCAGGAGTAAATGTGGTGTTGTACGAGAAAGAAGATTATTTAGGTGGACATGCCAAAACGGTTCGTTTTGATGGCATTGACTTGGACCTTGGTTTTATGGTCTTTAATCGGGTAAGTCCTTTTCTTTTTTATGTGCCATTTTCTCCATCTTTGTGTCCCCTTAATGGACTTTGAATGAGATTGTGAAATGTGAAATGTGAAATGTGAAAGTGACTAAACTTAAATAATATAGTTTGGACAATAAGCTAAAATAAGTTCTCTAGATGGGGTCCTTTCATCGATCGTGTAACATGTTTATAATTTTTATAAAAAGTTGGTAAGATGAATGGATGATCTAATTGATTTTGACCCTTTTACTTGATAGGTCTCCCTAATAAAGTTTGGACACTCAAGCCTAGTAGTCGATCACATTCTTTAGAGTGGTACCTCACCCTAAATTAAGTCATACACGAGATATAATTCATGCAAACCTTTTTCATTAGATCGACTACTTGGGCTTAGAATAAGGGTCTGTTCAGTAGAAATTCAGCTCAACTCAGCTCAGTTCAGTTCAGTTCAGCTCAACTCCTAATTTCCTTCTCTTATAAAATATTCATTTCAGTTCAGTTCAGCTCAGCTCAATTCAGTTCAGCTGAGTTCAGTCAATAAGAACAGACCCTAAGTTGTTCTTATTAATCAATCAATTCGAGTCAAGCCTCTTAAAGTGGCAAGACCAATTGAGCCAAATTTGTTGGCCAAATTTGACCCAAATTCAAATAAGTTGGGCCCATCTAGCTCTAACATAATACTTCCTTCTTCAGAATTCAGAAATACTTGTAAGATATATGGGGAACATTAACTAAATATATAATGTTATGTTACAATCACAAAGCTTAAGTTCAACATGTTAAGATTCTTAAGAAAAATTGATATGATAATTTAATTTGATACGTAAATTATCATTAAATCTACTATGATAATGTCATTTGAATTCTCTAATATTGGAAATTATGATGATTGAACAGGTTACATATCCAAATATGATGGAGCTCTTTGAAAGCCTTGGCATTGAAATGGAGGACTCTGATATGTCATTTTCTGTTAGTTTAGATAAAGGCCGCGGATGTGAATGGGGAAGTCGAAATGGTCTAAGTGGTTTATTTGCTCAGAAAACTAATGCAGTAAATCCATACTTCTTGAAAATGATCCAAGAAATAATCAAGTTCAAGAATGAAGTAATAATGTAAGCCATTGTGTGTTTTCAAAATGTATGTGCAATTATGTATGCAACATTTGTTGGAAATCGATCAGTAGAAGTCAGTTTTATTCGATAAAAATCAGTTACGATCATTGAAAAAAATCAGTATTCCTCTGCATCAGTTCAGTTCTGCAGGTGAAATGAACAGGGCCTTACGTGTAGCTATATATAATACGCGTGCATTTCATTGTAGAGTAACTGAGTTATAATATTGCTTGCATTGACAAAATTCTCTTAAGGTACCTTGAAGAGCTTGAAAATAACCCAGAGATGGATCGAACACAAACTCTTGGCCAATTTATCAAGTCTAGAGGTTACTCTGAGTTGTTTCAGAAGGCTTATCTTGTAAGCTTCACAAAAGTTTTCATCCGCGATTTCTGTCTGTGCCTGTTAAGTGTTCTGAATGCATTATTCATCAAGTCCTGTTACTTAACACTTGTAGGTTCCGATGTGTGCTTCAATCTGGTCTTGCCCTTCAGACACAGTGATGAACTTTTCGGCTTTCTCCATACTTTCCTTCTGTCGTAACCATCACTTGCTTCAGGTTCATTTCACCGCACCAAATTTTATACTCTCGTGCAATCGTGCCTTTCTCATTGATAAGCTGAACAATTGTTTCTGACAGGTATTTGGTCGTCCACAATGGCTTACTGTGAAAGGACGCTCCCATTGTTATGTAAATAAGGTCTCATTCTAGCCTTATCAGCTATATACAAGATGTTACTGCTCTTTTAATGCTTGTAATCATTTGTATGCTATGTATGGTATCTCTTACAGGTTAGGGAAGAGTTAGAGAATCGAGGAGTTCAAGTAAAAACTAGTAGTGAGGTGATTTCTGTTTCAGCGAGTGATGAGGGTGAGTAGACACATCATTATTAAGTCCGCGACCACACAAAAACAGAGAAATTCATGGTGATCCTGTCTTTTAACAGTTTCTAATTGCATTTTTCATTTAAAGGACTTAAATAAATCACTCTTTACCGTGATCTGTATCTTAAGGTTATGGCTGTTTAGTCGATTTCGATATGCATCCACAAGTTCTAAAAATGAACAAAACTATCTAGCTTATTACAAGAGGCTGCAGCTCATACTAACAACAGTAGATTGACTAGACTGAGCTCATGATATCGTCTATATATAGTTACTTGGGATTGATTATGGGAGGTTCTATTCTGAATTCTTGGATTAATTCTTTTGCAGGTTGTACCTTGTTATGTAGTGACGGTTCAAAAGACATATATGACAAATGCATTATAGCTGTTCATGCACCAGATGCCATACAAATGCTAGGAAACCAAGCAACATATGATGAAAGAAGTATACTGGGTGCTTTCCAATATGTTTACAGGTTCAATTTCCTTATCTTTTCGTCTTAAACAGATGAATGAATTGTGTTGACAAGATTGCTTCACTTGTGATCACGCTCTTTTCTATGATGAAGTGTGGAACATGAAGTTGAAGCTGAACTATTTTTTTTTTTCTTCATAAACTAATTGAAATCAATGCTTTGGACTATATATTCACAGTGATATATATCTCCATCGTGATATAAATTTCATGCCCAAAAATCCAGCAGCGTGGAGTGCGTGGAATTTTCTTGGTACCATAGACAACAAATTGTGTTTAACATACTGGCTAAATGTACTACAGGTACATATTAATTCTGTTTTATTTCCTGTACTAGTTTTGATATTTGAGTGAGTTTTATTTGTAATGATCTTCGTATGATTCATGTATTTCTGTGGTTATACCACAATGATTTCTTGGTTTGTTACTATGCAGAATATCGAGTCCAACCTTCCTTTTCTTGTGACTCTTAATCCACCTCATCAACCGGAAAATCTGTTGCTTAAATGGACAACTGGTCATCCTGTACCCTCTGTCGCGGCAACAAAGGCTTCCCTTGATCTTGGTAATATTCAAGGAACAAGAGGAATATGGTTTTGTGGAGCATATCAAGGTTGGTGAGGCCTCAAAAAGTTCTTACAGTAGTCTAGACCGGAAAAGGTTGTATATATTTCAAATCAATTGCACTTATTACTTCTTTTTCTTTTTTTCAGGCTATGGCTTCCATGAGGATGGGTTGAAGGTATAATTCTCCTTTTCTTTTCGGCATAAATTTGTACTGCACGAGAACAATTCGCGTATCAAATGTGATACAGGGTTAAGGCAGTGAACACCTTACCCTCTCCAAGACGAGGCAGATCCCATTAGAGTGAACTAGTTGAGTTTCTGAAGATATGTAAGGTGTTATTTTTTAGGCTGGCATGGTTGCTGCACAAGGTGTCCTTGGAAAAAGCTTCAACATTCTAACAAACCCGAAACAGATGGTGCCTTCTTTGACAGAAACAGCTGCTAGACTGTTTGTAACTAGATTCCTCAACGGCTTTATTTCAGCTGGCTGTTTAATGTAAGTTCAAAAGTTCAATAATCACATTTCACCTCCATTTTTGTTTCTGTTTTGTTTTTTCTTGTGCTTGTAGTATAATACTTGCTCTTGTTAGGGCTTACTAATGATCGTCTGATTGAATATAGTTCTGAAAATGCTATTTTCTTGTTTCTGCTCTTAATAACCTTAGCTTGTCTTATGACAGTTTATTGGAGGAGGGTGGCACTATTTTGAAATTTGAGGGCTCGAGCAAACGATGTCCTTTGAAAGTTGCAATAAGAGTTCACAGCCCTCAGTTTTACTGGAAGGTACGCTTCTTGAACTTCATGTCTATCCCCTCTATTATTACTCCTTCCGTACCATTGCTGTACTGCACAGAGAGTAAGGAGGAAGAAGTAGGTTTTAAAAGTGTACAGGTAGATGGACATGAGACTTAACTTGAGAGAAAACATTAACTAACATGTTAATTTACCATTCGAACATTCTAAAATAGTACTTCGTATATGTTAACTTTCAATTGGGCAGACAGTAGCTATATACAGGACTGATGAACTCAGATATCTTCTTGCAGGTAGCTACACAGGCAGATTTAGGCCTTGCAGATGCATTTATTAATGGAGACTTCTCCTTTGTTGACAAAAATGATGGGCTTATTAACCTTTTCATGGTAATATAGAAATTTCTCTCAAGTGTCAAGATAGTACTCCGTACTACTACAGTACTAGCTACCTGTTCTAAGTTTTTGCCAAATTTCTTATGCAGATCTTTATTGCCAACAGAGATTCAAATACTTCAGCTTCACAGATCAACAAAAAGAGGTATGTCTAGTTAAAATGATAGCATGATCAATCCCTTGACTAGATGTTTAGGTATCAAAATTATTTAACTTTGGTTTTGCTGATGAAACGGTTTCAGGGGTTGGTGGACACCAATGCTTTTTACTGCTGGGATTGCATCTGCAAAGTATTTCTACTATCATGTTTCTAGGCAAAATACACTAACACAAGCTCGTCGAAACATTTCTCGCCACTATGACTTGGTATGAGAAGCTGGCCAATCTATTGAGGCTTTTACTTGACATGGTCATGCTTAGCTTGCTACGAATATTAAAGTAGATGGCTTCTTCTAATGTTTTCTCATCTCTTTGTTGATATCAGAGCAATGAAATGTTCTCCCTCTTTTTGGATGAGACAATGACTTACTCTTGTGCTGTCTTTGAGGTCAGAACTGAAGTCTCCAACTCAATCTGTGTTTGTATCAAAACATAAACTCTGCTGTTACTCAGTGTCTCCAATTTATAACTGTTCTTCCCATGATTCTCAATATTCAATAGTCTGCAAATGAAGGCTTAAAAGTTGCACAAATGAGGAAAATCTCTCTTTTACTCGAAAAGGTAATAAGCCTCGTCTCCTGCAGCTAGGTTCATAACTAGTCCATGAACCATTAGCCATCAGCTAAGATTTATCTATACATCAATGTAGGCCAGGGTAGAGAAACATCATGAGGTGCTTGAGATCGGTTGTGGTTGGGGTAGCCTTGCTATTGAAGTGGTGAAGAGAACTGGATGCAGATATACTGGCATAACTCTTTCAGAAGAACAACTCAGATATGCAGAACAAAGGGTGAAAGAGGCTGGTTTACAGGTAATACAGTCTGTTATTAGCACCAGGAGTACCTCAGTGACGCAGTTGTGAATGTGTTAATTGCATCTTTAACTTGTTACATAGTATACAATGCTTTCTTCCTCTTGCTTCAACCTAACACAAGGTTCACAGGATCGCATAAGGTTTCTTCTCTGTGACTATCGCCAATTGCCAGGCACCCAAAAATTTGACAGAATTATCTCCTGGTTAGACCATAAGCTCTTCCTGGCTTAGCTTTTTGTGGGTTATTTATTTTATATTTTTAAATTGTTTTTTGATGTGCTGCTACTTATTGCATAGTGAGATGCTTGAAGCCGTAGGGCATGAATTCATGGAGGAATTTTTCCATTGTTCCGAATCCATCTTGGCAGCTAATGGTCTTCTTGTCCTTCAGGTAATAGCAAACATGAGGTCAATACATAGAGAAGATGATCATATATTATCTGTTAGCCTCTCAAGACTTCCTGCTTGTTTCGTTTATCTTGCTAAGAGATGTAATTGCTATTCTTCAGTTCATATCTATACCGGATGAGCGGTATGATGAATACAGGAGAAGCTCAGATTTTATTAAAGAATACATATTCCCAGGCGGATGTCTACCTTGCTTGAGCAGAGTAACATCAGCAATGGCTGCTGCCTCTAGACTTTGGTATGTGCAAACTAGCGAAAACTTAATTATGTGTGATAAAACAAAGAAAGAAACCAATTGTGTAGGAAATTATACTTAAAACCTACTTACTTTTGTAGTGTGGAGCACATAGAAAACATTGGGATACACTACTATCAAACACTAAGATGCTGGCGAAAAAATTTTCTGGAGCACCAGAGGTTAGTCGCTCAGTCTCTACTCACTCCGGCCTTTGTTCAGACCTAATTGATAGTATGTGCTATCGAGTTTATTACTGCTAATCCACTTTTACTTCTGGATCTCCAGCAAAATTCGTTCACTTGGCTTCGACGAGAAGTTCATAAGAACATGGGAGTACTATTTTGACTATTGTGCAGCAGGATTCAAGACACGGACATTAGGGAATTACCAGGTAAAAGGAAGAAAATACCTATTTTGCTGATATGCTAACATTGAGCTGTATTGAAATGTAGCATTAACTCGAGTTCTGGTGTACTGCAGATTGTTTTTTCGCGACCTGGAAATCTGGCTGCATTTGGTGATCCATTTGCAGGCACACCCTTACCTAATTGAACTCTGCACAAGCATTCAGCGGATCATTTTACGCTTCATGGTGCAGAACACCCTTAGCGTCAACAATTTTTCGTTTCAAATTTAAGATTGCATTACCATTTGCTAGAATTCCTGGCATTCTATTATTTTCATTGATTGATTCAATTTTTAAGAGAGCTTCACAGTTTCCTCAAATGAGATTGTACATTGAAAATATCCGTGTATACTCTGATCATTCAAACATCAATTAAACGGCCTACATTGATCATGCAGATGTTACTTAAGGGCACGTTATGAACAATTAAGGTCGTAAGCTGAATCAAATCGAGCCAAAATCCAAAAGTTTTAGGCCGCTCATCGTTTACTCAAACACGTGAACAAGCTCAAATTACTGGCCTGTAAATGAAGGTAAAAATACGGTACAGAAAATTCGACCTACGTATTTAGAATTGTTGTTGTGACATGATCAATGTGTCACCTAACCACAAAATTCATGTCACGATGACAAGTCTAAATAAACTATTGAGATGGGATTAATCAATTATACTGAAATTGATAGTGTTAGTTACAATTACGTCATCTGAATTGATTGCATCTTATACAATCATATAGAAAACCATCATCTGAGTTATTAGGCGACAAAAGAACTTTGGAACTGTGTAAATTACATTATCTCTCAAGCTTAGTTCTTACGTAGTACTGGATACTAGATTATCAATAACAACTACGTAGGCTATTACACACTACACTGCTTTCCGACGTCATTTTGCTGTGTTTAATGGGGGAAATCAGACACGAGTCTCTATCAATTTCCATTTAGTCACCTTAATGATACAAAAAAAACGACGTTTATCAGCATCATATATATTGATAGGTATAACCTAAGTCCTAACATGCCATCTATTCTGCATCAACAATAGCCTTCATAAGTACTCCTACCGTCTCCGTTGGTCTTTCTTTTTGGGTTGTCCAAGTGAGTTTTGCCCAATACAGTAACCGTAAGGACTGCCACTTTACTCTAACAACCACTACATTCTGGTATGTCAACTTTGTCTCTCGTCAACTCTACCCAATCAAACAGAAGATGACAGGACTTCAGAAGATGTATTGCAATACCCTAAATTCAAGGTATTTTCCCTTACAACCCGGACATATTGAAAGTTCTAAAAAAATAACATGTACGAGCACTAAGTAAATACATTAGGTTACTAGTGTTCGTATCTCTTACAATTCCAGAATACATTCCACATACAGATATCATATTGGGATTCTCAAGTCTGGATTCTTAGCCTGAGTAACTGCTTAGATGATAAGTGTCCATAATCATTCATTAATCTACCCAGATCATGATCACACATTCATATTACCACAACCACACTAATAAACGTCAGCTTTAGCTGCTAAGATCTTAGATCTATGGAGGATACCTGCATACCTCATATAGCTTCCAATCAACCAAAATAAAAGGGGCCCTAGCATAATTACATAAATTTGAAAAAAAAAAAAAGAATGTAATCTGAAATATCAATTTATTATACTAGTATATGATGATCCGAAACACCATGAAGATCCAACAGGTTCAACAATTGACAATCTGCAGAACACTAAGCGAAAAGGCAGTTTCTTATGAAACTAATTAATATTTATGAACTATTTTAAGAGAATTCCTCAGATGAAAAGGATGTATCCTACTTCAACTGCCACAAGCAGCTATATACTTAGATTATAAACCATGTAAAACATTCCCTTTTCTATTTTAAATGACAAAAAAAAAGCTCTGATCATCAAATTTTCCTAAAAGGATAAACCAAGGAAGAATATATCCTCAATTTAACTCAACATACCAGATGGAGATCAGCTTAGAAATTTCCATCAGCTCACCACAACTTGATAGAAGATTAGAACCACAGAGCACGCGCTTGGGTTGATCAGTCTCACAAAGCAATCTCTCATCAGATAGCATGTTTTAAAGCTCTGGCAGAAACTGGTTTTAAGCTGCATGTAGCCACCTTGCTTCAGAAATCGAGCAGCTCTCCTGTACAACACAAGGGCAAATACAGGGAGAAGTGATTATGCCAGTGTTAAAGCTTCAACTACCACTACGTTATCACTATCCATTACGAACTGATCAACCCAACTTGTCTACAGCTCCAATCTCTACCAGTACGAGAAGCTTCACTAAATCTTTGTGATTTCTACTTCACAGGATAACACAAGGTAACTACAAAGGATTAATTATTGTTTGAAATGCATGCATATATATATTCCTGGTGACCTGATTCATTCAGGCTAGTAAAAGACACTAGCAACTCAGTTAACTGCAATGAAGATATCGACCAAATAAACATACAGACATAATATAAGCTTATACATCTCAAAATCTAGAGAAATAATAGAGCAGTAGTAAGTAGTAACACCAAATAAACATCAAACAGCACACCAGATACCAAACTACACTCAAATGGACGTAGTTAAAAGAAGTAACTAGTACTCCGAAAAACTAATTATTACTTAAAAAAAAAAAGGATAGCAAGATAAACTACAGCAAACTACTGGGATTAAAGCAAGCCAACCAGTCCAACAGTATGCTTGAGATCCGAACAGGCAATCCCCTTGCCACTGGGAAGGGCAAGCTTCTATGATTCAGCTCGGAGCAAAACCGCTGCAGCTGCACTTATCGAGCCCCACCATATCCACCACCATAACCCATCTGAGCACCAAGAGGTCCATTTACCTGAGCTCCATAACCTCCAGCCCCGTATCCTCCATGACCATTGGCATCACCATAGCCCCCTTGCATCTCTCCACCAGCAGAGGCATTACTACCGGGGGCACCTCCAGCACGATTTCCTACACTGCCATACCCATCACTGCCACCATAATTACCATATCCATAGCCAGATGCTCCACTAGGAGATTGACCAGTTAGTCCACTTCCTGCACCAGAAGCAGCCCAAGGGCCTGCACTTCCATACCCAGCTGCACCATAAGCCGAGGCAGCCTGTGCATTCCATGAACTCCTTTGAGCATTTGAAAGATTAGGATTTCCATAAGCTGCACTTGCAGGACCACCATACCCAGGATTTGCTCCCCCATACCCCGCATACCCACCATAACCCATGCCACTAGCAGGCCCGTATCCATAACCAGCTGCACCATAACCAGAAGAACCATAAGGTGGAAATGCACCTCCAGCATTCTGAGGTTGCATATATCTATTAGAATCCATTCTACCTTCAAAAGCATTCAGACCGCCACTACCACGACTACCCATACCAGGGTTAGCATCTTTTGGTAAAGCACGCTTCACCTCAACTTGCTTACCATTCAAATCATGAAAGGTATTTTGTAAAACCCTATCTACTGCATCCTCACTGTCAAAAGAAATGAATCCAAAACCTCGAGGTCTACGTGTATTCTGATCATACATTATAACTACATCAGTTACTTGGCCATAATTCTCAAAATATTCCCTAAATACTTCATCAGTTACAGTAGGAGGCAATCCCCCAACAAAAATCTTCTTTGTCCTGAAGTTTCCCCCTCCACCTCCACTTCTACCACCATTGTTACTTCCTGCTCTTCCAGAATTCTGCTGCTCTTCTCTGGACATAGCTCGCTTCGCCTCAACCTGAATTCAACAAAGGCATTCCCCCATATACTTATACAATGAACCATCTCAAGAAAACATCAAGTACATCATAATACACTAAGACAACAAAATCTCATGCAAACATAAAATCATAACTTAATCTAATTACCCAAAACTATAAAAATACCAATATTCCAAACTAAACTAAGTCTAGCAACTTCAAAACAATTCCAAAAAAATGACAAAAAAACAACACAAAATCATAAAACCCACCAAAAATTTAGCACAAGAAATATCATCCCAAGTCAACTAATCTCAATAACACCAACAAAACCAATCAAAAAGAATTAAATGAACTTACAGGTCTGCCATCAATGGTGTGTTTATCCTGAAGAACACGATCAATAACAGAAGGATCTGAAAAAAGAACAAACCCAAAACCTCTAGGCCTACCAGTAGCTTTATCTCTCATAATATTAGCTTGAAAAACATCACCATATTGCCCAAAATACTCTTTGAGCTTCTCCTCTGTTGTTTCCCATGAAATCCCACCCACAAACAGCTTCCCTTGATCTGAATCCATCTTTTTTAAAGACAAATTTGCCCCCCTCTCCCTCTTTCTCTCTCTTACCTTCAAATTAATCAATGGGTTCTGATCAAAATTGGATTTTGGGTGAAAATGGAGGAGAATTTCTAGAGAGAGAAAGTAGAGAGAGAAATGGGGGGTTTGGGAAGAGAGATAAGGGTTCGAGGCTGAGGGTTTGGAGGAAAGGGGATTGGGGAAGGACTATTGTTTTGCTATTCACTGAGATTCCTTCTTTTTTTCATTTTTCATTTTTTTTTTTTTTTACGGTCAGAAATAATTTTTTGTTTTTGTTTGTTTTGTTTAAGGGGTTAAATCATTTGTGATATAGAAATCATTTCATTTGTACTGAAGAAGTTGATGCTTACGAGTTAAGACAGCTGGAGGTCGAAGTCCGTTGCTGACTGGTGTCCCCCACGTGATTTACACGAGATTGCACGTGAGCGTCTTTTTTTATCGTCTGTATAAGCAGAGAGGGTAAAATTGTGGTTTTGAGTAGGCCTGATCACGGATTAACCATTGGTTTATTCATCTCAAAACACTTTGCATTAGGGGTCATTTGGTTTAGGCCTGAGCAGAACTATCTGATTATCCGATAATCCGAAGATCCGATCCGCACCCGATCCGAAAGTTTAGGATAACCGATCCGAAAACATTTTCGGATCGGGTACCCGATCCGAAATTTTCGGATATCGGATCGGATATCGGATATCGAAAATTTAAATTTCGGTTATCCGAATATCCGAAATAAAGTCGGATATCGGATATCGGATCGGATATCCGACCCGATATCCGAAAATTATCCATATGCCCAACAGCCCAAGCCCAACAAAAACTCAACTTACCCTAAATCCCTAATTTCTAATCCGCCTCTCTCTTCTCACTGTTCTCAGTTTCTCACTCCTCTCACGAATCTCTTCATCTCTCCTCTAGTCCTCTCTACGACTCTACTCCTTTCTCGGTTTCTCCATCTCCGGCCACCTTCAAAGACTCAAATCCACCACAATCTTCCCTCACTCCTCCACCAGAAGCCGCGACGCCCCTCACTCCTCCACCAGAAGCGGCGACGCCCCTCACTCCTCCACCAGAAGCGGTGACGACGCCCCTCACTCCTCCACCAGAAGCGGCGCCCCTCACTCCTCCACCAGAAACGGCGGCGCCCCTCACTACTTCACCAGAAGCGGCGCCCCTCACTCCTCCACCAAGGTAACCCTCACTCACTCAATGTTCTACTGACATTACAATCAAAGAATTATAGATCTGTATATTATACCATTAGTTAAGAATCTTAGTTATGAGATTCAATTATAAATTTTCTTTGTTACATAATTTGTACTTTTGTAGCAGACTAGCAGTTACCTAATTACTTTGCATTTTGGCAAATTGGCAGCCATGGCAGGTTATTTATATTTTGTAATTTTATTACTTTGTTTTTTTCTAAAAATTAGTTGTGGACAATATTTACAAGTCCCTTTTTTTTAATAGGATAATTAATTAATTATTTTTAATAGGATAATTACACATTTATTTTATCTCTCTTTGTTCAGGTTCTGAGTAACAAGAGGATAAAATGGGACAAAAAAAAATAAAAAAAATCAATTTTGCCATTCAAAACAACTAGTAATCAAAGTAGTCAAATATAGGATATCCGATATATCCGATCCGAAAAGTTCGGATATCCGAATTTTTCGGATCGGATACAAATAGCAAATATACGAATTTTCGGATCCGGATATCCGATCCGAAATCCCCTTTCGGATCGGATATCCGATCCGTGATCAGGCCTAATTTGGTTTGCACGGGGTAAACAAAATGAAATAAACAAAGGGAAGAATGAAAATTTTAAAATTTAATAGGTTGTTTGTTTTGAAACACAAAGAAAAACAAGTTACCTTCTCCGACCACCCAACCACCACACTACCCCCTAGTTTCTTCCACTTTCCCACCCTCTCCGGCCACCCCACAACCCAACCACCACTCGTTGTACCTCCCCATCCCTTGTCGGCGTTGTCGCCTCTCCCCTCCCCCGAAACCCTTCCCCCACCCCCGCAAAAACTCAAAAACTAAGAAGGGTGGTGGTGTGGTGGTGGTGCAGTTTTTCGTGGTAGGTAGGCGATGGGGTGGGGGGGGGGGGAAGGGCAATGGTGCAGCTTTCCGGTGGTGTAGCTAGGTAGGTAGAAGGGTGGTGGTGACTAAGGACTAGGAATGGAAATATCTAGGGGGTAGGGAATCAACTTGGAAGGATTTAGTGGAATGAAAAGGGTAAATAGAATGGGAAAAATTAGACCTAACAAACCATCAACAACAAAGGAAATGAGGGCAGTTGATTCTCATTTTTTTTTTATGAATACCCTAACCAAACGACCCTTTAGTTTTTGGTGTTTATATTGGTTGTGTTTAATTAATTGATATATCATCTATCAAAGTGCGAACTTAACAAAGTTGAGAAGCAATAAACTTAACTGAATTGTGATATAGTGTAAACTTAACAAAGTTGATATCTGTAAACATGGTTGTGTAAACTTAACAAAGTTGAGAAGCAATAAATTCCATGTTATTCATTAACCTTCTGGATAACTTGGCTTAAATATATATATATATATATATATATATATATATATATATATATATATATATATATATATATATATATTAACATAATGACTTGTTCTAAATAAACTTAATTGGTGCTGTATTCTAAATTAAATCTCCCGTTTCAGCTCTAGTTGTAATGGGTATATTTGGAACTAAAGATTAGAGCTCTTATCAGAGAAAACAACACCAACCCACAAGTGAAGTTGATCCTCTTCATCCCCCAAATATAGCTATTCGCTAATGTTAAGACTTAGGAAATAAGGGAAATTTTATTTATATCTTAGTATTTCTGATTCGGGAGTATAGAACAACAGTAACTAAAATTGATGTCTTAAAGACCTCTTATTTTTATTAAACTTAATTCATCTTTGATATCTGTTATATTATGGAGACTCGGCTCTTAGATAACACTTCTTACGGAGTATAATTTAGCCTGTAATACAGCTATACAGATCAACGCTTAGGAGAATGACCCTAGTCCAAATATAATACTTTATATATCTGGTCAATTGGTCTGTATATTTATGAAAACAAATAATGCTAGGTGATTGAAGAAGTGTTAAGAATAAAATGTTTTTGATAAGCTACTATACTAATCAAATAATTATTTCAATACATTTAGTTCATATTGTAATAAATTTAGTAGGCCAAACAACACAAATCTATTTATGCTTTTCAAAAGTGTTTCTATAGCTCGCTATGTCTAAATATTCCATAAGTGTTAAGAATAAAATGTTTTTGATAAGTCGTCTTGTTTTTAAATATCTAGTTTGAAATAAGTAATAAGTTATTTTAAGTAAGGTGGAATAAATGTTCCATAAGCAACCAAACACTTCCTGATTTTTCTAGAAACTGCTTATAAAAAAATACAAGCGGTATACTAGAAGCTTGGCTAAACAAATACTGAGTTAGAACGCTGGAATGATTTCGACAAAAACACTCTGTTAGTTGATTGTAGCAGGAAGAGTCACACCATGAGCTACAATCTCCGACACATTCAAAAAGCGTATAAGGGCAACCTACTCCACGACATAACTGACTACTCTCACTCGTTGGCAAAGGTTCGTAGATAGGTATTCACCAATCCTTTTTTCCCCCTCTATACATTGCATAACCCTTAATCCACTAACAAACATTCATATAAATTCCTCCACACTAAACCATTATGAATTGATAATTTTTCCGGTTCAAATCATAATCAATCATCATGGTCGATTTTTGTCCAATTTTAAACTTGCGCACAATCCTAATCGTCTATTACACACTTAATATACACACCATAAATCACAATTAACCATCATATATAGTTGATTATGCTACTTAATCCACAGTTAACCATCTTGGTTGATTCAAGTGTTAAATAATCCATACTCAACCATCATGATCGATTCCAATCCGATTTTAAACATGCGCACAACCTCAATCATCCATTATGCGCCTAATCATAATCCATAGATAACCATCATGTCAACGCCAGTTCAAACAACCCTAGTCGTCTACTACACACCTAATTATCACAACTAACCATCACATAATTCACATCAATTCAAGTCCAGTTTAAAACTTGTGCACAACCCTAATCGTCTACGAAAACATTGCACACATGCACCCTCCCTCGATCCCTCTTTCCTTCCCCATGAAAATCAAAATAACCTAAATAAAAAGAAGCATAGAATCGTGACCGTCAATAGAAAAAATCTCACCCATCAACTTTCCCACGTACTCTGAAAAACCACCCAAAATCAGCCATTTCCTTCACCACTCACTTTCTCTCTCTTCCTCCAAACCCTTCACCAGTTCGCCCCAAACCCTTATCTCTCTCCACCCCACTTTCTCTCTCCTAAATCCCTAATCCCCCTTTTCCACAAAAACCCCACCAATTTATTTCCAGGAAAAGAGATTAGTGGGGTGCAAATCTCTAAAGGGTATTCATTTTAATCAATGGATTCAGATCAAGGGAAGTTGTTTGTTGGTGGGATTTCATGGGAAACCACTGAAGAAAAGCTCAAAGATTATTTTGGACAATATGGTGATGTTTACCAGGTTAATATTATGAGAGATAAAGCTACTGGTAGACCTAGAGGTTTTGGGTTTGTTCTCTTTTCAGATCCTTCTGTTCTCGATCGTGTTCTTCAGGATAAACATACCATTGATGGTAGACCTGTAAGTTCTTCTTTCTTTTGATTTATTTTTATGGGGTTTTCTTGAATTTGTGTAATTCCTTGTGTATTGTATTCATTTTTGATTTTTAGGGTTTTAAGATTAATTGGATTCAGATGTTTCATTTGGGATTACTGTTGTATTTGTGTTGATTTTTTCTTGTTTGATATGGGTTTTGTATGATTTTTGGTACTGAATGATGTTTTGTGCTGTTTTATTCATGATTTATTTTCCTAGGGTTTTATCCAGATTTGTTTTTTCGATTGGATGTATTGGTCTAATGTATTGGGTTTTGCTTATATTTATATTGCTAGTGTCAATTTGTTGTAGTATTGATGGGATTGTGTAACAATAATGTATGAATGCATGTGATGAATGCTATCTTAAGTTGTTTTTTTTGGGAATGCTTTTCTGTAATCCAGGTTGAGGCGAAGCGAGCTATGTCGAGAGAAGAGCAACAGAGCTCTGGAAGAACCGGAAACAACAATGGTGGTAGAAGCGGAGGTGGTGGAGGAAACTTCCGAACCAAGAAGATTTTTGTTGGGGGGTTGCCTCCTACTTTGACTGACGATGGTTTTCGACAGTATTTTGAGAACTACGGCCAAGTAACTGATGTAGTTATAATGTATGACCAGAATACAGAGAGACCCCGAGGTTTTGGATTCATTTCTTTTGACAATGAGGATGCTGTAGATAGAGTTTTGCAGAATACCTTCCATGACTTAAATGGTAAGCAAGTTGAGGTGAAGCGTGCTCTACCCAAGGATGCTAACCCTGGTATGGGTGGTCGCGGAGGCGGTGGAGGTTATAATTCTAGTGGTGGCCAAAATGCATATGGTGGCAGAATGGATTCTAATAGTTTTATGCAATCTCAGAGTGCTGGAGGTGCGTTTCCAGGTTATGGTTCTTCTGGTTATGGTGCAGCTGGTTATGGATATGGTCCTGCCAATACTGGCATGGGCTATGGTGGGTATGCCGGATACGGAGGTGCAAACCCTGGCTATGGTGGACCTGCCAGTGCTGCAGCTTATGGAAACCCCAATGCCAATGCACAAAGAAGTTCATGGAATGCTGCACAGGCAGCCTCTGGTTATGGTGCAGCTGGCTATGGAAGTGCAGGTCCTTGGGCCGCTGGTGCTGGAAGTGGTGGACCAACTGGTCAATCTCCAAGTGGAGCCTCTGGGTATGGAAGCCAAGGCTATGGATATGGTAATTATGGTGGAAGCGATGGATATGGTAGCGTAGGTAATCGTGCCGGAGGTGCCCCTGGTAGCAATGCTGCTGGTGGCGGCGGAGAGATGCAAGGGGGCTATGGTGATGCCAATGGTCATGGAGGATATGGGGCTGGAGGTTATGGAGCTCAGGCAAATGGACCTCAGATGGGATATGGTGGTGGATATGGTGGGGCTAGACAAGCGCAGTAGTCATAGCTCTGCTCCAACTGATTCATCATGGACCATAGAAGTTTGCCTTTGGAGTTGCTGGGGAATAGCCTATTTCAATCTCAAGCATACTGTTGGACTGGTTGGCTTGCTTTATTCCCAGTAGTTTGCAGTAGTTATCTTGCTAGCGTTTAATAATAATTTTGTTTTTTGGAGTACTAGTTGCTTCTTTTTACTATTGTTTTTGTTTGAGTTTAGTTTGGTATCTGGTGTGCTCTTTGATGTTTATTTGCTGTTACTGCTGCTCTATTAGACTTTTACTGCACTAGTGATTAAGCTGTATAAGCTTATATTGAATCCGTTTATTTGGTTGGTATATTTTTAGCACTGTATTGATTTGCTTGTTCCTTGTAGTAGCCTTGATGAATCAGGTGAGCAGGAAATCATGAGTGCATGTGTTTAATGAACTTAAATCTTCTGTAGTTACCTTGTGTTTGTCCTATGAAGTAGGAACAGAGATTTAGTGAAGCTTCTCGTACTGGTAGAGATTGGAGCTGTAGACAAAGTTGGGTTGATCAGTTCGTAATGGATAGAGATAACGTAGTGGTAGACTGGTAGTTGAAGCTTTAACTCCTGGCAATAATCAATTTCTCCCTGTATTTGCCCTTGTTGTACAGGAGAGGTGCTCAAGCTCTGAAATGGGTGGGCTTCACACAGCTAAATGCAAGTATGCGGTGGAATCTTAAACATGCAATCGGTTTTATGGTGAGAATATTCTGATGGCGTAATGGATTCATGGGACTGATCAACCCAAGCAAGGTCTCCTCTGTTCCAATCTTCTGTCAAGTGTCAACGTGTGGTGGGCTGGTGGGAATTTTAAGCTGATCTCCATCTGGTATGTTGAGTTTAATTTAGGATATTTTCTTCCTTCCTTACATTTGGTGGAGGAATTTGTCTATCCTAGTAGGAAATTTTGACGACGAAAGCTAAGTTATAGAATAATTTTGAGGAATTTTCTGTATAGTTTGTCACATATAGATGCTAGTGGGCCTTTGCCCTTCTGAAGTAGTCTCTCTCTCTTTGAACTTTTGAAGTAGTGAGTTAGTACGGATTAGTTCCATTAGAGCTTGTTTTATTTTTTAAGTTTCTTGTGGATGGCTGTTATACTTCGAACTTTAGGAATTTATTGTCACATTGTCCCTATCCGTCATTAGTAAGGATCTACGACGATTTCACTTTAATATCCTTTATGATGGCTGTTTATTCTTCCTGTCTACCCCACTCTTTAAGTGGGCGTATGTTTCTCAACTCAGTCATAATCTATTTTTTAAGGCATCCGAAGATAGTTGCTGCTAATATAATTTCTAGTGGGGGTTGTCTTGTAATTTTTGCATCACATTTTTTTTGGTAGAAAGGAACACAGAATTAAGCTAAATTAGAGTTTGTACTAGAGTTTCCCTGCTAGGAAGCGTATGCAGCATATTACAGTCATCCATAGTACCTGCATCACATATTACCGAGATCATGTTTTCACTTTTTTTCTCCCGTCAAACTTATATTAGCTGATTGTTCTTTGAGAGCATTGTGCCTCATTATATCAAGCTTTTTTGTTTAGTATTTGGGTAGTTATTTGGTTTCTTAGGGGCACTCTTTGCATGCCACAATCACAGTACTAGCTTCTCAGGTGCTTACAGGTTACATCTGTGTAGGTACTCCGCAAGTGTGAAATGAGAAAGATTGTTTAGTCTCATATACTCATATCCGTTCATTATATGGTTTATTTCATTTTGTTTCGTAGCCATGGATTGGCCGAATTCAACTCGTGTTTTCTTTCTTGCCTTTTCAATGATTCGTGATTTCGTTTCTTTTCAATTGAATTGAAGGAACGGTCAGATGCCTTTATTTTCTTCCTTCACAAAGAAAACCTCGTATTCTCGTCACCGAGATGTATGCCAAGACTCTATTGCCAATTGAGTGATACGGCGTCTGTGCATTTTAGTAGCAAAAGTGAAGCTTGCGAAAGGTCAAGAGTTAAACCGAATAAATACAATCAATAGTATGACTAAAAATAAATACTACCTCCGGTCCAAGTTTGTTGCAACTTTGAAATATTTTATATCTCACAAATAATACCCCAAAGTTGCAACTAACTTGGACCGGAGGTAGTAGATAAGATTATTTCATTTAATTTTATTTTGTCTTACTGCCATGCTTGTACAAAGCTTTGAAAAGCACATCGTACACCAAGCTTAGCTAATTTTAGCTTGGTCTAGGCAAAGGAGAGCACCTTCCAACCATGAGGTTGGAGGTTCAATCTCCGCTAGTGAAAATTTGGGGGTGGGATTCCTTTACCTTCCCCCACTCTCCCAAAAAGGCACACCGCATATATTTATTCTGCTCCGTAAAGCTAAATACGGAATAATTGGTAAGTATGCTTGCTTCCCACACCAATTTGGTTGATCCATATGCTCAACGTATTAGGAGTTTCATACGAAGTGTCTTACAATCTTGACATTTGAATAAAACAAAAAAAATAGAGAAAGATTTAGAAGGGGCAGGAAAAGGAAAGGAAAAAAATAAAAAAAAAAAAGAAAGAAAAAAAAGAAAAGAGCTGTCTAATTTGTCTGTCTCAAAGAAAGAAGAAAGTGAATAGTAATAAAAGTGAACTAATTCTTGTTACAATGATTTATAATCCAGAAATCCCAACGTTCCCATTTTCAAAAAACAAATTGTATTGGAGCCAATTTTCCTTTCTATAACATCACTTTTCCGTGTTACTTTTACTCCTAACCAACCAACCCCTTATTCTTCACTTCTTCTACCACTACTGTCACCCATTTGATCACTTTCACAACTATCACAAGACATAGCTCTCTCTTTCCATTACAGAGCAGGGGAGGGTTCGAGCACAATCAAGCAAGCGAGCTCGAGATAAGCAGACAAGGGTAATGGGGTGGACCTTATTTGCATGTTTTGGTGGTACAAATAAGAGAAAACGGCCTAAGTCAGCCTCTAAATTTGGTTTCAAAACCAGAAGAGTTAAACATCTTATCTCAACTTCTTTTCTTTCATTTTTCCTAAAATTTTTAACTGTTTGAAACTCAGATATGTATGTGTTCTGTTTTCCATTTGTTTGACAGAGAATTCGAGGATATGAACCATTGCAGTTGGATAATTCTGAAGAGCTGGATGCACCACAGATCCTCGGCAGCACAAGGTTATTCACGTTCTTTTCTTCAACAACTGTAAGAAATGCCAGGTGAATTTTTGCGGAGTAATGATTTGTTATAATGTAGGGAGAAGCCGAAAGATGAAACGAAGACAAGGATCAGAAAGAAAGTGAGGTTTAATTTGGAGGTGGTAACTTATGAGCCGCTGAGCTCACAAGAGGATGAACATGATGACAACAATTGGGAAGAAAGAGGCGACGAAGAAAGTGATCAAGCAGCAGCAGCAGCAGCAGCAGTAGAAGCTTGTCTAATCTATGCACCTCTCAGTAAAACTATCTCAACTGAATCAAAGCTGCCGTTGTACCCTTCAAACTACAGATACAACTGTTGTTATGACGGTGAAGATGAATATGACGAGGTTGAGGATGATGATGATTATGGTCAGCTAAGTGATGATGATGATGACATTGATAATGATTATGAAGATGATGATGGTTGCACGATTGATCCTCAGAGCACATACCATGAGAAAGTAACAGAGGAACTTCACGATTGCTCTTCTGTGCCTCTTATCAGTTCTGCAACAAACGCTCGACTAAGGAGCCACTACATAGTACCAGTGCTGAACCCTATAGAGAACCTTTCTCAGTGGAAGACAGTCAAAACAAGGAAGTGCTAATTTTGAGTGTGAGTGTGTGCATGATTCTATTTTCCTATTTTTCAAAATGATTATTTGTTTGTGTGTTTGTGTATGGCCAAGTTTTACTGATCCACATACAGCCAGTATTCCCCTCCTGTAATCAACAGATTATTTTTGGCCTGAAAGAATAATATTTTGGGTGTAAAATTATTCTAAGCTTTACCGATACTAGGATAAAACACGAAAACAGCACTACGTAGTTAGATGATGGGCAACATCATTCCCGTCACTCTCATCCATGAGACCAGAACAGCTAACCAATGCTAACAAGAATCAGAGTATCTGAATTAAGGATTACATAATCCATATAGGCATGCTCTCGGCTATAAAAACATCTCTGCACACTGTAACAAGCCAACAAGAGAAGGGCACCGAGTCTCATATGCTACATAACTACAAAAATCATCTCGAATGATATGTTTACAATCTAGTCCAGAATAATTATACTATATAGACAGAGATGTTACAGAGGAAATGTTGGCAAACGTAATAGCAAAATCTGGAACGGGAAATAAAATCCCGAGCAAATCACAAGAAAAAACCAGAGAGAAAACTTTGAGATCCATTAAGTTGTTAAGTGTCATTCTACAACCAGAACAAAGATTTATATACTGGAATTTGTTTCAGAGTAACAGAAGTACAAAGTATTCTTACTGACAAAAAAAAAAGGGAAAATAAACACACTGAAACTTACAAGAGCTCATCTTTTTGCATCTACCTCACTTTTAGGAGGACATGCTGCAAGTGTCGTCGTGGATTTTTACATTCTCCATCAGTCTTCAATACCCGTTAGGTTAATTAAGCTCTGTAAAACTAGACAACTGTCGCAAGTGCAAGCTGATGCCTATGAGCAAAAATTTCCATGGGCAAAAGAATGCTTCCCAAACTCAGTGATCTTGAAATCAAGATTCAAGATGAAGTGCAGTCAAGTAAAGTTGTATTTCATGATTCAAAAATCAGACTTAGGAAGTGACAAACTCAGTGAAATATTCCAGCAGAATATTGCAGATTGGTGCCCATGGTGGGTGTAAGAATAACATCTACTAAGTATAAGAATCTACAAACTGGTGTTGGTATTGAAGTAAGATCTACATTATTGTACAGAAACAAGTATCCGAATCCTCATCGTCATCACTGTCGCTTACATCACTGCAGCAGAAAAAAAAAATCCTCCAATAATATCAATATACATTTAAATATAGGACATGTACAATATACACATTCCAATTCACTTTAACACCAGGAAGCATCAAATAATAACAATATTTCAAACAAAAGAAATCCTACAGAATCTTAAATTGTGTGTGTGTATTTATATATATATCATATATTAGCAAAATTGAGTCTTGAAGAAAAGCAAATCATTCAGGGCAATAATAGTACACTTAAATCACCCACAACTTAGAGAATCTCTTCATTAAACATGAGTCGGTCCAATCAATCACAATTAATAAAATAGCCAAGCAGCTACTCCCTACATCTACTGAAAATTGCCCTGTATACCGTTCTAGGATGTCCCTTTACTTCTCTGCCTAAGCCTTAATAAAGTGATTACGAGGAAATGGGCCACTCAAAAAGAAGCAGAGGAAGGGAGTTGCTATATTAATGAATAACCAAGAACAGTTCTCTCTTAGATCAGCAGCCAAAAGCTGGATTAATACTCAGTAGTTGATCTAAGATTA
The DNA here is from genome assembly GCF_948465745.1 of Chenopodium album. Taxonomy (NCBI): domain Eukaryota; kingdom Viridiplantae; phylum Streptophyta; class Magnoliopsida; order Caryophyllales; family Amaranthaceae; genus Chenopodium; species Chenopodium album. The sequence goes on along the minus strand of NC_137856.1, from coordinate 32,462,766 downwards.
AGATAGGCGTGATCACAATTTTTCAGCATCAAACCCACATTAATAAAACTTGCACTTGCAATATAATTCTTATTAAAAAAAAAAAAAAACCTTGCATCTGCATTAATGGTCTAAAGTGGTAATTGCAAATCTACTGAAATTATGAGGATGATTTTTCATTAGTTGGCAGATTAAAGATGTCGCTTTCCAGTAGCCACAGCCTGCCTTGTTCCCAATCTGCTCCCCCCAACTATTAATGTATATAAAGTCCTATAAAAAACTATATTCTAGATGGTGCAAACATTTGAATGTATACAGCTTATAATCTTATATGCCCCTCATTTCAATAGAGTCCAGACAGTTAAACATTTACTAGCGATATCTCTTATTAAGTAGCAAATACATAACATTTGGTCATTTGCCAATATATAGTACCAAAATATGCAAAAGTTAGATTTTGATGAATTTTGAAAAGTTTACATAATGCCAGGTAAAAAGATTGGAAATGGAAGAATCTTCAAAATATTTGATCTGCCATTCAAAAGCGATTAAACGTGTTATATTACCATACAATACTTTGACATAAATTTCCATAAAGACTAAGAAATAAATCAGATAACTTCCAACAGGACTTCTGTAAAACAGAAATCCTCAAGCAACGCTTTTATAGAAACTTTAGGTAGCAAAATTGTCACAGAAGAAACTAGCAGATATCATTTTATGCATCATAGAATATTCGATGCTCTTGATCATGAGCAGAAACAAACAGATAAGCACCAGGCCAAGAAACAAACAATGCAAATAGTGGCTATCAAATTTTCTAGAAGTTATTGATGAGCTGTTGATGTCAAATCAGATTTTCTTGATTGGACACTACCAGACAAACACCCAGTTCAGCAACCCTACCTTCATACACATGCTTGCATATATTGCATTTTGCTTTACTACCAAATTTAGATGAAATTATCGCATGTCAAGCTATGTCCCTCTTTTGATATAAATCAAGTCAAGGGAATTAGAGTGTAGAGCCAGTCCAAAAAGATCAATTATGCAATGAAATAACAGTCATAATTTTTCAACAAACTTCCAGTATCCAATGATTTGTAACTTGTAAGGGCTTCCGTAATGCTTGGTTAAAATCAGCAGTATATTTCTTTTTCCTATTATTAGCTAAGAGACAAAGAGTTACCATTTGATTGATATTAGCTATCTTATATGTAAGTAACCAAATCTTTGGATTCATAGGCTTGTATTACCTCTTTTGAGTGATATGAAGCAGGCTGTGAAACTTAAAGCTAACACTTATCCTTTTCCTTGCTTGAAGGCATTGTAGCTCTAAGTCCAGACATTTATCTAAAAACTTATATTCGCAATAATCACACATCAAACAATTATTTCACACATCAAATTTTAACCTAGCAAGCTTATATTCATATTCACTTTCTTCAACCAAAAGTTAATTTTTGATATGCACAAGATTTACAGATTCCTAACTTTAAATATTAGCATACAGCTTAAATGCAAGTTAGTTCCTCCTTAAATGCAATTGAAGAATGAGCTAGCAAGATCCCTCGCCAAATAAAAATTCCAACTTTATCATCCAAAGTATCCACTTCAATTTTACAAAAATCAAACCAAAACCAATCCATTATCCACTAAATGAAGCTTGCTACAATGCTACAGCAATCTTTGCTAGAGGTCTGTCTGACAAGTAATATTTATGTCTGTAACTCCTAGGGTATGAATTTAACCTAATCTTCTTCAACAAACACTAAACTTTTGAAAAACCAAACCTGCAGCAGGTAAGCCTAGGTATGATTGTCTAAATGGACTAAACACAAATCCCAACTAAATCTCTTCTAGAAGCCAAGTAGTAACAACAATCTCAACACAAGGCTAATACCCATGATCTTTCATCTTCTCTGTTTTATTATTTAAAAAAATGGCATTAACAATACCTACCCTCCATTTCAAGACCAAAAGCTCTGTATTAAGGCGAAATTCAAAGCTTGCAAACCAAAAACACACTTGTACACCAAAAAAATGTATAACATAAGATCACAGAAACTGAATGGCATAATAGAGTGATCATCAATGCATAACTACATCAGTCGTAATCATAGTCACAAACATATACATATAGAGATATCAATGAACTAACTAGGCCGAAAATCGAAATCCCAATTCTATAAGCTTATCACATCATTTACATTATCTAACAACAATTCTAAAAGCTTATCACATCATTTACATTATCCAACAACAACATAAGGTAAACCATAAGATTGCATAAATAGATAAAAAGTGATTAGAAATGCCTCAATACCTAGGTTGAAATTCCACTATTTCAGCAAGTTTATTACCACCATTAGTATCATTCCACTGAACTTTCTTTATCTTTGACTCACCATTTGAAATTTCGCCGTTTCGAGGCGATAGCAATCTCTTTGATTCATCATCCTCCTCTTCCACACCCTCTGTAGCTTCCTTTTCAGGCTTCAAGCTACTAATAAGTGGCTTAGTTTTTGACTCTTCACCATTTAAATCCATTGAAAACCCAACAAATTAACAACCTAAGCTCAAATTTTCAAAAACCCCCACTTTACCAATCCAATCAAACCCTCAAAATTTTTCAAATTCTTACATAAATGGAAGAAATTTCATGTACCCATTTGATTAGATACCATAATCATAAACCAAAATATCGCCATGAACAAACTAAAATCCCCCAAAAAAACCCAGATCAAATTCACCAAAACCCCTCAATTTTACCCCCAAAAATGTCGAAATTTACAGCAAAAATGAAGAATTTCTAGTACCCAGATGATTACAAGAGGACATCAATGTAGAAAAACAAAAACCCAGTTCAACATTACCTTAAATTTGGCAAGCTATTTGGTTAGGTACAAAAATATGCATAAAAAATAAATTCAATAAATAAAAAACGACCTTTCAAGAAAAGGACACAAAGAATTGGGGCAGAAGTTGAGGATCTAAAAACACCCTCACACTAAAAGCTTTGAGAGAAGGAGAGAGAAAGAGTGCAATTAATTTTAGAAAGAGATTGATAGGAGAGAGAAAGAAAGATATAGTTTAAGAATTAGGGAATTTGGAAGAAAAAGAAGAAATTGGTTGGAAATTGTATTGTAATTGTAAAAATACACAATGATTTTAGTTTGGTTTTCTTGAATCATAATGTTGATAACGATGACTTGACCTCTAGATCTAGCTTTGGTATAACGATTCAACGGTTGTTGTTGTTGCATTTGTTGTTCAACTATTTACCGCCAACAGATTTTGCCCCCACTCTTTGTTTTTTTGTGTCACAAATCAAGATTTTTAAATAATATGGGTAACAATGGTAAATTATTTGTTTAAGTCGGGTTTGGTTTAAGTCATATTTGGTCTGATTTGCTTTGAATGTGTTTCGAATCGGTTTATATTTAGAATATTCAATATCATCGTATAAGTTATAAATTGAATCAGGTTAACTGTATAAAAATCAAATTTGGCTCAAAGGTAGCCCTATTATTCGATATTTATATATCTTTATTTATTGATTTAGACTGTGAATCAATAAGCACCAAAAGAAAAAAAAAAAAAAAGTTAGACATTTTATTCTTGCTATGCAAAACAATTAATAAAAGAAATATTCAATTATGTAAAAAAAAAGGGATGAAATATTCAACAATTGACTTGGTAAACTTGGTTTACTTGGTAAATTTTGAGGTGTTATCCTCAAAATTATTTTGTTTATATCTAGTCCTTAGTGAAAAATACATTTTTTTTTAATTTGCTCTTGAAGTGTGTTATCTTTAAAATCAAACTTGATTAGTGAGAAAAAAACTAGCTATAAGTTGTATTTAGGCCCGGACCCAAAAATAGTGTCATTTCATGAAATTAACAAACTATACTTATAAATAAAATAAGTAGGTGTTTTAAATGAATATTATTACAATCAGATAGCATAAGAGAACATAAAATATGGTGTATCGTATGGGTAAGGCTAGTGTAAGAAAGCAAGGTTGCTTGTATTGAGTCTTGCAATTAAACTTAAGTCATCCATTTTTGTCAAACTTAGGATCTAAGCTGATTAATTGAACTGAACTGAAGTGAATACTTTATGAGAGGAGGATATTAGAAACTAAACTGAAAATAATCTGAAGAGAACATATCCTTAATGGTTGAATTATTGTATTGACAGACGAATTTTAAGTAACGCCTACCTAAAAAAATCCGTCCAAACGAATGAGTGTATACCGTACCAAATGTCATTTTTCCCTCAAGGATGGGGCAAACATAAAATTGGTACAGCACCTAGTATCATTATTATTACAGAGTACACTACATTTAATCAACGATGAGACCTCAGTCTGTTAGTGTCGGCTAAGTGGTAGAGAACTGGAATCTTCTTTTACTAGATTTGTAGAAAGTGCAAAAATCTATTGTATATTCTATCAACCACTATCATTTAAGCGTGAAACCCAGTAGTTAACAATTACGAGTACTTTGATTAGAGTTGTGTACGACCCAAATCCGTGCAAGTCCACTTGTAAAGCCAGCGTATTGTGTACATGTATCAAGCCAAGAAAAATTCGTGCCATGTCAAGTAGGTGTCAAACTTTAATACATAGGGCCGGCTCATGTACAATCGTATCGTGTTAGATTAGGATGATACATGAACCAATATATTTTACTCATGTCTCCTATCAAAATTTTAAAATAATGTTAATACATGATATGAGTACATAGTACATGACTTTCGTATTATATTACGTTAGATCAATGCTATGCTAGACCCACATATAGGCCCACACACGCTAACTGTATATACAATATGATAGTCGGTCCAACCTACATACTCCTAATCCTAACCCTAGAGTGCTTTTTTTTTTTTTTTTTTTTTTTTTTTTTTTTTTTTTGATAGTTGGTCTCAAGTTACTCCTAGATATCTTATCTATATAGATTTAAGTTATATTATGGACTATTAATACATTATTTTAAAAAATCCAACTAACACTAACTTTCAATGGGTCAATGATTGAGACAAGATCGATGCAGTGACACTAGCTAGCTTAGATTAATTTGCTTCAAAGATTAACTACTATGATTATAACTTAAAAGACACTCATCAAACCAAACCACTTACTACTTCAGTTGGTTCACCACTCACAATTCAGTCACATTTTCTAACTTTTATTACCTCATTTTCATCAATTAACATAAAACCACACACATGAGGATTATTATTTAAGGGAAAGGAAGGAAGATAGTTAACTAAAGATGGGTTGTTTCGGGTTGGATGGCGGTAGAAGTAAGAAGCTTAAGAATGGTTGCTTTGAACGTTCATCCCCTGCATTACAACAAATCCTACTTCAGCTATTCCGGTAAGTCTTTTGAATGTTTTATAGTTTATATGCCACTTTCGTGTCTTTTAAAAATGGTTGTGGGTCAAGTCATGTCCGTGTACTGTATACTCTAGACTCTAGGTGAAACGACTCATGGCCCGGTGATTTTGTCGTGTGGAGCATCTTAAGTACTTGTTTTTGATACATTTAGATTGATTATTATGGGGCCGCTAGGTGCAAGCTCTCCAGTGATCTGTGTCATGCCAAGCAAGAGGCCAAGGCATGACCTACAAGGGGGACTTGTGTTGGCATGGTTCAATTGAATCATTTCTATCTTTAATGACTACAAAATAAAAGTATTAATGGTGCATAATATGTCAAAGACTTACAAATAATTATGTAGGTTAGTCAAAATATTATGTTGTGTTGCAAAGTGTAACAACTTATTGTTAAATGCTTTTATATACTACTATATGATATGTATGCTTTAAGAAAGCAACGAACCTATTAGTTAGTATAATTTGGACCACCACAAAATACTTTAATTAGTACCAAGTCCTTAAATTAAAGCACAAGCAAACAAGATTACTCACGTAAAGAAAGCCATATTCACAACATCTGTAGTAGCTAAATAGCTAATAACTAGTAAGATAGTCCAAGAGATTTTTTGTCAATAGGTAGAATCTGCATTACGCATAAAACAAGCAAACCAGATATTTTGTATTCCTCTATTTCTTGAAGACGGAAAATCTTTAAGGGATGGAAGAAGTTTCAAGCAAACTATGTGCTCGCGTACTATCCGAGTATGAGACTAGATATTGGAAGAAAGGAGAGGAAGATAATAAAAGTTGGCCCAGCAATAGCAGAATATATACCACAAAACAAGCAAGATGTATTCCAAAATACTCAAGTTTGATAATTATTATGCATGTCTTGGCACCATCAGTCCATCACTACATAAAGTGGTTTACACAATAGTAGTAACATCATAATGAATATCAAATAAAATTATGGGAAGTACAAATTTTAAAAGGGTCAAATTTTTGCCGAAAAACTTGTTTTAGACCTGAGAGTTGGGATGAAAGTTCCTGCCCAATTCAGCAACATAGTTACGGTTTTTAATTACAATGATAAGCTACAATTCTTGCTACATCAGATATTTAAGTTAGTGTATTTTGTAGATACAAAGTGCTCCAATAGTGAATGGTAGCATATTGTAGATTGGAGGAAAATAAATAAAGTGTATTTATCATATATATAGACATAATTTAAGCGGATGCTGCTTTTTTTGATAAATCAAGTAGTGTAACTTATTTGAACAAGGTTCCTTAATCTAGCTACATTAATTTTTCCACTCAATTGTAAGCTACATGCTTGCAATTTTAATTAATTTGCAAGCAAGTTCCTAATACTGAACTATCGAAAAACACAGATAATTTAGGCTCAAACTTGGCTAAAAGTTTAAAATCCCTACTCTTAGGCCATATGTTAAGTCATTATCATAATTTAATTTAATTCCAATAAATGCAGCTGATCATAATTTTACATTACAGAGATCAAAAGCCAGTGGAAATTGACCATCATTTATATGAATTTGGGTCTGTGGAATACCATGTTCAGGTAAGCTTCAAATCCCTGTGACTTGTACTTCAAACTGATACACAATTTCGTCTATGGATCAACAATTCTGAATTATAACAAGAAATCCGTTACCCCCTCTGACCTACGTCCCTTAAAGAAGTACGAAGTATAAAGGTTTTAGTCGGATGATAAAGAAAGCGAAAAGTTAAGAGTAAAAACATGTGTGGATGGATGGAGTATAAATGCGTAATAAATTTTTTTGAGCAGAAGACATGAGAGGGAAGATACAATAAGGCCTAGGACATAATCTCATAAGTCCCACTGAAACACTTCTCAGAATGCCAGATGTTTTCCTGGTTGAGTTTATATCAAGAGTAAAGTTGAACTTGATGTACGTTAACATATCTCATTCACTGTTTTACAGACCACTGCTTCAGATCCACAAAACATCTATTTGTCGATTTCAACTCCAATACTCTCCCCCAGAACACTGTTATCACAAGGGCTGTGTCCTTACACTATACAAAGGGTGAAAGATATAAGTCCTAATGTGGTGGAAATACTTCACCCGGCAAGAGATGGATACCAACTGACATTACAGCTGAATACTGCTCATATTCCACAAGGCAAAGGTTTGCAACCCCGAACTGTCTGCAGATACATTTTCTACAACAGAAAACAGAATAACATTGCATATTAGCTCAGAAAATACAAAGTGAAATTTATAATCAGCAAAGTTTAGTAGTGCTTAAAACGATTCACCTTATTCCTTTAAACTACACAGCAACAAAAGATCTCATGATGCATTTAAAATCACTTTATCCATTCATTCTCCCTTAGCACAATGAAAAGATTGCAAGAACAAGCTTGACAATTACAATTTGATCTAATTCATAGAACACTCCTATATTTCTTACAGCTGGAGTGAAGATAATTAAGGAGATTGCTGCAGTAGCATCTGTAATATTGAGCTCTCAACTGAAAGAAATGCTCCGAAATTTTAGTTCAGAGGATGCTCCAGAAGGGACGTATAAACCAATCAAGTGTATATATCACCCAAGAGAGCCCCTCTTTGTCATCAGACAGGTAATAACAGCAATTCTAGATGAAATGTTCCTATTTACTCTTACAAGAAATACATCCTTGCCCCTCTCTAGTTAACAGCATCATGATCATTGTAGGGCTTTGTGTTTGATGCGTGACATATATGTGCTTGACAGCCGCAGAAGATTACTGTTGTATTCCCAATGAGATTCAAAGAAGCTTCAGATGTGGTTATAGCAACGTCCTTCTTCCAGGTTTGTGGCTCATCCACCATAATTTACATCATATCCTTAACCTAACTTCATGTCGATCATCCAAATGATGATGATTTCTATAACAGGACCTCATGGACATTGGAAGCTCTGAGGCATTTGCTAAAGCACCTCCATGCACGTGGTCACCTATTCCTCCTCCAGAGTTGAGAGGAGAACTCATGGAAGACTTGAGCACCAATGGAGGATTTGTCTCTTTTGGTATCAACTCATTTCATACTAAGTCTATATATTAAATCTAATTCACTTTAATTGGCTTAAGTTATACTGATGTTCCAAAAACTGTCTAAATTGATGAAAAGAAGTGACAGATTAGGAATAAAATTAATAATAGGATGAAAGTTTGTTATTATAGCAAAATAAAACCACATATCAAGAATCAAGGTACTCTAGTGGAAAGTAACAGGTACATCTCCTAATTGCTAATATGTATATGGGTCTCTAGTAACAACATTATCGAGTCAGAAAGTAATACTGCCTCTCTTATCACTCTTTCTCCAACTAACAAGCTGGACTAGAAATAAGTTGATGACCAACTTTTCGTGTGCAGACATATTTTCGCGCCATGTTGATGACAAAAGACTAGATAGTACTGTGTGGAATTTGCTGAACTTCTACACCTATGTTAAATTTTATATAAAGGTACTACTTTTGTAGCTCCCACTGGTTAGAAAACAGCAATTTTACATCTTGATTTAATGAAAGGATTGCTGCAGAGCACCAAGGGATTCATACAAAGAAAGATGAGGCAGAGGTTGGAAGATTTGGTCAAGGTAGAAACCCTACAATATTGCTCTATATCCTACTTCTTCCAGCATCTCACTAATTTGTCGCCTTGTCCAATTTAAATGCAAATTGTTTATCCTTTTAAGCAGTTAAATTGAAAAGTAGATCATTTCTTTTGTCATTGTTGGTTGCAGATTTTGTATAAACCAGAGGTAGAGGAAGATGATCATGAACAACAGGTTCGAGGTATGTCTTGGATAGAGTCAAACTCTAAGACTTTCATGTTATGATGAGTTGTTAAATAATTCCTCAAGTAAAAATCAAGTTAATACTATAAAATAGTCTGCAATCTTGACACTCATTGCTCACTTAATAGAGTTCAAACAAAAAAAGAACATAGTACTAAAAAGTAAAATTACAACATTCTAGGGCAAATCCATAATTTTGTTTTATAGCAGTAAAATGTTGATACCACAAGTTCACAAAAAATAATAATTTATGCAACCATGGAAATGCAGGATGTGGCTGGAAGATAAAGCCTGTCAACTCTTCAAGATTCAGAAAACTCAGAAAACAATATGGTGATTTCAAGAGAAAGGTAAAGAGAATAAGATACCGGATTAGAATTCACGGATTCGGTGAATTGAACAGAAAGATCAAGAGAATCCATCATCAGATTAAGATCCGGGGGCCCCAATGGTTTTGTACCCCCAAATTTCACTCTGCAAACAGATATACAAAATTAGAGTAATTCTATTCAAGTATTCATCAGTGAATTATGGGTGCACAAGGACCAATTAGCAGCTTAGCAGCTTGGTAATGGGCAGCGGCTGGCAGATTACTGCAGCTGCAATCTTACAGATTACCACAGCTGCAAGCACACCAAGCAGCTTCTGGCACTTTCCATAATACTTCTTAACTGTAGCCACAGATGCTTATGTAAAGTTAGATGAATTGAGTAGCATACTTATCTAACTACAAAGAGCAGAAATATGATGCCCTGCAGAAAAATCAAAGAAGCACCATCAGTTTGTGTCCCTCCTTTACATCTTTATAGATCCAAATATTAGAAGTTAAAATCAACATTAAATTGAGATGGTTGTTTCACTCTATTCAAAAGTTGCTTGAAGATCGAATTTTAGATTCACAGACACCAATCCCATTCAACAATATAGTACTAAAGACAGAAAGTTAAACAAAAAATGCTGCAATTACTTGCAAATTCAATACAACACACATTTCTATGATGCCAAATTGTATCATCTTGAATACAATCTACTAATCATTACTCGTACCCTGCATAGATTACTCTATATTATTGGGGAAGATGATTGACGGAAAAAATAATGGGAATCTATCAGCATCACATCTCGGAAGTATGAAAATTAGTTACCTTTTCTCAGTATCAACAATTAGCTTCCAAGGTTATGAAAGTACTCCATACCAATTAAACTATGACTCTCCTTCTCCTGTTTGACATATGCCTTATGTGAGTGGCAGAGTAGAGCACTAGAATCCAAGCTTTACATGAATGTCGTCTCCTGTTCCTGGTCATGCCCACACTCTTGCTGAGAGACTTCAAGTCAATCTGAGTAACAAGCTATCACAATAAATCATACTCAGACCCATCTAAACTCATTACCACAGACCTGTCAGTCTTCCTCCTCCTGTTCCATCTCATCTTATCAGTACCATGATCCAATACTACCAGTAACAACTCACAAACAGTGCTGCATTCTTGTACACTACCTCCGTGCAGATTTAGTCATTACATTACTTATTCAGATAACACGTCTATCAACACAGCAGCTGATTTCAGGAGGAGGGAGTAATAGCTAAGCTTCAAAAAAGCATATAGTTGTCATTTACATTTCCACAGGACAGCATAGCCAGCACAAGGCATAGTTTCCAGAAACTCGGCAGACAGCATGAATTTTTAGAACAATTCTCTACGAAATTTAATAAAACAACTAACCCCAAGCATTCCAGTTACCGATAGAATTGGCATTAGTGCATTGGTGCCTCCCATTTCGTAACATCATAAATATAACTTCATTAAGAAAGAAGATACACTGTATCCTCAATTATAGATTCGTCACAGAAAGATTAGATGACAAGTGAATTTTGCATAGATAGCTACATAACAAAAAATATTTGTACCATATAAGCAGAAGGATTAATGAAAAAATTATAGCATTATTGATGTTAAATACATTACTGTTATAGTATACATTAACAAAAACAAAAATATCCTAATGATAGTATTCTCTGTCAAAACAGAAACTATAAGCTACACAAAACTTTTGAGTTATCTACCTCCAGAGAAGAAACACTCCACTGATCTCCTATCCACAGCAACTCAATTTCCCTCAATACAGATAGATATAAGAATAGAACCACTACTCCAGCTCAAATTCAGGAAGCTGCTGCATTGACATACTGTGAGACTCAATTTTCGCCAACAACGGTCCACTGCCCTCGCCGCATCTCAAATTCTCCTTACATGACAACAATCCAAACAACCCAAGACAAGCAATGATAACTACAATGGCATGCCACACAAACAACAACTTCATCAATGCAATACCCCTCAAGCTATCCTCATCAAGATCACATTTAACATCAACATTCAATTGATTAGGCAACAATGAAACCTCCTTACAACCTTTCAACCCAAATGCAGAAGTATACAAATTTAACCCAGCTTGCAACACCCAAGTCCCTTTAAAAATCATCCCACTAGACAGGAAAAAATCAGCTAAAAAGGCGGTAGGCCGAATCGACAAATACAAGCAAGAAAAGGCACAAATTAAGGTTAAATTACCAAGCAAATCATACACATTGCTGCTAACACCAGTAAAACCATTACCATTGATGAAATACTCAATCAAAAAGAAAACCCCAGATAAAAGAAACAAAAAACTCTCATTAATACACACAAGATCATGAATTTCTCTCAAACAAATGAGAATTAAAAGTACCCAGAAGAAGAAAATGACACCCCCATGTTGAAGAAAGGAAAATCTGTAAGAGGGGTGGCCTGAAAATGAGAGAAAAAGAAAGAGGTCAGATAAAGCAGCAATGGGTAGGGCAATTAGAAGGGCATAAAGGTCAAAATTTTTCCATTTAGGGTCGATGAAAAACCAGGGTTTTGAGCGGTAAAGAGAAGGATCTTTGAGGAAGAGAGAGAAAGAGGAATACAAGCGACGAAATCCAACTGGGAAGATGAACAGAAACGTCGAGAAATGGGTTGCCAGTGATCCCATGACTGTTTAATTGATTGTTTTGTGTGAGAAAGTTTGTATATTTGAGGATCAATTGAAAAAATTATTGCAGAATTGTAAGAAATAGGATCATGGACATGGTTGATCGTTGTTGCGATTGATCATTTTCAATTTTTCGAGTTTACCGAATTGGGCGTATTTTGAGTCCTTTTTGACCAAAGGGAGGCAAATGAGCCAAATGTTGTCCCGAAGGGAGTAAAAGCACAAGTATACACATACGGAGTATTTTTAGTCTTACCGAGTATTTTGATCGACACATAACTTTTTTTTTTTTTTTACATTTTGATCGGCACATAACTTTAGATAAAGAGAACACGACTCATTTTTGGTCTGAATAAGCTACTCGTACTTTGTATGCTAATTTTTTCATCCTCAAACTAAAAAGGTTTTTTTTTTTTTGCTTCGAATATTTAATATTTAAACGTCAAGGTTTCCTCATTAGACAAAAAATACGAAAAAAAATTATGAACACATATATTAGTAGTTTAACACGTAAAAAAAATAGTAGCATAATATATAACAAGTACAAAACTATTGAGTATTTCTTCCAATTATATTTTTTGTCCGCATAATCAAAACCTAATTATACGGAATAATCATTTTACCCCACTTATGAGATTAAGGACATGTTCTCTTCATCTTAATTTCAGTTCAATTCAATTTAATTCTTAATTTCCTTCTCTCATAAACAATTCATTTCAACTCAGTTCAATTCAGTAAATCTGAACATGCTTTAAGATTTTGATTGATTGATAATCAAAACCTACATTGGATATATACATTATGTGGTTTAGATCCTTACCACCCAAATGAAGAATTGGTTCAAAAAGATTCAATAAATTAAAGGAAAAATTGACATTTGCTACCAGCAAAAACACCTCGTGTCACATTTGCTACCCGTTTAATTTATTATTTTATTTTACTACTACCAAATCCCAAAATTAGAGATTTCACTACCTGTTGTCTTATGCCGTTACTTTTTCGTTAGTGGGGCTCAACCACTGTTCAGCCACCACACCACCACCCAAGCCACCTTACTACCACCGTCCAACCTCCTTTTCCCCATCAACACTGCCCCGAAACCTCACTGCCACCCCCTCCCCTCGCCGGCGACCAGCCAGCCCCTTCCTGTCGTCAGAGCTAAGCCTCTTTCCCCCGACTACCACCGCTACATCATCAGCCCCCCTCCCCTATTCAATTTCTTTGGCTGCTCTAATTCGCTTCTTCCATCCACCATCATCAAAAATCAACATCTTCAAACGCTTCACCTTCAATCATCATCAAATCACAGCCGTTGATTCGATTCAACGCATCTCAATTCTCAACCGCCCAATTTCATCAATTTCGCTCTAGAGTCTCTGAATCTTTGGTTGAATTGGGGCGTTAATTTCCAATTATGGGGCTCCAAATGCTAAAATTGCGGGCTGAATTAGAGTTTCTTGCGGGCTGATATTTGTTCGATTGGGCTGTCGGTTATGGTGGTGCGGGGCTGCAGGTGGAGTGCGCTTTTTGAGGTGGCGCTGCAGCCTGCAGGCAGCAGTGTTGGTTCTGAATGTGCTCGTTGTAGTGTCACAGTGGGGGTTGAAGTGTGGGATGAGCTTGGTGATGTTAGAGAGAGCAAGGAATTTGCATGTGGGTGCGCTGGTGGCAGTTTGCAGTGGTTTGATGTGATGTCGGTGATGGTATGAATGGTGGTGTTGCTGGAGGTGCGGCTGACAGGGGTTAGTGAGGTGTTTGCGTGAGGAGCTGGGAGTATGGGAGTGTTGGTGAGTGGTTAGGTTAATAAATTAGTGTGGTGAAGGATAAATTGGGCCCTACTTAACGGTAACATTGACAGAAACCGTTATATGGTAGTGATAAATATAGTTCGGGAATTTGGGTGGTAGTAAAGTAAAATAAAAGATTAAACGGGTAATAAATGTGACATAGGGTGTTTTCGCTGGTAGCAAATATCAAATTTTCCTAAATTATAATGAGAAACGGATGAATTAGATAAGTATTGCAATCAAATGATATTCGAGAAATATATAACTAAGTCCTATTATTTTCACCTGAATTAAATATTTTAAATAATGATTTCATATTAGTAAAATTAAGTCCAATATAGCAAATATAATTTCAACTCAGTGAAAAATAAATTTCAATCCGTAAAATAAACAACTTTAAAGATCAAATATGATAGAAAATCTATATAAATAAGTTTTAATTGGTAAAAATAATATAAATTCAACAAAATTAAGGCGAAAAGAATAAGACGTGAAGCATAGGGTGCCTCAATTTAGCAAAGGTGTCAAAGACTCAAATCTGACCCAACCAAGCCGAAAATTATTCGATTCAAATTTTGACTTGTTAGGATACAACAATTCAATTATGGAGTAATGAGTACTTCGTACTCAGCATAAATCAAGTTTAAAATTCGATTCAATCCAACCTCACCTGACTTCATCGGACTCAAATATCCGAATTAATAGTTTACATTCCTTTTAAGTACGAGTATAAAACGATTGACACCCCTTACGGTACGACTGTACGAGTATAAATTGTAGCCGATCTGTCTTACTTCTATCTCAGTTGCGGACCATTAAAGCGCCTTGTAATATTTCTATCCTCCATTGAAGCAACTTTCTGAGGTAAGTTGCTCTATTTTTTTTTGGTAATCATCGTATTTCAATTTCACATTCTAGGTTTTATCATTAATCGTAATTAATATAATTGTCAGTATATATAGTAAATTTCGGGTTCAAATTTTTGGACTATTTGTTCTAATTACTAAGTTTCTGAAAGATCATAACCAGCGATTATGTTATTAGAAAGAACATTACGAGCCTAATTTGATAATTGAATCAAATTTGCCCAAAAATTTGATAATTGAATCAATTGTGCCCTTTTCTCCCTTACATTATGTGATTGTTCAACCCTAATTTGATAATTGAAACAAATGTGCCTTTTCTCCTTAAAATTATGTGATTTTTCAAGCCTAATTTGATAATTGAATCAAATTTAGTTGCTAATGTGTTGCAGAACATTATAATGTTTGGATTGAACTATGAAATTCGATCTCTTCCCAAAAATTGAACCTTTCAAGTGTAGTAAATTAGTTGATTTCGATTGTTGAATTAGGGCTTAGAATGAAGCAGTCACAAGATCCTTTCGAAGCAGCATTTGTAGAGCAGGAATCACCACCTGAATCGCCTGCAGCGGCCAATGATACTGAAACCCAAATAGACGCTGCTGCGACTGTCAACGATGCTGATCAGCCTGAGGATGAGGTGGGATTGGAACTTGTAGCTCATCCTAATGTCGCGTCAACTTCAGCTGCTCCACTAGCTTCTACTGGGATTACTCAACCCAATAACAAGAACAAAGATGAAGACGATGAGGAGGAGGAAGACAACATGGATGTTGAGCTCGGGAAGCTCTCATCTAGTGGTGACCCTGATAAAATGGCCAAAATGCAGTATGTGATTTTTAATGCTTTGCCACCATACTATATTACCTGTTCGCTAATATTTGCATTTTTTTACCATCCTTATATATACGGAGTATACATTAGTTTTGACTGTTTGAAACAAGAGCTCGAAAAACACACTTCAACACATCGTTTTATGTGAATATTGAACATGACTGTGTCTGTATGAGCTTCTGATTTAGCATTTTTAGGAATGAACTTATCATCTTAATTGAGTGGTGCCTCATCTGTATCAATATTGGTATTAATTTCATGTGAAGAACAAAAGATTTGGTTCTTATGAACGGGTTTTGTCTTAGCTGAGTTGTTGATATGCTGATTGGATCCTATCTTATACAGACATTGTTCAATTTGGGCTTATGATTTGTAGGGTGTGAGTTACAAGTATTAATATTACCTTCTTATTGAAAGAGGAAGTAAAGTGTGCATTGTGTAATGAGAACTGAGAAGCCTTTTTTTAGCTCATATCATCTGTTTTCTTATGCATTACACTCCATAGTATATTTTTTTCAGATAAATAATAAACTCATTTAAGTGTTACATGCTCTTGTAATCTTTACCTACTAAGGCTCACCCTTGACCTCTTCTATTGCTCTATAGAAGTGTGAGAATACGATCACCAATCCAGTGGTTGAATTTGCAGCTTAATGCCCTTGAATCCATTTGTAGTTATAGAGTATAAATACTTGTAAATAGTTGCCCAAACAATTTATAGGGAGAAGTAAATTCCTCCATGCCAGAAACCAAAACCCAAAAACCCACTTCTTCCTCCGCGCCACCACCGCCTATGGTAGTTCAAAATGCTGCTGCGAATGAAAAATTTTCCCTAAAGGGTTGATATGGCCCTAATTTACACTCTTTTCTAGTAGGGTGTCTTTTTGATTCGCCGCGAAGCGGCCATTGTTGAGGAAGAAGAGGAGGACGACGGGAAGAAGATGAGGATGTGGAAGGCCTTTGTGGGTTTGATCTGCGGAAAGAGGAGAGATGGTGGTGCGTGATGGGTTTGAGATGGTAGTCGATGTGATGGTGGTGGCTGTGAAGGGGTTCCGATGGTAGTCGATGTGATGGTGGTGGACCAGATGGTGGCTATGGTGGTGCTCGCTGCCGGTGGAAGATTGGAGAAGATGGGTTAAAAAACAAAAAAAAAAAAATGAGACTTAAATTAAATGCAGCCTCTTGAATCTCCGTCAATTTGTCTGGCAAGTGGGGCCCACAAATGCAGCTGATTAACAGGCTGATCAACCGGGTCGGCCTCGTAGTATTTCATGATATCTTTGAAAATTCATTTTTTTTTTCCCTCTCTCCTCCCTGTGTATATTGCTGTATCTTTACTTTTTAGAAGATATATTACTTCATCATAAACCTCAAAACATATGATTTGGTTTCATTTCTGTTCATTGCTACTTTTGTCTCTCTATGACTAAAATCCTTTGCACTGCACATAAACAAAGACAAGTTGATATTTGAAAAACTTGATGCACCTTGGATGTAATTAACATGTTTACTTTCTCATGAATGACCGGCTATACTGTTAAAATTACTTTCAGAACCATCTTATCTCGATTTACAGAGGAGCAAATGAGCAGATATGAATCTTTTCGGAGGTCTGGTTTCCAGAGATCCAACATGAAAAGGGTATTCTTCTTTCACATGTTTTTGCTATCTTATGTTCGTCTTGGGAAATTTGTTGCTTAATACTAAAAGATAAAGATGTGGGAACACTGAGAAGCTCACTCTGTTGAATAACGTTGTCAACTTAAATTATGTTTCTTTTTTTTCTCTCTTTTCGTTTTTTCAATGCAGTTGCTAGTAAGTATTACAGGCAGTCAGAAGATTTCTATACCTATGTCCATTGTTGCATCAGGAATTGCAAAAATGTTTGTCGGGGAGCTCGTTGAGACAGGTATGCATTCTGATTTGCTAGGCAAAAATAGTGTGATTTGGAAATGGGTGTGTCCTTGAGAATTTTATCACTATTCTTTTAGTTTATGGAGCACTTTTGGTATTGTCAAATCTTAATCTCAACTTTTAAGTGTCTATACTTTATAGTAATAGAAACTACTAGAAAGGCTACCTTTTTAGGCTTAAACATGCTGCATTCCTGCATATATGAGGCCATGAAGGTGTGGCTGATGCACAATTAACCATTCCATTAGTTTGCTTAAGGTTGGGTGTTAATTTTGAAGGTACTGATAATTCCCAACTAGTTTAACGACTTCTATCTCAAAATTTCATGCGTGCTCTTATCCTTGGTGCATCCTGAATTTTGTTGAGCAATATATATTTAAATGATATGACAAGCAACATAAAATTTTTATACAATGTGCAATATACTTCGTATCATAATTGATGACCTTGTTACTTTTAACTCTTGTGGGTTATACATTGTTGCTGCCTATTGATTGGTCCCGCTTCTGTGTGCAGCTAAAATAGTGATGTCTGAAAGAAAGGATTCTGGCCCCATTAGGCCATGCCACATACGAGAATCATATAGAAGGCTGAAGATGGAAGGTAAAGTACCTAAAAGATCAGTTCCAAGGCTCTTCCGTTAAGGAGTTTATTACCCTAGGGCAACTCTGCTAATCCTCTTGTTAATATTCCTTCATCGATTCGTCATTAGGATCTCTTCTGTAGTCGAAATTTTGCTAGCGCTTCTGATTTATGACAAGGTTGAAGAACCTAAAGTTCCGTTTTCTGAAACCAATTCCTTGAAATGTTGTGATGAAGTTTTTGTAACTATCTACGCTGTATATTGTATCAGTAGTACAGGCTGCAGTCTGCACAGTGCATTTCAGTTGATTGGTGCACCCCAGTTGTGTGGCAATTTACAAATAGAAAGATATTTATATTACAGTCTATTTTCGGCCAGGTTTTGTACAAGAAGTTTAATCTAAACCAAGATCCAAACTCTGATATGCTTACTATTAAAAATCCAAAATACTGAAGAAATGAGAAGCAAAGGAAAATGTATCCCTAAAATTATTTCCTCCAATCTCTATTTTTACATGAATTAAATATGTATAAATCAATAAGTTTCAGAAAACAATTTAAATATTACTACCTGATCAATCTTCAAATAATTACTCAAACAGGAATGGGAGTAAAAATTATCCCTGGGTAGTAGTTTCTGCACTAATATGAATATGATCAATGAGAAATTAATCGCCAAGCAAAATAATTTAGTACTCTATTGTATGGTTTAAACACCAGGACTGAAGGGCACACCGGTTGCAGGCAGCCATTTTTGCCCTGCAATGAAGCGTTCAACGCTAAACTGTGAGACTGCATTAGGCCTAGTGATGATATGGTAGCCTGGCCAGTTGACGCGATTGCGAAGCCTTGCACCAGGCCCGAAATTTCCAAACTCTGCATAGTATAAGGTGCTCAAATACCCTGCACTCTTCCAGGGCATCCACCCTGCTCTGTGAACCAACGGACCCATGTATGATCTCATGATGATTGTACGAGAATATTGTTGCCATGGTCGACCCAAGTACGTGGAAACGGTTCGGATCTTTCCTGCAAGGTCTTCATCTGCCATGATCCGACATCCATGCATCACGATCCCCGTGTTTTGATTTGGGTCAACCCGACCCTGGGCCGTGATGACATTTGCTTGGCCTAAAACTGGCACCCTTGCATAGATCATACAACTTTGGAATACAACAGCCGCGTTCCCAAAAATAATGTCAATTGTACCAAATATGTAACACATTTTGTAGAATTGTCTTTGTGAATGTACAAATAGGGTGTCTTGGTATCCAAGGAATGCACATTTGTAAAAAACTGAAAGATCCGAGCTTGAGCGCAATGCCACAGCTTGGCCCATTTGCGCCCCTGCCGCGTTTTGAATGGTTAGATCACGAGCAATGAATCGAAGTCCATCGATACCTTCAAAATAAAAAAAAAAATCGTTAGATTTTACTACAAAGCACGTATTTAGATTTTTTTTTTTCATTAATCGATCATAAGGTGTACTCTATTAATCACAAGTTCGCAACATATTCGCACATTGAATTTTTTTACGTGTGAAGTATTAATTTGTTACATATTATGGGACAAGAAAAAACAGTGATATATAATAACATGAACAAGTTAATGTTAGCATGAATTGTTGCTTGGCACAAGGGCCACCGTACCAAATGGCAAAGGAAGTACTGACTTTAGAAATAATCAAATGTAAATGATGAACAAGTACTTTAATTAAGTACTTATAAAAAAGTCAGACATAGCAGGATGTTGCTTCAAGTCACTAAAAGTGTGGTCAATGATTGATGCTCCATTAAATACACAAACTTATAAAATAATTGTATGTATAAATTAAGATCTAGATCTTCTATTTTGACTTCTTTTCATAGGAATATATTGTAATTCTCAAGTATTTGGTCATGAATTGCCCTTTTATTATTTTTGGATTAGATAGTAATCTAGCCATTCCTTTAAAGATTAATTAATGGATCACAATCACTACACATTGAGTAACACTACTAAAGTATAAGTTTAATTAAACACTTGGCTAGTCTAGTTGTGTGTTTTTTCGATCATGTATCATAATTAAACGAGTCCAGGCTAGACCACCAACTTATTATCAAAGGTAATTTTTAAGTTTGTCAAAACACAGACCGTTTAAACTTTGGAGTGATGAGGAGAAAAGAATAAAGGAAACCGGTCTTTCTCTAAAGACCTGAATTCGAACTTAGTTTAACCCGACCCTTACGACCCTACTATTGGATCGAGATAAGCTCTATGGAGAATGCCTACAATCATTCTATTAACATATTCAATTCATTCATATTGCATGCATGTTCATGTAACATAGATTGCTAATTGCCTAAGTATATACTACCAAAACTCTTACACAATTTAGCTAATGCAAAGCATATAATAATATAGGAGATGAGTTTATGATGTAACATACCTGCGGTTGCAGAACTATAGGTGGTATAACCAGATCGAGCACTTCTACTACTAGTAATAATGGTATTCCTCATACCATCACCAACCAACATAATATCATCGTTATATGGTCCAACATATATATTCTCCCTATAAACACCTCTTTTAACATGTATCACTTTTCTTCCCGTTATACGGCTCCTAGCCGCGGCATCAATGGCTGATTGAACCGTCCTATAAGGGCTCGAACCATCCTTAGACACGACGAACATAGCTTTTTTGACAGCCAATTTCCTAGACACTTGCACTAACCTCCTTTCTTCATGCCTCATCCAAGTAGGGTACTCGGTTGTGTTACCACTACTAGTAGCATTGACAAATTCTTCTATTAGGCCTTCACTTATGGCTAACCCATTGGATATTAGGTCAGACACGTTGTACGAGACGTGGGGCCAGATGAACGATGTGACGTTCATGTCTTGGGACCCACTCATACAAGTGTCAAGGTTGGTGAGGGAGGAGCTAAGCCAGGTCTGAGCATCAAAGTCAGTGAAACTCGAGTTACTAGTCAAACCATAGAGGGTGTAATTAAGTTGAATTATGGTGTGGCTATAAAGCCTAATGCAATCAGACCACGCTGCTCGCTCACTATGGTTTGCACACTTTTCCCCCCACGTCCACAAGTGGCCTTGGGCGGCCATGGAACGGTCCAAGGCCGCCTCCACCATCATTCTCCTAAAATCGGACTTCTTCTTTGGCTCGAACGCACCTGGTGTTCGAGCCATGAAGTACTTACATGTCTTGGGGTGTGGAACGGTGTCACACCATTTGTTTATATCATCAAGGGGAGCTTCCTCGGGCTCGGAGAATGTACAAGCTATAGAGGCAAATATGATTAAGGAGAGGAATAGGAAATTTAGAGATACCATTTTCTTGTATTGGAGGGCATATAGTTTTTTTAGTGTGTTTTTTGTAGGGAGAAATAAGAGGGACTCAGATCTCTAGGAGAAGTTTGGTTATATAACTAATATATGCAAGAAATTATGAATAGTTGAAAAAAATACAAGTATTGATTATGCTTTGCTTTAAACAATGGATCTCTTTTATAATTTGGCTAGCAAAGTGGTTTTTATGGAAAAAATAAAATGTCAGAAACAACTCATGTCTTAGCAATATTATATGTGATGAATGATGTATTTCTTTACGTAAGTTTTTGCTCATGCACAAAGAGTTCTGCACAAGTCAATAATTATAATAATCATTTGCAATTAGTACTATTCATACCTCCCTCCCTTTTGTAATCCTAGTCATAACCTTAATTAGTGGTAGATTACTGTATAATTAAGTTAAAAAAGGCAGCATTAATTTCTAGCATTAATGTTTCTCCTTCTTTTTTCATGTTCATTGGAAGTTTTTACAAGAAAAAATGGAATTGTTGCGTGATTTAGATTTGAGGAGGAGGATAATAATCATCTATACTTAGTATTTAAAAACACAAACCACAAATTTTTCATCTGACACATGGCATCACAATTCACAAGTCACTCATCACCCCATATGCCACATGTCACCTCCCTTAATTTGTATGTTTAAGTCTTTATGCATTCTACAACTTGTAAATTCACGTAAGAAAATGAAGTGTTTCATTTCCACCATAATAAAATAATGTTCAATTAATTAGTACACATTACATAAACATACGAATTATTATAAAAATGGTCTTTTCATCTTCTAGACTTTAAATATAATTTAAACTAATACGTCATTTCATATCCCACATTTTTCATGTATATATATATATATATATATATATATATATATATATATATATATATATATATATATATATATATATATATATATATATATATATATATATATATATCTAACTATTCCTTCATGTTCTTTCACAATTCTATCCTCACTCTTTTTTTCTTTTAAGTTTTAGAAAAGAAACAATTACTTTGTATAAAAGCAAACCTATATATGAATATAATTAACCCAGGTAATAACCCGTGCAATGAACGGGCCAAAAAGCTAGTTAATCTAAGGGTATGTTCTGTTTAGCTTAATTTAGGTTCTAATTTTCTTCTCTCATAAATAGTCCAGTTCAGTTCAGTTGAACCCCAACCAATTCAGTTAAGTTGTTTTCAGTAAATCGGAACATGCCCTAAATCAAACTACATGACGGATGTTATGCATACAAAAATCTCAAATCTCAAATCAAAAAGATCATAAAAAGGGAACACCGGAACACATACAACACTCTAATTAAAGATGTTTATCAAGTATATGGAATTAAAAAAACACATTATTCTTATATAATCGGTGAATATCGGAGATAGCATAGTGATCCTATTCCTATACCACCTAATAAGGGATAACTCATATGCTCTTCTTACAAAAAATGAGATTTATAAGTGTTCATATATATGGAGAAATCGAAATTCGAGTTTGGACTTTGGACTAATGTATAAGTATATGTAAAAAATCTTTGATATTTGCATTTAATACAATTCAAAGTAGGGCTTGTACTAGTTTAATTAGTAGGTGATATTGTATAAATACTCCTCCCGTTTCTTAATACAAATGCTCTTTCTAGCATTTATTACTCACATAATAAAAAGAAAGAAGCTTTTAATTTAGGGGCGGAGGAAGTAGTGTTGCTACTCCGTAATTGAAAGGAGTCTTTAACCTTCGTGTATTTAACTATTTACTTTGGAAAAATGGAGAAATGATTAGAGGAATGCCACATAAAAGAGGTAAATAGTTTTGTTTGCTTTTGAACATCTGTAACGCACCAATAATTGGAAACAAGGACAACAAATGCTTAAATGGGGTTGTAATTCTAGATCTGCACATGCACATTGCTTGGACATGTTTAAGTGCAACTCGAAGTCTTATACTTGAAGAGTAGTTCAACCACATAAAATTCAAAGCATTAATATATACTTTAGGAATTTAACATACATTTTCTTCTAATGATGAATGTTTTTCATGTCATAAACTTCAAGTTCAAGCAAATGACTAAAATTTTCAAACAAACTGTTGGATTAGGAGACATTGTTGGCACTAGTATGGTTGTATAACCTCGAAAGAAGTTGGGATTGGCCATTTTAAGCAATCTAATCATTCCCTCCTCGCCACCATACTACTAGTCGTTTAATGTTATGTACAATTTATTGATGCGTTAATTTGATAATCAAAATTACATATGTAAATCAAGCGAGTGAAAGTAAAAGTTAATTCTAGCAATTGAACTTTCCACATAAAGAAGTAAAAGTTCTTGTATTCAACCTAACAAATTAAACAAGCTACTATACGATACAACTGAGTATAAGCATGTTATATGTACGCCTAAGACAAAGTTTCAAATATATTGTGTACCATTTATAGCCTAAAAAAGTTTTCCTACATTTAGGCTCAAGGACATAAACTTTGTCTTAAACGATGTACCTATCTTCACATATACAGAATAGAAATAATATACTCCTTAATGATCAATTTCTTAGTACGGAGTATATTATTAAGTTGTTTATTCTCGGCCTTTCTTTCAAGATAATTAGTTAAATGATCAGATAATATAGAAGTCACATCATAAATGCATTATACAACCTAATGACACCAATGATAAGATGCAAAAATAAAGTACGTACGAATTGTAAGGAATTAGTGCTAGATATATCGACATAATGACATTGCAACACACATATAAGTCTCAAACTAGAGCCTTAAAACGAGGCTCTTCCATGTGATGTTACTTGATTTTGCACGAAAATCAATACACCTGCTTAATTAGCTTAATCTTCAACAACAATATAATTAGGAGTAAATTTTAATAAACCAATTGACTACGAAATGTATGTCTTAGATATACAGATATATTGTGTGAATAGGAATTGCTTTTCCCACCCTTTTTTTCAAATGTAATTCAATACTATATGGTTAATTGCTTATATTACAAAGGGGCCAGGCTTGCTAATAAAAGTTGTAGGAGTGCAAGACCAATTTTTTACATTGAGGGCATATTCTGATTTACTGAACTGAACTGAACTGAATATTTTATGAGAGGAGGATATTAAGATTTGAACTGACCTTAACTTAAGCTGTGAAGAGAACAGGCTCTTAGTTCATTAATTGATAATTTTCTTCTAATTCATTTTTATAAACATTAGTATCCAAACGTCCTTAAATTCTAAAAGATTACAATATGAACTAATATACTTCTACCATTTAATTTTCTTTTGAGATAAAGACTCAAAATTATGGAATAATTATCTAATATTTGAGTATAGAATTTTCGATAAAGTAATGTCGATACGTTATTGAGAAGAATTTCTAGGTTGTTTATCGCGGATAGCCATAGCAAAAGGCTTTAATGTCAACATGCTATCTAGAGTACTAAGTAAATGTGAATCAAGAATTAGCGCTTGAATTTGGTTTCTAATACAATAAGTCAGCCTTTGATCCACAAATCATGTTCAAGATTTGGATAATATTACTCATTGTATAATCTATCAATCTCACCACCAAGTCACCAACTATATAAAATGCAATTGATATTCATAATTCAACCTATGAGCCATTGCTATTACCCAAAAAGATTCTTGCTCTTCATTAATCATGTCTAATTCACTACATATAGTTTTTTAAAATAATTAAAAAGGTTCAAATAATTTATTAAATTGGGGTGTTTCAGCTAAAATTTAGCAAAATTAACATAGCACATTTTAAGAGTAACAACGCAATTAATGTTTAAGAAGGAATCCAAGACAGACAGCTTGAATCACGTGCCATGTCCATGCTCATTCATTTCACCAAGCGGGTTTCACTCATCCTCCACCTCTATTCTATGTCTATTGTCAAATACAAGCACTAATATTTCTTTTTATTGAATTGTTTTTATGAATTCTAAGCAAAGTTACTGAAATAATATAGATAAATCATATTCATTCATACATATCAAAAGCTGAAAACCACCCCTAGTTATCAAGTACTCCACTTCATATGTCACATACCGTTTTAATTTCTATAATATACGTCCCTCGTTTCAGGATCAATTCACGTTCTCTTAAATCTCAATAGCTCAATACATGATTTTATACATACATGTCATAAATTACAAGCATATATGAAAATTCAATTATTAACCTTTTGCTTCGGATAAAATGTGATAACTTTTTCCGGGCAATTTTGGGTTTGGATGTGAGTATGTGACCATTGATTCTGAGAGTGTTTGCAAGATAGAGAGGCAAAGGTCAACAATTTTGTATTCTGGCCGCCACCAAGGGTCCCGACTGGTGGTTGATGAGAGAATGGAGGGGTGTGACAAGTGATAAAGGGGGGTAAGGGCAAAACTGGAAAATGATAACACCATTTAAGTCACAAAATTAATAATTAATCAAAAGCACAAGACTTTTAAGAAATTCGGAGTACTATACACACCATATCTATATTGTATTGGTAGATGAAATTAAAAAAAGGTAACAGTCATGATTGGTGGCTGGGGCAAAATTGGATCAAGAATCATGGCCTTGGACAAATGGGCTTCCCTGAAAAAATACCTAGTATTATACAAAGTTGTCTTTCATTTCTCTTGCATTGCACTAGAAGTAACAAGGAGTATATTCATCATGTTTCTAAGAAGGCTAGTAAGTAACCAAGCTGGACATTGCACCAGGAGGAACCAAGTTCAGCAGCTTCGTTGCGACTTGATTGTTAGAATGACTTCGATGATCAGGACTGGTTATTTCTGTATTAATCAACTTCAACAATCGAGATTTATGTTCATAGGCCTAGTTCTTGCTGTGATGATCAGTTCCAGTAGTTGGGAATTATACCCACCATGAAATGGGGCCTAAACCACCATCAGAGTTAAGTAATCCCTATGACAAAGGAATGCTCGTATTATACAGCCATTTGTTCAACCAGAAAAAAAGGGAAGATATACTAGTATAACAGACAGTATAAAGCAAGTTATTAAAAAATAAAAGACCTTAGTTTATTTAAGTGATTTATAATAAACAGAGCTGAAATCTTCTGATTAATAATGAATACTTCTGTTGTTCGGTTAGAAATTAGAACAACTGGTTTGTTCATTAAGGATCAATTGAGTTTTATGGTTAACACCACTGACTTTTATTGATTTTTGCTGATAGTGGTCTTGTTATGTGCACTTTCTATTGTATAGCTATACCAATGCTATATGCACGCACTATAAGTGTCAATGATAATAATCTCTTTTTCCCCCTTCTCTTTTCTTCTCTTATTATTGGCAACATCTTCACAATAAGTGAACAATTATAAGACGGATGAGAAAACTCACAGTGACAACCATTGGAGCAAAAGGCTTTGAGCCTTCTTCTTGTTCTAAAGGGATTGGAGGGTAGTCAACACTAGTAACTTGAAATCGTATCTGCAGATGAGGAAACATAGTAATCTATGAAAATGATAATGGTAGCGACAATATTAAAAAAAAAAAAAATAATAATAATAATAATAATAATAAAAAAAATAATAATAAAAATAACAATAATAATAACAATAATAATAATAATAATAGTATCAACAATAAATAAAAATCAATGAGGGTCCTTACCGCACTTCCGTCATCATAGGATAATTCAAGCTCATTGTAAGTCCACACCCATTTCACTTGTTTGCTGCAGTTCCCCAGGAAAAAATAAATAAATTACAACTAAAGGAAAATGTATATAATTGACTTAAGTTTAGTATCTTTAAACTAGAGGTGCAAAAAGAGACAAATAAAGATAATTGATCTTACGGATCATCATCATGGGGCTCGATATGTGACGGGTCTGGCAGAGCAAAGGCAGGAATGTATATGTCGTCAAAAAACCCAAGAGACACTGTTTATCATCAAATTAATCCACAATACATTAAACCCAAGAAAAAAAAATGAGCGATTATGACGCTGAAAGCTATAAAATCCAATTATAAGCTTAAAAACGTATGAGAGCAGCAGTAAAAATATTAAGATCAACAAAAAGTAACAAGAAACAAGTTAATAACCAATTCGTCCAATTGTAAGCAAGCTTTGATTGCAAAATTATGGCCAAAGCGGAATCATGGTACATCATAATTGCATATGAAAGGTCAGGTCAAATGGAAGAGAGCAGATGAGGGTCAAGTGCCAGATAATGAAGAATATCTAGTTGACAAAATTATTTTGTCACCAATTCCATGATATTTTCTGGGTGACATGATTTTAAGAGGCTAGTAGTCCCAGTGCTATTAGCTCAAAACCAGACAAACACCCCCAACTCCAAATTGTGGTCAATAAGACGAAGATTAGAACATGAAAAGAAAGAAACAGAAAAGTGGATTAATATGAAAGCTCATGCATCCCCTCCACAAGGCATTATTAGATAAGTCAAGAACCATTTTGAAGAACAAACAGGTCCCAGAGCTGCTTCTCATGGTCCTATATTAAAAAGATATAACTACATTTTTTATCTATTATCAGTTCAAACCCTTTATTCAAACATATACATTGTGAATATAGGGTTTTTTGTCCTCCAAGCAACAAGAAACTAAAAATGATCAAACACTAACAAATGGTGCGGCTCCCCCACCCCTCATCCAGGGCTGATATTTTCCTATAACCCAACCAATACAAGTAGCAAGCCTAAGAGCAATTAATATCGGTGCGGCAAGATTCTAAGAAGCATCTTCATCAATAATATCAAGTGGGATGCAAGTAAGACTGTCCCCTTAATCTTCATTCAAATTAGGAGATGCAACATACAAGTACAAAGAAAGAAGGATATGCTAAGGCAAGATTGTATAAATATCAAATGAAGAAAGTAAACGCCATACTCACAACTAAATATTAGTAATGAAGATATATATAGAAAAGAAGACATACATTGTAATCCCTTTTTGTTAGAATTCTTTAGTTTTGCAGCAATAATTTCTCCAACATATGGCCGGAACATGACCATACGAAAAACCACCTGCAGAGCAGAATATGCATGATCCAAGGAAGAAACAAAGATATCAGTGCTATTACGTTCACTCCGGAGTTATCCTATACAAGACCATGATTTTTTCATCATATATCCTTTCAATTTGCAAGTTCAACCTATTCACCCTGCTGTTCATAAGAGGGAACTTAACGACCTTCTAGTGCATTTAAAAATCAAAATTGCAAGAAAGAGATAGATCATTCCTAGAGAAGCTGACAAAGAATAAACAGGCATATGTTTTAAATGCTATTGCACTTCAATTATTTTACACAAGGATGAGGAAGACCTTTGGCATCTCCAATTATTCGACAATCGCTCTCTGTTTATTTTTCTACTCAAAGCTCCCAGTATTTGTTTTAAATGCTATTGCACTTCACACCATCCACCCAATAAAAATATATACGCTATATGATTATACTAAGGTATGATTTTTGATCTTGCATCCTTAATAATTGCTACTATTATAAAAGCTCATTACCTCTTTTATAATTCAATAAACAAATAAATCAATCTAAGTACCCAAAATCCTATAGAAAAAAATACAAGCTCCATACAAATTATGCAAAACCAAAATTCATCAAATAGCCTCCACTTGTCTATTGGGACTAATTCCAAATGACACACCCTCAATCAATTTCATATAATTAAACTTCACAGTCCACACCACATCTCCTAAAAGCTCTAAGCCACATCACCATCTCTCATGCATTGCAATAAAAACTTGTGCACAATTTACAAATCAGGTGAACCTACAATTCTCTAAAAACTTTTGAACTATCCTCAAACCTTTCAGTACAACCATCTATAGTCACTATAAGTCTATAACATTGAATCACCGCGGTACTTTGCATCACCCAACAAGCACACTCCTAGTCACTATACTCATTTGACATATAGGGCCTCAGTTTATTTATCCCAAAATATTACAATAAGCAATTTCTGCTATGACAACACGAACAAAAAAAATCATAACTTTGGAAAATAACACATAATTGACATAATGTAGAAAAAAGCCAATGCCTTCCATTTCAAAATTAAACAAGAAATAACAATATTATTGAAAAAGGTACATTTCTGAGAAATTTATGGTAAAATAATTATCCAAAGCTTCAACTTAATTGGAGTTCAAGTCATTAATTCCAATACCCAGAACTTTTTTTGCAAATTACTCAACCAAAAAAGGAAAACTACAGAAAATTAAAGGAGAAAAATCAGATACCGTATAAGTGGGAGCACCATCAGCAGGTAATACAAAGCCGCCATCAATTGATTTGATATCGTAAATTGATACACACAAACCTGTTTTCGCAATCACCTAAACCACCAATTTAAAATTTAGAATAAATTAAAAAAAAAAGGGGGGGAATTTAATTAATCAGAGTAAATAAAACCCAGAAAACAAAAGGAAAAAAAGATGATAAAACCTTGTCCAAGAAGATAATTTCAAGTTCACCCTTGATAGCTTCTTCTAATGGACGATCAAGTAATTTTGGGGGTAATCTTAATCTGTGCTCAATTTCACTTAACATGAACATTTTTGAGAGATTGAGTACAGAATTGGGCGCCGGAGTATGGGATTGGGATTGGGAGTGGTGGAAGAGGGTTTTAGGAGGGGTTAATTGAACGAACTCAAACACTATGATAGGATGTATTTGGAAATGGAAGGGTATTTCTGAAGATGGGCATGGGCTTGGGCATGGGCCGGGCTAGAGATAGACATGGTCGGGTTGGCATTAGAGGTGGTTAGCACACCCGACCCGATTCGAAACCGATCCAAAAAATATCCGATTTAGATTAGGACTTGCGTGGACATGATAATTTAGTATGACTTAACTTTAAAAATTTATCCGACGCGAATCGACAATATCAAACCCGATCCGATCATCCAAATTGACACCCCTAATTGGCATGAAGGCTATCTAAACATGACTTGGAAAAGACCCAGCTTGGTATGAAGCTGTCAAAGTCTGATATGGCACGAGAGGCACGCCGGTGAACCATGGGTCATGCATTGATAATATTTTCAAAATTTGACACAAACTCGATTAGAGCACGACGAGTCGATTGCTATGTTGTCCGCTCGCTTAATTTTTTACCAAATCAACAAAAACATAAAAACTAATCCGTAATTAAATCTGCTAAGGGGGTTCGCTAATACAACAAGATGCGCATGGGCTCTGTTTATGAAAGATAAGTATAAGTTCAGAATATCTTAGTATGTTTTGGGCACTGCCCACTTGTGCATGAGACATGTTGGCACGATATGTGAGCCTACATAGCATGACTGGCAGAGTTAGCCGGAATGGCTAACTAAACACACTACAAAGTAATGCTAACCTAGCAAACAACATAAAGAATTATGAATAAGTCAACGATAAATTAAGAAGACTATGAGTAGCACACAAGTTTGATCTAAGATTGCCTTCAAAAATGGTAGTAGGGAGAAAAGCAGGGCAGCAAATCGTACGGAACTCCAATCCAATTGATCCGGCTAGTAGGTAAAGAGGCCTTAATGTTAAAAGGGTACTTTATTTTGTATGTAGGCACGTAAAGGTGGTTGATTTAAGGTACCATTTTTAAGCATTTAATCTCTTGAATTTCTCAAACTCAATATTTCCACCCACGACCAGTGGAAAGCAAATTGATGAATAGTATGGTGCATGAATGTTTGCTAACTTTTCTTCTACAATCATTTAAACACAAGCTAAACCAATACTATTTTAATAGGATTCGAATTTTAATTAGTAAAATTAACATTTACAGAGTATAAAATTACTTAGATTAAATGAAAAAATATATACTACATCCGCTATTGAAATTTTGACTCACTTACTAATCATGTAGTCAAAATAAAATAACCTTGACCACATAATATGATTTATAAAATAGAAATAAATTAGATGTGAGATCTTATTAGATTTCCCCTCTTGTAAATTTTCCAAATATCAACGTTTAATAATTTTCATTTATACATAACCAAGCAACAATAAAGTTCAATATTAAAAACTGCGCAAATGCAAAGTGACTACGTCGAACTTTCAGAAACTGAGGGAGTATGTGATTTTAATCAACCAGTCTTAATCTATAATATGACGATTATAAATCATTTACAAAATGATCAAAGTCAAACCGAAGTTATATAGTATAGAACATTTTAACTCATCAAAAGACACAAACAATATTTTGTAAATGAGATTTCTTTAATTTCAAGTTTGGATATCTCCTTATACTACAATGTTCTATTAGCAAAATTTAATAATTAATTTTTTAATTTCAAAAAAAAAAAAAAATAAATTAAAAAAAAACCAACTCTTAAAAAATGTACTAGTAGTACTTGCAATTTGTATGTATAGGAGAGTATATCTAAGATACTAAGTAATGGATCCTAAAGCAATGCAATGGAATATGGGCGCTTATGAATTATGATAACGGTTTTAGGTCGCAAACAAATTAAACCTTCACAAAAAACCAAGTAAATTTATGCTACTACTAGCTACTTTGTTCTTGCATTAATATTCTCCTATAAGTTATCAAACATGCATAATTTCTTATATTTATCTAATCAACCTAATAACGCAACATCCTCCTCTATCACACAACCTTTGCAAGTCGCACATTTAGCGCACCTCCCACGCCAAACTCCAATTCTTTTAATTTCTACCCTTTCAACTTGTTGTTTTCATATCTATCCCTTTTCCTTCACTCACTCTCTCCCTCTTTTACTCTTCCTAAGAAAACAATGTTTGTTAAGACGCCGAATTTATACCTATATATATATATGCAATGAATTCGATATTATGATTAAGCATTGTAATATACTATAGTCTATAGGGGATACATCATTCTTATTCAAAGAGACTGATAGCAACTAAAGCAAGAATGATGAAGAAAATGGGCGGGAAGGTTGGGGTAGGGTTAGTTTTGATGGGAATTTTGTTGGCTGAGTTGGTGGGAAGCTCAACTGGTGCAATACGTCATAATTATGGAGATGCATTGTCAAAGAGTATATTGTTCTTTGAAGGCCAAAGGTCGGGGAAGTTGCCACCCTCTCAACGAATGACTTGGCGCAAGGATTCTGGTCTTCGTGATGGCTTCCAAAAGAGCGTGAGTTCCTTTGATTTGATCATTTATTTTTGTGTTCTCTACTTCATTTGCATATTTTAAAGTATGACTCGTCTAGTCATCTATCTATATCATACATTGAAAATGAACTAAAGTCCTAATTAAAGGTCCTTTGAAACCAATATATTAATGTGATAGAGATATAAAGCATGAGTTGATGACCTTATAATCAAAAGGGGTGTTCAAAAGTATTATTATATGTTTATGGTCATAATACAAGTAGTATATATGATTAACTTGTCACAAATCATGTATACTATGATTCATTTGAATGAGTTTGTTATACTAAAATGTTAAAAAATCGACTTGTAATTATTCTACAAGGTCGACAAACTAAAAAAATTGCAATATCATGACAAACCACCTAGGATAATATAGGTTGGTCACATCTTTCTTACTTAATTTAATTTAATTTCTTCATTTTCTCAAATTATTGCTTTACAAATTTTGTAACAAATTTTAGATTGGAGAATCCCAAGTTGGCATAAAACACATTGATTTAGTAGGAGGCTACTATGATGCTGGTGATAACATCAAGTTCAACTTTCCTATGGCATTCACCACAACCATGCTAGCTTGGAGTGTGGCCGATTTTAAGCCCTTCATGGGCACCGAGCTCCCACACGCCCTCGAGGCGATCCAATGGGCGACCGATTACTTTCTAAAATGCACTCGTATGCCAGGGATTGTGTTTGCTCAAGTCGGAGAAGGTTTCGCCGATCACAACTGTTGGGAGAGGCCGGAAGACATGGACACCCCTCGAAACCCTTTTGCCGTTAGCAAGAAGTATCCAGGGTCCGAAGTTTCGGCTGAGATGGCTGCGGCGTTGGCTGCTTCTTCCATTGTGCTAAGGTCTTCTAACCGGACTTATGCTGCACGTCTTCTTAGCCGGGCTAAAACGGTACGTTTGTGTGCACCAAGTTAGCCAATTCTTTAAACATGCATGACTCCTCTGTTTGCAATATTTGAGTCATTTTGACTTTTTACACGATTCATTAAATTAAAATTATTTTGTGTTAAAGTCAAAATGGTGTCTGTATTGTGAAATGAAGAAAATAATAACCTTATGTTGTCAATAGTGATTTGACATACATCATTTTATGGATTAGGTCTTTGAATTTGCAAATACATACCAAGGCTCATACAATGACAGTCTTGGACATTGGGTCTGTTCATTTTATTGCAGTTATAGTGGATATCAGGTAATTTCAGGATAGCTTTTTTCTAAATTATTCTTGTAAGTAACATCATTTTTTGAATCAAATTAAAGCGATTTATAATATTTATGAAGAATGTTGATTATGCTTGGAATTTATGGCAGGATGAATTGATATGGGCAGCAACTTGGCTATACAGGGCAACAAAGTTACCTTATTACTCAAATTATGTGCTAAGTAACATCCACAAACTAAATGGTGGTAACTTTGCTGAATTTGGATGGGATACTAAGCATGCTGGCATTTACGTACTCGTTTCCAAGGTATATATATATGTACATACTCTTATTCTAACCGTCCATTTATTGTGTTTAGTCAGTCTATATATACACGCACCCACGCGTGTAGTGCACACATATCATATTACGTACAATATTTCTATATATGCCACTCGATTAAACTGTGTGTTTGATTACAATGATTTGTAGTTGGGATTTGCTAAGCATCTTCAGCCTAATCCATTCATTACCAATGCTGAAAACTTTGTATGCTCAGTATTGCCTGAATCTCCAACAACTAAATCAGTCTCATATAGTCCAGGTAAAGTACAAATTAAATGTTCACTTTGGTTAGTTTCAACATAAATAGAGTGTCACAATGATTAATTAACTTAAACTTGTATTGTAATTGTTTAGGTGGACTCTTGTTCAAAGCAGGTGGAAGTAACATGCAACATACTACAGCTATATCATTTTTACTTTTGGTTTACGGTCGTTATGCTAGTAGTTTAAAAAAGACCATCCAATGTGGTAATGTAGTCGTCAAGCCCCCTAGACTCGCCCAAGTCGCTAAACGTCAGGTATGTACTCGTACGTGGTACTCTGTAATATATATTGATGACATACACACATATGCATACATATCATCATATAACACGTAAAATTGTATCATTTTAAAGACTAGATGAATTAAATGTCGTGTGTATCTAATTATAAAAAATGGTGCAGGTGGACTATATACTTGGAGACAACCCGTTGAGCATGTCATACATGGTAGGATACGGCAAAAAATATCCTCAAAGGATACATCATCGAGGCTCATCTTTGCCATCCACTGAGGCGCACCCTAATAAACTTGAATGTCAAGGCGGAACTTCCTACTTCTTTAGTAGTAACCCTAACCCGAATGTTTTGGTAGGTGCTGTTGTTGGAGGACCCGATATCAATGACAAATATCCAGATTCTCGAGCTGATTTTCCTCATTCTGAGCCAGCTACTTACATCAATGCACCTCTTGTTGGGCTTTTAGCTTTTTATAAAGATCACTAATTGATATGTGTGTAATTTTTCAAATACATATTCTTTGTACATTAATTCTTAATTATTCATCGATTTTTATTAGTTACATTTGTATCTTTTAGCTCCTTCATTGTTGTAAACTAGTTCAACTCTTATTTTCAAGAGCAATGTAACAATAATCATGTGACATTGCATCACCTTTTTACTAGTGAGGTGACCATACATACTATACATAATTACATAGTTTATTGAATGAACAAAGATAGAAATGATTGTTATTGATATTCTATTGAGTTTGATATCTTTTTTTAATCAATTATTAACAGTTTACTCTATTTGTATCGGTAGATTATTATGGTATTTGCTTTTAGTAGGCTCATAATTTAGAACTTACATTCAACACCCAAAAGTAGAGTCACTAGAGTGACAATTGAATTCAGATATAGGTTAAGAAAATTTAGGTCAAATACAAGTTGTGTTTGATTGTTTTACCATAAAAGTTACTCGTAGATTCAAATGAAGAGGTAATCCGTATATGGGTCTAGTCGAGTCTATGCGGCTCTATTGAAAAGTTAATTATATTACTCGTACTATTTCAACTACGAAGTACATTTGAATTTGATTGAGCTTTTTCAACATTTGAATTTGATCGAGCTTGTTCTATTGTTGTAATAATGGTGGTTCAAGTTCGGATCAAGGTCGTTTAAGTTAAATCAGCTTTATTAAATCCACTCGAAAGCATGATATGCATTTACGGATTTACCCATAAGTCATACCATAACTCCACCGCGTTTTCCCCAAGAAAGGGGAAAAAAGTGACAACTCCACAACCGGAGCAGCAACCAAGAGGAAGAGTGCGAGAGAGAGAGAATGCAGCAGAGGAGATCGGCCGCCGGCAGGCCATCAGGAACTGATGGCTCCGACTTTTCCTATCGCATGGTGGTTGATTCCAGTATGACCCCCTTTTTCTCCTGCAATTTTGATTTCTTTGTAAAAATTTGACCTTTCTTTTTTTTCTTACAATCTTGTGTTCTTGTTGGAATCTCATCAATAGGGTACACTAAAGTTGCAAAAGGGAAGTCTCGTCTCTCTTTTCTCCTCTTAATTCAGGTAATAATTCTCTAATTGTAGCTTCCCATTCATAGTTTTTAGGATTTGGTAGAAAAAACAAGGGAACTTTGATGATAAATATGCTACAAATTAGGGATTTTTTTTTTTTTTTTTTTTTTTTTTTTTATTTGTGGGGGAAATTGAATGGTTAAAGATGCAAAATTTGATGACATTGTGGAATTTAGTAAGTGGGTATTGAATTAATGTGAAATTTGTTTTTGGGTATGTTCTGCTGATGTGTTTAATTGGTTCTAACCAATCTGAAATGTTGATTATTTAGGACATTAACATTTGAAATTAATTGTGGTTTGTATTTGAACCTTACTTGTTTTCCATTTAGGTGTTGCCCTTTATTTGCTTCTTAAGATCATTTAAGTTGTTGGGAGTTTTAGCAGGCTTCTTGATTAGGGTTCTTGCAATCCTCTGAACTTCTGAAGTATGCTGATTTCTGAAGTTAATTCATTGCACTTGTTGATGTTTTTGATTGGTATGATCTCTATGATTAGTGTTTGTCTATTGATTTGTCTCTTATCTGTTATTAGAACCTTTGTGCAAAGAGAAGATAGTCAGTCTAACACCTTACAAAATAGTTTCCTTTTGTTGGGAAGAACTTGAATACTGATTTTAGAGAAAGTGCTAATTTCATTTCTAGTTTTGTTGCTGATGAGTATTAGGATGGTGAAGTCACTGGAATGATCTCAGTGTTAAATTTCTGTTGCATATTTGCTAGGAGTAATTCATTGCTTTTTAAATTTGATGTCAAATTTGACATTATATCTTTGTCAACTGAGCAATTTGGTTTCATTTAGGTTATTTTCTGACGCAATCCTCGATTTGGTTATGCAGGGTCTCGTCTTGTTAGTTGGTGCCATTTTAATGTTGTTACCAATGATAAAGGGAGAAGATTCTGATGTGCTCCGTCTTTCATCAGTTATTCTCAATTTTCTTTCTCTTCTTGTTTGTGAATTTGGTCAGTATTCTATTTTAATTGTGCATGGATGTGTTCTATACATGTTTCTGCGTATCAGTTTGCATTGGTATGTGTATCTTATTCTAACTTCATGTATTGTAGGTCGTAGACGAAGCCGATCAACATTGTTGAATATTTACTTGATTGTCTCGTTTGTAGCAGTGGGCCTCTCAGTAGCTTGTGTAATGAAGACCAATCTCCTATTTGAGGTAATTTCTCTTTGTTAATAGTGAGCATGACCTGGATAAATTTCAAACAT
Source organism: Chenopodium album (assembly GCF_948465745.1). Classification (NCBI taxonomy): domain Eukaryota; kingdom Viridiplantae; phylum Streptophyta; class Magnoliopsida; order Caryophyllales; family Amaranthaceae; genus Chenopodium; species Chenopodium album. Next base: position 32,425,263 of record NC_137856.1, on the reverse strand, counting down.
CTTCTAAATTCTGAAAACTGGACAGTAGTATATTGCATAGTAGCTCTTCACAAGTTTGAAGCAGGTTATACATCAACATTAAAGTTACTCCAATGCCACTATTTGCAAGTTATAGTCTCAATAGTGATAATGATTTTTTGTTCTAAGCTTCTTCCTAGAAGAGAAGAAAGAGAGGTTTGTTCTAAGCTTCTTCCTAGAAAATTTCTTGGATGATAAAGATTTAGCTGCCAAATTTATGTAGTTCAAGCTTGATGAATTGAAGTGGATTACTAGGCTCTATTATTAACATGCACTCATTAACTGATAAATCTCAATTCTTTAAGTAGTTTTTTTTGGTGTTGTCTCAGTACTCATTGTTGTTTCCTGGATAACCATTTTAGCCATTCTCTGCCTACATCATTAAAGATGGTAGTAGTGGCTGTAGCATCCAATCATCGGTTGTACTAAGGCTCATGATTTTGAGCTTTTTAAGAAATGATTTGAAGTCAACATTGCCCATTGCTTTTGTGTGAACTGGCATGTATAGATGATAGTCTCAAGAGTATCTAGGCCTCATGGAGTTCTTTATTGGAGTTGCGTAAATAAGTAGGCAGAAAGCTTTCATTGACTCTTTCATATAAATGTCAGTCCTCTTACCCTGCTCAAAGAAGTGAACTCAGATGGCTTGCTTTAATCACTTGTGCCTGCATGAAGAAGTTATGCCTATTTTCTTCTTATTTTTTCGTGGAAAAGAATGAGACTTCATGGGGGATCTGTGTGTTTCATTGTTTCTGGCTGAAACGAAGTGCCAAGTTTCCACATCCATGTTAGAGCATCAAAATTGCAACATGGGTGCTAAAGTTGAAACAAAGAGTTTGAGTTACACAGGGAATACAATAAAGTTTCGCGATATACATATAGCATAGGGTACTGAGTCTTCGTTTCTCACCATTCTGCTGCTCCTTTTCTGTATTAGCTAGTATTTATTGTGATTGTCCTAGTCCCAATTATCTGATCCTTCTGCTTATGTGATGTAAAGGTTATTCAAAATGGGGTTGCAAACTGCTGGGAAAAACAAAGCTTGCAGCTCATTGAAGCTCTTCGTGTTTTCATTGGTAACTTTATTACTTCCTCCTCTCACTATTTCATATACAGTAGATAATTAACTAGGTCTGGTCATTGATTACTGTCTAATTTGAATACTACAGATTTGTTGGTGAAGATAGTTGCTGCGACTACCACTAGATCTCTGATTTATAACATGTCTCCTCCTAAAAGATCATCTTGATCCTCCGCCTTCAACTGATTATATACGGTTAGAGGAGTCCTTTCTGAGCTTTTCTTGAATTTTTCAAATTTAAAGTTCCATTGATACCAGAAACTATAGGATTTCTAAAGTTTTAATACAGCAGTACCAAATTTTGTGAATCTTTAGCTCTAAAATCTTGTCATTGTATACTGGTTTACTGAATTGTGAAAAGGTTAATTTTGTAAGTTTTCTATTTCGATTTACTGCTGTAAAAATGACAGATTCCATTTTAAAATAGGTTCTGAATCTCTCAAAATCTGTATGTTAAGATAAATGTCGCGATTATGGCTGTTCGGCACCAATACATAGTCTAATTCATGAATCACTCATACATTATATATATTACAATTCAATATGGTGAACAAAATCAACCCAGATTTTCTAATACACTTGCTATTTATCATAAAATATGACCACACCAGAAAAAAATATTTACTTAGCTCATTAACTGTGCATGGATGAAGCATAACTGTTGATCAAAGCCAAGGAATTACTAGTAAGATGACAAATAGTCACAATCTTCCCTCTCACAACACTCTTCAACTTTCCGTCCATGACCTTTCCATCAAATCCAGCCGTACACGTGTCCGCATCGGTCAATGCAGCACTCACCCAAGTTTGTATATCATTCATCATAAGCCCTACTTTCTTACTACCCTTCATATGATTCATCTCCTTGATGGATTCTTGAAGCTCACTTACTGCATCATTAAGTTCTTCCAAACAGTCCCTCATAGCACCCGCCTCCCTTGGTCGAATCCCCGGGCCATTTGACATCCTAGATATCATTGCGGTGGTGGTCCTGGTGGTGGCTAAGGTCACCGAGAGGGCGGCATTTGCAAGCATGTGAGGATTTGTTTGGATGTCACTTGCATAGGTTGAAAGGGAGTTGTAGCAAAGTTCAGGGTAAAGAGTTGACTTGCATGATGTTTTAAGAAAATCTGTGTATATTGGACGATGGATTGCTAATATTGAGGTAATTTGGGAAGTAATGCTAATTATTGTAAGAAAAGCAATAAAATGCTTTGAAGATGATATGCTTTTCATCATTTTTTTTAATTATTATTTTGGTTTCTAGGAAAATTTGATGTTTGATTTTGAGATGATGAATTTTTTGGAGAAAGTTTATATCAATTTATAGGAGAGATAGACAGCAAGTTGGCTTACTTTAAATTAATAATTTTTGATATTTTGCACACCCGGGAAAATAATTTTGATATTTTGGAATTGGAATCAAGTGGATGGGCCCTAAATTTTATGAAGACAATAATTAAATTCAATCGTATATCATAGTATGAAGTACAAAACTCTTTTCATACTATACGTAGTACTTTTTTTTTTCAAACATTGATGCAAGTATATATTGTAGGAAACAATGTTATTTGAAAATATAAATTGAGATGAATGTATCATTCCACGTGAATATATTTTTCTCGAGTAATAAAAATCATACAAACTGGCGAAAGTAAGTTAAAGTGTTTTATCAAGAAAAAAAAAAATGAAAGACGGATCATAATGGAGCCTTATACAATATACGAGTATTCAGTATTGTAATAAGGCGATTATTTCATTACAGTAAAGTTTTAAACTTCGTACTTACACTATAATGGCATTTAACTAAGCTAATTGATATCTACACAATGGCATATGTATTATACTATTATTATTTTGTTAAGTTGTACATAGCAAACGGCCCAACAATTAACATAGGAGTGTACGTAATATTTATATGAACTAAGGAGGCCGACATCTACAATTTGAGGGATCGTTATTAGTGTCCTACTTTGCAAGTTGCTTCACAGTAGTTAGTTGTCATTAGTTTAATTAGTTTGTTATTCTACATCCTAAATTTCTGATATCTTCCATATTACTGTCCCACTTGAATAAATCATTTAAATAAATTATTATGCTACGAATACAACTATACAAGCATATAAGTTTCATAATTAATGATATATAGCTCGCAATTTCAATAATAATTTATAGAAGTCAACAAAATACTCCCTTTAATTGAATCAATTATTATATAGTTGGACCATACCCTTCATCATTGAAGTATGAAGTTTGAATGTTTGATGTACGGAGTCACATTTAATTATTACGGTGTAGTAGCCTCAATATTGATAATAATTAAGCCCTAGCTTCACTCTTTTATTCATTAGCTAGTGCGGCATTGTCATCGATTTTATATCAAATACTCCCTCCGTTTCATAATGATGTTCCTGTTTCGCAAATCGATGCAAAATTTTACCCATCTTTGACCGCAAATATCTTTAATCTCACACTAGCAAAAATTATAAAAGTTAGATATTAATAATCTACTCACCAAGACGAATCAAACTAGATCCCACATGACTATATTTGCTCTTATAGATTAAGAGAAATTTAGAAGATTCTCTCTTTCTTAAAAAAGTCAAAGATTCAAAACAGGAACATCATTGTGGAACGGAGGGAGTAATAATCAACTTTATTAAGGTTTCTAATACGAGTCCATCTTTTAATAGACGACAACATGTATGAAATACATGAGATAACAAATTAGTTGAAAATGAACAAATTTGCCGTTAAGGATACAACAAAAAGTTAAAGAGCACCATTAAACTAACAAAAGGATAACTCATTCATTGATTCATTTACATTCACAAATATAGGGATGGATGAAACATTAGAGATATTTAGTGTGATAGAGAAAGTAAGAAAGGCCCAAAGCATGTGCATTTATTTATAAGTTGGGTCTACGTTACGTACGTTGATAATGTTGAAGTGTTGCATGACAAAATTTAGAATTGACAAGCGGGGTTGCTTGCTAAACTTGATATCCATTATCGTTCTTACTTTTTTTTTTCTTTGGTGTTTAAAGAGCCACAAAGGACGGGGGTGAGAATCGATCCCAAAATCTCCTGGAATCGGGAGGGAAGCTCTAACCACTTGAGCTATCCCTCACTCTCATCGTTCTTACTTCTTTGATTGGTTTTAACCCTTTTCTTTTTTAGAATCAAGGATGAAGGATCGGACGTTCTTAAATGGTAATTTTCTTTAAGTTAGAGTGTAAATTTTTCAATGATCTATAGTTCTCATCCGAGTTTTTCACTAATTACGTATTTGTGTCCTTTAATTTAGAATTTTAACTATATTTTAAACACAAAGTTTTACATGCTGGCCACACCGTATGGATGAAATTACTTATTCAAAGGTTACTCAGTTCTATCAATCAAAGATATTTGGTCCGGGGTTACTCGACCAGTTAGAGGTAAATATTATATTTTTTTTATAATTCCTTGTATAATATATATTGTGCGCGATTAAATATGGTCATTATTATTTTTAGAGGAAGCCCCAATTAATCTCGGGGATAAACAAAATTTGTTTATCACATGGCATTTTGGTAAATAAATCAATAACTTTATCCGGTCATTATCACTGTGGGGGAAATGATTTTGACACACCCTTAATTAATTTTGGCACACTTCTATGTGAGAGCACAATTTTCTATACTCTTCTCACATAGGGGTGTGCCTAAATTAAAAGCAACTAAGGGTGTGCCAAAATCAATGCAATTTCCTCACTGTGAGACCCGCTTTTATTTAAAAAGTTGTTGATTTATTTACAAAAAATATCATATGATAAACAAATTTTATGTATCTCAGAGATTAACTAGCTTGTATTTACCCTTATTTTTATACGAACTTTTATAAGGTAAATAGACATTATGATTTATGAAATACTCGGCCGTAATTCATAAGCTTATTGGGTGCGTGCATATATTGGATGAATAATAATTAACTTTGTCGCCTTGCCTGCATGAGCCAACGAAGAACACCTAAGAAAATGGTCCTACACTCCTACAGCAACGTCTATACATTAGATATGGTCGATAGCACTACTATACAGCTTGTTGTCGTTCCCCTCATTCGTTACTCTCTTATTGTGAAAGCATACTTTTGTTCATTCTCCTATTTTGGACTACCACTTTCATTTTCAACTTGCAAGATATTGTAATACGTATCTTATCTACTACCTTCTTCGTGTTTATCTCAATTCGACTTCAACTATTTGCTTAGAAACAATAATTAATGAGAATGTATTATATGAATCTGGACTCATAGTGGATGAATATAAGTTAATTACACCGTATTAGGCATTTTGTATAAGTTTTTGAAAATCCCGATTTTTGAAATTTAGATACGTGTATATAAGTTTTTCGACATTTCATGTAATTAAGTTAGGTAATACTTCCTCCGTTTCTTTTTAGTTGACACGTGTCTTTAGTCACGTTTGTCAATGCACTTATTCAATCATTTTAATATCTTTAATTATCGCTAAACAAAAATTATGAAAAGTTGATATTTTGAAAGTATATAACGTGACGAATCTAACAAGATCCCACATGACTATATTTTTAATTACGTATAAAATACAAAACGCGGTCAAAGGGATCGGAGGTGTGTGAATAGTGCTAAAGTCAAAACGTGTCAACTAAGGGCCTGTTCATATTTACTGAATTGAGCTGAACTGAACTGAACTGAACTGAACTGAACTGATTGGAGCTGAACTGAACTGAACTGAACTTATTGGAACTGAACTGAACTGAACTGAACTGAATTGAGCTGAAATGAATATTTTATGTGAGAGGGAAATTAAGAGCCGAACTGAACTGAACTGAACTGAACTGATTGGAACTGAACTGAACTGAACTGATTGGAGCTGAACTGAACTGAACTGAACTGAAATTAAGTAAATGTGAACAGGCCCTAAATAAAAACGGAGGTAGTACAAGTTATTGAACATATAGTCATATATGTTACTGTATTTTTTAGGTGGGTAGACTTACGGTGAAACAGATTCACCCAATAGTTTATGATAACATGTGTTCACTCTCTAACTCTCTTTAGGCCGTTAAGTGACTACGAACTTAAGAATGATCTGGATCATAATGTTCTCTTTATTACTCCGTAGTATTATTCACAAATGACAATATAGTGTGGACATCAATCACCAACTTATTTGGGCCACATCTCATTTGAATTGGTTATGAACTCTGTATAAAATTGGGCTTATGCAACAGTGGAGAAAGATAGGATAATCTGATGATGAAGATCTTTAATAATTTGATGATGGTAATTGAATTGGTTGAGCACTTAAACAAAGAAAATTGTTTCAAATTACTGAAATTAGTATGTTAATTGGTTGAGCAAACAAAGAAATTTCCATACATCATGCATGTCCTTTAATCACATCACAGTTTAATCACACACGTGAGCTATTTAAGAAGAGAGATGCTGAGTATAAAGCTAAGATTGTTTTAAATTACGTGTTCATTTTATTTTTCTCTTATGGACAACATAAATGTACTTACATAAGATACTTGAACTTAATTATTAAAAATTATAAATTAACAAAACGTGGCTTAATTAGTTTGTTGTTTAGATAGAAAAGACTAATATCACTTTTCATGATTGGACTTACGGACCAATAACCAATAGAACAAATTATGATCATTAAATCGATAAGCTATATATAGTTTTTGAAAAAACTGGCAAGATTATTTTCCTAAAGTATATAATCATACGTATGGAGCGTTAGGCAACACCGTAACAGAAAAGTATAGGGACCAATTAATTATTAAGTACTTCTTGTTAATTCATACAAGTCTCCTAATTAGATAATTTTGATATGCATGGGTGATTATATAGTCCATGAAATAACTAATGTCTTCACGTAACGTAATAACTCACTACAAGCATGCATAAAATTCAAAACTTGTATTATCACCTTATTATATATATCAACATTATGTAATTATATTATTAATAGCTTCATTATCTTAATTAATAAACACCAATAATCAACCATTATTACAAAGTTTAACGAAAAATGGCCGCAAAAAATCTTGTACGAGTAATGTGTTTTCTTTTGATAGCATCTTCTTTGTTGTTATCATCACCAACCCTTGCCAAAAATGACATACATTGGTGGTGCAACCAAACCCTACACCCGGAACCATGCCTACATTTTATGAGCCACCTCGAACCCAAACACAAAGCCGAGTTCCAAAAAATGGTGATTCAAATAGCTTTGGATCACACCCTTCTAGCACACAACCACACCAAAGGGCTCGGATCAAAGTGTAAAGATGCGCGTGAGAAGGGTGCATGGGCCGATTGCATGACCCTTTTTGATAGCACCATCTTTGAGCTTAATAAAACCCTAAACCCTACCAAAAAAGATTGCAATGAGTTTGATAAACAAACTTGGCTTAGCACGGCTTTGACTAACCTTGAGACGTGTATAGCCGGGTTTAAACCATATATCTCCAACAATGTTACTAAGTTGATTAGCAATAGCTTAGCCATGCACAATAACTCCGTCCCAAAAACACAATCATACAAGCTAGGGTTCCCTACATGGGTCACTAGACGCGATAGGAAACTATTGCAAGCTTCTAAGTTAGCCATGGCCAACCTAGTGGTGGCTCAAGATGGGTCGGGAGATTTTAAGACTATTCGCGAGGCCCTTGATGCCACAACAAAGAAGACTAGGAGTGGGAGGTTTGTGATCCATATTAAGAGTGGCGTGTATGCTGAATACCTTGTGATTGGTACCAATTTGAGAAATATTATGCTAGTAGGTGATGGCATGCAAAGTACATTTATTACCGGTAATAGAAGTTATGGAGATGGCTTCACGATTTTTAACTCAGCTACTGTTGGTAAGAAATTGATCGATGATCCTCTTTGCTATACTTTCTCCTATCCATTATAAACACATTTCTTTTATTATTTTTTCAATACATATAATTCAATTGTAAATTATTCTAATTATATATCAATATTCAAACAATATAAAAAGCTGAGATTTTGAAAATACATTTTGAGATTAACAATTTAACATAACAAGATCACACACGCCACATGACTATATGATTTTTTCTTCCACATAGACTAGTCAAAGTGAAGTATGTGAATAATGTCAAAAGTCAAAATGTGTCAATTATTTTAAAACGGATGGGAAAAGGATATATAGCTTACAAAGTACTTTATTTCATCATTGTATACGTCAAAGATCAAAATAACATTCGCATACGTTAAGTTTGCCCTCTATGTACTTATGTAATGTTAGTTTTGTTTTTGTACTCTTTCATTCTTTCTCCCCAAAAAAATTGATCACTAACTAGGGAAGCTTGGGCCAAAGCATTCCTTGTTCCCCTCCCACCAAGGCCCAAAGCCCTACTAAAAATTATTAGTATTTAACTATTGGTCAGGCCCCACTAATCCATTTGTTAATTTGTTATGATCGTTTAGCCTTCTTAACAATTAAGTCTGACTTCGCCTCCAAACTAATTCATTTTGTACTAGTGTCCTTAATTTACCATGTACTTGAAATTCTTTAACATATGTCACTGATCATAACTTTCAGCTGTGACGGGAGACGGATTCATAGCTCGTGGAATAACATTCCGTAACACCGCCGGACCTCAGAACAACCAAGCAGTGGCACTTCGAGTAGGCTCCGACCACTCAGTCTTCCACCAATGTAGTTTCGAAGGATACCAAGACACACTCTTTGCACACTCACAAAGACAATTCTATAGAGAATGTAACATCTACGGTACAATAGACTTTATATTTGGTAACGCGGCCTCAATATTCCAAAATTGTAACATAGTCGTTAGAAAACCTCTAGCCTCACAAAAAAATACCGTGACAGCCCAAGGAAGAACTGACCCTAACCAAAACACAGGCATTATCATACAAAATTCGCGCATCACGGCTTCACCTGACCTTAAACCAGTCATTGCATCATTCCCATCATTCCTAGGACGACCATGGGAACAATATTCACGTACCGTCGTCGTGGAGAGCTTTATTGATAGCCTTATTAGTCCTGTTTGTTGGCTAGAATGGGATGGTAATTTTGCACTTGATACGTTGTTCTACGCTGAGTACAACAATTTTGGGCCAGGATCTTTAACAAGTAAAAGAGTCAAATGGAAAGGTTACAAGATTATTACTAATGTTGATCAAATTTCTAAATTTTTTGTGGGAAATTTTATTGGAGGTGAATCTTGGATACCAGCTGCTAGTGTTCCTTTTACTTCTGGAATTTGAATTATGCTTTTATTTTTTATTTTTATTTTATTGTTTATGTAAATAGTTTTGAACATTACTTACTCCATATTTACTATTTAGTTATTGTACATTCCAAATAAACTGATCATATATATTACTACATAGTACATAATCCAATAAAGACGGTATCATTTTATTTTTGGAGTGCTTTGTTGGATGATAATTTGACCTTGGAAATTTTTTATATGTGGCCGAGGTTACTTATTATGGGGTTACGTATTCACGAGTTACTCGTTTGGTTACGGGTTCGTTACTTATTTAGAGGTTACTCGTTTAGTCAGAGTTTACTCGTTTGGTCATGAGAGAATCATAGAGGACAAGGGATTACTTATTCAAGGGTTACTTATTCAAGGGTTACTCAGTCGGTATGGTCAGGGGTTACTCTCACACAGAAAACGTGCTAACCGACTGATAAAGTAACCCCTGAGTATACAAATAACCCCTGAACACATAATTCATACAAGTAACCATTGAATAAGTAACCCCTGTCATACGGTGTGACTAATCACACGGAAAAATTGATATTTTACCTTCAGTCTTATTAAGTGTTGAAAAAAAAATTAGAGTTGTAATCAAAATTAACCACTCTATGTCGGAAATGCAACACTCAAGTAAGCAAATAACACCATAGGTCCCACATATCATGAATTATAATTACCAAAATCAAATAAAAGTTTACAAGGCTAGTAACATTTTTTGTTTGTTATATAATGACACACGAGTTGTTGAGGATCAGCTTAATAAAGGAAAATTCCGTCATAGTATAGTGCTTCCATTTGAAAGTCAAGAGTTTGGTCAATTACCCTAACTCTTAAGTCGTACACTCGTACACCATAAATTGCTTACACTTCTATTAACATTTTGTATTTAGAAGCTTGAATATAAATCGATCTAGGTCAAATTTGATCAAAGGGTTATTCAGATCAATTCAGTTCTTATCTAATTTCTTTTGGATATTTCAAATGATTCTGTCACCAAATATAATTTAATCATTATATGTAAATCGTGTTAGTTGCAATGACCTCATTATCTCAAATTCAGTTCGGGCATAACTCAAATATTTCCGTATTTATATGCAATTTCTAGCATAGATAAAGCTCCCCCGTCCCTCTCATATTTTAAGGTATGAGGAGAGGAAGAAAGATTGAAAGAGGGTAACATTATTATAGTCATGATTAGCAGCATTATTTAGAAGCTATGATAAAAAACCATCACATGATCATACTTATCACCTAATGTCATGATTTAACCGTAGATAGAAGGAATATGGGATTTTCCATCTTCTGAAAAATGCCAAACTTTACAAAAATTAAAGACATAATAATTGTTGACACTAATAACCCAAGTCCATTTTAACTGGATTTTTGCTTACGTGTGCCCGCCAACCAACCAAATGGCCCAATAATAATATCCAGCCCCTTTTACACCCATTCACACCCAATTAGTTTCACAAGGATATCACGTGTTTCACAAACTAACGTGCTTATACAAAGAAAAAACATTTTTTTTTAATGTTTTTATGTGCTATAAAGAGTCGTGAATTAATGATATAAACAAAATTTGATTAAGTCTTGTATCACCTATATACATTCCAAAACAGCCATATAATTGAACAAAATTCAATCTCATGACTCTATAAAACTATTGATAAGTCTATTATGGTATGTTTGGTCTCAACGAATCTAACTTTTACGACCCTAGGGAACAACTCCACTCTCAGTTCAATTTTGGAAAGATCGGCTGAAATTCATCCAAAGCGTGGATTTCAACCTTTATTTTTTGACAATTTTTTACTTCTTCAAGCACGAAAAGAAATCCATCCACACTCATTTCAATTATTATTTTTTTTTTAAAGTCACATGATCCAAACATGTTAATTTAACCTTCATGTTTGAACAATTATCAACTTTTCCGGACCCAAAAAGGTTAGAGAACGAGATGTTTCGATAAATCCTATGAGATCCCAAAAGGCTATTTAGATAGTTGGAAATATTCACTTTGCCTTTAAACTAACACTATATCCGAATACCTATACACCTCTCTTCATTAAACTTAAAGCTACCAAAAAGCCTTTTGTGTGACCAACTAATGACTATATTTAGGGCTTATTCAAATTAATTGAATTGAGCTAAACTCAACAGAACCAAACTCAACTGAACTCAACTAATTGGAGCTGAACTGAACTGAATAAAGCTGAAACAAATATTATATGAGAGAAGAAAATTAGAAACTGAATTAAACTGAACTTAAATTAAGCTGAAGTGAACAGGCCATAGTTCACAATATGTTTGAATAACATTTTTGGACCTGCCAAGGTTAGACATTATTGAAGTGCTTATCGGTGTATAAAAATGGTTTTAAAGGACTTGTTGTTTGCTACTCCAATAATCTCATCTCATTCTTGTAGAAAATCGAAGTATAGATTTAGAAAATAGTGAATGATTTTTCACCCCACATTAAAAAAATAAAAATAAATAAAAAAAAAAAGGGCAAGTGGAAAAAAGAAGTAATGATAGAAGGGGGCCTAATTTAAAGGCCACGCCATAGGAAGAGGGGGTTAGTAGTTGTGGGGTCAATAAGCGGGTCCCCTTTCCTTCTACGCCAATGTCCAATTACCTTTTGCCACCTGCTATGACGTTGTTACGGAACAAAACGGAACGGCGTCATACCTTTTGAAACGGAACGGAATTACGAAACGGTATTTGACCTTCCGTAATCGTCAATGTTTAGAATGACCTAATCTAATTGTTTAAATAATACAAAAAAATAAAATAAAAATATAAAAAAAAATAGAGAAGTAGAAGTAGTAGTGGGATGACAATCCTGTTTCCTGTATAATGATGACGGTCGGTAGTGGTTAAGGGAGGTGGCGTATATGTGACGAGCTACCCATTTCTTATTTGTTTTAGCTACCTCCATTTTATATCATATCATTATTTCCCCTATTTTTCTTAATTATTTCTATACTATACTATACTATAGTAATTCCAAACCCTTTCTAAGGTTGGTACCAAACCTCAAACCTTCCTTTTTTTTATGATTATCATGACAACCTTATTTATAATATTTTAATTTAAGGTGTATATAGAATCAAGCTAGAATATAAAGTACTTCTATGGCTTTATTAGTCCTAGTAAATATATAGTCGATAACATGTTTGATCAGTTAAAAAACAAGTTTATTTAGACACGATTTGGAAGTAATTAAGGAGGTAGACGATCTATTAAATTAAAGATAAGAAATCTTACGAAGTGAGTACAATCATTGACATTGAGGACACTATTAAGGAGAAACTACGATTACTAATTACATCAAATACCATTAGTTTGTATGTGCTGACGTATTGTGAGTGCTAAAAAGAGTAACTACGTACGTGGTTATAGACTTATAGTAAAATTTGATGAAAGGTAAAACTGATGATTAATCGATTGTTGGGAGTAATAATTTGGAAGGAAACAAAGTGTTAAGAGTAGAATTAATGAGCAATTATGAAGATAAAGACAAATTAAAAAGGTGTAATTAATAAGATCGATCGAGTAGATAACTAGGGACAGTCTTGTTAGAGGCATGAAGAAAGATGAAAACTGAAATTGAGAATGTATGGGCCCATATGCTATGAAATGTGAAATTTTGAACATCATTTTTATTAGAGGTTGACACTTTGACATTATTCAAGTTAAGACTTGAAGATGGGAAGAAATATCAATAGTAGGGTCACCAAGATCAATTGCTTGAGCTTTTAGGGGCCACCTTCACACGTTCATTCTTTCATAATTAACACTATTTTATGTACTATTTAACACATGAAAAGATCTTATTACGTCACAAATTCCAATTAATGGCAAAAGCTAACGTAACATGAACATATTAACATATATATACTACTGTGTTCCATCAATCCATTATAATTTTTAAAGATTAATTAAAGTTGCGCGTTGACAAATATGTTAAATCAAAATGAAACAGCCAATAATTTATAGGTTAAAGTTTAAATTCGTGTTGTGTTGCTTCGGTAGTGGTAGTGAAGAGTGAATTACACCCATAGATGTAGAGATAAGGCAAGGTATGGGCTAGGGTTGCGTTGGCTAGTACATATATATAGCAGGCTTCTCAAAGGTTTTCTTGGCCTTGAATGGGAAGTTTTGACGGCTGTGAGGGTGATCAACCAAAACCATCATGAAACTACTGCACTGATTTCATTCCTTGATATCTGATCATTTCATCAATACTAGTGGTAAGGTTGTGTTTTGATCAATTCTCTTGTAATCATGTGATAACGGTGGGAAAATATGGTAGCTTATCTAGCTAGACTGTAGTAAGGTATGTAGGGAATATATATGTCTGTCATTTATACTATTTTTGAAAAGTATAATATACACTTAGGTGTAAAAATGTATCAAGGTTTTCATAGTTAAATGAATAATAATCATCAAAACGAGTATAAAAATACATTTGGTTGCACCTTGCACCCTAGTGTATATAAGGATTTATCTACGTTTACATCTGTTGATCTTAATGAAATTTAATTAAAATCATGCGTCTATTAAGAAAAGAAAAAATTACTTCAATAGTTAATCTTAAGCTCTTACACCAATCTAGAAGAACAAATTAATTATGCTTAAGTAGCTTTAAGAGCAAAGTGAATATAATACTCCACATAATGTCAATTATGAATTATCTTAGTTGGTTAAAGTATTTGATGTGTCATCCACGACCTAAGCTAGTTATTAAATGGCAAAAAATATTTAAAAAGTAATTCTAGGTAAAACTTACCATCAAAAAAGGCCATAGCTGACTTCTGTTTTTTACATCATCTCCTCTCTTTCTTTCTTTTAAATAAATTAATTTTAAAAAAAAGGAGAGTGAGGAAGGGCTTTCTTTGTTTTAAGTAGTGTGATTGGTCCGTTCCGTTACCTCCAAACTCATCCCCGTTTTCCCTTTCTTTCTCTCTCTCCTTTCTCATTCAGTTTGACAGTAACAAGCTTAGAGCATACAATAGAAGAAAGAAAAGCCAAAATAAACTTAACAACAACAACAACAACAACATTCCTTATTCTTCAAGTCCACATCAATGGCTGGTACACCATTATCTAGTCTTTGAGCTAACGATTCCTATACAGAGTATACACATACACCCCTTTTGTTCATTATTCTATAACTCGGTTTTTTATTACTCTCTCTTTCTCTCTCCTACATTAGTTTCCGCCATGTTTTTCTCACCCAGAATCCTTTAAACTCCATCACCATCCTTCCCCACCAATCTAGTTCGTTTCGACAACGATTGATATAGCTATCCCTTTTTGTTATATCTTCTTCATTTAACCTCTGGGTTTTTTCTTCCTTCATTCGTTCATTCATTCACTCATCTTCTTGTTATCGGGATCTAGACCGACATTATCCCGATAACAACCTTCTCATCCAGGCATCTTTGTTACTTAACTACTTTCATGAAAAAAGAGTGAAAAAAAAAAACAGGAACAACAATAAAATAAAAAGGGTGTTTTTTTTTTTGGGTTGTTGGTTGAGGCATTTTGACAAACATCTGTTGGGCACAATTACCAAGGAGGAGAATGTTCCTTCTCCTTTGTCCCTTGTACTCTTCTTTTTGCCTCTACTTTTTGGGGTCTTCATCTGCAAGCTTTGGTTGGGATAAAACAACCCTCCTTTTTGTTTGTTAAAATTAAAAAAAGTCATCTTTTTTTCTTTCTTTCTAGCTTTGATTTCAACAAAGTAGTGCAACATTTCTTTCACCTCAGATCTGTGGATTTCTGGATTCATAACCTAATTAGGTAACTTTCCTCTCTCTCTTTTTTTTTTTTCAATCTTTTTGTGTATGTTTTTAGATTTGTATGTTGCTAGGGTTTCAACTCCATAAACTCGATCATTATATTCATTAATTTTACTTCAATCGTGATTGAGATGTAACAAAAAAGTGTATAATTACACTTTTAACATGTTCACTAAATTAATTACAAACAAAATGAATATGGTAGAGTAGTTTACTGGCACTAGAGACCTCGAGTAGCTTCACCTAATTCGATTTGTAATCTATAATTCTTTTGATGATTACTACTCAATGATCTTTAGTTTAAAATTTTCCTTGGTTTTCAGTTTTGTACTGATTTTGGATCAAGTGAGGTCTAGGTTTATGATAACCTATGCTTCAAGGTTGATAGGGATTTATTATTATTTTTTTTTTCTAATTTAATAAAAGTTACACTATATGATGAAATATATAGTACTCTTTGCACTATATATATATCTATTGTTATTGATTGAAAATATTTTCCTATGCAAATTTTTGTATCCATGTGACCCCTTAGTTTAGATCGATCGAAATTTAACATAGATTTTTTTTTATTTCTAATTTTAAACATTGTAGGTTCATAATTATCAAATTATCATAGCAAGTTTCATTATATATGATATCGAGTTTTACTCTCAAGTAGGGTTTTAATTTCAGATGTGGTAAAAAAGGGCAGAAAGAATTATTATAATAAAAAAGGTAGTGAACTAATTAATGTTTGTAGTGGTGTCATTATCTTGATTAAACCTTCAAAATTATTAATCTCACATTGTAACATAATAACATACCGTGATACATCAAATAATAATAAAAAAAAGGGGTTAATTTTACTATAACTCATAAGAGTAATTAATTCCATACGCCATCATCCCTTTGTTATAGAGCAAAGTGAGGTTCATCATTGCTTGGTATGAGAGTATTATTATTACATTTACCTGCCTGTCTACTTGGCTACTCTTGTAAGGAGCCTTGTGTTACTTGTCTATTCAGTTTTTGTATCATGTTAACTATCCGAGACTCTCCGAATACCATACGTGTTTAAATTAAGTAATTATCGAAAACTGGTAGGGGTAATACAAGGCTAATTTGATCTTGAATATAACAATGTGTAGAAAAGCCCTAAACATTATTAGTATGTACTACATTAACTTAGTCATTGGATGTGTCCTTTAGTGTTTGCATTCGATAAATGTATGTGAATATAATGAAGTCCTTTTAGTTGAAACTAATTAATTGTATGTTGTGTTGTTTATCTGCTCACATCATCTATGATATTTGAATCATCAGTTGAAAATTTAATTTGTTAAAACGAAGAAGATATGAACACATCAACACAAGTTCCTCCTGGATTTCGCTTCCATCCAACTGAAGAAGAGCTTGTAGATTACTACCTTAGAAGAAAGGTTTGCTCAAGAAGAATTGAAGTAGATATCATCAAAGAGATTGATCTATATAAAATCGAGCCTTGGGATTTACAAGGTATTGTGTATGAGGGTTTTATATTTTGATTAAATTCCTTGCACAATTATCAATCATATTTATTAATTAATTGTGTAATGTGGGACAGAATTATGCAAAACGGGAGATGATGATCAAAATGAATGGTACTTCTTCAGTCACAAGGATAAGAAGTATCCCACTGGAACACGAACAAATCGAGCAACTGCAGCAGGGTTTTGGAAGGCAACCGGAAGAGATAAGGCTATATATTGTAAGCATGACTTGATAGGCATGAGGAAGACCTTAGTGTTCTATAAAGGCCGAGCTCCGAATGGACAAAAGTCAGATTGGATCATGCACGAGTATAGACTTGAAACTGATGAAAATGGAGCCCCTCAGGTTAGTTTCTTTTTGGTTGAGATTAGGGTCTTTGATATTTTATGTATGGTAATACTTTGTTAATGAATGTGGATCAACAAATAAATTTGATATAGTTTTCATGCAAAACAAAATTATAGCTAGAGTAGTCTTATTGGAGTATAATTGACTTTAGTAAATTTACACCAGCGAACAACCTTTGACAAATAATGTAATTCCATGTTCTTATATATTTGTATGTCCATGAAAAATAAGGTATAGTAGCCGGTAAATGGAAGTGGTTACGTCATATATGTTAAAAATGAAAACTCGAAAACTCATAATTGTTTCATGAACTGTCAAAGGTAGTTTATGTCACATTTGTAAAAAGAATCGATTGTTAGTGTAGCTTAGGGTTCTACCATTGAGATTGATTTAAATTTTTTTGACATTAGCCCTATTTATGATTTGTTGTGATAGTCCATAATAATTAAACTAGACTAGGTAACTTATGTTACCTGCTGTTTCAAGGGGAGGAGTAATATAACAAGGCGCGGTCCATTAGATTAGTACAAGTTATCAAGTATACATATGAGTGGTTCATGTTGCTAGTTTCTACATGGAAATATATACTAATTAAAACAATTTGTTGATTGTTGTTAAGGTAATAATCACTCACTAATTATAGATCATGCTTGTGTTTATTTTGTTCACAGGAAGAAGGTTGGGCGGTGTGTAGAGTGTTCAAAAAGAGAACTCCCACAACAATGAGGAGAATGAGCGGGCATGAATCACCATGTTGGTACGAAGATCAAGTCTCATTTATGTCCGACATGGATTCACCTCAACAAGCACCACAATCAAACAACGCGCTCAACTATGCCTCACACACTTGCAAAAAGGAACTCAATCATCATCATCAACACCATCATTTACCTTTCCAAATTCCTCAAGACCATCTCATTCACCTCCCTCTCTTTGAGAACTCCAAGATGCTCCTAGCTTCACCTCATGGTACCGGAAACTACAATAACACCAGCCTAGCCCCTTATGGTATAGACATGAGCCTTCACTCGAATAATGCTACTATGCAACAAATTGACAACAACAATCATAATGCAACAATATTGATAGGCAACAACAACAATAATAGTCAAGATGTTTTGGATCAAGTGACCGATTGGAGGGTCCTAGACAAGTTTGTTGCATCACAACTTAGCCACGAAGATGTTGCCAAGGGACATGATAATAACAACAACAACAACAACAACAACAACAACAACAATTATTCGTCGAGTAATGTTGCATCAGGGATATTCTCTTCTGCTCCAATATCTGATCACTCGAATAAGGAAGATTCATTAACGGATAAGACCTCTACACCAACCTCAAGCAGTCAAATCGACGTGTGGAAATCATGAAGGACATGAGTACAGGTTATAGAAGATCAAGAGTGAAGTATAAAGGGACAGGAAGATTAGGGCTCAGTTTGTACATAACAAAACTAATCGAAATACGAGTTTTGGGCTGAGCTTCTAAGGCTAGCTTTTCCCATTCACACATGTTATGGAGGACTATATGAAATACTATATGCATCCGTTATGCGCGATGTTTACTGATCAAACAAGTCTCAAAATGTATGTGTATACCTTGAGATTATTTTTAATATGAATTTTAATGATATTGTATAAACTTTATGAAATTAATGTTTTATGCACAAGTCATCCTTGTGTGTTTTTATATATATTGACATATTCTTTTAGGTTTTTCTTTAATTTTCGGAAACTATATATGTTGATATCCCTAAGATGTTACACTACTTACACATCTAAAATGATAATGATTCAAATAGAATTTTCTTAATCAAAGAAAATGACCACTTCTAGAAAAACTCAAACTTATGCTATTTGTCGAGCTTGTGTATGAAACTTTATGTGAAGAAGATCAGAGAAGATTCGTCGTAAACAAGCAGTAAAAGATGAACAAAGAAAACCAGGATTTAGTGTCTTTAGCCTTGATTTACATACAGTTGGTCGATTTTGATATGATTTCTAGGAAAGCGAAGCTTAAAGTAGAGTAAACCTTTTAACAAAGCAATCAATTAGTCTCGATTAAGAAGCATACAATACTTTGTTATTAAGCCATGTTTGAATAAAAATCCTCACATTAAGTACGGATATCCAACACTACTTTTTCTTTTTTAATTAAAGGAATTCGTTTCGAAATGATGTGCCTAAAAGAATCGCAAAGATGTGAATTAGATTTAAAAGCAATTAAAAAGTGTGTGTGTGTGTGTGTTTTTTTTTATTGATAACAAAAATACTTGTAGTAGAAATAGATTGAAAGTATTTTGTGAACATATAATAGTGAGAAAATATAGTTTTGAAAATGCACTGAATAAAAATACAATCATAATAAACTTTATAAAATTATTAATAATCTGAAATAGAGAATTCACGTTGGAAGAAAAGGATTACAATACCTTGACTATTTAAATTTGCATTTCAAGTTGTAGTAATTACATTACATAAATTCTCCCTAACTTCCTAGGTAATGGCCATCAAAATAACTAACTTAAACTTACAGTGCATGTTTAGAAAAATTTGTTTTAAGAAAATACTACGAGTAGTGAAATTAACTTCATTTTATAGGAAAAAAGACTTCATATTAAAAGACTAAAAAATCTACAACATGCAATCAATTAACCTAGCAAATAGCTAAATTTATAAACATAGAAATTGAAGTAAGACAAGCATGCAACTTCATAGCAAAGCAAGCAATACTACCATGAATTTCTAGAGCATGATGCAAGCTGCACAATTTTACCACTATATACAAGGCTAATGAAAATTCAAAGTTAATGACTTTGATAGATATATATGTTTACTAAACATATCACAAGGGTATTTGAGAAATGTATATAGGAGTGTATATATAATTAAATTGAAAAATATTGAGGGATAATAGGGAACAATTTGGATATGACGGGTATGTAACTATTCCCACACCACCGCGACTATACACTTAGACACACAAACCCGAAGAAGTAAGCTGGTTGTAATATAAGAGCACTCATTATCGATCGAGAAGACACCATATTATCACTCTTGTGCATGCAAAAAATCCTACATGCATATATACATTTGCAAGCAAGCTAGGAATGAAAGAAAGAGAGAAAGAGCTAATAAAGAGTAAGCTAGGAAGAAGAGTGTGAACTAGGTTTAGATGGATATGGTGGAGAAAAGAAGACAAGTTATCTATATAAAGAATAACATATAATATGATCTTATAATAGTGAAAAGAAACAAAAATAAGGGAGTTGTGACATACTTATTATGCATGCTCTTAAAATCCAGCATGCTCTTCTTCAAGACATGATTAGTACGTGGAATCCAAGAAGTTTGCACCCCTAAAGTAGTTCCTAATATTAGCATAAAGTCTTTTGTCATGGACCCTTCTAATTACTTTTTTAAGCTACTATTTTTCATTTTTTTTTTTTTTATTTTTTTTTTTTTTTATTTTTGCATTAGTTTAAGGTACTATTATTTAATTTATATTAATAATATTTGGAATTATTTTATGTGAAAGGGTGTTTTATACGCATGACAATTAAACGAAGGGGACATGCACATGGGTGGTTTTATTTTTGAGTATTTAGGGCATGAAATTTTTTTTTTTTTAATATAAAGAGACAAAATAAAGATGTTTTGTGTAGCAAGATAACATCATTCTTCATACTATGAAACATTTCCATGTGAATGTTATTATGCTAATTATAACCTTTTTATCCCGCTAATTTTCTTACTGTTACTGATTTTAACCTCTAATCACGGTTAATTATGCATCGAAGTCTTAATTAGCTTTGCAATGGCATGGGTGTGTTGGATGTTCGAACAGCTAGCAATAGCATCACGCATGCTAGTACCCAGTGGGTTATAAGCATGCACCAAAGCCACCAATTAAGGTACTTATTTAATCTATACACCTTTATTTACACCTATGTGTATTGTTTGTGAAATTTTAAGAAACGGTATGTTACTAGTTACTACTGTACTGTGTACAAAATAACAAAATGAGGTCGAGGCTAGGTGATGAAGTGATGGTATCGCTAATTAGCTATATGCTATTACACAATAATTATTCGAATCGTATATCATGGGTTATATTTTTCCCTCCCCAGGCGGCCTTATGCGGATTCCCTTCTCCTTATCCGCAATATATGTTGAAAGATTGAAAATTTGTGACGTCAAACCCCTCAATTAATGCTTAACATAAAAATTACACCCCGTCTTGTGTGTGGCCAGCCACACCGTGTGGCCACTTATAAAAGAACAAAGTAACTCATATAAAATTGACCAAGTAACCTTGTAATACTAGATGAGTAACCCCTGTAATACTAATTGAGTAATTCTATAGCACTGACAAAGTAACCCCTTTAACACTGATTAAGTAACCTCTATTACGCTAACGAAGTAACCCCTGCCACACGGTGTGGCCAGCCACATATAAGACTTTGTGTAAAAACTAAGTAAACTTACTGCTTAATTAGCTGACTGTTTGTTTCTTCAAATACAAAATAAAAAAAATAAAAAAGCTGACTGTTTGTTTGATTAACGGTCTGTCAGATTAGGTTCAGGTTCAGGTCGGGTCAATTTCAGTTCAAGTTATAATGGATCGTTCACCTTTTCGGATATAGGTCGGGTTCAATTTGACTTAAAATCAGATCGGGTTTAATTTCAGGTTTGGTTTGTGTTCAATCGGGTTTGGATGAGTTAACAAGATGGTACATTCGGGTTCGAGTTAGTGTTGAGTCGGGTTATAGTTCAAGTTCAACTCTAATATTATCGATGTGGCCAAGTTAAACTATATAATTACGCCTTCCATAATTTGATCAAGCATCATCAAGATTTTATTAAACCTATATACGAGTAATAGAGAACAAAAGTTATATAAGTTGAACAAAAGATTTTATTAAATCAAATTGAGGGTTTACAGAATTATACCAGTATTATAAGCTGAATAAAAGGTATATAAAACATTATTAAACCTTCCATAACTCGGGTTCATTTTTTAATTGGGTCGGGTACTAGTTCAGGTTCGGATTGTTTTCAAGTCGGATTAAATCGGTTGAAGGTTACTATCAGGTTGGGGCAGGTTCGGGTTCAGGTCATAAAGTATTGGATCAAATGGGTTTACGGTTAAGATCAGGTTAGGTTCAGGTCAGGTTACAAGTCACTTGTTTCACCCCATTGTTCGAGTACAGGCTGGGTTCAGATCTTTGGCCGTTAAGGTCGGGTCGGGTTAGTTTTTGACAGCTCTAGCCATAATCCACACTTTTTAAGGTAATTTTGAGATTTCAAGGCCTGGTCGCAAAAAGTGTTGAGACCCTAGGAGATAAATCTCGAGGTCATATAATGTCGTTTGAAACTATATATGATCATTATATGTTGTCATAAACGTACGTGGTAGGCTTGAGTTTACGAAATCAATGCAAGTAGTAAACGGGTAAAATGACCGTTTATGGGCATATTAGATAGTTCCACATTCCCAATTGGACACCCGAATGGTATTAGAGACCATGGTAAACATCTCGGCAATTTTTATTTACGGGCGAAAAAGAGTCAAAAAAATTACAAAATCGAAGGCTATAATCCATGGTTTTTGAGGAAATTTTGAGGTTTCGGAGCCCAGTGGCGAAAAGACTTGAGACTTTAAAGGATACATCTCGGGGTTATATAATGCCGTTTCAAACCATCTATGATCATTATATGTTGTCATAAACATCCGTGGCAGGCTCGAGTTTACGAAATTGGTGCAAGTTGCGAACGGGTAAAATGACCGTTTTCAGGACATATTGGATGGTTCCACCGACCCAATTGGACTCCCAGAGGCTATTAGGGACCATGTTAAACATCTCGGCAATTTTTATTTTCGGGCAAAAAAGGTAAAAAAAAATTACAAAATCGAAGGCTATAATCCACGCTTTTTGAGGAAATTTTGAGGTTTCGGAGCCCGGTAGCGAAAAGTGTTGAGACCCTACGGGATATATCTCGGTGTCATTTAATGTATTTTAAAACCGTATATGATCATTATATGTTGTCATAAACGTACGAGATAGGCTTGAGTTTACAAAATCACTTCAAGTTGTGAACGGGTAAAATGATCGTTTAAGGTCATATTGGACGGTTCCACCGACCCAATGTTACTCCCGAAGGATATTAGGGTAAACATCTCAGCAATTTTAATTTTCGGGCGAAAAAAGGTCAAAAAAATTACAAAATTGAAGGCTATAATCCACGCTTTTTGAGGAAAAAATTTGAGGTTTTGGGGCCTGGTGGCGAAAAGCCATGAAACCCAAAGGGATACATCTCGAGGTCATACAATTCAGTTTAAAACCATATATAATCATTATATGTTGTCAAAAACGTCCGTAGTAGGCTTGAGTTTACGAAATCACTACAAGTTGTGAACTGGTAAAATGACCGTTAAAGGGCATATTGGATGGTTCCACCGATCCAATTTGACTCTTGGAGGAAATTAGGAACCATGGTAAACATCTCGACAATTTTTATTTTTGGGTGAAAAGTGGTCAAAAAATTACAAAATTGAAGGTTATATAATACACGCTTTTTGAGGAATTTCGAAGTTTCAGGGATGGGTTGTGAAAAGCCTTGAAACCCTAAGGGATACATCTCGGGGGTCATATAATGCCGTTTGAAACCACATATGATCATTATATGTTGTCATAAACGTCCGTGGTAAGCTTGAGTTTACGAAATCGGTGCAAGTTGCGACAAGTAAAATGAACGTTTCAGGACATATTGGATGGTTGCACCGACCCAATTAGACTCCCAGAGGCTATTAGGGACCATGGTAAAAATCTCGGCAATTTTTATTTCCGGGCGAAAAAAGGTCAAAAAATTACAAAATCGAAGGCTATAATTCATGCTTTTTGAGGAAATTTTGAGGTTTTGGGGCCCGGTAGCAAAAAGCCTTGAGACCTTAAAGGATACATCTCGGGGTCATATGATGCCGTTTGAAACCATATATGATCATTATATATTGTTATAAACATCCGCGGTAGGCTTGAGTTTACGAAATCGGTGCAAGTTGCGACAAGTAAAATGACCGATTCAGAACATATTGAATGGTTGCACCGACCCAATTAGACTCCCGGAGGCTATTAGGGACCATGGTAAACATCTCGGCAATTTTTGTTTTCGGGTGAAAAAAGGTCAAAAAAAATTACAAAATCAAAGGCTATAACCCATGCTTTTTAAGGAAATTTTAAGGTTTCTGGGCCCGGTGGCGATTGAGACCTTAAAGGATACATCTTGGGGTCATAAAATGCCGTTTGAAACGATATATGATCATTACATGTTGTTATAAATGTTCGTGGTAGGCTTGAGTTTACGAAATCGGTGCAAATTGCGCACGGGTAAAATGACCGTTTCAGGACATATTAGATGGTTCCAGCGACCCAAATGGACTTTTGGAGGCTATTAGGGACCATGGTAAACATCTCGACAATTTTTATTTCGGGGCGAAAAAAGGTCAAAAAATTAAAAAATCAAAGGCTATAATCCACGCTTTTTAAGGAAAATTTGAGGTTTCAGAGCCCGGTAACGAAAACTGTTGAGATCCTAGGGGATATATCTCGGTGTCATATAATGCCGTTTAAAACCATATATGATCAGTATATGTTTTCATAAACGTCCGTGGCAAGCATGAGTTTACGAAATCACTACAACACTAGTAGAAAAAGGCAAAAGGGCACTGCTCAATGGCCACCGATTTTCGAAAACCGGTTGGCAAAGATAGGGGAAAAATAGGCGAGATTATTATTCCCACCGGTTCAAATTGAACCGGTAGATAAAACATTAACCCACCGGTTTTGAACCGGTAGCCTTGTTTTATATAAAAAAAAAATGGTTCAAGCTTTATTCCTTAGCTGTCCTTTATAAACCTAACCCTAAATGAGAACTCAGCTTCTCTCTTATTAGGCGCCTCTCTCCCTTCTCTCTCCTCTCACTCATCTCGGCAATTTTTATTTGCGGGCGAAAAAATGTCTAAAAATTACAAAATTGAAGGCTATAATCCACGATTTTTGATAAAAATTTGAGGTTTCGGGGCCCGGTGGCGAAAAGCCATGAATCCCAAAGGGATACATATCGAGGTCATATAATGTCGTTTGAAACCCCATATAAGATCATTATATGTTGTCATAAACGTCCGTAATAGGTTTGAGTTTACTAAATCACTACAAGTTGTGAACTGGTAAAATGACCGTTTAAGAGCATATTGGATGGTTCCATCGACCTATTTGGACTCTTGGAGGGTATTAGGGACCATGGTTAACATCTCGACAATTTTTATTTCCGGGCGAAAAAAGGTCAAAAAATTACAAAAATTACAAAACTGTAGGTCAAAAAATTTTTATAATCCATGCTTTTTGAGGAAATTTTGAGGTTTCGGGGCATAGTGGCAAAAGGCCATGAAACCATAAGATATACATCTCGGGGTCATATAATGCCGTTTGAAACCATATATGATCATTATATGTTGTCATAAACGTCCGTGGTAGGCTTGAGTTTACGAAATTAATTCAAGTTGTGAACGGGTAAAATGACCGTTTAAGGGCATATTGGATAGTTCCACCCACCCAATTAGACTCTTGGAGGGTATTAGGGACCATGGTAATCATCTCGGAAATTTTTATTTTCGCGCGAAAATAGGTCAAAAATTTAAAAAATTGAAGGCTATAATCCACGCTTTTTAAGAAAAAATTGAGGTTTTGGGGTCCGGTGGCGAAAAGTAACAAAATTGAAGGCTATAATCCACCCCATTGTTCGAGTACAGGCTGGTTCTGATCATTGTCGGTTAAGGTCGGGTACTCGGGTCAGATTAGTTTTTGACTGCTATAGGGTTACAACACTTTTCGCCACCGGGCCCCGAAACCTCTAAAATTCCTCAAAAACTATGGATTATATAGCCTTCAATTTTGTAAATTTTTGACCTTTTTCGCTCGGAAATAAAAATTGCCGAAATGTTTACCATGGTTCCTAATACCCTCCGAGAGTTTAATTGGGTGGGTGGAACCATCCAATTTGCCTTTAAATGGTAATTTTACCCGTTTTTGTACATGACTCTTGTATTGGCATTAAGCTTTCAAGGAGCCTTTATGTCGCCGGATAATGGTCATATATGGGTCCCCACA
The DNA here is from genome assembly GCF_948465745.1 of Chenopodium album. Classification (NCBI taxonomy): domain Eukaryota; kingdom Viridiplantae; phylum Streptophyta; class Magnoliopsida; order Caryophyllales; family Amaranthaceae; genus Chenopodium; species Chenopodium album. The sequence continues at coordinate 32,399,026 of NC_137856.1, read as the reverse complement.
ATAGTATATGATCATGGGATTCATCCCGTAGTGTTCCGTGAAATTCCAACACCTGCTCCCGACACCTCCTAAATTGCTCCTATTTCATGTATTATAGTAGAGTTGTCGATTCGGGTATTCAAGTCGGATTTGAGTTGTGTCAAACCATGTCTCGGGTTAAATTAGGATCTGGCTATGTCGGGTCAATCTAGCCTAATATCAGGTTCCAGTTCGGGTCGGGTCAATTTCAGTTGAGTTTATTCTGGATCGTTCACCATTTCGGATATATGTCGGGTTCAATTCGAGCCAAATTCAAATCGGATTCAATTTTAGGTTCGGGTTGTGTGTGAGTCAGCTTTAAGTGGGTTAATAGATGGCACATTCGGGTTCAAGTTATTGTTGAGTTGGGTTTTGGTTCAAGTTCAATTCTAATACATAATGATGTGTTCAAGTTAAACCTATATAATTTCGCCTTCCATAATTTGATTAGCTTTATCAAGATTTTATTAAACCTATATATGAGTAATAGAGAACAAAAGTTATATAACGTGAATCGGATTGTGGGTTTATAGATTTGTACCAGTATATAAGTTAAACAAAAGGCATATAAATTTCATTAAACCTTCCATGACTCGGGTACAGGTTCTAATTGGGTAAGGTACTAGTTCGGGTTCAGATTGTTGTTAGGTCGGATTAAATCGGTTAACGGTTACTCTCGGGTTAGGAGCAAGTTCGGGTTCAGATCAAAAAGTATTGAATCAAATCGGTTGTCGGTTAACATATGGTCAGGTTCAGGTCGGGTTACATGTTACTAGTTTCACTCCACTGTTCGGGTACAGGTTGAGTTCAGATCATTGCCGGTTCAGGTCGAGTTCTCGGGTCGGATCTGTTTTTGACAGCTCTAGTTGGAATACAGTATATGGTATAAACAAATTGGTTCGCTTTGATAAGGTTTTGGGTTAGATCGAGGCATTTATTGTTCTTGATAAATGGGCCAATCTGCAAGCACAGTGATAGTGCTTTAGGGTGTTCTGGACACATGGACACATAGACCAATTTGGGTCAACTATGTGTGGAGAAAAAAAAAATGTATAAAGAAAGGGGAAAAAAAAAACAAGCCACACAAAAAAGAGGGAAGGAGGATGAAAAAACTCTTGCCAAAACAAAAACTAAACTGTGTTAGTAGAATTTTAATGGTATTTCAAAATAGCTTAAGCTTAGCTTATCGCCTTCGAACTACATCAAATCAACACTTGAAGGAAATGCCCTAGCTAAGGGCTGTTTTTACAGTTGGAGAAGCTACACCAATGCCACTTTCGGCCTCAACTATCAACAGACTAAACACATCAAAACTCTGTACTATTATGAGACTTTCATGTGCCTATCTATGGAAGACATAAACACTATAAATAATATGATGTTCTAGTGCAAATCCACAAGAGCAACCAAGACCAGTACCAGCATAATCACAGCCAACTTCATGTTCCCATTGATCGATGGTGCCCGATTTTCTCTGTACAAAAGGTATCAGCAAGGATCAGTAAACAAGTATACAACGCAAGTATTAAACAAAAGCTAAAATAAGTGCCGGTGTTTGGAATTTACGTCTTCTGTAAGTTGGCCAGAGCACCACAGTATCTAACATTATCAGGGGGAGCAAATAGGGTGCCCTTATCTTCATGGTTGACAAGCTTTATGTATGTTTCTTGTCCCAGATACCACCTATCAAGGTTTTCTGTTCTGATATTCCACGTCCCTGGATTGTCAAGATAAATAAGCACGGCTGTCCAAGCCCCTGGATAGACCTGTGACCAAGAAAATACAGCTAGTATCTATTACTCAATAATTCAAATATCAAGAAAATGATATCATAATCATATTTATTAAACAGATTTTGATGAAGTCTCAGCAAGAAGAAAAAAATTGATGCCTGCAACTTCAAAATACACAGCTATCATCAATGTCACAATGTCAGAACACCTAAGTAATTGTGTTTGGGTTGGAGGACGAACATTCTCCATGATAACCAATATCATGGCATTTCTTCATTTAGCTAGTAAAAGACTAAAAAGAGTGATAATAATTTTCTTTGATTGAAAGTACTTAACTACTTATCTCAAGGGTGGAAATATTTCCCTTTTCGTAAAGGAAAAAAAATGAGGCGTGATCTTATCTATCCCCCACTTTCTCCTCCTCCTCCTCTCCCCCGCTTCTATTTTTCCTTTTCTCTCCAACATTTTGTTTAACAAAATATAATAACCTGATACTTATTGATTTATACAGAATATGTTTTTACATTGTATTGAATATAAAGTTTAGTTCAATATGTTTTCTTGAAGCCTTTGAACCAGATACAACCTTACACTATCAAGAAGTAACTTGCTTTCCAGATACAGAAAAAAATTGTAAACAAAATAAAAGATATTGTAGGGATAATCTCAGCAAACCTGTACAGTGCAGCGATAAATAGCATCCCAATTGTTATAGCTACCACGCCTGTCCTCAGTCCATACACCATAATCCATCCTGCAATAAAAGACAAGTCAATTATATTCAATACACCTGGTAAGTCTCCTTAAGCATTCATGTAATAGGGCTCAGCAATAGACAAATCTTACCCAACAACATAGAACGAAAATCCATCCACATGAAAGGTCTGCATCACTGTATCATTGTTCTGAAATATAATTTCAGCAAATCCTTTAAATGTACCGTTGATAATTGAGTGGTCTAACCGATGATGTCCTGTTAGCGGCTTGCTGGGGAAATCAAGCTTGTAGTCACCCTTCAAATCCTTCCAGTCAGCAAGCAACACTGGAGTAAAAGGTTTCACAAAAGAAATGCCATTAAGAGTTGCACCATATTTCTTTCCATCGATAACTGTTGGTGGCAAACTCTGAAAAATATAAGTCTGTGTCACATTGATGGTCCCATAATGGAAAGAGCCTTGTGGATTAGGACGAGCTCCACTTGCAGATCCATTTTGCCTGCTCATAAGTATGCGACATTAAAAACACATTCAATACTACAAGAAAATCTCTCGTTCATTATCATTTGCAAACATTGCAACCTAGTGGTGAATCATGATTGATGAGAACTTACCTGATAGATCTGGCCTGGTTCATAGACCAAGTCTTGTCGTAAAAATCATTAGGGGGATCAGGCAGAGGGCCAGCAGCTTGTCCTTGAGAATTGGAATAGTGCAGAATTCCTACACCAGTGACTCGCTCCCATTGAGATTCATTCTGAAACCTAGCACTTGCTACAATGTAATAATCACTGCTAGCATTCTGATCCATTGTTACAAGAAATGAATATGACTGGCCAACATGGATGTCAAAGTTGCTGTAGTTTGATTGCGTTGTGTAATATCCTTCAGTTTCAACCAACTTCAAAATGTGGTTTTGAATTCTGAAATTCAAACTGGTTGAGATTCCAATATTATGTACTCGTAATCGGTACGTTTTGCCTGCATACAGTCAACATTAGAAAGCAGCCATCACCATATGTAATGCGCATCAACGAAATAAAGTGCCAAAAGTTAAACAATTGTATACTTAATACTTCGACTAAGAATCAGCAGATATAGAGAGTGATATTAACAAACGACCTGTGCATGGATGAGTCATAGCATATAATCCTAGTGTTGCCTACACAACAGTTCATCTCAAACATACATTTACTAAACATTAAATTTAAAGAGCAACTCTTAATGATATTTTTGCCCCAAGGGTGTAGACATATCCTACACTGAAAGACAAGAAAGTGACATCCATATTACATGACAAAACACAATCAGATTTTTGGATAATCCAACCATACCTGGCTCAACTTTAATGTTCTCATACTCAATATTGTCAGGAACAAGGGTGGTGTTATATCGATAAGGTCCTTTTCCATTGATTAGAACCCCATCAGGTATTCCTAAATCCTTCCCGGCTTTTAAGACTTCCCTCAGTTCCTAGTGCAGATGAATAACTATACATTAGCATACATACTAAAATTAACTTTTGTATGGCAATAGCCGCAATACACTCCAGAAGCTACCTTATAGTCTCTGGTATACCAATCCCCAATCATGAGAATAATATCGCCATCTGGGTTAGGGAAAGGTAGAGGAATGACACTCCTGTTGTTAATCTTAAAGGGGCCAAACCCTCCAGAAGCCCTTTGAAAGTGAGTAGATGGGTGGTAAAAGAAGCTTCCAATCTGGTCCTTGACCTGGAACTGGTATGTGAAATTCCCTTTGGGAGGAATAGGACAGTTTGTTGCACTCACACCATCTTGCCAAGGATTATCCCGCATTTGAATCCCATTCCTGCAGTAACCATTAATCTCATAAACTATTAGCTTACACTGTCAAACTAATACGAGTACATCGAGAGGCAATATGATCTTTTTTGATTAATTTATACACCGAATTATATATACTTGTATACTTTTCGAGATAATCCTAGGTATGATTATTAATAAAATTCAAATGCTAAATTGACATGAAACACGCAGGTAAAATTCACATTTGAAGAAATGACAACAATTTATTTAAAACCCATTCCTTTGGCAAGCATAAATCTCATACACTACTAGTTTTCACTTCTAAGCTAATTTATTGAAGGGATAACTCATATTCTCATAAAACATCTCATTTCAAAATACAGTGTAAAGTTTTAAAAGCAAGGATGAATATAGATTCTCTTTCTCCAATGTTCAACATTACAAAAATACTGAGTACATTGGTTAGACCAACCAATAGATATTGGAAATCACAAACATGTTAGACAAAACCTACCAATTAACCAAAAGATCTTCATCCAATTTATTTTTCACATCAATAACAAGATTGTTATTGGTCACGGATTCGACTAAAGGCCCCGGAAACTGATCATTGACCACTATAACCTGCGTTTACAAGCATATATGTATCCATTATTCACCTAACAATATTCATATCAGAGATTCCTCCAAAAGTACATACATTAAATTAAAGTACAAAATCAATTGAATATTCATAGTCATCATAAATCAATCATTTTGTTTGATTTCATTAACAATTGAAATCCTAATCAAACCTAAATATCAACAAATTAACCAACATCCTAATATTCTGGTATTACCAATCAAACCCATGTACATTGTACTACTGTCACTAACTGATTCAGTAAAAAAAATTCAAAAAATTAATCCGAGAAATAATAAACCCTTCTTCTAAATTCAAGGAACACAAAAAATAACCTAAAAATTATTCAGAATATGATAAAAACAAACCCAATAAATAAAAAATACTCCGTACCCCAGAAACAGAACAAGTCCCAAAATAAAAACCTAATAAATACTACCTAAAACACCATGAAAGTCGATTAATTTGGGGATAAAAAGTGAATAAAAAAATCAAATAAAACCCAGAAAAACCAACATTCATATCAAAAATCCAAAACAACCCCAGAAAAAAACAGAGGAAAAAATGGATATTGGATTAAAGAGAAAAAAACCTGTTGAGAAACACCCAATGGAGAAAGGTTTTTGAAAGAGTAAACAAAATTATAGGTAACCGTAGGATCGTCAGCCAAACAGGGTCTTATGATTAACCCAGTAAAGCACACAAAACCCAGTAAAATTAGATTCAAAATCGCCGCCATTGATGAACTCTTTTGAACTTCTCAAACTCTCTGAAAATGGGTTTTTAAGAATCTAACACTTTCTTTCTTTCTCTTTCTAATTCAACGATTCATTTATTTCATGGTGAATTAAGAGAGAGAAAGTTAAGCTGTTTTAGAGAGAAGAAGGAAATTGAAAGGCAGAAGGAAGAAAAACAAAACGGCTCCCTTTTTTCCTGTGTGAAATTTCCAACGTTTACTTTTTCTCTCTCCTCCTCTTTGTTTGTTAGTGTGGTTGTTCTTGTTCCTCTTTGTAAGAGTGAAGAAAATAATGTGTGACGAGTACAAAGATATACACAACTTTACAAATCAAATCGCCTCTAGTTTTTATTTGATTTAATTGAATCACTTCTTTAAGGAAATAGAATGATCTATTTACCATACACGAGATGATTACCATATTATAAAACACGTCTTTTAGTGGCATAATCAGTTGATTTGTTTCTTTTGTTAATTCCTTGTAAACGTAGTGATACGAGTAAATGAGATGTCAAGATTGAATTTTGTTGGAGGATTTGGTTTTCTTTTTTCTATTATATTATTTTTTTATTTTTTTTTGTTAAAGGTAAGGGGGGGAAAAATGAGTATAAGTATATAACCGACCACAACTCTCATGACTTTTATATTTTGGTAAGGTATGTCAGCATAAAAATAATGAAAAGTAACTCGTATTTTAAGTAATTGATTATTTGATTGGAGTACACCTCAATTAAGAAAAAGGTATTGATGGAGTCATTAAACAAATAAAAGGAACTTTTAATCTTTTATCAATTATAGGAAGGATGAGTATTCATGCAAAAAAAAAACAAGGGGAAAGGGTATTTGGGTATAAGATCCAACCTTGATAAGGAATCAAAGTGGATTTGATCCAAAACCTTGGTATGAAATCAAAGTGAGGATTGTATGAAATCAAAGTTGATCTATGTAGTCTTAAATGTGAGTTATGAATCTTGATTTATGCAAAGGTCTTTTTAGTGAGAGAATTAAGTTTATTTCGGGTTTATCTTCATCTAAATTTTTGTGAGAAAGTGAGAAATCAAATTTTGTTTTTGTGAGGAAGTGAGAAGTCAAAGTTTCTCATTTGATGACGTCATGTCGTTGTCACTCTATACAATTGATATTGCAAATTTTATGTATGAGAAGAACAATCAAATTTGATTATATACTAATATTGATATACAACAGTGATTCACAAATATTAGTACACTGAAGATTGTTGTACGTTTAAATGATTGACATCATAAATTTAATGTACTTTGATTATTCTCCGAAATAAATGGAAGAGATTATGAATCTTATCTCAAAACATTTTAAGGAATCATTGATTAGCTCTCATCTTCTTTATTTCTTTAAACAAAAGTCTAATGAATAATGAGTAGATATTAGGAATGATAACAAACTAAACAATGCATATCGATTAATAACACAGTAAAAGTGAAGTTCTTGTAACATGTAGAGTTTATGTATGAAACTTAACTGATAATTCATAAAATCATCATAATAATATGAGATTAAATGTTATTTACATTATTGGTCATTTATTTAAGAGAATTGACCAGTATCTGCAGGAGAAATTCTGTTTGATTAGATTTTCTGAAAAGTGTCACATGAGAGATTTATCTTTAATTTCTCCATATGATGCGCTGAATGTGGCCCACACCATGGCCCATATTGTACTTGTGAGCTATGAGTTGTGATTTGCTAGTTATGGCCCACAAATCCACAATTTAAATTTGTATTTTGTACAACATATTGTTTGTTTACAATTTGACACCATTTGCACAGTTGTAATCCTTTGAAATCAACCGATTGGTGATCCAAAAGGAAAACAGTTAGTATTTAGACCTCTCTAGCCGATCTTATTACTCCCTCCGTCTCTATTTAAAGTTTCGTTAAACTTGGACAAGCATTATTAGAACATTTATCGTGAATGTATAGATAAGTGGGATGAATAGGATTTGATATATATAATGTTAAATTGTTTTGATATATGTAAACAATAAGGTCAAATTGTTGATTATGTTAAACATGATATCATTATTGATTGTAACTAAACGAGTATAAAGCTTATTCATAATCCTCAAGTATCAACTCAAATTTTTGGTTGAGTTGAGCTCCTAACATAATATCAAGAGTTGTCATGATAAAAAGGTCACAAGTTTAAGCGCACATGTGATGTACATGTGCCTAGTACGCACGCAAGAACTACACAAGCCGACAAGAGGCATTATATATTCATTGTTCCTAGAAGTTCCTAATAATAGTTATCCATGAACAAAACAAGTATCTCGAGCAACGATGCATAGTTTCATTTATCCGTTCTAAAACAACGATCCTAAAGAGTTTAACAATTCCTTTGTTTTTCTCAAGTAGATTTTCCTTTCTAGAAAATCTCATACTATATGTTTTACCTGCTAATTCCCATGTTATTAAATTAAGAAGCTAACATAGAACAACTCTAAGGCCTTGTTTGGCAATTGGCTGTTGGCTGCTGGCTGTTACTCTTGGCTTGTTTGACCAGCTGTATGTATTGGCTTTTTATGTTGGCTGTTTGACTGTTGGCTGTTAAAAAATATGTTTGGTAAAATTGGTTATTGGCTGTTGGCTGTTTAGGGCTAAAATTACCTTTAAGGGCATTGATATGTTTTATTATCTTTCTAATAACAATAATGATTTTTTTTTTAAAACTTTTACTACCAAGTACTATCACCGCTACTCCCTTTTTTTTTTTTTTTTTTATAAATAATAAATTCTTTTTTTTTATTTTTTTATTTTTTTTGTTTGTTTTGTAAATAGGATTATTATTTACTACTACTACTAACACTTTTCACTGTTACTTCGTATTTTTATTTTCATAATAATTTTTTTTTTATTTTGTTGATTATTATTATTATGAAAAACCAAAATTGTGGTACGAAAGATGTAAATAACAACTACATATAACAAGATAATTAAGTATAGAATAGCAAGTTTTAAAACTCAAACTCTTAAAATTATACTCACAAGGACAGGGCATATGAAAAATGTAAATTGCAAATTCATTCCTAAAAGATGTAAATTGCAAATTCAATGTTCTAATACATATTAGCAACTACTGTACAAATTAATTTTGTATAATTAAATTTTGGGTGAAAAGGGTGATAGTAGTAAATCTAAGCAGCAAACACTAATAAAGACGTCATTTTGCTTCCTCTTCATTATGCTCATGCATTAAGCTAGTTGGGATCTCACTTTTTTGATGAGATTTTTTTTTTTTTTTTTTTAATAAAAAACAAATCAGAACCCATACATTTGCAAATTGAGATCTCAACAATTTTGTTTTAACTAACCAATAAGGCTTCTTATTAAATTCTTCCCTAATTAAAAGATAATTAAAGAGCTTCATGGTAAATTCTGTAGGAGTTTATAGGTACTACGCAGCGGAAACAACATATATGAATCATATTCAATAAAGTACCTAATCCCAAGAATCACATGCATAACACACAAGACACATAATCATACCTTTGAAGCGTGAATTCCACGAAGCTATTCGACAGGCAAATCAGGGAGAGAATAGAGCCCCAAGTGTTGCTCCTTTACTTAGTCCACGAGATTCGAACGAGCCGTCCACCAATACTAGATTGGTCGAGTGATTGAGGAAAACCGCGATCACCACCTTTTCGGACAACCGACCACCGCACGAACCACCACCACCACGAGACACCACCGTGCGCCGGGAGGAGGAGAGAGCCGTGAGAGAGGGAGTATGAGAGGGGTTTGGTTTCGTGTTTGCTAATTAGGGTTTGATCTAAATGATCAGTTAATTCCTTACCAGCAAACCTAGGCACCTAGTCTATTTATAATCTCATTATAATTAGACTAGGGCACGAAGCCCAATAGCCTCTCAAAGCCCCTACATGGCCGGCCACCTAGAGAGATGAGGCCCATGATGGGCCTCGTCCTCTAATGCTCGATCTAGCCCCTTTGTGTGACCTTATAGGATCCGTCCAATTGGGCTTTGGCCTATTTTACTAGTCCAAAGATCGTAAGTACCTCTAGCTATGGCAAAACGACGACCCAAATGTCCGAACTTAATTATCTCCATAATTTGATCCAATTATATATCTAGTAATTGCACACGACGAAGACATAACTCCTTCAATCTCCCACTTGTCTGAGACAAGGGTGCAATATTCAAATTCCTTAAGTCAATGTATATGTCGATTTGATAATATGATTGCATCACATGTCGAGATCATATTAATCTACAAATCATTTCTTGAAATCTGAGTTAGAATTACAAAACCAAATGATTACTGAGTAATGCATTTGAACGCGGCCACGTATTTTCTGAATTCTCCCTCTTCAAGCGGCCATGACACATTTCCTAATTTAATAGGTAGACTCTATCCAATCTTGTGGCAACAAGCCTCCCACTCAACTTCTGAAATAACCGGGAAACATCCTTTATAATCTCCAGTTACGGGTAGACGTTTGAATGTACCACAGTTATAACATCCATTGAATGAAATCAATGTTCCACTCATGTCAAAGGAATCCACTAATATATACGGAAGCTCTATACTTGAACTTCAAAGTAGGTCAATAGTTCAATCATGCATCATTCATGCATATCCAAGTGATTGATCGAGCATCACTATGCCCCTATAGCCCATGAAACCGAGCTATCCAATCGATCTTACATGCTAGTCCATTTATTGAAATCATTTATGTCCACTTTAATGATTTCGAACTAGGAACTTAAATAATATACGGATTTTTGTTCACCTGTGGAGTTTCATACACCAGGTCTCTATCTGATAGATAACCTGATGAGCCCATCAATCCATAATTATTTTGGACATTTTATTTAATTTCAAAACCATAATTAAATAAGAGAAATAATAATTTCTGTTTTAAACATAATTCTGCAAATTGATGTATTTTCTCATGTAATATGTTTCCACAAACATACACAACTTAAAATTACATAATTTGCTTCAATCCAAGACTTTAATATGACTTTCATACCTTTGTCTATGGAAGGGGTTTAGTGATTTCTCACTCATAATAAAACTTCGCAGAACGTGACCTTCCGCCGGTCAATGATCTCATAACTGAGGCGATATTTTATATCCATTTGTTTGGATTTGTAATGTGACCCTGGCTCCTTTGTTCTTGGGCAAAGGTGATCCTTTAGTCATATTACATTTTAATCCGAACTTCCTCTAAAACTATCCGACTATAGCTTAATACACATATTCTGACATTGAGCATGCAATAGTGCTCTGCTTTGAACTTTTCAAGCTCACTGTATTTCTCCATACTGACAAAATTGTGCGTCTAGATCAAAATCTAGAGTCATCTTGCCTGTTTGGAGAGAACTCGCATTCGTAAAACTTTTGACAAACTTGTTTACCTTTAACACCATAAACTAGACAAATTCCTTTAGTGCTTCTCAAGTACTCAAGGATTTGTTCTTGGTAACTTTCCGTATGCTTATTCTGTATTTGCTTGAAACTTGCTACACATGCACAAGTCATATGTAACAACTTGCTTTGTACATTTCATGGTACATGTAATGGTCCCTTTTGCAAAAGCATTAGGTCCACTGCCTTTACAACTCAACTCAACTAGCTTTTAAGGCACTGAGTTTTACTGAGTGTAAAACCATGAAACATGGGAAGAGATCCTCTCTTAGAATCTTGCATCTTGAACTCGTCAAGAACCTTATCAACATAAGTCTCTTGATTTGGTCCAGTCATCCTTCAAGATTCACTTTGTAGATTTTGATTCCCAATATGTACTCAACATCTCCTAAGTCTCCCATATAGAAACAATCTTTCTAACCATTGCTTGACTTATTCAAGCATTGATATATCGTTTCATATGAACTGTATGTCAACTACATACTAGACTAAGAAGACCAATTGCTCCCACTAAACTTCTTGTTTGTACAAGATTTCTTTTCATTCTTCCAAGGTAATCAAACTGTTTGATTTCCTAATGAATATTTCAACTCCTTAATGCTTATTTCAATCCATAAATGAATTTCTGAAGTTTGCAAAACTTTCTAGGAATTTCTGGAATTCAAAAACTTAAGTTGTATCATATACATCCCATCCGTCAAGAACATTTCATGAAGGTGATTTTTGATTTCCATAACCAGAAATAATCCGAATAGGCTTACATGACTAATAGGTTTGACCCTATTTGTAAGACTATCATGGACTAGCACATCTTTACAGACATGGAGTCCATTCTGGATTTCTTAGCCTTAAGCCATTTCCTGAGTTGGCACTTGTCCAAAGCTTGCTTGTAGGTATGGATTCCAACCATTCCAATAGGAAAATTTTAGAATCCACCTTTTACTAGAATTCCAACAAACTGTTTGTTTTAATCCTAAGTAACCTACGATAGGTGTGAGCGACAATAGAATTATTCTCTTCAACTCTTTGAAGCCTTTCATTCTAGTAGGACGATAGAAGTCTCGCTAGTTGAATTAGCTTGCTTCGACACACGTTTTATCAAATTAGCTGATTTCATGCGCATTCGTCTCTAATGTAGTGTTATCTACATCCCTTTGTTGCTCGTCTCGAATCTCATCGAGATCTAACTTTACTCCCACTTGGCTTTGTAGGAAGACATTTCTTTCTATAAAGACACTATCGCGAGCAACAAACATTTTGTTTTTACGCGATTGTAGGAATAATACCTCTGATTTAGGGTTTATGATGTCATCTTTGTAAACATTTTACATAGATTTCATATTCCCTCAATCCTGTTTAGAAAAGATTATTTTGGAATATTTCCAGTCTTTCTACTGCTTTGGTGAAGTTTCTGTTTAGTATATTCGCAATTGTTGTTGTTCTAATGCATATCCTCAAAACGATATTTGTAAATCATTAAATCTTGGATCGAACCATGGCAAGCAAAGTTTGATTCCTGCTTTATACATACATTTTAATTGTAATGTTCCTGGATTGTGAACTAATTCAACAATTCCTTTAGATGATCATTTGTTTTGAGTTAAATATTTATTACAACAATCATATTGTGGTGCTAAATTGTTTATCTCAAACTTGATTTTACATTTCACTTTTGGAATTTTGAACATTTCAATGATTCCAACTTTTATTTCATTAAGTAATTATCGACATATTTGCTTAAATCGTTAATAAGAGCAATGAAATAGTTAAATCCTTTTGCTATATCTTGAACTTATGGTACACACACATCATATGTTTGTGTTCCAAAAGGTCATTTTAGCTCTTTTACCCTTTCAACTAAAAGGTAACTTGGTCATTATACCTTATCAAGCATGACTTCTAATTCTTAAGTGATTCATAATCATATAAGAGTAAGAGTCCATCCAAAACTTTGGATGTGCAAATGGTTTATGTGACCTAACTTTACTTTGTTATAAGTATGTTTGCTTTGAATCATCTAAATTTACTTTTGTGATCTACATATATCAATGTCATAAATAAAATTAACTCATATCTAGCAAAATGAAAACAATTTATTACCTTGGTCATGGATCAACATTTGTCCAAGCCAAGTAAAACAAATCAGTATTCAAAACAAGAAAACCGAAATATTGTCTCATCAAAAAATGGAAATAGTTCTAAATGTCATGATAAACTAATCAGAAATTAAAACTATGAAGCTATCTCTGGCCACTCAAATACTCCTAGTGTACCTTCAAGCTCCATCTCCATGCTAGCTTCACTTGCTTGCAGTTCCTGTGCAACATCATAATGTTAAGCACTGCAACTTGGTATCACATACCTTAGTGAAAGTTAAAATGATTATAACTTAATACCTGAGGTTGATGCTCCATTCTTCTTCTTGAGGAAATCAAGGTATTTCTGGCAATTGCGTTTCCAATGCCCCTTCTTCTTGCAGTAAAAGCATTCACTCTCACTTGCAACTTTGGGTTTTGGATTCGCCTTAGGCTTTTCAGGAGCCTTGGCAACTTGCTTGCCTTTGCTCTTGGCACTAGCCTTTTGCCCCTTCTTCTTGAACCCCTTTCCCTTTTGGATCATAAGAACTTCCTTCTTAGGTTCCTTAGGGATTTGTTTCTCAGCACTCACCAGCATTGCATGCAATTGACTCATAGTCTTTGCATTCGCAGTCATGTTAAAGTTCATGATAAACTGGTTGAAACTTTCTGGAAGTGAATGGAGAATGATGTCTGTTGCCAAATCATCACTAATTGGGTACCCCAGTTTCTCCATACTTTGAATTAGGCCGATCATTTTGAAAACATGATCATGAACTGTGGCACCCTTCTCCATTCTACAATCCATAATCTCACGATGAAGCTCATACCTTTCAACTCTAGCTTGTTTCTTAAACAAAACTTTGAGCTCTTCCATGATTGAATAGGCATCCAGGTCCTCAAAACGCTTTTGAAGACTAGGTTCCATAGTAGCAATCATTAAGCAAGTGATAGGCATAGCTCTATCATGAGCTTCCTTGTGCTTCTTGATATCTGCCGCAGTTGGATTTTCTGGCAGAGGTCCTGGTAATGGGGTATCAATGATATCCTCCTTACCCTCAGATTTCAGAACAAGCCTTAGCATTCTTTCCCAGTTGGAAAAGTTTTCCCCTGTCAACCTATCCTTTTCAAGGAATGGTCGCAAATTGTAAACGTTGTTGTCATTGTTATTACGGCTACCCATCTATGTCAAAATAAGGCAAAGTTTAAAATTATGTTTAATAAATTAAAGTACCATAAAAACATATTCATTTGGTAACTTTAAAACACTTTATTCAATAATTAAATGATCCCAATTGAATTTTAAGTGATTCCAAGATCCTTTATTTGTGCAATAATTGACCGGACTGAGGCCCTGCCATCAACCATTACATTTTCAAGGTGAGTAAACTCTTTACTGATTACAACTCTTGTAATTCTTGGTTGAATAATTAACCATCACATGTTTAATTATTACCCTTAGCTTCAAGGTTCTAAACTGATCTTTAGGTAACCTTGTTGAATATAACCAATTAAAAGTGTAGATGTGCGGTCCTACCCCCACTTCCCCAAGATATATTATGATGCTCTGCTGAGGCCGACCCATCACAAACGATCAAGGTTTTCGTCGGGTTTTTAATTGGGAAAGCTGTATCAATATTTCTGGGATCTAGATTTATTATGTTGTGATTGTATAGTGAACTCTAGCGCATCATCAAGCAACATAAATAAACCTAAACATGCATAATCTACTAATGCAATAAAATATGACATAGTATGGCCCCTTAGTCCTAGGAAAACTAGAAATAAAATGCTCCCACTTGAATCATCATGGATCTTCATCCACCTTGCTCCTTTGGGCCTTCACTTCATGGGCTTCTTTTGGGCTAACACCATTTAAATAACTATTCTATTTACATTAAATAAAAGTTATAAAAATACTCAACGGTACGTAGACCGTATTTAGATTACAAAAATACATCACGATACGCAGATCGTATTTAAGAATCTATGGGCCATACTAGTCTATATATAGCAACATAATATCATATATTATAAAAGTGCCATATAATAAATCACTCAACATGCTTGTCTAAACTATAACATCTGATGATCATAATAAAGACAACGCATTTCCTAAAATATCTTATATATTTTAATCATAATTAGATAATATCATATATTATTCATGACGGTTTATAAAATATCATATATTTAATTTAGTCATGAGATAGAATCAAATCATATTTTAATCTAGAAAGATAAAATCATATTTAATCTTCCATGATTATCCTAATTTAGGAGATTCTATCCTAATTACTAGCCAATCAAATAATTTTAAAATCAATTATATCCTAATCTAATTATGGGATAATCACATTATTTAAATCAATTATTATCCTTTTGGAATATGCTCAGAATATCCTCATCAATCTTATCCTTAATTAACCACTTTAATTTAGGATAATTATCAAAATAACAAACTAAATATGGATAATATCAAATATAACAACTTTTGAATATTTGATTTTATCCTTAAACAAAAGATATTATCCAAATAAAACCAACTTTATCTTTTAAATTAAAAGATCATATTTTGAAAATATTTTAACTTATCCAAAATAAAACCGATTTTATCCCAAAATAATTCGTAATTATCCTGAAATAAATTTTTAAAACAGAATTTTTTTTTTTTATGAAATTATCGCAACCACCAACGCCGGCCACCGTGGTTGGCTAGCCGAAGCTAGCCACGGTGGCTGGCTGCCGTGACAGCAGCCACTGCCGCAAAGGGCAGCAGCGTGGAGCTGCTTTGCTGGGGCTGCAGGCCACCGTGTGTGGCCAGCCGAGGCTAGCCACGGTGGCTGGCTGCCTTGCAGCAGCCACTGCCGCGCAAGGCAGTAGCAGCACCCAGCTGCAGCCGTGGCAGCAGCCGTGCAACGGTTGCACGCTGCTGCCCACAGCCACCCTTGACCGCCGCCCTCCCTTCCCTCCCTCTTGGACACCACCTGGTCGGCAGCCGCCGTGGCTGCGCCACCCAGCCGCGGTTGCCGACCAAAATAATTAATTTTTTTTTTTTTTTGTGTTTTAATTTAATTAAAATAACATTTATCCTAATTAAATTAAATTAGTCCATAAGATTAAAATTAAATCATATTCAATTTTAAAATAGGGTTCATCATAAAATTAATCCCAATTTAATTTTAACTTTTAAAATTAAATCTATGATCATACATAAAACATTTTTATGCATAATTCAACCTAATTAAAATTATGAAACATAAAACGATTCGAATAAAACCATAATCAAGCACAAAAATCATATTTTAGGGCTTGGAATTTTCGAAATTTAGGGTTAGGGTTTTCGAAATTTTCGAAAATATTAGGGCATAATTCGGTCCTCTTTATGGCTATTTGAGCATAATTAAATCGCATTTAACCGATTCCAAAAGTTTAATCACATTAAAATAATAATCGAACCATAATTAAATTAATTTCTCCCTCTTAATTGATTATAAAATTATCGTGGACATCAAATAATCGTATTATTATGATCTAGCGCGTTAATGCAAGAGGCTAACTGATACCACTGTAGGAGTTTATAGGTACTACGCAGCGGAAACAACATATATGAATCATATTCAATAAAGTACCTAATCCCAAGAATCACATGCATAACACACAAGACACATAATCATACCTTTGAAGCGTGAATTCCACGAAGCTATTCGACAGGCAAATCAGGGAGAGAATAGAGCCCCAAGTGTTGCTCCTCTACTTAGTCCACGAGATTCGAACGAGCCGTCCACCAATACTAGATTGGTCGAGTGATTGAGGAAAACCGCGATCACCACCTTTTCGGACAACCGACCACCGCACGAACCACCACCACCACGAGACACCACCGTGCGCCGGGAGGAGGAGAGAGCCGTGAGAGAGGGAGTATGAGAGGGGTTTGGTTTCGTGTTTGCTAATTAGGGTTTGATCTAAATGATCAGTTAATTCCTTACCAGCAAACCTAGGCACCTAGTCTATTTATAATCTCATTATAATTAGACTAGGGCACGAAGCCCAATAGCCTCTCAAAGCCCCTACATGGCCGGCCACCTAGAGAGATGAGGCCCATGATGGGCCTCGTCCTCTAATGCTCGATCTAGCCCCTTTGTGTGACCTTATAGGATCCGTCCAATTGGGCTTTGGCCTATTTTACTAGTCCAAAGATCGTAAGTACCTCTAGCTATGGCAAAACGACGACCCAAATGTCCGAACTTAATTATCTCCATAATTTGATCCAATTATATATCTAGTAATTGCACACGACGAAGACATAACTCCTTCAAATTCTACCTCAAATTTTACCAAATTAAATGAGCATTTTTTACAGATCTAAAAAACTTAATAACCACAAAAATAAAAATAAAAATAAAAAAAGTAACCAAGTAATGTAGTCATGCAGATGCCGGAGCTTGATTATGAATTTATACTCCGCCGCTCCGGACGCTCTAGTGAAAGTGATACCTTCACCCAAACTTCTCCCAAATTCTCTCTGTAGTATAGTAGCAGTATAGTGGGTAATTTGGTTTTTGGAGAGAGAAAGGTAATTGAGATGAGAATGATAATAGGTGTCATGAGGGATAAAAATGTAATTGTTATCATTTAAGCCAAAAGCCAACCCAAAAAAGCTACTCTCACTAGCTTTTGGCTTTTGGCGGAAAAGCTGGCTTTTTAGCCAACCAAACAGCCAATTAACCAAACACAAATTTTGGCTGTTTGACCACTTCCAAAAGCCAAAAGCCAAAAGCTATACAAAAAGCCATCAAAAAGCTACTTACCAAACAACCCCTAAAACTCCCTTAATTCTAGCAGCAATTGGCTCCACTAATGTCCTGTCAAAAGACTATTGTGTCTCAAATTAGATATAATTCATTATTCAACTAATTAATTAACCTTAGTCTTAGAAGCATCTATAACAAAATGTAGCTATCAGAAACCAACACATTAAATAATGCATTAGTACTAGCAGTAGTTGAGGATTTGGTGACATTTTTTTTTTTTAATTATTATATGTCTATATCAAATATTTAATTATGTGATTATATTATTTGCAACATTCCGTGTTACATCAAATTATTAGTATCACTTTATTACTAACACTTCTATTAGTAGTGGGTTTATAGGTTTATGTACCTTGACTTCTGAAGTAGGTTAAGGCCAGTTAAGGGAGTTATTATTTTACTAGCTACTTCGTATATGCTTAATTACTGCAAATGGGATCTTTGAAATTTGCAACATAAAGTTTTAGATTGGAGAGTTTGTACAACTTATATGAAGCATAGAAAAACTTGTCTAACTCACTTCATTCTTCTTAAGTGTCTCTTTTTATATTTACTGTATACAACATGACCTACATGATCAATCTAGCTAGCTCAAATTTTTGTGCTGAAAATCAAACTTAGGGCATGTTCTCATACGTTGAAATTCAGTTCAGTTCGGTTCAGTTTAGTTCAATTCAGCTCAGCTCCTAAAGGGAGAATCTTGCTACTTACTTGCTATATCCCCGCGTCCTTGCACGGCTCGAATTTCTTTTCGAAATCCCTTTCCCCTCCTCCTCCCCCCGTTCTATCGTCCAAAACAGGCCGTATATGGAGTATAGCCAAGTGGTAAGGCATCGGTTTTTGGTACCGGCATGCAAAGGTTCGAATCCTTTTACTCCAGATTATATTCAGCTTAGCTCAGTTCAGTTCAGTTCAGTTCAGTTCAGTCAATGAGAACAGACCCTTAATTAACACTTAATGAAAATTATGACTAATGAATTGATTAGACTTGAATATTAATACTTGTATATACTTGTATGACTGATATCAATATGACTTAACTCGAATTTTACACTAGTCAATGCAAATAACTCATCAATCAAATTCTCCCAACTCATAAAGCCAAACAATTCATTTCCAACACAAGCGGTTAGAGTCCCTTCCTGGTTCCAAATGATTCTGGGATCAATTTTCACCCCTGGTTCCAAATGATTCTGGGATCAATTTTCACCCCTGCCTTTATAACCCTCAAAACACAAAAAATAAATATGCATGATTTTGGGGTAATGATTTTTTAGTTTTATCAAGATATGATATTTACTGTATCCAAAATTAGGACTGGCTCTTCAATTGCACATGATCCAAAACACTATGGGCCTCAAGTTAGTACCTCTTAAAGATATTGTTGCTATTACATGTTAAGCCATGTTCTCTTCACCTTAAAAAAATAAGATTAAGTAAAAATAATTTCAGTTCAGTAAAAATAAGTTCAATTCAGTAAAATTAATTTCAGTTCAGTAAAAATAATTATAGTTCGGTAAAAATAAGTTCAGTTCAGTAAAATTCAGTTTTCTTAAAGAAGAATAATAATAAAAAAATTCAGTAAAAATAATTTCTGTTCAGCAAAAATAATTTCAGTTCAGTAAAATTAATTTATGTTCAGTAAAAATAATTTAAGTTCAGTAAATATATTTTGTTTCAGTAAAAATAATTTCAGTTCAACAAAAATAAGGTGAAGAGAATGGGACCTTAGTATAAGTGTTGTGGTTTAGGTAAATGCGAATCACTACGATAAATGTGAACTTATTTCCATTATAACTTTATAAGTCACCCACAAATAGAAGGTGTTTTTATCGACTATGTCAAATAGACAAATAGCTACTAGATTATTGATTAATGGAGCACCCATTATGCACATAGTCATAATATTCATCTTTAGTAGTGCACTTAAGCTTTATAATAGTGGTTTACTAATTGGAAACTAAATTACTGCACTAGTCCACTTAACATTTCTAGATTTCCTGCATTTTGACACATTATTCTTTTATTCACTATGTAGTTCGATTCCACACAAAATGTTGGTTTATTTCTTCTTTAAGATTTATAGATAGGTAATGCACTTCAATTCAAGTTGGTAGATGTGCATTTAATCATCATTACTATATTAAAACAAAATGATAAAATGACTTTCTTAGAAAAGCCTAGTGACTTATTTCTAATTGTGAACAAATATAGTTGGATTATTCTTCATTCTTCTCCTTTCTTGATCTTTCTTACTTTTGTGTCCAACAACATTTCTTAAGAAGTTTTGAAAGTGCATCACCTCTATACAAATTGTAACAACTTATGATTGATTCTTTTTCTTTTTTTATTTTTTTTTCGTTAGGAGAAGGGCTTTACCGAGCCAGAATCTCTCACAAGTCCTCTTAGCCAATGTTCATGGTTGATTTCATAGTATTATGCATTGTGTTCACT
This sequence comes from Chenopodium album, assembly GCF_948465745.1. Lineage (NCBI taxonomy): Eukaryota > Viridiplantae > Streptophyta > Magnoliopsida > Caryophyllales > Amaranthaceae > Chenopodium > Chenopodium album. The sequence goes on along the minus strand of NC_137856.1, from coordinate 32,378,639 downwards.
TAAGTGATTACTTCTTGATACAATGTAACAACAAATATCGGACATAATTTTCAACTCTTGAAGATGTTATAATATAATATATTTTAATAAGCAACTTAACAAATATTTCAAACTTTGAATTGGTTTAAAAAAAAAAAAACAAATATTTCAAATTTTAAATCACAAATATTTGAAAAATTAAATCAAGATCCGAAAAAATTTGAAGACTTTGGAGGATTTCATACATAAGTATATTTGAATTCATATAGATCTCCCATTTAGCTAAAATTAAAGACATCAAAATCATTAAATCACACACTACAAGAAAACACGGCATTTCCAATGGATAGTTTCCGATGGCCATATAAAACCATCGGAAAATACATAATTTCCGATGGTTTTAGTGGTCATAGGAAATTTCCGATGACAATGTATAATTTCCGATGGGAAAAGCCCTCGGAAATTTCCTACGACTTATAAAACCATCGGAAAATATAGAATTTCCGATGGATTTTAAAGCCATCGGAAATTTCCTATGGCTTAAAACCATCGGAAAAAATATATTTTCCGATGGTTTTGAAAGCCATCGGAAATTTCCGATGGCTTTTAACAAAAAAACCCTCGGAAAGTTTTTTTTTAAAATAAAACAAAAACCTGAAACTTCCTAACCCTAAACTGATCCCCAGCCGCCCCTTTTACATTTCACTCTCTTTTCATTTCCTCTATCCCTCTCGTTCTTCCTCTGTTCTCTTTCTTTTGATTTGTTCTTACATTACTCTCTTTCCTCATTTTCCCTTCTTTCTTTTCTGTTCTTACATCTCCTCTCAATAAACTTCTCTCTTTTCCTTCTTCTCATCATTTGCTCTAGATTTTTAACGTTTGAACACAAAGTTAAGTTTTTGAGGCCAAATTCATCCATGAAAACTCTAGATCTAGAGTTTTTATGGACGAATTTGACCTTATAAAACCAAATTCGAAGCCGATTCGGAGTTTTTAGTGGTATATTTTGAGGTATGTTTTCGTTTTTATATTTTTCGTACTATTAATTCTACTTTTGAGTTCACTTTTTTTTTTTTTTAAATGTGTTGGGTTGTGGTTGATGAAACAAACAGTGGTTGTTGCGGTGGTTGGTGTCAGCGGTGTAGGTTTTGGTTTCAGGTTGTGGGGGTTGGGTCTGTAGTTCGTGTTTTAAAATATGGTGGGTGGATCTGGGTCTATGCTTGTGTTTTGAGGGGATTTAAGGTGGGTGGGTAGGTCTGGGGTCGTGGGTTAGGGTAAGGTGGGGGAGAAGTGGTGGTGAATTTGGATGTAAGGGAGGGGTGATTGTGCTCGGTGGCGTCAGGGGTGGTTTTGGGTAGGGGTTTTGGGTTTTTTTTTATTTTTTAATTGCCGGATTTTCCGATGGAAAAGCCGTCGGAATTTCCGACGGTTTGGTTGGCCGTCGGAACCTTCCGACGGTTTTTCCATCGGAAATCTACGATGGTTTCAGCCGTCGGAAATCTCCGATGGCCTTGAAAAACCATCGGAAAATTGATTTCCGATGGCTTATCCATCGAAAAAATGGAAATTTCCGACGAAGGGATTTCCGATGACACATTTCCGATGGAAAACCGTCGGAAACCATATTTTCGACGGTTTTTGGGTGATTTCCGATGGATTTTAACCATTGGAAATAAGCTATTTTCTAGTAGTGACAACTAATTTTAGAAATTTAATCCAATAATATGAAAATAGGTGCAACTTCAAACTAGGGATGTCAATGGGACGGGGCGGGCCGGATGTTGGCTTCCCATCCCCATCCCCACCTAACATTTTCATCCTCATCCCCATCTCCATCCCCACAGCGGGTCTAATATTCATCCTCATCCCCACCCCGGCAGGTACAACTCAAAAACCATCCCCGCGCCCACCCCCCACTTGGATATCCATCCCCACCTTATCCCCACCAAATACCCGCCTAATCCCCACCCAAGACCCACCTAATCTCCGTCTTTCAAATACACAATCCTACATGATTAAAACGGATCATAATATTAAAAAAAAAAAACATTCTTATTATTACACACATTTTTGTTTATAATATAAGTGTAGTATAAAGTATTATAATTAATATTTTATTTCACGTAATTATTTTATAAAATAGTATAAAAGTATATAGATGTGGGTATGAGGTGGGGATGGGGCGGGTACGAAGTGGGGATGGGGCGGGTACGAAGTGGGGCGGGGCGAGGATGGAGCGGGTACAACTTAAAGTCCATCCCCGCCCCATCAACCATGGCGGGTATGATTTTATCCCCATCATCGCCCCACCACCCGCCAAACCGAGACCCATCCCCGCCCCATTGACATCCTGATTTCTTCTAATTGATTTGACCAAGTGACCATGCTACTTGCGTCACTTTCAAGAACTACCAACCCAAACTCTTCTTAAAACCACCCACATCTTTATGAGCGATATTATGGCCTAAAATGTTTAGCTTAATTTCAGCTCAATTCAGCTCCAATCAGTTCAATTCAATTCAGTTCCTAATTAATTTCCTTCTCTCATAAAAAATTCATTTCATCTCCATCACCAACTGCAGACCCGATTGGGGGAGCCGACATAATTTCTCAATTTATTTATGTATATTTGGCAGGAAAATGACTTTAATTTATATGTTTCTTATTATTTTTTTTAAAAAAAATTTGTAACCAGTATAAAAACAAATTTGGTGTTTAGAGAGCCACAAGGGCGGGGGTGAGAATCGATCCCAGGATCTCCTGGAATCGGGAGGGAAGCTCTAACCACTTGAGCTATCCCTCACTCTCTACTATAAAAACAAATTTAATTCAATACTTTATCACATCTCTAGTCTCAAATTACATGCATTACTTAATTTTGACTAGTTTTTAGTACAAATATATACTCCGTACAAATGTGTATACATGAATATTTTTTTGTGACTAATTTAAAGTGAGGTTAGAATGTTAGATTTACCAGTTTAAATTTTTATTAAATGATTTTCAACTCTACGAGATGTTATATTACATCTTCATATATATATATATATATATATATATATATATATATAAGGGGAGGGATCCGGTAAGAACCCCACCTTATATAAGAACTCTTTCTTATGTAAGAACCCTAATTATGTTCTAAACTTTTTCCTATGTTCTAAATTTTTTTCAACTTATGTTCCAAAGTTTTTCCTATATTCAAAAAATTTTCTTACTTATGTTCCAAAATTTTTCCAATGTTCTAAATTGTTTTTTAGATTATGTTTTAAATTTGTTCCTATGTTCTAAATTATTTTTTTCAGCTTATGTTCTAAATTTTTTTTTTTATGTTCTAAATTTTTTTTTCAGCTTATGTTCTAAAGTTTTTCCTATATTCTAAATTTTTTCTACTTATATTCCAATTTTTTTTAATGTTCTAAATTATTTTTAGATTATATTCTAAATTTGTTCCTATGTTCTAAATTATTTTTTCAGCTTATGTTCTAAATATTTTCTATGTTCTAAATTATTTTTTTCAGATTATGTTATTAATTTTTACCTATGCTACGATTATTTTTTTCAACTTATGTTCTAAATTATATTTCTTATGTTCTAACTTTTTTGGTTGTTTATGTTCTAAACTTTGCTATCTTTTAAATTATTTTTCTTATGTTCTAAAATTTTCAGCTTATGTTCTAAATTTTTTCTACTTATGTTCTAAATTTTTTTTTTCTATGTTCTAAATACGAAATTCTCAAAATTACAGAAATGTCATTACTAAAGGATCATTTTAGATGGTTAGATCAAAACTAATAAAGGGCTGAGATTGGTTCTTATATAAGATTGGGTTCTTATATAGTGGAGGTTTCTTACATGAGTCTTCCTTTTATATATATATACTACGCAAATTTAGACATGCACATCGAGCTTGTTTCAAATGACATAAAGGGCCATCCGGCTATTCGGTGTGGGCGGCTTCCTCATAGTCCATTGCCTTGTTAGCATTCAACATAATATGGCACAATGTATAGCTCAACACGACTTAATGCCAACTTATATTACGATTTATGAGTCATAAGATTTGAATGTATTTAACCATTTTCTAACTAAGGACTTAAGGTAACAGATAATGTCCTAATATCTAATACATACCATATTTTACATGGAGTAGGAAACGGAAGCACATTTCCTATAAAAAATTACTTGCGAAAAATGGCCGGAAACATATTCGATTATAATTTAGAGTTCATACACTTGTTAAAGCTATGAATCATGTCATATTTGACTAATTGTCATAGTTGGGCAATTCTCAATTTCTCATCATGTCATCAATTGCTTTTATAATTTTATTGCTTTTAGCCTTTTATCCAACAAAAGTTTACATTTTGCCTCATGAATTAAGAACCATATATTATGATGCAACTTAATCAATACAACACTTGACTTCCCCACAACTTTTAGACAACTTTCCCCTTTATTTAGCTTCCTCCCTTGGCAAAATGTGATATAAATTATACAAAAAATCGGATCATATTCATACATATATTCAATGATCAAAATTTGTAAGGACCAATATTAGCTGATTTTAATTTCCAAATCTTGATAGAAGCCGTAACACTCGAATCAGTAGCATTGTTGAAGACGAAAACTCGTGCCATCCCGTTGATTGCCTTTGTTGGGTATATTCTAGAGGCTATACATGTCCTCCCTCCTTGCCCAAAGGCTTCTACTATTGAATGATCAACCTAACAATAAAATTCAAAACAATTAGATAGTTCAAAACCACCATGTAATTCATGGCCTTATTCAATATTATAAACGCGATTTCAATGTTGTACAACCATCTAAAAACGCGATTTCAATGTTGTATAACCACCTAATAAGTTTGCCAAATTTAAGTATGAAGAGGTTAACTTACAAGTAATCGCATGCTGTATTTTTCACCCTCTAGAACTGGTACTGACCCTCCGTAGATCTGCTTGTCTACACCGGAAGCCTTAGATGACCTACACGGCGAAATGATAGTAAGAAAATTAATGAATTGATTGTTAAATTAAATGAGCAGTTCTATTTGGTGTAACATGAAAATTTTGTCATGGTCTCTTTAAATATGTCGAGCATATGCTTTTAAGTGCACCTAATAAACTCAGGTAAATAAAACGCGTCTAAAAAGAAGACATGTACGTACCTTGATTGATCAGTGCAGAACCAATTCTTAACAGATCCATCAGAAGCCTTAGCAATGTAAAAGTAAACAGGAGTGAACTCAGAAAGAGATTCATCAGCCAAAACCAAAAGCCCAAATGGGCCCAAAGCCTGTCTAACAGCTGCAGCACTGCAGTTGTTGATCACATCATCTCCTACTGTTGATTTCAAAGCCTCTTGATCTACCACAAATTCAGCACTTACATCCAACTATCATCATCATCAAAAACAAGGGTAGCTCAAAGTTAGTTGAAATTTCCATATTTGATTAGTGATTTCGAGTTTTCGATTGGCCCTGATGGGGTACCGATAGAGGTGTGGAGGTGTTTGGGTAAGATTGGTATTGATTGGTTAACAAACCTTTTCAACAAGATATGGACGGCTACAAGGATCCCACAAGATTGGAGGAAGAGCACCTTGGTCCCGGTTTATAAAAACAAAGGAGACGCTCAAGATTGTTCTAACTATCGAGGAATTAAGCTTATGAGCCATACTATGAAGTTGTGGGAAAGGGTGATTGAACAAAGGTTGAGGGCATGCACAAGCATTTCAGATAACCAATTTGGTTTTATGCCTGGGAGATCTACTATGGAGGCAATCCATTTGATAAGACAAATGATGGAGTTTTATAGGGTAAAGAAGAAAGATCTTCATATGGTCTTTATTGATTTAGAGAAGGCATATGACAAGGTGCCAAGAGAGATACTTTGGTGGGCAATGTTGAAGAAAGGTATCCCACGAAGGTATGTAGACCTAGTTAAGGATATGTATCGGGATGTGTCAACAAATGTGAGGACATGCGGAGGGTTGACAAAAGATTTCCCTATTACAATCGGATTGCATCAAGGGTCTGCATTAAGCCCTTTTCTTTTTGCAACGGTTCTAGACGAATTAACTAGACCAATTCAAGATGAGGTTCCATGGTGTATGCTGTTCGCAGATGATATCGTTTTGGTGGATGAGACTAAGGATGGGGTTAATGTCAAGTTGGAGCAATGGAGGCAAAGGTTGGAATCTAGAGGGTTTAAGCTAAGTCGGAGTAAGACTGAATATTTGGTATGTCGTTTTGGCACTCAGAGGGGGACAAGCAATGAAGTGGTGAGTTTGGATGGAAAGGATTTGACCATGAATGAATGTTTTAAGTACCTAGGGTCGATCATCCAGAAGAATGGTGACATTGATCAAGACGTGACCCACAGGATTAAGTCAGGGTGGCTTAAATGGAGAGCGGCCACGGGAGTGCTATGCGACCGCAGCATTCCCTTAAAGTTGAAGGGAAAATTCTACAGGACTGCCATAAGACCAGTGTTGCTCTATGGTACAGAATGTTGGGCTTCTAAGAAAGAGCATATTAAAAAGATGGAGGTTACGGAAATGCGCATGTTAAGGTGGATGTGTGGAAACACTTTAAGAGATAGAATCAGAAATGAGGTTATTCGCAAGAAAGTAGGTGTGGCGGGCATTGTAGATAAATTAAGGGAAAATCGTCTGCGTTGGTTTGGACATGTAAGACGGAGACCCGAGGGTGCACCGGTGCGAAGAGTGGAAGAGTGGGACCATGGAGGGATTAAACGAGGAAGAGGGAGACCAAAGATGACTTGGTTGGAAGGAGTGAGGAAGGATATGAAGTGCATGGATTTACGTGAGGATGAAGTTTTGGATCGTAAGGGATGGAGGAGAAAGATTTATGTTGATGACTACACGGAATAATCAAATTTGGTTCATGTTAGCCGACCCCACTTTTGGGATTAAGGCTTTGATTGATTGATTGATTGATTGATTGATTTCGAGTTTTCGACATACTAATTACTGTCAAAGAAGCAGTTAAGTATGTTTGTAGAGGAAGAAAAGTACCTGTGCAGCAGAGGTTATGTTAAGGTTAATGGTAGATCCTGGTTTTAACACAAGGTTATCATACACTGTGTTGTCTGTTCTCAATGATTCTATTTCCTTTACTGGCCATTGAATAATGTTGGTTCCAGTCTTTGCATCATAGGTTACAACCCTTGGAACTGTCTGAAAAATTTTCAAATAATTGTAGGATTTGAGTCAAACTTTCGGGAATAGAGGAAGTATTTTGCATAAGAACTACTTAAAAGAAAATCTATCGGTTTCAATACAATAATAAACCTATCATGAATCTAAGTATAATATTATGATTTAAAATTTTTTAACGACTAACAAATGTTGTACGAGTAGTCATGTCTTGTCAAGCGTGAAATTTTAAATATTCAAATATATTGTATCATAAAAGAATGGAGGAATTTTTGTGTGATAAAATAACACTGTAACAGGGGTTGCCTATGTCACCACAGTGACATTGGCTTTACTGTTTCATTTCTTTGCTAGATAAGCATAACAGCTGTACATTTAATTTGCTTTACATAATTGATAATGCTACTATTACTCACATGAATCATGAGTAAACAAAAGTAGGTCTCAAATACATGATCCTCCATAATCAAAACCTAATAAATGTGATTGCAGTTATATTTGAAAGGGTTAGGTTCAACAACTTTTGCTGCAAATATTAACATGCATTATCTTCCACATATTATTAAGTGTATCTCTCTAGAGGTGATGCTAGGTTTTAAATATGGTAACGAGTCATTTAGTTGAGTTTTAGGTCTATTCAGACAATTCAAGCTTATTAATTACTTCGTATTCATTAGCTACTCATGAAATATACAATCCTTTTATATATTAGTTATATAATAATGTGGAGTATTTAGGTGTATCGATTTCAATTCGGAATAAATAAAGTTATATAAAAAGTCGAACATAGATAGGTAAGATAATCGGACACGAGTATCTAAAATGATCATGTAAATATGCATATGGCAAGAGCACATGCAAGATAAAGGAGTAGTAAGTGTGGTACCTGCAAAGAAGCCCATCCCTTCAACAAATCATCAGCCTCAGTATCAGTCTCTCCAACCCAACCCCACAAAATCCTCCTCTGCATCTTCTGGTCAAAGAATGACTTAGATGCATAATACTTCCCATAATCCAATCTCAATCCACGACCCACATCCATTTCCGGGTTATCGGGTGTCCAAGTTTGAGTATCCATATCATATGTACCCAAAGCATAATAATCCTGCTTATTATCATCCAAGCTAGCCTTTAAAAAATGCTTCAAACCCGGCCCATAAGCCGAGGTATCAAGCCCGTTTTTGCCCGTGGTTGACACCGGGAAAAAATCAACACATTCCCACATACCCGTATCTGGCACCCCATGTAGGTTACCCTCAAGCTCATAAGACTTGAAATCCTTAGTCTTATAAACTAGTGAAATACCGGTTTTACCCTTTTTTGACCCAATTATGAACCTCCATACTCCATTGGGTCCCAACCACGCAGTTGTCGGGTCCCTAAAGTCCTTAGCCCCAATACCCTCAGGCGGGGTCAAAACAGGATTTCCAGAATACTTGACCCAGTCAAGGAGGAGGGGGTCAGATAAGTTGGCAGGGTAGGCTAGATTTTGGACTTGCACAAATTGATCAGTATCACCAGTGTAGAGCATCATGATGTTGCCATCTGGCAAAAATGTAGCTGAACCTGTCCATACACCGTTGATATCATACCATTGATCAGGTACCATGGAAATTGGGAGGTATTTCCAGTGAATTAGGTCTGTTGAAACTGCATGTCCCCATGTAATGTTGCCCCACACAGCTGAATCTGGATTGTATTGGTAAAATAGATGGTAGTATCCTTTGTGATACAATGGTCCTGAAATACATTACACAATTGTTCGTTTGAGTATAGGATCTCGTAAAATAGATGTCTGATTGACACAAAAAAAATAAAAAAATCACTTACGTAAGGAATCTAGGCAAACTATTTCTTTCCTAAGAAACGCAATTTGCTAACCAAACACAGTAATTTATAATCCATATGCTCCTTTTGAGATTCTTAATTAATTAAACATGCTATGCATGAATCACATAATTATAAATTTAATACAAGTAATCCTAAAAAGAGTAGATGGCAATTATTAAAAAGTCAAAATTATTGTTGATCAAAGATTCTATGGCTGAGAAATTAAGCCATGTGAATAAAATGCAAGTATGAAGTTCTGTCCCTTTCATTCTATGTCTGTAGTAAGATCAGTGATATGGGTTTCTCATACTAACCATTCAATGCTATGTCCTCTATTAGTCTAGTTACCAATTACCAAATAACATATCCACATATATCATGAAGATGATGAGAGAAGTATTGAGGATATTTCACAAACATCAGATTATGCCAAACAATAGTCAAGAGAGAAATAATATTTAATATCTACCAAATACTACTTATGCACTTGTTGTATTTTTCTCTCCATCACAATCAAAGAGCTTATTTATTTTACTTACGAGTTAATTTCAGAAATAAGGAAATACCGGAGTAGCAAAGAAAAATTAGTACGCGATAATTTCAAAAAGACTTTAATCTTCTGTCTTTTTGAAATGAAGTCTACTAAATAGATTTTTTGTAAGCTTCTCCCCCGTGGGGATGGGGGGTCGCGTTCCCAGTAGATGAAATTAGGTTTATCTATACAATCTAATTACTAACTAACGTAATAGCATGTATCCCTTTTTTTCTAAAATCTAATCTTCAAAATTTAATTTTTTGCAGTACATGATTACAAAAATATAAAAATAAAAAAAATACATATGTGGTAATGTGGTATTGCATAGTTCTAGTGTGTTCATTCACTACTCTATGAGCAAAGCCTGTCCAACCAACTGGTAAAGAAAACAAGATGGGTCCCAAACCTCCGAACTTATAGCAGAAAAAATTAAATAAAGCTAACCATCACATTTTTTTATTGGTCCACAACTTTTTTATTACTATTAAACTGGGGTAAAAATAAAAATAAAAGAAAACACAAAGTTATTTACTCGTAACTTTGAATCTTTAATAGCCACACTTTCTAATTAAAAAAATCAGTAGAGAGTGTACTTAATTAACACTTGCATAATTGTATTTCTTTTGTGATAGATTTGCACTTTATGCCTATTTGTCTACAACTTAAGTCAAGAAAGTTATTATTGGATCTTAGCCCTACATTATAAAACATGAATCATGCCAAAAAGCCATTATGATGATGTTTCCATACTACATCATGTAGTCTTTGACTCTTTGCAAACGTCTCATATTAATTTGTATGTTTAGAGTATACTATTAATTCTTTCTAATTTTCTTTTGAGTTCAGTTTCACATCTAACCCACCTAAAATATTTTAAATTTACTCCAATTTTCTTCACTACTAATGTACTTGCACATTTGATGGGAAAACTCTCAACCAAAATACCTTTAGTTATCAATGACTATGACAACGCTTAGCTAGTTAACTGGTATTAAATTGTCTTTGAATTGTATCATCTTATTACCACGCATAATTTATTATCATTGAGCATTGTTATAGTCATTGATGACTAAGCTATTATAGCTCGAGAAATGTTTAATACATACATATGTGATTGAAGGGTTTTATCCTCAAATTTTAATTAGCAATAATAAATAAAGGATCTATATAACTAATAAGTATAATACTCCTTAATAATTATTAAAAATGACCTAAAAAAAGGAGTAAGGAAACAAAATCATACAATGATCAACCAAGAGTTACTCAAAGTTGAACTTAAATTAACAAAGCTATCTTAATGACAAGCTAGATTCCAAATTAATTACTATTAATCGAAGAGTTACACTTGCTAATAGTACAAAAATCGCTAGGATTGGTACATCATGATTAGATGTTTAGTCTAATTTTCCACGTAAATTATTATAATCAAGCTTAGCTCACCTATGGAAAAGAGCTTCAATAATTGGGCCACATCATGTTATGGAAGAATTAGTGATGTGTTTGGAGCCACACCATTTATTTTTATTTTTATTTTTATTTGTTGATTTGATGTTTGGGACAACCTCGTGAATTATATCACAATAGAAAATAATATTAAAAACTAATAATAGTTGGTAAGATTAGGTGAATTTTAATCATGTGAATCTTATGGCTTAGTAATTGGCTAGTTAACTACTATTTACAGTACTTAGGTAGTGGGACATGTGATTAAACATAAAGTAATTTTTTTTTACGGTTCAAATCTATTTCAATTGAAATGGACTAGTATGACCACAACCCTTGATTTACTAGCTAAGTACATTTCTTAGATATTTTTATTGTAAATAGTTCTTAATGTAAAAGTTTTAACCATTATTAACATCCTAAATGACTTTATACACTTGCCTAATCATCCTTGATTACTTGACTAATAATATATACGAGTATATTTTTTAACCACGTTGACCTTGTTTACAAGTGAAAATGTACTCGTAGCTTTTTTGTCCGTAATTCAACAAATAAGGCAAATCATCTACACCAATCATTGTTTTTGTATAAACGTGGAAGAATAATATCATAACGTATACTAGAAACAAATACGTATATAATACTCTTCCTCTTACATCCATAAATGACAAGTTTCCTCAAAACCCTAATTAGATAACCATTACAAGTAGCTATTTAACCATTAGTTGAATGCCTACTTTGGCCAAATCTAAATGAACTAAAAGATCAAAATTACGTATTTTGATACATTTAAATGAGCTACGTAAATTACTCTTGTAAGATAGACATTACCAAGTCAATAAAAATTGTGAAACATTTCCTATATTATAATCTTATATCTATTTATTACACTGATGATTAAAGAATCGTAATAGCCTACGTATTACTTTGAAACATATATGTGGCTATCAATACACCCTGAACGACTACAAAGCAAAAAATAATCCAATATATTCATTTAAGTCACCAAAAAAATAATTAAAAATGTAAGTAAATACTTGTCAAAAAAAATGTAAGCAAATAACTTGTTCAAAGAGAATAAAAACTCACCATTAGGATCTGAATTACTTACGCCGTCAATAATTGCAATCACCCAAAAAAACAAATAAACAACAAAAAATTAATTAGCATTTGTTCAACTCTTCTACTTATCTTAATAACTTGCAAAATTATCCTTCAAAAAAAAAGTCAAAGACGAAAGAAATGATTGACCAACCATTCATCCAATTTTTTTCCGGCTGAAAATGGTAGCCACTCCTTTGCCACATCAGCATATCATTTGTCCATGGAAATGAAACTCCTTCATCACATTCGTGCAATCGAAAAACTTTTTCCGATACACCTTCCATTTTCCCTCTAGAAGTAACCGCCGGAATCACCTTCTCCGGCGACGGAGTACGGAGGTTTTCCGGCGACAATGGGAGGTGGGTAGTCTGGCCGTTGAAAATGACCGCCATTAGAGAGAGTATTAGCATACATGATAGGCTGATTACTGCGAGTCCTTTGATGGGTTTGTGGATTGGGGATTCGGGTTCGGGTTCGGGTCGGGTTTGGGTGGGTTGGAGGAGGGGTTGGTTGGTTTCCAGGTCTGTTAGAGGAGGGTGGAGAGCATCCATTGTTAGTGTCTGGTTTTAGAGAGAGAAAGATGGAGGAGAGAGAAATTGTGTGTTTGATTTAATTAAGCAAGAAAAGAGGAGAGAGAGTTGTTTAAATAGGAGGAGGAGAGAGGAGGGTTAGTGGAGGAGTTGTCAAGGATGGATTTGTTAGGGAGATCCAGAGTATGTTCCAAAAGGGAACCAAAAAGATCTATCGTGATTCTGTGATCGAGTCGGGTGTGGTTTAGCGATAGATTCACCTAAGTCTTGTTCACTTCAGTTTAATTTCAGTTCACTTTAGTTCAGTTTAGATCAGCTTCAATCAATTCAGCTTCAATCAGTTCACATCAATTTAATTCAGCTCCAATTAATTCAGTTTAGCTCAATTTAGTAAGTGTGAACAGATCCTTAGATAGTTTGATTTTATAATGAAAACTCTATATTAATTAATTCTCACTCTTGATATGGAATTTGATTTGAACTTTAACGGTATTAATCTCCGCTTATGATGAATTGATGCAACGTGTTTTTGATATGATGATAAAATTATTCTAATTAATTTTTAGTTTTTACTAAAATCATTTTGAAAAAGTTGTTAATTTGTTACAATGCCTAGGCAAAATTGCAATAGCCATCACTCCTGCCCGCCACACCACTCTCTAGTCTCTAGTCGTTTCCATCACTTGAGCACCACTTTTTAACCATCATAGACAACCTCCTTCCCTCAAATTCCTTCCTAGTTTATTGTTTTTGGATATCCATCACTAGACATTAATGAAGGGAAAATTGACTCACTTTGCATTTGGGCAATCGTTGATATGCATCTTTGACCATTACTAGATTTTGTAATATATGTATAATTAGAAAATTAATAAATAAGCGAATCTAATTAAATTGTACATGTTAATTTATTTATTTCGTATGAATCATAAAATGTGGTCAAAGCTTATTTATTTTAATCGCATAAGTAGTGAGTGAGTCGATATTTTCAGAAAAAGGAGACAATATTTGTTTGTTTTTTAATAATCACAGTATAAACATTTGCATAGTGTTTATAATAGTTGTGAGAATGAGATATATACAAAGGTAGGGATGACAATTCAATCCGAGTTCGATTCGAATCCGATCCGATTCGAATCCATTTAAACATATATAGTCTGAATCCGAATCCGATAAAATAGATCCAGATCCGAATCCGAATAGGAGGCGGATCGGACTAGGACCCTGCGCAAAGTCCGACGGAGTTCGAGTCCGACTCAAGTCATCCTTGGTTATATTCATGTACATAATGTTTAGATCAATATTCTGGTTTTTTAGAAAATTTATTTTGCACTAATATGATATAAAAATATACTATTAGACATATAAGCATTTAAAAGTAGTATATCACTTATTTATTTTTTATAAAAAAAAGGGTACTCGGATCAATTTAGATGTCCAAATAAATGGACAGGATTCAGACCCTTGAGATGTAAGTCGGATCCGGACTCAGACTCGAGTCTGTCAGATTCGGATCTGGATTCGAACCCAAGTATACGATCCGAAAGTTAAAACAAATCGGATTCGGACCTGAATTCGATCAGTTGCCATCCCTATATAGAGGGAATTCCATTAGTCATGATATTAAGAGAAACTTTAGCTAGATAATCAAAATTGAATTTACTACAATCTTACAACTATTTAATAAGAAAAACGTTGTTATTACACTCTTACTATTTTGGTTCTCATAATTTGACTTTTACGCTTTCAATATACAAACTCAACTATTTTGTCACGAGTCTAATCTAAACAAAATCTAAATGACTGCAGTTTTTATATTGTTCATCACATATCATGTACTATAATCGTACAATAAAAGACAATCAAGGAGATCAAACTGAATGTTAATTAAAATTAATGAAAGGAGTATTGATAATACGATAATATTAAAAAAAAAATACATAGAAGATCGAGACAAAAAATAAAAGAAGATCGAAGATCCCTCCACCTCCAATTATATGTAGAAGAATTGTTGTTGAAGTGATGAAATTTAAGTGAGTCGAATTTTCAAAATCGGAGGTGATATTTATTTGGTTTTAAATAATAACATCATAAACATTTGTATAGTGTTTTAATAGTGGTGAGATCGAGATCTAGAGGAGATTCACGTAATCATGAGATTAAGAGAAACTTTAGCTCGATAATGAAAAGTGAATTTACTATTATCTTACAACTTTTTAGTAAGAAAAACGTTGTTATTACATCCTTACTATTTTGGTTCTCATAATTTGACTTTTACGTTTTCATATACAAGCTCAACTATTTAGTTACGAGACGAATCTAAACAAAATCTAAATGACTATATTTTTCATTTTTTTTTCTTCACATATTATTAAAACCATACAGTAAAAGAAAATCAAGAAGAAGGAATAACGTATAATAAAAATTAAAGGAGTATTAATAATATATGAGTACAATATATATATAATATTAAAAATTTAACACAATAATACATGGAAGATCAAGACAAAGACTAAAAGAAGAAGATCCCTTCACCTCCAATTATGTAGAAGAATTGTTGTTGATGTGATGAAATTTAAGTGATTTGTCGCTAGGTTTGTGTGGGGCCATGTCTCAATATATTCACCCATTTGGCCATGTGTGAATTGAATTATGGAAGGTCTCAAACATAATTGATTAAATTAATTATGAGAGGACGAAATAATAAGATTTAGATATACTACGGAATACTATACAACTTTTATTACGTAGACAAGACGTAATATTGTAGACTTGTACGAGTATGAAATATTCAATTTTATTTTTGATATACAAGTAATATGTTAATTAATCGAATGATGTTATTAATAATTGAAATAGACGACCTAGCTATACAATCTATTAGGATATGGAAGCAAGTATACAATATTACTATATTAGTAACTGTATATTATAATGGTTATTAACCAATTAATTATTCAATAGAAGTAGTACTTCTTGTAACAAACAAGGTTAGGCAGGCAATGAGACATTCTACAAATGCATGTACACAAATGACAAATATACAATACAAATATACAATATATGATTTTCTAATAAATTATATATGATGATTTATATGGGCACATATATCATTATTTGGCAACTAATTAGTTGTTTTGAAGCTGACTTGCATAAAATTGAAATTTGACACTTCCCGATTGTCATTTTAACACTATAATATACATAGAGTTGCGTTTGAATGACATTTCGTTACTTAATTTGGAAAGTAGTTGGAACCCATCTCCATTTGCTATGAAAACGGAGTGTTGTGTGTATATATTATACTCAGTTATATAGATATTCAAAATATGGAGTAATGATGATTGGTGCTTCTATCATCATTCATCAACTTTCCAAAAATATAAAAATAAAATAAAAAAATCATCATTCATCAAATCCGCCTTTAATGAAAACGTGATTATATACTACATAAAATGAATGAATGAATGAATTAATTACATCAACATTCAACAATATTTCATTAATGAGTTTGTTGATCAATCTCAAATAATGGTTTATAATTATTGTAGTACAGTAAACGTATCATTTATCAATAAAGATATATTTTAAATTATCAATCAAACACGTCATATTCAATCATAAACATATCAATCACGAATTATCATTAAGAATTAATATAAATAAACACCAATTTCATTAATTGAACATCAACTCGGAATTGATTAATTGTTAAAGCCAATATCGCGACTCATATCATGTCCCATTTGCAAGTTTGCAACCAACGGACTAGACCAGGGCACAAGAGTATGGGTTACCGAATGCTACTTCAATGTAAGTGCGACAAATTTTGTCTTAGCTTAAATGAAATCTAATACCTTTTTACACTTCTAACTAAGAAAAATATACAACATATTGTCATAAATTTTTTATTTTGTTCGTTCTTTGATGATTTGGAATGTATAAAGGATAAGCTCTTTGGATTCAGTCGATACAAATGAGTTGTATACTTGTAAGTCATATTCATTTTTTCTAGATAATATGGATGCATCAATATCATGTGGTCCACTAATAATCCTAAAATCTTTGAAGATAAAATACCAATAATACTTCCACACATGTGGGTGGTTTAATTTTTTAATTTTTACTTATTCCTAATTATATCATTATAATGTATGTTGTTTTTATCATCTTTCTTGTTTGATTTTGACACTCATAATTGACTTTTTATATTAACTACTACTTCTATGAATCTACATGTTTTCATGTGTGAAGTATTTAGGAAAAGTCTAAGTGTTAAATTATGTTATTTACTCCGTATTAAAATTTAATTTTGCTATTTTTACCTTCGCCTAGTTGGCTTATTTATCAAGCCAAAAAAGACTCTGTCATGACAATATTTTATGTTGTCAAAGCAAATACTTTCTCCGTTACTATATATAATTGCACAATAAAGAAGAAAGAGAGAGGCAGTACGCCAATACTGCCCTTTGAAGGACGAGAAGAGAGATAGGATTCATAGGAATAAGGTATTGAAATGAAAAAATGAGGGATAATATAGTTTATTTATTGTCATACATAATATTAGGGGTGAGCGTAACAGGGTACCCTGTAAAAATATCAAGACCCGGAATCGGAACCTGTTGCAACAGGTTCCTATAAATAGGAACCGGAACCGGAACCTGTTGCAACATGTTCCTAAGGATTCGGAACCGGAACCGGAACCTGCACATGTTCCTAAGGATTCGGAACCGGAACCGGAACCTGCAGGTTCCGGTTCCTAAACAGGGTACCCTGTATGTCAAAGCAAGCTTAATAGTTACTTGATAAATTGTGACAAATTTATTTATTTTAAAATAGATGATCACAATAAAAGCTTACAACTTTAGTATAGTACTTCAAATATAACAAACCAACACTAATTGTCTAGAATATTTAATACCATATAGGTTCCGGTTTCATGTACCCTACAGGTTCTAGATCCAAAATTTTATTACCCGGAACCGGAACCTATTGCAACAGGTTCCTAATTTTATTACTCGGAACCGGAACCTGATCAACAGGTTCCGGGTTTGGAACCTGCAGTTCCGAACAGGTTTCGGTTCCATATCAGGGTACCCTAAATTTTTGCTCACCCCTACATAATATACATACCTAGATGTAATCGCTATAACACCAGAATAATGAAGAAATTATATTGAAAAGGATAAAGTATAGAAGATCGACACAATTTCAACACACGCTACATTGGAAAATCTTTACCATAGCAAAAAAAAAAAAAAAACAAAAAAAAAATGAAATTGATTCATAAGGCTAATCAATGGTGGAACATAGGGGATGAGCCACCGAGAGTCTTGACTCAATCCTTATATTCTACTCCATCCGTTTAATATTCGTATTTCATAAATTATATTTCGTAAAACATTATAACCATGAATATTATCTTATATAATACCCCATACCATAAAGATATGAGGTTTTTCAAAATTGAATTAATTAAAAATAATACTCGTATGAGTGAATTAATTGTCGCATTTTAAATGGTCATCGATGATTGAAAGACGAATACTATAAATTATTTATCCATGGAATGAAAAGGCATAATGTTAAAGATAGAAGGCCATGACATGAAGTCATGAAGATCAAGTGACCAACTATGCTTTCTTTTCAAAATCATGTGAGATGTTAACTTCTTGCCATACGTGTACTAATTTCATATACCAATTTACTAATCAAGCTTATCATGAGAATTATGTCACATGAAAGTATTACACAAAGTACAATTTTTATCATTATTTGCAATTTTAGATATAATTTCACTGTTTTAATGGTAATTGCCTGAAAAAAAAAATTGGTGCATGAATCATCGGGCCGGCCTTAAGGACTTTCCCGTATGGGCTGGGCCTGAAGGCTTTCCTTAATGATAGTTTTTGACTAATCATTCAACGCATTATGTTACCAAAAAAATAAGATTATCCGATTATACATGCTCTCCCCGTTCCTAAAAGTTCGACTCACTTTGCATTTACACAGTCTCAAATGACATCTTTGGCCATTAATAACTTCGGCTATGTATAAGTAAATTTTTTTAAAAGTTGATATTTAAAAAATTTATTAGTAGGGGAATCTAATAAGACCAAACTTGTTACTATAATTTGTTTTGATTGTATAAATCATAAATGTGGTCAGGAATGGAGGTAGTATGTAAAGTACGAATAATAATCAATTTAAGTGATGAGGGCATTTTATTATTCTAACATGGAAAGTGCAAAGAGAAAGTAAAGCTACTGCCTATTGGATTCCAAATGAGCATCCTTCATTCCCATTAGTCATTTCAAGTTCAATTGAGTAGTTGTGAAATTTAAAAAATAAACATAAATATGATTGAATCATAAACAAATTGAAAACGAGGCTAAGCACATATCTATTTCAACAGATACGACAACAATATATAACACGGGTATATTATTATAAACAATCACATAGAATTACACACGATTGTTCCATACACACGACGTTAACAGTTAACTTCAAGATCCGTGAAATAAACTTGCCAGCAAAATGAGCCTCCCAAAGAATAACAAGAGACAACACTACCAATCTTCTTTCCCCTTTCAAAAAATTTACTCTCTCTTCTCTCAAACAACCTAGATATAAATTTTTTTTCCTCCGAGAGTGAACAATACACATTTCACAAATAAAAGAATTTGCAACCTAATTACTCTCCTAATAATAACCTATATGGGATTTCAAACATATTAAAGAACTGACTAATTGACTATCCTACACAAAGAAGCAAAGGTACAAAACTCTAAATGGAAAATTAAGCACCTTTATCAACTGCTTCTAAATACAAGGGCTAGCAATATACAAAGGAAGAGGGATTTACAAAATCGCAGACGTTTTTTACAAACAAAATTGTTACTGAAAAGATGATGAAGCTTCTTCCACTGCACGCGCCAAACCTTGCACCAAAACTGGTTGCAGTTCTTCTTTAATCCTTCCCATACTGTATATATTTATGTAATGGTAAATTTTTTTGTTCTTTTTTCTTTTTTTGGCTGATCATATTTATGTAATGTTAGAATATACTTTTTCTAGTTTGTGGTTAATCTAGAGTGAACTCGACTTCCAAGTCACAAGTGCCTTGAGAAACTCCATAACCTGCACAAAATATCAACAGTATAAGATTACTGTTCTGAAACCGATTCCTGAGATTAAATCAGTCTGAAATCAGGTGTTCAGACTAAAGTCCGATCCCTACGAGTAATTTATCATTGCTTCAATTCAAAAGGAGCTCCTATAGGATTAGGTAGAATACCTCTGATGGGTTCTTCAGGGAGTAGAATGCATTACTTTCTTTGGGAACAGAAGACACTAAAATACCATATCCTCTATTTTCTTCTCTTAGGAACTGCACTCGAAAATGTTTTATGGATTCAGTAGGATGTTCACTTCATCAAACAGCTTATACATCATTTAATTTAAGCGCATAATTACCTTAAAAGCATCCTCATCAGTTCTGTCATCACCGACATATATTGGAAGCACGTCATCAGAGTCACTTAGTCCTGCAACATGTTTCCAACATCGGGTTATAAAACTGCAGAGAATGTCCTATACAAATATAGGAACCTGTTTTCTTTGTATTATAAAATCAGAAAAGAATTCCGAGCAAAAGATCCTCACCGAGGGACTCTAGCAAAAATTCAACAGCCTTTCCCTTGTTCCAATCAATCACAGGACGGATCTCTAAAACCTTCCGCCCATGATTCAGTTTAAGACGTGGGTAATCTTTTAGTATAGCATGGACACGAAGAGCAACAGTTTTCCAATTCTGTAACATTTAAGTGTAACACAATCAGCACTAGAACACAAACAATAAGCCAAGGAACGAAAGTGTATTTCACTAAGAGAAAACTGTTTTACCTTTTCTTCTACATTGCGATAGTGAACAGAAACACAAAACTTGTTATCCTCAACCGTTGCACCCTTAATTTCCTTAGTAGTCTCAATAAGGGATGTATAAACCTGCTTAGAGAAAAAACATATAGAAAAACCCATGATTACTAAAAAGGTTAAATAATGACTTTGACTTTAACATGATTTAAAGATAGCAATATTACATATTAACTAAGAAAAAAGGTAGCATTACCTCCTCAATCATAGGCAAAAATTCACTAGCAGGCTGAAAAAGGACAGCTTCCTTACCCTAAAGAAATCAAGAAACGAAGTAAAAAAGAGTAGTCAGCTATATTTTCGCCCAATGATCTTTCTTCCTCCGAGTTTTTTTTTTTTTTATTTTTTTTTGTAATACTTGTATACAATACCTGCTTGTCAGTTAATTTGACACAATTAGGGTGCCCATTAAAGGCAGCAGAGCCTTTCACAGGGCTCATAATGTCCATCCCATGACTACCGGCATAAAATAGTTCAGTCAATCCAACAAAGTCATAAACCTGCATGAACAACAATAGAAGGTTGATAACATTCTCACAGTCAAGTTAATTGAGCAAGATACATGGACAAGGGAAAAAATATACCTTATCACGACTTCTTCCACTGATAATTGCTGTTGGAAATAGTTTAGCAACATCTTTTACAGCAGAACGCATCTATGGAAATATCATAGCCAGTCAATTGAAGGGCCAACAAAAGAAAATAAAAGACAAAAATCTAAATTGTTCAAATCCAGATAGTTGAAGCAATTAATACTTACATCATCAGACATGAAAGCCATAGCAGGATTATCTACAATGGGTGACAGGGTTCCATCATAGTCCAAAAACAGTGCAAGCCTCTTGCCCTTGGCAAAATGTGTGATTTGCTCAAATGTTGTGATTGCTGATGGATAATTAAGCTGCAAAATGAAAGAAAAATCAATACGTAATAGTAAGTAATCTTGGCCAAGAGATCAAACAAGAGAGAGAGATCTACTCACTGTCCATGCACGATAAGCAACGTCATCATCTGATGAATCTTGTTCAGGGTTAGCATCATAAGGAAATTTCTTAGGTGGAGGAGATGAAGATTTCATAGCATCCAGCCAAGCTGCAGCTCGGACATCATCTAAAACACCGGTTTTCTTCCTTGGGATTGACAAGAGCATGCCATTAGCAAAGAGAGCTCGTTGTGGATGAGGTGAGTAAGGCATAAGACTAGAATGCAAACTTAATCTAGACTTTTTGATAGGTGCAGGGTCAGCAAGAACAGGAGTTTTGAGGTCCATAGGATCCAGTTTTGTAGCAGAAGTCACAGTGTTAGGGAAACTATAAACAATACTTCAATGAGCTAGGCTTCAAATCTCAAGAAGAGAAATGGCTAGGAATCACGATCAAATTGTACAATAACAAACAGGCACTTTATCCAACCGTTTTGTCAATGAAAAACCACTTCTTCAAAGTTTTCTTGTCACTGTTTGGGGGGAAGCAGTCCATCAAGCATAGAAATCCTGGGAACTGGTTATTTTATAATCAAGTTAGCAAATTAAGAAAAAAAAATTTATACAAATCAAACAAAGATCAATGAAATATAGTAGCAGTTGGTCCTCAGTCACATACCTTCTCATTTCAAAATATCCTTGTAAGCTCAATGAAATGTGACCTTTGTATGTAATATAGCTTTTCAAAATATCTACACCAAAGAAGATCAGAACAATAAGCTACACTATATTACTAATTAGCACAAGAACATACACCGTACTGCTTTGTACTCAAGCATCCAATCATGATTGACGACTTATAATCAAAAAACATGAATATATAAAGCAACATCAAAGGCCGAGAATCAGGCAATTGAGGAGACAAGAACATGTGAGAACACGAGGCAACGAGAATCAGGATTCAAAGTTAAAGACTTGTTGCCTCAGCAAATACCACTTACTACAAGCTAAATGAAATAAAGAGACAATGAAAAGCGAAATTCTTACATAGCATAGTCATTGAAATGGAATCAAAGACCACACCATTAAGGACTTTGCAATGTAAAATATGCCCTGAAATCCTATAACCTTTATAGTTTATTTTTAATGGCTGCTTTGACTGCAGTCAATTCAAACATACAGTTAAAAGTATAACGATCTTCAACCTTAGCGTGGTCCAACTAGCATTCCCACATACAGTTAAAATCATGATGAATATCCCAAAAATACACACATTTCCCTTAATGATAACTAATCAATAATACTCATCAATTAACAAGGATTTGTTAAATCTATCTGTCACCCAATAATACTAATGATTGTTCATCACTTTTATAACCAAACCATGCCAACTTGATTTCAATCAAATATTAACAGTAAACAGGAATAAACTATGCTAAACACAGTTTAAAGGCGCGTTTGTCTAATCTCATCATTCCTCGAACTCAAACAACGAAACAAATAACAACTAACTATACAAGCCTAATGCTTCCAAACAAACATGGCCCAAAAAAATCAATGTGAAACGGAGCACACTTCAATTATCCACACCCACATTAGGTATTCATTAATATGACCTACCAAATTGAATCATGACTGTACATCAAAGATGCAAAATTTGGGAAGATTCATTTACACCACATAATCACATACACCCCTCTTAAGGATTTTAGGAGGAAAAAAGGAAAGGGTGTCATAATAGTGTATTAGTGTAGGTCATTCTTTCGTTCATGTGAAAGATCAATGACCTTTGGGAACAATTTTAGCTACCATTTAAGGGAAGGGGAAGGGGTCCTACAAACTAAAACCAATTATATAAAAACAAAAACCCTTAACATACATCAATCCCACAAACCGACCTAAGTAACCCTAAGACATGAGATCGAATCTCGTCTACATCATGGATAATTTCGTGACCCCGCGTGCACCAAAATTATAAAAACAACTAGATACCAATTGTCTTTAGAATGAAGCAATAGTTCATCCATGTCACTATCATATGTTTTTCCTTTGCAATTCTAAACAAGTGGTCTAAAATGAGAGAAAATATAAGGGAAAAAAAATCAAGAATCAAAACAAACATAAAAAGTTGGAATCAAATGAAACCAAGAAATAGACATTAAGTGGGCCTTGTTCTAATACGGCCGTTTTGCCTTGTTTTTAGTCTCAATATTTCGACAAAAAAGACCCAATCTTTACATAGGTGAACCCCATTTGTGCATCTGTTGTCATTTTCTTTCTATATTACCTTTCTAAATTTCATTCTCTTCTTAAAAAACTATGAAATTAAACATTAAAAAACCTTAAAAAAAAATAAATTTTAAAAAAATACATACCAAAAATGTACATAATTTCACACCCATAATATGAAATTCAAGCTAAAAAAAACCCATTTTTCATACAATCAAGCAATAAAACAGAGAAACAACAACTACCCAGAACAAAAAACAAAATACCCATCAAAAATTCTTGAACAAAAATCATAAATTTGGAGAAATTATAAATACCCATAACAAAAATCAAAGAACCCATTAAAAATTTCATCAGATACAATGCAAGAAAAATCAAAATACAGAGAAATAGAAGGACAAACCTTGGAAAATTCTTGGTAGGATGGAAATGAGAGCAATGTAGACAATAAATGGAAGAAATTAATAGTCAAAGGGGTTTGAAAAATTGCAGGAAAAAAATAGAGAAAGAACCCTAGAGAGACAAACACAGAGAACGAGAAGAAAGCAGGAGCAGATAAAATTACAGAGGAGACGTACAGAGGAGAGAGAAAGAGAGAAGAAAAAAAGAAGGAAAATCCTAATTTGGGAATGGGTTTTTATAAGAGTTTTTGGAAGGTTGTGAAGTCGTGGTCACCAAGTCAATTACTTGGAAATTTTCTAATTTAATTAATTTTTATAATATAGTTTTCGTGGGAAAATATATGTACAAATAAATAAATTAATTAAATTTCCTTAATGTTAGTAACCACCTACCATTGTCACCAACTGAAATACAGAGATTATTTAGGTTTGTTTGCATTTTTTAAGTTTGATGTGATGTGATATAAAGTGTATTTTTATTACACGTTTTTATACATTTGAAGTTGTATAAATTATACGCTACTTGATCACAAGTACATTGTACATAAGCACTCTTTTTTGTATAGGTTTAGTTTAATACGGAGTGTTGTGTATCATTTTAGACTAGTTGATGGCTATGGTTTGTTTGTTAGAAAGATCTATTTTAACGCGATTATGTTAATGTTAGTGTGTTGTGAGCTATGGGAGCTATTAGTAGGTGAGCTTAGATTGCATGTCATGGTCTTGAATTCTTGATGTTGACTCCGTCATGCTTGGCTAGTTTGCTACGCTTTGGTTGAGATGAACCATACAAATTCAATTACATTGTACGTAGTACGAATACTCTTTTTTTATAGGTTTAGTTTAAATTTGATTATATTTTTCTTGCTTTGAATGGCTCAGTTATGTCAAAATAGGATTGAAAGTATACTAATACTAGTTATAACAAAGGTATGTTTTGTTCAGCTTAAGAAAATAAATATTTAGGTTAATCAAGTTTAATTGGATTTAATCCATCAAGTGTAAATAATATGAGGCAAAATCAGACCTAATCAATTAAATTCATGTTGAAAACAAACCCTAAGTCATAACGTATGAAATGGAAGATTAGAGCAGACGAGCAGTTGACCACTAGCACTCGGAATCCCTCAACGAGGCTAGGGGTCGAACGAATTGAATCTCACCAAGCTTGATCATACTCATAGTAATTGAAGTTATTGTGTTCATCATCTTCTCCAATTTTTGTCGTATGGTTGAAGAGGTTGAAATGGGAGACAACCTTGTGGACTTGTGGTGGCATTGTTTTAGGGAATAACAAAGGCAGCAAATAAATGTAATTGGCCCCAATAAGGCAATAAGGGGGTGGAAGTGTGGAACAAGTATCATAAAAATATTGTTCTTTGTGAGATACTTCTGAAGCGCCATTTATTTCTTGTCATATTTTCTGTTTTGCTATGTGGCTTGCTTTTTATTCCTAAATGGTTAGGAAGACTCTAATTAGATCTCAACCCTTGCGGTTTTTTGTCCAATATTTACGGGTCAGACACTTAATAGTAGAGGAGATGATTTGAGAGTTGCTCTTCATTGTTACAAACATATTTATATATTACTCGAAAGTCAGAACATATACACATATTCTTTAATTTCTCAGTTCTCTAATACAAAGGAATTTTTATAGTGTATATTTTTACCTATTCTGTCATCTTGCTTACCGTTACCATAAAGTTATGCTTTTAGACAAAAGTATATGACTAATTGACTAACTTAGCAACTCTATTACATGTTATGTTAGTATTTATAGTCGTGTTTTACTTTGAATGTGACAACTAACATTGCGTATGAAAACTCAAACAAGAAAACACTTATAACCTTCGAGATGTTAAAAATGTATTAGTACAAGTTTGGAATATTCGATCCAAACAAGCATAATATGAGGCAATTTGCATGGTATTCATGTAAAAAAAAGTATTTGCATGTCACAATGTTCTATTTTCTTTTCTTAACTCCCTCAACTCCAAAGTTATGGAATAGTTATAATTAAACTTATAAAGATCTAAACAAAGGCATGTAAATTCAGACAAATTTAATTTAAATATAATAAAATAAATTTAAATAAAATCAGATGTAAAAACCTAAGCCTAAATTTCTACCACAAAATAATATGTGTATTTTCTTTTTTCCTATACTTCCAATGTAATGATTGAAGAAATTATTCGAAAATCCTTTTTTAATTCATTGATGAAATGCTATGATCTAAGGAGTAACGATGTTTTTAGACCAACAGCTTATAATTTTGTCATTGATTATGTATGTAGTATTTCTTTATAATGTATACAAGTATATTAATATAATTGCCTCAAAAAAAAAAAAAAAACAAGAATAATTTATGGAATCCAATTTTAAAATATACGAGCACTCCACAAGTATATAACAGTAACGTTTCTCCACTTGTATCAATGTTTCGTACGGATTACGGAGTAACACCATTAACTACCTCAAAAATAAAGAAAATACAATAACTACCAACAAAACGGAAAGAGAAACCGTTGAAACGGACTTTGGTCCCACCAAAAACGGAGAAAACGACAGACACGTGTCACCGTGGCTGAGGCGCGTAATGACACGTGTGACCATGTCAAACTGACGTGTCCACGTTGGAATGGTGGGGCCATACACGTCCCTTTCTTTGACAGCTGTTGATTGGTGATCAACGTCGGTGACAGTTGAGTAGAATCTATTCGACGGCTTAGATTTAGCCACGTGGCCGAATCACACCCCTTAATCAAACGTGGGAAAAATGTGGGACCCACAGAAAGGAGAAAGGTTTTCCAGGAAAAGTGGGACCCAAAGTCTGAGCTGGCTACACGACTGTTTGTTTTTACATGGTCAAAACTGGAGGTTGACAAGACAATGTATTACTAGTCTTTTTAATACTCCTTTTTATGCATTATAAATTTTCTTTAATCGGTCAATTTTATATTCCATACGTCTCCTTTTGATAGTCCTTTATAGGCAAAATTTAGTCTCAAAATATTCACCCTATTTTTTTTCAACAACCATTAATATTAATATTTTATCAAAATTCCCTTTAATTTGCAACAATACTTGTGCAAATTTAAATTTTCTATGCAAATTTTGTTTTCTCATGTACCTTTATTACTTTATCCCTCTATTTTTTTGCTTACCCAATATCAATTTACTTTTTCAATGCACTTTTACTATTTTTATTTGTGTTTATTAATTTCCGTAAAAAATGTCCATAAGTGACTATCATAAGGGGACGGAGGGAGTATTTGTTTTTAAGGTGAGGAGAAGGACTCTAATTAAACATTAACCCTTGCAGAGTCATAGTTTTTGGTGCAATATTTACTTTGTGACACATTGAAAAATGAAAATGAGGGGGGAGTAAAGGATTAATGTATAAAAAGCTCAAGGTGCATTGAAACAAGAGGGGTTTTGCTGCGCATAGTTGTGCCTCTTTGAAGTGAGGCGCAGTATATGGGCAGTTAAAAAAATTATGGCTGAAGTTTGCCTCATGTGCGCCTCAGGTTAGCATTAGACACTTTTTGTGCGCCTAACCTAAAACGGCTCGCCTAGACCTAATTAAACGCTCACCCATGATCGCCTTGCGCCTAGGCGTGCTTTTTCAAACATTGGTAAGGAATCTCACTAGTGTTTTTAGTATGAATTAAACCCCCAACCTCAAGTTTATAAGGTACAATATTTTTCACTAGTAATTTTTTTTTTAAAAAAAAAAAAAAAACTTATCTTGATACTTCGGGCCAGTTCACTTCAATTTCAGTTCAGTTCTGTGCAGCTCCAATCAGTTCAGTTTAGCTCCTATTTTTCTTCTCTTATAAAATATTCATTTCAGCTCTATTCAGTTCAGTTCCAATTAGTTTGTTCAGTTCAGTTCAGCTCCAATCAGTTATGTTCAGTTCAGCTCAGTTCAGTAAATGTGAACAGACCCTCCATAGTACGTATTTATTTAAATGGATTTATGCTTTTTACGGAGTACAATTTTTGACAACTATTACTACTCCGTACATTCTCGTAGAGGAAACATTCCTCCTCTAAGCCTGTAAGGTTATACACCCTGGTGCAAGATTGTACGATGCACCTAAAGATATTTTGTATTAATTTAATATCTATCTTTTAGTGCACTTAAGGTATGTTCTCATACGATTATTTTCAGTTCAGTTCAGCTCTAATAAGTTCAGTTCAGTTTAGCTCCTAATTTTCTTCTCTTATAAAATATTCATTTTAGTTCAATTCAGCTCTAATAAGTTCGGTTCAGTTCAACTGAATTCAGTCAATGAGAACAGGCCCTTACTCTACAATAATAGGGGTGTCAAACTGTCATATTGATTATTATCTCCGTTTTTGAATATCTATTTACGGATCGGAGTAGCACTTTTCTACGTTTTCTTGTAGAAACTCCTACTCAAAAAATTATTTGGGATCAGATTAAGTCTTGATAACTATGATAAGGAGATTTTGATACAAATCAATTTGGAACTATTTAATTCAACTTTCAAGTAAGGTTAGAGTCATTTTTGCCTTTTCCAAAAATGAAAATTTTCTTGACTTATAAAATTAAAAATTTAAAATTATAAAATAAATAAGGAAAACTAGCACAGGAAAGTTCCATGAAAGCCAACAATTGAAGACTAACAAGTAACAACTGGTCAACAGTATAGAATGAACATAGTCAGGAAATTAGATTTGTTCAACACTTTTTATTTTTTTATTTTTTAAGGATGTATTGCCATTTGCCATATTGGTAACTCCACCACCCCACCGCTAAAAATCTCTGTTTTCTTTTATTTTCCTTTTAAACGAAATAATTAATGGTAATTTTATTTATAAATGATATTCATAATCTTGACTTTATTGCTTTCCTTATTTGAATAATTCTATGCGGGCATGAAACACGCTACCTATTGATCAATGTTACTTGTACAAAATTTCCCTTTTTTTCCTTTTGTAGTTGGGAAGTAGGAGAAATCTAATTAATATAATTATATAGTTTTTCCTTAAAAAAAAAAGAAGTAATTATATAGTTTTGTCAAAGTTTATTTGTTTTAACCATTTGTGTCATCAATGACGAATTGACAGCTATTCGATCTACAATTATATGATTTATCATCTTTGTTTATTACTTCGTATTTTATATTAAGTTTGAGTTTAACTATTATTTTACCAAATGTTTATTTAAAAACTCTTTTTAACTCAAAACTTGTATAGTAATTTATACTAGCTAAAGTCATGGTTTGGAACCAAACTTCGAGTTGCAAATATGTGGTGTTGGTTATGACAAATTGTGTGTTTAATAACTAGTTAGGGCTTGTTCTATTCAGCTTAATTCCAGTTCAGTTCAATTTAGATTCAATCAGTTCCTTTCCTAATTTTTTATTTCATAAATAATTCATTCCAGCTTTATTCAATTTACTTCAGTCCCAATCAGTTCAGTTCAAATCAGTAAATCGGAACATGCCCTTAAAGTGTTGTTTGGCAAACACTTATTATTTGTTAGTTAAAATCTATCGTAAGAGTTTAATTGTGCAACTATTTTTTTCATAAATTGATTATCAACTGCCTAGGGAAATTGTTAGCGTGAGGCATGACATACCAACATCAAAAATTTTGACTACACATAAAGCATTTATTACAGGTGGTAACAACTAACGAATAATCTAAAATAAAACAAAATTAATGAAATAGAGTTGATCACACGATCACATGATAATGAATAGTGGAAAAGTTGAAAAAATGGATCATTAACTTATGAATAACATGAATGGTCTTACTATTTGATTTAATATTGGGTGATGACATTAGGAGCTCTATAAATTAATTAATTAAATACAGCATTAGGAGGTATAGTATGACATATCAAGATGACATGAGCATCATGCATTTCATGCCTTCTTTTGTAACCAAGAAATAGTTTTGTGTTTAATTACAAAGTGGATACAACATAATGCTTAGTCAGAAGAAAACGACTTTAGGAAGCTTCTTCAAAGAAGAAAGATCCCGTTTTTCTCAAGGTGTTGCAATTAAATAATTTTCATGACTATCGCTTCTTCTTTTTCACAAGGGGTTATAAGGGATAAAAGTTATCAATCTATTGTTGCATAACAAGAGCATATTGATTAAGGGCCTGTTTTCATTGACTGAACTCAACTGAGCTGAACTGAACTGAATTGAAATGAATATTTTATAAGAGAAGGAAATTAGGAGCTAAACTGAATTGAAATGAGCTGAGCTGAGCTGAACTGAACTGAACTTCAACGTAAGAAAACAGACCCTAAATACACCAATAAAATATAATGGATCACATTACGTCACTTTGGGTTTTCATATTTAGTGTACCATTGAAGTCATTTTAGACTTTTAGTACCACCATTTGTTATTTTATTACAATATCAATTAGTGGCGAGTCTAGAAAAAATATTTAACGGGTCAAAATGTACAGAGTATTTGATAAATTTTAATGGAGTCATTTGATACAAATATAAGCAATTTATTGGAAAAGAAAAAAAATAATTATATTTTAGTACACAAATATAAGCAATGGTACAAATATAGGCTTTAAAAGTATACTTTGTTTCCTCAAAAAAAAAAAAAAAAAAAAAAAAAAAACTATTGTAGTCATCTTTATTCGATCTTTAGTAATCCGTACAATAAAAATTATTTACAATACTTTGTATTTTTCTACTACTAATGCTACAATTCACAACTTAATAGTATGAATATCTAATCCTACTGTATTTCATAGTCCATTTATTTACAGGTTATAAGTTTATCTCCAGTGATGAGACTCATGTTTGAGTATTGAAATTTCAAAATGAGTTTTTTTTTTTTTTTTTTTTTTTTTTTTTTTTTTTTTTTTACCTCCAATAGAAGAATGGTGATATTCAACCCACTTCTCAATTTAACAACTCATGCGAAGTCTAATTTCCCAATTGTGAGACTCTCTAAAGTATACCTAATATCACTTTCAATTTATGGCCCACCAAATCCATATTGTAAGTGTTCAATACAAATTGCAAAAGGAAGAAGAATAAGAAAACCAGTGGTCACTGGTCACTTGGTCAGTGCTCATTGAGTTTTTAGAATGTTAATTTAATGGGAACAATTGTTTACAACAGGCACCAGTGGTCTAGTGGTAGAATAGTACCCTGCCACGGTACAGACCCGGTTCGATTCCCGGCTGGTGCAAATAAATGTGTAAAGCTGTGATGAATTCTGCGCACAATGTGGCAACTTAGGGTCTGCCACCATCTTCTGATATTCCAGAAGAAGTTTAGTGTGCATCTGAGCTTTCTTTTTTGCTCAACTAAACCTCGTATTATTCCTGCTCTTCGTGCACAAAACGAAGGCACTCAGAGTTCCGGAACAGAAGCAAAAAAAATAAAAAAGGATGTGCAGTATGAAATAATTGTAAAGGCAGCAACGAGTTTCACTCGATCAATACTTGCACGAAACTCAGTTCACATAAGCTTGTTCAACACCATCCCAAAACAGTAATATTTGCAAAGGCAGCAAGCCAGCAACGGGTTTCACTAAATCAATACTTGCACGAAACCCAGTTCACATAAACTTGTTCAACACCATCCCAATATAGTAATATTGTAAAGGCAGCAACAGATTTCATTAAATCAATACTTGCACGAAACCCAGATCACATAAACTTGTTCACCACCATCCCAAAACAGTAATATTTGTAAAGGCAGCAACGGGTTTCACTAAATCAATACTTGCACAAAACCCAGATCACATAAACTTGTTCAACACCATCTCGAAGCAATAAGCTCACAAGCTCAATAGTACATGACTAATAGTAATAGGTAGGGATAATCCTCTTTAGAATACATACTAAGCTACACCTAAGAACCCAGCTGCTTTATATAAAATGTGTCCAGACTGCAAACTCTAACCACCTAAATTAACGAAGATACAAGTCATACAACAACAAACACAGCTGAATAACATGCTCTTATGCGTGGCTGCGTGCAGTCAACTTCTTTATACGCACGCCTCAAAGGTTCCGTTTTCTTCATCAAGCATTTGGACAACCTGGGCAACACCTTCTGCAATTTCCTTTTGGATGGTACCACTAGGCATATCGAAGGTCCTTCGCCTCATGGAAAGTGATTTCCCATCAGACTGGGGTTCCACCACATCAAGCATTGCCTCCAGTTCATCCACCATTGACCTCTTTGCAGCTCTCACCATCACATCAACTCCCTGACCATTAACAAAAGCAAGATTATTAACCCCTCTATAAGCGTATAGTCTATACTGAATGTAGATAAAATGAAAGGAATGCCAAATAAATCAGAACTCAGGATGGCTCTGTCAGGTGAGTCATTTTGGTTTTTGGGGGTACAGAACCATTTTAGATTTCTAAATTTCCAGATTAGTATCGAGTTGGTTCAAAGATAGGTGTTTTTTCATAGCACAAGCCTAACTCAAATTAAAATCAGTTTCTGGTCATTCAAATTAGGTGGAGGCAGATTTACATGAAGGTACAAGATTAACAAACCAAGGTACTATCAGTGAAACGAGTTCTCACCTCGATAGCATCCACAGTGAGGAGCAGAACGATAATTTTCTCCGAGAACTTCTGACGCTCCTCAGCATCACGGGAAACATGGCTACGGTAGGAGAAATTGTGGAACATTGCCCTGAGTTCCTTCAACTTGGTTTTTGCAATTGCCAGCTCACGAAGGGCACGAAGGGCCTGAGATCTACGAATAAGATAAGCCCTAAAGCTATACTGGATCAAAGCTGCAGCATCCACAGGTGATAGTTCTTTCTTTTTCCCCTTGCCATTGGCAGCTCTTTTGGCAAAAGCCTATGGCACCAATACAACAAAATTACGTATAAGACAATTATGGTATGCTCTGACCATCTTCCTATCAAAATAACATAGCACCATGTTTAGGGAGAAGTGGTCCAAAATTTAAGAGCAAATAATTGTAAAAACAGCAAAACAGAACATGGGGCTAGCAATGAGTAAATAGTAACACTCAAGGATTTTTAATTAGTATACTTCATATTAGATTTCTACAACAATGTAGGATCTGTCACCATGAGAACACCAGGAGCTGGACACCTACAGAGCATATATGATTTTTTACCAGTCCTATTAATCGGAATACTTTTTGGAGGTGGCTTCACTGACCCATGTGATATGACTGATATCCATAGTATCAATGCAAGTACCAAATACTCCAAGGTGACAACAACTCAAGCTCAAAACGAGCTATTATTGAATTTGCAAAGACATCAACTTACGTTAACTATTACAGTATATTGAACCAACATCAGAAAACTTTTTGTTAGAAAGTAGAACATACACAAATAGCTGAAAACACCTTTCTTTTGATGCTAGATGAAGCTACATATGAAAAACTAACACAATTTCTAGAAAATTGGAAAGGAAGGGTTAAACCAAAACTTTAAACTGACCAGAGGACCTAAAGTCGCTATCTCATTTTGTGTTTTTGGAAAATGGGATAAATCAGCCCACGCATTCACCACCAGAAAACACATTGCTAAACAGAGGTATAAAATATATTGGATGAATGGAAATCACTGCTTATAAGCTCTTCCATTTCCATACAATGAATTTCGCTTCTCCCTTGAAACCAACTGAACAAGAAGAACATTCTCATCTCTACTCATTTACCATAGTTCACACGTTATCATCACCAATGTCCTGCATCAATGATTTGAGGTTTCTTTCCCTAGTCCAAACTCTCATTTGCCAAAAACAAGTAACAACTACTGAAAAAGCCGCCATAAACAACGAATCAATCAAAACCCTACATAATCCTCTAACATTATCATATTCCTGTGAGATCAACATCCCTACTAGTACTAGATCAATCATTTTTACAGCATTGCAGTCTACAACCTCTTAAGATCTTCTAACACCTCAAAGACCACATACCTCAACATCTTATCTTCGATTCGAAGTTCATCACTTTCAAGCTCAGTGTCCACCATATCAACACAACAAAAACAGGTATATCTACTTACATAGCCTAGCAACTCACCCTAGGTTCCATTTACCCAACACCATTGTTCATCAAACTATCAACAACAATCCATCAAAATACTTCAAAATCATATATTATACAGCATTTCAAAACACCATTAAATAAAATCAAATAATCTACTCATTTTACTACATCACAACTTCAATTAAACCAAACAAACACAAAAATGTATACATAAAAAAACATAAAATTATACCTGACGCAAAACTACAGCTCTTTGATCAGGTGATTCTTCGATCTCAACAATGCGCGTAGCAGAGGAACCCTTCTCACCACCATTCTTCTTCTTCTTCTCAATCTCATTCTTCTTCTTGTTATCACCACCAATAGTAGCCTTCCACGTGTAAACCCTCTTATCATCTTCCTTCCCTTTAATCTCAGTCATCCATTGATACTTTCTCTCTCCTCTCTTCCCTTTCTTGACATCATCCCCTTCAATCTCCGCCGTCCACTTGTACTTCTTCTCAACATCCCCTTTAATCTCAGCCGTAAACGAGTACTTCCTATCCAACTGCTTCAACTCCTTCTGCTGCTTCTTCTCCTTCTCCTCCTTCTCCTTCAACAGCAGAAGTCGGTCGAACTTCGACTCGAGCGAGCTGACTCGGTCGGAGATCTTCTTCAGGTACGACTCGGACGAGTCAACTCGGCGAATGACTCGTTTGAAGGATGAGCAAAATGGGGTTGATTCGATCTGGATTAGATCGGAGATTGAATCAAATGGGGTTGGGAAAACGAGTTCTTCATCTTCTTCGAAGGGGATTGGAAGAGGAGGGAAGAAGGGGTTTATGGAGAGGGATTTTGGGGGGAAAATGGTGGTTTCAGTGATGAAAAATGGGGATGATTGTTGGATGATTTCGAATTTTTTGTAGCTCATTGTTTTTTTTTTGCAGATTTTTTTTTTCAGAGGGGAAGAAGTAGGAGAGAGAAAATGAGAGATGAAGAAGATAGATAGATGATGATGATTGAAAGGGAAATGTAGCGATTTAATTATGAGGGGAATAAATGGTGGGGGGTAATTAGGGAATTTCACCTCTTTTTAACGAGGATTTCACGGCCAATAGATTGCGGAATTTGTATGATGCAATTAAGGGCTTGTTTACATTTATTGAATTAGAATGGACTTAGGGCCTGTTCACATTTACTTAATTTCAGTTCAGTTCAGTTCAGCTCCAATCAGTTCAGTTCAGTTCAGCTCTTAATTTCCCTCTCACATAAAATATTCATTTCAGTTCAATTCAATTCAGTTCAGTTCAGTTCAGTTCAGTTCAGTTCAATTTAGTTCAGTTCAGTAAATATGAACAGGCCCTTAACTGATTGGAACCGAGTTGAACTGATTGGAGCAGAACTGAACTGAACAAAGCTGAAATGAATATTTTATGAGAGAAGGATATTAGGAGCTGAACTAAACTGAAATGAATTGAAATGATTGGAGCTGAATTGAACTGATTGGAGCTGAACTAAAATTAAGTTGAAGTGAACAGAGTAACAGACCCTAAGTCCTTTCATACCATGTATTATTTGTGTCTCAAATTAATTGTTTCACACTCACACGGTCAAACCTGTTATTTTAATATACAGAGTATGTATTTATTGAGTATATATACATTGTATATTTGTATGTCGTATTAGATTGATTGTAGTATTTGTAAGTAACTTAACATGGCTAATGGTAATGTTTTGTATTAGTCATTGGTCTTTTAACTAAAGCAAATGTGCTCCGTATGTGAATGATTAAGGGAGATTTTCGAGCAAAGCCTCTCAAACAATTAGAAATAGTATATTGAGGATAAAAATGGATGTGGGTTGTGATGGCTGGAGCCTCCTTGATTTGGGGTTAGCTAGACTTAGCCCATAAGCTACATGTTGTGAAGTGTCAAATGTTTCTAAAGATCAACCAATGTGAGGTTCAAACTCATGTACCACAACATCTTGTTGTCATGGTATGTTTGCATGTCTAAGTTACATTTACATATTTTGTATATTTTGTATGCTTTTGTTATGTTATTTGGTGTCTAATCATGCAACCTCACGTTTCTTTCAAATAAATAAAGTATTTCTAGTGCAATATGTAAAATAATACCGAGTATGTTATATTGTATTCTTCCATACTAACACAAATTAGTGTCACTTGTATAAGAATATACTCCCTCTGTGTTTTTTTAAGTGTTACAATTTAACCGACATATAGTTTTAGACAATTTAATTGACTTAAATAAAATAAGAGGTAAGTGAGGTAGTTGGAGTATTTAAAAATTGTAAAAGAAAGATAGTGGGGTTAATAGTTTATTGAAAAGTAATGAATATAAGAGGAAAGATATAATTAAAAAAGTAGTAGTGAATTTGAGTGGGGACCATAAAAGGAGAGAGATATAATATTTTAAAGTAGCTTTTTTACTAAAAATAAATAAAAAGTGTAACATTTATTAAAATACGACACTTATTAAAACAGGTAAGCGAATTTTCACTCTAAACTCACAAGGCACAAGGACTCACAAGAGTCACAACCTTATATAGTTATATTCCGTACAATCTTTATCATTGCACCGCATACTATTAGAAAATTTGGCTTCTTTTTGCACTAGTAAAGGAGATGATTCCTTTTCTTAAAAACTTTCCCTTTTTGCCCTTTAAGAAATTAAAAGGCTACATTTTCACATGTATATTTTGGACGGTTGTGATGGAGTTGATGGGAACCAAGTGTGGGCCACGTGGGTATATCCGACAAATAATAGTTGTCTGAGTGGGGCCCTTAAATCTACTTTTATTTGAATTTAATATCCAATTCATACCCCTTTTAAGTATAGTTGTGTTAATGTTTCTCTCTCATCATTTGGTGGGGATGTCTGATGTTTTGCTTGGTTTACGTCTTGATATTCCTTTGACTCATCCTTAATTTCTAACTTCATTATTTGTGGATTTAATTTGTGAGTTTATCTTTGGTTGGTTTAGTTTATTTAATTGACACTTCTCTACGCCACTCCACTCTTAAAGTCTTCATGTTATGATTGTTATCCATTCTCACTATTAGGGGTGTACAAAAACTGGCCCGAAACTGAAAACCGACCTGAACCAGACTTATTGGGACCGGACTTTATCCGGACCTGTAGATTCAGATCCGGTCCTGACCTTGAAATTCAAGGATTCCGGGTTTCAGGTCCGGTCCGGGTAAAACCCGGAATTTCAGGTCCGGACTTGAAACCGGTAAAACTACTTTTTTTTTTATTTAATAAGTCTAAACAGGTCCATAAACAGGTCTAAACAGGTCCAATCAGGTCTAATTAGGTCCATAACGGGTCCGCACAGGTCTAAACAGGTCCAAATAGGTCTAAACAGGTCAGCACTTTCATATTATTTTTTTTAAAAAAATAATCAGGTCTATTCAGGTCCAAACCCGGACCTGTTGATTCAGGTCCGGTCTCCGGTCGTTAAAAATCAAGGATTCAGGTCCCGGTCCATTCAGGACTGGTGTACCGCCCTACTCACGACTAGGGGTGTGCAGAAATGGACCTGGACCGAAAAATCGACCGGGACCGGACCGAAATTGGACCGACCCGTCCTGGACCGGTTGATTCTGGTCCGGTCCTCACGAATTGGGGATTCTAGGTTTCCGGTCTGGACCGAAAAGCGTATTTTTGTAATTTTTTGGGTGAAAAATTTAAATTTTATGTTTAAATTTAAGTACAAAACTCATAATTTATAAATTTTAGGTGCAAAATAGGAAAGCACTCAAACAAAATAAGACGTTGAAAAATGTATATATATATATACTAAGATACTAAATAAAAAAAAATCCAAACCGGAATAAAACAGGTTTGGACTGGAACCCAGACCGGTTGATTACGGTTCGGTCCCGATCCCCAAAAAACTTCGATTCCGAGTTCCGGTCTGGTTTTGGATTGGTGCACAGCCTACTCACGACTACCCCGGTTTACAATTTATACAGAGTATTAGATCTGGCAATTTAGTAGGGTAGCGCAATGATATTAAGATCATTGTCAAACTTAAGGGACTCTTAATGGACGAGGCCTTCAATGAACAAGACAATTGAAAAGAGTCGACATAGGGCTAATTAGCTAAAGTATTTGTCCAATTTTTGAATTCATAAATACTTATTTATGACTTTGTCCAATATTTATTTTAATTGATACTTTGTACATTATCGACCCGTTATTGGCCCGTCACCCGCATTGACTTGACCCGCTATTGACCCTTTAAAATATGACCCTCTTTGACTCGACCCACACTGACCCTAGCTTAACTTCAATTGATTCAATTTTTGTATAATGTAACTTTTGTCCGACCTCAAATATAATAATACTTTTCATTTACTTATTAATAAGCAGTGGCGGATCCAGGATTTGGATAATGGGGGTACGAAATTAAGTTTAATAAAAATTTTTTTACAAAATACAAAGTAATATGTCGAGCGTAATAATTTTTTCTTAACTAAATTTTGAGTTAATAAACCATTTAATTATTGCATTAGTATTTGTGTGTATTATGCACCTTCTTCCGACAACAAGGCTTATAATTGAGTAACGAAATATTTTTTTAAAAAGAGATTGTCTAAGAAACTTGTTATGGTAGCAATAGATCTCTTTGATCAAAAGTACAAGTTGGAAAAATAAACAATATCACCTAAGAGACCTGTTATTTTAACAACAGGTCTCTTTGTTCAATTAGACTACAATGGAATATATATCATCTAAGAGACCGCCTGATACCAGTTTTAAAATAGGCGGTCTCTTAGAATTTAATACTTGTGCAACAAAAAAGGCGCTGGTTAGGCTGTTGTGGTAGGTAACAGTATCTAAGAGACCGCCTATTAGAAACAGGCGGTCTCTTTTTGTATCAGTTTTTTTTTTTTTTTTTTTTTTTTTTTTTTTCCCTTCCTGCGGAATGGGGGTACAGTTGTAACTCTATGTACCCCCCTAGATCCGCCACTGTTAATAAGTAAACGACATAGGACAAAGATTAAATTCTGTATTATATAATGACAAGGTTTGGAAACAAAGGTAAGGAAAATTAAGACCCACTTCCAATAACGCAACTCAATCCTTAACAAGTTAACAAGCACACACGTTTAGGGTTGCGACCTCGGCCTCCCATTGCTTGCCTTAGGCTCTTAGCTAAGCTATGCTCCAATTTTGCTAAAATAAAACCCGTTGGATTAAATATGCATCCAACCTCAAAAATATATCAGTTGTTCTTAAAATATCAATTGTCTGATTGTCTCACAAATTGTAAAGTTGTAACATGTCAAACTAATTAGACAAAAAAATAAATAAACAAAAAACAGTAATAATAAAAAAGTTTTACCCCCCAAAATCAAGAAAGTGAATCTAATAGGGGATGCAAAACAACTTTGTTGCGATTGAAAGAAATCATCAAGGTCCCATCTATTTTCTGCAATTAGAAATTTAGAATTACCCTTCTTTCTTTTTCTTGCTGTAATAATCTCTCTTATGTAATAGGTTGGTCATAAAATACAAAGAAAACCCAGTTAATTTTGCAACATGCTCAAAAAATTCATTAACGTTCAACCTTCTGAGCTCAAATTCCCATGTAAGTTCCTCCATTTTTCTCTCTTCTTAAACATTTCTTTCTCTTTTTTATCCTTTTGTAGTCAATCTTATTAACTTACATTGTTCTTGTGTTGTTCTGCATTGCAAAATTTATTGGGGTTTTTTCAGTTCAATTGAATAAGCTGAGTATAGTTTGGATTGAATTAACCAACAAAATCGATCATAATGTTGTCTTTAAGGTACCCCTTTCTCGTAAAATTTAAGAACTTTTTGTTAAATTATGTGTTGGGTGCTGTTAAATTTATTGGGGTTTTGTGAAATTTCAAGGTTAAAACAACACATCCCAAAAAATATTGTGTTCGCCCCAATGTGGGTTTGATCTCTCCTGGCTCAACCTGTGTTGTTAAAGGTAAATTTTCTATCATGGGTTAATTTACGCAAATTTTGGGTTGTTTGTTGAATATGCTGATTAATTAGAGTGTTATTATGTACATTATTTGCCCGAGCGTACTTAGTTCTAGGTACACCGTACACACAAGGCTATATGCACCCTTTTGCTCGACTCTAGGTACACTCGGGTGTATAATGAATTGTGCAAAACTGTACAATTTCCCAAGTATTTAAGTGTTTAATTCAACAACGTATCTGTTCTTGGTTATTTGATCTTGACATTGGATGTTATTTAGTTAGTATGCAAGCTCAAAAGGAGTTTCCTGTTGGTTTGCCAAAGGACAAGTTTCTAGTCCAAAGTATGATAGCACCAGTTGGGTTGAGTGCAGAAGCTATAACCTCTGATATGGTATGATCAATTTTTTTCTTAGGCTGATGAATTGTTTATTGAGGATCATTGGAAAAAAATAAAATAAAAGGAAATGGGTGTTGCGAGTTTTCAATTAGTGTGTATGTTTCATGTCTGTCATTGTAGTTCAGAAAAGATAAAGACAATGATGTTGAGGAGTTAAAGTTGAGGGTAGTCTTTATTACTGCGAATCCACCATCCCCTATTCCCGAAGTTTCAGAAGAAGATTTTTCGCCTGAAGCAAACGAGCTTGAGAACCCGGATCACAAAAATCATATCATGGAATTGTTTGATGCTGTAAGTGCTACTTTCTGCTGTTAGGATACATTTCAAAATGCTGCTTGTGCATTTTTGGATCCTCAGGTTGTTTTACAAGCTTTGGTAATTTAATTGTGTGTTTCAGGCTACAAGTGGATGTGAGCTCCAAGATCAATCCTCCAAGGTTTAAAATCTTGCCACTTTCTTAATGTTACATCAAAATTACTTGTTTGAAGCTGTAAGAGATCGTGTTTGAAGCTCTAAAAAGTCACACATTATCATCTTGTGATTTTCTTAGTATTTTAGTATCTTTAATCATCAGTCATTAATCACTTGTTAGGAGGAGTAAATGGGGGCATGTCATTCCTTGTGGATTCATTAGGAGGTCATTTCCCTTAATTCCACTTCCATCTTGTGAAATTGAGTGTAGACCAATAGAACTGGTGTAACTGTGAAAGCATGCTGGTGGAAACCAAGGCTAAACGCTTAAACTCATATACATATACGCTATTCTCAATTCTCATTAGCTCTATTTTCCTTGTTGGATTGATTTCTCCTTAACACGTCATTTAAATCAATGAAGCAATGCATGATTAATTGTATTGTTGTATCTAACCAGGAATCAAACACTGACACAGAGGACGAAGATCAAAATTTCAAGGTGATAACTCTCTCGCAATTGTTAGTTAATGCTCATCATGTAAAACTCCATTGGTGGTGTACTATTACTCCAATGATGGTCATGCATGTCAGACCTAATAGTTCTTTGTTTTAGATGCTTCCCCACTTTATTGCCTTTACATTTTGAATGCTTGGGTCATGTGGTTGAATATAGTTTCAGCCAATTGTTTATAATATTTTATTGCATCATTGATGTCACTGCAGAATTAACTCTCTGGTTTTTAAATTCAGGATTCAAATTCGACATTCGAACCTGAAGAGCAGGTTTCTCAGGTACAATAACTTAAATATCTTGATCTTAACTATGCATATGGAAGTAGCCTTTTCTCTTAATATATCACTTCTTTTATGGCATACCTAAATTGTAAATGATCATAAAAGTCTTCATTAAGTTATTGCTTATCATGATTCCTGTAGAATTCCATCACTTTTTCTGGGTGTGAGCTGTGTATGGTATTTAGAGTTGATATCAGTGACCTTAGCATCATTTAGTTTACTTTATTATTTGGAAGATTACCAATCTTAGCATAATACCGGATGATTAATGGAAAAGAAGTGTTGATCAACAGGTAATATCTCAAGTAGGTTGATTTTTAAATTAATAAATCCACAAAGCCAAATGAAAACGCTAAAATCTTTAAGGGGGACTTAATTCTTTTAAGTTTCCACTTATCAATCCATTGCAAGCTGATAATACCTGAATGTAAGTTCTAATTCTCTAAAGATTGCTAAGATCTATTTAAGCTAGTCATAAGTCAGTCGTGACACAATTGCAGGAAGAAAGTATAATTCCTTTGTAAGAGCTCGCTCTTCTAGCAATCTCTTTCGTTCATGCTCCTTGTTCCTGAGCTCTTCCAATTATGAGGAATTCCCTCTTTTATAATTGGCAAAAATTGGCGGTAGGATAATATGCTATAGAAGGCAACCAGATAAATGTCGTTAAGCTATCAGAGATTCAGAACTCGCTGTGAACAAAATATATGAAAAACTCTCCTTGATGTGTACTAATAAACGTTATAGTGTATCATGCATATGATTCACACAAACTTATGCTTCTTATATCTAAATAATGTCTACAGTTGATGTAAAATTATTTGATGGTCAATCGTTTCAGGACTGGGATAGGGTTTGTCAGCTTATCGGCGAAAGGACTTTCTTGATACAAGAAAATCAGGAGCTGCAGAACGAAGTGGTTTGTCTTGAAATCACTGCTTTATTTTTTCTGTTTCGGTCTGTGTCATCAGCAAATTGTTTCCCTTTGTTGCCTTGTTGGTATATGATCTAATTTAGTAGCTGGGGCTTACACTTTTCCTTTGTTGGTATGCGATATCTATTACTCAATACCATATAAACCAAGTTAAAATGCTTTCCGAGTTTCTGTTATTTCTAACAGTTTAAAAAACAAGCATTTGTTGTGGCTTGTTTGGGCTGAGATTTGGATATTCTGTCCCTTTCTTCTGTAGTGCTACCTATGCTAAATTAGTAAATTTTGTAATAAGTATTAACTAATTCTTCTGAAACTTAACCTGTGTTGAAAAAATAAAGTCAATAGCCTCTTTAGAACTTTAGACTGAA
Source organism: Chenopodium album (assembly GCF_948465745.1). Classification (NCBI taxonomy): domain Eukaryota; kingdom Viridiplantae; phylum Streptophyta; class Magnoliopsida; order Caryophyllales; family Amaranthaceae; genus Chenopodium; species Chenopodium album. Next base: position 32,335,653 of record NC_137856.1, on the reverse strand, counting down.
ATCCTTGCAGAAAAAACATAATATCTTTGGCTAACATGATTTTTTTTTTTTTTTGGACAGGAAATTATTAGGAAGCAAATCTTCAGGAGGACTAGCAATGGCCGTAATGTAGTTCCACTCGTGCTGTTAGCCTGTTTCCTTGGCTTTCTTGTTGGGTATGTGATTAAGTAGCTTTCTGCAGTCCCGTAGGAAATCTTGCCATCACCATTCACCATTCACCATTCACCACTGTGTATACAAGCGACAACTTGTCACTTATTTTTCTTGATGTAGCTAATTAGCATTTTACTGTTATCCTTTTTGACTTCAAATTAATGATCAAAGATCTAGTTCTCTGAAAGATAATCTCTGGCTATTACTTTACTTTCTGCTTTTGCTTTACTCCGTATCTAAATTGTAAGGAATATGCCCACGTATTAACATTTTGTTCCTAAGTGATTGGGGTCCTCTTAAATAAGCATGTACTCTGGTCACTTTACAAGGATCATAACTCATAAGCGGGGGGATAAGGCGGATAACCCTAGTAAGAGTCAAGGATTTGGTCAATGTCAAAACATAATTTAGTACACAATTTTTGTGTTAACACTTTCATAATATAGACTGAGAACATCAGCAAAGAACATCACATACTTGAAGAAAACATCACATTACATAAAAACAAGATTAATTCTGTAAAAATTCTAACAATTCCGAAAAAGGTAATGTATTTTAAGTAGGAGTAAAAGATAAAGCAGGTGAATGATATTCTGGAAAATCATGAAAACCTGCCATCAGAGAAATGGTCCCTATTCCTATCAAACCACCCCAGAAAAGAAACCTGAAACAGCAGTGAGTATTATTGGTAACATAATCATCTTCGTCGTCATAATCCTTCTCTGCTTTTTCTCTGTTGTCATCCTTCCGATCAATTACCCTGATTATTTCCACCTCGTCCTTGATCGTTTCAAACATTCCAACTTCATCCTGTTCATCAGAAATACACTTCTCTGCATTTACTACCCTGTTTTCAGTAAAATCATCAATTTTAATCAATTCTTTACCCTCTTGTTCCTCCTCGTCTTCCTCGTTAAGCCCTTCAAAGTCCATTAATCTGTCTTGATCATCGTCTGCAACAAACTCAGAATTCTGATATACCTTAAATCCCACCAGAGGAAATCCTTCTTCCGATTCATGATGGAGTTTATGCACTTCTTCAAGATCATCTTCTTCATCAATACAAGAATCAGATTTGGAACACACAGGGGGCTCAGCAGAGACCGTGAATGAAAAGGTTGGACGGGGCTTTGTCAACTTGCGAATGACAGACTGCATTGTCTGAACCCGATGAACAATCTGGCGCAAGTGATGTTCATCTTCCTGGCCTAAACCCGAGCTTTGATTCGAGGCAATTTCAGTAGTAACAAGATTGTGGATGAACAATAAATTATAATCAATCTCACCAGGAACAAAATCGTAGGGTGTCGTTATGTTCCTTCGGAACGATTCCGAGACTAAAGGAGTTATTTGGGATTCCAAGTTATCAAGTTTCTTGTGCACCCATGAATATTTCTTCTCCATCTCTCTTCTCTTACTGTATCCCTCACTAAATCTGTTACTCTGTTTTTTTTTTTTACTTCTTTCTAATTCTAAGGGTGGTTATATACTTATGTTTGAATTAATAGGCAGTTAAAGTGACGGTTGAAAATTTAGAAATCGTGGCGCCAAACTTGGTAACTGTCAATACCATTTATCCATTATAATGCACGATTTGTTTTTTGGGCCAGAAAATGGTTGTGGGCCGTTTATGGTAGAAGGCTTAGCTTATTAGAGTGTTCTCAGTTCTTACATTACCCCGAGCCAATAACTAGTTGATTCATAATCCTGATAAAAGGTACTCCGTATTAAGAATGCGGGTGCAATGTTGCACTTGTCAACAAACACAAGGCGATGAATGTCCTACAGGCGTCATTATTAAGGTGTATATGTATACACGGGTGTACGGTGTACCACAAATACAATACCTATACGGTCTAATTTTTGCTCCATTTTGATAAAACTCATAGAACAAACCATTACTACTTTAAATATTGTAAGGAGTATCTATCATCAATTCATCATCAACGTGAGTTACGTGACATTGTATAAAACATATTTTGAACTAAATTCGACACAAAGTCTAATTATACTTCATATTTATACATCAAGCACACAAATTAATCATGTCAGGAATATATGAAACAAAATTAAGGGGAAGGGGGTGGAGATTAGGAAGAAGAAATTGACGATCTTAATTATGAGAAGGCGGTCTAGATCTCGGCTTAGGGTAATCTGAGTATATCCCTGGATAATGAGCATGATGTTTGTTAGAAACATGCCAAGAAACAACCGATTTCTTCATAACAACTGAATTTGCTTCTCTTCTATGCATCATTTGCTTCATTAATAATCCTCTATATTTTCGTGGCTTTTGATGAAAGTTTGCAACTTCATGAGTTAGCATTTTCTCTTGTTTGTCAATAGTAGCCAACTTCTCTCTAAATCTCTCTATTACCTGCATTTTTTAATGAACATACTATGGTTAGTTTAGTTACAATTTCTTTACAAAAAGTACGTACTCTCGAACATCAAAATTGTAATTTTAAACTATTCGTGTACAAAAACAACCCACAAACATGTTCAAAATTTATACTAGTATTTTGGATTTATTATAAAGAACATACCAACTAAATTTATCAAATTTAAAATTGTAATTTCAAACTATTCGTGTAGTTTTTAATTATAGATCAACTATTTCAAAAATTATTGATTCAAGTAATTAATAACTAATGGAGAAGGATAAAGTGAAGAACACTAACCTTAAATGATTGGCGAAATGATGAAACTTCAGTATTAAACCCTAAATGACGAGCTTTACATGCATTAATCAAAAGAAAGTAAACCAATGTGCTAATAAGGAGTTTAATCACCATGATAATCTCTGAGATTAAGGATGAGATTAAGCAAACTCGAAAGAGTAACAAAAGTAATACATATAATTATACCAAGAAATGAAAACACGAATATAGAAATCCGACTTAGGATATAGCTATATATATAACCACACTTATTTTCTTTAGTTAAAAGGAGATTAAAAGTAACATCTATATAGATGTAGGCTTAGCTAAGATCAATTAACATATAATTATATAATAATTACATTTAAATTAATGAATTTATAATCTATGTCTTCTAAAATTGTAGGCTTCAATGAAGCACAAGACAAGAAGAGCACTTTTAGTGCGGATGTTGTCGTTGTGTTGTGCTTGTAAATTGTAAAACAAGAACATGGATATTAGTATTCAATATAATGTGCTTCCCAAATCCCAATAAATTACGTTGACAACATTAAAATATGGACAAATAAATTGGAAGTTATTTTAGTGTTTGTGTTCTAATCCGATTTAATTAGGGACCAAGGTTAAAAAGTATGCCTTGAAAAAGTTTGGTACGTACATTGGAGTGAGCAACCCCTTTGTGCCCTTAAATGAGTTTTGAAATTAGAAAACTTGACAGCTATTTTTTTTTTCTTTTAATTTTTTATTTATTTATTATTTTTTTTTTATTTTTTTAATGATATAGATTTAAGAAAAGCAAGAAAAGTTAATGATTTTCGACCGATGCTACCGATTATTTAACGTTGGATGTCTACTCGATTAGTTGTTTAAATTTTAGACATGTTGGTACCGATACATGGATCGGATTTATTTTACATCATTTGCATTTTGCACCTTGTAAAATTTGTGCATATACGGTTTCATGAGTCCTCTTCCAATTGCATACATTTGCATATTTGCTCTAAATCCGTTTGATGATTTCACATTTAACAAAAGAACAATGGGATCCGAATGAATTACTTAGGATTTTGACTTTGGTTAAACATTCTATAAGGTTTTAAGTTTCAACCATCAACAAGACAATGCCTTGTCGACTGTAACAAGGAATTGTGAAACAAGCCGCAAATTGTGCTACAAAGCACAAGGTAAAAAAAGCAATAGAATATACTTCGTAAGTAGTATTAATAATGTTTAGTTTGAACATGCATTAGCTTGTATGCTTCTCTTGGTGGAGATTTTTAAAGAGTTTAACAATGGAAAATCTCGTGATTCGAGTAATTTCCATTAATCAATATATATTACAACAAGAATTCTAATTACGGCGTATATTAGGAAACTAACAAGTTGTAAAAAATTCTTGTACATAACATGAAGTATATATCTTAAACTTACAAAGAGAATACAATGTGTATATTCTGATATTCTTCATCAAACTACCTTGATGCCCTTGTAACAGCTCTTGTTTATCAGCAACACTTCAACAGTTGCCAGCTTATTTTGAAATCCATCTAGTACCTGCACAGTGTACAATACTAGTGAACATCCTACATACAGTCAACTACAGCATACTGAAAATTAAAAATGTATCAGTGAACCTGAAAATTGAGAATTTGATTCTAATATGGCATTTCAAGAGCAGAACCTCATTTGCAAACCATGTTTATTATAATAATGGAATTTCAATTTTCATCCTTGATTTTCTGGAAATGTGCAACAAAAGTAGCACCATTTAAAGTAGAATTACTGTTAGCAAAAAACCTAAAGCAAACTTAAAACCGGAGCAATTTCCAATTGATTAATGATCATATAACTCCAAACTGAAAAAACTTTTAACAAATCAGCACAAGACCCATCTAGAAAGAGCAGCAATGCTATGAGTTAAATAAAAGGATAATGCTAGAAAATATAATTATTGGATGGAAGAAGTATGATATATATCATGTGTATTGCAGGGAACAGTAGTATTTACTTGTTTGCTACCTGTTTATAAAATAACAATGATTATAGAGAAGCAGCAGTAACAAGTCATGAAAAAAAATTCTTCCGAAAATTAATGACGGGGATGTGTTTAATGTAGGGCCAATCCTCCCCGGGAGGATCCTTTTGACATCTACTCTTCAGGCTTTCTGAACAATTCAAGAGCTCAAGTTGTTTTAGTGAGGTGAGTTTGGGCATCCAATTCGGTAATGATTCTAGTCTTTTGCAATCCCGAATACAAAGGTATTTGAGGGAAGCCAAGGATTGCATCCAATCAGGAAGATTCACTAGCTGTGGGAGATCATAAAATCTCAGGTCGCAGAGGGAGTGATGAAGGGATCGCCATGGCCTGCCATCCTCTGCCTCTTCTGATAGCCTCATATTTGGACAGTTCCGAATCACTAACTTCTTTAAGGCAGTGAGATGCTCTAATCCTCCACAAACACTCCTCAGTTTGACAGATTTCTTAAATTTCAAGATTTGCAGAGAAGAGGAGCAGTTGTGAAACACCTCCTCTACTTCTTTTAAGCTCTCCATGTCCCCCCCATCTTTCTCAAGATTTAATCTTTCAAGGCTCTGCAAAGTCACCATGGGCAGTGAATTTAACCACACCGCATTGTCTATTTTCACATACCTTAACATAGGAGTTGGAATACTACTACTTTTACTCGAATTTTCAGTATCAAACAACGACCGCGACAACTTATCACCAGAGAATACTGATGATGAGGGAGGAACCTCTCCTATTTTTCCACCCCTTGTTTGTAATATTTTCAGTCTTTTATTGAAGCTTCTTAACAATAGATCATCCACTTTGAGACATAGCGGAATACATGTCAATTCTGGGCAATATTTTATATACAAGCGAGAGAGACATAATTGCAGGTTTATGTTATCTCTCCATCCTTTAAACTTCGGCAAATACCACAAATCAAGGTTTTCCAAGGAGGGAAAGATTGTTACTCCTTGAGCACATTCTGATTCAGACGTGAAACTAAAAGCTAATTGACTAATTTCTATGTACTCCAACTTAGGCAAACTTACAATACTCAGGAATTTGAGATGCTGCAAAGTTCCCAAACATGGAAGGCACTCCAACTCCGTGCAATCCTCAAGACAAATAGATACAAGATTTGGGAGAAGGGTTGTCCAACCAGGCATTCTCACACCACGGTACCCCTGTACTCTTAACTCCTTGAGATTCAAATGTGGTTGCAGCTCTTCCATAAATTTTCTTGCTTCCTCGGTACCCACACCTTCATCTATCTCCTGGTGACAGAAATGAAACATAAGGCCCTTGAGATGTTCCTTACTTCTTAGATAATGTCCTTCAGTACTGATGTCGTCTACCTTAACGACATTTTTAGGCCACTTAAAGCAAATATCAAGACAGTCTTTGAGGTTGTTCATAGCCTTTAGATCTTCCAGTCCATTTAACCATTGCCTAGCAGTTGAATAACTCCCTACACCACCCACAATAAAATCACTTAGTGTGTGAAGACAATTCAACTTACCCATCCCCTTGGGAAAACATGTCATATTCTGGCAAAAATCTGTAAACAAAGTCCTCAGCTTCACCAGCTTGCTCAAATCTTTTGGCAACTCTTTCAATTCAATGCAATCACTTAACTTTAACGTTTGTAAATTACATAGTTTTGTAATCGACTTCGGAAGCACTTCTAGACGGTTCAACGAGAGATCTAAATACCTCAAATGCAACAGTTCACCTATTGATTCTGGCAATGTTTTGATTCTTATACAAGACAAATCCAATACCCTGAGGCGAATGCAATTAGCTATTTGTGCCTCTACAAAGAACTGATCCAATCTAACAACTTCCCTGCGACCAAATAAAAGAAATGTTCGAATATGGGACTTGTATAATGAACATCTTGCAACTTTTGTTTTGACAGATAGATGGCGAACTTTATCATCCAAGTTGCCCTCTAAGTTATCTGTTGCACAAATTTCCTGTTTGGTAACTGTTTGAGCAACATCGTGCATGAGATCGTGTATCTTAAAACTCACAATATCACCATAAATCACATGCCTTACTATGTCTTGAAAAAAGCATCTTCGCAACAAAATTGACAAATACTCCTCAGCAGCATCTTCTATACTTTGTCCTTCATCTAAAGGGACGATATAGCCTTGTGCCATCCAAAGGCTTATTAGCATCTCCTTTTCTATCCGATAATCCTTGGGAAACAACGCACAATAGCTGAAACAACTCTTCAGTGGAGACTCGAGATTATGATAACTCAGCTTCAATATAGGCATGATGTCATTTTGGCTCTCTCTGAGGTTGGCTAATCGGATTTGAGCAAGTGATAGCCACTTACTTTTGTCTTGGCCATATAAGAGACTTCCTACCACTCTTATAGCAAGAGGGACTCGAGAACATCCTTTTACAATCTCTTGCCCTATATTGACCAAGTCTTCAGGAGGTTTAGATGATTGCAATCCAAAAGCCATCCTTTCAAACAAACACCAAGAATTCTCCTCTGATAAGCCTTGGAGCTCGTGTGTTAGACCGTTTCCTATTATTTTTGCTGTTGCTAGTGAACGTGTTGTTAACAAAATCCAGCTTCCTCTTTGACCTCCGATTAAGAATCTTTCAAGGTCACGCCACTGATCACACTTCTCAGACCATACATCGTCTAAAACAAGCAAGTATTTTTTACCTGCTAGTTGATCGCGTAGCTGCTTTTGTACCTGATCCATGGTGGAGTCCTTCTGAAGCTTATCATTTGCTGAAGCCAAAATCTTAAAAAGAATATCTTTTACATCAAGTTGCTTCTGATCTTGATCAGAGACACAAGTCCACAACTTCAATGGAAATGCACTTGTAACCCTTGGATCGTTATACACAAGTTGAGCAAGAGCTGTTTTGCCCAACCCTCCAATTCCCACAACCGTGAGAAAAGATACATCGCGTTGCACATTAGAATCAAGCATCATACCAACAATCTTCTCCAAGTCATCCTTCCTTCCAATGATATCACCAGCATCCACATAAGAACAGGTCTCGGGCCTTCTCCTTCGGATAGGCTCGGGATCATGCTTTAAGCTAAACTGAGTGTTATAAGCAATAGCATCCAGTTTCTTCCTGATTTTCTTAACCCCTCTAGACATTCTGTAAGCAACACCTAGCGGGTTATCAGAAAACAAATAACGCATCTTTTTAGAGAGACTACCACCAGCCTCCAAGAGTTGCTTCTGCTCAGCAAGAGTAACAAACTCGTCGAGCAAATCATCAGCTGCAAAGACGGCTTCCTTGAGCTCCTCGAGCCGATGCTGTGCTTCATGGGAGAGCTCCTGCTTGGCCTCTGCATCAAGAAGCACAGCGTTGACAGCAGAGACGGTGCGTCGAAGATCATCAAGCTGGGATTTGTAGCCAAAGATTGAAAGGATCTCTTGGAGCTCTGAACACTGCAGCGATGCAAGCAGAGTTTGAGCAGCTGATAGCACTGTTCCAATAATATCCATTTTTTTTTTTTTTTTATTTATTTTTTTTTCTGAAAAAAGATGTGAATGAATAAAATAATGGTTGCAAGCTCTGCTATATTTCACTACAAAGTAAAAATAATGCATACATTGAATCTTATCCGTTGAAGTCTTTTATTAGAATAGTGCTTTAGCTTTATTAGAATAGTGTAAAAATAAATCATACATTGAATCACGCAAAAGGAGATAAGGTAGTGCTTTAGCTTTATTAGAATGGTGTAAGATCAATTTTTGGCTGGACCAATCAATTTTCTTATGTCAGGTAGTGCTATATTTTCGTTAAAAGTAATAATTCAGTGGCTCCACAAATTTGTTTTTTTTCTTTTATGGTTGTTTCAGTCGTCTAGTGGGACTATCACTAGAACAACTTCTGGGAAACAGGGCAAAGAGAAACCATGAATTCCCCAAGATTGTCCCGTATAATAATGCCCAATTAGTACGGAGTATATGAATACCGTCGTAGCCGACTCAATAGGTTACAAAAACTCCAAATAGAAGACCTCAGCAGCAACAATATGTAAGGCGACTAGGTGAACCATACATGCAGCAACTATGAAGTGATCAAATACAACATATATGAAGTATTGACAGTTTGTAATGACCACAGTAAAATTGTAGCGACTACAAAAACAAAATCTACGCCCTTGATTATCATTATGCAAATTAGGACCATGATTTATGTGGACCATAAAATTACCCAAAAAAAATTCTTGAACTGTTTTCCATAATCCTCTACGCACTAAACTACTCCATTCGATGTGATCAATTAGTACAATGACCAGGGAGAATTATAGAGAGCAAAAATTAAATAATTATGAAAATTATCCTATCCAATTATTTATGTAGTTCGTATATACAATGTATAGAATTCTTTTTATCAAATTTAGTTGGCAGTTCCGTTGATGACTTGGTTATACTTTAATACTGTTAATTGTTCCTCCATACCTATTTAATGAAGATTAAGGTTGAATACTTAGAACTGCATCAATGGCAGGCTGGCAGCGATAAGTAGGGTCTTTTTTTTTTTTTTTTTTTTTTTTTTTTTTTTTTTTGTGGTGTAAAAAGTAAAGTAGTTTTAAAAATTATTTATGATTTAGAAGTCGAATATATGAATGACAAGATTAATCATTAATATTTAATAGGTTGAAATTGAAAGTAGTTACAATGGCTACATTTTTAATGTAACCATTGAAAAGTCGTATTTTCTCCGTTTCTTTTTAGTTGACACTTTTCTTTAGTTACGTTTGCCAAAGTAGAAATTCAATCGTTAATATCTTTAATTACTGATAAGCAAAAATTGTAAAAAGTTGATATTTTGAAAATATATATCGTGACGAATCTAACTAGACCATACATGACTATATTTTTCATTACGTATAAATCACAAAACAAGGTCAAAGGGAAGTGTGTGAATAATGTTAAAGTCAAAACGTGTCAACTAAAAAAAACAGAGGTAATATATATTAAGAATTATAAAAAAAAAAAAAAAAAAAGCCACTAGCCTGTTACACCATCAAGAGACTACTACTACTACTACTATCCTAAAAGGAATAGCATCCAGTAGTAGTAGTAGTATAGTAGTTTATAACACTCAACACTACTACTACTACCCTAAAAATAATAATAACTAGTTTAGAACCCGTGCTATGCACGGTTTTAAAGTATAATAATACTTTTATTATTCGTTTATCAAAAAATGTATAAAACGAAACCATTTTAAGGTAAAAAAAAAAAGTGTAATTAACATTATATTGTGATATTTTATAGTACAAGTAATGTGACAAGGATGACATACGGAGTAATAAAAAATACAAGTATATATTTTTATTATAGTACTATACTTTTAATTCTATTTAGATTATTATGGTTGTGCATCATTTCCTTCCCTAAATATAAGGGTAAAAGTTAACAAACTTCATTTAATAATAATATTAAAAAAAAAAAAAAGTAACAAACTTTTTAGAGGGAAAATTTTTCATGACGTAATGACACGTGTACCTCGGGGATAATGTTGGGGACTACTTTAGTATAGAGTATAGATATACAAAGTACTACTTGAAAACAACCTTATTTTTTTTAATCTTAAAATATAAGGAAAGATTTGAAAAATAATTCAACTCAAAGAACTAACAATCAATACCCACATAAAATGCTTCTACACATTATGATTCCAATATCAAATGTTTATAAAAGAAATTGTTATTATTATTAATATTATTTATTTTTTTGAAAGAATTGTTATAATTATTTGAAATTATTAATAAATAATATTATTGAATATTAATTCTTAATGGTTTGAATTATTAAATACTATTATTGATAACTATTATTATTAATTATTATTATGATTAATAAATATTAATTATTATTAATAATAATTATTATTAAAATTATTTTTAATATTAATAATTATTATAATTATTCAAAATAATAAATTATTATCATAAATACAATATTAATTATTATTGAATATTAATTATTATTGGTTATTATTAATTATTATTTGAAAATAGAGCATAGCAGAGCCGAGCCGAATCTTTTGAGCAGAGCAGACCAGATTTGATTTGAGCAGAGTAGAACAAAACAGCTCTAAAGAACGGGGCCTAAGTTGATTTTCTCTTACCTGTAAGGCCTTAGGCCCAAAGACCTCCTTTCTTTCAGGTGATCTACCTTTACATACACATTATTTCACGTCCAAGAGCTACTAATGCAAAGAGTGATGGAAGACGCCTACGCTTATCAGCTAAGCTTATCTCTCAATAACAACAAATCTCCATTTGACATGATTATGTAGTAATTAGGATATTGTAATTCTGACATAGGGTTTTGGCCGTTTAGAGTGATACTGTTCATGGGCTTAGATAACAATGATCTAAAGTTCTAAACTATACCCAAACCTACTAATCTACGATCATATCCTTTTCACACTGCTGCCTTGGCCAGTTGGCTCTATCTAGTATATAAGCCCCCCACCAAAAAAAAAAAAAAAAAAAAAAAAAAAAAACCTTAAACAGAATAAAAACACAATCTCAATTATGTTAGTAGGAAACTAACAAGGTGGCAGGCTTTAAAAATCAATAAATTTTTCTTGTTCAAAATTATTTATGGATATGACATCCTTGGGAAAAGTCTACTGGTTGCAAAAATCTTACTGTAGCAAACTAAACTGCGAGAAATGACTGTAGTCACACATGTAAGAGTCCCATATTAGTTGAAGAAGAGAGAGTTAAACACTTTATAAGGCTAAGGGGCTACTCCTCATATTGCCATATGGTTTTGGGATGGAACCTTCTTTGATCTTGTGAAGTGAACTTTCTCTCTTGATTTGCCGGTGCGGTCCAGACCCGCGTTTATCATGATATCAGAGCCAGACCCACGGTTTGGGACCTCTAATGGCTTGAGTACATTGTCATGCCCAAGTTTGGGACCTTTAATGACATTAAGTATTCTGGGCCAAATTGAATTGGATCAAGTGATCCTTGAGTTAAAAGGGATCTTACATGTGAGGGGGAGTGTTGAAGTATATCCCACCAAGTAACACATGTAAGAGTCCCATATTAGTTGAAGAAGAGAGAGTTAAACACTTTATAAGGCTAAGGGGCTACTCCTCCTATTGCCATATGGTTTTGGGATGGAACCTTCTTTGATCTTGTGAAGTGAACTTTCTCTCTTGATTTGCGGGTGCGGTCCAGACCCGCGTTTATCAGAAAGAGGAGAGGTGGTTCCACTTTATAAGGTAGAGGAGAAACTCCTACTATTGCCAATTGGTTTTAGTATGGAAGCTCCAAAGCCTTGTTTGTGGGCCTAACTCTCCTCCTCCTTGTTTGGGTTGCCCAGGCCCAATTTATATTGTTTCGAAATTTATCATGGTATCAGAGCCCAGGTTTGTTGGGCCGTTTATAACTGGGTATTTGTCAAGCCACTGGTTAAGGGGCCTCTATTGGATGTTCATTCCCAAAGAGGATTTATATTGTACCTTCTGGTGTGCTTTAGTTCTAAGGACACTCATAAGTGAGGGGGAGTGTTGAATCCCATTATAGCCCACTTATGAGTGTCCCACATTGGAGAAAGAGGAGAGGTGGTTCCACTTTATAAGGTAGAGGAGAAACTCCTACTATTGCCAATTGGTTTTAGTATGAAAGCTCCAAAGCCTTGTTTGTGGGCCTAACTCTCCTCCTCCTTGTTTGGGTTGCCCAGGCCCAATTTATATTGTTTCGAAATTTATCACCCAAAGCATAATGTAATCATAAAAGGGTCCACATTTACAACCAGACTCATCAAAAGGATTGGTTAGTTCAATAATTTCGTGTTCCGGCAAGTATGTCTCAGCTTAATTTTAAGGTCAAATCAAATTTTCAGTTGTTCTACTTCCGCAGCAGTTATCTGGAATTTCATGTCAAAAAATGTTCATAACAACAAAAAATTTAGGTGGCTCAGGTTGGGTCAGCTTTGTGGCTTTGCCAGATCTCAATTTAAAAGCATTAGCAAACATAATAATAGTACATCTGTACATCAAGAGAGTTTATACCTGGAAAATCATTTCATCAGGGAAGTGAGGAAGCACCTCTCTTACAGTGTCTGCCATGTGCAGTAACAATTGTTGCAGGGTATCTACGTGCAGCAGGGGGAGATGCTGTACTGGATGTTGTAAAGGCAAGCAAATAACATCACAACAAAACTAAGAGTTATGATTTAAGAAAGGTTATCAAGTTACAATTAACCAAGAAAATATTTAAATGTGTAGCCTACAAAATAGATATTAGTCCCTTTAAAAAAAGGTTCACTGAAATAGAGGTCTAACGATGAATTCTCCACCAACAATCAGTGTTCTAGCAAATTATTTCACTGCCATATAGATCAAAGCAAAAAAAGACTTAAAGGGATAGCTCAAGTGGTTAGAGTTTCACTCTTGATTCCAGGAAATCATGGGATCGATTCTCACCCCCGCCCTTGTGGCTCTCTAAACACCGGTTTAAAAAAATATAGATCAAAGCAAAGCGCCAAAGCCCCTAATTTAAACCCAAAAAAGGGCTACAAATCCTAATCCATGCAATCTTTGAACAGCATTAGATATTAAAAAAGAAGCATTTAAAAACCATTATTAAGGTACCCCAGGAAATAGTTTCACCATAAACTATAACATACCATCGCCACTGACAACACCTCCATGCCCCCAAGATGATATTAGCTTATGGTATTGTCTATGTACAGTTTTGTCGCCTATAATCAGATAGAAGCAAATAACTAAAGGCTAAAAGTATTGTTCTATTTCCATCACATAATAAAAATAACTGCCCATATGTTGATACAGTACTATTTAAGTTGATTTCAATTACTATGTGCTAAATAATTTATGGGAACTAATCATTCTATAGTAGCCCTCTAGAGAGCACATTAAGCACAATTGGATTCTTATCTTTGTACATTGTTCAGTCATTGCATATTTTCCAGGACCAATAACGGCTCTTTTACCACATACGAAAATTCTTGAAAAATACTTGTTACTAATACTTTTACTGATCTAAATTTGACATTGACATAGAATTGAAGCAAGTAACTAAGCCTACAATCACAACAACAAAACACAAAATGTAACAATTAAGAACATTTCAAGAATGAACAAGACGAAATAAGAAATTAAAGTTAGCTGCAGAGCTTACAACGCAAAGTACGGTTGAAGTTAAATCGGTGTTACACAAAAATCTGTTGCTGCTTCTAAGTATTACTCAATAGTATTTGTGGTCGCACATAATCATTTTTTATGACACGATTCATTATACACATCAAGAGAATTGAAGTATATTATATTGAAACGAAATACAATAGCACTAATTGTCATAATATATGTATTAATTCAAACTCAAAACCATATGATTTATACTTGATGTTATTGAAAATTTGAAACAGAGGTTGCTAATTCACAATGAGGAGAGATAAAGATGATACCATGAATGGCTTTGAAAATTGAGAATGAGAATTTTGACACCTTTCTTCTTCGTTGTTGCTGCTTGGGGAGAATTTCACATTGACGATCATCCTTTAAATTTTCAATGGAAAGTTGTTATTTCAGATTAAATTCAATCCCCAAATTCGTTTGTTAATCACAAATAATTTGAAGAGTGGCAAAATTAAGAAACCCTATATTCTTCTATTGATTCTCTGGGTTTGCTTGTTTTACCCGAATATCGAGCTGAAATCAAAGGATTTTTGAAGTGGTTGCAAATTAGAGCTGCCCAATTCGGCGATTTTCTGAAATTTGGTTTTGAATTTGAGGTGAGATAGAGATTAAGGTGACGGGTGACCCATCTGATGAGCAATTTCCTGGAGAATTCATATACAAGTACAAGCTTATACAGAACAAAGAGACTGATTGTGTGAAGTATCACGTGTGAGCACTGTTCATAAGGTGAGGGAAGATGAAGCATTAAAAACAAAAGTAGACATAGGCACGCATGCCGGGTGCGTAGAGGTGTCAATTCGGGTAAACGAGTTGGGTTTGGGTCGGGTAAGAGTGGGTCGAGTCAATTCATATTAATTCCATAACCTATGCGGGTTGGGTTTGGGCTGGGTCATGCTTGAGTCGGGTCACGTCGAGTCATACTTCTTATAGGGTTTGGGCAGGGTTTAGGTCGGGTTAATAACATGTCAGGTTACATTCGGGTCGGGTGAACAATAGGTCGGGTTTAATTTGGGTTAAAACGGGTTAGGGTAATTCTCGGATTCAATTCAAGTCAATAATTTGCGGGTTAGAATCAAGTCGGGTCATTCTCGGGTTTGAGATGGGTTCGGTTCAAGTCAATAATTTGCGGATTATAATTAGGTCGGGTCATTTTCAAGTCAGGGCATTCTCAGGTTCAATTCGGGTTCGGTTCAAGTCAATAATTTGCAGGTTATAATTAGGTTGGGTCATTTCCAAGTCGGGTCATTCTTGGATTCAAGTCGGGTTATGTCAAGTCAATAACTTGCAGGTTACAATCAAGTCGGGTCATTCCCAAGTCAGGTCATATTCGGGGTCAACTAACTATAAATAGATAATTATCATTTTTATCAAACTAATCATTTCCTTTGCAGGGCGTTTCTGGTGCAGTTGGCTGCACGGTGCGGCAAGGTGCCATATCAGTAATCCCTCAAGTAACCCCACTTAAGTAGCCGCTCTAGTAACCCCCAGACAAAGTAAACCCTGATTGTAACCCCTGATTGACTTAGTTAGTTAGTAACCCCTGACCAAGTAACCCTTGACTGACCTAGTAACCCCCGACCTAGTAACCCCTAGTAACCCCTGACCGACCTAGTAAGAGCAACTCCAATGGTTGTATCTTGTATCTAGGAACTTGCTTGCAGTTTTCAAAAGTTTCAAGCTACTAGCTTGACCGTTGGAGCTAAAAATACAATTAGCTTGGCCAAGCAAATTAGCTTAGACAAGCTAAATGCTTGAGAAAAAGTTTCCAAAATTTTTGGAGATCAATATATTAAAATAATTAAATTTATAAGGCTAATTGAGAATGTCAAACTTTTTGATTAGCAAGCTAGTAGCTAACCATTGGGGCACAAAAATACCTACAAACATAATTAGCTTGAAATCACATGTGACATGTCAAGCTAATTTAACAATTAGCTAACCAATGAAGATGCTTTAACCCATAACCTAGTAACCCCAAGTAATCCTAACAGACCTAGTAACCTCTAACCTAATAACCCCTAGTAACCCCTAACCTAATAACCCCAAGTAACCTCAAACCGACCTAGTAACCCTTAGTAACTCTCTACTTAGTAACCCCTGACTGACCTAGTAACACCTAGTATATAGCACCCAACCTAGTAACCATTTACACACACCCAAACCCACCATAACCACCACCAACACCAACCTTTTTTAAACGCCGTCCTCAAAACCTTAAACTCCACCACACCACCACTAACTCCCGTACCACTAACAACCACACCTAGATCCAACAAAACCGAACCCACAACCATAAAATAAATTAAAACTGTTAAACAAGAAAATTAAATCGAACAAATACCTCAAATTAAAATTAATATTGGCTTCGAATTTCATTTGAAATATGGATAAAAAAGGTCAAATTCAACCATAAAAAATTAAAAACTCTAGATCTAGAGTTTTCATGACTGAATTTGGCCTTAAAACCTCTAGCTTGTTTTTCGGCGACGGAGTACGAGGAGCTTCTTTACCCCCTACCACCGTTGCTCCATTTAACTTGTTTAATTTGAGTGGGCTAACTAGAGAAGATGAAAATAGGAGAAAGAAAGAGGATAGAGGAGAGATAGAAGAAAGTTTAGCAAAGGGGTGTGTTTAGGTGGGAAGAAGAAAACAGGAAAGAGAATAGGAGATAGAGAAGAGAGAGAAAAAAATATTGCGGCTGGCCGTACGGTGCGGCCAGCCGCATATGAAACTTTGTGTTTTCTTTGACTATAATATATATGGCAATATACTAGGGAACTATAGTGTATAATTTAGGAAGATAAATATCTCCTTTGACCATACAACAAATATATACTATATTTAACTCTTAAATTTGAGGATGATGCTCCTTTCTTTTGCTGGCCTGGACCGACTTGGTCTCCCAAGACAAAATGCTTTGATCAACAATAATAAGGTGGTCTAAATTGCATTTAAGGTGATTTGAAATCGGGTCAGGAACAATTTGGGTTGAATATAGGTCGAGTCAATAACAAGTCGTGTTAATTTCGAGTCGGGTTAGCAACAGATTAGGTTGAATTTTTGGGTTGGGTAAGTAATAGGTATGGTAAAATTCGGGTCGGGTCAATAACAAGTCGGGTTGAATTTGGGTCAGATCAATAACAAGTCTAGTTGATTTCGAGTCGGGTTTGTAACAGGTTGGGTTAAACTAGGGTCGGGTTAGGAACATGTCGGGTTGATTTCAGGTCAAATTAGTAACAAGTCGGGTTCAATTCGGGTTTTGACGGGTTAAAACGGGCTTGCGTCAATTGCGGTTCAAGTCTGGTTCGCTACAAGTTAATTAAATTGGCCTTTGTAAACCGGTTAATCAGTGCAAGTTGTAACCCGGTAAATTGACCGTTTAAAAGCAAATTGAATGGTTCCACACACGCAATTGGACTCCAGGAGGGTATTAAGGACCATGGTAAACATTTCGGTAAACTTTATTACCGGGCAAAAAAAAAGTCAAAAAAATTCCAAAATTGAAGGCTAATATCCACGTTTTTTGAGAAATTTTGGAGGTTTCGGGGCTCGGTGTCAAAAAGTCTTAAAATTCTATGGGATACATCTCGGGGTCTTATAATGCCGTTTGGAACCATAGATGATCATTATTTTTTGTCATAAATGTTCGTAGTAGACTTGAATTAATGAAATCGGTGCAAGTTGTAAACCGGTAAATTGGTCGTTTAAAAGGCAAATTGGATGGTTCCACCCACCCAATTGGACGACTCCCGGAGGGTATTAGGGATCATGGTAAACATTTCAGCAATTTTTATTTCCGGGCAAAAAAAAAAATCAAAAAGTTTCTAATTTGAAGGCTAATTATCCGGTTTTTGAGAAATTTCGAAGGTTTTGGGGCTAGGTGTTGAAAAAGAAATGAGATTTTATTAGATACATCTCGGGGTCATATAATGACGTTTGAAACCATAAATGTACATTATATGTGGTCTTAAATGTTCGTGGTAGGCTTGAGTTAATAAAATAAATGCAAGTTGTAAACCAGTAAATTGGTCGTTTAAATGCAAATTGGATGTTTACAACCACCCAAATGGACTACCGGGGGGTAGTAGGTGAAGGAATATAATTATGTCTTCGATAAGTGCAATTACTAGATATATCAAGGATCACTATTATGGAGATAATAAGTTCATTCTATTGGGTCGTCAATATCTGGTGCTAGATATGATAATTGATCTTTGGGTTAGTTAAATAGCCCAAAGCCTTATGGAATGGATCCTATGAGGTCACACAACAAGGGTATTGGGTTAAACAAGTAAGAGGCCCATTAATGGGCCTCATGAGATTATGACATACCATGTAGAGTGTTGGGCTAGAGTAGTGTGTTTTGGATAAGGGTTTTGGGCTTTTGACATGGGCTCTTATTTAGAGATGATATCTATAAATAAGATCCATGCCTAGGGTTTGTAGGTAGCAGTCATAATTCACACACTGTGAATTTTGACATCAAGGCAACCAATCCCAAAACCCTAAACACTCTCTTCACTCACGGCCCTCTTCTCTCCCCTTCACGTCCGTACGTGCGGCGCCCCTCATGGTGGCTCGTGGTGTTCGTCGTGGTGGTTTGTGGTTAGCTCGTGTCTCTCTTCTCCGTTGAAGGTTGATTGAAGCGTTCAGTCACAACTAACTAGCATTAGTGGAGGTTTAACTTGTGCCCGTGGACCAAGTAGAGGAATCACGCTTGGGGTTCTTTATCTCCCTTTGTTCTTGCTCGATCGCACGTGGAATCACGCTTCAAAGGTACAATTATTTGTTCTTTATGTGTTATGCATTAGATCCTTGGATTAGGTACTGTATGAATATGATTCATGTTTATTTCCGCTGCGTAGTACCTATAAACTCCTACAGTGGTATCAGTTAGCCTATTGCATTTACGCATATTGCCAATAATTCTTTGATAATCCACAATTTTAATTCAATTAGGAGGGAGAATAATTAATTATGGGTCAATTATTATATTAAATGTGATTTAACTCTTGGAATTGATTAAATGTGATTTAATAATGCTCAAAATAGCCATGAAGAGATCCGATTTTTGCCTATTATGCTCGAAAATTTCGACCCCCCAAACCCTAATTTCGAAAATTTCGAAACCCTAACCCTAAATTATGAATTTTATGTTTTGGTTTTGATTTAATTCGTTTACTATGTAATTAATGAATTTAATCTATTAGATTTCATGATAAATTATGAATTTTTCATGATCAAATTATTTAATTTAAGAGTTAAATTGAATTGGGGATTATTTTCATGAAGAACCCTAGTTTTAAAATTAGATTGTGAATTTAATTTTAATTGGATGAATTAGCATAAAAGTTATGTTTTAATTTATCATGGACCACATAAAAAAAAAAAAAAGGACTTAAGGTACGGCAGCCGCGGCTGGGTGGCGCTGCCACAACGACTGCCGCACCAGGTGGTCCGGAGGGAGGGGCGAGGAGGGGCAGCAAGTGGATCAGAAAGGTGCAGCAACAGCAGCACCGTGCAACAGTTGCGCGGCACTGCTGCTGCTGTGCGTCGCTGCCTATAGCAGCGTACACCTCACGGTGTACGGCCACCGTGGCTAGCTTCGGCTGGCCACACCACGGTGGCTGGCGCATTTTAATAAAAAAAAAAATTGTTTTTTGAAAAATTATTTCAGGATAATTACGAATTATTTTGGGATAAAATCGGTTTTATTTTGGATAAGTTAAAATATTTTGAAAATATGATCTTTTTTTTTAGGATAAAATCAAATATTCAAAAGTTGTTATATTTGATATTATCCATATTTAAGTTGTTGAATTGGTAATTATCCTAAATTAAAGTAGTTAATTATGGATAAGATTTGTTAGGATATTCTGAGCATATTCCAAAAGGATAATAATTGATTTAAATAATGTGATTATCCCATAATTATTTTTGGATATAATTGATTTAAAATTTTGTGATTGGCTAGTAATTAGGATAGAATTTCCTAACTTTGTTAGGATAATCTTTAAGGATAAATATGATTTATCTTTTAAGATTAAAATAAGATTTGATTCTATCTCATGACTAATTTAGAATATATGATATATTATTGATGATCATGAATAATATATGATATTATCTAATTACATTAATTAAAATATGAGATATTTAGATGCCATGTTTCCTTAATTGTGAACATTCGATGTTGTAGTTTAGGAAAGCATGATGAGTGATTTATTATGTGGCAATTTTATAATATATGATGTTGTTTATTGCTATATAATGACTGGTATGGCCCAGTAGATTGCTAAATACGATCTGCGCATCGTGATGTATTTTTGTAATCTTAGTACGGTCTACGTACCGATAAAGTATTTTGTAATTTTATTTTATTTTATTTAAGTAGTAGATAGAATAGAGTAGAATTACAGGTTGCAGTTAATCCAAGAAGCCCATGAAGTGAAGGCCCAAAGGGGCAAGGTAGATGCGATCCATGGTGATTCAAGTGGGAGCATTTACTTTATTAGTTTTCTTAGGATTAGGGGTCATGCTATGTCTTATTTATGCATTCAGTATTTTATGCATGTTAGATTTTATTGATGTTTTGTGATGATGCGCTAGAGTTCACTATTTAATCACAACATAATAAATCTAGATCCCAGTAATATTGATGCAGCTTTTCCAATTAAAAACCCGACGAAAACCTTGATCGTTTGTGATGGGTCAGCCTTCAGCAGAGCATCATAATATATCTTGGGGAAGTGGGGGTAGGACCGCATATCTACACTTTTAATTGGTTATATTCAACAAGGTTACCTAAACCGTTTAGAACCTTGAAGCTAAGAGGAATAATTAAACATGCGATGGTTAATTATTCAACCAAGAATTACAGGAGTTGTAATCAGTAAAGAGTTTACTCACCTTGAAAATGTAATGGTTGATTGCAGAGCCTCACTCTGGTTAATTATTGCACGAATAAAGGATCTTGGAATCACTTAATTCAAGATGGGATCACTTAAATTGAATAGAGTGCTTTAAAGTTACCAATTTAATTCGCTTATGGTACTTTAAATTTAATAAACATAATTGAATTTTGCGTTTACTTATTAGTAACATGTCGTTCTAATTTTATTATTATATATAATCTCCTCGATTGAAAAATAAAGTTGAGAAACGTTCTCAAAAAGTTAAAAGATAATCCATAAACCTATATTCCAATTTTGCTAAGGTAATTCTAAAAGGCAAGTTTTAGAAATTCATGTCACATGTCTAAGGTTGGTTTTATTCAAAATGTTTGAGTAAAATACCAACACATCTTCATTTTGAAAAATGTTTCAAGGGATATAATGAGATGAGAGGTACAAACCCCTCCAAAAGACAAGTATAAAAATCCAATAAAATCTCTTATCCTCAATATGATTGAATATAAGAAAGTGATTGAAAATATCTATGATCAAAAGTTGATCAAATGACAGTATTCTTCATCTACTTTATATAGAGTTTAATACTTGATTAAACTCAAATATAAATAATGATAGAATAGACTTAGCAAAATCATGAAATGTGCTTAAAGGTTAAGCAAAATATCATTTTGAACCTAAGAGAAATGTTCTAAGTGGCTCAAACGGGAAAGGTTTAGGAATATATGAGGATTGCATTAAGAAGTTATAGGCCAAGAATTGCAAACAAGTTGCTACTTCTCAAACCTAAAACTACTTACATGCTAAAAGTTATTGTGAACAACAAATGTTTCAAATTAAATGGACCAATTCCAATTGATTATAAACTACCTCATATAGTTGGAAGGTAAAAGAATGGAAATGTTCCAATTTAAGAATTATATTATAGAAATTGATTTGGCATATTGCTACTTCTTGGACATATGATGTCTTGTTTAGATCACTCATTGCACAATTTGGTTGAACTAAAGGAAGAAATTAGCTAAAGGAGGAATAAATCTACAAGTTTAGAAGCAAATGTTGCTACTTCACAAGTAGAATCTACAAGTTTGGAAGCAAAAGTTGCAACTTTACAAGTAGAACCAGTATTTCACCACTAATGATTAGTTAGAATTAAATAAATGTTATTCATTCTTGCCATTATCAAAACACCATTCAATGTTAGTAATTACTAAGCATCGAAGATTAAAAAACGTGGAATAAATGTTATTCTATGCTTCATTGAGTCATAATGTATTTTGAATTGCTAAATAGGTTTAAAGTTCTATATGATAAAAATAGTTAAACCATTTCTATGTATATAAATTGTCTCTAATATGTCAATTAATTCGAATGAAAAGGAAAATTGCATGCGAAAGATCCAAAGGGATGGACTTTCAATATCATTAGATTATGAATCTATTGATATATGTAATTATCATTCTAATTTGAAATTTTGACTAAGTCACCATTTAGAGAAATGATGATGAGAACTCAAGGTCGAATACATATCGATGTAAGAAAACCAAAGGTTCAAAGGCTAGAGACGGACAACGAAATTTCATTTGTGATACGATCACTACTTATGCTTAATTGAAGCATGGAAGTGAAGATTTTGAAAAGTTCAAAATGTTCAGTATGAAGTTCAGTATCAACTTGACAAGAAAATGATTACATTACAATATGATTGTAATTGTGAAAATTTAAGTCAAGACATGTAATTGGCAACATATTCGAAATATTGCGATATGATCGTAATAATGAGAATTTAAGCCAACACATTGATAAACATCCAAGAGTTGTGAAAATGTTTTACAACAAACTCCGAAACACTAGGCGAAAATAAGGGTTGGCCACCGGTTCAAAACCCCCCTTTGCCACCGGTTTTGAACCGGTGGCCAGTGGGGGGGTGGCAAAACCTTGGACAAAAGGCCACCGGTTCAAAACCGGTGGCAAAATTAACCGGTGGCAATAGTCGTTCCCGCAATATTTTTTTTTTTTGTTTTAACAATTATTGCCACCGGTTAACCGGTGGCAATGAACAAATATATATATATATATATATATATATTTTTTTTTTGTTTTTTTTTACTTGAAATATAACTGAACAATCAAATGAAAAAAAAAATGACAGCATCTAAATATAAATCGAACAATATCATTCAATTTAATCGAAAAATTACAACATTTAATTTAAAAAAAAAATTCCAATATAATCCAACAATTATTACATCAAATAAATCAGTAAAAAATTACAATATAAATCATAAAAAATTACAACATCAAAATCACAAAAACCCCATACAACATCTAAATCAAAATCTTGATTCTTCACTTTCACATCCAAATCAATATACCTGCATCAATTAAAACAAAAATATAAATTGAATAATAATAATAATAAAAAAAAAGAACACTAATCTCGGAATTAAAAAAAAAAGAAGAAAGAACACTAATCAGTTTCAATCACAATTAAACGCAAATCAATCAAACCCGGCAAATCAATTAACCCCAAAACTTTCGAAAATCAATTAAACCCAGAAATTTCGAAAATCAATTAAACCCAGAAATTTCGAAAATCAATTAAACCCAGAAATTTCGAAATCAATTTCGAACAATATTACAACAATCAAATCCATAAAAATCAAGGCACTTACCTGTAGATCCATAAACATGCACAAATCAAGGCGAAAAGTGGTGTTGATGATGTAGATCTGTCGGTGTTGTTGATTTTGGTGTTGCTGGTGTGGTGGTGGCGTGGTGGTGATCTCGTGGGTTGATGGTGGCGAAGGAGGAGAACGGAGGAGAGAGGACGAGAGGGAACAGAGAGAGGACGAGAGGGAACAGAGAAGGAGGAGAGGGAACAGATGAGAGAGAAAGAGAAGGAGGAGAGGATGAAGGAGAAGAAGAGTTGAGGTCGAAAGAGGATGAAGGAGAAGAGGAGTTGAGGTCGAAAGAGAAGGAGGAGTTGAGGAGAGAGGATGGAGAGAGGAGAGAGGAAGGAGGAAACGGCTGCTGGGAGAACAAAATGTAGGGTTTGGGTATATAAATCCGTAAAGGGCCGTGTTTTTTTTTTTTTTTAAAATATATTTAGCTATTGCCACCGGTTCAAAACCGGTGGCCTTTCACATTTTTGCCACGGGTTTGGTTGAACCGGTGGCAATAACTCTTTGCCTCATCCCGCCACTAATTTTTGCCACGGGTTTTCAAAAACCGGTGGCCAATGAGCGTTGTATTTTTCAATTTTTCTACTAGTAAAAGTAAACCTTGTGAAGTGTTTATGAAAGAAGCTATCAATCTATATGAGATATATTTTGATAATGGATGTAAATTACCTATTTTCCAACCATTGTTCAAGGGATATACTTTTAAAATAAGCTACAAAACTAAACAAACTACATACGTCAAATCAAATGTAGCAAAGGCTTCATATGTGATATATATAAGAAAAGTTCTTATTAGTCTTTCTACAAAGCAAGGAATAAAACATGTATTAAACCGTTTGATGCACGTTCGATTCCTATATAGAGCACAGGGTACTACTACACAACCATACTTAGCACAAAATGTTTGTTGCGCAAGTAGGTGCCCTTATGGAAATTGTTCCAAAAGGTCAAGTGGGAGTAGTGTAAATCTCTAAAGAGTTCGAGAAAAGCAACAAACAAACATGGTTTAAAACCATGGTTGGTTCACCCTATGCTAAATATGCCTCCTCAAAAGGCAAGTGGGAGTATAAGAATCTTGAAAAGTTCGAGAGCCTTGAAAGAGTTCAAGAAAAGTGATTTCGAAAATCTTGAAGAAATTCGAGAAGTAATCGAATAAAAGCAACAATATGAGCATGATTCACCTCATGTCACGAATGACAACGCGTGGTCTCATTAAGTGTAATGGGATTAATAACCATGTGTCGAAGGTAGTACATTCCAAGTGCACATCCTCTATTGTCGTTTCTCATTGAAAACTAAACAAAGTTGTTGTATGAGTTTCAATTGTTGCATAAAACCCACAATGGTGACTAGCATATGCAAAACTTTGCCAGAGAAATATGATTTCATATTGACTAAGAGTTCTAAAATATTTATTTTGGAACGTTATGATTATGCAAGTAATAAAGATAATTTGACAAGTTATAACTCCAAGTGGTTTAAAACCAGGAAATCTGAAATAGATTCTAAATCTGTAAGCAAGTGTATGACACTTGAATAATTTGCCTAAATTGGGTGAAACCCATTGTAAGCAAAGCACACAAGAAAGAAAAACGTTTTCTAACTAAAGCAAAGACTTGTTAAAGGATTCAACTAATAGTATGACTATGATTACGATGAAACCTTTACATGTTGCAAAGATCTATTAAAGATATTTAGTGATTTCTACCTTATAAGATTTGGTAGATGGATTTCAAAACACTTTCTTGAAATTGTTCATGAAAGAAGATTTGCATATGATACAATCAAAAGTTTGGAGATCCAATAATCCTAGGGATGCATAAAAGATCAATAATGGATTGAAGTTAGCATCAGGGAGTTAATGTTCTTAATTTTGTGAGTTAGTCAAATCGTTTGATGTTCTCGTAAAATGAAGGAAAAGGTCTTGAGTGTACAAGATGTTTAGTGGGAGCTATGAAGTCTTCTTGGTCTAGTACAAAGAGCGATTATTTGTTGCTTGAATAGTCAAGTAATGGTTAATGCATTTTGTATGAAAACCTTGGAGAAAAAGATGAGTACATTTGGGATTCAAGATCTATATAGATAGGTCTCGAAGGATGCTTGAGTTTTGGTTAAGAAGCTTATATTGATAAGATTCTTATAAGGTTCAACATTATATTGAAAAGAGTTTCAATCCCATGTGACATGGCACGCTGCTTAATGATTCAATACCTTGAGAAAGGTTGATGAAATTAAGACTTTGAGTGGTGATCCTTATGCAATTCGCAAAGGATGCATCATGCATGCCATGGACTATACTCGTCTATTTGATTCACGTGTTTTAAAGAACAAGTGATGATAGATTTCAATCGAAACCCAATGTAACGTTGGAATACAAATTAGAAATTCCAAAGTTCCTTGCGAAAGGGCGAACGAAAATTCTTAGTGTATGGAGATGAAAATGATTATAAAATTTAGAAATTGCAAAATTCATGTTTATGAGAATGTCTCATGAACTCTACTTACTAAACCCCTTCCATAACCAAGGTATGAGAGCCATACTAAGGTTTTTGGATTGAAGCAAGTTATGTAATTTTAGTTGTGTATGTTTTGAGAAAGCATATTACAAAAGTAAATACATTAGCTTGCAGAATTATGTTTATCAATTGAAACAAAGTTTCAATCTTATTTAATCGTGGTTTTAAGATTAAATAAAATGTCCAAAATAATTATGAATTGATGGGCTCACTAGGTTGATGACCTTTTGAATGAAACCCCACAGGTGAACTAAATTCATATATTATTTAAGTTCCTAGTTCGGAATCATTAAACTGGACATAAATGACTTCGAATAATGGACTAGCATGTTAAGATTGATTGGATAGCGCAGTTTCATGGGCTATAGGAGCGTAGTGATGCTCGGTCAATCACATGGATATGCATGAATGATGCATGATTGAACTATAGACCTACTTTGAAGTTCAAGTATAGAACTTCCGGATATATTAGTGGATTCCTTTGACATGAGTGGAACACTGATTCTATTCAATGATTGTTTTGACTGTGGTACATTCAAACGTCTTGCCGTAAATGGGGATTATAAAGGATGTTTCCCGGTCACTTCATGAATTGGGTGGGAGCTTTGGTTGCCATAAGATTGGATTGAGTCTACCTATTTAATTAGAAATGTGTCTTGGCCCCTTGAAGAGGGAGAATTCAGAAAATGCATGGCCGTGCTCAAATGGATTACATTGTAACCATTTGTTTTGTAATTCTAACTCAGATTTCAAGAAAGATTTGTAGATTAATATGATCACGACATAAGATGCAATCATATTATCAAATCGACACACATTGACTTAAGGAATTTGAATATTGCGCACTTTTCTCAGACAAGTGGGAGATTGAAGGAATATAATTATGTCTTCGATAAGTGCAATTACTAGATATATCAAGGATCACTATTATGGAGATAATAAGTTCATTCTATTGGGTCGTCAATATCTGGTGCTAGATATGATAATTGATCTTTGGGTTAGTTAAATAGCCCAAAGCCTTATGGAATGGATCCTATGAGGTCACACAACAAGGGTATTGGGTTAAACAAGTAAGAGGCCCATTAATGGGCCTCATGAGATTATGACATACCATGTAGAGTGTTGGGCTAGAGTAGTGTGTTTTGGATAAGGGTTTTGGGCTTTTGACACGGGCTCTTATTTAGAGATGATATCTATAAATAAGATCCATGCCTAGGGTTTGTAGGTAGCAGTCATAATTCACACACTGTGAATTTTGACATCAAGGCAACCAATCCCAAAACCCTAAACACTCTCTTCACTCACGGCCCTCTTCTCTCCCCTTCACGTCCGTACGTGCGGCGCCCCTCATGGTGGCTCGTGGTGTTCGTCGTGGTGGTTTGTGGTTAGCTCGTGTCTCTCTTCTCCGTTGAAGGTTGATTGAAGCGTTCAGTCACAACTAACTAGCATTAGTGGAGGTTTAACTTGTGCCCGTGGACCAAGTAGAGGAATCACGCTTGGGGTTCTTTATCTCCCTTTGTTCTTGCTCGATCGCACGTGGAATCACGCTTCAAAGGTACAATTATTTGTTCTTTATGTGTTATGCATTAGATCCTTGGATTAGGTACTGTATGAATATGATTCATGTTTATTTCCGCTGCGTAGTACCTATAAACTCCTACAGTAGGGACCATGGTAAACATTTCGGAAATTTTTATTTTTGGGCGAAAAAAAGTTAAAAAATTCCAAAATTGAAGGCTAATATCCACGTGTTTCTAGAAATTTTTTGGGTTTCGGTGACCGGTGTCGAAAGGTTTTGAGATTTTAGGGGATACATCTCGGGGTCATATAATATTGTTTTAAACCATAAATGATCATTATGTGTTGTCATAAATGTTCTTGGTAGACTTGAGTTAATGAAATCGGTGTAAGTTGTAAACCGGTAAATTCGCCATTGAAAGGCAAATTGGATGGTTCCACCCACCTAATTGGACTCCCGGAGGGAATTAGGGACCATGGTAAACATTTTGGCAATTTTTATTTCTGGGCGAAAAAAGTTAAAAAAATTCCTCAATTGAAGGCTAATATCCACTTATTTGAGAAATTTTGAAGGTTTCCGGGCCAGGTGTCGAAAAGAAATGAGATTTTATTAGATACATCTCGGGGTCATATAATGATGTTTGAAACTATAAATGACCATTATATGTTGTCATAAATGTTCGTGTTAAGCTTGAGTAAATGAAATCGATGCTAGTTTTAAACCGGTAAATTGACCGTTTAAATGTAAATTGGATGGTTCGTTCCACCCACCCAATTGGACTACCGGAGGATATTAGAGTCCATGGTAAACATTTCGACAATTCTTATTTTTGGGCGAACAAAAGTTAAAAATTCCAAAATTGAAGGCTAATATCAACGCTTTTGAGAAATAATATTGGAGGTTTCGAGACCCGTTGTCGAAAAGCCTTAAGATTTTGATACATCTTGGGGCCATATAATGCCGTTTGAAACCAAATATGATCATTATATGTTGTCATAAATGTTCGTGGTAGGCTTCAATTATTAATGAAATCGGTTCAAGTAGTAAATCAGTAAATTGGTCGTTTAAAGGCAAATTGGATGGTTCCACCTACCTAATTGGACTCCTGGAGGGTATTATGGACCATGGTAAACATTTCAGAAATTTTATTTGCAGGCTAAAAAAGTAAAAAAAATCAAATATTGAAGGCTAATATCCATGCTTTTTTTTAGAAATTTCGAAGGTTTCGGGGCCCGGTGTCGAAAATAAATGAGAATATAGGGGACACGTCTCGAGGTCATATAATGTCGTTTGGAACCATAAATGATCATTATATGTTGTCATAAATAATGTTCGTGGTTGACTTGAGTTAATGAAATCAGTGCAAGTTGTAAACCGGTAAATTGGTCGTTTAAAGGCAAATTGGAAGGTTCCACCCATCCAATTGGACTCTCCCATGGTAAACATTTCGGCAATTATTATTTCGGGCGAAAAAAGTTAAAAAATTCCAAAATCGAAGGCTAATATCCATGCTTTTAAAGATATTTTCGAGGTTTCAGGGTGTCGAAAAGGCTCGAGATTTTTGGAGATACATCTCGGGGTCATATAATGCCTTTTGGTACCATATATGATCATTATATGCTGTAATAAATGTTCGTGGTAGGCTTGAATAATGAAATCGGTGCAACTTGTAAATCGGTAAATTGGCCGTTTAAAGGCAAATTGGATGGTTCCACCCACTCAATTGGACTCCCAGAGGGTATTAGGGACCATGGTAATAAAAATTTTGGCAATTTTTATTTTCGAGCGAAAAAGTAAAAAAATTCCAAAATTGAAGGCTAATATTCTTTTTGAGAACTTTGGAGGTTTCGGAGCCCGATGTCGAAAGAGATTTTAGGGGATACTTCTAGGAGTCATATAATGTCATTTGGAACCATATATGATAATTATATGTTGTCATCACTAGTAGAAAAATTGAATTTGGCACCGCCAAATGGCCACCGGTTTTTAAAAACCGGTGGCAAAAAAATAAGGGAAAATGGGCGGGATTTTGTGGGAAGGGTATTGCCACCGGTTTGAACCGAACCGGTGGTCAAAATATTAATTCCACCGGTTCAAAACCGGTGGCTTTGTTTAAAAAAAAAAACCGCCCCTCCCCTATATAAACCCCTAACCCTAACTAAATCCTCTCTCAGCCTCTCTCTTCCCTCCCCTCTCCTCTCTCGTCTCACTCTCTCTCCTGCTCACTCTCTCTCGTCTCACTCTCTCCTGCTCTCTCTCTCGTCTCACCCCTCTCTCGTCTCACTTCTCTTTCCTCCTAGCTCTCTCGTCGCCGGCGGTGGTGTTAAAAGCTTTTGTGGTTGGTGGTGTTAACAAATTAATGGTTTTTAAGGTAAAATTCGACCATGAAATTTCTAGATCTAGACTTTTCATGGTCGAATTTGACCTTATTAAACCAAATTCAAACCAATTTCGGTTATAAAGGTATGTTTTTTGGTTTTTTTTTTTTTTTAAAAAAAAATTTCGCGTTTTTTGTTACTGTCGTGGTGGTTCTCGCGATGGTTAGGGTTTTAGTTTCGGCTGTTGTGGTTGCTGTCGTGGTGGGTGTGGCGTTGGGCAGGGTTTTGGTTTGGTTGTGGGTTCGGTTACGGGTTGTGGTGGGTTTGGGTGATGGGTCGTGTGTGATAATTGGGGTTGTTGTTGGTGTTTGCGTGGAGGATGGTGGCTGTCTTGATGGCGGAAATAAAGGGGCAGCAGGGGTTGCGTGAGGTGGTTGTTAGTGGCCGCTGTTGCGTGGTTACGTGGGGTGGAGGCTATGAGGAGTGTGGCTGGAGTTTGCTGCTGCTGCTGGAGGGTGGTGCGGCAGAGCAGGGGCTAGTTGGTGGTGCGGCAGAGCGTGTGTGTTGTGTGTTGCGTGTGGTGGCTGCGTGTGTGTTGTGTGTTGTTTTTTTTTTTAATTTTTTTTTAATTAGATTTCACATAAGCTGGGATAATTAAATGGTTGTTTGTTGATCTATGCATCAAAGATAAAGTAATATTTCCGTCTAAATTGTGAGATGATTGAATAATATTACTTTTGTCTTGGTATATATAGTTTCTATGTGTTGATCTATAATCCTGATTTTTTCTTTGTTGGTTTGGATATAGGTTGATAGATTATCTTACAAAGAGCAGGAAACTTCTCTTCTGCTGAAACTTAATCGTCTAGAAGAAGCTGCGAAACTATAAGCTTGTATTTAACAGTGACTAGTATTTTTTTTAAGTTTTTTGGACCAAAATTGTAATATTACAGCTTTTTTAATGAAAATATGTAAGTATATATATGTGTTAGTGTTTATATATTAATTTATGTCGAAAAAATGCAAAAAAAAAAAATTTTTTTTTTATTTTTTTGGGCCATTTTTGCCACCGGTTTTGAACAGAACCGGTGCCAAAAACCTCTTTAAAAAAAGCGGGAATGGGTTTTTGCCACCGGTTAACCGGTGGCAATTAATTTATTTGCCACCGGTTTTGAACCGGTGGCCTTTTGTCCTAGGTTTTGCCACCCCCCCACTGGCCACCGGTTCAAAACCGGTAGCAAAGGGGGGTTTTGAACCGGTGGCCAACCCCTTTTTTCGCCTAGTGCATAAATGGTCGTGGTAGGATAGAATTAAAGAAATCGGTGCAAGTTGTAAATCGGTAGATTGGCTGTTTAAAGGCGAATTGGATGGTTCCACCCAACCAATTGGACTCCTAGAGGATATTAGGGACCGTGGTAAACAATTCTACAATTTTTATTTCCGGGTGAAAAAAGGTTAAAAACTTCCAAAATTGAAATCCACGCTTTTTGAGAATTTTAGGATGTTTCGGGGCCTAGTGTCGAAAAGTAGTTTTGAGATTTAAGGGGACATCTCGGTCATATAATGTTGTTTGGAACCATATATGATCATTATATGTTGTTATAAATGTTCGTAATAGGCTTGGGTTAATTTAATTGGTGCAAGTTGTAAACTTGTAAAATGGTCGTTTAAATGCAAATAGGATGGTTCCACCCACCCAATTGGACTCCTGGAGGATATTAAGGACCATGGTAAGCATTTCGTCAATTTTTTAATTTCTGGGCGAAAAAAAGTAAAAAAAAAATTCTAAAATTGAAGGCTAATATCCACGATTCCACGCTATTTGAGAAATTTTTGAGATTTCGGGGGCCCAGTGTCGAAAAGGCTTTAGATTTTAAGGGATACATCTCGGGGTCATATAATGCCGTTTGAAACCATCTATGATCATTATATGTTGTCATAAATGTTTGTGGTAGGCTTGAGTTAATAAAATCGACGCAAGTTGTAAACCGGTAAATTGGCCGTTTAAAGGCAAATTGGATGGTTCCACCCACCCAATTGGACTCCCATAGGATATTAGAGACCATGGTAAACATTTCGGCAATTTTAATTTCCGGGCGAAAAAAAGTCAAAAAATTCAAAAATCGAAGGCTAATATCCACGCCTTTTGAAAAATTTCGAATGTTTCGGGACCTGGTGTTGAAAAGCATTGAGATTTTAGGGGATACATCTCAGGGTCATATAATGCCGTTTAGATCCACATATGATCATTATATGTTGTCATAAATGCTCATGGTAAGATTGAGTTAATGAAATCGGCGTAAGTCGTTTAAAGGCAAATTGGATGGTTCCACCCAGCCAATTGGACTCCCGGAGGATATTAACATTTCGGCAATTTTTATTCTCGGGTGAATAAAAGTCAAAAAATTCAAATATTGAAGTTTACTATTCACGCTTTTTGAGAAATTTTGGAGGTTTCGGGTAAACGGGTCGGGTTGGGGTCGGTAAGAGTGGGTCCGGTCAACTCGGGTTGGGTCAATTCGGATTAATTCCATAACCTATGCGGGTTGGGTTTAGGTTAGGTCATGCATGAGTCGGTCACGTCGAGTCATACTTCTTTTCGGATTTGTGTCGAGTTTAGGTTGGGTTAATAACAGGTCAGGTTACATTCGGGTCGGGTGAACAATGGGTCGGGTTTAATTTGGGTTTTCACGGGTTAGGGTAATTCTCGGGTTTGATTGGGTTCAGTTCAAGTCAATAATTTGCAGATTATAATCAGGTCGGGTCATTATCGGGTTCAAGTCGGGTTCGGTTCAAGTCAATAATTTGCGAGTTATAATCAGGTTGGGTCATTTCCAAGTCGAGTCATTCTCGGAGTCAAGTCGGGTTACAATCAGGTTGGGTCATTTTGCAAGTCAGGTCATATTCGGGTTCAACCTATAGTTTATTATTTAGGAAGATAATTATCTCCTTTGACCATACAACAAATATATATACTATATTTTACTCTTAAATTTGAGGATGATGCTCTTGTCAAAAAAAAAAAAAAAAAAAAAAAAAAAAAAAAAATTTGAGGATGACGCTCCTTTCTTTTGCTGGACCGACTTGGTCTCCCTAGACAAAATGCTTGGTCAACAATAATAAGGTGGTCTAAATTGCATTTAAGGTGATTTGAAATCGGGTCAGGAACAATTTGGGTTGAATTTAGGTCGGGTTAATAACAAGTCGTGTTGATTTCGAGTCGGGTTAGTAACATCGGGTTGAATTTTTGGGTCGGATTAGTAATAGGTCTTGTTAAATTCAGGTCGGGTCAATAACAAGTCAGGTTGAATTTGGGTTAGGTTAATAACAAGTCGGGTTGATTTCAGGTCGGGTTTGTAACAGGTTGGGTTAAATTCGGATCGGGTTAGGAACGGGCCGGGTTGAATTCTAGTTAGGTTAGTAACAAGTCATGTTAAATTCGGGTTTTGACGAGTTAAAACGGGTTTGGGTCAAATTCTGTTCAAGTCGGGTTCGGTTCAGGTCAATAATTTATTGGTTACATTCGGGTCGAGTCATCTCCAAGTCAGTTCATATTCGGGTTCGGGTCTCACATACTCGGGTCAACTAACTCGAGTCTAGGGTTGGTTTAAGATCGCGTCAGGTCGGGTTTGGGTCACCATTTTTTGGGTTCAGATGGGTTGGTTAATAATCGGGTTTGAGTCGGTATTTCGGGTTGGGTCAACTTTTGACAGCTCTAGGTGCGTATATGATATTATTTTTAATGAACATAAATTATTTGCCGAACAGCTCTAACTTGAAATTACCACTCAAATAGTAGTCCTGTTTTGAAATTACCACCTGTAAATTTTTTTAATAATTAGTTGGAACTTTTAGCTTGCTGCTTGTATGCTGGATTTTAGATATATACTTATTGTTCTTTTAATAATAAAAACCTCGTGATTTGAGTAAATTTCATTAATAAATATATATTACATCAAGAGTTCTAATTACGGAATATATTAGGAATCCAATAACAAGTTTGTAAATAATTATTTTACATAATACAGAGTACATATACATATCTTAAACTTAGGAAGAGAACACAATGTGTATATTGAAATTATTGATATTCTGATATTCTCCATCAAACCAGCCTTGTTGCCCTTGTACCAGCGAATTTCTAAACCCTTTTAGACTTTTAGTACCTGCACAATGTACAATACTATAATGCACAATTGAACATCCTACATATAACGGAACGTGCATTATAATAAGTACTCTCTTTGTCTGATTTTCACTATTAACATTTTTATTATTAGCGTAATTTGAACTAATATTGTGGCATTTAATCTGGACAAAGATGTAATAATTACATAATAACTGAAATGGAGAGCTTGATTCTAATACAACATTTACGGGTTGCTAGTTTGTGTACTTCTTGCTTTAATTTAACAATTATGTTCGACTATTTGTGTAGTTACTAGTTAGTGTGTGTAATAATTACATAATAACTGAAATGGAGAGCTTGATTCTAATACAACATTTACGGGTTGCTAGTTTGTGTACTTCTTGCTTTAATTTAACAATTATGTTCGACTATTTGTGTAGTTACTAGTTAGTGTGTGTAGTGGTTCGGGCATTGCCTTGGCTTTTTTTTTTCTTTACATCATATATATTTATATTTTAATCTTATGAAAAATAAATGAATTATATTACTTAATAAATGAAAAGAATATTATAATATTATGTGAAACTTGAAACATTAATGATAGTTGGTTGAGATGGTAAAAGTATTATCTAAATATATTGGAGGAGGTTATGAGTTCGAATCTTGTTGAAAACATATTTTATTTTGTTAAATGAAGTGGCTAACTTACGTGGCGAATATACTTTGGATGATGACGTGGCATTGTGACACAGGCACACATACTTTGAAGAGTGTCACGTGGCACCGTTCCTTTAAAAGGAACGCCTTTTTATATATAGTATAGATAGAGCATAAACTTTAATTGTTGACCATGTTTATTATGATGGAGCTTGGATTTTAGCCTTCAAATTCGTAATTTTTTGATTTTTTTTCGCCCGAAAATAAAAATTGCCGAGATGTTTACCATGGTTCCTAATACCTTCCGGGTGTCCAATTGGGTCGGTGGAACCATCCAATATGCCCTTAAACGGTCATTCTACCCGTTCACAACTTGCATTGATTTCGTTAACTCAAGCCTACCACGTACGTTTATGACAACATCTAATGATCATATATGGTTTCAAACGGCATTATATGACCCTGAGATATATCCCCTAGGGTCTCAACACTTTTTGACACCGGTGCCCGGAACCTCAAAATTTCCTCAAAAAGTGTGAATTATAGCTAGCTAGAGCTGTCAAAGTGACCTGTAACCTGACTTGAACCTGACCTGATTTAACCGAAAACCGATTTGATCCAATACTTTATGACCTGAACCCAAATCTGCCCCCGACCTGATAGTAACCGTCTACCAATTTAACCCGACCTGAAAACAATCCGAATCTGTACTAGTATCCGACCCAATTAAAACATGAACCTGTGTCATGGAAGGTTTAATAAAATTTTATATACCTTTTATTTAGCTTTTTTACTGGTATAATTCTGTAAACCCTCAATCCGATTTAATAAAACCTTTTGTTCAGCTTATATAACTTTTGTTCTCTATTACTCGTATATAGGTTTGATAAAATCTTGACGATACTTGATCAAATTATGGAAGGCGTAATTACATAGTTCAACTTGGCCACATCAATATTTATTAGAATTGAACTTGAACCAGAATCCGACTCAACACTAATCCAAACCCGAATGTACCATCTTGTTAACCCATCCAAACCCGACTCAACACAACCCGAACCTGAAATTGAACCCGATCTGATTTTAACTTGAATTGAACCCAACCTATATTCGAAAAGGTGAACGACCCGTCATAACTTGAACTAAAATTGACCCAACCTGAAGCTAAACCTAATCTGAAGCTAGATTGACCCGACATAACCTGATCCAGATTTAACTCGAGACCTAATTTGACCCGACCCAAACCCAATTTGAATACCCGAATTGACAGCTCTACTCTTAGCATATACTCTGTATCTAATAAGATTAGAAGTACATTTCAGCTTATATATATACTCCGTAACTAATAAAAGTATATGAATAAATCATGTACGTATACGAAGTATATCATATCATACCTTTTTAGTTAAAAAGAGATTAGAAGTACATTTATATATAGGCTTTGCTAAGATCAACAAATTAACATATGATTATAAAAATAGTTACAACTAGATTAATGTAATTATAATTTATGTCTTCTAAAATTGTAGGCTTCAATGAAGAACAAGACTACAAGAGGAGCACTTTTAGACCATCTCCAATGGTGAGACTCAAGTTTGAGTATTAAAATACAAAATGATGAGTTGTTTTTTACCTTCAATGGTGATACCATACCCACTTCTTAATTTAGCAACTCATATGAAGTCTAAATTATTCTCAATGGTGAGTTTCTCTAAAATATACAAATGTCACTTTCAATTTATGACCCATCAATTATTATAAGATTACAAATAATAAAAAAAAAAGATAAAACTTAAATAAATTACAAAATATATTAGAATATTGACAACGGCCCACACTTTTTGTCAAATGAGACTCAAAGAAAGTTGCTAAGTTTAGAGACCAGCTTATTGGTATACATTGCAAAAAATACTCTCTCCCCTAAACATACTCACTTGAGTCTCGCCATTGGAGATGGTCTTAGCGCGAATGTTGTCGTTGTATTGTGCTTGTAAACTGTAAAATAAGAAGATGAATAAATGAATAATAGTATTCAATTACTCATAATAGGTTACGTTGACAACATTAAAATATGGACATATCTTATATATATTGAAACTTATTCTAGTGTTTCAGTGTTTGTGTTCTAATCTGGTATAATTAGGGAACAAGGCTAGAAAGTATGCCTTGAAAAAGTTTGTTATATTGGAGTGAGCAACCCCTTTGTGCCCTTAGACGAGGCTTGAAATTATAAAATTTGACTGCTATTTTATTTATTTTTTATAATATAGATTTAAGAAAAGCTAAATAATGATTTTCAATTGATTATATAATTTGACGGTGAATGTTGATAGTCTTGATACCAAATACACAGATTAACTTCTTTTTACATCATTTGTATTATGTACTTCGTAACACATAAATCTCGACTATGTACTTCGTAACACATAAATCTCGACGTATAAATTAATCCAATAAATTGAATCTCTTATACAAACAAAGACTGTAGACTGTAACAAGAAATTATTCAAAGACTGTCAATTGTGAGTACTTATACGAGTTAGGCTTACGAGGTTGTAAGTTTTAACCATAAACATTACAAAGACTGTCGACTGTAACAAGAAATTATGCCACAAAACACAAGATCTATAATAAAGCAATAAAATATACTCGTATAGCAGTAATGTTTAGTTGGAACATTTAGCTTGCTGCTTGTATGCTGGATTTTATATATACTTGTTCTTTTATTATGATGGAGTTTCAATTGTAAAATATCATCCTTGATTTTCTTGAAATATGTAACAAATATATAACCATTTACAGCAGAATTACTGTTAGGAAAGGACCTAAGAGGTAAATCAGTTTTGGCAAACTTATAACAGAGCAACTCCAAACTGAGAAAACTCATAACAAATCAGCATAAGACCGAGTGACCGACCCATCCAGAAAAAGGAAAATGCTAGAAATAATCCCAAGAGAATCGTTCACTAATATCGATGATGGGGATGTGTTTAATGTAAGGCCAATCCTCCCCGGGGGGATCTTTTTGACATCTACTCTTCAAGCTTTCTGAACATCTGACGAGCTTAAGTCGGTTTAAAGAGGTGAGTTTGGGCATCCAATTCGGTATTGATTCGAGTCTTTTGCAACCCCGAATTTCAAGGGTTTCGAGGGCAGACAAGGATTGCATCCAATCTGGCAGACTCACTAGCTGTGGGAGACCCCTAAATACCAACTTCCGGAGGGAGTGATGAAGGGATCGCCATGGCTTGCCATCCTCTGTCTCTTCTGATAGCCTCACATTTGGACAATTGTTTATCGATAACTCCTTTAAGGCAGTGAGATGCTCTAATCCTCCACAAACACTCCTTAGTCTTTCACACCTACTAAATGTCAAGTTTTGCAGAGAAGACGAGCAGTTGCGAAACACCCCCTCTAATTCTTCAAAGCTCTCCAACTCCCCCCAAACATCTTGAATTACTAACCATTCAAGACTCTGAAAAGCCACCATGTGAAGAGATTTCAACCACATCACATTGTCTATCTCCACTTTCTTTAACGTAGGAATTGGGATACTACTACTTTTACTCAAATTTTCAGGACCAAACAATAATTGCCACAACTTTCCAAAAAAGAATACTAATAATGATGGAGGAACCTCACCTATTTTTTCATCCCTCTTTGTTTGTAATACTTCCAGTCTATTATTGAAATTGGTTAACCGTAATTTATCCACCTTGAGACACCGCGGAATACTTGTCAACTCTGGGCATCCCTGTATTCTCACTTCAGAGAGACATAATTGCATGTTTTTGTTATCTTCAAGGAGATGAAGATCATCTCCCAACGCTTTCAACTTGGGCAAATCAGACAAATCAAGTTGTTTCAAGGAGGGGAAGATTGATACTCCTTGACCACATTCTGATCTGAAACCTGATGGATTAATCTCTATGTACTCTAACTTGGGCAAATTCTCAAGCCAGAGTTCTTTGAGATGCTGCAAGTTTCCCAGACACAGCGGCATGAACTCCAACTCCTTGCAATCCTTAAGTTCAATACGTACAAGCTTTGGAATGAGGGTTATCCAACTAGGCATTCTCACACCAAGGTACCCCCATATTTCTAATCGCTCGAGATTCGAATGTGGTTGCAGCTCTTCCATAAATCTTGTTGCTTCCTCAGTATCCACACCTCCATCTACCTCCTGATGACAAAAACGAAAGGTAACGCCCTTGAGATGTTCCTTCCTACTTAGATAATGTCCTTCACTTCTGCTGTCATCTACCTTAACGGCATTTTTAGGCCACTTAAACTGGATTTCAAGACGACCTTTGAGGTTGTTCATAGCCTTAAGATCTTCCAGTCCATCAAACCATTGCTTCATAGTTGAATCACTCCCTTCACCACCCACTATAAAATCACTTAGCCTATGAAGGTCTTTCAACTCACCCATTCCCTTGGGAAAACAAGTTAAGTTGAAGCACTTCCTCGTAAGCAAGGTCCTAAGCTTCACCAGCCTGCTCAACTCTTCTGGCAGCTCTTTCAATTTATTGCAAAAATCTAAGTTTAAGGTTTGTAGATTACATAATTTTGTAATCGACTTTGGAAGCTCTTCTAGTCCGGGGTTCCACGAGAGATCTAAATACCTCAAATGCAACAGATCGCCTATCGATTTTGGCAATGTCTTGATACTGCTTCTAGACAAATCCAATGCCCTAAGGCGAATGCAATTAGCCATTGATGCCTTAACATCTTGATGCTGGTAGCCAATAGAGAGATACGTTCGAATATGGGACTTGTCTAATGAACATCTTGCACCTTTGTTTGTGATAACAGACAGATGGCGAACTTTATTATTCAAGTTGCCTTCTAAGTTATCTGTTGCACAAATCTCCTGTTTGGTTACCATTTGAGCAACATCGTGCATGAGATCGTGTATCTTAAAATACGTAGTATCAAAACTTTCATTTATTTCTATGTCTTGAAAGAAACATCGTTGCAACAAAATTGAAAAATATTCCTCGGCAACATCTTCTATGCTTCGACCATCTGTCGGGACAATATAGCCTTGTGCCATCCAAAGGCTTATTAGCATCTCCTTTTCTATCTCACAATCCTTAGGAAACAACGCACAATAGCTGAAACAACTTTTCAGTGGAGACTCGAGATTATAATAACTCAGCTTCAATATAGGCATGATGTCATTCTGGCTCTCTCCGAGGTTGGCTAATGGATTTTGCGCAAGTGATACCCATAGAGTCTTGTCTTGACCATATAAGAGACTTCCTATTACTCTTATAGCAAGAGGAACTCGAGCACATCGTTTTACAATATCTTGCCCGATCTTGACCAAGTCATCAGGAGGGTTAGACGATTGCAATCCAAAAGCCATCCTTTCAAACAAACGCCTAGAATTTTCTTCTGATAAGCCTTCAAGCTCGTATGGTCGACTGCCTCCTATAATTTTTGCTGTCTTTAGTGAACGTGTTGTTACCAAAATCCAGCTTCCTTTTTGACCTCCGATTAAGAATTTTTCCAGGTTAAGCCACTGATCACGCTTCTCAGACCATACATCATCTAAAACAAGCAGGAATTTTTTGCCTGCTAGCTGATGGCCTAGCTGTTTTTGTACCTGTTCCAGGGTGAAGTCCTTCTGAGGCTCGTTGTTAGTTGCCGAAGCCAAAATCTGACAAAGAATATCTTTTACATCAAGTTGCTTCTGATCATGATCGGAGACACTAGCCCATAACCTCAACGGAAATGCACTTGTAACCCTTGAATCATTATACACAAGTTGAGCAAGAGCTGTTTTGCCCAACCCTCCAATTCCCACAATCGTGAAAGAAGATACATCGCGTTGCACATTAGAATCAAGCATCATACCAACAATCTTCTCCAAGTCCTCCTTTCTTCCAATAATATCATCTGCACGCACAAGAGAACAGGTCTCGGGCTTTCTTCTCCGCATAGGCTCGGAATCATGCTTAAAGCTAAATCGAGTGTTGTAATCAATAGCCTCCAGTTTCTTCTTGATACTCTCAACCCCTTGAGACATTCTGCGAGCAACACCAGCCTCTGAAAAGAAACTACACACCTTTTCAGAGAGAGTAACGCCAGCATTCTGCTGAGCAAGAGTAGCAAACTCGTCCAGCAGATCATCTGCTTCAAAGACCACGTCCTTCAGCTTCTCGAACTCATACTCTTGTAAATGGGAGAGCTCCTGCTTGGCCTCTGCATCAAGAAGCACAGCTCTGAGGGCCGTCACAGTTTGTTGAAGATCATCAAGCTGTGATTTGTACTTTAAGTCTGACATGAATTTTTTGAGCGCTGCAGAGTCCAGCGACGCAAGCAGAGTTTGAGCAGCTGATAGCACAACGCCACCAGCTGATAGCACAATGCCAGCAGCTTCCATTTTTTTTTCTGAAAAAAGATGTTAAAGAAAATGGTGAAAGAAGAAAATAATGGTAAACAAGGTCTGCTATACTCTACTTACAACTTGCAAGAAAAAGTTGTAAAAATCATATTCGTTGAAATGTTGTAGCAAAAGGAGATAAGGTAGTGGTATAATGTCATAATTCCAATACCCAATTAGAAATAGCAAAAGGAGATAAGGTAGATCAGTTTTACATGCTGGACCAATCATTTTTCTTAGATAAGGTAATGTTATATTTTCATTTAATAAAGTACTACCTCAATTTCATACTATGTGCAATGCAACAAAGTAGGTTTCACGAACTCTTAGATAAGATTTGTGTGTGAGTAGAGAGAAAAATCATGATACTTGTACATGTGATAATGAGAGAGAAAGAAATAATAATCCTTTTTTATAAGTTATATTTGAATTTGCATATTTGTTGAGATACAACTTTAATCATTAACATCTTTAATTAGAGATTAATTAAAATTATGAAAACATTAATTTATAAAAGTAAACATTATGATAAATCCAATAAAATATTTTACATTCCTACTTTTCTCTATTATATGAGGAATAAATGCTAGAACTAAGAATGTAATTTAGGGACGGAGGGAGTACGAAGTATTAATTTCGGTGGCTCCACAAATTTGGTTATTTTCTTTCCTGGTTGTTTCCTTAGAAGAATTTCTTGGAAACAAGACAAGGAGTTTCCTAGAAATATTATTGCATAGGCAAGGATTTTGACATTCACATGCATTTTCACATTTGGTGCCCCACAAACAACTTGCATTATGGTTGCTTTTGAAAATCATAAGGAGACAGGATACTGAGCATCAACTTTTTATTTTTGGTGGTATTTAATATGTTATTTATGATATTATTTTGGGCTTATCTAAGTAAACTCCTTGCAATGGTTGTTTCACTTTTGACCTCATAATGTCATGAAAGGAAATCAGCTGAGAAATATAGGAAGACCATGGTGAATCAAAATTAGAACAAAAAAAAAAAAAAAAAAAAAAGATCTAAGCTATATCCAACCTTAAGATCTTATCCTGTTCACAGTCTTCACACTGCTTCCTTGGCTAGTTCTCAATGTTAGTAGGCTTTTAAAATTAGAAATCAATGGGTTTTTCTAGTTCAAAATTATTTATGGATATGAGTTAATGTCACCTTTGTGGCATTATGTATTTATTATCAGTGGGTGAGTTTTTTTTTATACTGGGGCAAACTGAACTGCCAGATGTGAGTCATATGACTGAAGAAGTCCCAAAGCTTAACCAAATGATGTAAGATCAATTTTCTTGCTAGACAAATAATTTTTCTTATGTCAGGTAGTGCTGTATTTTCATCTAAAGCAATAATTCAGTGGCTCCACAAATTTGATTTTTACTTTCCTGGTTGTTTCACTGGTGTAGTGGACTAGTGGGACTATGACTAGAACAATTTCTCGGAAACAGGGCAAAGAGTAACCACTTACTCACCGTCTCTTAAAAGATTGTCCCGTAAAATAGAGGTGTAACGAAGTTCACCACCAACAGCGTTCTAGCAAATTATTCACAGCCATATACTTTCTCCGCCCACGATTATCTACAGCAAACATTTTTTTTTGCGGACACTTAGGCAAAACTTTTAGCGTAGTTTAATTAAGTTTAGGTGGGTTTAATTAAGTTTTTAAAAGGAGGGAAATAGGAGAGAGAAAGTAGTCTCATATGTTTAAAGTTTGTTAGTGTGTTAAAGTGTCTGGGAAATAGGAGAGAGAAAGTGGTCTCATATGTTTAAGTTTGGTAAAATGATATTTTTTACATTTTAAAATTTACTAAAAGAGGAAAGATAAAAAATTGTTGCACATAATAGAGAGCACCTATTTATGGCAAATGTTGCAAATGATTGTGGGCGGAGGGAGTAGATAAAATAAAAGCCCCTAATTAAAACCCAAAAAGGGCTACAAATCCTAATCCATGAAATCTTTAAACAACATTAAGTATTAAAAACCATTAATCATTCTATAGTAGCCCTCTAGAGATCACAGTTAAGCACTTGGATTCTTATCTTTGTACATTATTCAGTCAAAAGCATATTTTCCAGGACCAATTAATGACTCTTTTAGCTTATTTGATAATTAATGAAAAATACTCATTCTTAATACTTTTTCTGATCAAAATTTGACCAGCACATACGAATTGAAACAAGAAAGTAAGAAACTGAGCTTACATTCACAAGAACACCACACAAAATGCAACAATTAAGAATGTTTCCAGAATGAACCAAATCAAATTACAAATTAAAGTTACACAAAACAGAAAAATAAAAAAAGAAATTGATTGCACATTCTGAGAAATCAACGGCGACAAATGTTCTAATGTATAGCAAAGTACTAATGTAAAGTTGTTAGAATGATAATTTAAGGAGATGTACATGGCAATTGAAAAAAAAAAAGTTCAATAATCCATATAAGAGCAATTAAATCAACAATTGGTCTTGTATGGACCCGGTTTGTAATAAATTATTGTAGACTCAAAATTTGACACTTTCAAATATTATAATCACATTTTGGATGATATAATCACTTTTTTAGATGATATAACTATCTTTTTGTGAGTCATATATTTTGAATTATATAATCTCATATTAAACCATTTAATGAGATTATATAATTATCTTTATGATGATAAAATTTAAAAATCATCTTATGAATGATGTAATTTACTATTTGATACTTTTTATAACGATAAATTCACTTTTTGAATGATACATTTACATAACAATTTCAGGATGATATAATCACTTTTGTAGTAATATAATTACATTTCGTATGATATAATCACATTCGTATGGTATACTAGAAGGTTGGGTCTACAATAAGTTATTGTAGACCGAGTCTAGATAATTGTGTAATTAAACCTTATAATATCAGATAGTTGACAATTATAAAGAAAAATTTACATCATACCTTAACTTTAATGGAGGAGAGAATACTCAGAGTATGCTTCAATGGAAAACTTGAGGAAACTTTAATGGAGGAGAGAGACTAAGAGAGAGAGAAAGAGTTGAATGAATTTTAAGAGTGGAAACTAGAAAGAGGCAATAATGGAAAAGAGGAAAGTTAGCTTTTAAATTTCAATTGCAGTTCGGCTTCATTTCATGGGAATTGTGGATTTCATGCTTTTGCTACTCAAGTCCTCACTATTCCATATCTCACTAGAG
Source organism: Chenopodium album (assembly GCF_948465745.1). Taxonomy (NCBI): domain Eukaryota; kingdom Viridiplantae; phylum Streptophyta; class Magnoliopsida; order Caryophyllales; family Amaranthaceae; genus Chenopodium; species Chenopodium album. The sequence continues at coordinate 32,291,305 of NC_137856.1, read as the reverse complement.
TTACTACTGAGGGCATGCTAGGATTTAGACCTGGCAATCCTGACCCGACCCGATTGACCCGACTCGTAACCCGAAGTTGACCCGAAAATAACCCGAACTCGAACTAACCTGATTTGATTCGAACCCGACCCGAAATAGAGTTGACCTGAAGACCCGAAGTGACCCGACTCGAATGACCTGACCTGAAATTGACCCGAAACCCGAACTTGACTCGACCCGAAATGACCCGAAGTGACCCGACCCACTTTAAACCCGAATTGATTGACCCGAATCAACCCAACCCGAATTAACCCGAATAATAAGTGAATAGGATGAAATGGTGAAATTACTTGTTTTAGAGCTTCTTTCTTTTCTAAGTAATAGGTACTCACGATTATTATTTTTTATATTTTTTTAACGATTTTACTTTATTTTTCCAACTATTTTTTTTTTATTAAGTGAATTTATTTTGGTGACTCGACACAAACTTGACCCGAATAGACCCGACTCGAATTGACTCGACCCGAAATTGACCCGATTCAAAATTGACCCGACCCGAACAGACCCGACCTGACCCGAACTTAACCCGACCCGAACTTGACCTGATCCGAACTTGACCCGAAGTGCTGACCTGAATTTGACTCGAAACCCGAATCGACTCGACTCGAACCCGAACCCAACCTGAACATTTGCTGATCCGAACTTGACCCGACCTGAATTGACCCGACACGGACCCGACCCGAATGACCTGTTTGCCAGGTCTATTTGGATTGGGGGTAAAACATTAAGAGGGTAATAAAAGTCAAATTAAGCAAAATGAATGTGAAAATAGGGAAGAAGGAGATAGTGATGGTGTGATTGTAAGAAGATTATGTAGTGATGGTATGGTGTGAGGTGAAGAAAGAGGAATCAATACCCTCATTTTGGGGGTAATAGTTACACTAGGGGGAGGGTGGGTAACTATTATCCTATAATTCCTCCATCTCCCTCTTTTCCTCATGGCACAACTAGTTAGTTACACTAGTGAGTCTTCACAAAATCACTCTAGTAACTCCTAAGTACTCTTGTCATAAGTCATAAATTATATATATATATATATATATATATATATATATATATATATATATATATATATATATATATATATATATATATATATATATATATATATATATATATATATAGTTTGGGTTTTTCTAAGCTATATCCCCCAAGTTATTGAAATTCTAAGCTGTGCCAATGTTTTTTCAAAGTTATAAATTGTGTCCTCCATCTCACGATATTCTATCAACAATACACTTTGACAGCCATATTAGTTAAGTAGCGTTATTAATTTGACACATATCCCGTTCTAATTAGTTTAACACTTTAATAAACTATAAAAATCGGAAAACAAAATAATTAAAACATAATTAAGAATTAATTAGAACAAAAACCAACCACCCCTCCCACCACCATAACCCAACCCATCAGCTCACGTCGTCACCGTTGGCAACCGGCTTCCCACCCTCATCGCCCAGTCAATTCCTCCCGTCGGCGAGCCCCCACCCTTTCCCCCTCGCCCTCCTTCCTTCCTTAACACTCCATGAACACAACCATGTGACGCAACCCAACCCAGATAACCGACTAGCCCAAAAGCCGAACACCAACCACCACGAAACAACCAACAATCCCTTACTCCCACCTCGAAACAACCCTCCCTCGTCGTTTCGGGGTATGAGAAAGGGAGTTGGGGGTTGTTTCGTGGTGGTTTAATAGAGGACGACGATGGTTGGGTTGTTGGGGTTTCGAGAAAGAAGGTGGATGCAGTGGGGATTAGGGGAAAAGGAGGGGGTCGAGGTGGGTGAGATGGGGAGGTACGGTACTGGTCGGCCATTGAGGTGGTTAAGGTGGAGTGCCGGCCGGTTTTCCGGCGAGTTTAGGGGATGGGTTAGAGTTTGGCGGTGGGGAGGATTTCGGTTTTTTTATTTTTTTTAATGTTTTTATTTTCATAAATTTTAATTAATGTTTTTAATAAGTAACTAGAAACGACAATTGACGAACCCTAATGCCCGTTAATTAATGTTAACGTCAAAGGTTATTGCTAATAAAAAAAAGTGAGGTTGAGGGTACAACTTAGATGTTTGAAAAAACATGGGCACAGCTTAGAAACCGAAGAAGTTTGGGGGCATAGCTCAGAAAAAAAAAAACCTCTTTTTTTTCATCTTTCCTAGGTTCTTCCAATCCGAGTTAGCGGGCTAGACATTTTTGAAGTGGGAAAAAAGGGTAAGAGAATCTTCACCCTAACAAAAACTTTTACATGCCCCCGGTTTACAACATTTTTGCGAAAAGTGACCCATATTTTCACAAAAGTGACCCTTTTTTCACATAAGTGACCCCCTTTTTTCATAAAAGTGACCTTTTTAAAAAAAAAAAATTTTTTTTTACAAAACAAACAGAGAAGTAACATAGGAATTTTCATCAATAACCACTATCATTCGCTTTAAATTCGAGAAGCAACAAATCCCAGATTCACCAGAATAATCATCATAAATGTTTGTGGGAAACACCATAATGATGAAGACTAACACCATAGCGGAAAAAACGGAGATTAATTTTCCATACCAAATAGCCATTTTTGTGCCGCTTCGATAATGATTTGAGATGAAGCCAATCATCTATTTTTGTGGCTGGAGGTTCATAAATGTTGATAAAAACAATCGATTGAATTTCAATTATATAAATCAAAAACTCAATTTAAACAAAATTTTGTGAAAAAATTGTCATTTGAGAAATTGGTTTTACAGTCGAAACTTTTTTATCAACAAAATATTAATTGTACGTTGAAAATTTCAGAATAGCAAAAGTGATTTCTTAGGCATGGAAGATGAACAGAAAATGAAAGAGTAAAGAAGGAGAGAGAGGAAAGTAAGAGTAGAGAGAGAAACTCAAAGAAGAAAGAAAGATCCTGAAAATGAAAAATAAGGAAGAAGGTGCAAACAGATAGATGATAACTTACTTTATTTGAGCCGATTTACAATAATGCTATTGTATACCGGGTATTTTATAATATTTACCTGCAAATTATAAGATGCACCATGGTGCACCTAGAAATAGGTGCACCACACCAATACTTTTGAACATTTAATAAAAAAATCTGAACAAGTGCAAATTTTGAACATGTAGTAAAAACATCTGAACATCGCAAATTTTGAACATTTAATAATAAAATCTGAAAAATCGCAATGCATCATGCCTATACTTTTGAACATTTATTATAAAAATTTTGAACAATCGCGAATTTTGAACATCTAGTAAAAAAAATTCTGAACATCGCAAATTTTGAACATTTAGTAAAAAAATCTGAACAATCGCAATGCACTACGTCTATACTTTTGAACATATATATATATATATATATATATATATATATATATATATATATATATATATATATATATATATATATATATATATATATATATATATATATATATATATATATATATATATGAACAATCGCAAATTTTGAATTATTACTTGTCACATAAATAATTTTGAAAGAATTTTGTCTGACTCGTTATAATTCAATAGTTTTGTAATATAAACTGAACATTTACTATATACAAAATGAACATTTCTCTATAAAATATGAACATAAAAATTGCATGTTTATGTTCATTTTTTGTGAAGTGTTCATATTTTTTTTTTACTAAATGTTCATTTTTTTTTGTAAAATGTTCAATTTTTTTTACTAAATGTTCAAAAGTATAGACGTGGTGCACCTAATTCTAGGTGCACCATGGTTCACATAATACTAATTTATATTTACCTCACCCTAAAGTGTCTCTTGTAAGGCTTGGCCCCATAACCTCATGAAGTCATGATTGTAAGATGCAAACATTACCATTAGTGTATCATTTGAACATAATTATTGAACCATTCAATGTTTATTATGGAGTACATAGTAGTTCAACAAAAATGACGGTAGTGAACTATAACCTCTACATATGTGATATGCCCTTTATTATAAGGAAAAACTAAAAATAAATAAATTCCAACTTTCATCAGTTTTGGTAGAATAATCACAATTTTGGATTATTCTGGAAGTAGAAGTACTAGGCATAAACTAATTGACCTTGAATATAGAAAGGGGGTTTCTCTTTATGTTGAAAACCCGACAACGATTTATTAAACAAAATCATCACCAAATAAAATGAATTACAAATGCACAGGTAAAAAATTCTTTCAAATTTAAGAGAAGAATATAATTTGTACATTCTCCATGAATCTAGCTTTGTTGCCCTTGTGTTGTAACAGCACTTTGTCAGCAACTCTCAACAGTTTCCAGCTTATTTCTGAATTTCTCTACTATCTCTAGCTATCTGCACAGTACACAATACAAAGTACTAGTGAACATCCAATTATTGTGACAATTAATCTGGACAAAGATGCAATAACCTAAGTTCAAAAAGTTAAAATGTATCAGTAAAACTGAAATAAAAAATTTGATTCTAATACGGCATTTAAAGAGCAGAAACTTCATTTGCTAACCATGTTTATTGTTATGATGGAGTTCAGTTGTAAAATTTCATCCTTGATTTTCTTGAGATATGTAACAAAAATATATAGCACCATATTAAGTAGTTTTTTGTTTGAATTACTGCTAGGCAAGGACCTAAGAGATAAATCAGTTTTGTAAACTTGAATCAGAGCATTTTCTAATTGATTAATGATCATATGAACTCCAAACTGTGAAACCTTATAACAAATCAGCATAAGACCGACCCATCTAGAAAGAGCAGCAATGTTATGAGTTATATAAAAGAAAAATGCTAGAAAATATTATCACGAAACGGAGAAGTATGCTATACTTGTCTGCGTACCTGCTAATGGAATAAGAATGATTATAGAGAAGTTGCGGAAATAAGTCATTCAAAGTCCGATTGAAATTTGATGATGGGAATGTGTTTAATGTAGGGCCAATCCTCCCCGGGGGGATCTTTTTGACATCTACTCTTCAGGCTTTCTGAACATTGTATGAGCAGAAGGTGGTTCAGAGAGGTGAGAAAGGGCATCCAATTTGGTATTGATTCGAGTCTTTTGCAATCATCAATACAAAGGAATTCGAGGGCAGCCAATGATTGCATCCAATCAGGCAGACTCACTAGCTGTGGAAGACTCTTAAATGACAAAGAATGGAAAGATGGATGAAGGGATCGCCATGGCCTGCCATCCTCTGTCTCTTCTGATAGCCTCACATTAAAACAATTCCATATCCATAACGACCTTAAGGAAGTGAGATGCTCTAATCCTCTAGAAACACTCCTTAGTTTGTGACAGCATTCAATATTTAAGGTTTGCAGAGAAGCCGAGCAGTTGCGAAACACCTCCTCTACTCCTTCAAAGCTCTCCACCTCCCCACGATATTTTAAATATACAAGACTCTGAAAAGCCACCATGGGCAGAGAATTTAGCCACATCACATTGTCTGTTTCCACGGCCCTTAGTATAGGAATTGGAATAGTACTGCTTTGATTCGATTTTTCAGGATCAAACAATGACTCTCCTATTTTTTCATCCCTTTTCGTTTGTAATATTTTCAGTCTTTTATTGAACTTTCTTAAAGTTAGATGTTCTACCTTAAGGCACAGCGGAATACATGTCAACTCTGGGCAACTCACTATACGCACTATAACCCAGTCAGAGATACATAATGGCATTTTTTTGTTATCTTCACGGAGAAGATCATCTCTCCAACCTTTCAACTTCGGCAAATGAAGCAACTGAAGGGATTCCAAGCTGGGGAAGATTGACACTCCTTGAGCACATTCTGACCCAGGCATGGAACTGAAAATTGATGGACTGATTTCTATGTACTCCAACTTATGTAATTGCTCAAGCCAGAGGTATTTGAGATGCCGCAAGCTTCCAAGACACGGAAGGTACTCCAACTCCTCGCAAAGCAAAAGATGAATACGTACAAGATTTGGGAGAAGGGTTGTCCAACTAGGCATTCTCACACAAAGATACCCCTCTACTTTTAACTGCTCGAGATTTGAATGTGGTTGCAACTCTTCCATAAACCTTCTTGCTTCCTCAGTATCCACATCTTGATCAACCATCGAGTGATGAAAATCTAATGTAAGGCCCTTGAGAAGTTCCTTGCTCCTTAGATAATGTCCTTCAGTTCTCCTGTCGTCTAAGTTAACAGCATTTTTCGGCCGCAGCTGGATTCTAAGACTACCTTTGAGATTGTTCAGAGCCTTAAGATCTTCCAGTCCATCAAACCATTGCTTCGTAGTTGAATCACTCCCTTCACCACCCACTATAAAATTGCTTAGCATATGAAGGTTTTTCAACTTACCCATCCCCTTGGGAAACCTTGTCATTTTCAAACAATTAGATGTAACCAAGGCCCTAAGCTTCACCAGCCTGCTCAAATCTTTTGGCAGCTCTCTCAAATTATAGCAACCACTTAAGTTTAAGGTTTGTAGATTACATAGTTTTGTAATCGACTTCGGAAGCACTTCTAATCTGCAGTTCCTTGAGAGATCTAAGTACCTTAAATGCAACAATTCACCAATTGATTCTGGCAATGTTTTGATACATTTATAAGACAAATCCAATGCCCTAAGGCGAATGCAATTAGCTAATAATGCCTCCACGAACAACTGCTCCATTTTAACAGCTTGATACCAGTCGCCAACAAAAAGATACGTTCGAATATGGGACTTGAAAGACGAATATCTTCCAGCTTTGTTTTTGGCAACAGTCAGATGGCGAACTTTATCATCCAAGTTGCCCTCTAAGTTACCAGTTGCACAAATCTCATGTTTAGTTACTATTTGACCAACATCGTGCATGAGATCGTGTAACTTAAACAATATAATATCACCATTTTCATCTCTTCGTACGTTTTGAAAGAAACATCTTTGCAACAAAATTGAAATATATTCCTCAGCAGCATCTTCAATTCTCTGACCTTCATCTAAAGGGACGATATAGCCTTGTGCCATCCAAAGGCTTATTAGCATCTCCTTTTCTATCTCATAATCCTTAGGAAACAACGCACAATAGCTGAAACAACTTTTCAGTGGAGACTCAAGATTATGATAACTCAACTTCAGTATAGGCATGATGTCATTCTGGCTCTCTCTGAGGTTGGCTAATCGAATTTGCGCAAGTGATTGCCACTTACTCTTGTCTTGACCATATAAGAGACTTCCTACCACTCTAATAGCAAGAGGGGATTGAGCACATCCTTTTACAATCTCCTGCCCAATCTTCACCAAGTCGTAAGGAGGGTTAGACGATTGTAATCCAAAAGCAATGCTTTCAAACAAACACCAAGAATTCTCCTCTGACAGCCCTTGGAGCTTGTATGTTAAACCGTCTCCTACAATTTTTGCTGTTGCTAGTGAACGTGTTGTTACCAAAATCCAGCTTCCTTTTTGACCTCCGATTAAGAATCTTTCCAGGTCAAGCCACTGATCACGCTTCTCAGACCATACATCGTCTAGAACAAGAAAGTATTTTTTGCCTGCTAGTCGATCGCGTAGCTGTTTTTGTACCTGATCCAAGGTGGAGTGCTCATGTGATTGGCCAGAAGCCAAAATTTTACAAAGAATTTCTTTTACATCAAGTTGCTTCTGATCTTGATCAGAGACACAAGTCCACAACCTCAGCGGAAATGCACTTGTAACCCTTGGATCGTTATACACAAGTTGAGAAAGAGCTGTTTTGCCCAACCCTCCAATTCCCACGATTGTGAGAAAAGATACATTGCGTTGCACATTAGAATCGAGCATCATGCCAACAATCTTCTCCAAGTCATCCTTTCTTCCAATGATTTCACATGCATCCACATAAGAACAGGTTTCGGGCCTTCTCCTCCGAATAGGCTCGGGATCATGCTTAAAGCTAAACTGAGTGTTGTAAGCAATAGCATCCAGTTTCTTCCTGATTTTCTTAACCCCTCGAGACATTCTGTAAGCAGCACCAAGTGGGTTATCAGAAAAGAAACGACACGCCTTTTTTAATAGATTACCACCAGCTTCCAAGAGTTGCTTCTGCCGAGCAAGAGTAACAAATTCATCCAGCAAATCATCTGCTTCAAAGACCGCATCCTTGAGCTCCTCGAGCTTGTACTTTGCTTCATGGGAGAGCTCTTGCTTGGCCTCTGCATCAAGAAGCACAACATTGACAGCAGAGACGGTGCGTTGGAGGTCATCAAGCTGGGATTTGTAGCCAAAGATTGAAAGGATCTCTTGGAGCTCTGAACACTGCAGCGCTGTTAGCAGAGTTTGAGCAGCCGATAGAACTGTGCCAACAATATCCATTTTTTTTTTTTTTCTGAAAAAAAGATGTGATTAAACAAGGTCACTGTTTGCAAGCTCTTCTATATTCCACTTAAAACTAAAAATAATGCAAACATTGAATCACATTCGTTGAAATCTTGCACTCTGTAGCAAAAGGAGATTAGGTAGTGCTGTACTGTCATCATTTAGATATCCATTTAGCTTTGTTGAAATAATGAAAGCTAGACCAATCATTTTTCTTGTATTAGATAGTGCTATATTTTCATCTAATTTATTAATTTCAGTGGCAACACAAATTTGATCTTTTCTTTCCTGATTGTTTCACTAGTCAACTAAATACTACTCCCCGTTTAAAAAAAAAAAAAAAAAAAAAAAAAAATTTACTCAGTAGAAGAATTTCTTGGAAACATGATGAGAAGTAATACGACAATCCATCCGTCCCTTGATCAAAATTTTGACGTGCACTTACAAATTGAAACAAGAAACTGAGCTAACAATCACAACACCCATAAATGCAACAATTAAGAATATTTCAAGGATGAACAAGACGAAATAACAAATTAAAGTTAAATTTGTCATGTTATATTTTCAACTATCAACATTTTATTATTTTTGTTTATCGGTAATTAGAAATATTAATAATTTAATTTGTCCATTGATACACGAAAGGCGTCAACTAAAAAGAAACGGAGTAAGTAATTGATACAGTAGCATATTATGAGAAATCAGAAGCGACAAATATTCTATATATTTTTAGCAAAGTACTAATGTTTTTTTGTTAGAATGACAAGTCAAGGAAGTGTGATGGAGATTGAAAAAATCGTTCAATAATCCATCAAAGAACAATTGAATCAAAGATAGTGTGTACTTAATTAAACCCTTTAGTGTGAAATTGAAATTCAATAATTATATAGAAGAATATACATCTTACCTCAGCTTCAATCGAGGAGAAAAATCTCAGAGTATGCTTCAATGGAACCCATAATTATGCTTCCTATATATCATAAATAAAATATTTGGTTATGTATTCTTACTTAATTGATTAATTAGGATGGCCGCAAATGGTCAAAGTTCTCAAAGTGGAAGAGGTAAGAATAAGCGCTTCTGGAAGAAAGAGGAGGAAGAAGCTTTGATTGATTGTTTGTTGGAGTTAAGTTGTGACCAACAATGGAAAGGAGAAGGAGGGTTTAGGAATGGATACTTGAATCAGTTGGAGCTTATGCTGAACAATAAGTTTCCTGGATGTGGTTTAAAAGCCATTCCTCACATTGAATCAAAGTTCAAATGGTTCAAAGATAAGTATGCAATAGTTGCTGAAATGGTGAACAAGACATCCGGGTTTCAGTGGGATGAAGAAACTAGTACAATACAATGTGAGAGACAAGCTTATGATGATTTTTGCAAGGTAACTGATTTCTTTTTTTTTTTTTTTCTTTATATATTTTTTAAAATCTTGCATTTTACTTAATCTAATATAATATATAACTAATGTTTAGACTCATCCTAAAGCTGGAGGATTATGGAAGACTCCTTTTCCTTACCTTAGCAAGCTAGATGATATATTTGGTGTTGATAGAGCTAATGGTCTTGCGGCTGAGTTGCCTGAGGACTCTATCCATAACCTTGAAAAGGACGTTGTTCACCTTGATAATGATAGTGACGATGAAGAGTTATCTGTTACTTGTTCACCTGGTTTAGCTACAGATTACACTCAACCCCAACCTCCTCCTGCTAAGAGAATGAAAAAGGAAAAGACTCCAAAGACTAATAAGAAAAAGAGAGCTACTCGATTTGAAAATGTATCATCTGTTGACAATATGGCAGTTGGTTTTATGAAAGATATGAATAATCATCTTGCTACTATTGCGTCTGCCATGAGTACAACACAAGAGCGTGAACAAGAGATTGTTGAACAAAAGAGAAGGCTATTATCTGAGATTGGAAGTTTGCCTGGAATTACCCAAGCTGAAGTTATAAGAGCTGCTAGTTTGTTTTCATCAAATCCTAGCCAAATGGAGATTTTCTTTTCAAGTCCTGATGATGAATGGAAAAAGGAGGTGGTGCTTGACCTTTTGAGTCGTAATGCTTGAAATAATTTGTCTATTTTCATGACAAATTGCCAAATGTGATGGATTATGAATTTGTTTTCTTTGAATAAATGTTCACTTGGAATTTTAAACAGGGTTTTTGAGTATTAGTTTTAATATTAAATAATTATCTCAAATATTAATGTGATTGTTTAAAATTTAACAGAAGCTTTGTAGTTATTGCTCTTAGAGAATTGATTTTGCTAGTTGATTAAACATTTAGTACACTTCAATGGAAAACTCAGAGTACACTTCAATGGAGGAGAGAGACTAAGAGAGAAACTGTTGAATGAATTTATGAGTAGAAAGAGGAAAAAATGGAAAAGAGAAAAGTATAGCTTTTGAACCTCACTTGCATTTCGGTTTCATTTCATGGGAATAATGGATTTCATGCTGTATGTATTTTGAATACTCCGTATTTGTCCAGCTATATTAATGACATAAATAATAATCTAATGATCAGCCTTTTTAATGTACTGATTAATATATTAATTATGGAAAAATACTAGTTGATCTTCATGATTAACATAATTGTCAATCATAGGGGTGATAGTGTCTTTTCATTCATTAAGTTGAGGATAATAATGTCATTGCACATGTAATGACATGTTCATATTGCCAGCTATGCAATATACAGAGTAATGGCGTTAGTAACTAAGTTCAAAGCCCCAAATCCCCACCCTCCTTCTCTCTCCTCTCTCTCGAAGTTCCAACAATGGTGGGTGTGTAGTAGCTCCGGTGATGGAGGGTGTAGTGGCCGGTGACAATGAAACTGAAATTAGTTGGGAGACAACTAGCTATGACTCCGGCAACGGGTGGTGGTGGTGTTCGTACTTAAATCGATCTCTCATCCGCCAACGTCGGCAAAAATTATGCCCAAGAGCTTCTTGAAAAAGCTCCCTAGGTTAGTCATTTGAAGGAAAAATGGTCACCTTTAACCTTTGGGGTAAACCAAGCCCTAATTTCACCTTTTCTTCTTAGGGTTTTCGTTTACGCCGCCGAAAATGATGGTATTGTTGGTGTCGGTGGTCGATTTATTGGTTGAAGCTTGAAGATGATGAAGATTGTGGTATGGTAGCTTCAATGGAGGAAGCAGCTTGAACACTACTGTTGTTACTGTTAGTAAACAGAGTTAGGATCTAGGCTTGCATACTTGGTGATTAAGCGGCTGACAAAGCACAAGTATGAGCTGGCTAGTATGAGTAAGCACTAGATTAACAAAATATGTTAATCATGAAGATCAACTGGGCAAGCCCCATTAATTATACTCTTTTGAGCAGCTGATGATAGCATAGTGCCAACAATATACATGAAAAAAAAAAATGGGAATGAATAAGGTAATGATTTGCAAGCTCTGCTAATATGGTTAGGTAAGCTCTCCACTCAAAAGAAAAAATAATGTAGTAAAAGGAGATTAGGTAGTGCTTTAATAACAATTAACAAAAGGAGATTAGGACACAAACCTAAGATCATATCCTGTTCACACTGCTGCCTTGGCTAGTAGGCTCAGTATAACAGAATCCAAACACAATCTCACTATGTTAGTAGGACACAAGCGATGTGGAAGGCTTTTAAACTTTAAAAAAATCAATGGATTTTTCTTGTTTTAATAATTATGGATATGACATCTTTGGGACAAGCAAATAACAGCACAAGGAAACTAAGGAAAAGCTTTCAACAATCAAAACAAGCATTATTGCATTAAGGTGAATGAACCAAGTCCATAATGACATAATACTCAAAACTGACCTAGTTAGTTGCCAAGAAAAAGGCTAATAAGCAAAACTTTCGAACTGAGCAAGGCTAAATCACCACCTTGACAGTTTAGGTATTAAAAAACCAGCTAATATCCCTTAATACTAATACACCTTTTACAGCACGATTAGACAGTTCGGTCAAATTAAGCTCAAAAGTGTTACCTGATTGTGTAATGTCCAAAGGCTTACTCTCCAGATTGAATTCCTGTCATTCTTCAGGTTTCTTGATATTGGCCATTGGGGGTTGTACTCATTCAGCTTGTGAAAAACTGTCCTGGATTGGAACCTTGCAGAGAAATCATTGAGGGCTTTTCAATAAGCAATTAATCATGAAGTCTTTACCGCTGAACTTAAAAAAAATAAACAGCATGAACCTTTTACCTTGACGGCAAGAAACCAATAGGAGCCATTTCTTCAGATCAAATACTTTTGTTCAGAACTTTGGATACCTCACTCCATTCTTACCTGCATTCTTAGGAGTTATGATTTAAGAAAGGCAATAATGTTCAAATTAACAAAGGAATTAAGTTTTAAATAAAGATTCACTAAGATAGAGGTCTAACGAATAATACACCACCAACAATCATCAGTGTCCTAGCAAATTATTCAACCCAAAAATAAAAGGGTTACGCTTACGCATCCTAATCCATACAATCTTTAAACAACATTTAGTATTGGAAAATAAACATTTTAAAACCATTAACAAGGTACCCCAAGTAGTAGTTTCACCATAAACTATAACACACCATCACCGCTGGCTAACACCTCCATGCCCCCAAGATGATATTAGCTGAAGGTATCGTCTGTATCACATTTTTGTCCCCTATAATTAGAAAGAAGCAAATAACTAAAGGCTAAAAGTATTGTTCTATTTTCATCATATTATAATATAACTGCCCATGTTTTGATACAGTACTATCAAAGTTGATTCCAATTACTATCTGCTAACTAATCATTCTATAGTAGCCAAACAATTAAATATCAATTCCAACTGCAATTACTTTATAAAGCCAATTTATATTTCTAATTAGAAAATGAACCAGAACACAGAACAAATATTAAAAACAATTAAACAGAAAAGTTGAAAGGAAATGCAGTAAGATAGAGAAAACAGACCAATTTTGCGAAACCTGGAGCCTTTCCAAAGGCAAAAACTCTGATTGTAGGAAGAAAAAGGCTTGAGGAGGAGGGTGAGTCGACCCATGACCCGGGCAGTAAGATGGAGTCGGGTAACCAGAGATAGATGGAGGAGAGCCCTGTATGAAAAAATTTGGTACATTGGAGTGAGCAACCCCTTTGTGCCCTTAGAGCAAGTTTATCTGGTGACGACGTCATCTTGAGTCTTAGAACTTATGTTTAAACTTTCTCTATTTTTTCTTCTTAAATCTCAAGAAAGCCGTTAGGCTAAAGTGATAAATTTGAATAAGTTTTAGTTAGTCTTAACTAAAATTTGATGACATCATTTTCAATGGAGTCAACAAAAATAATATCACATCCAAGTCTTAAAATTAGAAATTTTAACAGCTAGATTTAAGAAAAACTAATAAATGATTTTTGATTGATTATATAACTTGACGGTGACTAAATTAATTGCTTAAAGTTTTTAATGTTGGTAGTCTTGATACCAAATACATTGATTAAATTCTTTTTACATCATTTGTATTTTGTACTCCGTAACACATAAATCTCCACGTACAAATTAATCCGATAAATCGAGTCTCTTATGAAGAGCATACAGACCGGGTTTCATGAGTCCTCTTCCCATCACATAACATTAAATCGCTTTGATGGTTTCACACTTTCACATCAAACAAAAGAACATTGGGATTCAAATGAATTAGGCTTAAGATTTTGACTATAAATGTCAAACATACTACGAAGTTTTAAGTTTTAACCATAAACAATAGATACAATGACTGTCGACTGTTAGGGCTGTACTCAGTTTGATTTGGACCAAACCAAACCGCATTTTAGCGATTTGGTTTGGTTTACAGTAAATAAGGTTTGGTTTTGATTTTTTTGGCAAATACGGTTTGCGGTAAACAGTATTTTAATATTTACATAATTTTTAAATAAATTAAAATTATTATTTCTTTCTCTGTTTTTCAATACTAGCAACACACCTTTTATCACACTTTTCGAGGAGGTGATTTAACTAGGTAAACGAATGAATTAAGCTATGAAATTTGAACTGTAGCAATTTATCCCTTTCTTTTTATAGATGGTAAAATTTTGTAAATTAATTTATCCGTTTACCTAGTCTAATATCTTCCTTAAAATGTGTGTCGAAGGAGTATGTTGCAACTAAATAAAAACCGAGGAAGTATATATTATTAAAAAAAAACATGAAAAATCAAAAGAAAATTGTACGTTTGGTACCATGAAAAATCCCTTTCTTTTTATAGGTGGTAAAACATGAAGCTGAAGGCTAATATCAACGCTTTTAAAGATATTTTCGAGGTTTCAGGGTGTCGAAAAGGCTTGAGATCTTTGGAGATAAATCTCGGGGTCATATAATGCCGTTTGGTACCATATATGATCATTATATGTTGTCATAAATGTTTGTGGTAGGCTTGAATAATGAAATCGGTGCAACTTGTAAATCGGTAAATTGACCGTTTAAAGGCAAATTGGATGGTTCCACCCACCCAATTGGACTCCCAGAGGGTATTAGGGACCATGGTAAACTTTTTGGCAATTTTTATTTCCGAGCGAAAAAGTCAAAAAATTCCAAAATTGAAGGCTAATATTCTTTTTGAGAACTTTGGAGGTTTCGGAGCCCGGTGTCGAAAGAGATTTTAGGGGATACTTCTTGGAGTCATATAATGTCCAAATGTCGTTTGGAACCATATATGATAATTATATGTTGTCATAAATGTTCGTGGTAGGCTAAAATTAAAGAAAGCGGTGCAAGTTATAAATCGGTAGATTGGCTGTTTAAAGGCAAATTGGATGGTTCCACCCAACCAATTGGACTCCCAGAGGGTATTAGGGACCGTGGTAAACATTTCTGTATTTCTGGGCGCAAAAAGGTTAAAAAATTTCAAAATTGAAATCCACGCTTTTTGAGAATTTTAGGATGTTTCAGGGCCCGGTGTCGAAAAGTTTTGAGATTTAAGGGGATACATGTTGGGGTCATATAATGTTGTTTGGAACCATATATGATCATTATATGTTGTCATAAATGTTCGTAATAGGCTTGGGTTAATTTAATCGGTGCAAGTTGTAAACTTGCATGTAAAATAACCGTTTAAATGCAAATAGGATGGTTCCACCCACCCAATTGGACTCCTGGAGGATATTAAGGATCATGGTAAACATTTCGGAAAATTTTATTTCCGGGCGAAAAAATTAAAAGAAAAATTCTAAAATTGAAGGCTAATATCCACGCAATTTGAGAAATTTTTGAGGTTTCGGAGGCCCGGTGTCGAAAAGCCTTTGGATTTTAAGGGATACATCTCGGGGTCATATAATGCCGTTTGAAACCATATATGATCATTATATGTTGTTATAAATGTTTGTAGTAGGCTTGAGTTAATGAAATCGATGCAAGTTGTAAACCGGTAAATTGGCCGTTTAAAGGCAAATTGGATGGTTCCACCCACCCAATTGGACTCCTAGAGGATATTAGAGACCATGGTAAACATTTCGGCATTTCCGGGCGAAAAAAGTCAAAAAATTCAAAAATCGAAGGCTAATATCCACGCTATTTGAGAAATTTCGAATGTTTCGGGACCTAGTGTCGAAAAGCATTGAAATTTTAGGGGATACATCTCGGGGTCATATAATAACGTTTAGATCCACATATGATCATTATATGCTGTCATAAATGTTCGTGGTAAGGTTGAGTTAATGAAATCGGTGTAAGTCGTTTAAAGGCAAATTGGATGGTTCCACTTAGCCAATTAGACTCCTGGAGGATATTAGGGACCATGGTAAACATTTCGGCAATTTTTATTCTCGGGTGAATAAAAGTAAAAAAATTTCAGATATTGAAGTTTAATATCCACGCTTTTTGAGAAATTTTGGAGGTTTCGGGTAAACGGGTTGGTTGGGGTCGGTAAGAGTGGGTCGGGTCAACTCGGGTTGGGTCAATTCGGATTAATTCCATAACCTATGCGGGTCGGGTTTGGGTTAGGTCATGCTTGAGTCAGTCATGTCGAGTTATACTTCTTTTCGGGTTTGTGTCGAGTTTAGGTTGGGTTAATAACAGGTCGGGTTACATTCGGGTCGGGTAAACAATGGGTCGGGTTTAATTCGGGTTTTCACGGCTTAGGGTAATTGTCGGGTTTGAGTTGGGTTCTAAAGTCAATAATTTGCGGATTATAATCAGGTCGGGTCATTTTCAAGTCGGGTCATTATCGGGTTCAAGTCGGGTTTAATTCAAGTCAATAATTTGCAGGTTATAACCAGATTGGGTCATTTCCAAGTCAGGTCATTCTCGAAGTCAAGTCGGGTTATGTTCAAGTCAATAATTTGCAGGTTACAATCAGGTTGGGTCATTTTACAAGTCAGGTCATATTCGGGTTCAACCTATAGTTTATAATTTAGGAAGATAATTATCTCCTTTGACCATACAACAAATATATACTATATTTAACTATTAAATTTGAGGATGATGCTCCTTTCTTTTGCTGGCTTGGACCGTTTTGGTCTCCCTAGACAAAATGCTTGGTCAACAATAATAAGGTGGTCTAAATTGCATTTAAGGTGATTTGAAATCAGGTCAGGAACAATTTGGGTTGAATTTAGGTCGGGTTAATAACAAGTCGTGTTGATTTCGAGTCGGGTTAGTAACAGATCGGGTTGAATTTTTGGGTCGGATTAGTAATAGGTCTTGTTAAATTCGGGTCAGGTCAATAACAAGTCAGGTTGAATTCGGGTTAGGTTAATAACAAGTCGGGTTGATTTCAGGTCGGGTTTGAAACAAGTTGGGTTAAATTAGGATCGGGTTAGGAACGGGCCGGGTTGAATTCTGGTCAGGTTAGTAACAACTCATGTTAAATTCGGGTTTTGACGGGTTAAAACGAGTTTGGGTCAATTTCTGTTCAAGTCGGGTTCGGTTTAAGTCAATAATCTACTGGTTACATTCGGGTCGAGTCATCTCCAAGTTAGTTCATATTCGGGTTCGGGTCTCACATACTCGGGTCAACTTGGGTCTAGGGTTGGTTTAAGATCTCGTCAGGTCGGGTTTGGGTCACCATTTTTTTGGGTTCAGATGGGTTGGTTAATAATCGGGGTTGAGTCGGTATTTCGGGTTGGGTCAACTTTTGACAGCTCTAGGTGCGTATATGAAATTATTTTTAATGAACATAAATTATTTGCCGAACAGCTCTAACTTGAAATTACCATTCAAATAGTAGTCATGTTTTAAAATTACCACCCGTAAATTTTTTTAATATTTAGTTGGAGCTTTTAGCTTGTTGCTTGTATGCTGGATTTTAGATATATACTTATTGTTCTTTTAATAATAAAAACCTCGTGATTTGAGTAAATGTCATTAATAAATATATATTACAACAAGAGTTCTAATTACGGAATATATTAGGAATCCAATAACAAGTTTGTAAATAATTATTTTACATAATACAGGGTACATATACATATCTTAAACTTAGGAAGAGAACACAATGTGTAAATTGAAATTATTGATATTCTGATATTCTCCATCAAACCAGCCTTGTTGCCCTTGTACCAGCGAATTTCTAAACCCTTTTAGTACCTGCACAATGTACAATACTATAATGAACATCCTACATATAACGGAACGTGCATAAGTACTCTCTTTGTCTGATTTTCATTATTAACATTTTTATTATTAGCGTAATTTGAACTAGTATTGTGGCATTTAATCTGGACAAAGATGTAATAATTACATAATAACTGAAATATATTAGTAAATCTGAAATGGAGAGCTTGATTCAAATACAACATTTAAATATTTAACTAGTGTGTACTTCGGCGATGTTCCGGGTTGCTAATTTGTTTACTTCTTGCTTTAATTTAACAATTATGTTCGACTATTTGTGTAGTTAGTGTGTGTAGTGGTTCGGGCGTTGCCTTGGCTTTTTTTTTTTTTTTTTTTTTTTCCCCTTTACATCATATATATTTATATTTTAATCTTAAGAAAAATAAATGAATTATATTACTTAATAAATGAAAGGAATATTATAATATTATGTGAAACTTAAAACATTAATGATAGTTGATTGACATGGTAAAAGTATTATCTAAATATATTGGAGGAGGTTATGGGTTCGAATCTTGTTGAAAACATATTTTATTTTGTTAAATGAAGTGGCTAGCTTACGTGGCGAATATACTTTGAATGATGACGTGGCATTGTGACACAGGCACACATACTTTGAAGAATACCACGTGACACCGTTCCTTTAAAACGAACACCACTACAAATTCTTAAATGGACCTGGTTCACACTAACTTCTTGTGGACCACTAACATTAGCGAAACTATGATTGTTTTATTAATAAAAAAAAAAGGTCATTATAATAAAATGAAGGTCACTATGTTGAAAATAAAAGTCATTTTGGTAATATATAGGCTATAAGAAGTTAATTTTTTTTTATAAAATATTTTATAAGGTCAATATTAATAATAAAAGGTCACTATGTTAAAATTAGGGTCATAACGTCATACTTCAAGTTAACAATAGTATTAAACATTATACAACTTTTAATAAAGGTTACTATGTTAAAAATAAGGTTACTATGTTAAAAATGAAGGTCACTATGTTCAATATAATGTCAGTTGCGTGTGTATAAACCTCGGGTCCACAATAATATTATTGTGAACCAGGTCCACGCAAGTATTTCTGTACAATATCATCCTTGATTTTCTTGAAATATGTAACAAATATATAACCATTTACAACAGAATTACTGTTAGGAAAGGACCTAAGAGGTAAATCAGTTTTGGCAAACTTTTGTTAATGATATTACACGAAACTAGTATCAAAAATCAAAAATATATTACACATACCTTTATACTTGATTGAAAATGTAATTTTTATAACCCGAGCCCAACAAATCAATTTGTGTCCTTGAGACAATTTTGCTCCCTCTACGATACCCAAGGTTATTAAAAAATTGTCTCCCAGGATAGAACGAGTTTCGTTTCTTATAAAATGGTATTGTAATTATAAGAAACCAACGACCAAACTAAATAGAGTAACCACAACTATATACATGTATATCTTGAGAGAGTAAATAAAACTGATATTCTATATCCATAAATGAGAACAACCAACAACTATTTATAGACAAAGAAACATGGATGAAAAGACGCAAGTAATGAAAAGATACAATTATCCATCATAATTAATGAATAGTAAATAATGAAATAATGCAATTATCCATATTTACAATTACCAATGAAGAGTTACAATTATCCAAACATACAATTTGTCATACAACACTATTCTTCATAATTCTTCATTAATACTAAAATATTTACAATATAAATATCCAACAACTTTAACAGAGCACCTTTCAAAAAAAAAAAAAAAAAAACTTTAACAGAGCAACTCCAATTTGAGAAAAGTAAGACCGACCCATCTAGAAAAAGGAGAATGCTAGAAAATATCAACTGTATTGTTTAAGAAATATCTAGTATCGTTCACGAATTTCGATGATGGGGATGTGTTTAATGTAAGGCCAATCCTCCCCGGGTGGATCTTTTTGACATCTACTCTTCAAGCTTTCTGAACAACTGACGAGCTTAAGTCGGTTCAAAGAGGTGAGTTTGGGCATCCAATTCGGTATTGATTCGAGTCTTTTGCAATCCCAAATTTCAAGGATTTCGAGGGCAGACAAGGATTGCATCCAATCTGGCAGACTCACTAGCTGTGGTAGTGTATAGAATTCCAACTTCAGGAGGGAGTGATGAAGGGATCGCCATGGCTTGCCGTCCTGTGTCTCTTCTGATAGCCTCACATTTGGACAATCGCTTATCCATAACTCCTTTAAGGCAGTGAGATGCTCTAATCCTCCACAAACACTCCTTAGTCTTTCACACCTATAAAACCTCAAAAATTGCAGAGAAGACGAGCAGTTGCAAAACACCTCCTCTAATTCTTCAAAGCTCTCCAACTCCCCCCCATCATCTGTAAATGATAAACTTTCAAGACTCTGAAAAGCCACCATGGGAAGAGATTTCAACCACATCACATTGTCTATCCTCACATCCTTTAACTTAGGAATTGAAATACTACTACTTTTACTCGAATTTTCAGGACCAAACAATAATTGCCACAACTTTCCAGAAAAGAATACCTGCCGCAACTTTCTAAATAAGAATACTAATAATGATGGAGGATCCTCACCTATTTTTTCATCCCTCTTTGTTTGTAATACTTCCAGTCTATTATTGAACTTGTGTAAATGTAATTTATCCACCTTGAGACACAGCGGAATACTTGTCAACTCTGGGCATCCCTGTATTCTCACTTCAGAGAGACATAATTGCATGTTTTTGTTATCTTCAAGGAGATGAAGATCATCTCCCAACGCTTTCAACTTGGGCAAATCAGACAAATCAAGTTGTTTCAAGGAGGGGAAGATTGATACTCCTTGACCACATTCTGATCTGAAACCTGATGGATTACTCTCTATGTACTCTAACTTGGGCAAATTCTTAAGCTTGAGGACTTTGAGATGCCGCAAGTTTCCCAGACATGGCGGCATGAACTCCAACTCCTCGCAATCGGCAAGATGAATACGTACAAGCTTTGGAATGAGGGTTATCCAACTAGGCATTCTCACACCACGGTACTTAATTACTACTAATCGCTCGAGATTCGAATGTGGTTGCAGCTCTTCCATAAATCTTGTTGCTTCCTCAGTATCCACACCTCCATCTACCTCCTGATGACAAAAACAAAAGGCAACGCCCTTGAGATGTTCCTTCCTACTTAGATATTGTCCTTCACTTCTGCTGTCGTCTACCTTAACAGCATTTGTAGGCCACTTAAACTGGATTTCAAGATGAGCTTTGAGGTTGTTCATAGCCTTAAGATCTTCCAGTCCATCAAACCATTGCTTCGTAGTTGAATCACTCCTTTCACCACCCACAATAAAATCACTTAGCCTATGAAGGTTTTTCAACTTACCCATCCCCTTGGGAAAACAAGTTAAGTTGAAGCAATTCCTCGTAAGCAAGGTCCTAAGCTTCACCAGCCTGCTCAACTCTTCTGGCAGCTCTTTCAATTTAGAGCAATAATCTAAGTTTAAGGTTTGTAGATTACATAATTTTGTAATCGACTTTGGAAGCTCTTCTAGTCTATAGGTAAACGAGAGATCTAAATACCTCAAATGCAACAGATCGCCTATTGATTTTGGCAATGTCTTGATACTGCTATCAGACAAATCCAATGCCCTAAGGCGAATGCAATTAGCCATTAATGCCTTAACATCTTGATGCTGGTAGCCACGAGAGAGATACGTTCGAATATGGGACTTGTCTAATGAACATCTTGCACCTTTGTTTCTGATAACAGACAGATGGCGAACTTTATTATTCAAGTTGCCTTCTAAGTTATCTATTGCACAAATCTCCTGTTTTGTTACCATTTGAGCAACATCATGCATGAGATCGTGTATCTTAAATTTCATAGTATCAAAACTTCCATGTTCTACGTCTTGAAAGAAACATCGTTGCAACAAAATTGAAAAATATTCCTCAGCAACATCTTCTATGCTTCGACCATCTGACGGGACAATATAGCCTTGTGCCATCCAAAGGCTTATCAGCCTATCCTTTCTTACCGGATAATCCTTAGGAAACAACGCACAATAACTGAAGCAACTTTTCAGTGGAGACTCAAGATTATAATAACTCAGCTTCAATATAGGCATGATGTCATTCTGGCTCTCTCCAAGGTCGGCTAATGGATTTTGCGCAAGTGATAACCATAGAGTCTTGTCTTGACCATATAAGAGACTTCCTATTACTCTTATAGCAAGAGGAACTCGAGCACATCGTTTTACAACATCTTGCCCGATCTTGACCAAGTCGTCAGGAGGGTTAGACGATTGCAATCCAAAAGCCATCCTTTCAAACAAACACCAAGAATTCTCCTCTGACAACCCTTGGAGCTCGTATGTTAGACCATCTCCTATAATTCTTGCTGTCACTAGTGAACGTGTTGTTACCAAAATCCAGCTTCCTTTTTGACCTCCAATTAAGAATCTTTCCAGGTCACGCCACTGATCACACTTCTCAGACCATACATCGTCTAAAACAAGCAAGTATTTTTTGCCTGCTAGTTGATCGCGTAGCTGTTTTTGTACCTGATCCAAGGTGGAGTTCTCATGTGATCGGCCAGTAGCTGAAGCCAAAATCTTACATAGAATTTCTTTTACATCAAGTTGCTTCTGATCTTGATCAGAGACACAAGTCCACAACCTCAACGGAAATGCACTTGTAACCCTTGGATCGTTATACACAAGTTGAGCAAGGGCTGTTTTGCCCAACCCTCCAATTCCCACAACCGTGAGAAAAGAAACATCGCGTTGCACATTAGAATCAAGCATCATACCAACAATCTTCTCCAAGTCATCCTTCCTTCCAATGATATCACCTGCATCCACATAAGAACAGGTCTCGGGCCTTCTCCTCCGGATAGGCTCGGGATCATGGTTTAACCTAAACTGAGTGTTATAAGCAATAGCATCCAGTTTCTTCCTGATTTTCTTAACCCCTCTAGACATTCTGTAAGCAACACCTAGCTGGTTATCAGGAAACAAATAACGCACCTTTTTAGAGAAACTACCACCAGTCTCCAAGAGTTGCTTCTGCTCAGCAAGAGTAACAAACTCGTCGAGCAAATCATCAGCTTCAAAGACGGCTTCCTTGAGCTCCTCAAGCCGATGCTGTGCTTCATGGGAGAGCTCCTGCTTGGCTTCTGCATCAAGAAGCACAGCAGTGACAGCAGAAACGGTACGTCGGAGATCATCAAGCTGGGATTTGTAGCCAAAGATTGAAAGGATCTCTTGAAGCTCTGAACATTGCAGCGATGCAAGCAGAGTTTGAGCAGCTGAGAGCACTGTTCCAATAATATCCATTTTTTTTTTTTCTGAAAAAAATGTGAATGAATAAAATAATGGTTGCAAGCTCTACATTAAATCATATCATTGATATCTTGTAGCAAAAGGAGATAAGGTAGTGCTTCACTGTCATAATTTGGACCAATCATTTTTCTTATCGTTGATATCTTGTAGCAAAAGGAGATAAGGTAGTGCTATATTTTCATCTAAAGTAAGAGTATCAATGGCTTCACAAATTTGACTTTTCCTTTCCTGATTGTTACCGTTGTTTCACTGGTCTAGTGGGACTACCACTATAACAATTTCTAGGAAAAGGGGCGAGGCCAAGGAGTAACCACGTACTCCCTTTCTTAAAGAATGTCCCGTACAATAATGCCCAAACTTCATATTAGTGTCAAGTCATAGGGATAAACTAGTGCTGGTTTTTTCAGTAAAAAAAATACGAAATATAATACACAAGAACCAATGCAATAAGTGATATCTGAGCTTTTTAAATCCTCTGATCAGCACTCAGCAGCATCAAGATGTAAGGTGATGGTAGAATATACCCAAAAAACAAAAAAAAAAAAAAAACAAAAAAACTGATTTTTTTAAAGTGTCCTATTGGAGATTTTAGCACTATTCATGAAACATAATTTAACCATGTTTGTGAAATATACATAAGAAATAATATAGTTTTATAGGTACTTGTTGAAGTTGTCTCGAATAGTAGATTATTAATATACTATTGTCATAATTTATAGTTATTGATAATTAAAATATTATTAGTCAAAGTTTTGCATCGGCATGCGTGATATGTCACTATGGGGCACGGAGTACCACTGTATTGCAAGAGCATTATGGACCGACAGCCACCATGTAAACCATACATGCAGCAACTATGAAGTGATCAACAGATCAAATACAACATATATGAAGTATATATTAAGAATTAAAATAAAGCCACTAGCCTGTTACATCTTCACGAGAAATTCTGCATGTACAACTACAATGAGAATATACATACTCATACAAAACTGCCGCAGTTCCACAGATGCATCTGGAATCTCTTTGTTGCGAGACCAAAATCAAAAACACTTTCTATTTGGTCTATGTGCGATAATAAAGACCGTTATAAGGGAATATACATGATGCTTTTACAATGTTCTCATTACCAATACTCCTAGGTGACATTGTCGTCATTGGTAATATGTGCCACTATGTACAGAATCCGGCAGGACAGACAGCAGTTTCAACATACTCAGAAAATTCTCTGAGTTTCCATTGCCTTGTGTCATCACACAGTCCGCAAAACATTTGTGGACCAGGAAGGCTTATTGTGCAGAATAATATCCAGTATCACGTCTGAAGAAGGTTATTAACAGTCACAGAGACAGAGTTTGTTTGTTGCAGGTCCTGGCATATTTACAAAAGGGTTAGGCAACTGTCAAAAGAGGAAGTGTGCAATATTGACCTATAATTTCTGCCCATGACTACTTCGGTCAAGTGATGACATAGAAGTAGTCCAAGCTTCGATCCCTACCCTATAGCTGGCTTTTAATGAGAGCTAGGAAAGAGGTGGATCAGAATGTAGCCAATTTTGGTGTTTCAGATTGGTATCCTTATCAACATGTCTACTATTTGGAATCATTATTACCCTCCTAAAACAATTTACAACAGGTATAGTAATATAATTTTCTTAAACCTGTTAAATATAGACATTAGATTCCTATAAAGTGCAAACAAATTTTCAAAAAGACCTTTTCAGCTTCCAAACTACAAGAATGTCTTGGTGGAAGTAGCCTTTATCTTCCAAATTTTCATGGACTCATGAAGAAAGACTCTGAGAGACAGAGATATGAGCACATGGAAAAGTATACAGAAAAAACAATCAAATCTTGTGAAGAAATCCAGATCATTGTTTCCATAACCCTATTGATAAAGGTCCCTTAGTTATTCCCTAGGAAATTTCTAACCATTAACAAATTCCACACAAGTAATGAATTACTCTCTGTATCCTAAAATGCCATCACTGGATTTCAGCAAGGTAGTAAAAATTCATCCTTTGCTGACATAGTAGCCAAATATCATTGAATTTGGAGCTCCCCAAAATAACCTCACCTACAATGGAGGGAGAATGAGAATTGCACAACTACGGGAATTACAACCAAGATTCCTTAGCTGTGCAGGGCTTTACAAAAATGAAAAATTATCATTCTCCTATTTGTTATATACTTATATAACATTTTTACA
Source organism: Chenopodium album (assembly GCF_948465745.1). Lineage (NCBI taxonomy): Eukaryota > Viridiplantae > Streptophyta > Magnoliopsida > Caryophyllales > Amaranthaceae > Chenopodium > Chenopodium album. The sequence continues at coordinate 32,265,887 of NC_137856.1, read as the reverse complement.
ACAATAAACATTACTCACAGAAATGAGTAATCATATTTTAAGAGGTCCTTGTAATTCATATAAGGAAAATTCGTAAATTACCACCCAAATAGCAGACTTATTTTGAAATTACCACCCGTTAAAAAAAAAAAAATTATTTTACCACCCCTTAAATTAAAATAAGTCAGGTGAACTTTCCGTCACTAGGACCCACATAATGGCTATTAATGGCTATATTGAGCCTTCATTACTAACACCCCCCCCCCCCCCCCCCAAAAAAAAAAAAAAAAAAAAAAAAAATTTCTATAGAACATTTCCTCAAACTCAATTTGCAGTTTCTACCCCAAATTCTCACAGATTTTACTAACTTGTATTTAAAGACGAATCTCCCACAAGTGCAGACGCTCAGGTTGCAATCAATCCTCAATTCTATTTTAAAATTAGGGTTTTGCGCACATTGTAATTGAGGAAAATTAGAGGATTGCATAAATTAGGGTTCTTCGCACAAATTAATTGGGGGAAATTGGGGGATTTCATGAATTAGGGTTCTTCGCACAAATTGATTGGGGGAAATTGGGGGATTTCATGAATTGGGGTTCTTCACACAAATTCTTCTTTTCTCACTTATTTCTCCTTCTCCATGACAGTAATTATTTTGCAGAAAAAACAAAAATTAGGGTTTCAATTTAATAATTTTAAGGGTGGTTGAACATTTTACAGAGAATTTATGAAGAAAGAGGGAGAAGATAGATGATTTTTCAGAGATTTAATGAAGAAATTGAAAGAGGGAAGGGTTTAGTTGAGTGCTATAGAATAGTGAGAGGGTGAAATAGAGAGAACCGGATGGAAAAAAAAAAAAGGGAGGGAAGTAAGTTAGGTAGGGCCCACTAACGGAAAAGCCACCAGATTTATGAAAAGGGTGGGAAAATAAATGCGTTTTTAATTTAAGGGGTGGTAAAATAAAAATAAAATAAAATAAAATAAATTAACGGGTGGTAATTTCAAAATAAGTCTACTATTTGGGTAGTAATTTACAAATTTTTCCTTTATATAATTACTATTTAATCAATAAAATTAGTAGTTTATACCAAGTTACCAACTGGAAAATTTGTGCTAGGCTGAATTTCTCTTACCATCCATTAAGACAAAAAACCTCCTTTCTCACCTCTACGTACACATTATTTCACATCCAAGTTCTGCTAACTAAAATAGACATAGGAAACATCAATCAGCTAAGCTTATCTCAAGGACAGTGTATTCACACAAGGCAAATCTCCACTAGGAGCCTAGCTACTAGCATAATCCCACCTTGTTTGTGTAATACACAGGAAGATAGGTGGTTGTATTCTGAAATAGGGTTCTGGCCCTTTAGAGTGATACTGTTCATTAGCTTAGATAATTATTTGTCAGATATACTAGATGCCCACAAGCCAGTGCTCTGACCTCACAAAAGTCATAATGTCATAAAAGGGATATTAGATGAGCAATGTTGGAAGAGCATAGTGGCATTATCAAAATTAGAATAATACAATGATCTAAACTAAACAAAAACGTAAGAAACACAAGATCTCCAGCTTGGTGCAAGGGATTAACATTTAATCAGCAATTATCTACTTTCAGCTATACCCAAAGTTCCCAAACCTAGGATCATGTCCTGTTCACACTGCTACCTTGGCTCTATAACACCCACCCTCTCTTTTAAAAAAATATCTTAAACAGAATCCAAATTCAATCTCATTATGTTAATAGGGGCACTAGTAAGGTGACAGGCTTTCAAATTTAATTAAAAAGCTATGGATTTATCTTGTTCAAAATTATTCATGGATATGGCATATTGGCATCCTTGCCTCCTTGGGGCATTCATGTATTACTATCTAGGGGTAGGGATGTCAGTGGGGCGGGTCAAGTAGGAGACCCGCCCCATCCCCGCCCCAATGGGGCGGGGATGGGTCTCGGTTTGGCGGGTGGTGGGGCGGGGATGGGGATAAAAATCATACCCGCCATGGGTGATGGGGCGGGGGTGGATTTTAAGTTGTACCCGCCCCATCCCCGCCCGCCCCACCCGCCCCACTTCATACCCGCCCCATCCCCACCTCTTACCCACATCTATATATCTTTTAAAGCAAAATTACATACTTTTATACTATTTATAAAATAATTACTTGAAATACTAGTACAATATTAATCTACTTTGTATGACACTTATATTATAACACAAAAATGTGTGTAGAATGTTTTATTTTATAATTCGTATTAATTATGTAAGACTTTTTATTTGAGATACGGAGATTAGGTGGATCTTGGGTGGGGATTAGGCGGGTCTTTGGTGGGGATAAGGTGGGGATGGATATCCAAGTGGGGGGTGGGGCGGGGATGGTTTTGGAGTTGTACCCGGTGGGGCGGGGATGGTTTTGGAGTTGTACCCGGTGGGGCGGGGATGGGGATGAAAATTGGACCCGCCGCGGGGATGGGGATGGGGATAGGGATGAAAATATTAGGTGGGGATGGGGATGGGAAGGCCAACATCCGCCCCGCCCCGCCCCATTGACATAGGGGATAAAAAATATTTACAGAGGCAAACTGAACTGCCAGATATGACTGAAGAAGTCCTACCCAAAGCGTAAGTCATAAAAGGATATGCACAACCAAAATTGTCAAGAGGATTAATTAGGTCAATGATTTCATGTTCAGGCAAGTCAGTTTCAGCTTAAATTTTGGTCAAAACCATTTTTCAGTTGTCCAACTTCTACAGCAGTTATCTGTATTTCATGTCAAAAAAGTGTTCAACACAACATAAATTTTGGATGGGCTCAGGTTGTATCAGCTTTCAGCTTTGCCAGGTCTCGATTTACAAGCATTAGCAAAGATAATGATAGTACATATGTACATCAAGAGAATTTATACCTGGAAAATCATTTCATCAGGGATGTGAGGAAGCACCTCCCTTACAGTTTCTGCCATGGCAAGTAAGTTTGCAATGCTGTCATTAGCAGGACGGGAGGCATTCCTTCTATGTGCAGTAACACTTGTTGCAGGGAATCTGTGTGCAGCAGGGGGAAATGCTGTACTGGATGTTGTTGCCTGAGAAGAGTTTGTTGGCCAAAGGCTCCACGAAGTATCTTCAAGAGCAGTCTGGGCATAGTTTTCTCCAACAGAAGCAAGGTGTCGCATCATCATCTGGACCCTCCCCAACCCAGCAGACCTAATGGCAGTTGATGGGCCAGCTCCATCAAGACCCTGACTTGGCCAAGGCTGTAACCAACTTGAATCTGCTCCTGCTCCTCTATACCAAAAGCAGACATAATTTTAGAAACATCATGGTAATAAAAGTCGTTAGATGAGAGTTAAGATTTCTATGCTAGTGGTAAAGTCTTCTTCTATTTTCTTCTAAATCTATATTTTTCTTTTAGGTAAGGAGGCCAGAGGTTAGAGATTGTTACACCATGAAAAAGCAATAATAAGATAAGAAATGTGCACTGCATGCAATGCAATTTTTTTGCTGCATTCATGCATATCCATGCTACACAGCAAATTTGGCGGCCTTGCAACCATGGAGCTTCTAGCCGACAAAACAAGGTATATTGCACATTAGCCCCACTACATAGAAAAACATGGCTCCCAAAAATGGAGATATAGAATCTAACAATATGTTGACAGAATCTTAAAGTTAATCTTAAAAGGTCATGCATATTGCAAAGAAATTAAAGAACAAAACAAAGAGCTGTGAAAATCAAACCTCCAAGGATTAACTTCCGGAGAATTTTGGTTTTGGTTAGGGAAAACTCCTACACCTCCAGCATTCACCGGATCAACTCCTGAGCTTAGTTGACGTGCAAGCTGCTCATCACTTGAAACTACTCTAGTATGAGAGCTTGCCTCACTTTCAGATCTTCCAACAAAAAGGGGTTTCCGACAGGTAGGACATGAATAGACCTCATTAAGTCCTTGATCCAACCTAGTATAAAAGAATCACTTTCAGCTCCAGCATCAAACTTTACTAGGCATTAAAAAGGAGAGTAAAATGAGTCTACGAGCCTGGCAATAAACATACCAAGATCTCAAACAAGCAAGATGGAAAAGGTGATTGCAAGGAAGCCTTTTAGCCTTTGCCATTGGTTCCTGTTGATATCCAACGAAGACCATGAGATCATTAAACATTAGCAATAAAGAAGTTCAAATAACTATAAAGTCACAAACAAATGAATTGAAGAAGATGTAGCATGAATGAGAGAAATAGTCAATAGGCAGAAGGGGAAACATTTAGTGAAAGAGGCACTTGCCCTACAGATGGCACATTCATCATCATATGCTTGTATTTCCTTTGTTGTCGCATCAGGAAGTGCCTCGTGAAGTGCACCTAAAGCTATCTTTAATTTGACAAATCCTTTAATACGCTTTACAACAGCACTTAGTAAAGCCTGCAAGCAGCATAGAAAAGAATTATAACGAGTCATGTGCTAAAATTAAAAGTGAGCCATCAAGGACTGATCAAACACATACACGAATGTTCAGGAAAAGGATTGCATCTACAAGATGGAATGTCATGCCATGGAGCCACCAAATTAGCACATAATGACCAAGGGCCATTAAAAGTGTCATCATATCGAGGAAAAACCCCATATTTCGAACAACATTGCTTTTCCATTCCCACAAAGAACCTGCAGGAGTTTTCTCATATAAATAAAAACAAAGCTACAAATATACAATGATGACTTAGGAAAAAATCATCAAATACAGCATAACACAGAGAATTCTTGCTTAAAAGCCAAGATTTAATAGATAATATTCAATAAATAAATAAGAAACCTATATTTCTAAAGTTTACCAGCTTGTATTTGTAGTGAGAGCACTGCTTAGTCAATTTCCAAAATCTTACATTCTTACTACAGAGATTAATCCAACTTCCAGAAAAAGACCAGATCTATGTCTGGCTAAGTGATGTCCCGAGATAGAAGTTGACCCTAAAATCAAAACTCCTTCCACTTCACATTATTCATGCCAACCCACACCTCTTTACATATGGTACCCTCCAAAAAATAGACTAGCTAATAGATTTGTGACATGCCCAAGCACAATTTGACAAATTTAATATTATGATGGATTGATAGTCCATAATTAAGTATTGTGAATATTCGTCCACCTACTTTTAAAACAAATAACAACCTAATGATCAGTCTTTATAATGTTGATTATTTCTATTTTATTATATGTAAAGAACTCTGTACAATTTTTACTCCTTATCTTTCATATACATTTTAATCCTTAGAATATTTTATCCAATGGATCTGATTCATTAAGGCATATATCAGAAAGTAGGTATTGTTCAATTCACATTAGAAATATAAACAAATAATATAGAAATAATAAACTGATAATATGTGATCACATGCATATAAAAGGCTCTTTTTTAGTTACAAACTCTAGTTGCAACTTGATCCTGATCTTTATAAATCCATTTTAACGTTCCAATAGTAAATTTATCCATTTACTTTAATACCAAAATGCATTTACATAGTAAATTTAGGTGGTGCACACTATACTCCAAAATAATTCCTTGTTCTATTTATGGTCTCTCTTCAATTTGTCGTTACTACTAGCTCTTCCACTCTCTCATAAAATCAGATATTTCAAACCACACATATAAAAACTAACCCTTTCACCACCCAGGACAACACCATACATGAAGAATATTGCCAGTAGAGACTTCAATGGAAGAAGTAATAATACCTGCAGTTGTATCAAAAAACTTTGATCTTTGGGAATCAGAAGTCTCTGCAGCAGAATGGTGGAGCCAAATATCCATTAGCTGAAATCCATGTACCACAATAGCCTGAAGATATATATATCATGCAACACAAACTTGTAAATAAGTGTCATGCTTTAATAAAGGTTGAATGAATAGATAAATTTGAATCATGAAACAACATACCTGCAGTGTCTCAAAAGCTATGCTGAGGGGCTCAAAGAACAACAACCAATAAGTGGACGAAACCAGAGGTCCAGATACAGCCGCACAAAACCATATCCTATAAAACACACATGACACTTAGAGACAAGATTTTCCAAAATTTAAAGACATAACCATTTCTACTACATGACAAACTACTATATATTACAGTATAATGATGGTCTTTGACACAATACACCCCATGGATTCAGCAGTTATGCCTACACTACAACTGAAAGGATGTGGTCATCAGCTCCATAATATTATTTTCAGGACACTGAATCATGTTATCTTGAATAGATGCACACCAGATGCATACAAAACTACTAGACAAATCTCGTGAATTGACCCTGAATGCATCAATATAGAAAGGGGGTTTCTCGTTATTATGAAAAATGACAGCTTTTTAATGAGCAAAAGCATCACCATATAAAAATGAATTAAGGTGTGCAGGGGATAGTATACTTTAAGAGGATTCGGAATTTCGGAGAATACAATTCTAATCAAAGAGAATCATTGCAACAAAGAAAAAAGCTATTCGATAACCTATACAGAGAAGAAAGGTGAAGGTTCATTGCACATTGGACCCTGGATAAAACTTATCCCCCTCCCCAACCCCCACCCCCACCCCCCTCATCCCAAACAATTCAATAGTGTATAATAATCCTTAAAACAATGACTGCATACTATAAATGGTTCTGTAACCACTCTATGACAAGACATATGAAACTGGCAAAAAAAATCAACCCACCCCCCCAAAAAAAGAAAAAAAAAATATAAATATAAGTAAAATAACCAGGTTGACATTGACTACATTAGTGACAATAATTGTGGCTCTATCTCAGAGCAATAGTTATTTATGAAGAAAATATTTGTTTTTGGCTAACATGTAGAGAGAGAACCACCAAGTACGCTTATTTTCTCAATTATTTGTCAAGCAAAGAACCCCAAATCCAAAGTTCAGTAACAACAAAATAAGATATAGAGCATAACAGAATACACAACGCTAGAGATAAAGTCAAGAAATACCATAGACAGTCAAAGGCCAAAACTAGCAATAGTGCTGAATATACACGGAAATATGTCCAAAGTGTAGCAGAAGGAGATGCATTCAAACGTTCAAGACGATCTCTTGCCAAAGCTTGAAACATCTACATAAGAGTCAAAGAAAGTCAAATACAGTCAGAAGAAACAATTAACACCCACATAAAGTAGATAGATTGATGAAAGTATTTGACAAACCTTCAGGAAACAAAGGACGGTCAACCATGTCATCCACAGGGTGGCTTGAATTATTGTTGGAGGAATGATTAATGGAAGAAATGTTCCCTGGAATCATTAAAAAATCAATTACAAGGGAATAATGGGAATTGGCAGCAAAGATTCAAGGATCAATAGCTCTTTTTACCACAAGAAATTCCATTAATGTACTTCAAAAGGAAAGTTTAGAGGCAGTGGGATTAATGATGTTCGGAAAAAGGTCTTTCACCAACCATGTTTTCATGCTACACAAAATTTTGACCAATGACAAGGATGTAAACCTCTGATAATCAAAGTAACCAACTCTTCAAGAAGAGATACATTATTTTTAGCTAAAGGAACAAATAACAAATATGACACAGACACTTAAAGTCTTACAGAAAAGCAATTAGCCAATCAAGTACGACTTGTTTGGGCCCTACTTGTTCTTACAGATTCGGTGGATTTCAGCTTTCTATATAAATCTTATTTTATATATTAAAGCCTTGAGCATAGCAGAAGCTATATATTACAATGTCGCCTAGTCAAATTAATGCAAGGCCATCCTTAAGGGCCATGGCAAATCTCTAGACTTGATTGCAAAGTGACCATGACTCCAAAATCATCTGTACTTGCCTTTTCCTCAAAACTTTAGCTGTTTAGATTTTTCTTTTAGCAGAATAACATAAAGATACTCTTTAACTCGTCTCCCTCCATTAAACAACCCCCCAAACCTTTGTCACAAAAAGGCTAAAATAGCAATTAGAATCGCTGATAGTGACAGTGAACAGCTCAAATCAACTGTAGTATTACCTTGTAGATAACATAATTGACCAGCCTTTCCACTAACTTTCGTGTTTCAGGGGCATATAGTTCTCCAAAAAATATAGTCTGCATTGAGAGAGATAGATATGGAAAAAAGCATTAAACAATCAGCCAGATCAAATGGATGATGATAGCATTATATAATCAGCCAGATCTAACCAGACAGCATAATGGCATGGCCTCAAATATGCTATATTAAGATATTACATTGGGTGAGCCACTTTCAATCGTTTACCCCCAGGCACATGCAAATGTATGATTTTACATTAGTCATAAGAAAAAGCACGTGCTCAATGTATTCAATCTATCTAATCTAGTCACTTAAATAGCTTGATAACTTCTGCTCAAAGTGATTTCACAAGTGATAGTGGGTTTATCAGCATGAATACATGTGTCTCATTTAGTCATTTTTTTGGTCTAGAGGTTTCACTAAATATAAGATCTAGAAAATTGATTTGACAAAAACCAAAGAAGACATGAGAGATGTGACACCATAAGAGATTAATTTAGAATTCATGGCTTTTTCTCAGGAATACTAGGCTCTTAAGTAATTCTTCAATCAATCAATCAAAGCCTTAATTCCATAATTGGGTCGGCTACATAAACCAAAAGTGATTATTCCGATACAGAAAATAAAATTAGTAAAAATGACTCTTGGAGTCCTAGTTCTCTCATAATCACAATAGGTGTTTGGTACATCTTGGCAATTTTCAAGTGAGACAGGTAGTAAATTAAAATGGCTTTAATCAACCCATATTCCTTTAAAAGCTGCCTCATTTTCATCATATCCTATTTAATGTCACCACGTCTCAACTCTCACAATACATAGTTGATACATACGTATAGCTTGTTAAACTTAAGTGTGGTGTAGATTTGTAGCATGTCAATCAAAATTTTAACATTACCATGTCACAATCTTAGATGGTATGCCACCAAAAATTTGACCACACACCTTTGATCTACATGTCTTGTTAATGGCAGTTAGTCATACAAGGGAAAATATAATTCTCTATCTTAGACAAACTAGATGTGTAGTTATACATAATAACCCTCCAAAGGTCAAGTCAGTACATCAGTTTAAAAGTATCAAAAAACCAATCAAATTATTTCATGTGTTGGATGCTAAATTATGCCATTTCTCAAATAAGATAGATTTAGGGGGTTTTGGTTCAATAAAGGATTAAAGGGAGAGGGAATGAGCCTAACAAAGGGAAACAAGGTGAATAGAATTTTTTTTCTTTTCTTTATAAAAAAAAAACCTACATTTTCATAGTTGTTTGTTTTAAATAACAAAAGGAAATCCTCAAAGTCACTAACAACCATTTACCACACCCCAATTTAGAAAATAACTACCATACAACTACCACACCGCTAGCGCACCTTACCTCCCGAAGTTGCTGCCTCAGCCATTGCACCCCTCCCCTAGTGCCACCACTGCTACTCCTTTATTCTCTCTCTTTTTCTTTTTGAATAATCTTCTAAATCTAGTTGCTTGGTGGTTGTTTTTGGATGGTTGGGTAATTTTCTTATAATTATGGTTGTTTTTGAGGATGAATAGGGTACTGTTTGTGGTGGATGAAGTGAATTTCATGGTGGTGGGGCTAATTTCGGGTGTGCGCGGTGGTTAGGGTGGCTTTGTGGTGGGTAAGGGGTTGAATTTCGAATGGTTAGAGTTAGGACGTAGTGGTGGTGGTGAGTTCAGTCTAGGAATGTTGGACTATGGTGGGTTCAGTCCAGGTGGGGTGGTGGTAGCAGTGGTGGTGGTGGCGATCCGATCTAGGATGGAAGGTGGTGGTCAGAATTGTGGTGGGTCCAGTAAAGGATGGTGGTGGTTGACTGGTAATGGTGGTGTTGATAGTAATGTAGGAAGCTTGAGGAAAGGGAATAGAAAAACCTTTTTTTTTTAGTGTGTGTGGGGGAGGGCAGATCAAAGTAGAAGACATTAGGGGAATGAAGAGGGTAAAGGGAATGATTGAAATGTCCTACCAAACAACAAGTAAGGGGATGAGCCATTTTGATTCCCTTACCCTTAATTAAAATCCCCAAACCAAACACCCCTTAACTTAGCAAAAACCGTGAATATTAAAGTTCCTATGCTTAAATGAGCAAAACTAATCTCCCCAAACCCATCTCCATATAAATCAAACTTCTCTAATAAGTTAAATGGTTTTATTATTGAACCATTAAATCAAAAAAAATGTTACTCCATTAGACAATATCTAAGAATATTGGTGTAATAGATATTGTGTCTTTCAAAATTGTGAAACATAAACAAATTTTTTACTATAAAAGCTATGGATGACTAGGAAATTTTGTAGCAGAAAACACAAAATCAGTTCCTTAATCTACCGCGATCAGGTAATATCACATGTGCACATTTCAGAATATGATAACATTATGCAAAATGCCATAAATAAGTCAATCCCACACAACAAAACAAAATAAATGTAGTGCAATGAAATTACTTTACCTTAATACTCAAAATAAATAACACAAATGCATTGATCAAACATATTGCCAGCAACGTAATGGTGGCATGAGAACGCAATAGGAGCTCGATTATATGACTAGCATTCTCTGAGTAAAGGGTATCGCTGCCAATAAGTCCATCCGCCTTGAATTTTTCGAGCGATATTTCTGTCCAGCACTGCAGACCTATCATGCTGACCACAGTACATGCCGCCGAAATTGCTAGATAGCGAACACCCATTGCTAGCAATTACTTTATTATCTTGAATATAACAGAACTCCCCCAATTTCATTAGAACAACATCAACATAACTCTTTATTCCGCATAATTATTCGCCAAGTCTTTGTAAACAGAAACTAATACTAACAAGCAATAACACTTCTTGATTCCGATTTCGACAATTTTAATCAGCAAAAGACTATCCTATGATCCTGCAACACATAATGAGAGCCAAATACACAGGTGATTAGGGTATAATCTGCTAATAATCCTTGTAAATTTCACTAACATGTCAAATTCTACCGTATGCTTATTCATTCTCTTTCATCCAGCTCAAAATCCAAAATTAACCACTAAATTTAAATAAACAGCTAAGGAATTCAAACATGCACAAATGCACATCAACAGAATTTAAGCAACTGTAACTTCTACAACACATAATTTCACTTTTCTGAAGAAATAAAATAAAAATAGCAAATCAGATGTTCAAATTCGCATGAAATTAAACAAAATCATTACCCTAATTTTCGTCAGAACTACAGAAAACCGAAAATTGAGTCAACAATATCACAATTGAATACAAATTAATCTACAATTCAATCAATCAAATTCGACAAAAAAATCAATTCAATAAAATTGAAACAATCGATCTAAAAAGTGAACAAACCTTCGATCCAATGGCTAGGTCAAGCCCAAAATCTTGATTTAGGAGAGAGAAAATTAGGATTGATATGAGAGAGAAAGATGAGAGAGATTGGGGACAGCTTTTCGAGGAAAAAAGCAAAAGTGAAATTTTGTTGTTCGAAGTGAAAGGATATTTTAATTATTTTTTAATTTAATTTTTATTAATTTAATATTTTTTTTGATGAAATAATGGGAGTCAATGAATCCGTTGACTGATTAAAACATCGTCGTTTGATACCTGCCTTGCTTATTTGATCTAGAATCTGATTAAAGTTGACCTTATTTGGCTTATAATCTTAATTCACTGTCTTTATAATTTGATGGATTTGATATGATTTGATGTACTATACCAACTAACCTTGCGTAATTGTATGTTTTTTTAGCCACTTGATATAGTAATGATGATGATAAAATTATGGTTTTTTTTTTGGAAAATTTGTCAAAAACAACCTTTTAAAGTGTTTATTTTATCAAAAACAACCTTTTAAATTTTTTTTTGCAACTTCAGACCACATTAAAAAAAATTTTTATCAAAGACAACCTAATGCTAGTTTTCGGCGTTGACTCTATTTTTCTGATGTTGACCACGAGTGTGTGAGGCACGTGACTTCATATATTGCTAATTATACCCCTTTCCCCTCCAATTAACTCATATTAAAACCCTTCAAAGTGACAAATTACTTTGAGAGAGGAGGGGATTTAGTACGAGTGAATTGAAGGGAAAGGGGTGTAATTAGCAATATATGAGGTCACATGCCTCATACACTCGTTGTCAACATCGGAAAAATAGAGTCAATGCCGAAAACTAGCATTAGGTTGTCTTTGATAAAAATGAAATATAATGTGGTCTGAATTTGTAAAAAAATATTTAAAAGGTTGTTTTTAATAAAGTGAACACTTTAAAAGGTTGTTTCTAACAAATTTTCCTTTTTTTTTTTTTTTTACAATTAACACTATTTATGGCAAGATTCAATAAAAAAATGGCTATATGGTACTTAATATTCATCTGAAATAAACATTAAACAGCTCGTAGCAAACTCGAAAAGATTGCCTGGAATCAAGAAATGCCAATAGTTGGCGACTTGGCGCTAACTCAAGGCTAAAATAGACCTTACCTCACGATCAACAAACTAAGGGCCTGTTCTCTTACGTTGAAATCCAGTTTAGTTCAGTTCAGCTCAATTCAGTTCAGCTCCTAATTTCCTCCTCTTATAAATTATTCATTTCAGTTAAGTTCAGTTCAGTTCAGCTGAGTTCAGTTCAGTTCAGCTGAGTTCAATCAATGAGAACAGGCCCTAAAGTTCTCTAAAGAAATTCAAAAACAAGCGTATATTCTCAACTTAAATGTTTTTATCTAATCATTTACGAGTATAATTGTTGATCGTTACAGCGATATCTATATCTATATCTATATCTATACTTAGTATTTAAAAACACAAATCATCTTCCCCATCAAGCCACATGTTAATTCTATTTTTCACCAATGCCACATGTCACCTCATTTAACTTTTCTTTTTTTTTTTTTCCTAATCCCCTCTCTCATTTTTTTTTTTATAAAAGAAAAAAAATTTAATTAAATACATGTATCATGTATGAATGTTGTTTGCATGGTTCACTTTCCCCCAACTTAATATCTTCTACAATTATATTCAATTTTCACCCTTCTTCTCCTTTATTAATTATTCATTTTCCAATAAAATATATTATAAAATAAAAATTTATATTGTATACCTATAAACAACCCATGCAGGCGTGCATTGCACGGGCCAGAAGACTAGTTTAATGAAAAACATATTACAAATGAAGATATGTGAAAAGCTTTTAAATTTGAAAAATAAAGAATAATAATACTAATAATAAAATGGCTAAAAGGAAAGTAGGCGCATAACTTAATTAAGTATATCCCTGCTTCTAAAATTGTTAACTTGTTGATAATGTGCGCCATATACTATTTTAATTTAAAATATAAGGCATTTGTTATTCGAAATATATACAAAAAAAAAAAAAAAAAAAAAAAGGAACAATCCGTAGTAAGATTGTTTATATAATTACACTCCTAATTTTGCAAAAAAAAAAAAAAAAAAAAAAAAATAGGGAAAACTTTTTTGACGCTTATTTATAATGTGTTAATTAATAAGTTTATGATTATTATAAGCTATGTTCACTAAACAATTACTTCAAGGTTATTCTTTGACTAGCCTAAATATACGTAGTATAAGTTATTCTTTGGAGCTCTAATAAGTTCAGCCAATGAGAACAGACCCTTAGTACAATGCTTTTTCTTAGCCTAATTGAGGATTAATGCCTTGTTTTTCAGGTTTTCTCAGCTCTTGTGTGCAATGGAGCAGAGTCACAAGCATGATATATGTCGCAAAACAATTTTAATAAATTCCTTGTAGGCACACTATATACAATATACAATCTATAGTCTCTGTAGAGACAGAGTATATTATTGTTTTCACTTTTTGAGATCAGGAGTAAAGGTCTGTTCTCATTGACTGAACTCAGCTGAACTGTGCTAAGCTGAACTGAAATGAAAATTTTATAAGAGAAGGAAATTAGGAGCGGAGCGGAGCTGAACTGAACTGAATGAATTGAATTTCAACATATGAGAACAGGCCCTAAGCCAATTATAGAGACTATCTGCCTAAGAAGACGAGTTGCCTTGTCAGTTTGCAGCCAAAACTGATTCAATACTACAAAAATCGCCAATTATAGAGACTATCTGCCTAAGAAGACGAGTTGCCTTGTCAGTTTGCAGCCAAAACTGATTCAATACTACAAAAATCGCCAATTATAGAGACTATCTGCCTAAGAAGACGAGTTGCCTTGTCAGTTTGCAGCCAAAACTGATTCAATACTACAAAAATCAGAACTGCGCATACTGAGAAAGAGAAAAAATTACATACACAGGCACTGGCAATCCCAACAATCAAAAGACCCCACAATATCTTAAAAGAACCCACAATATCAAGTAAACAAGCCAAATATGGTAATAAAGCAAAGGCCAGCAACAGAACTATTACCATAGGCCAGCAACAGAACTCAGGTTCATCCATCGTACCATTATCACCAAAGAGAACAAATCTCATACTCTCCAAACAATGCCAGCAACCCAAAACAGCACCTTCACAATCACAAATCTTCATGTAATAAAGAGAAAGAAACCCCTTCCCCATCACAATTTTAAGCCAGGTGATAGTGTGACAGCAATCAGCAGTACTTCGAAGCCAAAATCAAGCAGCAAGTTCATGCTTCGTTTTTACTTCAGACCATTCCTTCTCTTCAGCTTCAATCTCAACACCCTTAAAGCCCACTGGAGCACATTATTATAATTAAATCTTCTACAAGATAATGAAATTAAATATTCCATGTCATACTCAAGATTTTATACTATTTTGCAATCATAGTGCAAAACACTGAAACAGTAAAGAGAGTTCATATAATACATCGAAGTATCAAACAATGAGTGCTACCTTGATGCAAAGAGGGAAGAGTGGCAACAGAATTAGATCATCAGGAAAACAAAGCATAATGCAAGGTCACCCTCATAGAATGTACAACACTACAAATAAGGAGAACTGATAGAAAAAAGGATTTATTGGAACGCACCTCAACATGGGATACCTCTGAGCTAATATCCATTCCATTTTGTTCTTCACGAGCTCCAATAAAGATCGTTTCATTATACCTGAAAAAAGAGGCAAAAGGGTCAGATTGCATATAATTCATTACAGATAGCAAATAGATTTACAACCAGCTGATTTTCTACCAGATAGCACAAACTATATTGCATGTTTGGATCACAATTGCCCAATATAAAGTCCAGAAGAATCGGCATTTACTTACTGGACTCAGACTCTACATCAACTATTGTTAATGATGATTCCTACTGCATGAACACCAAGCCTCTTACCCAACCAAACCTTAAAGCTGTAGGTGCCTAAGGAGGATCAAGGTTATCTCCATAATCATATTTTTCTCTCCTACCTTCCTATTTCATTAAATAAATGATTCATTTTTTTTTTCTTACAGCAGTCCAGAAGAAAAATGGCTACATACATGGTTGAGTCGTGCAACAGTGGTGCAGCTTCATAGGCGGCTTATTTCAACATCATAGTCTTTGCTCTAGAAGTTCCTCAGTCTGTTCTCTGCCCTCGACTATAAACAACATATAGTAACTGAGATGAAAAATCAGGGCCAGCCTGTTGAGGCACCTACTGTTACTGCTAAATGCAGACCTGAAAAAGTTGTGATAGAAATATCAGTTAACTGATTTTTCTATAACGCCGTTTTCAGGCCAGCATTTAGCAGTAACAGTTTAGGGTTCCCCTCTCCTCCATTGTGTAAATAATCGAGTATAGGCCTAATATGAACTTGTTAGGCCTATGAATTAGTATTACTATTACCTGACTATTATTCCAAAATTTAAACAAATAAAAGCTGTTAAATTAAATTAATAAACTTAAAAATCAGTTCTGACACGTACTTATAGAGAGACACCAAAGTCAAATAATGGTCGCAAAATTCAGTTTTCGACAAAATAGGCATCAAATCAATACAGTTTACTACTATTTCAATCTAAAGAGGCGGGTAATGATTGATGTACCTGTGTCATATATGGAGCAAACACCATAGCAATGTTGTGAACATAGCAATGTTGTGAACATTCATTTTATTGTACTGTTCTTCTCGAACAACATCAGCCATCAATTTGATGGCCTAATCAAGAAGAGAAATCTCCTTGGATGGAAGCATCCTCACAAGCTCAACACAATCATCTTCAGTTTGGCACTGCATCTGGAATAGTCTGCAAATTGTGTAATTGACAGTAATGCATGTGCATCTTCTGCTCAGCAAGATAAAATATCACATGCTCACCAGAGGACCACCCTGATTTTGATGAAAACAGAGCAAGGAAATGTACAAGAAAAGGCAGCACATTGATAAGATAAATCTAATGTAAAAAGACCAGCAAAGCTAGAATACATTCACTTGTAAGTAAAGAAACTTGCAGCGCTAAAGTGCACAATAATATCAATTTTCATAAACTGCTACCTTGAAACAAAAGATCATGTGCAATGCGTTCCCAAGGCAATGATACAGACATTAAAGAGCAGTTAAGAGGAAACAACTTATCATCTGAATTTTTTGAAGCTGCTGTATAAGCCTGTTAAGAGCAACAGATGCAGCTCTCCGGACAATTGTAGCAAAACCAAATCCACTTTTTGAATCAACAGACAACAGGTGATGAAGGCACTGATGAATGCTGGCTTTGGTCTGGTTAAACAAGAAAATTTAAAGACACGTTTTTAACATTTGTCAAGGGACAAAGAGAAACTGATACAATGTATAAACAGATTCGGGCTATACATGCCGGCCTAGCCTCCCCTCGATTCCACCACTGCCTCAAAACCATTCAACTCGAGAAAAACAGGTGCAATAGCTCAGAGAAGATAATTATACATCCGTTTGTACCTGTAGTATACTATATAATGTGCATCTACTGTAGAATTTGTGTGGAAATGAAAAAGAGTTGATTAAAAAAGGGTATAATTAAACAGTTGGGAAAATTGTCTTACATATTGAAAATAAACAAAAATAATCAAGCACAAATAACAGAAATCCAATTATTAACCAACAAAATTTGGAATGACTTGGTAAAGGTCTGAAGGACCAGAAAAGACCTAACGTCGATCAGTTTTACCAGTGGAGCGCTTCCCAGAGAAAAGATGTTTAGGTTTGAGATTAGGAATGACTCTATCTCCTTCTCCCTTACGAGCATCTTTGTTCCTTTTGTTGACAGATTTCTTGGCAAGTTTAATGGCTTTGCCCTTCTGGAGCGAGTCCTTGAATCCTTCTCCTGGTACAAGTTCACCAAGTGGTGGTCGTGATCTGGACCTAGACCTGGATTGAGATGCAGAACGTAGTTTCTTGTTGGATTGCTCAATATCCATATCCATAGCATCACCTTCTCCCATATCTGATGACCTCTGCCTCTTCCGACCCCTTGACTTGCTACGAGCTCTGTCAATTGCTGCAGAAGGGTCGATTCCCAGTTTTGTTAATTGCCTTCCCATTCTCTTGGTTGTAAACTTCCTATCCTTATCAAACTTCCTCGGCACAATAGGTCTGCTCCTAGCAGTGCTCTTTTTCAACCTGTGTTCTCCAATAAGCAAGCCTTTCTTTTTCCTGATTTCGGCCAGTGCCTCTTTCTCTTCTGCTGTCAGCTCTTCACCGTCCATCTCAAAGTCTTCCTCAGACTCATCTGCTTCTCTCTCCAACTCTTCAAGCCTATGCAGGATATCAGGATCAATAAAGTCATAAACATTGTGACCATCAAGAAATTCAGGCATAATGTCTTCTTTCCATTCATCATCTGCCAAGATATAATGCTTCTTCAAGCTAGCAGAGTAAACACCAGCACCACCATTCTCAACCTCTAACTGCCTTTCAGTTATTCTTTGTTCTTTCTCCGTAGCTGCTTCCTTGGCCTTGGCTTCAATAACCCCAAGAGGTATGCAAGGTGGTCTTTCCTTCTGGTCTCGGAGCTTTGGAACAGCCACATGGAAACGGTTCAAGCAATCATTTATCTTCTTAGACTTCATCTTCAGTTCAACCCTCTGATCCAACAGCCTGTCACAAGCCGCACTCTTCACTGAAATAACCCCTTCTTCAGTCAGAGTACTCATGGTTAGAAGAACTCCCTCTTCAGTAGCCTCACCTACCACTGTTTTCAAAGCCTCAGCTTTCATTTCCATGACCAGCTTCTTGTCTTCCTCGGGAATATTATCAAATGACACCAAATCGGTCTTGTTGCACACTATGATCAAAGGCTTATTCATGAAAAGAGACTTGATACTGTGAAAGAGTGCAGCTTGCTGGGCAATAGTATAACCACATGATCCGGAAATGTCCAAAAAGAAGAGGACTGCAGCTCGGAGATGTGCAAGAGCAGTGATACTGCACATCTCAATAATATTCCTATCTTCAAATGGTCGGTCCAGAATCCCAGGGGTATCAATCACTTGATACCTCAAATACTTGTAATCTGTATGACCCACAAAGAGCGACTTAGTTGTAAATGCATAGGGCTGCACATCTACATCAGCCTTCGTAATCTTGTTCATGAACGAACTCTTCCCCACATTGGGATAACCACAAATTAAAATCGTTCTTGTGTTTGGGTCAATAGAAGGCAACCTTGCCATGTGCTTCCTAACTTGTTCAAGATAAGCCAAACTATGGCTAATTCGTTTCATCACAGTGCACATTCGACCAAGAGCAGCAACTTTCAGACACTTACATCTGTACAACGAATCACCATAATTCAACAGCTTAACATAATCCTTAGAAATCTTCGAAATCAAATTCCTAGCAGTATTCACTTGCCCAAGGGCAAGCTTGTAATGATCCTTGTTGTAAAGAACATGGAGAAGATCCCCGTAAAAAGGGTGGATATCGTCGAGCCTAGGGAACTCATCAATAATAGCAGACAACTTTTCCTGAAAATTCTGTTGTGTGTATTTTACTTTCCTCTTGTAAAACTCCCTAAGACGAGAGATTGAATAGCCTTTGTGGACAACCGTTGGGGTTTGTCGTTGCGTTCTCGATAGAACAATGTCTATCATTTCTTTCCCATTTGGTACCACAGTTATCTTCTTTAGATTATACTGCACCATTGTTACAACCTGAACAGAAATTTATAATCAAAAAAATTATGTTTGTAAATTCATGAAATTGTCACAATAAAGTAGAAAAACAATCAAATCATACATGAAAATCGATAATTCCATTGTTACAACCTTTTAATCAACCTAAACAGAAATCTATAATCATGTAAACTATGCATGTAAATTCATAAATTTGTCACTATAAAATAGAAAAACAATCAAATCATACATGAATATCGAAAATTCCATTGTTACAACCTTCTAATCAACCCTGAACAGAAATTTATAATCATATAAACTATGTACGTAAATTCATGAATTTGTCACTATAAAGTTCAAAACTAACAAACAAATCATACATGAAAATCGAAAATTCGTTCAAATTAAAACAAACAACGCGATCACAACTACACTACAAATTAAAAGCTACGAAATTCAATTACTACGCAATTACACCATGAGAATTGTACAAAAATAAGGGAAATTTAGAATGGTATAGTTCAATACTATACTAACAATTATATGAACGATAAACCCTAGATTGTGAAATTGAAATTCGATGCTTAAAAAAAAAAAAAAAAAAAAAAAAAAAAACCTCAGAAAACTCGGAAGGTGCTTCAATGGAGAATTACGGTTGAATGGAGGAGAGACAAAGGGGTAAATAATTTGTCACAGGGTTTTGTGTGTTTTAGGATGGACGGCTAGGATGTGGGGTAGATTGAAGGAGGGAGATGGACGGCTAAGATGTGTTGTGAGTTTGATGTAAAAAAAATTGTAAATTAAGGGTAATAGGGTAATTTTATCTGATAAATATTAAAGGGTAGTAAAATACGAGGGTAAAAATAAAAGAAAATGTTTTGATTTTCATTTTTAAGAGTGAAGCACAAGAAAGCGGCAAATCAGTGTTGATCAATCTTTCTGCTCTCTCTCGATTTCATCGCTTGCCTCTCAATAATAAGGTAAATTTGTTTTTTTTGATTGTAAATCAACTTTTAATTTCCTAAGATTTTGAATTTCTAATTAGAATGTAGTGTTTCAATCTGTCGATTGTTTTTTGTTCCATATATTTCATGAATTTAATCCTGCAATTCGATGTTTTTGATTGATTGAATAATTCTTAAGGTTTAATTGATTAGAAATTGTGTTTTAATTTTGCTTACTGGTTCGATTATCGCATTTGGGGGTTTAATACACTGTTTTTGATCCAGAAACTATCCCCAAAATTAGGGCTTTTGCTTAGTGTTCTGTTGATTACTTTAAATTTTTGTCAGGGGTTGTTAGAATTTGAGCACAAATTAAACTAATTTTAATCCAAAATTAGGGTTTAATGTGTGTGCAAAATCTGGTTTTGAAGTGACTATTATGTAAAATATAGCCTCCTGAGTGTAAATAACAGCTGAAGTTGAAAAGGGTAAAAGAAATTTTTTTTACCCAGCTTACAGTTTCAAGCTTAAGTCTTTCGAATGTAGGGTTCAACTAGCTTATATCGTGATACAGATGGTTGAGGACTTGATGAAGGAGGGGTTAGATTTTTGGTATCTGTTTTATGTTATATATGAGCTTCCAAGAGCATTTACTATTTTGTAGATTCTTTAATTGGATGGAAGAATGTTATTATCGTCGCGATTTGGCAATGTTGCATGTTTTGGTACTATTAGTTGGCATTTTTAAAGGATGGTATAGGCTTATATGGATTTAATGATAACTTTACGCTGTGGTGGGCTATATGTGGAGAGTATTCTTTGTCAGGAGGGGGTGATGAAGAAGTTAATGGAAGATTATATTTGCATCAGATTTGTTTACTTAGTTGATAGCATGTTCTGATTGCTTTGGGTAGTTGTAAGTTGGTCTATGATGGTTGGTGCTTGGAGTTGAAAAGAGGACGATGAAAGATTTTACGAATATGAGTTTTGGAGCAGCAGAGCTTGTCAATATATACGGCATTTACCAAGTTTAATTGGAATTTGGGTGTTAAATACATATTGCATAATTGAATACAACATCTATGCCCCAACTGTACCTTTTGTTTGATCACATTAGACGTTAAATTAGATTTTTTTTCAATACATTTCGCAATTTTGAATACAAATATTGACATTGAATGGAATTGTATATTAAGGTTGTTATAATCGTAAGAACTTTTGAAAGTTTGCACTGATCCCCTCTTTCGTCTTGGGTTCAGATAGTTGACTACACCTAATCAAGATGTTTCTCACCAGGTAAATTTAATCTCTGTCTACGAATCTATTGTTGGATGGTGTAAAAGTTTCCAAATATATGCCTTGAACAATTTTTATGATAAGACTTATGCTGACACTTTTCTGTCGTGTGCTTTGAATTAAGGACTGAGTATGACAGAGGAGTCAATACATTCTCACCTGAAGGTCGGTTGTTTCAGGTTGAGTATGCTATTGAGGCTATCAAGGTATACTGTTCATTTTTACAGCTCTCGTTAGCTTGCTATGTCCTATGTGTGATACTTTATTTTACTTTGGATTTTTTTATTTTTTTTGGGGGGGGGGGGGGTGTTATAGTGGATTTTAAGAGCTAACTTGGAAACTCCATTGTCTTGCCAAAATGCAGCTGGGTTCTACTGCGATTGGGATAAAGACCAAGGAAGGTGTTGTGCTTGTTGTGGAAAAACGTATCACATCTCCATTGCTGGTATCTATTCCCTCTGAAATTAGCACCTCTTCCTTTTCTAGCTGTCTGAATTTATACCAAATTGGTCAACTTTGCTCTTTTTATCATTTGATAGCTAGTCCCTTGCACTGCTTTAATTTCTTAATAATTTCTGATAAACATTTGGTCAAATGGTATTTTAATGTGTGAGTTTCATTGGTACAAACATTTTAAGGCTGGCCTTTAGCCTTCTGATTCTGGGAGCAAGTCGAGCAACCTTATGTTATGGTCCCATTAATTTTTGTACTGTTCCAAATTTTACAAGGAAACTGCATTCGTTCTTATGATATCTGCATCACATGTAGAGTTGAGAATCTCAACTTGGCTCTCTAGAAAATTGTTCTTGGCTCATGAAAATGGTAAGTGTATGGTGATGATAAATTTCATCAACCTTTTGAGGCAGAACCACCAAGTGTAGTTGTAAACTTCACACATGCTATATTTTATAATCTATTCAGTTTTTTTTGCATGGTACTCAAAATACTACCTCAAATCTTTGTTTCTTCTCTCTTAGGAGCCTAGCAGTGTAGAAAAAATCATGGAAATTGACGACCATATAGGATGTGCCATGAGTGGATTGATTGCTGATGCTCGCACACTTGTTGAACATGCACGAGTGGAGACCCAGGTACTTTTGAAGCATCATGTTGTTACTATAATTTGGCTTTGCAAATTATTGTTGTATGGAGTGACTGATTTCTTTTTATTCTGGTTGTTCTTGGTGTCAACTCAATATGCAACAGAATCATAGGTTCTCTTACGGTGAACCAATGACTGTTGAGTCAACTACACAGGCTTTATGTGATTTAGCTCTTCGTTTTGGGGAAGGAGACGAAGAGTCGATGGTAAGTAAAAGACAGAGGGAGGATCTTGTTCAAAACATGCAAAACTCTATGTTTTCGATAGATTATGTGGGTTATCTTCAGCCAAAATTGAAACCCACATTATTTACCTTATACATAGAGATTTACATGTAAACCTATGTTTTTCTTGCTGTAGAGTGTAGATAGCTCCCACCCTCTCATAGTGGTTTGATTTACGGAGTTTTAAGTTTTCATATAAAGAGTTGAGTTTCCAACTACCTAAACATTTAATGGTCACTCATCTGTTTATAATGGATTGTGTGTTTGTGCAGTCTCGCCCTTTTGGTGTATCTCTGCTCATTGCGGGTCATGATGAAAACGGACCAAGCTTGTAAGTCAAAATTTGTTGGAATTTAATAAGCTCCAACCTTTTCCTAAATGCCAATCTCATAGAACTTCACTTTGCCTATAATCTGGTGACTTTAGGGGGTTGTCTATCTGGATTTTAAACATACTGCTCATCTCTGTATGTAGGTATCATACAGATCCTTCTGGTACATTCTGGCAATGTAGTGCAAAGGCTATTGGTTCTGGTTCTGAAGGTGCAGATAGTTCCTTGCAGGAGCAATATCGAAAGGTATATATCCCTGTTTATATGTATGCCAGATTTGATTATCTTGATTCTTTGCCGGTATTGAATATTCACAAAACACGATATAAATATACAAATTCGTTGAAGAGAAAAATGTGACTATAAGTATGAAGAATTTTGAAGTTACAAGCAGGCATCATCCTGTAAATCTGTAAGATCACTAAAAAAGCCTGAACAGAGTGTCTTATGTATAGCAACGAGAGAATCTTGCAAGTGTAATTAGAAGAATTTTTGTTTGAAATTCTCTCCTTTCTTTCAGTTCATAGATCCACCAGAAAAGGCATGCCACTGTAAAAACCTTCCCATCCTTTTCCCTGTCAGGATTGACTTGTGAGAAATGCCAAGGCTTGAGCTGGGAGTCTCTTTGTTTCCATTGACTATTGGGAACTTTACGCCACCGAAGGTTGGCTGATTGGGAAGCTGTATAATGAGGAAGGGAATTAAAGCAGCGAAGAGTCTAGACTTGTAGAGTGTAGAAAAAAGGTCTTCTTGCCTAAATGCTTCTTCTCACTTTTGAGCTTCTACTTGCTTAATTCAGGAAAAAAAAAAAGGGGGGGGGGGGGGGGGGTTTGAATCACTCTTATGTCAAAGGGTATGTGATTCCTTGGGATCTCCTAAGCTACTTCTTCTCCTTTGATATATGATCAGAAATCCTTTTTTAAGAACGGATGATTCCTCCTTCCTGGGTTGGCATACTGATATACTAGGTCTTGAGTGGCATCAAAAGGAGCAAGGCAAACCACCCCTTTTTACGATATTTCATGTCCAGTAAATCTAGTTTGGAATAATTAATCTTCTGTAGCCACAAAACCCTTATAAAAGCTAGGCATGCATTTCTCTGAAGGAACTTCCTCCCTTTTTATCCTTCCACAACATACTTAGGTAACTGCATAGCCATAATAGAATTAATAAGCAAACTGAACCATTGTTATTATAAAAAAAAATTGATCCATGGAAAAGGTGCTGTCTCAGAATGCAGCTAGAGAATAGAGATGGTTGTTTATAAGTCATAACCGAAGATTTTTTAGGCCACATTCCATGATGATTGTCATCAGTGTTGAGCCTATCCATACTGGCTATCCTAATGCCTTAACGTTCTTTCGGGCCTTGGCTTTTAAGGTAAAGTAGGCTAAAGGGAATGGAGAAGTATGGGCAGATTTCTGTAAATTATATAGAAAGATACAGTAAGTTGACGACTTCCACTCTAACGCCTGATACCCAGACAATGGGAAAATGGTTCTTCCTTGTTCTAAATAACACTGTTCACATTAGTATTAATGATCTTGATTATTCTTTATGTTTCAATCTTACATAGCATAAACATTCCTCTGCTTCCCATTGCAGGATTTAACTTTTCAAGAAGCTGAGACAATAGCGCTTTCCATCTTGAAGCAGGTTATGGAGGAAAAGGTAGTGCTTTTTTTGTGATCAATGTTTAGTTTAAGCTGTTGCAATTGCATATATAGTGTTCTAATCTTTATTTTTTTTTTCCTTGTTAGGTGACTCCAAACAATGTTGACATTGCAAAGGTCTCCCCAACCTACCACTTGTATTCTCCATCTGAAGTGGAGGCTGTCATCGGTCGCCTTTAAGTTGTACTCTGCCAGAAGCCGCTGTGCCTATCTTTAGTCCTCCTGATTTCTCTCTTGATGCTTTGGCTCTCTCTGGTTAATTAATATTGCCAGAAACCATACCTAATCAATTTGAGGTTCAAAGCTGTTCTTGCACAGTAGTGTATTCTGTTTTGCTGAGTGCCCGAAATTAAGAGGGACTCAAACCTTACAGAAACTGACAGGAACGTAGATTATAGGATCCTAGAATTACTGGATAATCAGATATGTTCTGGTGGTTCATGAATATTTGCTTTATAGCTTATAGAGGGTCAAACTAATTGCAACTTTGTGAGTCAAGATTCTATCCATTGCTTGCCATCAGCAGGTTTCAAATTGATGAATTTTTCTTTTCACAAGCTGAGATGGATTTCTTGTTGCATCTTAACATTGCTCAAGAAATGTTTTATGTCAAAAGAATTTCGTTGACAATGGCTTTATTAGTTAATTTGCGTTAGTTGAAAACAAAGTAGACCAAGTACATCTTTTAGGCCCTGTTCAATTAGTAAGAATAATTTTAATTCATCAAACATAATTTCAATTATTTAAAAATAAGGTGGAGTGAACAGAGTATAACATTAGTTTTTGCAAACCAACTTGAAACAAAACAATAAAGCCTATAAAGGTGATAGTTTGCTCTCGTTGGAGGCCCTAATTGCTGGATGAAATCTCAAATGACAACAAAACTTGTCAAAAGGCAAAGAATTATGGCAAGTTTGAGAATCATATGATGAACTATCTAAATGACCTAAAGTTTGATTTAGGGCCTGTTCTCTTCCGTTGAAATTCAGTTCAGTTCAGCTCAGTTCAGTTCAGCTCAGCTCTTATGTCTAATGATATTGTTGATGATATAAAGCCAAATTTCATTCTTTTAAGCTCTTATTACAACGACGCAACAAATAATAATAATAATAATAATAATAATAATAATAATAATAATAATAATAATAATAATAATAATATTAATAATAATAATTATTATTATCAATAAATAATAATAATAATAATCATGAATAAATAATAATAATAATAATAATAACAATAATACTAATAATAATAATCAATAATTAATAATAATAATAATAATAACAATAATTAATAATAATAATAATAATATCGATACAATTCATTGTTCAAATGGTTCTATTTTTTTGATACACATTTCTATTGTTAATCTTATTGAGAAAATTAGAGTATTACACAACTTAAACTAATTTTCATAGTCAGTTAGTTCTTCGTCTTCTTCTTGTCCACCAAGCTCCTCCATTACCTCGGCATTCCTCTGAACTGACTCCCATATCTGATCAGTTATTTCTTGTCGGACAATATCCATAGCTGCTTTTCTGCTAAATGTAAGTGTTTTGTGTTCTTTTGTCATAATACTATTTTATTTTAAAATTAAATAGTATATGTGTTTAAAATATTTAGAGGTTTCAAGTTTTTAATATATTTTCCATAAATTATAATTATATTATAAATTTTATAATTATGTCATATGAAATAGTACATTTGTATATACACATAGGTATAGTAATATATAATCAAAGACCACTAATCCGTAGTTAAAAATCACTAATTAATAAGTTCAGTTCAGTTCAGCTCAGTTCAGTTCAGTTGATTTCAGTCAATCAGAACAGGCCCTTACTCGAGATTCTTGGCTCATTTTAACAATATGAATCTATTTTTTAGTGGCTCGTTGTGCTTTTGGTGGAGTGCTCATCATATTTTTTTGGTGTTTAGAGAACCATAAGGGTGGGGGAGAATCAATTTTATAATATTCAGAAATCGAAAGAAAGCTTTATTTACTAGCTATCCTTTACTCTCAATCTCATTATAAAACTATGTAATTCTTAAAAAGTAACTCATGATCGACTGATTAACCCCTGAATAAATAACCTCTAAATAATAACCTCTAAATAATAACC
Source organism: Chenopodium album (assembly GCF_948465745.1). Taxonomy (NCBI): domain Eukaryota; kingdom Viridiplantae; phylum Streptophyta; class Magnoliopsida; order Caryophyllales; family Amaranthaceae; genus Chenopodium; species Chenopodium album. Next base: position 32,239,179 of record NC_137856.1, on the reverse strand, counting down.
CTGACTAACGAGTAATCTTTAAATAAGTAATCCCTGACCGAAAAACCTCGGCTACCCAGTGTGGCCCGCCTGCCATGTTTATTATTTTGACTATTTTCTATTCAATTAAAAGGAAAAAAAAAAAACCTTGAAATAATAGACCTTTCTAGAGAAATCAGGGGGGAAGCTTGAGGAAGAGTCCACCCAGAATATCACTTCGAAAATTCGAGGGAAGAACAACAAAGAACGAAGGTGGAATAATGGGAATAGTGAAGAGCTGCTTCTCATTCATGGTGGGTACTGTTTGCGGCGTTTATATCGCCCAGAATTACAAAGTTCCTGATGTTCAAAAACTCGCTTCTACCGCCTTGTTCATGGGTCGTCTCATCGAGCAAAATTATCGCAAGCCCAAGAAATCTGACGAAGATTAGTCAATTTTTCTGGGATCATTCAATTCTAACAGGTTTTTACTTTTTCATATTAGGGTTTAATATGATTTTTAAATTTTTTTGATGTGATTTTGTGGGTAGTTGTAATAGTATAAGCAATTCTTGGTGATTTAGCTGGATTTTTTGTGGTGGGGTATACTTAGATTTTTGTGGGAAGTGTCAAATATTGACTATAATTCGAGTAATGTAAATTTTGATACTGATGATTTAAATTAAAGAAAATTTTGTTCTTGACAAGTTTATGAATTTATAGGTTTTCTTTTGTTGATGAAATTGTTGATGATGTTTTGATTGAATTAATATTGATTAGGTTGGGACTGTTGTGAATTTGTGATTGTACACCAATTTCATAGAATTGCAAAGTTCATATTGTAGGGATTTGATATAATTCTTGGGCTGGTGTAAGTCTGAAGCTATTGTTTGTGTTTAATCATACTGTTTATCGTCTCGAAATCATTGTTATTGTCTGAAAGGATGTTTTAAATCTTCCACTCGGCTTTCTGTCCTTGTACTGCACTGATCAAAGATGATGTGCTTGAAATAGGAACAATGAAACTTTCTTATTTTGCTACTGTTGTTAGGCAATGTAGAATGCATATAGATGCAACCATTGGCGCAATACCAATGTCAGCATTCCTGGCTTTAGAGTGCACTTTGGTATTTGGTTTTAGAGTGCAGTATGCACTGCATATAAAGGGCAAGTTGTGGGAATGTGGGATGTATCCTTACGTTTCTTGTGAATCGTTAGAATGACTTATAGCAGAAGCTTGGATGGTGGATCGTATTGTCAAACTTGATTTGTTATTAGATAGAAATCTATCAGTAAGGTTCAGCAGCTTGAACTTCCTTCTCTCTTTTCTACCAGCCTTCTTCACTCTCATGAGAAACTATATCTTCCTTGAAGCTGCAAAAGGCTTTGAAGGCCATACCTTCTTCCCAATGAGTAATAACTTTTACTTTTGAAACTTGTTCTTAAGGTTGTTGGGGGCTACATGGCTACAAATCCTGCGTTTTGACTGTGAATTTTATCTAGCTTATTGGCTTCTTGTAGGTCATGTTATATGATGCCAATAATGATTGGCAGCCGCAGAGTGGTGCAGAAATTGTAGATGCCTTCTTTACTATCCTTAGAATCTGCTTGTTAGGTATACTGTCTTGTCATTGTAGGATTGATTTGCCTTAGTTGAAGAAATTCTGCTTTGACAAATCTGCATGACATAAGTTCTCAATTTCACAGTGAACATGAAATGCCTGATTGGCTTTCACTTATGGTTGAGATAGGCTTAATCCATGGTTTGGATGACTACTAGCGCTTGCTCACCCATGAATATGTCCTGCTGATTGCTGACTCTGAGCCTGACAAACTATGTCAGGTATCAGGGTTTATGGCTTGAATTTAATCTTTCAGAGTAGTTAGCCCTAATTAAAAGATTAGTTAAGATGTATGCTGCCTATCCGGTTCTAGTTGAATGTGCAAGCAAGTTTATTGTGAATAATTGGGAGGAGTTATTGGAAGCTTTATAGTGCATTCTAACTATTACTGAATCATAAATTTATTCAAACAGATTGATTAAGCAGGTAAACTTTCCTATACTTGATCTTTACCTTGTGAGCTATTCGAGCTACCTTTAGAGTTGCTAGAGGCTTTTGATGAAACCCAACCCTTCTTAAGCAGAGATTAGTTTACCAAACCGACTGCCTTTTTTGCCTGTCTTGCTTTTACTTTTGTGTTCACACCTGTGAACATAGTGTATCTGTTTGGTCTGAAGCATCTTTGCATGACTAGTTCTTTTCCTTTCATCGGAAGTTGAATTGTCATAATGTGTTGCAAATTTGTGATTAGTATCTGCAGATTCCTTTTGCTCTTAACCTGTAGTATCTTAGGATTTCATTTGGACCTCTTTTCTCAACTGTCCAACAAAAAAATTGGAACTACTAGTATTACTAGAAAGCTGATTATGGATTGCTTTGGTAAATGTAGTGCATGAAAAATCTCATATTAGCGTACAATCTTAGGAAACCCTACTTACGAGGGAATTGGGCACAATATTGTATGTGGATTATAATAAGTACTTTTAATAATACTCTAAAAGATATTGCACAGAAGTTATAATTAACCTTCTATTAATGAAATTACATACTCTGTAGAAATCAATGATTGTTCAAATTTCTAGACTTAAGTTTGTCTACAAAATTACTATTTCATCAAGTTGAAAAATGACGTTTCGCTCGAAAGAAGGAAAAAAAATAAATAAATAATAAATAAAAAATAAATAAATAAACAGTGGTATTGAGGTTTGCAGTACTCGGCCACGTATGATAGCCAGCAGCTCACTTCGCATATTCACCTCCACAGAATCGTCAACTTGTTTCTGCATTGCTGAAATCATGTCACCCTTTTGATTTGAGCGCCACCTACAGATTTCTCTTGCAATGGCTAACACATATAGACCGCAATCATATTCGGTTGATTGCTGATGGGTCTTGCATTCCATATACTTGGGCAAAACTGCAGGTCCGGTAGCAGCAACTCATTCAGATTTCGGCGTCTTCAACAGGTTTGGATAATTCAGACTGCACGCGTTTCTTCTTCTTATTCTTCTGTTTCTTTAATGAAGGTGATGAAATTGGCGCCCTTGAAATTTCACTTCCACCCGGTCCCATGTACTCCTTAATGGCATCATACAACTTCATGGCATGAAAGCTATCCAATTCCTGCATGCTGTCATAATGCATAAATAAATTCTTCATCCTGTCATACACTAGGGTGCTTCAATGACTCCCACCAGATTTATCGTTGTCATTAGCAGGGAAAATAACCAGTCTCTTGCTTGACAGATTAGAGGAATTTGCGAAATCTTCAACAAAATTTTCATCCTCGCAGTCTGCTAGACAGACAGATACACTCGGTTTGACAAACAGGTTATCATCAGTTTTGCTAGATGAGCAAAGGTGAAGTAGAATGCAATGATTTGGTCATTGAGGAAACACAGTTTTCGTAATGTGTCAAGATCTGAATCTCGCAACACAATATCATTGTACTTCAACACTACTATGTCTTTCATGTCTGGTTTTCACAATGCAACGGATTATAGTTAACGATTAATCCCTGGATCAAAGGATTTCGAAGCGCGAAAGCAAGACGAGGAAAGGGTTATGTATTCAATCGAAATTAATCATTATTCGTCTGTCTGGATTGTACAATCCTAGACTCTTACAGTTACAGAGTATATATAACTCTAAGACTTGTGCCCTACTCCAAGTTTCTAACATGGAATAGGATTTTTCGGTTAGAAGACTTAGAAGACAATTATTATGTGGAAACTTCTACCTTTTTGGATTTATTGCCAGTTTGCAACAAATTGTACTAGTCCAATATTAACATTAAAGGCCCAAAACACTTATAAACACTTAGGGGCGTTTGGTTAGTGTATTTTTTTGGATTGAAAACGGATTCTATTAAACCGAAATCGTTATCGCGTGTTTGATTTGAAGGCTTAGTAACAAAAACCATTACCTACCCCTCAATTGTTACCTCTCAAAAACTTAGGATAACAAATATGCTTACCCTCCTCTTAACAAGTGTCATTTATTTTCATGGTTAAACCAAACAAATGAAAAGGTAATAATAGCTAAATGATTCTTTTTCCCCTCTAATTTGTTTCCTTTCCACTCCATTTTTTATTTTCCAAACCAAATGCCCCCTTAATTTCAATCTTTTTTTTTTTGGGTAACATAATCGCTTATATTATGATGTCTCTTATGCTCGTGATAAATCTCATTTATCTGCTATATTGATCCTTTTGTATTTAGATTAACTTACGACAAAAAATTAATTACATTAAAAAAAAAAATGAGATTTTTATTTTTTTTTTTATTTTTGTTTCCTTCTCACAATTTTTTTTTTTAATAATCAATGATAAACTTATAGGCTACATGTAGGGCCTGTTCTCTGTAGCTTAATTTCACTTCAGTTTCTAATTTGTAATTTTCCTCTCTCATAAACAATTCATTTCAGCTCTCTTAAGTTCAGTTTAGTTCACTTCAGAGTTCAGTTCAGTTCAATTTAGCTCCAAATTACTTCAGTTCAGCTCATTCCAGTAAATCAGAACAAGCCCGTAGTCTAGTCGTCTCTTCTTACAAGATTTTTAGTAGTAATATTTATATTTTTTTAGGAACTTCTAACACTTAATTATGTGACAATTTCCTTTCCTATTTTTTTTTTGTCGAAATTGTGTGACAACCATCATAGGTACAATCAGTCACATTCACATAGTTAATCAACCTAATCTGTCTTTCATCATCGCTACTTGATTATGTGTAATCAAGGTGACGAGGTTAGTATCACTATAAATTATTATTACAGTAGGGTTATTTATATAAATATATGTAAATCTATGATATCATCACCTTAAATTAGTGGTTAAAAGTTTGATTGCTATGATTATTAGTAATCTAAATTGTGGTTCTCTGTCAAAAAACATAAATCTAACTTGTGGTTCACATAAAAGATGACGTTCCTAAAGATAAAAAATTCTAATCCCACTAATTTTTAAGTAACCTCAATTAATTTAAAATAAATAAGGTAAAGCCTAACTCGCATGATGGCACTAGTCTAGACTTTGGAGAATGACTCAAATAATCAATTCCCCAATTTCAAGTGGTCACTTTATTTTAACCACTATTATTGCTTCATTTTAAACCATATGTAATGCTTGTTTAACTTTTCCTTGTTTCGAATAGACCATTTTGATGAGCTTTTTTTTATTGAATGAAAATAGGAAGCGGAATATCGTAGCATCAGTAAATTAGTGGCAATATTTGACAACAATTTTGAATTAACAATTACCACTTCACGGAAATAAAGTCCTACGAGTAGTTCATATAAGTCTCATCACAGAGAGTGGGGGATAGCTAAAGTGATTAGAGCTTCCCTCCCGGTTCCAGAACTGTTTTATCTTATAGGCTTGTATTGCACCAATTACTTAAGTATACAAATCACGACAATTTAATCTTATACAAATCGTTAAATTCTAATTAAGTTAAACTTGTGGCTCATAATTCACAACCTTCATCTACATAGTTACCTATATCCACCTAAATCCCTTGTTCTTAGTGAACACATACCTTTTATAATAGGTGCTAGAGAACAAGGTGTTTAGTATATTCATATAAGCACTACTTCTTTAAGACTTGCGTATTCAAAATGCTTAAGCAAGAGTCAGTCATTCGTCAATCCAAGTTTCCAATATTCAAGAAATATAGACTTTATAGTATGATTTAGAATCATTATTAGTGACTAAAGACTATCTTAATCTCTATAATTAGCAATTATAGCAAATTTGTCAAAACAATTGTCAACCACATACTTCAAATCAACATGTACATCACCTTTCCCACTTCATATATGATCAAGATATTTTATGTTGTACATACAAATGATTCAATTGCTTTTTTACATTGTGCAAGTTTTTTGGATGCGTATAAAGCTCAAAAGGCGAGAAGATGGATGAGATAACAACCAAAATATTGAATCATTACATTTAAGTGTTCCACCCAATCCGCCTCTTATTTAGTCAACGTGTCTCTTATTTTATTTTATTTTTTCAATTTCGTGAGATAAATGTAACTTTTATAAACAATTTGAGAATTCAAGGTTAACTGAACAAACCCAGATATAGAGAGAGAAAGTAGAGAGAGAAAGGAGAGAATAGAGCAATTAAGAGGAAGAAAATATTTGGTAAAATGACTTATATCTCATTAATCTTAAAGAAAGAGAATATATACATAATACATTACAACAAATAAGACAAAAGAGGGTAACAAACCCGTAACAAACTTTGTCCTAATCCCGAGGTAAACCCACTAACCAAATATCTAAAACAGATATTTGAGCTATTAACCTTATATCACCTTAACATTAACTCCTAACCTTATCATCTTGCCAAGCTTAAATCCTGGTTTTCGTACACATCTTTACAAGATAGTAATCACATTTAATTAATTGAAGTAGTATAGAAAACAAGCAACTATATTCTCTTCTTGTATCATACTAAGCTGGAATTCAAATCACTATAATGAGCCACTAATAAACATTTTCTTATTCTTGAAAAACACTTCAAGCAACAAGCTAAGGGTTACAACTTACCAGAATTGAAACCATATTGATACGCGCGATCATTTCTACCAAAATCAAAACATTAAAATGATACCGAACAAGCCTTTAGATAATATGTACGAGTAGTATTCATCGCAACCAGTGTGAACCTTGCCACAGTTAATAAAAAAAAGTGTACATGTATATGCAATTATGCATAGATTGTCAATAATACATCATCATATCCCCCCTTTGAAGGTTCTTGGCGTCACATCCAAATCAATTTCTAATACGTTGAATAATTGCATGATATCACAACTGCTTTTCATATATAGTGGTCCCTCCTCTCAATTCCAGAAACAAAACTCTATTTACCTATAAGCAAATACAAGTACTAATTAAATTAATTAAACCAATTAATTACTTTGTCCATTTCATAATGACAGCATTTGATAGCTACTAAAGCCTACTAAGCATAATTAGTCCTCCCTTATTTAATTTAATTTGGGACATGTTCAACAGTAATTAAGCGGCCTTATCTACAAGTTGTAGCCAATGAATATAGTAGAAGGTTTGATTATAGCTCGTAGTTTTGACACGGTTTAATATTAAAGTAATCATATAAGTAAAATAATAAAAACTATAGGTTATAATTAAATGCATGCTAGCTTAGTGTGAGTGTAATATGAGTATATGTACCTTGTACTTTTGTGTGAATATAACGAACAATATTGCACTTGATATGTTGGGTGATGAAGACAAGGAGGAAATTTCCTTGCATGCCTTCAATGATTTCAAGATTGTAATTCATATGTGACGATGCTAGAAGAGGAAATTTCCTTGCCTATAATGAATGTTATCCTTTTTATCGATTTGATGTACTTGTAAATCAATTTTGGAGTTGAATTTCACGATTGAGGGGGGAGCCGTGGAGGGTTGTACGTATGTGACAATTTTACTTCGTTTCATAAATAATAGGCCACTTTCTAAAATACCTTGTACTGCATACAAGTATACACAAGCTTCAAGCAGTGATTAACAAGCATTCTGTATTACAACTTCAAACAATCTCAACTCACAATGTTATGCAGAATAATGGAGTAAAAACTCTGCCTCATAAATAAACGATTTTTTTGAATGCCGATTTTTCAGTACAAACATACAAAAACAAAACTTTGTACAAATGTGATAAATATAATTTACAACATGAAGCTTTTCCCTCCATAATTCCAAATATAATTTATGGAAAGGAAAATAAAATTTCACAATTTTTTTCTTAGTTTCTGATATCCCAAATAAGGGATTTCTGATCCTTGAACTTGGTACTTGGTAGTAATATCCCCTGTAAAAGCCCTCCAATACAGAATGTACAGATGAATGTATGTGATCCTTTGCTCCAACTCTAGTTAGACGTCGAGGGTCTTTGCCATCTCTTCGTTTCTTCCTACGAGCTGAGGATATATATGATCCTAAGTTCATGAACACTCTAACAATAATCACACAATTAACAAAAAAATTTATCCTGTTTTACGGGATTTTTGTTATTTTCATACAAGAACATCTGCTCTTGACCCTCTAGGAGATCTGTATCCATCAATTTTTGCACGTATTTCATCGATCACAAGTTTAGTGAGTAGTAGTCCTGCTATTAAAGCTGCTGTCATCAACATTGTGAAAACTGCATCCCAGCTTATGGCTGAAAAGTAGCCTGTAAGCAAAGGTCCAATAGCAGCCCCAATTGAGCCTGTACCATCTATAATCGCGGTCACAGTAGCAAGTGCCCTTGAGTTACCCTTCAGTGATTTATGTGTTCCGAGATCAGCTGAAACTGCAGTTGTGATTAAAGCATAGGGTCCATTGACAAACATTCCGGCAATGAACATAAGGCCAATGTTCATATACACATTGATGAATCCATAGCTTCTGTACATGTACAGAGCCGGGATAGTAAAATATGTGAAGGAAGCTGCTGTTATTGCCCTGGCATCAAGCTTATCAGATACAAAACCAGCTAAAATTCCACCAACCACACCTCCTAAATCGAAGAAGGTTGACAGGTTTCCTGCTGTCTCACTAGATAGGTATTCTCCTCCAATTTCTGCAATGTACATGAAATTTTGTTATGGTTCAGAACTTGCAGTATTGTATAAGTATTATGCAGACAAGAAAACAGACTATTCAACTCAATCAAAGAAGTAAGTACCTGTATAACTGATGTAAAAGGGAAGCCAATACAGGAAAGTATAAGCAACCAATTTCGCGAAGAACAGGCAAAGAGCATAATTGGCAACTCCAGGAATCTTCCATGCTTCAATGAATCCAACAGCCTTTTCCTCCTCGAGTGTTTCATGTTCAGCAATTGCTTCCAAGGGCATAAAGGGTTCGGCCAAGAAACCTTTCTTAGGAGAATCTGTTTCTTCATCACCCATATGCATCCCAACGGACAAGGGACTAACAGGCAACATGAAAAAAACAACCAAGCCAATGAACCCAATCATAAGACCAGGAACAAACATTGACCATCCCCATCCATACTTCAATAAGGCAGACGCGACCAAAGAACCAGTGATGTTACCAACTGAAGTATGCGCGTTCCAAATCCCCATGATCAAACCCCTGCCACCCTTTCCGAACCAATTTCCAACAATTGCAACAACCGAAGGCCAACCAGTGGATTGGAACACACCAGCAAGCATTTGAACAATCAAATAGTAGTAAAAATTATGAATGTTGAACCAATATCCCATTCCAAATAATGCTGTAAAAAATCCAGTTCCAATCATTCCAATGGTTAAAAACACTCTCAAATTCATTCTATCTCCAAGGTGCCCTGAGAAGAACATTCCTCCAGCATAGACTGCAAGAAAAGCCACATCAAGGTAACCGAGCATAGCCGTGCCATCACTCCCATTAAATGGCTCCCATCCACCATTGTTTGCACCCAATAATGTTACATTTCCATTAGATAAGTTTAGGTAATTTTTCTGCCATGGGTAGGATTTTAAGTCTAATGAAGGCGATGTTGGTGTTTGAGGATCAAGGGCACTCTTCACTATACTCGAGGTTTTTCGGGTTACATGGTATGTTGCATATGATAAAAATGTTACAATCAGTACAAGTCCTTGGTAGGTATGGTATGAAAGTGATCTTTTCTTAAAATCTTCGATAACTCGAATCACATAAGGTCTTTCATCTTTGATTTCTAGGCTATGATACAATTCATGAATTGAACCTATTGATGAACTCATGAGTAATGATCAAATGTGAGGAAAAAGCCAAAGTTTTGTTTGGGAAGATCTCTTCTTACAGGTAACAACAAACCAAGCAAGCTGTAAAACAAGAGACATAAAACCATGTTTTAGTGCACAAATTACAATTTAATTAATTTCTAATAAGCCAATTATAATTCTATATTCCTAATCTAACCTGTAATTTTAATATTTTAATCAAATATTATTAAATTCCTAGTTTAAATTAATCAAATTGTTAAATTCTAGCCACAGAATCTGATCAAGGATTGTAAACTCTTTATTTGATTTAACACCAACTTAAACTATTCATTACTATTTCAAAAATTGAAGATTTTTTATCAAGCCAAAAAGTTATTAAGGCAACTTTTAAGGTAAAACATCCAAAAATATCAGTCAACAAATTAAAGCAAAAACTTTTATTTTCAGCCTTATTAATTGCAACAGTAATTTCCTCTGTTTCATGAATTATGAGCTACGGATTAACAGTCTAACACAACATTTTTTTTTTTTTTTCTTTCTATTTTTTCATCTCAATTAGCAATTTTCTTAATATAAACCAGAATTTCATCCCCCATTTCTTTAATTTAAAATTTTATATTTACATTTTTTTTTGAAGAAGAAGAAGAAGAAGAAATTTATATTTTCATAATTGATAAACATAATTCTGGGAAAAATAACCAAAATAAAATATAAAAATTCAAAACAAAACCCAGAATTCTCCGATCAATTCAACGATTACCCATTATCTAATTTCATCCCCAAAACAAGAAAAACACAAACTTTAAACATTTAACGTAATTATAACTCCAGAAAAAATAACCAATAAATCCTTATTTTTTTAAAAAAAAAAATCTAATATAATGAGTAAATTAAGCAAATTACCTTGGGATGAGCTGATAAATAGTGGATTGATAACTTGCCTTAAACTTTGGGATAATCAAGAAAATAATTTGGCAATTTACCGAAGAATGAGTTTGGATATTGCAGCTTACTTCTCTTTACGAACAAAGAAGAAGAAGTTCGTTTGAAGCGAGGCCGTTTTCTGAGCTAGACGTGGGCTACTTATAAATTGAATCTAATTTTTTTTATTTTTTCTTTTCTAATTAAGAAATAGTATTATATTGAATAAAAAAATATTATATAGTTCTACAAAAAAAAAAATATTTATGTAGGGCTTGGAATATTTCTGCAAGTTAGAAACGTTTTGTTCTATTATAAGTGGAGAATTGGGGAAGTTATTTTAAGTTATTTTTACTTTATTTGTTTTGACATTTACGTTATTTCTTATTTTGGAGTTTTGTTAAATCTCTTGTACTTTTATTACGGAGTTTATGCGTAGTGTTTTTGATATATTATTGTTTCAATTAATAAGAGAGAGTCATCATCACAAGTATTGAATCATAACGTTATAGTAGTGTACATTATAGTAGTGTCTAAGATTTGTTGTAGTGAGATCATTTGCTTGATTGACTTCAAATCAAAAAGCCATGCCCATGATAAATCGAGAAGGATTCATCTTGTGATGATCAATTTTGTATAATTTTTTACGAATATTTCCTGGGTTGATAATGACAAATAAATTAGTATTTAAAAAGGCCCAAATAGAAAGAAAAACACACACAAATTATATTAATTGTGTTTTTGTAAAGTGGAAGAAATCTTATTATTTCTATAAAGTTTTAATTAATTGTTCGTATTGAATTTAACAATTCTAATATATGTGAAAAGGTTTAGGTTTAACTTTATCAAATAAATAGTTGACATCTATAAAGTCCATAAGAAATACTTTGTCAATCTCTCTAATAATTATATGTAGACTTCCTCACATAAGCTTATAAAGAAAAAATACATTAAATTGCATGAGAATGTGACCAATTACATATCAAAGAATTGTAATTCCTCAGCTCTGAAAATTATTACAAATTTAATTTTACGATTACTTATACTTAACTATGACTATTAATTATAAATAAAATAAAATTTGATATCTTAAACACGTATTGCAAGACTCATTTAGCTTCATACTCTACATTGTATTATACTCGTATAGTATGTACTCATATTTTTTCATATATATCAATCAATAAAAGTCTTATCCCATAAGTGGAGATTTTGGCTCATGTTATGAAATGTGACAAAAATTTGACACTGGTTGGTATTTGGTACTGGCCTACTGTACCCTCCTTCTTTATCCAGGATTGAGACTGCTAATAACGGAAACACATTGATGGAGTTACACATATACTAGTAACAAAATTTATTGGTCCAAATTTAATGTATAGGTAACAGATTTAATTGTAATTGATAATAATATAAATAATAAATAAAAAAAATGGAGATGTTATATCATACTAGTAATTTCAAAACTTTAAACTGTTACAATTTACAAATTACTTACAATCATTATTTTTAGGATTTTTTTACTTTTACCACCAAAAAAAATCCAAAAATTGTTTTTTACCACCAAAACTTGTAAAAGTTTTATTTTACCACAAAAAAATAAAAAATAAAAAAATAAAATTGTTTTTTGCAGCCCGCAGTCAAAAAACTATCAGAATTTTTTAAATTCTTTGATTTTTCGTGCAAAACACATATTTTTAGGAGTTTTGGGGAGCATTTTAGCCCTATGAATCGAATTTGAGGTCATAATTGACAAAAAATTATCGAAAATGTTTCCTTTTGCGTGTTTAAAAATACCCTGATTTACGCAATTATGCAAAATGAGGCATTTTCAATCATTTTTTTGTCAATTCTGACCTCAATTTGGATCCATATGAACAAAATGCCCCCCTAAAGGACCTAAACCTATGAACATGTTTTGAGCATGAAAATAAAAATAAAATAAAATAAAAAAATATTTAAACTTGATGTTAAGTAGTAAAAAACAATTTTATCAAATTTTTTTAGTGGTAAAAGAAAGGTATAATTTTTTTTTTTTTTTTGTTGGTAAAAGGCGTAAAATCCTTTTTTTTTCTTTTTTTCTTTTTTTTTTTGATGAAACGGTAAAATCCTTATTTTTAACTAAGAGAGATGTTTCTATTCAGGTATATGTTTATCCGAGGTGACAAAGAATGTCCGTCAAAAGATATGGCCCCGCCCAATCAAAGGGTGAATTGGAATATGCTTTTGTATTGGTCCGCATCTATTTTTTCAACAACGAATATGCTTTTTATATCCCAAATTTCCACCTATTTTCTTGGTTTATTTTGCTTCATCCATCTACATTTAACCTTTTTTTTGGGGGTGAGATATATAAAATTCTATTGGATTGCTCTTTTTAAAGACTTAATAGGAAACTAATCTTAACACACTAATCTCTTTTTTTCTATCCCTTCTTGGATGAGGACTTGATCCCTAGTCTTGTCTTTGAAAACGAGAGTGCTACCAATCAGTAAACCCCACATATAATTTCATATAGTCTCACTGCCTCACATTATATTTATCCAATAATTCTTACGTACACGTCAAGATAATGAGGTATTATGATATAGTTTTTTCATATATTCTTTTTTTTTGTGAACGTTTTTTCATATATTCTACGTGTATTGAAAAAATTTAAGGTGCTTAGTTTTCCCACTTTCATATTCAAGTTAGGTATAAAAACCATTCAATAATATGGACATGGTTTGAACTCAGATAATCCTACATGAAGTAATATTATTTACAAAATCTTAGGTTTCTTCTACATACTAACTTGGTTCTTAGTGTTTAAATTTTAACAAGTATGTTTTTGATCGATTTAGAAAAATAAGGGTTATTTCTTTTTCAAATCACAAATAAATGTACTGGTAATATAATTTCTATAATCTAATATCAATTTTTCAAGTAAGCTTGGACATATATAAGTAAAAAAAACAAGTGATCGAATAAATTACTCTATAAAAATTTAAACATGTAGTGAAGTTATCATCAGACTCAAGTTACTTATCCAACAACAAGGTGGACACGATAAAAATTTGTCTAATGTAGTAGAAGTTGGTCCATAATATATTTATTTTGATCATTTCAGAGGAGTATATTATCCATATTTCGATTAAATATTGTGGTACGTCTAGGCGTCTACTATATACATTATTGATTATTCCATTAAAGTTTAAGTAATTCTTTGGTCTGAAATCTGAATGAGCTTTTGCTTGAACTTGTGAAATGCTCGTTCAAAGATGCCCATAATGAAAGCTTATTAAATGATGGTATGAGAATTTTGGTTTACGGAGAGTAGGGAAAAGAAATTCTATTAATACAGGTTTATATTATTCCGTTTTCTATTATAATATCGATTTCTAATAGGCTTATATTATTAATCAAGAATACATTTTTCAACTTTTTATATATTCAAGAATAAATCTTTTGAGAAGTAGATGATCAAGAGTAAATTAAAGATCAAATTTGGCAACAATCTTCATCATATTTTCAAACAAAGCGAGTATGTATATGTGCTTACAATATCAACAACATGATTATTATAAGTATAACTAAATTAAACTCTTACTTTATCAAGCATACGGCTTTTAAAATCATTAAACCAATGCAAATATTAAGTCACAAGGGGCGGAGATGAGATTCGATCTCAGGATCTCCTAAAATCGGGAGGGAGCTCTGACCACTTGAGCTATCCCTCACTCTCACCAATGCAAATATTATAATTTGATAGTGATACGGTATAAAATTATATAAGCCCTACTGCCCTAGTTGTGTGGCGTCAATATAATAAATACTGGCTTAATAATTTTAATAATACATAGGCGTATTCAGAAATTAGCTTAAATTACGTGTTATGAAAGTGATGCATTTGATAGAGAAAGGTTATATATATATATATATATATATATATATATATATATATATATATATATATATATATATATATATATATATATATATATATATATATATATATATATATATATATATATGCATGAAATAGTAAGCTTTAGTAGCTATGAAAAGAAGTGCGTGCAAGAATGCATGGGATGTATTATTAATTTATCCAATTTTTGGGGGCCAAGAAAAAATGCATGGCCTGTAATTGTCGATTGTCACCCCTAAATTTCCTACCTAAATTCTAGCCAAAAGAAATGTTCCCTGTTAATTCAGCTAAGTGGTGAACATTATCGAAGGGTTTGACTTTTTTTGGAAAAAACAAACAAACAAAACAAATTATCTACTCCCTATTAAGTATTTAAGCAGGCAATACATACTATATGTCTATATATCAAACTTAAATTGCATAAAATTCAAATGATGTTTGTGATATATATAATATCCAAATTTGGAGTTATTATTATGTTTCTTCATTATAAATACTTTTTGAGGAATATGATCGCCAAAAGAAATAAATTGTCAATTTTGTTCTTGTTTCATTTGAGTTTTAACATACATACATAAAACTACCCCCATTCCTTTATGTATGAATGTATCTCCAATTTGAAACATTATATTTCAAGTGAAATAAACTTCAAACCATAATTATTGTTTGAAACATATTCAAGTGAGATCGATTTTGTTATATATTCGTTTGGAGGTCAAGGTCAAGTATAGTTTTATGATATGACAGGTTTATAATTTTTATTATAAATTGAAGATTTTGTTTAAACATGTACATTTTTTTTTGACGAGAAACATGTACATTGAAATTGCATAATACATAAAATATCTCAACATCAATTATTAAACCGTTAATAAATTAGAGTTTTTGATATTTCTTCATAGAAGCTCTAATTGATGATTGATTAAAAATGCATTTAAAGATATTAATTACTTTTTTAAAATTTTATAGGTACATTAGGTCCCACAATTAAGGACTTTTTTTTCTCTACATATCAACATAATTAGGCCCCGTGGAGGACAAATTATTTATGGCTTAGAAAACAATAATGCAAAGGATTGTGTTCATTAAAGACTTTTATGATGACAATAATGATAATTATATATAATATGGGACTTAGAGATGATTTTCATTTTAATAGAGGGCTCCAAGACCCAAGGGATAATTTCTCCAAAAAAATCTCCTGCAATTGTTGTAATTTTTGTTTTTACACGTACTTACAAATTAAAATACAAACCTAAAATATTATAAAGAATATTAATTGCAAACATTTAACACCGCGATTTTAATTTATTACTAGTATAAGTTTCCCAACTGGATATAACTAGCTAGCAAGAAAGTAATTTGATGGTGACCTTTATATATCTCATTTAAGATGTGAAGTTAAATAATTGAGCATTACAATATATACCCGACTACCCGTATATAATGAAAGGTCTTACTGTCATACTATGATTTAATTATCCATTCCTAGTAACAATAACAACAAATAGATGATTGTGACAATTCTCTTTGTTTGAGACATTATAGATAAATCTACACATTATTGCATGCCACACAATTCTTGAAAGTTACTATTAAACTCATTAATACAATGTCCCATTTAAAATTTGTCCATATTATTATAATTAATTATTATAAATTTCCTCTCATTTTAGTTTCTAGACCTTACTTTCAAAACATATAATGATATTTATTATACATGCTACAAGAATCTGTATTACAATTATTTGACTTATTACCATATCTAGTAACTTCTCTTCTCCTCCAAAAAAAAAAAAAAAAAAAAAAAAAAGAAAAAAAAAAACTTCTCTTAGCTTGTCCAATGAATCTAACCTTCTAGAAGAAGTCAATTCGCCTGATCAAAATATCACATGGTCTCGTTCAAACAATGAGATACCTATCCATTTACAAAAAAAAAAAGTTAGGGAGTATTAAGATACTTTGGATTCATATTGAAATTATTCTATCGATTTATAGGTTGGATATCCAGTTACGGAGTATTTGAAAACTATATTTGATTCCATAATTATTGTTGTATTTATAAAAGACTACATTTTCCTTACAATATGCCAACCGGGTTTGATTAAGGGTCTGTTCACATTTACTGAACTGAACTGAACTGATTGGAGCTGAACTGAACTGAACTGATTGGAGCTGAACTGAACTGAACTGAACTGAACTGAAATTAAGTAAATGTGAACAGGCCCTAATTGATAGTTCTAATAAGTTCAATTTGGATTGAATATTAGGTATAGAACTATTATATTGGAATTCCTTATTTTCATTTTAAGTTAATGATGAGTAATTGATAATTATACATCAATAAATTTTGTTTGTTGATGAATCACATGTATATAGAGTTTATAGGCACATTTATGCTAGTTTTATAGTTGCTTTTTAAGTCTTTTAGTCGTTTTTAAGGTCGCAAATGCATAAGTTGTTTGTTTTGTGCTCTATTACGCTTCGTTTGTGTTTTTCTTAATGTTTCAGGTGATTTCATAATCATTTGAATGCTTTCGGAGTGGTTTTGGAAGAATCGGACAATGAAATGATGAAAAGTTGATGAATCGATGTCGCTCAATGAAGGATATGCGTTTTTGGAAGCTTAGTATGAGATTAATATGTATGAGGAATGAAAATAGCATCCACAAGGGTCGTTATGCACTTTATGGAAATGAATTTGAGTTAGAAACAAAGGAAAACGATGGTCTACAAAGTGTCAAAACAGACCTTTGATCACTCTTTTGATCATAACTTGAGTTCTACAGATCGGAATGAAGCGATTCAAATTGCATTAGAAACTAGACTTGAAGAGCTTTCCATTGATAGGTTGCACGCCCCTATACACTTCCTAGATCTTGAGATACAGCCCTTGAAAGTTGACTCTGCGAAGCTGCCAACCCATCGCCCGGCCATTGGGCGATGGCCGTGATGTGCGATCGTGCTGGAGCTGCTGGTTGGGGAGATGGAAGGCCAGCGCCCGCTGGTCGAACTCCTCCTTATGCAGCTTGTACGACCATCGGCCACCCATCGCCCGATGGGTGGGGTGTGCGCGCAATCTACTAGGAATCCTACTTCGATTATAACTCCTTCAAGCGACCAATCATATGACAACTTTTATTATTTTTATTTTCCTATCATTTTTTTATTTTTTTTATCTTTAGATTAGTTTTAGGATTTTATAAATACTCAAGGGATATTATTTTTCCCTTATGCCTTTTACATATTTTTTATTTTACGTTCTTTTTAGTTTTCTCTCTAGAACCCTAGTTTCTCATGGCATCTCCATGGATTCTTCCATGGATGATTCTTGGGTTTATGATTTTAATTCATTGAGGTATTTTATTTCTATTTTCTTGCTTTTAATTATGTTTTATTCCTTAGATCTAGTTTTATTTATTTATTTCATGCTTGAGTAGTTTTATTTCTAGGGTTTGGGAATCCATGTTTATATTATGAATCTTGATTGATAATTTTAATATTTTGATTATTGATTTCTCTAATTGATAGTGTTTTATTGTTAATCTTGCAACCTGATCAATTGTATGATTAATTCATGTTAATAAGAGTTTGAATCGAAAGATCTTACTTTTAGAGGCTTCCCTACAATTAGGAATTCTGATTATGTTAGCGACCGAACTACATATGTTGAATTGAGAGCGTTAAGACCCGACCGTAGGCTTAGCAATTGCTCTAGATAATTGATTGATTGAATTGTTATTGATTTTTGATAGATTTAGAACTATAAACATGGTGAACCATAACCCTAGGGCTTTTTATTATTTGTTTTATTCCTATTTTAATTTAGACTACTTTTCAATTTGAATTTCGTGAATTGTTTAGTTTCTCCAATTTCTTAGAGGTTAGATTGAATACCCTCTCTCTGTGGATTCGAACCTACTTACCCTACTACATTGTTAGTTGGATTCGTTAGGAATTTTTTTTTGACAGGTGTACGACAACCTATCATTTGTACTTTGTACTACATTTTAGGATGAAAAAGATATACTCTAATGTATTATCTTAATACAGCTATTACGTGTTTACGAAATTCATATATAGTCAAACCAAATAAATTAATGTAAATAAAAGAGTACGAGAATGAAAGATTTGTGATAACATCTCTATTTATATACTAGTACTAAGTATGTATTAATTGAAAACCTTGTTTTTCATTTTTATGAAGGTGAAAAGTGGAAACTCGAGAATGACAAGTTGTACGTAGATAAAAATAAATCAACCAAAAGTTGATAGAATTTGCAAAGTACAATAGGGACAAGTAAAATCTAAGCAATATGACAACTTGCTTAGCCACTAGCTTAATCTTAACCTCCACAAAAATTTTAAAAAAAATAAAAAATAAAAATAAAATAAAATCTTTTACTTGATTGTAATTAGGGGAGGTCAATAATGTACTGTACCAAAAAGCATATTCCAAAATCAAGGGAGAATAATCCTTTACCAAATAAATTGGTAAACCTATAAAATGGAATATTCTTCGTAATATCCGGACCAGATAAACTGCCACGTGTCAGACCAGGTGTACGGATGTTTTGCTGACGTGGGCTAGCCAGTTGTATTATTGGATGATGTCGGCCTTCAATTCAATTCCTACAACTTCTGATTTTAGTATTAAATTAAAAAGTAAAAAGTGGTGTATAATGGGCTGCTATACTACTCGTAGCAGTATAAACATGAATACAAAGGCTAAAAGCCCAACGAAGTTTCCTGTAAAGCTATGATTTTGGATGTATGTTTGGTCCTATCAGCTTTTTGTAGGGGTTTCAACTTGCTAATCCTGTACAGTATGTGCCGGAAAATGACATGTTCGGCAAAAGTAAATGTTGTAGTATGTGTAGTTCATGTCGAATGTACAGTTAGTTGGCTAGTTGCTAATGGCTTGAGATCAGTTATCGTTGAACCTCATGTTGTTCACATATGAGTTATCCTTCATTTTAATAATTAGGCCATGTTCTTTTGAGCTTCTGGGTAAGCAGAGCGGAGCAGGTGTTAACAGAGTAGAGCAGAACAGAGTAAATTGAGTCAACAAAGCATAGTAAATTTCAGCAGAGCAAAACATATTTCAGTAAAGCAGAGCAGCTCTAAACAATAGGCCTAGTCAAATACTCTGTATCTTTTATTAGTCGTCGTTGCTACTTTGTCGAGTGCAAGTATTTGGACTTGGCCTATATTGTTTGTGAAATATAATTTTATTCTCTAGCTCACTACTCAAGGTATAAAATTATGATAATTGGTTTATCTACAAAGTAATGCAAGGACGAGTATGTACAAACAAAGAAAACCGTCGTTGGGCAAGTAGTCATGCATATAAATATTGTACTATATATAGAAAGAGTATCCATCACAAATTTCAACGTGCTGCCCTGAAAGATTAGGTTAGCCATGCATGCACATAACAAAGTCAGACTCAGACCACTAGTAGAACATAAAAACAAATACTTCAATTAATTAGCTGGTTTTTTTGGTCAATTACTTTAGGGTAAAACTGTAATATAAAACGAAAATTCAATTTAAATGTATGTTATGTTACTGCAATACCACTTTGCATATAATTTAATTATAATGTTATAATAATTTCATGCATACCACTCAAAAAGAAGATAATGAAATGCTCAACTATTAATTAGGTTCGTAATAAGGAATTAATTAAAGTAGTGGTAGTAATTAGTTTGATTAAGCTACATGTTGAAGTCATAAAAAGCCCATTGCAGCAATATTGACCAAGTAGTCTTTGTTGCTGGCTTTCAAGTCTTGCTACTTTAATGGTGTTTTGGTAGCCATGCTTTTTATGCAACATCCTTTAAAATAGTTTAATTTTTATAATTATGCTTTTTGTAGGGAAGAATGGTAATTTGGTTGGGTGGAGCCACCATAAAAGACTACAATTGCCTTACCATAATACCTTACAAAAACCTACTCCGTATATGTTTATTTTTTGAAACACCGTGTATGTTTATTATAATACTAGGGGCATTAGTGAAAAGTCGAAAATGAAAACATTGCACTCTCAAGTCTCTTCATCCTTTAATCAATGTCTCATTTATATCGATCTCTGATAAAATTGGCTCTTGTATATAGCATATACTCGCATCTCATTATTAAGGACTCAAAGGGTTCAATCTTCTTCCCAATGCTTCAATTATGTACGTCTAAACGCACCTTTGTTAATTGAAATCTTTCTAAGTAACCCTGAACTACTACTAATATCACTATATAATCGGATCAAATTTTATATTGTTCTTAACCAGCGCTGTGAGCGTGGATTAATGAGTAAAACAACATATTGTTCGACAACATTTACCCTAAAGCTCATGTCAAATCTGCTCTACTTCCAACCTGTAAGATGAGCATTCAGTGTCCAGATGAAGTTTACGATCGAGTGGAGAGAGTTTGATGGTTCATAGAGAGCTTGAACAGTAAATAACAGACTCTGTAAATTTGGGTTTATCTAGATAAATTATACTTCGTAAAATGTTTAAAATCTAAAGTTCTTAATACACAACACGTATATAAGGCCGGCCAAGAATAAACTAAGCACCATGCAATCCTATATTCAGAATGTGCAGATTGGATTCAACAATTATCCAGAAAATTGCAAATTCTAGAGACATAAATTTGTGTTTCATACTTTCGCGATGCAAGATAATAAGTAGACAACCACCTCCATCAAGCATATATCAGTGGTCAATCTCAACAAATTTGAGATGATTACAGATATTCAAGGGGTGCGATACTCAGACGTACAAGACAAGATCGAGTGGTAAGAGGCACTTCACATAGACAAGCACAGTGTGGAAGCAAAACAGCTTTCCGTAATAGATCTCCAGCTTCCTGCAAAGGAGAATGAGTTTTTTATTCAAGTTACCTTCAGGTTTTGGTAGATGCCCTCATATTTAGCATTTTGTGTTGTTTGCAGACTTCTATGCATTCCACAAAAAGTGAATTCAAGCTCTGAAACAGCCGTCATTGTAATGTTACTTGGGATCTTCAGAAGAGTTGTACCCATAAGAATTGTTCTAACAATGAAGTTTTAAGCTTTGCTATGATTTCCTGTTTAGTTTTCAAGAATTAAGCCCTACCCATATCCAATCAAAGGTGTCAAATAACTAAATAAGTGTCTGAAACCATCAGGGCGTGGTAACATTGGACAGTCCTAACAACCAATTAACCACTAATAAAGATTGAATAATAACGAAGCTACTTAGCAAGAATAGACCAAGAAAAGTTACCCACACTAAAGACGGAGTGGAAGTTTGCATTCAATTTCTGATGTCAAACTGCAATATCTGAACTCTGAACAGCCACGATTTGGACTGCATTTGCAGTATCTCAGGAAGGGAAGAAAGCAGGAAGATGGGGATGTCAAAACCCAACACCATCATTCATCTTCAAGGTCATGCAGACTTAGAACCTAAGATACAGAAAATACCGAGTAACAAATTTTCTGAACCAGAAAGTTACCTTACTAACACTGGCACACAAGCCATGCAGCACAGTTGCAAATTTCTTGAGAACCCCCAGCATGATCAGAAAATGCAGGACTAGAAGATGTTTCAAAGACCACCATGTACCAAAGCATTTAATCCAACAAAACTACAATTAACTATAGGGGAAATTACAACGATGAAGTTTTACCTACCTCAATCCCTTTGACCTCTAATAAGATTGTTGAGAGGAGACATTACAGTCTCAACACTGTGGGACAATAAAAAAAGAAGTTTAACCCCCAATAAGACTGCAATGCAACACCTTGAAAACAGACACACAAAACATCTTGAGATATAAAAGCATCTACCTCAGTAGGTTTAAGATCATCGTTTATCTACACAACCCACTGGCCACTAATACCGGCAAACAGGACTCTTAGGTCACCTCCGGTGGCCATGCCTAACAGGCGAACGTGACCTGCTCCTTTCGCGTTCACGGCCATAATTCCTAATCCTCCCCCCTCCATCCCTTCCATTACGATAATCATCATGCCTCCTTCGGTCCATTCCTCTTCCGTCATTTCGATTACCTCTATTGTTCCAATCTCGTGATCTTTCACGGTCTCGGCTATACTCTCTATCACGATGACGATCCCTCTCACTGGAGATGCTTCTTCTGTTTTTACTCTCACTTTCCTTCTCTCTCTGCTTCCTACGTTCTTCTGCGTCTTTCTCCCTTGCTAATCTTTCCTCTTCCCTTGCTTTCTCTTTAGCAGCCTGGTAAAGAGTAGTAAATATGTAAAACGAGAAATATATCCAATAACATGAACAGGTTGTTAAATGAAGAAATGAGAGTTCAAACCTTGTATTCAGATATGAAATCACGGACCATGCCATATCCAATGTGCTGCTTGCCAGTAATATGAGACTGAGTTCTTTCCACAGCGTCATTGGCGACCAAGAATGAACCACAAATTTCACATAGTGCCATCTTTTTCTCCTGTGTCAACATTGTTGCTGCACTCAGAGGCTGTTGAGTTAACGCAGTTTTCTCAACATTAAGAATTTCCACCTGCAAGATTAATTTCTCAGATGTTATCACAATCAATGCTTATCCACCATTAATGACAGAAACTCAGATATAACAATAATATAAACAAAATAAGATAACCAAAAGTGAGTGACAGAACCGATAAGCTCAAAATATTGAGTCAGAACAATAATATTCACATGTTATGGAGCCAATAATACTCGATTTGAAAAGCCTAGTGTTTTGAAATGTTAATATGACATTAGCCTCAAAAGAATTGACCTTTCGCATCAGTGCTTCTGCTTCATCAACTTTGCCAGCTTCCCCCAGTGACTCTACTTGTTCCAGCAAATTTTTAATTTTATCTTCCAACACAGAGAGCTGCTCAGCCTTTTCAGCAGAAATAGGTGGAGGAGGAGGAGGTTCGACCTCCTGGTCCAGACGCTCTCTCCCACGTCTAACTTTCCTATCCAAGTCTGCCACCTGAAACACAATATCAACAAAGTCCACAGCATGCTATAAAATGAGAGGCCGTAATCAAAAGTACAAGGGTAAAAGCAGCCAAGAAAATAAAAATGCAAGGAAAGACTCACCAATTTCTCACAAAATTGAGCAAGTTCAGCCTCAAAGCGTGGGACATAAGTGTCATGCCTAGGAGAATTCTCGAAGCTAAACATCCAAATTATAGGACATATTAGAGATGGAAGCAGACAAGAGAGTAATAGCCAAGTAAAACAATGAGAAAAGAGCAAGAATAGAAATATGTTGTAGGCAAGAGATTAACCCACACAACTAATAATCAACCAAATAAACAACGATATCCTAATGCTAGGCAAGTAATGAAGGTTAAACAAAACATATCAGGAATGACAAGACACAATAATTATCCTCCAAGTCTAGATTCTCCAGATGCACTCAAAATTTACTGATGAAAATTTCCATAGATCAAACAAATTGCTTTAAAAAAAAGTCATCAAGTATGCAAACAGCAAATCAGGTCCCTTTAGAAATGGACACAATTGACTGCTGCCAGAAATGTATATTTACTTTGTATACAAAAAGGAAATAAGAGGTTAGAAGTCACATGTAGGGCTTAGGACTACACCATACTACAGAAGAATGCTACTGGTATACGTAGTACTTAAAATGCAAGTTTTCATGTAAGCACTTGCAGAAACAATTGCTTTGCTATTAGCCTGCCTCTACATTCATAACAGATACTACATACTAGACAACTACTTATAAGCATACAATGATATATAGGGGTATCTAAATAATCATCCACCTTAGAAACTCAGTTTTAAGATATCTAACACTAGATACAAATTTCCTTCTCTCCAAAGGATCTACCTGAAAAGTATTAAAATCAGTTACCTCAAAGAGTAAACCAAGTAACATCCAGACCTCCATATGTCATATTAGCAAAGCACCTGAGAAACTCCTAATTAAAATCCCATCCTACACCAAATATATAAAGGAAGTAACTTACTTTTAAACAGATTTTAAAAAAAAGTTATCAATAATAGTTGCACAGTCTGCAAGAGCAATTCAATTACTCAAACGGCATCCTCACATACAATCAAACACCTATTACAGGCAAGCATCATAACTCCACTAACTCACATAGTACCTTTCCCAAAATCCCTCAAAAAAACTCTTAATAACAATATAGATGCACTCATGCACATACTAAATCCATTACCTCTCTTTCAGCTTTTGGTCATGAATCCTTGGACATGGCCCTGAATCACAGATATAAATAAAATTACAAAAAAGGGAAAACCATCAGAATACAACTAAGACTAACAAAACTTCATTTATCTTAACAACAGTAATGTAACAAGATGATGCACATCTCACAGTTCACATAGTATAATCAATTGAAACCTTATAGCCAACCAATCAAACAAACATAAATAATTATTTTCTGTCAACTTGTATACCAAAATACATAGGGTTTCATACCCATTGCTTTCCTCATAAAATTCATCTTTAAAAATCTGATTAAATTCCATTCTTCAACAAATGCAATGCCAATCATATATGAAGTATAATATTAAAACAAATTATGCAAATCACACAAATTTCTATAGATGTATTAACCAGTACTACAAACCCCGCCCCCCCCCCCCCCCCCCTGCTACCTTATAAGAACTGTTTAAGAGTCATATGCTCCTTTATAAGAACTGTTTAAGAGTCATATATAATATTTACCGACCACATTACATGTAACAATAATTTTAACCTCAGCATTGTTTGTTGGAAGGAAAAAAGACATTGAAAGCGATACATCTATTATGCATCGTTTGTTGGAAGGAAAAAAAGACATTCAAAGCGATACATCTATTATAAACTAGTGATGTAATTTAAGTTAACATCATCACCCATTTACCCCCTCCCCAAACTCGGCATAAACCACTTATTATCAAAAGAGCACAAAGTAGTGAATTTACTCAGAACACACGACATCGTAGCCAAATCACTGCCACAACCCCCCTTCCCAAGTCACTCAATCTTAGGGCATCTTAAGAATCCTATCATCAAACACTTATACTTTAGAGGAGGTGGCAACATTTTTCGGATAACCATTATAGTATATGCGACGATTAATTCAATATTCAATGTCTCCGTCTCATAGTGCCCGACAAACCAACTAGATAATACTATATCACATTATTACCAATCAAACAATCCTAAAATCTTCTTCAAAACACAATTACAATAGAAGAAGCAATATAGATTCAACTAAAGGAAACGAATACGAACCAAGATCACTGCGAGTATTGACGAAGAGATCGTGAGGGCAAAATCGAACCATATAAGACGCGCAAACCTCCTTATCATCCCACTTAATCTCCTTATAACCCTTCCTTTCTTCATCAGTCAGATTCCGAGCTGAAATCACGCAATAATAATGTTAAAATTAAACCAATTTCATAAATTTTACATGAATTGAAGTCAAATTCAATCAAATCTCAACAAAATCAAGGAATTTTTGAAGTATAAGGGGAAATTAAATTACTGATTCAATTACCTGCGCCCATGAGTTCATCGAGAAGCGCTCTCTGAGCATCCATCGCGAAAATTCGAGATAATTAGAGCTCGAAATTGTTGAGATAAGAACTAATTTGAAGATTGCAGGTGTTAATTGAAGAAAGAGGGAAGAACTGGTAATGAAGTTAGGGTTTATGAGGTCGATGAGAGAGAAAAGCATAAATTACGCGAAAAGTACGCAATCGTCCAACGGGGTCCGTTTCGGGTTACTATACAATATACAAATACGAGTACATACTAGTCCCTTGTTTGGTTGGATGTATTTCCATGAAATCTCAATTCCTATGAAATTGTAATTCCTAAATCAAAAGTTATTTGGTTGTATACTTGTATACGGAAATTTCTATTTCCCATGGAAAGTTACAATGTTACACATACCTAGGAAATCAAATTTGAAATTTCTCATAAATTTAACCAAACAATTCCTTATATGGGATTATGGGCCTATCCTCTTATGCCTAAAATACTCCTTATTAGAAATTTAAAAATTTTGAATGTTTACAATTCAATCTCGAGTTTAATTGTCCTCATGAGAATGGTTTCTTAATGATACTTTTTTCTTAGCTTTTTTTGCCTATAAAATGAAACAAAAAACCAAAATCGATTTTTCGGGTGTGTTCTTATGTTCTATACACATAATTTTCACTGATCTAAACTTATTAGCTCTTATTAAAACTTATTTTAGTTGTAACCCTTATCAGAACTTATCAAACCTGATCTGAACTTACCTGAAAATAGCTGAACTTATTACACCTGAAATAAAGGGAAAATAAGGTGAACATGACATACCCTTCATATATTAGTTAAACAAGCCTACAAGCTTAATCAACAACATACAGCTTATTGAAAAAAATAACTCTGTATACATATATCTCAAAAAAGAAGTTGATTTTGAGCATTGAGACCTTGTTTTATCCACCTTATTTTCATATTTTTTGAGAGTTAAGTTAAGTTATTTTTTGCTAAGAATTGAGTTTAAGAGTGCGTTCTATTCACCTGATTTTACTTATCTGATTTTATTAAAACTTATTTTGGTTATAAATTGAACTTGAGTGGCCCTGATTAACCCTTATCACAACTTATCTGAACTTATTAACCCTGATCTAAACTTATTTTTCCTGAAATAAGTGGATATAAGGTGAATAGCACGGTCTTTCCAATGTCAAGTCTTAATTAACCTTCAATGATGGTCACACTTACTTTAACCCTAATTAATTTTCCCCAAATTGTTAGGTGGCACGCACTATATCAATTCATTGAAATAATTATTTTCATTTTCAATTTGATGCATATTACAATAGCAATGTATAGATGATGATGTCATGGAAACATAATTAAATACTCCGTAGCTAAATTAAGATTAGACGAATTACACAAAGAAAAGAGAGGCCTATATAAAACTTCATAAGTAAAATATTATACATACACACACTCCCACTCCTAATACAACTATTACATGTTTGTTAATAGAATAAAATCTTAAGATGTTATATAAGTACAAACCACACTCTAAAATAGGCTATATATCTAATAACTACCAATAGAGCTTATCTTAAGTTTAACAAAGGTTACAAATACCAAATAAATTCTCAAGTGAAATAAACACTAGCTAGTCCCATTCAAACTCGAGCCCCCTCTTGGCTACACCGTTGAGGATCCGAATCATGAGGCGGGTACACCACATTGTCATACAACAGACCAGCAAACGCGGCTCCAAGCAAAGGTCCAATCCAATAGACTGCTTGGTTCTTAAAACTCCCACCAACAGCAGCTGCCCCGAATGAGTATGCAGGGTTCATTGATCCACCCGAGAACGGACCAGCGGCTAGCACATTCGCTCCCGTGATTAGCCCAATGACTAAGGGTCCAATAGAGCCCAATTGACCATGTCTTGGGTCTTTGGCTGCATATACAGTGTAGACTAATCCAAATGTGAGTACACCTTCTAAAACGGATGCTCCGAATCCGGTCATTTCTTCTGATATTGCATGTGGCACAACATTCTGCATGCAACACATATATCCAATAAACCAACAATATGAAAAAAAAAAAAAAAAAAAATCCATACAAAATATTGAAATGAAAAGTTTCAATTATACTTTTTTCTTCAAAATTTTAAATTCCTATCCAACCATAAAATGTGTAAACTAGATCTATATGCATGCATATGCAATCCATGTTACTCCGTATGAAATACATAAATATGTACAAGCAATACAACCACCATTTTGAAAAATTACATGAAAAAACAAACGCAGTTGCAATATTTTAGTTAGACACCAACCTCCTCAAAAATTTGCTTCAATTCTTGTAGATCATTAGAGATATTCACCATTTTATAATATAAACTCGCTCTATCTCAAAATTATTTTTCCAATTTACTTTTTTTTGTCGGATTTAAAGATCAGATTGTGTGTATTATGGTAGTAATTCATAATTAATATGAATGATTAATTAATTAAAAAAAAACAAAAAAAATGGTGTGAATTCATCTACAAAACACTAAATTAGTTTAACTTAATAAAGAAGGGGAAGTAGAAAATATTGCAAGTAAAATTACTTGATTAACAGTGACGATCTTAAGGAGAAGGCAAGCCATAACAGAACCAAGAATTTGGGAAATCCAGTAGAAAAGGGCGGTAGGAATTGGAATGTGACACCCTACAACCTTCCCAAACGTGACGGCCGGGTTGACGTGGCCACCGGAAACGCTACTTGAGATATAAACAGCGGAGGCTAGGCCAAATGCATTTGCTATGGCTACAACCACCAGGCTTGAGGGATCTGATCTGGCATCTGGCATTATTTTCCCTACAAATAACAAAATTATAATTAACATGACATGACCAAACGATATACATACATACAATCAAGATATAGCCAACTATAAATAAATCGCCCTGCATGTCACATTAGTTAATAATGTATTTTAAACCAGTACGTATACTCGTAACCACTAGATATGAACAACAACAAAAACAATAGAATAATAAAACCCGTTTAACACATTACACATGTTATAAGATATGAATATATCATGAGAAATTAAAATGATTGTGTTAAAATTTGCATGCTATTTATGTACCACACAAAGCATATGGTGCAATTGTGAAAATTAGTAAAAAAAATATAAGTTGATTAAAGAGGACCGAACTTACGTGACGCCATGGCGGATCCGGCGGCGGCCAAGACATAGATAAAAGTGGAGATAAACTCAGCAAGGTAAGATCGTAGGGCGTTTGGGATCATGGATTGTCGAACATGGGAAGAGAAAGTCGTTCTTGGTGCCATTTTTTGTGTTAATTAATTAATTGTTGAACAAAATGAAACCAAAAGAATTTAGGCTACGAATTAAAATCACTAAGAAAATTCAGAGAAGAAAGAAATATTTTCTTAGACAAAATCAAAGGAAATGGTAACTGAAAAATGTAAGAGGAGGTTGGTTATTTTTATATACAAAGAGAAGGGTTAGTTGCATGGTTTTGGAGCGTTTTAATTTGAATAATAACTGCCGGTTGCACTTGACAGTTTACCTGTTATGGTAAGGGATTTGGGAGGGAAATACATTTTTTTTTTCCTCTTTCTCTTTTTGTTTCGCAAGTCCCCTCAAAATACAAAAGATTACTTTTTTTTAATATATTTTTTGGTAAGAAATAATACAAAAGAATAAACTAGAGAAAATTGAAAGCAATATTTTAAAGTTAAGTAGTAAAAAAAAAAAGTGAAGGCAATATAATATATATGTAGTACTCATACTAGCTTATAAATAAAAACACTTTGTATTTCTCATGAATGAATAACTAAAAATGGTATCATGTAATGATCCTGAAATCTCCCATACGAAAAAATGTATGGTGTTTTTTTTATAAATAATGAAAATAAAAAATAACTCGTACAATACGTATTAGATATTACAGTACTTATGTAGTTAACAATTTCGTGATCGGAGTTATTGAAAAAGATAGAGTTGCATCAAATGACATGTAAACAATGTATCAGATCAGAAATTATTGTACTGTACGGTCTGTACCTAATATGTAGTCAATTCAGTTTAACACTCGTTTTTTTTTTTAAAGAGCCTAAAATATTTATTGATCATGTATTTGAGTATTTGACCAATAAAACACACACATAAATAAAAATCCTTTAATTATGTAAACAAACCAATTAAACAAATGAAAAAGGCTTCAATTGCCATAAACAATAAATAATATTAATTAAAATACATATAAATTATAGCCTAAGGGACAAATCAAGGCCTGACTTCTCTGGCTTCACTTGATCTAATTTACCACCATCAATACGAAGCTCTCCTTTTTTAGAATTATCACTCTCAATGATCACATTTTCGCCTACGCCACGTAGGACTTGAGCCGAACCTCCTTCAACAAGAGTAGGCAAAGATTTCGAAAGATTATTCAAGTTATTGAATGGAGAGTAATTGTTCTTTACATTATTATTCGACATACTCAAATTATCATATGATGATATTTGAGAATTTCCTAACAATGATGTTTTAGGCTGGTTTGTGCTACCATACCCGTGTCTATAGCCTTGATACATCGGCATACGATAACCCAAACCCGGCTTATGAATCATGGAATTCGTTTTGACTACACCAAGAGGTGACCTTTTGCAATATCCACCGTATGATATGTTATTGTACATACCAAAATAAGGTTGGTACAAGTTATTTGTACTCGAATAAGGTGAGAACCCCGTGGCTTGTCTCATCTTATCGCGAGCCCTCTCTTGTTTATGAGCATTTTGATGGCCGCCTAGAGCTTGGGAGGTAGAGAACCTCCCAGGACAATACTTGCACGTAAAATCTCTAATACGAGCCTTGTTACGTTTTTGATGATCGGATGATAATTCCTTGGCCACGTCACCATTAGCATGTTTGGTTGGTACCATGTCTTGGCTAAAGCTCGAAAGCTTAAGATCAAGCATGGTGTTTTTGGAGCTAGAATTATACGACGGAGACTCTAGAGAACTCGACGATGACTTTACATCCATGGCTACAAGGGTGTTTATTTTCTTGAATGAGATTAAAGTTTAAGAGAGTACTAAGATTAATTAGATGAAGGGCTTTTATAGAGATAGCAAAGAGTGTTATTAATTCAAAGATCCTTCATATATGGTAAGACAACTTGTGCCAACTTTGTGAATCTCTTATCATTAATATTGCCAAAGTAAAATCTCTTTGACTTGCTATCTGCTTAATTAATTACATAATATATTATCTCAATTTTAACTCTTAAGATATTAACGTTACTTTGTGGCTTTGAGCTTCCATATTAGGTTGGAAATTAAGGTTGTGTGATCAAGTATAATTAATTAAAATGGAAATTTGAATGATAAAATATGATTTAGTTAACAAAAATAAAAATTCCATTCGTGTTAGTAGGATAAAATAATCAGAGATTATTTTGTTATTACAATGTACGTAGAAACTAGAAAACGTGTCAAAATATCATCATAATTATGACAAGGATAGTTGACATCAAATTTTCTTAAAAAATCAAGTTAATTACGTACATAATATGGAGTAATAAATATAATAATCTCTTTGATATGGTAATAACAAGCTAAGTTAAACTTCCGTTTGAAATCTCAGTTCTAAAATATCATTTTTAGCCACAATA
Source organism: Chenopodium album (assembly GCF_948465745.1). Lineage (NCBI taxonomy): Eukaryota > Viridiplantae > Streptophyta > Magnoliopsida > Caryophyllales > Amaranthaceae > Chenopodium > Chenopodium album. The sequence goes on along the minus strand of NC_137856.1, from coordinate 32,207,398 downwards.
TATGATTTCATTGCCAACCGTTATTGTTGCTAAAGTATCGTTATTGATTATATTTATCTCTTTCAAAATTATTGTTGATTCATATTGTGTGTAAGAAATCTTTGTTGCATCAAATTTCATAAGGAATCAAGTTATTTAAAGAATGAATTTGCTTAACAATAATAAATCATATGTGCAGTTACGAAATTGATTGATCAAAAGGTTTTGTGTGAGACCGGACTCACGTGAGACCGGGCTCAATAACAAAAGTCCAATAAAAAGGCGCGGGCTAACGAAACCCGATCGCGAGGCCCGCAACACCAAAAACATGATAGTGGACTCACGTGAGTCCGTCTCACCCAAAACTTTACCTTGATCTTTATACCACAGGATATGATGTTTGATGCAAAATTTCTAACACGATTATCAAGCGGGATTTTAACCTACTCAAATACGGAGCAATCATATTGTTATTTCTTTCTATTTTTATCAAATCTAGTTTGAGGTTGCATTCCAATATTTCAATATTATTAACTTTATGTTAAACACCTATTTTTATTACTTTTTGTATCTCATATTATATATATTGCGAAATAATGATGATTGTTTAATAATTATAACGAGTGTGAATCTTAATGTATCATATATAGTCAAATATATCTACTTTAATTTAATAAATACAGAGTAGCTGGTAACTAATAGATACAGCTGGTTTGACCGATTGATTTTGTTATTGGCTGGTTTGACTAGTTTAGTCGATTGTAAATAGTTGATTATGTAGAAGTATTTGATAAATAGTTATTAATTTTTATCTGTTTCAGTGTATCATATAATGACCAAAAAGTAGTCAAATATGAAGATTCAATGAGCTAATAATCTTAAAGCTCATATTTAGCAAATTAAACTCGAATTAGCTTTTATAAATAAAAATGCATGGTCAACCCTCTAATAGGCTCTTACTGAAAAGCTCTCTAAAATATCTTTACCGAACACAGCCAGGCCAATAACTTAATTAGTTGTTAAATAGTGTAAAAGTGTTTTATATGGAGTGCTTTATATTATATATATTAGCTTAATCGATGCCATCATCCAATAACTAACCAAAAGAAAGGATAAGTTGTAATGTATTGAAAGGTTTAAATAATGATTTCACATATTCAGTCTATTTTTGTTCCATAATCAAGTGTCTACTGCTAAAGTAGTATACTAGTACGTAGGTCAAAACCAATAATTTAGAGGTGAAACGATATTTGTCCAATAAATCTGTATTAATTCCACAATTCACAGTCTACAAGCTATTGGTAAAGCTCCACATTGGCTAGAATATAATGAGTTATTACAAGTCTCCATTGATTAGGGTGCTCCAATACATCGCTGCAGAAGCTATTATGGTGATTGGTGAATCGATAATATAGATGGGTGGTATGATTGGAATAATTATAAATTTTGTCCTAACCCAGGACCATAGGGTGATAGGGAATGAATAAAATTACTCGCACTTCTTTTTTAGACCACTTTGTTTTGTTATTGGTACGTCTAATAAAAATAACAAATATATACTTAAAATCTTAAATGAACATAACTACTAACAAAGGTAGGCCAATTGTGTGAAACTATTCCAAAGTATATAAATATTTTCAAATATTACTCATACTTTATAGCTATTTATTTTCGTAATTCCAGGTCAATGGGCTTAGGACAATTCTAAATGTTTGGGCTAAGTCCATTGTCCTAAGCCCATTGACCTGGAATTACGAAAATACCCCTCCATTATCCAGCCCATCATTAGTCAGCACCAAGTACGGATTTACCCCTAATCAATCCAACTAAGTACAACTTCTGCCACCAGAAAGTACATCTATAAATAGCTCTCCAATCATTAGCAAAGGTAACTTTTTCCTAATTCTCTAATTCTCTCTCTTCTTTCTCTGTCTACTTTCTCTCTCTAAAGTACGATTGCTGACTTAAGCATCGGAGGGGCTTTCCCGGGTCACACCCCCGGGGCAGTTAACCTTCTCTCTTTTGCAGGCCTAGCTCTCGGACAGCAAGGCATAACGGAGGGAAATTCGGACATTACTAGGACTTTGCCTTAAGACATCTTGACATTATTACCGTAACTCCGAGGAATACTCTAAGACTCCCAGGAGCAACTCTGTTTTCCAGAAACAGGTGGCGCCGTCTGTGGGGATAAGTAACAAAAAGTCATGGTGAACACTAGGCGTCCCCGCAGTACATATCAAGATGCTATTAGATAATCTCCGATTCTCTTGTCTAGGCATGCTCATATAGTCGAGGAGATGCCCCATGCTCGCAGCGACCCCGTTGAGGAGGTGAATAGCCCTCAGGTGGTCACCCGCCGAGACTTGGATCAGTTGGCAGCCCACATCAACAAAAACCTTGAGGAAAGCCTAGGGGCACTTATCAACCCGGGCGGGGGGCAAAGTAGGATGGGGAACGCTCCACAGCTTAACCCTCAGCCTCACGTATCCCAGCTCCATCAAGCCTCCTCCTGGCCTAAGCGAAAAGAGTCAAGCATTCCCCCTCGGCTTGCCAGGATATCCCCTCGGCCTGCCTGGCTTACCCCTTGGCCTGCCAGGATACCCCCTCAGCGTGCCTGGCTACCCCCTCGGCCTGTCAGGATACCCCCTCGGCCTGCCTGGCTACCCCCTCGGCCTGCTAGGATACCCCTTGGCCTGCCAGGATACCCCCTCAACCTGCCAGGCTACCCTCTCGTCCTGCCAGGATACCCCCTCGGCCTGCCAGGATACCCCCTCGGCCTGCTTGACTACCCCCTCGGCCTGCCAGGATACCCTCTCGGCCTGCCAGGATACCCCCTCGGCCTGCCAGGATACCCCCTCGGCATGCTTGACTACCCCCTCGGCCTGCCAGCGTACCCCATCGGCATGCTTAGCCAAAGGCTATGCCTCTATCAACCGCCTCGGCATACCTAGCCGAGGGCAATGCCTCCATCAACCCCTTGACATGCCTAGCCGAGGATTATGCCTATATCAACACCTCAACATGCCTAGCTGAGAGCTATGCTTCTATCTTCTCCTTAATTGGCAAGCTTCTATCATATTCTCATCATGCCTAGACGAGGACCATGCTTCTATCAACCCCCTCGACATGCCTAGCTAGGGGCTATGCTTTTGTCAACCGTCTCGGCATGCCTAGCCGAGAGCTAAGCGTCTACCATCTCCTCGGCATGCCTAGCCGAGAGCTATGCTTCTATCTTCTCCTTAATTGGCAAGCTTCTATCATATTCTCATCATGCCTAGACGAGGACCATGCTTCTATCAACCCCCTCGACATGCCTAGCTAGGGGCTATGCTTTTGTCAACCGTCTCGGCATGCCTAGCCGAGAGCTAAGCGTCTACCATCTCCTCGGCATGCCTAGCCGAGAGCTATGCTTCTATCTTCTCCTTTGCAAGCTTCTATCATATTCTCATCATGCCTAGCCGAGGACCATGCTTCTATCAACCGCCTCGGCATGCCTAGCCGAGGGCTATGCATTTATCATCTTAACCATGCTTCTATCATCTCCTCGGCATGCCTAGCCGGGGGTCATTCTTCTATCAACCGCCTAAGCAAGCCTAGCCGAGAGCTGTGCCTCTATCAACCGCCTCGGCATGCCTAGTCGAGGGCTATGCCTTTATCATCTCGACCATGCTTATATCATCTCCTCGGCATGCCTAGCCTGGGGTTATGCTTCTATCAACCGCCTCGGTATGCCTACCCTAGGGCTATGCTTTTATCATTTCCTCGGCACGCCTAGCCGAGGGATATGCTTCTATTATCTCCTCGGCATGCCTAGGCGAGGGATATGCTTATACCAATCCCTTGACATGCCTAGCTAAGGGCCATACTAAGATGAAAGCACCCCTCTTCAACATGAACTTTACAAGATCAAGGAGGTCATTCACTCGAGGGTCTTCCACTCACAAGTTCTAAATTGCATGGTCCTAAGCTATCCTTCCCCATCTATCATGAATAGCTACAAGGTGGAGTCTGCAACCGATATGCTTGGAATGCGGACTTAAGACGTTGTTGTATCTGAGCAACTTCTCAAATGACAATGATGCCCTAGGGGCAATAAGAACTTATACTAGAAGTTATTTCTTTTAATAGTGCATCATTTTCATTTTTCGGGATGGTTATCTACATAGCTGCCTAAAGCTTTAAAATCTTGGGAATTCATTATCTTCTCAAAAAGCACCGGTCCTTCTTTCGTACAAGACACCCTGGGTTGCTAACTAACGTTATCAATAACAAGTTTGTTCCAATGTTTGGGGCAAGATGCTAGCCTATACTCAATGTTTGAGATAGTGTCCCGGCGAATCGTTAAAATAACAAAAGGCTCGTTTAGCCCTCGGCCTATCCCAAAAGTTGGGATAGCGTACCCCTCATATATTTATAACTTGAGGCTCGTTTAGCCCTCGGCCTATCCTAAAAGTTGGGATAGCCTACCTCTCATACATATATAACAAGGGGCTCGTTTAGCCCTCAACTTATCTCAAGATTTGGGATAACGTACTTCTCCTCAGCCTATCCCAAAAGTTGGGATGAACTACCTCTCATACATCTATAACAAGGGTCTCGTTTTGCCCCTAGCCTATCTCAAGATTTGGGATAACATACTTCTCCTCAGCCTATCCCAAAAGTTGGGATGAACTACTTCTCATACATCTATAACAAGGGTCTCGTTTAGCCCCCAACCTATCCCTATGATTGGAATAGCATACCTCTCATCTATTTTATTTAGGAGGCTTACTTCGGCCGAAAGATCTCTTCAATACAAGTCAAGCGCACCCCGGGGACTAGCCTCTACAACATCAACAAAATTTAAAAGTTAGAGATAATCATCAAGCTTCAATTAGGAGAAAAATAATTTTCTTGGGTTTGTGACAAACTCAAAACAAGGCATACCCCAGGCTCTCAGCGTCGCTATCTAAGGCTTAGCTCCCGGCTTATCTATATCACCCCTCAACCTTGGGTAATTTTTAGCAAAGATAATGCATGCCGAACTCTTGGCTAATAGACCCAGCTCGAGCAAGCTCTTGGTACTTGAAGCCAGGCCCTCGGCCTAGAGGAGGCCTCAACATGACAAGTCAAGCCCATCAGCATCTCTCAGCATAGAGTATTCTCTTTACTCCTTCCGCTTGGCCTATTAAATCACCTTCTCAGCTTGGCCTATTAAATCACCTTCTCAGCTTGGCCTATTCTATCATTCTCTCAACATGGCCTCCCTCCGCTTGGCCTATTCAATCACTCTCTCAACTTGGCCTCCCTCCGCTCGGCCTATTCAGTCACTCTCTCAGCCTCCCTCCGCCCGGGGTATAAAGCTTCTTGGTTTATTTCTCAAGATACCTCGGCTTGGGGTATAAAGCTTCTTGGTTTATTTCTCAAGATACCTCGGCTTGGGGTATAAAACACTTGGTTTATTTCTCAAAGTACCTCCGCCTGGGGGTATAAGTCACTTGGTTTATTTTTTTTTTTCAAGTACCTCTGATTAGAGTTATAAAGCTTCTTGGGTTATTCTCAAAGTGCCTCGGCCCGGGGTATAAAGCTCTCAGATTTATTTCTCAAAGTACTCCCGCCTGGGGGTATAAGTCAATTGGTTATTTCTCAAAGTAACTTCGCCCGGGGGTATAAGTCACTTGATTTTATTTCTCAAACTACCTTAACACCCCGGATAGCATGTCCTTTTCTCACTCTTATTCAATACTCCCTCACCCCGGGGTATGGCTCCCTCACCCCGGGGTATAGCTCCAACACCCCGGAGAGCATGCCCTCTTCTACCTCTCACTCAATGCTCCTTCACCCCGGGGTATAGCTCCCTCACCCCGGGGTATAGCTCCAACACCCCGGAGAGCATGCCCTCTTCTACCTCTCACTCAGTACTCCTTCACCCCGGGGTATAGCTCCCTCACCCCGGGGGTTAGCTCCCTCACCCCGGAGAGCATGCCCTCTTCTCATTCTCACTCAATGCTCCCTCACCCCGGGGTATGACTCCCTCACCCCGGGGTATGGCTCCCTCACCCCGGGGTAGCATACCTCACTCTTCCTCTCATTTACTCCTCCCTCACCCTGGGGTAATGCTCACTCACTCCTCCCTCACCCCGGGGTAAAACTCTATCTCTCTCGCTCCACCCTCACCTCGGGGTAAAAATTCAAGTTTTTCACCATCTCACTCCTCGGCGTTCAAGTAAAACCCGGGGTAAGACTCATATATTTCTTACTTCTCTCGCGCCTCACCTGGGCTACCCGCACTCATACCCCCTCAGCACCTAGCTGTCTCTCGGGGTCCTCGCGCATCCATCCTTCCGGACACACTCGACCCTCTCGGCTCTCTGCCAAGCCGCACCTGCTCACCACTACTCTCTCGCATCTCACTCCCTCGGCTGCACCATGTATCCCTCGGTATCCTCGCGCAGCCACCCCTTCAGCAGGGTCGCGTACCCCCTCGGCATGCTCGCGACCCTCTCAACCTGCTCTAAATCCCGCGGCATCGCTCCTCACCCGGCCTCACTCTTCACTCCTTCTCTCCAGCATATCAGGCAGACACCCAAGCATTCAGCTTATCCTAAGCCTCGAAAACACAATTACCCCGAATTCTCTCGATCCTACCCCTCTGGATCTCACACGCACTCTCTCAGCTTATCTCTAACCTCACTCACAGAGTTCACCCCCAAGTATAACTAGCTATACCCCTGAGAACCCGAAATTTAAACACATAAAAATGCATTCACACCCAGATTTCAGCTTGTACACCCTCAGAAAAGTCGAAAATTTTCACATTAAAACCCTTAATTTCGGCCGAGCATAGCCGTTCTACCCCGGGGCTCAATCAAATCAAGGAATTCAAATTCTCATATATACTTACCCCCAGCATCAGTTCACGAAATTCAGAAACTCAAAAAAATTATCAAAGTCAAACCCAAATTCCAATATTCCCAGGCAAATGCAAGTATAGTGGGAGTTCATATGTTCCAAGCTAAGGAGATGGCAACTCCTCAAAACCCTGGTTCAGTTGGGCCTAAAGTAATACTTGAGCCCAGAATATCACCATTGAAGGATTAAAGCTTAATTACAAGCTTAATCAGCATTAAAACATCATCAGCTTATCTCAAAAAGCCCTAAGGGTAGGGGAGATGGAGATAAGACATGCCTTCAGCAAAATACATGGAGCTGAGAAAAATTCTAAAAAGGGATAAATCATCAGTTGTGCCTAAGCCCTTATCAGGCTTAGCCCCCCAAACTGCTCAATCATCTGAGTTAAAGTACCCTTAAAGCATTGCTTGGGGCTGGTTTTCACCCTTGCAAGTCGCTTGGAGCTCGTTTTAGCACCTTGGGATTCTCTCCGGTATATCAGACAGTCTCTCTTATTTTTATTCCGCATGATATCTGAACGTCATGTGATCTCGTTCCCACATCACGCGTGGGGCTAAATGTTTGGGCTAAGTCCATTGTCCTAAGCCCATTGACCTGGAATTACGAAAATACCCCTCCATTATCCAGCCCATCATTAGTCAGCACCAAGTACGGATTTACCCCTAATCAATCCAACTAAGTACAACTTCTGCCACCAGAAAGTACATCTATAAATAGCTCTCCAATCATTAGCAAAGGTAACTTTTTCCTAATTCTCTAATTCTCTCTCTTCTTTCTCTGTCTACTTTCTCTCTCTAAAGTACGATTGCTGACTTAAGCATCGGAGGGGCTTTCCCGGGTCACACCCCCGGGGCAGTTAACCTTCTCTCTTTTGCAGGCCTAGCTCTCGGACAGCAAGGCATAACGGAGGGAAATTCGGACATTACTAGGACTTTGCCTTAAGACATCTTGACATTATTACCGTAACTCCGAGGAATACTCTAAGACTCCCAGGAGCAACTCTGTTTTCCAGAAACACTATTGATCGTATAAATCACTTTTGTATACTGTATATGTTTTGATATCGACATATATAATTTATTTTTTGCTTTAAACTAAACACCACATTCTGATAAGATAATGGGATAGAATAAGAGATCGAGAATGCTAAGATTTATTAGTTGAAAACTAGCTAATTCCATAGTATTTGTATTGACCATTCATTTTGTATTGATCTATTGCAAGTACATATAATAATGCATGCAATATGCTTGCATTTGTTTATGTAATGAAGTCACTATAACTACCCTCATATTATTATTACTTTTATCAATTTAAGTAGACAAACTTGTCAGCATACAATGTTAACTATGTACGACAGTACGAGTATAAATTTATTTTTTAACTTATAAAAATGATAAAAGTGAATAATTTGAAAATGTACATCAAAATTAGTCAAACAACCACTTACATACATATAAGAAAAATATAAAATTTGCTTTAATTATTGAATAAAATTTGCTTTAATTCACAAAATTAATACAAGTAACATTTTCTACTCCGTATAAATTAATTTGTACATATTTACATGGTAAAAGGAGTGAAATCGGAAAAGAACAGAGGAGTTTTTTGTTGTTTTTTTGGCGGGAAAATAGAAGGGTATAGAATCGCCAACGTGGCAACGTGGCTAATTTCTATAAATACCCCCAATAACCGTCACCAGAATCTACGCTCACACAACTTTCTCATTTTTACAATCTTCCACTCTCTCTCTCTCCTCCATTTTCAAGCTCTCAACAATGGCGTCTCAGCCACACCTTGCCATCATTTTCATGGTGATTTTCACCTCACTTTCAGTCCTTCCCGCCGCCATTGATGCTCAGTCATCAACCTCAACCTTCACATTCTCTTCATCTTCAACCTCACCTTCACCTTCCTCGACCGCCGCCTCTTCTCCGCCGCCATTTTCGTACTCCTCCTCCGAAGCTCTGCGTTCGCCTGAGTTTCTCTCTCCTCTCTACTCCATCACCAAAATCCTCAGCGAACTCGGCTTCACCGACTTTGCAATGGCGTCGCACTCGCTCTCTCTGTCCTCCGCCTCGCACTCGCCGTGGCTCGGCCCTGTCACCGTCTTCGCTCCGGCGGATGCTTCGCTGCGAACTTGCACTTCCTGCTCGCTCACTCTCCTTCTCCAGGAACACACTGTTCCTGGAATCTATCCTCTGGATTACCTTAATCAGCTCATTTTCGGCACGAAAATCGAGTCGATTCTCCCCGGTCGCTGCTTAACCGTCACCTCCGCCGCAAATTCCACCAAAATCTTCATCGGCGGCGCCGAAATCACTCATCCAAACCTCTTCATCAGCGACCACGTCATCATCCATGGCCTCCAAGGCTTCATCTCTCACCTCTCACCCTACTCCTGCTCAATGGACAGGATGACGTCACTCTCTCTCCGTCATCTCTCACCTTCCGTCGCCTTAACTCGGATGATGCTCGTCGACGCCGGAATCCGCCTCCGATTAAGCGGCTACAGCTTCCTCGCTCTCGCGATGCGTGTCAAGTACGCCGAGCTCGTCACTCTCCAAAACATGACGATCTTCGCCGTCGACGACTCCTCCATCTTCCAAGGAGGTCACTCCTACGTTCACGGCGTTAGGTTCCACATAATCCCTAACCAAATGCTGAAACTCGCCGATCTCGAGTCTCTGCCGCCGTCAACGGTGCTTCCGACGCTCGAATCCGGCGAAACCCTCACCATCACCACCCCAGGCGGCGGCGGAACTTCGTCTCCGGTGAGAATCAACTACGTCAAAATCAAGTATCCAGACCTCATCTACAACTACAAGCTTGTTGTACACGGTATTGGTTCTCCATTCCCTCATCTCCGTCAATCAATCCCTGTTTCTACTGGACGGTCAGGATTTTATCCGATTACTGCTGGTGAGTATGGATCTGATGTAAGCGGGTCTAGCTTTGGTAATGTACGCCCTACTTCTTCTCAGACTTCTGCTCCTTCTCCTGCTTTGATTATGAACAATCCAGTGGTGGTTAATCAGATGGATGATATTCATCAAGGTCTTTGATCATCTTTTTAGTCATGCTAATAATTGACCTGATTTTGCAATATTCTATTGATGTCGTTTTAATAGTATTAGTTGCGTCGTTTTGTTTCGATTACTATTTCCTCAATTTGTGTGTTTAGTTTGTGATGAGTGTAAGCAGCATGTACTCGGTTTGTAGATGAACAGAATACTCAATACTAGTGAAGTTTCGTTTTTGAATTGGAATAATTGTTAACTCTGTTTTTATTTTATTTTTTTTTACTGTCATTTGAATTACTGATTTAAGCTTTCTGTTAATTGTTCATTAGCAAATAAAAATGGTGGTTTGTGCATCATAGATTACGAAGTTATTCAAAGTTGTGGCGCTATAAAAATCAGAGGGGTGTGTGGAATCTTCAATGAACTGTTGTTTCATTAGTTACGTACGCTTGCTTAAATATGGGCATGTACAACAAATTTGACAAATTTGCAATTAATTTTAGTTATAGAGTAATTTACCAAATTGTAATGAGCTAGACAAAGGCTGGAAATAAAAAGGTACACACTCACTAATTATGCTGTGAAAAATGATTGATAAGTGATAAAGTTTAGATTTGATGATACATATTTCATGTCCGTTTTATATCTAATCTTTCGATTTTCCTGAAAAATGGAGTAACTAAGAGGAATGAAAGTATAAAAACTCGGTATACGATTGTATAATGTGGTATGATCCTTAGATGATCTGTGTAGTTTCTTACTTAATTACTTTACCATTGTAATGTCATATTCTTACTTAATCAATACAATTTAGACTTTAGAGTTAAAAAATATTGAATTATATTGAGACCGGTATGAGGGTTTTTTAAAACCACAAGTGATAGAAAAAAACCTCACTAAAAAAGATTTGCATTTTGTTATGTCCATATAAATATACTTACCTTGTAAATCATTAGGGGCTTTATATGGATTGATTTAAGCCACTAACTCAAGTACTCAACATCCTTCCCTTTCAAGCCCATTACAAAATTCACGAATGAAAGTTAGGAAAATAATGTTCCTTGTCACACATGGCTCCTACAGGCGTAGGTAACTTGCATCGTACAACCGTTACACACATGTAAAGAACATACCGTTATAGTGAAAAGAACATACTATTAAAAAGTAATGAGCATATATCTAAAGTAAAAAGAACATATTTTTATTTAAAAAAGAGTGAAAAGAACATATGTTCATGTTCCTTAATTATAAGCGTAATGTACTTTCATTTGTGAAATAATGTTAATTACTTATTGTGAAATATTCTTTGATTTTTTAAAAAAAAAAAAATTATGGTGAATATACATAAATAATGTTCATTTACATAATATTTTCATGTTCTTTATAAATATTACAGATGTTTTTTTCATGTTCTTTATAAATATTACAGATGTTTTTTTCACGTCCTTTATGAATATTACGGATGTTTTTTAGATGTATAAAAAACCATAAATTGGATGTTCTTTATAAAACAGTCATATGTTCTTTACAAAACAACTTTATGTTCTTTAAAAAACTACTACATGTTCTTTTCGCGTTTTTTTGTCTGTACCTTGCTAGGTACAGGCTGCTGTACCTTAAAATTTTCAGTACCTTATACACTTGCTTTGTGTCTAGATTTTTTGAAACAAACTAGAACCATCAATTAATTAAGAGACAAAATGTCCATAAGTATATACGAAGAAACATCTTGGGGGGAATGATTTTCCCAAGTTTGTTCAAAACCAAAAGGAACTAGTTTAGCTAACTTAAGAGCAACAATATTACCATCACGTTTCACATGAGACCAACCAACAGACAGGATATCAGAACATAGAGCAAGGATATCACCAAGAACTGCATCAGCCTCCAACGTAACGACAACACATTCTTTGAAAGCTTTTCAATAACAAGTTTGCAGTCTGACTCTAGAAAAATATCCAAGTAGCCATATCTCTTCCCAATTTTAAGAGCAAAAAGCATTGCCTTAGCTTCAGCAATCTCAAGGACCAGAAAGCTCGACATCTTCGCGTTGCAGCCACCAAAACATGCCCCTCATGGTTCCTAGTAAATGCGGGCGTTATGCTGTGTTGGGCCGTCACGGGACGTGCCAAGGTGGGGATCGTGTTGGGTCGTGCCGTGCCAAAATTTGGCACACCCTAGCCAACGACACGACTCACATGGTTTGCAAGCCGTGCCGGGCAGCGGGCCACCACGGTTTTTTTAAAAATTTATTTTTAAAAAAAAAATATATATATATACATACATATATATGTACATACATACATATATGCAGGAAGATGGCGCCTCTAAAAGCAGTCACGTTTTTTCTTAAGTTAAGAAAGATGGCGCCTCTAAAAGCAGGAAGGATGTCTTCAATTTAATCAACAGCCAAGGCGAAGAAAGAGTCCTACCATCACGACGGATTCGAGATATAAAGAGATAGCAAGCCGGAAGGACGACAGGAGATGATCGTTCGGATAGGAGATGTGGACGAGTTTTAGCCTAGCTCCAAGAATAAGGTACCGAGACCTCTTTGAGCACAAGATTTGAGCGGTTAATGGAGAGCACCAAACTCATGCGTTGGCTTTGGGGCGAGGATCAAGGAGGCCGGATTTCCCTTTATGGACCTCAGCGTGAAGTTGTCCTTTCATCTCTCTACCTGCCTTTACCCAGCGGCAAGACGCGACGTTTTGTCGGAAAGGTCTCTCGAGCCTCTAGGAGCCGAGGAATCGCCCCAGACTCTATCTATCGTGCTGTCAAATTGAAAATTGTAGTAGCCGCGGCCAAGCGAATATATATATATAGGGGAAGGGTCTCATGAGAATTTTTCTTATGTGAAAACACTCTTTATGTTCTAAATTTTTACTCGTATGTTCTAAATTTTTAATCTGATGTTCTAAACTTTTCCTTAGGTGTTCTAATTTAAATCAAATGTTCTAATTTAGTACTCACATGCTCTAAACCATAAGTTAGTTAAGTTTGATGTCATAAATTTTAAATAACTTGTTCCAAAATTTTAACTTATATGTTCTAAATTTTAAAACGTATGTTCTAATTAAGATTTTTAATTATATGTTCCAGATTTTAAAGCGTATGTTCTATTTTTTTACTCATATGTTCTAAATTATTTACTCACACTTTCTATATTCTATATCAATTTATTCTAGATTTTTATTCACATGTTCATAACCTTAAAATTAGATGTTCTAAATTTTACTCTTATGTTTAAAATTTCATAAAGCAAATTTTATATATATATATATATATATATATATATATATATATATATATATATATATATATATATATATATATATATATATATATATATATATATATATATATATATATATATATATATATATATATATCAATCAATCAATAACATAATACTAAAATTGACACCATTAATGGTACGTGTCAATTCCTGGTATAATTTTTTCCCTCCAAAAACACACTTTCCTTTATTGCTAAAATCTTGTAACGCCCCGACTTTTAATTGGCGTTACCGGACCGTACTTAATGCGTCATTCACAGCGGAAATTAATTAGCCATAGATAAACCATTCTTTACTCATCATACGCAGCGGAATCAATCATATAGATAATCTCATAATCACCTGTGGATTATGGGCCCATAAATAAACATACTCCTTAATAAGAAAATTCAATAAATTATACAACTCCGGTCTTCCTTACAGTAATAAAATAACAGATCTGTCTCAGCTCTCAATGATTCATAATACATAACCCTTGATTCCATAATCCCTCAACTATTTAAACTCCTTTAATCCTTTTGCCTTTGATGTTAGCTTCGTCATCATTATCCCTGTAATTATCCATAAAAATAGAAAACATAGAAAACACGGGAAAAAATCCAAAAATGAGTGGAAAACTTAGTAACATTACTCTAGCTTGTAAAACCGTTTTTCTTTCAAAATCATTTGAGCACATATCTTATTCCTTATGCATTCATAGTTGTTCAGAAATAATATAATATCATTATTTTTAAAAGTTGAGTCGGCAAGGATCATTCCCTTTACATAAGATCATAGGTAAGTACATGTTTTGGACATAACATAACTTTCATTCGTGTGGGATTAATTAATTCCCTATTTCATAAACATACTTTCCTCCACCTATAACTCACTTATTTTCTATGTTCAGTTCATTTTCCAATTTTCCAATGTCGACAAATGTAACCTCGTATCATATTAAATCTGTAATACCCCTCATGATTGCTTTAAAGGAGTTTGATATACTACTCATATCAACAAGATGCATCTTCCTTTTAGGGAGCCCATATTCTAAGAATACTCCATAGTTAAGCGTGCTTGGCTGGGAGTAGTCTTGGGATGGGTGACCTCCTGGGAAGTTTTCTCGGGGTGCGCATGAGTGAGGACAAAATGCGCCGGAATGACTCGTGTTGGTCTGTGGGGACAGTTGTTGGCCCTCGATGCGCATTTCGTGACAATAGGCCCCTCCCTAATTTGTTTGGGGTCGGGGTGTTACAAAATCATTTCTGAACAACTTTATACCTCATATAAATTCATAGCACATTGGCACAATTCATAATCATTCATTCGTAACACTTAATTGAATAAAATATCATTAGCGTTAAACATTTAACAGGGGCATAACATAACAGATCACGTCCACATATCTTATAGATTAATAAAATAACTAGAAATACCTGTTATTCATAGCATTCTTATCACCTTGTATGATGGTAAGACAGCTTTATGAACGATCGTACTTATCAGTATATCGTAAAACTCATTAATAGAGTATCCTTGTGAGTTCTCATAAGTCCTTTAACAAAATTCAGATATTCGTAATCTTTTTGGTGGACATGCTAGTCGCTGGACAGTATGACATGGCAGAACGTCTTCTGCGATGGGCCGGTGCCCATAACATAGAGCCGGTGCTCGACATAGTTGGGCAGGTGCCCCATGGGTACATGCATTGCATGACCGAAACATAACATATACTGCCAGACGGACTAGGTCTTTCACTTTCATTTATTAAGTTATGTATCTTTTAATAAGTTATTCGTAGTTTATTAACATACTTTCGAGAGTTCCACAAATTGAGAAAACATTGTATACATGTAAAATCATTCATATAAATCATAAGACTGAAATACATCAATGAACATGTTGATCATCTCGCAAGTCATTTATTAAGTCATTTGCACATACCACGCTTTTAAATCATAACATGCCAAACATACCATACATGCATACGTATGATACAATAACATGTCATTAAAATTACACACATGTACTCATAATAACTAGATATAATTGTCACACATACAGGTCTAAACACATGCAGTAGCTAAACATAATAGTTACAGATACGGAACTGAACACAATTGCAAAACATAATGGTTACACACATAGGGCTAGACATAATTGCTAGAAATAATGATTACCTCATTCGATTATCTTTAATCATCTCACTTAGCCTCATAATTATCATCCGAGCTCTATAACCTCCATCATTAGTTTTTCATTGCTATGACTCATTCGATCATACCTAGTAATAATAAATATTCATTAGTAACCTCTCAATTCAAAACCTTTGATAGAACAAGTATAAGCTTATTTTTAGAAACAAAACAAGTATTACCTCATTTTGAGTAAAATGAGCATTACTTTATAAATAGATACTACCACTATTCATATTAGTAGAAAATATTACTATAAAAACTTTAATTTAGAGAACTCTAAAATTGCTCTAGTATCAAAACTCATTTTTAGGAAGTTGAATGTACGAAGTACATAATCATCAATTCCTTGTGCAAAATAATCAATCAATCAATTAACCTATATTAAAAGCTAATCTAAAGTGACACTTGTCACAATGTCATTAACAATTTTCCCGCCCATTTTACTTTCCGTTTTTTTATGAAGATTCTTTAAGGAAATCAAATTATAATAATGAAAAATATCTTTCTTCCAGTTAAAATTCTTAACAATGATAACTCTCCATATAAATCCAACTAATATATTTTTATGTTTACTTTTGAATTAATATTATGAGTATAATTTTTTTTAAAAATTCAATACAATAATAACTCTTTAAAAAATTAATAACAACCGTGTATTGCACGAGATTTAAACTAGTATTAGAATATAAACAAACACTACACTTTTAAGAGTAAAATAAGAAAAAACATAGAAATTAGATAGCAAGCTACTACTACATTTTTAACACCATTTTCTTATCATCAAAATATCTACATAATCGTTTTCAAAGAAAGTTAAGAGTTTGTATCTCAAATAAAGGATAAACTTATAATCAAAATAAGAGCAAACAAAATAAGCTCACTTTGGTTTCATGTGTACAGAGTAGTCTCAAATAGTGTTCTCGGTTTCACCAAACATGACACGAATGGAAGAAGAAGAAGAGTGCGTGGCTGCGGTGTATGAGTTTGGTCGACGGTAAGAATAAGGTAGGCAACAACGGCCTGGAGCAGGGAAAAGGCACGGTGATTAAGGCAATAGTGTTGTCAGGTGTCTCTTCCGCAGTCAAACTTATGGGTGTTAATAACTTGGTACAAGAAACTTACAAGGGAAGGAAGAGTAAAGATCAAGATTACCATATTAATTTGATATGTATGAAAATTAAGCTGATCACCTGACCTTTGTTGTGATGATAAGTGAAACAAGTGAACATCCAATGGGAAAGAAGCAAATTTTGACTTCCAATGCTTAACCGTGAAGAAAGAACAAGGAAGAGGTGGATTTTGTCCTTTTTCGATGCATAAGGGCATTTTGGTAATTTCACCTTCTCGGAAAGATATACAGATTTTATGTAAATCTTTCAATTTTTGACAAAACATAAAAATATGACTTATTAACCCGAAATACATTTTAAAATAATTACTTTGCTTCGTATAATTAGATTCTGAAATAATATAATCATAAAATAAGATTAAGAATAAAATAGTCATACTGGGTAAAATATAAATTAAACTTTAATTATGCTAATAAAATAAAATTAGGTATAATAAATCAAGATTTAAAATCTCGGGTATTACAAGGACGAAGACCAACATCCCCATAAATCCGAGCTGCATAACTCCCTTGTTCCTCAACATATCAAGCAACACGTCCACTAGTCAATATTAACTTTGTGTCTAGATGATAAATCTCATGAATTAACTTTTTTAAAGAAGAACCTAGATGGAAAATAACTTTATCTACATCAAAAACATTGCATTCATTATTTACAGTCTCTTATTTGACAGGCTATTGTGATTTATTTGTATCCTTAATGGAAATTTTAATCAGCTATATGAGAGATCTTGTAAATTTATGTTAATGCATGTTAAAGTTATGCATTGCAAAGCGTTAAACACTGAATTATGATTTATGGTAAACAAATAATGAATTACCAAAAAAAAGGCCTAATTCGTTTACAAATATGCCTCGTTCTCTTCATCTTATTTTTGCTGAACTGAAATTATTTTTACTGAAACAAAATTATATATGCTGAACTTATATATATTATTTATTGAACTTAAATTAATTTTACTGAACTGAAATTATTTTTGCTGAACTGAAATTATTTTTACTAATTTTCTATTAGAATTCTTCTTTAAGAAAACTGAATTTTACTGAACTGAACTTTAGTTTACAAAATTGAACTTATTTTTACTGAACAAAAATTATTTTTACTTAATATTATTTTTTTTTAAGGTGAAGAGAACAAGGCCTAAGTCGGCCCTAAGGTTATTATATTCCATGGACATAACAAAATGTAAATCTTTTTAGTGAACAAAAATGAGCTAATGCTTGTGTAGCTGTAATAATAATAAAAAAAAAAAAAAATCCCCCTACTAGTCTCAATGTAATTCAACATTTTTTTTTTCTCTTTTAGAGTCTAAGTTGTACAGATTAATTCAAAATTTGAAGTCACAATGGTAATATAATATATTAATAACAAAATTCATCGGGATCACAAAACAAAATACAATTATGTATTGAGTATGTATACTTACATCTTTTTAAGGTATACTATTTCTTTCATGTCAATTAAAGATCAATAACTATATATATATATATATATAGATATATATATTATTACTCCACTAAAAGACACACCAGCAATAACACGTGTCATCACCTGGTGTGTTCTTAATTTTATAATTTAAAAAAAAAAATATTTTTGGAAACAAATCTTCTATCATGCATAAATAAAAGATAACATATTTATACATAAATAAAATATTTGATGTATCTTTTCAATACATATTAGCATCAATAATTATTTTAATTTTTATGAATTTATTTATTTATATATTTACTAGAAGCTCCAAGAAAGTAATTCAATATCAAATATTAAAAATTACTTAAGATAAAATAAAAGATTTGATCCTTCTCCAAAAGATATTAACCACTATAAATTTTAGAAGGAAAAAAATTAATTGGATTCTAACATAATTTGAGACATACATAGACAGCATAGTGTAATGTACTACATTACTACGTTTTAAGAAATTCATTTGATTCATAATAATACCAATTTGTTAGTGAAATCAAATAAATAAAAAAATATGCATATTAACAATTGCATATTTTAAAATATATAGATCTAATCAATCAACACCTTTTATATACACCTGGGTGCCCATAGATGTAAGTGTACTAAAAGGCAGTTATTTGCTTATTTGACAATTTTTTTCCTTCTCATTTTAAGAGTAAAAAACGAGCAAAAACATATATTGAATGAGCAGAAAATAGTCAAAATACCTTAAGTGCACCTTGGATATGATGTACACAATTATTTTTATTTGCTAACAGGTTCTTTCATAAATTCATCATATTTTAGAAAAATTAATAATATATAATTAGTTAATGTAGTGTGAATATGAAAAGTTCTCTATTAAAAATTACCGTGAATGGCACGGGGCCTAACTTAGTAATATATAAAATGGACACTAAATGATTATCATCTAAATTTAAACTTATCAATCATTTTCAATCTACTTATAATTTAGATACTTCAATTAAGAATTCAAATTTCTTCAAAAAAAAAAAAAATTAAATAAATAAATCAAGTTATTCAAATGACAGTATAATAACAACAAAATAAAAAAAAGTAAAATAGAGTTGTGAATTATTATAAATCAAATAAACTTCACTGTATTACTACAATTAGAACTGCAAAACGACTTAACGATACAATTAAAACGACATCAAAAATAAGAATAAAGACCTTGATGAATACATAATACTATCCATCTTATTAACCAGTGAATTTTCTGTTGGGTTAGTGTGGCCCAAATTTCATAGCACAACTTATTATATCTCAAGGTTTCTCAAGGATTCTAGAAAACTCTAAAAATATTGAGAAATCGATGGAACATGGTGGAAGAATCTAGAAGAAGTAAATGCTCATGAAAGCTAAGACTTTTGTGGAGAATTGAAAGAGCTTGTGTAGAAAATTCCACGCACTTCTTCCACCTCCATATATCCCTATGAATATAAGGTGTTGGACATCATTTGGGAGCATGGATCCACCTACATATCCTCCAATACTCTTATCCCCTTATACACTCTATTAGTATCCTTCCATGCATTATTTATGCTGAGAGAGAATTTACCTTTCTACACACACAATTTATTTATGAATCCACTATTCTTACTTTTGTATTACTCCTTTGTGAGTTATTGTACTCTCCTATTTTCATATAATGGATTATTAACGCTTGTCGTTTGTGGTTTTTTTTGATAATTTTTCAAACATCTCGTTGTGCACTCAACAACCCTAACATTTTCCATTAATCGGATAAAATCTTAAGATTTTGACGTAGTTACGACGTATTATAGACATTACAATTACATAAATTCTAACCAAATATAAAGAAGAACAATTATAGAAATTACAATTACGTAAATTCTAACCAAATAAAAAGAAGAACAATCTCAAAAAATAATACAGTAGTTCATATTAATAAAAGAAAAAAATGCGATCTACTCCTTAATCTTAAAAACAATGGCATCTTTGCCTACACCTGCTATGTCCAGCGGCGATGATTCCGGTAGGGGCCGCGGCGGCCGCCGTACAGATCATCTTCTCCAGAAGAGTCGATAAAGTGAAGTTTATTTGTTTTACTTTCTTTTTTTTTATTATTATTTTTTCTTTTTAAATTTTTTTTATTATTGCTACGAATAAATCATGAAATTCATAATGTCTGGGATATTTTCAATTAAATAGAGACCAAAATCAAGTGTAAGACATGTAACAAAATTTACTCGGCCAAAATGAAGGGAGGGACGGGACACCTTAGTAGACTTGTCCGTAAACGTAGTGAACCATATAGTGATCCAACTTAACCCAAAATTTCTTAAATTTATCCACATTGCTTCACTTAGAGAGAGATAGGGATGAATTTGGGAGAATGTTAGCACATGCCAAACAACCTTTTCTTTTCGCCGAAAATGATCTTTTTAACAACTACATAAAGCGAGCACTACAATTTCAACACAAAAAAATCTCTAGAAAAGCTGTTCGTTTGGCTACTGTGAAATCTTTTCAAGAGTATAGATTGAGGTTACATGATGAATTAAGTAATCTTACTTGTAGAGTTTCTTTGACTGCGGATGCATGGATAGTGGTTGCGGATATCACTATTTGTGTGTGTCTTGTCATTGATTGGATAATGATTGGTTAAGACGTATTTACAATTACAATCTTTGAGTATGTACACACGGTTCATCGGAGCTTAAGTTCAAATAACTTATGGTGGATTAGTCTCTCAATAAGAATTTTTTGCATTCGATGGGACTCGAAGAGATATCCACTAGCTTATCACTTGAGCCAAATCTCAACCAATTAGTATTATGTGCACCATGGTGCACCTAGTTCAAAAATTGAACATAAACTTGCGAATCTCAACCTCTTGTTGGTAATTTAAGTACAAATTTCCTCCCTGAACTTTCCTATACACACATTTTCAACTCAATGAACTCATGCTACAACTCTACAAGTTGGGAAAAATAAAAAACGGAAAAAGCAGGAAGATTCAAGCTGACTCCTTCGAGGGAGCCCCCATTCATCTTCATGATAAACAAAATTTGTTTATCTAATGACATTTTCGTAAATATATCAATAATCCATTCCAATTAGCATGACATTTAACAACTTTTATTAATATGCAAGCCCCAGAAATGTTAACATTTTACGAGAATGCCATGCAAACTGAGATTTGTTTGTTGATTTATTTACGAAAATGCCATCTATAAATAAACTAAAGAAACAACCGCTGACATCATATTGTCCACGTGGTAGCTATATAAGAAAAATTTTCCCGCCTAAATAAAAATCTGACGTCATTATATTTTCTTTGGTTTCAAATTTTAAATTTAATTTCTCCTCTCAATTTATGTATACTCTTTAATTTATTTATTTTTCTTCTATCACCAACTATCCATTTCTTTCTCTTTCCCATTTCTTTCTCTTTCCCATATGCTTCATCGAACAAAATACTTTGATGTTTTTATTTTATTTTTTATTTTCCTTTAGATATTAAAAGTTTAAAATCACTTTTTATTTGCTTAATTAAAATCGTATATTAAAAATCTAACTTTTATGTATGTGCTTAAATTTTCGTATCCGGTTTGTTCTTCTTCAAAATTACTTTCATAATCGAAAAGTTATGTCTCAATAACTATTCTCATACGTAAAAATACATAAAATATATACTCTATATTTTAACAGCCCTTCTTGTGTGTGGCCAGCCACACCGTGTGACCACTTATAAAATAACAAAGTAACCCATATAAAAATGACCAAGTAACCCCTGTAGTACTAATTGAGTAACCCCTATAACACTAACTGAGTAACCCTATAGCACTGACGAAGTAACCCCTTTAACACTGATCAAGTAACCCCTATTACACTAATAAAGTAACCCCTGCCACACGGTGTGGCCAGCCACATATAAGACTTTGTAATATTTTAAAGAAATTCGTGCATCGCACGGGATTAATCTAGTTAGATAAACAAATCTATCGTCAAGATCAACTTGTATTTTCTCACTCCAAACCAAATACAATAAAATACTTCGTAAAATAAAAAAAAAACCCCGCAAAAACCCTGCCTTCTTCATTCTCCATTTCTCCACCTTCTTCTTCTTCCTCTTTCTCTCTCCTCCGCCCATCAATGGCGGCCAGATCCTCCACCACTCTCCGCCTCCTCTCCCGCCTTCTCCACCCTCAGCCCTCTCCTCCCTCTCTCTCTCCTCTCCACCATCACCACCACCTCCGCCGCCCTCAATTCTCCGTCGCCGCCTTCTCCACCGCCGTCCCCCGGCGCAACCCCAAGAAGGTCGACATCGGAGCTCGCGCTCGCCAACTCCAAAACCGCCGTCTTTGGACTTACGCTCTCACCTTCTCCGGCGTCGCCGGTTTCGTCATCTTAGTCCTTAACAATTTCCAGGATCAGCTTGTTTTCTATGTTACTCCTACTGAAGCGTTGGAGAAGTTTAATTTGAATCCTTCGAAGAATAAGTTTCGGTTAGGTGGTTTGGTTCTTGAAGGTAGTGTTCATCAACCGCCTTCTTCTCCTGAAATGGAGTTCGTCATCACCGATCTTATGACCGATATTGTTGTTAGGTATTCTAATTTTTTTTTGTTGATTTTGATTATTAATTATGTTGTTTTTGAATATGATTATTTGGATTTTGATTTGAGATCATGAAATTTGAATCTATAATTATTGAATTGGATCTCAATTTCTGCATATATTGGTCATTAATTTTATTAGGGTTAGAATTATTGGTTAGTGTAGATTTTTCAGTTTTGTTTCCATTTTTTGGATCAATTTTGAAGATATTGTTATTGAAAATTTAGTTTGGTCTTAATTATTGAGTTTGCTGAAATCAAGCTATGCATTAGGTATTGTTTGAATTGAACTCCTAAATTGGACAAAGAATGATACTGGATTAATAGTGGAGGTAGAATTCGTCAATTTAGGAAGTTTGGGAATTCGATCCTGATTCAGTAATTTGTGAATAAGATGATTATTAATCTTATGGTTCATATGGAATTGAAGAATTAGGATTAGATTTTAGGTAAGTATAGATTGGATTTCCATGTTTCCAGTTTGCTTAACTCATTTTTGGATGAATTTTGAAGATATTGACATTGAATTTTTAGTTTGGACTTAATTATTGAATCTGCTGAAATCAAGTTATACATTAACTATTGTTTGACATTGAACTCTTAAAATCGGACAAAGTATGATACTGGATTAATGGTAGAGGTAGGATTTGTCGATTTGGGAAGCTTGTGACTTGGCTTAGGGATTAGCCAACTTCTTATTGAATTGTGTTTCCAAAATAGAATTTCTGGATATGCCATTGTGCTAGGGATCCAGAGATCCAGCCACTCGAAAGGTTGCTTTCTTCACAGAAAGTAATTACGGCATGTTTTCTGTCGTGCCTTAAATGTGGATGTCTTTAGCATTTGGCCATAGTGTTGAAACATCTTTGTATCTTTAGCAGAGACCTGTACTTGGGACTTTAGCAACATAATGGAACATACTGTTGTGAAATTCTAAGACTAATATCAATATATCTAATCAAAAAAGCTTCTTTTAGAACCTTTTCCTTCATGAGGCTTCATCATTCTGTTGGCATATTAGGATATTCTTTCTAGTTCCACCAATACTTGGTTTTCATTATCAAGTATATGATTGCTTCTTATTATAACCATAAGTTTCCATTGTACTTAGCCAATGATGTCTGATTTGCTTAATATGTTTAATGGGTGTGCAACATTTTATGTTGATGTACAATGTTATCCTAAATTAATGTTTAGGTATCAAGGATCCTTGCCCGATTTGTTCAGAGAAGGTCACTCAGTGGTAGTAGAAGGATTTGTGAAGCCTTTTACTGATGAGATTAAGGAATCAGGTATGAGTGGAAAGACCAAGGAGATTTCAGCAAAGGCGAGGAGTGGGGAGTGTTATTTTTCTGCCACGGAGGTGTTGGCTAAGCATGATGAGAAATACATGCCTGGGGAAGTTGCTGCTGCTATTGAAAAGAACAAGAAAAAGCTCGATGAAGAGGCAGAGGCACAGAAGACTGCAGCTGCTTAAAATTTGTCTGTGAGTATGAACTTATGAAGCTAACTGGGCTTTGAATTTTCTTCCACCTAAAATTATACGATTTGGGGATTGTAACGAGTTAATTTAGAAAAGCCTGAAAGAGGAATAGGCTCTATACTTTGGTATAGTCTGGATAAGAGGTATGAATGACATACAAGAATTTTGAGGAACTAGGAAATTAGAATTTTGATTGATTCAACTATCATGCCTATATTGTATTTTCCCAATTAACATATTGATTTTTCCCTGGAATTAGGGATTGTTATATTCATGGAATGCTGGTGAATAAATGTACTTCATTCTTATTTTGCACTTCTTTTAGCTCCTTTCTTGAATGAAAATCGTGATTGTGGGTTTCTGTATCATTGTGAATCTAATGTGTATTCTTTCCCCTGTAATTCGTGGTGTTGTCTAATAGTAACTTGACTGAAGCGTGTTTATTGAGTTTTATTGACTGTGAATCTGATTTGTATACGATGTCATGACTTGTGTACTCGTAATGTAGTAATCATATATGCTGTTAATTTTCTTCATAATTTTGACACCATGTTTCTTCTAGGGAGGTTCCTTATATATGTTGTTCTATAATGTTAGTGTATACAATATATGATATCTCATCATAAGTTTATAACTTCCATAGTTTGCGTTCTTCCTTTTACTTTTAATGTAGCGATGTATCATTACTTCACTTTGAATGAATCTTTTCTGCTGGGATATGAAGTCGATCATAGCTTCCAACTCTGGGATGTTTACCTTAACCCTATTGTTTTAGTGTTGTCACCTTTATATGGATTTTGAATATCTTGCTTGAAGTATTAGTGATATTATAAGGCATGGCCTTTACCTTATTCATCTAGCTGCAAACTTTTACAGTTACGGATGATCGGCGGGTTATTATTTCTTGGTCTATGTACACTCTTGGTCAGTGTTTATTACTCTAGTTAGTTGACTGCCATCATATGGATTAATGTGAAGCTGCTTTATTTTCTTCAAAAGAACATTTTTATCAGCTGCACTTTCTCTCTTGTTTGGAAATTAGCATGAGATGTAGGCATTCTCAATAGCTGAAAGTCTTGAGGTACACATGCTGAGTCTTTAACTTGTGTCCAAGAATTCAGCCATCACTACTGAATATTCACTATTCTGATTAATGCATGGTTTATAAGTTTAACTGTTAACTGCTCAATATTGTACTTTTGAACTTCCTTTTTCTTTTCGGCTTCTTTGTAATGCTATTACAGTAAATCGTCATTAGTTGCTGTGTTGTGTTTGATTATACTGTAAGCAGGAGTTATCAAACTTGAGAGCAAAATAGATGCAGGTTGCCATTGACACTTTATTGTGGCTTTGATGTTGGGATGTATCGTCATGCCTATGATCTCTCACTGCTGTTGCTGATGGCTGTGACTTGTAAAAGGCATTTGGCTGCATGGTAGTGGCTTTATTGCATTTGCATTATGCACAGGCTTTGCAGAGGTTTTTCTTAACTTGATTTGGTGCTGAGAAATTTACATATACTGATGCAGTGTATTAACCATGTCGAAATTTGGAATTTGCTGTAATTTATTCAGTGATACTTCTGAATCTGTAGTTTCTGGAAACAATCTAATATCAAAAACTCATAACATGCTACATTAACTCTATTGAGTCACAGTGACAACTTGAATTTTCTTTTATTTTATTTTGGCATATTGTTATGTATCGCCTGTGCAGGGCTTGAATCCCTAACAGCTTTCCCTATGTAAGCATAAAAATTATATACAGCTGCACCCAATATATTAATTTGCACCAGAACACAAGCATCAGTATAGGCACACATGCATAGGGAGTTGTCATATGGGACTTGTTGGTTTTATTAGTTGCTGCATTGTGTTTGACTAGTTTGTAAGCAGGAGTTATCAAATTTGTGAGCAAAACAGATGCCGGTTGTCTTTTGTAGAAGGCTAACACTTCACTGTGGCTTTGATGCTGGGATGTATTGGTATGCCTATGGTCCCTTACTGCTGCTGCTGATGGTTGTGAATCTTGTGATTTGTGAGAGTTGTTTGGCTGCATGGTAGTGTCTTAAGTGCATAAGCATTCTGCAGTATTTGCAGGGGTTTGTAACGTCGAAATTTGGAGTTCTGCTGTAATTGATTCATTGATACTTCTAAAACAGTTTCTGAATCTTTCAATGTAAACAATCCAATATCAAATGCTTGCTGATTTTGGCTTGGTGTTTGTAACTTCGGTATTGAAAGTGTTTAATTTGAGGCTTGTGTACAATTCTTCTTGGATGATTATTTTGAAGGTAAAATGTGCTTTCTGATGCAGCTGCTAGTCTGCCGAAGTCTAGGTGGTGAAAGAGTTTTATCGTATGGAATTGTTTCTGCTGTTTCTGAACAGGAGATCATGAGTCATGCCTTATTATCAGTTGTTACATGAGCGTGTAGTTAAAGTCAAGTATTGTTGTACTGGCACCGTTCTCAAAATTCTCATGCTGATCTATGTACTGTAGAATGTATTGAGTCTTTGATGTCTCTATTCAATATGTTTATGTTTCAACTTTCAAAGCATTGATAGATTTAAGTTGTTTCAAGACGTTTCGAAGTTTTCTGCTACAAGACATGTACATTTGTGCCTGCGCATTTGAATTCATTGTCACTTATGATGACTTTGCTGCAAGAATTTTATGTTAACACACCAGATTATACTTTGATGGTCAATACTAAAAAATATTCAAATGATGGGCTGGTCGGTGGAATTTTACCCTAAATGAGGTTGGCAAGGGCAAGAGTTTAGTGTGTAGTGGGGTTAGAATGTGAATATCCATATCTAGTCTAAACCAAGACAAACCCCTAGCATCACAAATCTCATTTCCTTTTGATATTTCGTTTTACCTTGATGTCATTACAAATGAATTCAATGTTTCCCCTTCATCTCCCTCATAAACTATTTTTCCCATAAGAAAAGAATTCAATAACACATTTAATTCATGGTTTTATATGTTAATTGTATGCGTGTTGCACGGGCAAAGGCTCCTTGAAATAACATCGGCACAAAAGCACAAGAGGTTGTTTCATATGAGACTTGATGTGTAAGAGCATCAAGGAAATTGTAACACATGATATACACATTGTCTAGAAAAGATTAAAAATCAATTACAAATTCTTTTGATATGGTTTGTCTCACCTTTAAAATGGGTATAGTGATCCAAGTGTTTTATGTCATGTCAAATCTGAATAATTTACATAGATGATTTTAGATAATATTAGCATTTACATAAATGATCCTAGAAGATATCAAGATTTACATAGATGATCCTAGAAGATATCAAGTTATCCTAATTAGCAAATGACTTATTTTCAAATGACTTAATTAACAAAACTATAGGGCCCGTTCTCTTCAGATTATTTTCAGTTAAGTGTAGTCTTTAATTTCCTTCTCTTATAAAATATTCAGTTCAGCTCAGTCAGTCAATCAGAACAGACCTTAAGTGTAATACAAGTATGAAATATCAATTTTACCTTGATCAATTATCCGTAAAAATTGTTCGCGCTTTCATTAATCCATTCATAAAGAATTATACAGTAATAGACTTATAGACCAAATCTTAATCAAGTTGCATCCTACATTAACGTGTTGACAAATCACGACTTTAACGTGCTATCACCGAACTTCCTCAGTTGATTTTTATTTTAATCAAGTACAATTACTTAACTCAACATTGAAGAAACCTCGACCCTCTTTTATACCAGTACAAACACTGCCTAAAATCCATTTTCTAGCAAAATCAAACTCTGCCCCTGAATCTAGCAACACAGAAAAAGACGGTAAATTTCTCTCTCTTCTTTCTGAAAAATTCTGGGAATTTCTGGGTTTTGTTAATTGAGTTGACATTGTTGATTTTTTTGTTGCAAAGATGGCTGAAGAGTCGTCAAACGCATCGAAATATGTGAAGTTGACCAAAGCTCAAGTCTCTGCTGATGAAGATATCACCCCTGGTGAACTCAATCAAGCAATACCCAATTCACAGGTAGTGGAATTTCGATTTAATTTCACTTGTATTTTTGATTTTGTTCATTTTATTGGAATTTAGAAGCAACCCTTTTGGAATTACCACTTGATCTGCGAAACCCATTTCTTGAATTTTGATTATTTGATTACCCTAATTTCTGTTATTCTTTCAGTTTGAGTGTAACAGATTGTATAATTTGATGATTTTTGTTTTGTGAGTGTAATTTTACATGTTCTGCATTGTGTGTAGATGTGGGGTTTGACTGAATTCTGATCTTTTGCAAGTAATGTATGTGATAGTTATGAAGTTATAGTTTTTACAATGAGAACTAGAAGATCTTTGTGTCAAACGAGGTTTGATTTGCTAGATATCTAGCAGTACATTGGTATATTGGATTTTGGTGCATTTTGGAGAAATTTTCCATCTGACTTATTTGTTGTTCTAGGGTTAAAGTTGATGGTCTTGTTTACTTTCGAGTTTATTTTATGATTTAAACAATTGGGCGAAGTCGATATTACAGGAGCGGTTGGTCTGTCAGCCACATACAGGCACAGTTATTCAATTTCGAGTTTAAGCTTTATAGTTGCTTCTCTATGAGGATATGCTGTTGTTGGGCTTGGAAATTGGAGTTGAATTGAATTGAAGTTGTTTAAGCAGTTCTTAAAATTGTTTGAGGAATTTCTACTAATATTAGCTAGCCATTTCATCCCCTAGGCTTCCTACGTTTTGTACCTGGTCTTCACTCTTCAGTCCTTAGCAGGTCTTTGGATATAAGATGCTGGAAATTTTCAAGGGATAAGTTTCTACTATTAAATTTCATTTCTACGTATAAAATCTACGCACTGAGTTCATCATGTACACACTTTGATTGTACTATGCTGATATGAAATCCATGCCTTCATTGTGGTATTAGTTCCACAGTATCTCTCGAGCTTATTTAGAAAAGCTTTTCAGACCTGGCTTTGTAACCTTTGCTTCTTTTGAAATGGCCTGCCTTCTAGCTTACATAACTTTGCAATGCCAAGAATTATGATGTAGTCAAAATGAGGCTGAAATATTGACCAGCTTTCTTTTCATTATATAATTAGGATCCTTATGACAACTTTGCTTTAAGAATAAATCGCCAGAGATAGTCAAACTTGAGTAAGTAGATAATGCAAAAGTCCAAATGCTGCTAGTAATAAAAACACAAAGTTTTGCTATTTTGCTACGACGTGAAAAGTTCTCAAACTGCTTTTTGCTTTTTTTTTTTATGATGCATCAAAGATCAAGAAGAAACTTGTTATAGAAGCTATGAAGCTATTTTCAATTTATGAGGCATCGGTAAATCAATTTCTTGTGATCTAGGAATAGTTTATTCTAATTTTACAAGATCCTGTTGATGCTTCTTGACTCTACAGGCAGTCAGTTCTTGGATATGTAGAGCTGAACTCCACTTTTCTCTAACTCTTCTGCCTTTGGTTGACTTTCCAGTTGCATGTTCACAAGTGTAGCGAATGTGGACAGCCTTTACCTGAAAGCTACGAGCCTCCTGGTGATGAACCTTGGTCAAGTGGGATCTTTGGGTGTACACAAGATACTGAGAGTTGTAAGTTCTCAAATTTGCTTCTGCTTCTTGTTTTGAAGTTATTGTATGCTTATGTCAATAATTGGCATCCCAAAGTTACTGTGATGATAGTAAATTAGTAATGGTAATTGCATGTGAAGTGAGAATAATGAGCCTATCAATTTTCATTCACAAAGCTGAAGAATAATAAGAGGTTAGCACTCTGTAGAGATAATGAAGATATGATGTAAGCAGTGTCCTTTAGGCAACATGATCTTGGTCCATCTCATCATCTGTCATAACCAGTGGGCGGGCAGTAATGGAAATTGTGGATCTAAAAATTGTCAGTAAAGTTCCTTTGTAGACATTAGGGAGGAGAGACATGCAGTATGAGGTGGACTTCTTTGTAGCCCTGGCCTAATGATGTTGTCGTATGTTCGAACTTCTAATAGTATGATGGCAGACTTGCACTAAATTAATGAAGCTTTCAGTTGAATGTTTGGATATATGCAAGTTCAAAATGAGAAGCTGTAATGGAGATCAGTGTAATGAAAATCTCTCCTGCACCCAATGGCTAGGTTGGATTTCATTAAATATTATACTGGTTGAGTTATCTACACGCCTGAACTATAGGTCCCCAGCAATGCTTGTGCTGTTAGTCTGTTACGTTATCTATGCTGTAGCATACTATTTACTAACTGGTTTAAATGTGCACACAGTTGTTCTCAGTGTACTTCATATTCTTTTGCATCCCCTATTTAGGTATTTGAACTCCTCTTTTCTGCCAATTAGGTTGGACTGGGCTTTTCTGCCCATGTGTCTTGTTTGGACGTAATGTGGAAAGACTGAGAGATGATACCCCATGGACTACACCATGTGTTTGTCATGCTGTTTTTGTGGAAGGTGGTATGGCACTGGCTGCTGCCACTGCTTGGACTTATGGTATCGACCCAAGAACTACATGTCTGATTTGGGAGGGGTTATTTTTCACTTGGTGGATGTGTGGCATATACACTGGTCTTGCTAGACAATCCTTGCAGAGACAATATCATCTCAAGGTAATTTCCTACGCCTTATTTCATTCAATTTGACGCGATATTGATTATCAGCTAATTTATCCCTATTTCACTTTCCGCTTTAAGTAGTACCTATTTTTGTTTGACGTCTTGTAACTTGGACCAACAAATTTGTTATCAATTTACTTCAGGCTCGTGCTTTTCTTTCAAATCATTGGTGGGGTTGAAACTGATAAGTTTTTTTTCTTTTATTATCTAAGTTTTTTTGTATTACACTGTCAGTTTTAGGATCTGCAACTAACCCAGCCCACAAATCTTTATATAGTGGGTCTAGGCAGATCAATCCTGCTCCATAACTTATTTTAGAAAACATAACAAAAATTCTTTAAGGTTTTGTAAGATTCAGGAAATTTCAGAAATGATCAGATAATACTCCATATTATTCAAGTGAAGAATTGGGGTCTGACACTCAGCTTCTTGTTGGTCACACTAGATCTTGTGTGTAATTTCTTTTTATCTGACATAATCTATTCTGTAATACTGAAGTGCTCACTTCAGTATAGGTCTTCATTTGTGTTTTATTTCATTGTTCTTTTATTTTTGGATGGAAAGGGTCATTGTTGTTTGATATCCTCATTTGTTAATTGTTACTGTCATGAAATGCAGAACTCCCCATGTGACCCATGCCTTGTGCATTGCTGCATGCACTGGTGTGCCTTGTGCCAGGAGCATCGGGAGATGAAATCTCGCCTCACTGATGATGTCGCCATGCCCATGACTATTGTCAACCCACCGCCTGTTCAAGAGATGAGCTCTGACAGGGAAACCTCAGCCAATACTAGTTCTGAAAAGAATGATGATAAAGACGGTGTTAAAATAGAGATGCAGGCTCTATAGTTTTCCTTACAGCTCTGTACGACTGTACCCAGTACTGTAAAAAGACGGATATTATGCAGCGAAACTTCATTAAAACTTGGTTAAACCAAGGGCTTTAGGTTATCTGTTGTGGGTGAAGCCATTATATATGGAGTTCTATGCTGTTTGAAAGCCCATTTTTTTAATAGTGTATTAGGAATCCACAGGCTTTCGATTGAGAAATTTGGCACTTACTGGTGCCTTATATTTTGCAGTTGCGTAATTTGCATTCGAGCCCTTTTTATTATTTTTTATTTTTTTTATGTTCTGTTTTTTGATGGCCAATAGCAAAGCTTTGTAGATGAGTGAACATTTCCTGACTGGCTAAATTAAGAGTAAATTCTGGAAATTCCTCAAGCGAAACAGTTGACTACATCATTAAAAGTTACTACATTAAGAACTACAAAACACAGCATAATTCGTCTAATTATCTAGCTATGTATGCTTGATGTTTCAAAGAGAATTTATTCTGCATAATGCTTTTATGTATGATACATATGGCACCTAAATCAATTTTGGAAGGCGTAATAGTAATGTCATTTTGGTATATATAAAAAAAAAAAAAAAAAAAGGTCCCTCGGCTTTTTTGAGGAAAGTTGACATTATGTTGTTCAAACGTAAAGGGTCAAAGTGTCATACTCGTGTTCTACTATAGAGGATCATACAAAAGCATTTACGTCGCAACAACAATTTGCCTATGGTTTACCAACAAGAGGGGATGGTGGCTGCAGCACCAGTAGTGACTAGGGTCATGAATCGAGGAGAGAGAAAGGCAGGACAAAATCAACATGCAACCACGACCATTAGGGAGGGTGATGAGCACCCGGCTAGATGGAGTCGGTAGTGGCATCAATGAATCGGAGAGAGAGAGACATGAAGTCTAGTAGGAAAAAGAATAATGGAGAAAAGAGAGAAGACTGATAATATTTGAATGTCAAATTTAACATAGGTTAAAATTTTCATTTGAAATTTCAAAGTAAGTAAAAAATCACTCGATTAATATCATATTGTCAACTCAAAGTATATGAGACGGAGGGAGTATAATGAATGATGCGGCTCTACATATATAAAATTCATGAAATTTATGTGTTGTCTTATCAAACACATTACGGAATACAATGACATATCAATAATAATTTTTTTTAACTACGTAATTTTATTTATCTTAAGGAAATTTTGACTTTTACCACCAAAAAAAAATCAAAAAACTGTTTTTTACCACCAAAACTTCTAAAACTTTTATTTTACCACCAAAAAAAATTTTAAAAATTGTTTTTTACCACCAAACGGCAAGAAAACCGTTAAATCTAACGGCTTAAAAAAATTTCCTGTGAATTTCGTGCGCAAAATATGTTTTTCATAGGTTTAGGGGGGCACTTTGGTCCTATGGGTCCAATTTGAGGTCAAAATTGACAAAAAATGATCGAAAATGCCTCGTTTTGCGTGTTCACACAAATCGAGGTTTTTTAAACACGCAAAACGAGACATTTTCGATCATTTTTTTGTCAATTTTGAACTCAAATTGGTTCCATAGAACCATAGTGCCCCCTAAAACCCCTAAAGAGCATGTGTTTGACACGAAAATCGAAGAATTTAAAAAATTCCGTTAAGTTTTTGACGACAGGTGGTAAAAAACAACTTTTAATTTTTTATTTGGTTGCAAAATAAAAGTTTTAGAAGTTTTGGTGGTAAAAAACATTTTTTTAAATTTTTTTGGTGGTAAAAGTCAAAAATTCCTTATCTTAATGAAAGAATTGATGCTTAATTTTGCCAATTAACAGTAACCTACAAATACCAAACACAATATGCTCATCTCAACAAATTTCTCTCCTTATCCTTAAACCCCTCCATCAAAATGCCTCCAAAAACCTTGTCAATATTCCCTTCTCTTCCCTCTCTTCCTCACCAATTCCAAAACCCCTTCTCAAATTCCCACCTCCATTTCAAACCCCACCTTCCCAAATTCTCCCTCATCAAATGCAGTGCTACAGCAGCTCCAAATTCAGACCCTCAACTCCATGGAAATCCCCAAACCCCACCAACTCAACTTCCATTTTCGGGTTCCGAAACCGGAACCGAAGGCGCTGGAGCTGCCGCTCCCACCCGGGGGCAGCTCTTCTTGGAGCACCACCAAGCTCAAGCTGCTTCAAAATTGGTTCTTGCTGCCAATAAGAAGAGGAAGAAGAAAGAGAAGTTAAGTGGGTCATTTAAGGGATTGAATTCGGTTGATTGTTGTTATGGTTGTGGAGCTCCTTTGCAGATTCAGGAAGTTGATGCTCCTGGTTTTGTTGATCCGGATATCTATGCGCTGGTATGTGTAGTTCTATTAATTTTGATGAACAGGATGAAATTAGTACTTTAGTAGTTCTGTTTGTGAATTTACATGTGCAATTCAAATGGTGTTACTATTTTGTTGGGTTTTTGTGAAATTCCAGTTTTTTATTTTTTGGGTTAATTGGGAAGTTGGGGTGGGGGAATTGGACAATTGAATGAGGTGATTGTGCGTTTGGTATGTACTTCTGTTTTCGGATTTAGTTGTCACGTTGCTAGTTCAAATTACGCTATCAATGTGACTACTATTAATAGGATTCAGTTGTCATGTTGCTAGTTCAAATTACGCTATCAATGTGACTACTATTAATAGGATTTAGTTGTCATGTTGCTAGTTCAAATTACGCTATCAATGTGACTTTTAATACTGGATGGTAGGCGTATGTTCTATGACCGCCATTGCAAAAGCAGGGTTTAACTCATAGTTGCTTGCCCAAAGTTTACTGTTTGTTGATATCTGGGCTTCCTGTACCTATATATGGCAGCCATTAGGAAAGTATTGGCAAATGGATAATAGATAGTGGATAATTTTAGGTTATTTGTGATCTTAGATTTTATGATATTTGATATAATCATGTTGAATGTTATCTTGGGGTACTTGTAGACTGAAAGATGAATGAGCTAGAGCCTAGAGCACTGTATGATAATTAAAGCTTACTTAAGATACATAAAGTTCTTAGACTGTACTGTTTCTGTTTGGACTCAGAAAAAGAAGCATCGCCAGCTCAAAACTGTTATTTGTGGGAGGTGTCGTCTTCTTTCACATGGACATATGATTACTGCTGTCGGTGGGCATGGAGGTTATGCTGGAGGAAAGCAGTTTGTTACTGCTGAGGAATTACGTGATAAGCTTTCTCACTTGCGCCATGAGAAAACGTTGATTGTTAAATTGGTAAGCTAATCAGAATGCTCACTAAACTTGTTTCTGGCATGAGTTGTAGTCTTTTTTCCAACTGGCCTAGCAGCTTCTGTGTTTTCTGTATATTGTTTAACACCCTAGATCACATTTATGCTAAGAATTATGAATGGCCTTTACTTTTTCCCTAGATTAATGACAAACTCCTTCCCTGGCTTTTGAGCTCAGGTGGGTGCCCTGGATCTTCCTCTATAGAATCTTATAATAAATTTAAGTGGACATGAAGGGCCAACTCAAGGTTGGCTGTGTACTTGCTAGTATGTTATGATCAATTGTGCATTTGTGCCTTTGAACTGCTTACATTTTCTCTCAAAATATGCAGCATGATCTTTGTGTATTATACTATTATGTGATGAAAGTAATATTCTTGGTTTGAGTTTGTAACTTTGTAACCAGAGTTTATCGTTGTCTCTACAATGTGTCTATATTGTAGAGCTATGATGAGAAAGTTAAAAGCCATTAAAACCCTGTAAATGGAGTGATCAGTGAAGCATCAAATTTCTAACCATAAGAAAGATCTTTTTCGCTTCTCTTCTAAAAATTTGAAAAAAGGCAGTAATGCACCTATTCTCTCACACTGCATTTTATTTACTTTTCTGTTAATACTTTCTTTCATGATCTTGAAAGATACTCCTTGTATTTCAAAGTTATAGGCCACATTTGGTCAAAGTTTGTGAATGCTGACTGTTACTCTGTCAATATAGTATTAGGTAGACTGAAATTTAAATGTTTCTATAGATTTGCTTCATTTAAAAAGAATCATACGTTATATCGTTAAAGGTATAATTTAAGCATTTGGTGCTTACTAGTTAAGTAGGTATGAGATGCCTCAAGTGGTCAATAAAATTAATTATAATTTAAAATTTGTAGGTGGATATTGTTGACTTCAATGGCAGTTTCTTGTCTCGTGTGCGTGATCTTACAGGTGCAAATCCAATAATATTGGTTGTGACCAAGGTAATAATTTCCCTTCCTGAGATCCCAATTGAGTGCAGTAACACTTATAGTGCTAGCTTTTTATTAATTCTTATACTCACCTCCATCCAGATTGATCTCCTTCCTAAAGGGACTGACATGAATTGTGTTGGTGATTGGATAGTTGAGGCTACTACAAAGAAAAAACTCAAGTAAGTTTTACATTGCTCAAGCCCATCTTTACAGAACTGTCAAGGATTGATGTATGGGAAATGTTACTTGTAAACATGATTTTCATTTTTAGTCAAGGATTGATGTATGTGAAGAATTCTTTCTGGATGTTGACCTAGGGGAGTAATATTTAGGCACTATATTTCTCCTTTCCCTTCCAAATTTATGAAATTGGGGAAATAAAAGTTTGTTGTATAAGGTAACGTATGTGATCTAGGAAGTGATTTTGGGGTAAACACTTTTGTCACACTTCTAATTGTGTTTACTGAATACTGATGGCCAATTTGCTTCCCTCTGCACTTGTTCTGTTTTCTTTTGTTCACTCTTGAGTTGACACAGCTGATCTGCTATCTTCATATATAGTATCCAATGAGATATGCTGGTTGGAGGCTTTGAGGTGATGTTAATGCATAAGTTCAATGAGGGCAGCTTCACTTGCCAATAGCTAGTGTCTTTTGAATATGTTCCCTAGCTATTATTATAGTACTTGATGTTTCACAGGTCCAATATCATTTTTTCTTGTCGCCCATCTTTCTCTCTCTTTTAATTTTTTTCTCAATTGATGTGTGGTCTTCTTGTTAGTTGTTACTCCATTTAATTTCTAATCAATTTTGTTTATATTTCAGTGTCTTAAGTGTTCACCTAACAAGCTCAAAATCCTTGGTTGGAATATCTGGAGTTGTTGCTGAAATCCAGGAGGAGAAAAAGGTTTGTTGATTGTCTTTGATCTGCAATGTTTGATAATTGGTGAAAGCTGTGAGAGTTAGTCATGTCTTTACTCTCAGGCAGAGGCATTTTTTGTAGCATTTGCATTAATGCTCTGGAGTCTGAGTCAGAGGCTGAAGTAGTTGTGGAGTCTGTGGTAGTAGGCCGTGTAACCACTTTTTTTTTAGTCATTTGCATATTTATTCTTAGGCAGTTAGGCAGCTTTTGTACAAATATTGTAATTTCAGAGGCATTGCCTTTGTGTGGTGTCCATATCCAGATCCATTATCTTGTGCATGTGAAAAGTTTTGCAATAATCCTCAAAATTAAAATTGCTAGTTAGGACTTAGGAGTATGAAAAACTACTGGAATTAGACTTGATCAATATTCAATACTTTAGCCTAAGAAGTAAGAAGCACAGTTTTATCGGCAAATCTGAGACAATTATTTCGTTCTGTTTCTTTGCTATTTGTCAGTATTGATGGCTTCTGTTTCCTTTGCAGGGACGGGATGTATACATCATGGTTAGTAGGTTCCTTGATCACTACGTTGGAGCTAATATGCAGTGTAAACAGAATTGACCGGCTTTGTTTTACTTGCCTCTTGCTTATTTGATACAAGACATGCTAGGCATGTGTATGTAGAATGCAGTTGCACTTTAGACTTATTAAAAGCAAAAAGTTAGTAGTATCTACTGTTAAATTTCGAAACAATGTGAAATGGGCCTGGGCAACCCGAACAAGGAGGAGGAGAGTTTTGGGCCACAAACAAGGCTTTGGAGCTTCCATACTAAAACCAATTGGCAATAGTAGGAGGTACTCCTCTACCTTATAAAGTGAAACCATCTCTCCTCTTTCTCCAATGTGGGACACTCATAAGTGGGCTACAATGGGATTCAACATCTACAGCAAATAGACTTTCTCTTAAGGAAAGGATTATTTCAAGAATACTTCAATGCCCAAGAGGCCAAGATTGTTAGGGTTCAAACTCAATTGAATCCTAATAAAAATAAAAAAAAAAAAAATGAGGTGTACACTTCTTATATAATAGATAAATTTAGCTTTTTGGTCAATATAAGTCAGTATCTATCTTGCAGTTGCAAAAAGGTTTGATGTCAGCATAAATGGTGATTCCTTAAATTAACAATTGGCTGAAGCCAGTTTGTTCAGAAGCTCATCCAATAATTTGCATTAGTAGAATGCGTTTTGTATGTCAGCTTTTGGCATTTGTTTCCAATGTTATACTTCGTATGAGTTTGTCTGACTTTGAAGTCAATGATTAGCAAAGTGCTGTAATATGAGGTTGTTTTGGAAAGTTGGCATGCTAAGATGAAGCATTTAGAATGGAAGTCAAAAAACATTAAGAATGGAACTCATAATGACTTCTTGCTTTGATATAGGGATATATCTTCCACAAATGGACTGTATGGTACTCTAAAGAGGAACAAGTAGTGTTTTGCCAAAAAAAAAAATGTATTATTTTCTTGTATAGTTGTAATTTTATTTTCTATGGACCATGGCGAGGGTGGTGTAGGTCTGAAGATTTGGGTGGTTTTCATGTGTTGCATCTCAATATTATTATGTATTCTTGAGATTCTTTACTATTGTTTATAATCTTCTGTTTTTGTAGGGCTCGGCTAATGTTGGAAAATCAGCATTTATCAATGCATTACTAAGTAAGTTTGAAATCTTGGTTGCTTTTGTTTCATGTCCTTTGGCTAGTGTCCAACCTTTGAATCTATGGCTTGTTTTGCTTAACTCTTCTGTTAGCAGTAGAAAAATTGTTTCTTTTTTTATTTTTCTTTTTTTATTTTTTATTTTTTATTTTTTTTTATCATGAATTCCCAATAACTTCTTTGATTTCTTTCCACCCTCATTCTCCTGTTCTAACTATTGAAAAAAAAAAACCTTACTCATTATATTTGTCTTTGGTGCCAAAATTTTCTTCTCATGTCATTTGTTGTCTTTCAAACTTAGTGTTGATGGGAGAAAGGGACCCAGTGGCCGCAGCAGCTCAAAAATATAAGCCCATTCAATCTGCTGTTCCAGGAACTACCTTGGGTCCTATTCCCATTGATGCCTTCTTTAGTGGAGGGGTAAGGAAACACCAAGATTTTTTTTTCTTAGGATGCTATTATTCTGTGATTGTTCACTCAGCATCTTAAGTGAAATGTTACAGAAATTATACGACACTCCTGGAGTGCATCTCCACCATAGGCAAGGTGCTGTTGTTCCCACAGATGACTTACCTTTACTTGCTCCTCGAAGTCGACTGAAGGGTCGATCAATTCCTGTATGTGTGTTTGCTGTTTTTTTCCCCTCTCTTTCATGTCTCTGCATCTACACCCATATCTGCTTTACCTAAAAATCATCATATGTTTCAGAGCAATCGAGACACCATTTCGGGTGCCCATGGAATGGAGGGTTTCTCAATTTTCTGGGGTGGTCTTGTCAGAGTTGATGTTTTAAAGGTTTAATCTTCACATGTTAGTTGTTACAATTATGAAACTGTAATTGTGTACCTTGCATGGCTAAGATGCTTCTTATGCTTACAAATTTCAGGTTCTCCCATGTACACGATTGACCTTCTATGGACCAAAGGCCTTGCAGATTCACATAGTGCCTACAGCAGAAGCTGACAAATTTTACAAGGTAATTTTGTAAGCTATTCTTCTAGGACATGCTTTTCATTTTTATCATCGACTACTCAAATTCCAATGCACAATACTAAATGCTAAAATAAGCTGGTGTATTGGTACTGTGAATAGAAAAGAAGGAAATATCTTTATGGGATGGAGTTAATGAAATCTGTTTTATTACATGCAAGAATGTGGCAATGTAGGCTTCATTCATATACTTCTAATAATTTATGCATGAATATGAATGCACTGTTTTGGTTGCTGGATGTTTTGTATGCACCACTAGTCCACTACTGATATTGGTCGATGGTTTGTATTGATGTTATGGACTTGTGGTTTCAGAAAGAAATAGGACTTATGCTTACACCTCCGACCAGCAAGCAAAGAGCAGAGAGTTGGAATGGACTTGAAACAGAGCGCAGATTGCAGTTAAGATTTGATGACCCAGATAGGTAAGTCAATTGTAATCGTCATTGTTATCAATCAATCAATCAAAGCCTTAATCCCAAAAGTGGGGTCGGCTAACATGAACCAAATTTGATTATTCCGTGTAGTCATCAACATAAATCTTTCTCCTCCATCCCTTACGATCCAAAACTTCATCCTCACGTAAATCCATGCACTTCATATCCTTCCTCACTCCTTCCAACCAAGTCATCTTTGGTCTCCCTCTTCCTCGTTTAATCCCTCCATGGTCCCACTCTTCCACTCTTCGCACCGGTGCACCCTCGGGTCTCCGTCTTACATGTCCAAACCAACGCAGACGATTTTCCCTTAATTTATCTACAATGCCCGCCACACCTACTTTCTTGCGAATAACCTCATTTCTGATTCTATCTCTTAAAGTGTTTCCACACATCCACCTTAACATGCGCATTTCCGTAACCTCCATCTTTTTAATATGCTCTTTCTTAGAAGCCCAACATTCTGTACCATAGAGCAACACTGGTCTTATGGCAGTCCTGTAGAATTTTCCCTTCAACTTTAAGGGAATGCTGCGGTCGCATAGCACTCCCGTGGCCGCTCTCCATTTAAGCCACCCTGACTTAATCCTGTGGGTCACGTCTTGATCAATGTCACCATTCTTCTGGATGATCGACCCTAGGTACTTAAAACATTCACTCATGGTCAAATCCTTTCCATCCAAACTCACCACTTCATTGCTTGTCCCCCTCTGAGTGCCAAAACGACATACCAAATATTCAGTCTTACTCCGACTTAGCTTAAACCCTCTAGATTCCAACCTTTGCCTCCATTGCTCCAACTTGACATTAACCCCATCCTTAGTCTCATCCACCAAAACGATATCATCTGCGAACAGCATACACCATGGACCCTCATCTTGAATTGGTCTAGTTAATTCGTCTAGAACCGTTGCAAAAAGAAAAGGGCTTAATGCAGACCCTTGATGCAATCCGATTGTAATAGGGAAATCTTTTGTCAACCCTCCGCATGTCCTCACATTTGTTGACACATCCCGATACATATCCTTAACTAGGTCTACATACCTTCGTGGGATACCTTTCATATATGTTCTAATATCATCCTTTCTATGGCAGACCATCTTCTGATATAGCAATTTCCGGCCTGGGATGGATTACCGTCGAACCAATTAGCAAAGAGCTCAGAATGTCAGATCCAATTCCTGAACTTCCTGATAATGAACTACATTTTAATGTGCACGTTCCAAAACCTGTCGAAATTTTTGTTCGGTCTCCCTTGCCCGTGGGTAAGAGTGGAAGTGAATGGTACCAATATAGGGATCTAACAGAACAGGAAGAAGAATTCAGACCTAAGTGGTATTACTGATTACCGAAAGCTGCAATGAATAAGGACAACAAGGGAACAATACACTTGCTTTATAGATCTGTGTTAGCCATTTTATGTTTGAGTCAATTTTTTTCGCCTTATAGCGAATGTAGTAGTGTAGTACTAGCCACAGGTGAAGAGTATCAAATTTTGTAGAGGATGTATAAGCTTGTCATTACTTTCATAGAAGAAATTTGTACATAAACATCTTTGTATCTATTTTGAAAGTGTACAATATTATGGACACAAATAATTTCAAATTTCGCCGGGGAACAAACATAAGATATGAGATCAAATCTTGTTTATATCACAACTCTTTGTGCCCCTAAGTGGCCGCTAAAGAATACCGATTAAGATCCAATGAAATCTTTATGATCCTGCATGATTACTTCATAACCCTTACGAAGCCATGCTGTTGGGACGGTCGTTGACAAATCAGCATCGTCTTAATAGAGGTCATGTACGGTGATTGTCCTTCACGTTAAATCAACGTGATTTGAGGAAGGGTAGGCAAAATTAATTATTAATTAATGTCTATTATTGGTTGACATTTTAACGTTAAGTCAACCCCTTTGAGTCCTAATCATATTAAAAGTCAATAATTAATTAAACTAATAATCTTAGTCAACCTTATTAGTTGGACAAAATCAAGCTTTATTGTTGCTTACTGATATCATAACACCAACATAACGAGTATTTTTTAATGTTTAGGTTGACAATTTTACATTAAGGTGTCCAATTTAATTAGTAGATAATTAGCTAATTAGATAAATTAAGTCAAATCCGAAAACTCCCATTTTTTTGGGAGTGATAATACTTGTTTTAAATTTGTTATAGTGATGACTTGTTAGTATTTGGTAGGTAGTCAATCTCCAAGTTTGTGGTTGAACCTTGAATTTGAGCTAACAAAATTAACTAAAATAATCAGTTGACAGTTTCATGCGACTTCTTATGACTCTATTGGATTATTAAGGGTCACTTGGGCTTTTGGAGTTTTGGTTCGATAAATGTTGGGTTCAATGAATCTTTATAATCAATGAAATTTAGATTCATGGTAACGAAAATTCATCACATCAATTACTATTAATTAACGAAAGTGACCTTAAAACAAAACGCTAATGATGGGACTAAGAAATAGACGAATGCGATCTTAAATCAGCAAGACTTTACCAGTTAAGTTAGTTCACATTCATTGTACACATAGTCAAAGGTGAGAAAGGGATAACATTAAGTACATAAAACCTGATTTCAAATTACATTATGTAAGGGTGCTTAAGAACAGGGTTCCCCTTTCTCTTACCTCTACTCCCTACTATCTAGCCCACAAATACTGAACCAAAAAAATAAACGTGAGTGATTAGGTAACGAGACCATACATTCATGACGTACAATATTGAGGATTTAAGGTAGCAAACGACCGATATGATCGTTTGCAAACAATAATGCAATACATGTGAGGAATAGTGTATACAATAGATCTGATCTCTATACGTTACACCAAACAGTCTTAAATATTTAATCCTTATACATAATCCTTTTCTTAGGTAACTTATATGAATAAATAAAAATCCGTAGGCATATGAAGTTTTTTTTTTTTTTTTTTTTTATTTTTGGAATGGAGTCGTATGATGAGTATAACGTTAGTGTTTCACTTTATTAAAATACTTTTCTGATTTAATTTAGATGGTAAGCTTAAGTGATTAATGAGTAGTACTAATTGTTGATTAGTATAATGAAGTTCGCGATTCGTCGGTTTGGATATATATTATGGCCAACGCATAGAAGTTGGAAACTAAGATAGCAAAATAGCGTTGTTGTTGATACAAGTACAGTAGTATACACTAAACCAGCTGACTATCTGAGTTACGTCATTAATTCATTATCACTTTTAGAAAGCGTGGGCGGTTTATTAAGTCAAACAGAGATATATTTCGTTAATATTAATTACAAGACAACTAATTAATAAATTTATTGATTGTATCCTAAATAATACAAGTATATATAGTCTCACAATATCGCACTAATATGTACTGTCACACTAATTATCGTAGATGGCAAATCTATAATCCATTCGATTTGTAGTCTTTAGCAGCTTATTATTAGCTCCCTCTCTTAGAAAC
This sequence comes from Chenopodium album, assembly GCF_948465745.1. Lineage (NCBI taxonomy): Eukaryota > Viridiplantae > Streptophyta > Magnoliopsida > Caryophyllales > Amaranthaceae > Chenopodium > Chenopodium album. The sequence continues at coordinate 32,164,222 of NC_137856.1, read as the reverse complement.
TACTCTCACCCTTCCTAGGCACTCCCTTGTAGTATTATTAATTTATAACGTGCTCGACTATCTGACCACTTAACTAACTTTTGTACATCAAAAAAAAAAAAAAAAAAAAAAAAAAAAACTTTGTTACCGTAATCTTAATTTCTTTTTTTTTTTTTGAACCTATGATCTATAAATAATGATAACGGATGTGAATTTTATATATATATATATATATATATATATATATATTTCTTAAAAGATGTATACATAATAATGATAACAATACGAAGTAAAAATGATCACCTGCTTAACACAATTAATGATCTATCATAGTATCATGCACACTGTACAATCAGTTGTACAACAAAAAATTATACGACATACTACCTTTCAATTTGTTGTAACAATTGTATGAAAATGTGGTAAATTATTTGTTTTGAACATTTGTACCTAGATTACATATATATCTTACAATAAAGACATTTTTTTATTGTCAAAAACGATGAAAAACCTTGATCTTAACATTCTATTATTTCCCCCAAAAAATGAGAATATAAAGAAAGATCATAAGATTAATGAAGGACAAGACATAATCTATAGTGTACATAATATTTTGGGTGTTCAAGAATACAATGTTGTAAAGAGTTGGGCAATGGGAGACCACATCATAGCAAGTTCCTAAAATCAAAGAAATCACAAATTTAAATCCCAAAAGACAAGGCAAATCCTAAGGTTATGATTTGCTTTTAATTTCCCCTTAATCACATTATAATCTTTCATTAACTCCCCTCTTTCGAAGGACACACATTAAAACATTAGTTTATAATATTTGCTGAACTGTCTAAAGGATACGGTTACTTCTTTATATTATACAAAATTATTTATTCATTGTTACATATTTTTTAAATCTTTGACTTTTCATGAAATGTATTTATAGGTAGACATTTCTAAAGAAATTTCGTAAGTTTATTTGTTTCAAACTAAAAGTGTATTATTATAACTGAAATTAGAGAGAGACTAGAAAGATGAGGTGTAATTTAGCAAGATTAAACACTGGGAATGTTGTTCCTCTTCTTGGATTAGGCACTTATTCTTCTTCATATGATCATGAATCAACACAAAAAGCCATTCATATGGCTCTAAAGGTATGATATTGACATCTTAAATCGCTCTGTCTTTAAATGGTGTTTGACTTTTCACGTGAGACAATCACTGTCAAAGTAGAAACAACATTTAGAGACAGATGAAGTGTATTTTGAAATTCGAGCCTTTTTTTCGCAAGTTGGGGAATGTATGTTCTTTATACTCCGTAATGGATACAGTAGTAGATTAGTAACTAGGGTGCAATATTTGTTTATGCAGATGGGTTATAGGCATTTTGACACGGCAAAAATATACGGAACCGAGCCAGCTCTAGGGAAGGCTCTAACGGAGGCAATTCGTGATGGTGTGGTTGAAAGAAAAAACATTTTTGTTACGTCCAAGCTTTGGTCTAGTGATCACGACGATCCAGTTTCCGCTCTCAATCAATCTCTACAGTAAGCATAATCTCTTTTGTATCTTGAAACAATACTAGATAAATGTGTCCTATTATTTAGGGACGCAGTACTATATTTACATGTACATTTTGTTCTTGGTTCAATTCATCTAGGATTAAGATTAGGTGAAATGAACAACTTTCTTTGGTTATGTGCCAAATTGTGAAAGCTCATGTTACTAAAGATATGTTATGGGAATGTGAAACAGAAATTTGGGAATGGAGTACGTGGATTTGTACTTGGTGCATTGGCCCGTAAGGTTCAAATCATGGGCCGAATACCCGGTTCCGAACGAAGAGGATTTCGAAGAGATGGACATGGAATCGACTTGGGCAGGCATGGAGAAATGCCTTGAGTTAGGCCTCTGCAAAGCTATTGGTGTTAGCAATTTTTCCACCAGAAAACTTCAGCACCTTATGAATTTTGCTTCTGTATGTCCTGCTGTTAATCAGGTAAGATTTTATCATATTTCACAAGCTTTGTGGACTTGGGTTTTCGACGAAAGTCTATGTTGAGACGTGTATGGGATGTTACGATTATTTTGGGACAGAAGAAGTATCGGAAAGGAAAACTAAACTAGGAACAATAACTAAGAAAGTTCACTATATGACATGTTTGTTGTATTAACTTGGGCATACATAATAATTGGTGTTTGATATGAAATGCAGGTAGAAATGCACCCAATGTGGAGGCAAAACAAGCTGAGAAAATTTTGCAGCGAGCATAAGATTCATGTGAGTGCATATATGCCCCTTGGTGGTCCTGGAAATTTCTGGGGCTCGACGTCGATTATTAAAGACCCCATCATCCAGTCCATTGCTCAAAAACACAGAGCAACTCCTGCTCAGGTATTATATTTAAGCAACAAATATTCCATTTATGACAACTCCATAGAATTTGCAACTCTGAATGACATGACACGAACGAATGTGTTGTTTTTCAGGTTGCACTGAGATGGGGAATGCAGAAGGGAGTGAGTGTAATAGTAAAGAGCTTCAATGAAGGCAGGATGAGAGAGAATATCAGAGCCCTCGATCTTAAGTTGGATGAATATGATATGATCAGCATTGAGAAGTTGGCAGAGAGAAAAATAATGAGAGGAGATCATCTTATCAACAAAACAACCAGCCCTTACAGGACAATTGAACAGCTTTGGGATTATGAGATCTAAACTCGGATATTGTACTCCTAGGAAAGTAGCTTCATCAACACTTGCATCAGTAGTTACATCTGTAAATGTATAAGCAACCGGGCAAGAAAGTTGATAGCTACATCTGGACTTCCGCAGTAGGATAAAATCAGTGTGAATAGTCGGCATAATATTAACATCTCCTGATCATATAAGTGAGAGACTTAAATTTTACAACATAAAACATCTTCTGAGTTCTGAATATAACAGTTAGAGCTTACATTCTACAAGATAAATTAGCATCTTATTGAGGAAATTCTAGAGAATACATAACATTCGTATCTTTTCACTGTTTTGATACAACTAAGAGACCCTTTAACAAGGATTATTTGGACAAAAACCCTTATTTCCTTCAAGAACTTATTATGGATAAAAATTAATACAAGAAAGTATACAACAACCGCCCCTGTCTGATGTTCAAATCATCCTTGATGATTCAATCTCAATCTGTTTCTTGGTCAGTAATGGCGTCAAGACCATAATAGCATCACCTGTGACATGTAAAAAAAAAAAAAAGGGAAAAGTGTGAGTCAAAAAGGTGAAAAGGAAGATAATAATTCATTAGTACTCCGTATAAGATAATTCATTCACTATAGATTTTATTACAGACGGTTAGTATCAGAAACTTGCATAAGGGGTGGAGGAAGATTTTTGTGGATGACTATACGGATATAGGATTAAGGCTTGGATTGATTGATTAGTATTAGAAACTAGAAAGTAATAATTAGGGTAGTAGACAGTTTACACACCCATCAGGGCCATCAGGCATATAAAGCCATCAATCTAAGCAGGTGAAGTGATTGTTACTAAAACCTCATTTTGTAGCAATCCGAAGGTCATCTAAAGACTTAGGTTTGGGTTCCTTTAGTGAAATCCACTTCATTTTCTTTCCTAACTAGAACAGGGCAGCTCAAAGTCTTAATTTTTTATTTTATTTTTATTTTTTAAAAAAAGGACAATTAATACAATATGGAAAGATGATTCACAGTCAATGGAAAGTACAGCTTATAGCATATAACATACCGAGTAAGTGGGTAACACTATAGACACGTGCATCCACTCTAGCTCTTGGCTTGTTGTTTGGGGGTAGACACAGAAGATGTACCTTGTTCAATGCACTGGTAAAAAAAACTTCTTAGTAGGGAACAAAGCATACAAAACAACATTTAGGGCTATGGTGAATGACTGAATGGTGATTATACTACAAGCATTCTTTCTTTGCCTCTGGCCTCTGCCATTCAGCATCATACATCATCTTGGAAGATGCTCATACCTGAAGAAGATAGCTGTGCAGCCAATCCAAGGTTTGGGGAAAAGTTGTTGCAGATATATTCACTACAGTAAGACCCTGTAACAAAAAATGAATAGCAAATAAGAACCCAAGAAATGGACATGAAAGAAGCTCAAGACATAATCTCTTAAGTTTAGTAAAATCTCCAGCTCATGCTTCATCTCCTTTACACCCTACCTGAACAAAGTAACTTCATCCAACGGTAAAATCTTTAGACATTAGAAGACCATTACTTGTAACCTAATTTGTCTAGTGATCTTATAAGTAGAACCATCCATCTGCTACCCTCCCCAGGAAACCATTTTCTCCATGAAGTGGGTGACCAAGCCAATCATCACAGACTACTCACAAGACTAAGTGTGGCCTTGTAAGTTTCATAAAGTCAGGTGATGAATAATTTTAGCCCTAAAGGGGAGGGAAAAGGATGGTATACAAGCATACCTGAGACTCAAATGAGCAAAGGTAGTCTTGAATAATCTTTAAATTCTTCATTAGTTTATCTTTATCCTGCAGAAAAGTAAATAAGTAATCAAAACTAGAAACCAAGGAGCAATTTGATACATGAGATCATTTGATATCATCACTTTCATGAAGGAATCAACAGCAACATCATAAACAGAACCACACTGCAAATACAATTGCACAGATATCAAAATTATAGAAATAATTATAAGTTCAAGCAAGTGTTTACACTTCTATGTATCACATAAGGACCAGAAAATTTTCAGCAGTGATAAGAACCAGTAGCAAAATGGGAAGGAGAAATTTGACAGCCTAGATACTTGCCAGTTGCAAGCATAGCTTTTACAAAAGAACAGAATCGATTAATTTACCTTCACAACACTGTTATCACTGAATGTACGAGTTGGGATCCATTCCTCGAGTAATGCCTTCAAAAATCAAGATAACTCCAGTTATAGTTACCGTGGAAAAAGTAATACTACTATGAAAAAGAAAGCAAGTACATGCCAAAGGCATCTGCAAACATACACTGGCCAAAATGCACTACTCCTAGCTTTCACATAAATACAATGTAATAGCATCAAAAAAAGTTATTAAAAAACAAACAAGAAAAGGTTCAGAATGCATCGTAATCTACGTTAGAATACCTCATGGTCAAATTCAGCCATTTTAAGAACAATAGGTACAATGATTGGTTCAGCCCCAGATCTCTCTTTCTTTGTTTGAGCGTTTTCATCAATCTTCGTTTCTTTGAGAGTCTCAACTGCAAAACCGTAAAGAAGTAAGAAAAGCTTACACTGTAATAACTAATGTATTGTTTAGAGAGATCTATCAAAAGTAGCATATTATGACCAAATGAAATAAATATTCTATACAAAGAAGCACATAACAGTTTCTTTCTCAATATAGCAAAAGAAAAATATATTTTAAAAATTTAAGTGCCAACCTTTATCATCAGAGGCTCTATCTTCTATATTAACAGAAGCAAGAAAGTTTAGAGTTTCATGCATCTGGTCAGAAGATGCTGGTTCCTCAGAACTTGTATTCTCAGCACAGAGGCTTCTACTTCCAGAACCAATTTTGCCATTATCAGCAGGTTGGTTTTGTAATTGGCAGGTGGTATTATCAGCTGCTGGATCAGATGCAACCTTTGTCTCTTCAACTTTTGGTTGTGTTTTCATGGACAATTTATTATCATCATCCATTAAGTAAATGCTAGGATCTAGATGTACTCCCTGAAATAAATATGTAAATCACAAAAGCATAACCATATCATAATTGCCATTTCTAATCATGAAAGTAACACTTGGGTCAAGAAGTTAATTTCCCTCCATAGATTTTAAGGTCCATCAGTGACAAACAATTAAAGAAAAAGGCAAAGAATACCTCAATTATAATAGGCTTTCCATCTTTCATTGCTTTCTTGAGATCTCCAGCTAAACCTGAAAAAATGAATGATAAGACTCATTTACAATCCTACATAAAGAAAGTAATTTAATAGTATACTCATGAAGGAGCCTCAAAGAATGAAGCGGTGGCATTGCGTTCATCTTTCCTATCCCAGATAAACAGTTTGAGCCTCACCAGGAGCAGACCCGCTATGTGATTCTCCCTACCCTTTAGACCCTCTCCATAGGCAGACAACCCTCAAAAGTACAGAAAATTCTTGATGATGCAGGAGAAAATATCTCAAAATTGGGAAAATAATATATATATATATATATATATATATATATATATATATATATATATATATATATATATATATATACTTATATATGTTGGTGTGGTCTATGCTTGCTTTTAAGTTATGATAAAAAATGGAAGAAAGGGAAGAATGATAGAAGGAAAAATATTTATATATAAGATGCACTCTACTTTTTTACCAAGTGCCTTCACCTTGGTGATGTTAATATTTTAAATGAAAAAAGAAATATTTCAATTCCTTCCAGCTCCTTTCACAACATCCAACAAAGAAGACAGTTTCACATTAAAAAAAATAAAATATAATAAAATATGTATGCTTGTACATTTATAAATTATTATGCACTAAAACAAGATTTAAGCTAGGATAGTTATCACCTTTACGAACAATCCTGCATTCTCTACAGAATTCTGTGATGAACTCGTCAGAAGAATCAATTTCCCTCGCCCATACAGGTGTAGATGTCAACGGAGCCCTGCATATATTTTTAAAAGTAGCATAAATATTTGTGGAAACTACCATAAATAATCTTTTATGTGAAACTACCACAAATAATCTTTTCTCCAGTTTCATTATTTCAAGTACAATTAACGTTTATAGATGCTCTTTCACAAAATTATAAATAAATAAATAAAAATATTTAATTCAAAGATTGTCGAGACAACTGTGCAAAGGTTATTTTGCATAATTTATTGTTTTTGTCATCTCGTAATTTGTATAAATGATTGCTGTCTAACACATAATTTCTCCTAAGGGTATCTTCAGAGTGTTAGTGTGTATGTTTCGGTGTTTCCCAACTCATGAGTGTGGTCAGATCAGTGCAGAAATCAGTCCATCATGCACAATAAAACCTAAGAAAAGAGTTCAAATGACAGCTGAATGCCGGGATTAACTTATAAATGTTAGATGATGAGTTAATACCAAATTCAAAGTGAGAAAAGGCAAGTATATTACTCTGTTGATGTGCGAAGCAATTCGTAGACCATATCAGTCTGCAATGGTAGAAAAGCAATAAGAATGATATCAATACAGAAAGATCATGGGAAAGTTTTTTCCCACTCCAGAATCTCTAAGAAGCACCATTAGCAAACAAAAAGAAATTCATACTAGTAGAAATATGTAACCAGGTTCACCTGTAAAACGTTTGGTAAATTTAGTCTTTGTGCAAGTTGTGTAGCAATGGTGGATTTCCCAGTACAAGCAGTTCCACAGACAAGAATGACCAGTGGCACCCGCTGATGGTGAAACCTAAAAGGAACATGAAAGGATATACAAGTCAAATAAATAGAAATTTGTCACTTTAGTGCTTTTGACTGTCATTAATTAGAAATGATAGCTAAAACGCGAGAGTGCGAGATCAATAAAACCCTAGATAGAAAGAAGATAATAAACCTCATAACAAGATGAATAATATATTCATTGCACTAACCTGGTCATCATCTTATAACGATTAATATATTCTTCACCATAGCCCCTACGTTCCATAAGCTGCAAATAGAGTCCTATAAGAAGGTTTAATGAAATCACATTTTGAATACAGTCAATCTTAATGTTTGTAAATACATTTGATACCATATATATTATTGCAATGGTCATGAAGACATCAAATAACATCAAAATTTCTATAGGCTACGAAGAGGGAGAGATCTTCATTCACTTTTTTAAAACCGGACTACTGGAGAATACTTAATCCCTCATCAAATTTGGGATCATAAGACCATTGAGTTCATGTTTAAATCCCTGATAGTTTTTATCAAACAGCAATACAGAATCTACCTATAAACTAAATATACAGAGCTAAGAGCCATAATGTTTAAGTTCTTCAATCTAAAGCCTTACATTGCTAATAAGACAAGTAAGAAGTGGATGTTCGGAGTTATGCGTAATTTCAAGCAACAAAATCAATAACTACATCATATCTCTCCAAACTTATTTGAAAGAATAAGTGCCTACGAAGAACTAACAGAGGGAATCAAAGAACAGAGACAGACCACATGCACAAGAAAACCAAATAATTGATGCGTCCCAAATTGATTGCCACCTTTGGTTTTTGTGCTGTTCTACTTTATTATCCTCTGTTGTCAACAAATGGATACTTAATCTATTCCCAGTATTTTACACATTTTTAGTTAAAATGTAACTAATTGATTGCACTCAGACTTTGCAAAAAGTCAACATAAATAGTATTAAGTCAATATTTATAAATGTGACAAAACAACTCTAGCTAACCATCAAAATCCATGAATAAAAGATTGTTAGCTAAAACTCTATTGGTTGGTTGATGTTACTTTAAACTACTTTTCAACATGCTTCAGCATTCTCGTATCCCTGAACAGACATCAGTTGGAAAGGTATTATGGGAAAATCATATCAACCGATGTCTAAAAATTAGAGCATACGATAAAATGTATACCTTAAATAGATTGGCCTCCAGGTCATTCTGAGAGCTGCACGATGACAGTATCGTTTATTAGTTCCTTGGAAAATAACACTTAAATCATTTAAAGCAAAAACCAACTGATGACGTACACATCAAGCAGGCTGTTGTCGATAAGCAGCTTTTTAAGTTCCAAAGCAATCTTGATCGCTACATGATTAGGAATCTAAGATAGTGCAACAAAATGCAACATCAAAACAAAGGTTATTAAAACAACATTCAACATCAAGAGCTCAAGCATGGTCTTTAATCACAAACAAAACTGCAAGACCGGTATTTTACGCAATATAACCGTAGTAATCCAACAGCTATTAGACAAAACAAAGATGCTTGCAAAAGGAAGTCTGCTACACGAGCACTGAAACATATTAATATTATATCATGAGAATTTTATCAATTAAGAGGAACCTACAAACCGCTTTGTAAGAAGTGAGTGATCCCTCGCAAAGCATTTTTTAACAATCCAACACATTAAAGATGGAGGGATGGTCAGTCCCTCCATCCCCCAAAACAAGTAGTGGGGGTTCGAATCCTCATCCCCCAATCCTGTGATAGGGCGGAGGGCCCTCCTTGTATCTTACCAATTAAAAATAAATAAATAAGATAAAATAAAAAATAAGGCCTATATCTAATTGGGTTTGAAGCATAAGTAACCAATGAATATTGCACAAATCATATTTCATAAGTGCATGCAATCAATTCACTTATACCCATCTACTGATGTCAATTATCTTAGTTGGTTAAAGTTCGGCGATATCCAATCCCGCCTACATCTTTTACCTTCTGGCTATACAACCCCCTCAAAAAAAATTCAAACCTCTCAATCTGTAATTGATAGAACCATCAACAAACACCCAATTATCTGGCATTGAACAATTGCATGCAATCAATTCAATCAAACCCAAATTTACAATAACAATTAATAAATACCCAATACAATACACCAAGTATAACATACAATTCAAATTAAAACAATTGCATGTACCACAAACCATCCTGAAGATCAAAAATCATACCTTGGTAACAGTCAACATTCTGCTAAGCAAAAATCTCGATAAAACATAGTAATGATCAGCATTATCACCCAACCAAACTTTAACCTAATATTCAAAAAAATTATAATCAACCCCACAATTTAAAAATCAAATTAACCAAAAATGGAATCAAAAATTGAATTAAAATCATTGATTTAAACCTTGACAAAATCGTATTTGGAAGAAGCGTTACGAGCGGCAAATCGAAAAGGGCGAGGATTGGCATCATCGGGGAAATCATTGCTATGATTATCATCTGGTTCTTGACTGCCATTGGAACTGGGCGCAGGAAATGCAACTCCTTTGTCTTTCTTCATCTTCACTTTCTCAGTTTCTCTCTCCTCTGATATTCTGCGTTAACACTTAACTGCTGAAAAGTTTTACGTGTTGTGTTTCTCCAGTTTGATGCTTCTGAATTACGGAGTAATGTATGATCGATCACACTCGGGAACACTGTAATAATAAATTGACCGCCCTAGTAATTTTTATTGGGGGTGTTAAATATCGCCGTCCAAATTTATCGCCACCGCCATCATTTCAAGTAAACTGACGATTTTGCCCTTATTAACTTTTTTTTTTCCATTTCATTCTCTAACATTAACACCGGAAAGCTACAACGACAACGAAAGTCGACAAGAAATGGATGGTGATAGAGGTGGCTCGACGGAAAAAGAATCGGGGGTCAACCGCAGCTCCACGGTAACCGGATTTGGGCTCCGGTAACCACGGTCAACCGGAGGTCAAATCCGGTTACCGTCCATGGTAACCGGATTTGGGCTCCGGTCACCACGGTCAACCAGAGGTCAAATCCGGTTACCGTCCATGGTAACCGGAGGCCAAAACCGGTTACCGAAGCCCAATTAAAAAATTGATTAGTTTTCTTCAAAAAAAATAAATAAATAAATAAATATGGTGGCTGGTAACCGGAGGTGAAAACCGGTTGCCCACCATGGTAACCGGAGGTAATAATCGGTTACCGGCTGCAGTCAACCGGATTAGGTTGCCGGTTACCGGTGCTGGCAACCGGTTTTCACCTTCGGTTACCGCTACCTATTACATATTAAAAATAAATAAATAAGCAAACCGGAAACTACTTACCTTCCTTCCACCCATTCCGTCGTCGAAGTCGCCACCGCTGCTTGAGCACCGCCGCCAATTGCTTCCCGGTAATTCTCAAATATGTGGTGGTTGTGTGGTAAGAAAGGTGAGTGGTTGGTGTTTGAGAAGAGGGAAAAAAATAAGGCTGAAAAATGGGTTTGGGTTTAATAAGGGCAAAATTGTCAATTTGCTCAAAATGATGGCGGTGGCGATAAATTTGGACGGCGGTATTTAGCATTTCACTTTATATTTATGGAATGTTTTCGTTCGGTTTACTTCATCTTTAAAAAAAAAAAAAATACTCCATTCGTTTTTCATTTTTGTAGGCTAAATTGGAGAAAGTTTTAAAATAAGGTAGTGGGGGTAGGTAGAAGAATTATAAAAAAAAAAAAAAAAAAAGAGAGAATTGGAAAAGAGAGAATATGAAATTAATAAAATATGATTTATGTTGAGTTCACTAGTGAAATGAATTACGTAGTAAACATTGTAAAAGTTTTCTAAATAAGGAAATGGAGAAAATATTTAAATGGCCGAAAATGAAAAGTGAAACAAGTATTTAAAACAGAGGGAGTATAAAATTAATTTCAATTTAGTAAAAATAATTTCAGTTTAGTATAATTAAGTTATGTTCAGTAAAATATAGTAACTATAAAGAAGAATTATAATAGAAAATTAGTCAAAATAATTTCAGTTCAACAAAAATAATGTCAGTTCAGTTTAATTAATTCAGTTCCGTAAAATAAATTAAGTTCAGCAAAAATAATTTTAGCTCAGTTATTATGATTTCAGTTTAGCAAAAAAAAAAAAAAAAAAAAAACGTGAAGTGAACCGGGCCTTAGTTGAGAAAATTTAGAATGAGAAAATGAGTTAGACTTTGTTCGGTTTACTTTATTTTTGTTGAACTTAAATTAATTTTATTGAAGTTAAATTATTTTTGCTGAAGTTAAATTATTTTTGCTAAACTAAAATTAATATACTGAAATAAAATTATTTTTGCTAAACTAAAATTTTTTTTTACTGATTTTAAGCTATATATCTTCTTTACAGTTACTAAATTTACTAAACTGGAATTATTTTATCAATTTGAACTTATTTTTAATTAGCTGAAATTATTTTAATTAAAGTGAAATTATTTTAATTAAAGTGAAATTATTTAATGTAATATTATTTATATTGGTACTTTGTTGGTTTTAAAAAAAAGTTAATTTTAATTATTTGTGGTGTTCATGTTAGAACTTTTTACTCTATTAAACATAGAGTAATATAAATATGATTTCACAAATAAAGATTTTATTATTGCATATAAGAAATTCCTACTCTCTCTAAGAGCTCACTTTTTTTTAAAGCCTTGTTCTATAAGGGGGGACATTTACGAAAGTCTCTCACACCTGAAAGTCGAAGGACCAGCTGACTATTCCAGTCTTTAATTTTGTCTAAGGTTTCACAATACTTCGCATTATTCTACTCTTCTTGAGTTGTGGCTTCTATTTTGGATTTTCATTATGAGTAATGTACCTCAATAATTGATATCAATTTCACTTTGGGTATCTCAGATCAACCCAAACAAAGCTAACACTTATGACAAACCATTAACATGGACAATATGTTTTACCAACCTCAATAATTATTCGCACTTTGATTTGTAGTTTGTACTCGTATTTGATATCTTTTTCATTAATTATACTAGCCAAAAGTTCCTACTTCCTAGATTTAAGTATCCATGTTACTATATCTCTTAGCTATGTTAAACAAAAGTATCCATGTTACTAAGTTTAGGATAAAGCTTTTGATCAATGATAAACCGTTACATAACTAAAATTTCCTTAATTGTGATTTTTATATTGGGAATTATAATAAATGAGCTCATTTGACATAAGCTAGCGGAAGTGTTAAAATAAAATAGATAATTATTTTAAAATCTAAGTACGAGAATAACGGTCTACAAATTTAATGTTTTCCTAAGTGCCAAAGATGACAATACGTCTTACTCAACTAAATTTAAGAATAACTTTGTTAAGAAAATTACTCAGCAACCAACCTGAGGTTATAGAGTTCATCCTCTAACAAAAAATATATAAAAGAGAAGATACATTTAATATTAATATATTTTCTTTCCTATAAAATTCATCATGGTATATCAAAATTTTTTTTCACATGACATTATTCATCAAGCTCAAATTTTCTTTCTTCTCAAAGTATATACTCCATACCCGAGTAAATATTTCCGATCATAACGGTTACGCTACGTGGTTATGCAACCCTCCCACAAAACCAGAATAGGAAACTTAGGGTTCGTTTGGCATCGATGTGGTTTTCTGTTTTTTGGTTTTTTGTTTTTTAAAAGTACATTATATATGTCACATAATGAATCAAAAATTATTTAGACTTATTAAAATCATGATAATTTTGAAAACTGACAACAGAAAAGTGAAAACACCTTTTTCTTGTTTCCTGTTTTTGGTTTTTAGTTTTCAAAAAAACAGAAAACTGAAAACCAAAAATGATGCCAAACAAGCCCTTACATATTGTAATTATTTTATGTTTTTCTTCCTATCCTTCCTAAAATCTATCTACAAAAAATAAAAATAAAAATAAAAAATAAGAAAAAGAGACAAAACCCTAACTTGCACCAACGGGAAAAAAATTGAGAAAAACAATTAAAAATCTCTTCTCCTCTCCACTCAACACCTCTCCTCCACCACCATCGCCATTACCATGTCCGTCGACGGCGCATTTGATCGGAGAAAAGACCAATCGCCGGCGATCACCGCCGTCAACGGCAACATCAACGGCAATGGAGTCACGCTTTCTTCGGCGCCAACTTTCTGTCTTTCGTTGAACCCTAACAAAGAGCACAAACCCGACAATTACGATGACCTACCATTGGAGTACGATCCTATGCTTTTTACCTGTCTTGAACGTTACTTGCCTCCTTCGTTGTTGAGCTCTTCTCGTGATTCTAAGCTTCATTTTATGCGGGATATTTTGTTCAAGTATTCGCCTGAAGGAGAAAGAATTAGGGTGAGATTTGTGATGATTGTTGGTTGGATTTTGGGTTTTTGTTTTTGATTTTGGGAATTTTGTTGATTTGATGTGTTGTTTTTCGATTTTGTTTGGTTTTATGTTTTTAATAAGGCTCAGAAGCATCGGGAATACAGGCAGAAGATTATTTCGAATTATCAGGTAAATTTGTTGTTAAGTTCTTGGTGTTTGAGGAATTCTTTGATGATGTGAAATTGTTGATTGTAGTATTGTTGTTAAAGCTTGTGTGTTTGATTAATGGAATTGTTTGGAAATGATGAGGTGTGAGTTTTGAATTTTGGTTGATGGAATGTGGAATTGGTTTCGAATTGGATGTCGATATATCTAGGGTTTAGTTATGGTTAAGCATAGAAAATTGGGGGTCAAGGTTAATGTGAAGACGAGTGATTCGTTAGGGGATTAGGCCGTTGTTCTTGCTATATGTGATTTGAACAAGGCAGGATTATAGGTTTGTCTCCATTTATGTAGAAATATTAGATGTATGTCCATATTAGGATGTCCTGCTAAAAGTTGTCACCTTTAAAATAGTGATGGTTTGCAATGTTATTCTTCTGAATGCTGCCATATAGAATGATACATCAATTTTATTGGGCTTATTAGCGGAATTGTTGTCTTCTTAATTGTGAGGGGATTAAAAAATATGGCAAATTGACAACTTTCTATTGATAGTGGGATGATTACGTACAATAGTTTTGCAAAACCTTTGAGATTTTTTTGAATTGGAGGAGAAAATGTATCATTGCTATCCATACGTAGGTTGCTAGGTGCTTTTGAATTTTTATATACAGGGTATGTAGGATTTCAGATTCTGGTTCCTCTGTAACTTCTATGAAGTCACCCTGTCATCTTTTCCTTTTGATGGTTTTGTAAATTCTTTGGCGAGGGAGAAGGGTGAACCATCTTTTTTGTAATAAGAATAGGATTATCAATACAATTTGACATTTCATTGATAAATGGCACTGCTAGCATTCTTTCTTGTCTAGATTGCTTTGTCTACATGATTTGATGTAATAGATTTTTAGGATACCTCTTTTGGTACCTACCTGTGGTTTTGGTGGTGTTGATGTTTGAGTATAGTACTAAAAGGATCCTAGAAGAATACAATTATGAAATCTGATTTTGTGAAGTTAGGTTACTTGACCTGTGAGCAACTGAGCATGAGAAGGTCTATGTTTATTTAACAGTCAGTTGCAGTACTTTGTACCTTAGATTTCAGAGGTAGTTTGAGGTGTATTTATACTGATTAACAATTAAATACGGAGGATTTCTGTGAAGAAAATGGGTTCTGCTGATGCGTTAATGCACTTTTTAATTAGATTTTTCTATAACTATTATCCTGTTCTTTTTTCTGTTCCTATTTTCACTACCTTTGTGATTCATTTTGTTGTGTTTAAGACTGTTTTTCCAGCATCCTATTTCGAACTTTTGACGTCCTCTGATCTAGTATTAAGCTTTGATTGGCTCATTTAATTTTTTCTGAATTATTTTTTCTGGGTTTTCTAAACATTTTTTGTCTTTCTAATCTTATTATATTTGAACTTATCCTAATCTATTTTTTTTTGGGAAATAAAATTAAATAAGGTAAAAATAAGATCCAACAATCAGACCTGATTCTTCTCTTGGGAATACCTGATTCTTACCTATTTCTTTAAAAAAAAAAAAAAAAAAAAAAAAATCCTGTAACTTAAGTTTGCTTTCTGTCTGCAGCCACTTCACAAAGAGCTGTATAGCATGCATGCTACGAACTTCTTTGTCCCCTCGTTTCTTAAAGCAATTCATGATAATACAGAAGAAAGTTTTCGAAGTATAATGTCTGAGCCTGCACCTGGGATTTTTACCTTTGATATTCTACAGCCTCAGTTCTGTGATTTGTTACTGAAGGAGGTATATCGGCAGAATTAATGTTTGTTTGTCATGTTAGTTTCAATTTGTTTGGTTTTTTTTGTCTTACTTGATAGAAATCTCTTGCCTAGGTAGAAAATATTGAAAAGTGGGTTTGTGACTCAAAATGCAAAATCATGCGGCCAAATACAATGAATAATTATGGTGCTGTTCTTGACGACTTTGGCATGGAAACTATGCTTCATAAACTAATGGAGGATTTTGTACGTCCCATCTCTAAAGGTAATGCATATTTTTCTTAGTGTTTTAAGAATATTCAGATTCCTAGGATAGAAGCATGTTTATGAAGATACTAATGTGTGGCTAAATCTGTATGCAGTTTTCTTCCCCGAAGTTGGTAATACATAATTTTCTAAGTGTTTCAAGAATGTTCAATTGCCTAAGACAGAAGCATGTTTTTGAAGATACTAATGTGTGACTAAATCTGCATGCAGTTTTCTACCCTGAAGTTGGTGGATCCAGTTTAATTTCTCATCATGGATTTGTTGTCCAATATGGAATTCATAAGGATATTGACTTAGGTAAGTGTTCAGCCGCTCACTTGAAAGTTCTAACATGTACTTTTTCTCTAGGATTCATATGGCGCTTGATAATCTATTAATTACTTTTGCTTGCGGGCTTGATGTTTCTATTCATAGCCTTCATATAATCTTGTCTGAATGGAGTCCTGTTCAAGTCCTTTTAATATATTTCTTTTTTTGAAGACTCTTTTCTAAAGTAGGTTTCTGAGCTTATTTTTGCTGATGAATGCTAGTAAAATAAAAATTTAGCTGGTTGCAACTGGGAAATTTTGCTGTTGAATCAATTTTGGTGACTTTATCTTTTTTTGGTTGCATCATAGTAATTTTTTGATTCACAGGTTTTCATGTGGATGATGCTGAAGTCACTTTGAATGTATGCTTAGGCCAGGAGTTTTCTGGTGGAGAATTGTTCTTTCGAGGTGTTAGATGTGAGAAACATGTTAATACAGAAACACAGGCTGAGGTACTTGCCATTTGAGCTTTTCTTTTAATGAAAGAAGATCAATTTTTTCTTCTATATTCAATTCTATGTAAGCTTTTTCTTTGAAACTATAATATAATATGTACTTATAGACATGAAGTTAATGTAAATCATGCATTAGAGGTTCTGGTTACCATTCTTGATGACAACAAATGCACTTAGGCTGCAGCAGCATAAATACAACATATTTTAAGAGGTCATCAGGTCAACAAGATAATTTATTTTTTTCTGAGGTTATGTTGTGGAAAAATGTGAATTTTTAGAATATCACCTTCACATATATATTTGTTTATAAGAGTTTATTTACAAAGTAGTGCTGCTCACTGGATATATTAGACGCTTTGGAAGTTGATCTTATTGGTTGGCAAAGGCATGAGCAATGTTGACTTTTGATATTTTAGACAATAGAATAAGTATGTTTAATTCTTGTAAAGAATTCTATTATTAGACATAATTGTTTCCAAACTTTGTCTGGAGCTCAATCCTAGTTGGGCACTGAACTGGAGATGGAAATTTAAGCAGCGATAGCAATATGTGCTGGATTTTGGCATGAAAATGCAAAGCCAAACATGAGACCCTAAGGGGAGTTAGTGAGAGATAAATTGAATCTATAATTATTGCCTTCTTATAATCCGTCAGTCATTTAGTCATAATTTATCTTAATCTTCTAAGCTGTAACTGAAACTCTGATCTGAGAATAACAAAGGTTTATATTCCATCCTCTCTTGTAACCCATTTAGCACCCTCCCCCCCAAATTTTTTAATTTTTATGTTGGTTTCAAACCAATCTCGACTATTATGTCATCAAAATCTCAGATTCGGAGATTCCTGTATTTTATTTTGTCATTACTCAGGCAGCTAATTATAATCAATTAATCACACTTTATTCACTTGGCATAGTTGGCAAGTCCCCTTTGAAGTTGTTGCATTTCTTATTTTTCTTTCCCTTGGCATGTCCCCTTTGAAGCTGTTGCATTTTTTATTTTTCTTTCCCTACAGAGCTGCTGCACTTCATCTATTTCACTTGCATATTTTACTGCAGTTATCTCTTGGGCTTTAAACATTTGACTGTCAATAAGTTTTTTTTTTTCAAATAATTCTTAATATCCACTTTGTAGCGACAGATTCTGTCCTTTGCTCACACTATATTTTTGTTTCCAGTTACTTAATAGAGCTACATAACTTGCATTATGTTTCTTTTAACGATTTAGCCTGTAAAGCTACATGGAGTCTTGAGAAGGATGTTTACACCAATTTATAGGACAGAGGAGCATGTGGATGAAAATGTGGGAAGCAAATAAGTGTTTTTGGGATCAATTATGAAGTAGTTATTTCAATGCTTCGGCTCTTGCATTTATGGTCTTCTCACTACTTTAATATTTCTTCTGCATTTGTACTTTTTGAAAGTATTGCTCTCCTGTGGACATCTTATAAATGTTTTTGGGTCATAATAATTGTATTGTAGATTTTCCTTCTGATTTCCATGTGGTGCCATGGGTGGCACTTTCTTACTCAAATCATTTCTGTTTGGTTCAGGAATCATTGGATTACTCCCATGTTCCTGGACGTGCTATTCTTCATCGTGGTCGCCATCGCCATGGGGCTCGAGCCACTACCCAAGGGAGGAGGGTCAACTTGATTTTATGGTGCAGAAGGTATATCAGTTGCTTAGACATTGTGTGTAAATTGCTGGTTTTAAATTGTAAATTTCACATTTCCAAAAGGAAACTATTTTGACCTTTTGGAAAGAAGAATGGTGTTAATAATAGTTACCTTCTTAAAATGAGAACATTGTTGCTGCAATCCTATGATAAAAATAATCATGTCTTCCAAATTAGTCATCCTAGTCGGATTTTGAGGTGTGTCTTTCCTGGTTCCATCATAAATTTGCTAAAATTTGAGGTTAACCACTCATTTCGCCTTTTTATTTTAATTTTTAATGTAACATGTATTATCCATAGCGTATCACAATTTATTGCGTTTGTTTGGCTCTCACAATTCCTGTCATCTGTGGTTGTCTGAAGAGCGTAGTTGATGATTATATAATTAAGCAGCACTATCCGTTTTGACCAAGGTGGACTACTATGTGGTGCATGGTCAGCGCTAGAAATGCACAATTTCTACTATTATTTACCCCTCTGATTTGTTGACGCAGTGCTGTCTTCCGGGAACTGAAGAAATATCAGACGGATTTCTCTAGCTGGTGTGGGGAGTGTCAACGGGAGAAGAAAGTTAGGCAGCAGCTGTCAATTTCTGCAATGAAAGAGGTAGATTAACTGCCATGCATCTACATCTTTTAAAGTTCCTTTTGCCTTTCTCCTTTAAAGCTGTTGTGGTTTCTAGTCTCCTTAAAAGTTCCTCTGTTATAGTACAAGGCTTGCACATCTTTTGGAATTTTTACTTTCAACCACTAATTAGTAATTACTCAAAAATAGAAGTATGTATACAAAATTATGGATAGTATTAGGGTTCATCTAAAAGTTTTTTCATAATGATATTTTGCTTTTTATATCAATAACTAACATAAAGCTGTAATTATTAGCTAAAGCTTACTGTAAGAAAGTGTGTTATACTCTGTATTAAATAGAGGGATTATATGAGAGCTGAATGCTAAATTATCATGTATCGCACCGTGTTGTTACAGGAATTGTTGAAGAAGGAAGGGGAATCAACATCCTAAGCCACTTGTATCTATGGTCACCTTGTAAAAACCGGGGTCATCCTAATAGAGAAAATTATTAATATTGTCAATATTTAGCAGTAAGGAGTAAAGGTCTTGCCGTATGATTTTGTTGTAAATTTGGGTCTTCATATTCTTGTATGTCTCGTGTATGTTGTAGCCATACTCTTCGGATTGGCTAACTCACCGAGTACTCAGCCTCCCATGTGTCTTTTGCACATGCTTTCATAATGTGAGAGGAGCATTGTATCCTTTTTGCATCAGATGCTTCCTCATATTTTTCTACGGAGTAGTAGTTTCGAAAATAGTCATTGGTTTGTGAACTTTGTATGGGAGGAGCAGTTTCTTTTTCTTATTTATTTTCCGCATTTGATATTTCAGATGCATCAATGTTTGGTCAGATTCTAGAAATTATTTCCTCTATTGGATTTAGCTTACATTCGGGTTTATCACAAAATAGGGTTCAGCGTAAATTACTGAAGCTGGGTGCTTGTTGCGAGCTAACCTGACAGCTAGTGGAAGGATAAGTTTAAGTAGTCTAGACAAGCTGTTGAGGTATAACTCTATTGCAGGAGAAATCTAGTGATTCAAGCTGGCTCAAATTCAGTAGTACTAGTTTACAATAGCAGTCAGAATTTTGGATATTAGGTATCCGCTATGACGGGATGATAAGCCCGTAATTTAATTTGAAGCATTAGCTTAACTGAGTGATGTTAACCAGAAATGACCATGGTTCCATTTAAGAACGCAATGTAAATTAGACTATTGCGGAGGGATTAGTTAGACTGAAAGCGGCAACAATAACTAGAAATAGTATCATGCCTTTATACTTGTACAACTTTTAAAGTTTTACAAACTAATAAACTATTGGCCCTTCCAAGCTATTGTTGCTCAAGTCAATATAACCTATCTGGGAAGAAGCTATGCTTGAAAATTCGTTGTCATCGAGTATAATTACGGAAAGATGGTGGAGACTTGAAAGGGACTTGTGGATTTCACCCTTCAAGTCACAATTGGACATGCTCAAGACTTGAAGGTGAGGGGGCGATGATGATAACGCTTGGCACCATTTACCCCCCATGGCTGAATTATGGATACCATCAAGATAGAGTTCTTTGATATAAGTCAGGTTTCGAATGATTGTTGCCAAATTTGGCTTCTTCATGTATAACGGTGAACCTGATATATGAAGGACAACTAAATTGACAAGTTGTGATATTCCAATAGGTACCTGTCCGCTGAAGCCTACCCCGGACAAATTGAGGTAAGTGAGGCTTGTCAGTGTGCCAATTTTTGATGGAATTCACCTTGCAACCCATTATTGTTAGCCAAATTCAAGCTCTGAAGGAACTGAAGATGAAACAAACTACTTGAGTTGTCGATGCCACCAATGATAGATTTGCCACTCAAATCAAGCCCAATGACTCGACCATTGGAGTTGTCACATGTGACACCGCTCCAGTGGCAGCAATCAGTGCTTTGATTCCACCCCTCAAGCTGGTCTAAAGCGAAAGGATAGAATGTAAGATTGTTCTTTAACTCGAGCAGTAAAGACTTTTGATCGTGGAGACATTGGCAAGAAACAAAAGGTGTACAACAGCAAGTGCACAGCCAAACAATCAAGATTAAGAGAAAAGGCCAAGAAGAAGAAATGAGTGGAATTGTTTTCATTTTGGAGATAAGAGTGAAGCAGTACACGTGGGGTACTAGGAGTAGGAGAGTTGTTTGTGAATGAATGAAAACGTTGTTGATATTCAACTATTTATACAACTTAAGGTATATGCTCAAACATGAAGTATAGTGGCTAAGCTAGTACTTACAAAGGACAACTACCTTTCCATAAATAATAATGCAACGTAACAAAGACGGTTGAATTTGGTTGCATGGAGTTATGCACATACACGGTAGATATTGCTATCATTTCGGTAAGAAATTGTCAAACTGAAGAATATCAATATCACGAGGTCGGTCATTATAAGTTTAAAGTGGAAAATATGCACTTATTTTTTCTGGAAAATTTACTAACTTTTTGACTTGGAACTTTGGAAGTCATTAGTTTTAAATTGATGTTTCATCTATATATCCATTATAATGCTAGTGCAGTAGTGCTACACTTATTTATAGTTATGATTTCATGCTATGATTTTATTTATTTGAAAAAAAGGAATATGTTACGACTTTTATAAATCATACCGCGTCTGCTATTTACTAGTATTACTACGAGTATAATTCATTATTTCATCATACGCACGTAAAACTCTTGTTTACCACATTGCATTTTTCTTCTTCTTCTTCTTCTTTTTTTTTTTTTTTTTTTTTTTTTTTTTTTTTTTTTTTGTTTTGTTTTTTGGGTGCAATCCACATTGCCTTTCTGTAATTAGAATGGGACATGTTCTTGAAAATTGACTGGCTTTTATAATTTAAAGTTGGACATTGCTTCTTCAATATCTCGTCTAAGCTAAGGCCTAAGGGCATATGTAACTAGCAAAACTAGTCCTCAAAGTCTCGAATAGTTGTATATGTCCTTAATTTTCAAGCTATTGTTATATGACAATGAAAAATGTCATAACTAATCTTTGTTAGTTTACCAGTCAAGTCTCATATAGTCGTATGTGTTCTTTATTTTCCAGCTATAGTTATGTGATGACGAAGAAAAATTTGTCATTATGTTTAGCAGTCAAGTCATTAAAATATTCCTAGCTAAGTAACATCCTTGTAGTGTATGACTGTATGTGTATAAAATAAAATAATAAAAACCTACTCAATACTGGATTGGTGTGGTGCTCTTAACAATTTCATTGGCCATGGACTATCTATTTTCTATATACTCAATACTGGACTAGTGTGGTAAATTTTAATTTAATACAAGTATTATATTTTTATTCACTTATAAATATTGTTGAACACTAACCTTTTAATTTAGTTTTTATTACACTTACAAATTTTTAATAAATCGGGATATTGCTCGGGACAATAACTAGTTAATAGCTAAAGCTTATTGTAAATAAGAGTATGTTATACTCCGTATCGAATAGAGGGATTATATATATGAG
This sequence comes from Chenopodium album, assembly GCF_948465745.1. Lineage (NCBI taxonomy): Eukaryota > Viridiplantae > Streptophyta > Magnoliopsida > Caryophyllales > Amaranthaceae > Chenopodium > Chenopodium album. The sequence goes on along the minus strand of NC_137856.1, from coordinate 32,141,810 downwards.
AGCTGGATACTAAACTATCATGTATCACACCATATTCTTACAGGAATTGTTGAAGAAGGAAGGGGAATCAACATCCTAAGTCGCTTGGTATGAATATGGCCACCTTGTAAAAAGTGGGGTCATCCTAATTTTTTTTTTTTTTGGTGAAGGAGAGGGGCAAGCCCCATTACAAAACAAAGAAAAGAAAGCTGAAAAAACGAAACTGGAACAAGAAAAAAGAAAACAGCAAGCAAAGAAAATAACTAACTAGTGTGTCAACAAGACACTTATTCAGCCACGAGTGAGACACTATCAACCCCACTGAGCTCGACCTTCCGGCACCAACCTAGGCAACGCCAAACCTCCCAAATCCTCCAATAAAACTACACGAAGGTCCTTCGGGACCGCCTCAATCATGACAAGATTTTGAGATGTCGTCACACCAAAATTAGCAAGCCAATCCGCCGCCCTATTAGCTTCTATAAAACAATGTGAAATCTTGACATCCCAACCCCTGCCAGAAATTAGTGCCTTGCACTTTCGGATTAGATGAATGTATGGAGAGTGAGGTGGAACTTCATCCACCAGCATATTGGTGACCACTTCTGAGTCCAGGGAAATATGAACTTTACGATGTCCACCCTCCCACGCTACAATGAGACCTCTCATGACAGCCATTAGCTCAGCTTTGGTGCATGTGCAGATACCACAGTTCATTGCAAAACATTCAGGGGGCGTTTGGTTCACAAAGTGGTATGGGGTTGGAATCAGGAATGGGGTTAAGGTGGTATCGGATTGGAACTTGATACTTAATACCATGTGTTTGGTGTAATTCTGGAATGGAATATCTCACTATTCTCTCCTTTTATTTGATACCTAAGGGAATGGAATGAGCCAAACCCACCTCCCCCCCAAGGTTTCTAAACCCCATACCTCATGGGTTTGAGGTATGGGTTTGAAATTCATATTTCTGTCAACCAAACATATGGTATGGGTTTTAGTCATTCTAAACTCATACCTCATACCTATATTTCGTGAACCAAACGCCCCCTGAGAGTTCCCCATTACAGCCACGAATTAAACCACCAGCACCTACTCGTCCCGGGTTACCCTTCGAAGCCCCATCAGTGTTTAGTTTAACCCATCCAATGTCTGGCTGAGTCCATCTAATTAAGATCTCTTCTCTTCTCCGCTTTCCTTTCTGAAGTCCTAGCCCCACACTTCTCTCCATAGCTTGCTTAATTAAACCAATTCGAGCAAATATGAAGCCAACCTGATCCACTGGAATATTTGGATTCTCATTAAAGCACCTTTCATTGCGCCATTTCCATAGCCACCAACAAGCCACCGAGAACACCCTAGGCCATTCCTCACCTCTCACATCATCCCCACCCGACACATCATCCAGAATCCAGTCTAAGACAGAGTTACTCTGTACATTAATACTATCGAGCACCCCCATTCTCCTCCAAACTGCCTTAGCTGCAGGGCATTCCTTGAGGATATGCATCACAGACTCCTCATTAGCCCCACACACCCCACATCTTGGGTCTGTAGTTAGGTTTCGAATAAACCTGTTTTTATTCGTCATAAGCCGATCTTGGGCTGCCAACCAAAGGAAGAAATTGATTCGTTGAGGAACTGGGAGGCGCCAAATTATCTTCCAACCTCTAACACTTTCAATATCACCTGCATTCTCATCACGAATGATAGAAATAGCCGACTTAATCGTGAATTTTCCAGTCGAAGACCCATTCCAATACACCTCATCTATCGCTTCCTCATCTTCAATCACGCAATTGGAAGCTATTTTCCCTAGGACTTGCTCAGACAAATACTCCGCAAATAACTCAATTTTCCAACCCACATTTACATCCCACATTTCTCGCACTGTCATATCTTGGATGTGGAGAGGAGGTTCCCTGCTAGCATATTCAATAAGGGGTTTATCTGTAGCCCATCGATGATGCCAGAAAAACGTGCGGTTTCCATTACCCACTGCCATGTTAATACCCTTTTTCACAATGTCGATACTACTCATAATACCCTTCCAAGTTCGCGAAGCATTAGCTTTATCACAAAACATATCTAAATCGCACCGGCTATTACAGTACTTAGCCCTTAAAATTCTAGACCACAGAGCATGTGGTTCAGCTAGGAGTCTCTATCCAAGCTTTGCAAGAAAGGCTTTGTTGGCATCACGCATAGCATTGAAGCCTAATCCTCCTTCATCTCTCGGCCTTGTAATGTTAATCTAAGAGATCATATGAACTTTGCGCTTATCATCTCTCTCTCCCCATAAGAACTTTCTGTTCTTCCTATCAATTTCATCGCACGTCGATCGAGGAAGTTTAGCAGATTGCATGGTATAACTCGGCAAGGTGCTCAAAGTAGATTGAACAAGAGTCGCTCTACCCGCAATTGAGAGGGATTTGACCTTCCACCCCGCCAGCTTGCCATTAACTTTATCTACCAAATATTGGTATTCCCTTTTCGATGATCTCCCATTACTCATCGGCACCCCTAAGTAGGATCCAAAATCCTCAGTTTGTTCCATTCCAAGGCACTCACACACTTTATCTCTCACATCAAAATTTGTATTGTTAGAGAAAAAGACCTTCGACTTCGCCATGCTCACTTTACTACCTGATGCATCACAAAACCTTTGAAGGCAATCATTCATTAATCTTGCTTGATCCTCCAAAGCCTCACTAAACAAGACTAAATCGTCAGCAAACACAAGGTTCGACACGGCTGGGCCGTTCCTACTAGCACGAACAGGTTTCCATCCACCAAGTTTCACTTCTCTGTCAATTAGATGGGCTAGCCTTTCCATACAAATAACATAAATGTACGGAGATAGTGGATCACCTTGTCTAATGCCACTAGTTGGAGAAAAGACATCCATGGGCTCCCCATTCCACAAGATACGAAGTTTAGCCGACATAATGCATTGCATAGTCATCACCTCGACCATGGATTGTGGTAAACGAAGTTCCATAAGAGACTCTCTAATAAAATCCCATCGAAGCTTGTCATAAGCTTTTTCAAAATCAATCTTGACCACCATAACTCCACTACGGCCTTGCTTATATCTCATCGTATGAAGCATCTCTTGCATAATGACAACATTATCTATAATTTGTCTCCGGGGAACAAACGAACACTGAGTCGGGGAAATTAGCGAAGGTAAAACCGGTTTTAGCCGATTAACTATTACCTTGGTCACTAATTTATATGTGATATTACACAAACCAATAGGACGGAATTGATTTGCCTTCTCCGGGGTCTCCACCTTAGGAATAAGAACCAAGAATGCATCGTTCAAACCATCCGGAAAATCTCTACCTTCCAACACATCCTTCACCATACTGACAATACAGATCCCAAAATTTCTGATAGAAAATTGGTTGAAAGCCATCCGTCCCCGGGTCATCCTAATTAATAAGGGATGTTTCTACTATGATCTTCTTTATTATGACCATGATTATACTTAATTATAATAAATTGGTTGATTTTTGATTTTTTTTTTTAAAAAAATGTTGGTAAAACCTTATTTTTAATTTTTTTTTCCATTTTTAATTAATTTTCTTATTTCCAAAAATTAATTAATGATTTTCCAACTTTTTTTTTATTTTTGAAATTATTTAATTAAAATCTATTATTAATAAAATCCAAATTAAGATTAAATTAAAAAATTTGTTCTTCATAGTTTCATCAAGTTTGTTCATCAATTGATGAAATTATCCATAAATTTAGATCTATGTCCCTTAAATTCAGTTACGCGTCAATTTTTAGGGTTTCAAGGACTCAAAAAAAATATCTGAAAAATTTACATGGTGCCCTCCTGAGGTTGGAAAAAGGCTTTTAATTTGATAACAGTGATGGGTCTTGAAAAAAAAACCCGAAATCAAATGTGGTACTGGAATAAATAGCCGAAAATTTTGCACGGTGATCCTAGGGTCAAATGGAGGTCTATGAATAGTCATTCAGGGTTTAAAAGGTCATAAGTTGATGTTGGGACACCAATAAAGAAATGTCAAATCTTGTTGAAGAAAGTTTACATATCTAATTAAACTTTAACAGGGATACTATCACTCGCTTGATGTAGCAAAAGTGACCCGCAACCAATTACTCGACTTGATACTGATCACTCGAACTTTTTTAGGAGACCTAAATATTCACCCGACTTGAATATTCCCAAAATTTAGCGTAATGTTTAATTTGGTGGATTTTAAAGCATTTATACCACACCGACAATGATCCGAATTTAATCTAACCTAATTGAAATGTAAAATGTTAATCACATGAATTGACCCAACCTGAACTAACCGCCCTCAATCCCAACCCAAACAACGCGATTGACACTTCTAAAGTGCATAAGAAAATAAACAGAAAAACACAGACCCCAATTTTATTATTGATATGCTCAATTTGGACAATCCTAATATAAAAATCCATGCAATTCTCCAAGATATTAAACATCAACTCAATGTTCAACAAAAAAAACACCCAAAACCATTTCTTTCTATCTAAATTTCATCCAACTAACTAAATTTGAAACAGTATTTGAATATTTATGTGATCCCAACTTTAATCCTTCTGGGTTAGACATACTGAACCTTGGTCATGAAGGAATGATGATTTCTATTAAAAGTTAAAAAACCCAACTCTTTGGTACGTCTGTTTATTCACCTCTGTTGAAGAGATTTGTTTGTTATACCCCTGTTTCTGAAAAGCTAATTATAATAAATCATATGCTTCAAATTTGCTTGATGGTAGTCTAAATCAAGGTTTCACATTTTAGCATAATAATATAATGGTGACAACATTCTCTCTGTCATGTATGATAAGGCCTTTCAAATTTGTTCATCAATTTTTTTTTTTAAGACAAATTGGTGATGACATTTACCAATTAATCCATAGCCCCATGCTTTACAACATAGAAAAAGGAACAACATCATACCATCAAAGCAAAACCAAAAAAAAAAAAAAAAGTAGCATTATGCATGCGAAGGTACTATGAAACGACTTGGCTGAGCTAATTTATTCCTATTAATTTGTGAAGTAAAAAAGTTTATATTTATTCAAAAAATGAGTAAAAATCCAAAACATTCAGCCTAAAACAAAATAAAACCATCAAACAACAAAAAATTCACCAGTTTAATAAGGCGATGAATATAACTACCATTAGAGGTACGAATTCCAGAACAACCACAACATATCTTCGTAAACAATTTAAAATTAGCAAAAAAGGAAGAATATATAAGTATATATATATATATATATATATATATATATATATATATATATATATATATATATATATATATGTTAGAAACTAGGGAAGTGTTGGTGGGCTTATATGGTGATTTGGAGTAGTAGTATAGAAGGAGTGCAAAGTATACAAGAGGTTGATTTTTTTTATTGATTTGGTATACATTGCCATCTATTTATACCCTTGCTTAGAACTCTCTAGATCTAACTAGTGTAACTGTGTAACACTAATCTAAGAATATTCTATGATAATGTCTCCTACATTTTTCTTAAGTACTTACTTCCAAGATTTTTCTAAATTGTCTTATGTTTCATGGTATTTCTCTACAAAATATTTTCAAACAACATAATGCAAGATTTTTCTAAATTACTACAAGCATATTTAAAATAGCTACATTATCCTATTATCTTTAGATTAATTTCACTTCAATTTAGTTTCTAATATCCTCCTGCTTATAAAATATTCAGTTAGTTCAGTCAATCAAAACAAGCCCTTACATACTAAATCTGTAATTCTATAATTTTTAATACTAAAACAACAACCGCTGGCATTATCCCTTTTTTCAAATTGTACATGTGTCAACTTCTCTTTCAATTTTTTCCCGCCTTAACTATTTTTTCTCTTCCAATCTTCTTTACTTTTTTAATTTTTGATTATTTTTTTATTTTGAAAAGTTAATATTAACTACAAAATACTTTTATACAATACATTATCTTAAGTTATATTCTCTCCAAATAAAAATTGTTACCTATGGATAATCTTAAAGAGAGCAAATATTAACCATGTATTTATGTGATTACTCCTTCTAATTACAAAGGGCCTGTTCACATTTACCTAATTTCAGTTCAGTTTAGTTCAGTTCAGCTCCAATTAGTTCAGCTCCAATCAGTTCAGTTCAACTCTTAATTTTTCTCTCTCATAAAATATTCATTTCAGTTCAGTTCAGTTCAGTTCGGTACAGCTCCAATCAGTTCAGTTCAGTTCAGTAAATGTGAATAGGCTCAAAGTCCACTAAATTTTGTTGCACCAAAAAAAAAAAAACAAAATCCACTAAATTTTGTTGTAGAAATAAATTTTCTTTTGATTATATTATTTTAACTTTTGTAGTTTTGTTTATGCGAATACAAAGAAGTTACATGTTTTGAGTGATAACATGACTTGAAAATGTAAACAATTATAACTTATTTTTATAACGGGAGCTAATCTAGTGTGTGGAATAATGGTCAGCCAAACCTCCATGACAAAAGAGTCGGCTGTAAAAGATCGACCATGAAATATGGGGTGTTCAGGCATTTTAACATCACCTATAGCTGAGTCACTCTTCATATTATATAGGACGTATTTTCTTCCTCAATAGCAACTGTTGCATTTCACAAAACAAATATCTGCACGTTAAAGCTGATCACCATATTTAACCAAGGATTGTCCATTACCTAAAACTTGATATCCCACTTACCATTCTTATAGTCTGTAAGTTGATTAACAGAATATACCCCTTCCAAGAAACAGATTGCATTGTTCAAGCTATAAGTAGCCAGTCGAAGGTGCCCTTCACTTAGCTCGATACGACTACCATTATATGCTATTTCCTTTGGGATGGGAATTGACCTACAGGTTCATTTAATGGATCGTATGCAATGAGGCATGAGCCACCATTCCAATGGAATATCCCTTGGTAGACTACAATTGTACAAAAATCGAACGTATCAGTATCATATTCATTCAGTGTCGTATGTACCCCTCGATGGTCCCAACGAACAACACGGACCTGGTGGGCAAGGTACACTATATATGTCCCAACATCTTGTTTGTGAAGATAAAAAACGAGTGTAGAAAAACTCGTCTTTTTTGTGCCTTTTACGCTCGATCTCCAACACAATGAACTCAACCTTATGAGTAAAATTGGGGTCCAAGGAATAGCACCTTTTTTTTTTTTTTTTTTTTTTTTTTTTTTTTTTTTCAAGAAAGGATGCATAGATGGGGGCTGCCCAGTTAATCTTCATGATTAACAATTTTGTCAATCTTTTCTGCCATGTCAGAATCTTGGAATAGAGAAAGTCCAGTCAGCAGGCGAGTCACGATACACGTTGGCATACTTTTGTAAACGGCGCTGTTGTTACTTAATGGGGTTGTTACTAGCTTGACAGTGGAAGATGAAAGTTATGCTGCATTTAATGTTGGTAGTTGGTGGTTTATGGTTTATAGAACATTCATTTCCAAGTGACGTAATATTAGTCCATTTCGTGGAATTTGACCCTTAAATTGAATCTAAAACACAAAAATATAGAAATATTGCTATCATTTCTATTTATTTGAATTTGATTAATAAATACTTCGTATAAAATATTAAACATGAATATTGTGTGTTCATTAAATTCGAATATCTTACGTAAATGTTTTATGCTTTTTTATTACTGTAAAAATTAAATTTACTATTTAAAATATATACTTGTACTTTTTTTGTTTTTAATATTTGTAACATACACATTTTTACCGTACATAAGAAAAATGCACCTCAAATGATTTAAAATATGGTTAACTGATTGATAATAGTATGTGGGTCATGAGTTTTAAATAAGAAAAAATTTACGACTTAACAAAAAAAAAAGGTTCAAATATGGTGTGTTGCAACTTGCAAGTATTATGAATTCAACTTAAGAAAGTGTTACAAGTTTCTAAAACCAGAGGCCGTATTAAATTCATTAAAATTTAGGACATTTTGTGAAAAACTACTTTATAAAGAACTTTTTTTGCGAGAAACTATCTAATTAAAAAAATGTTGTAAGAAACTACCTTATAAAAGAATAAATGTTGTAAAAGACTACCCTTGGTCGAAAAATCATCATTGACTTTTATTTTCCGGCGTTGATCATGTCACGTGCCAATTAAGAAAAAAAGGAGGAAAAAGTGAATTAAAAGTCACGTGATGTGGTCAACGTCGGAATTTGAAAGTCAACGGTGACTTTCCGATCAATGGTAGTCTCTTACAACATTACCCTTTTATAAGGTAGTTTCTTACAACATTTTTTTATTAAGCAGTTTGTCGCAAAAAAAGTATTTTATAAGGTAGTTTTTTACAAAATGTCCTAAAATTTACTCATGAAGACCATGAGAGGATATTGATATAATATTAAATGTAGCTTTTGGCCCAAAAAAAGAAAAAAAAGAAAAAAAAGAAGGAAAAAAAAAAAAAAACTCACCTCCAAATCTTTTTAAAACACTAACGTAAGTGTGACCCTCAAAGAAACACGATTGGTAAATTTTAACACTTAGAAATACAAAGGAGGAGTTAATGATACTCCCTCCGTCCCTAAATTACAATCCTCTTTGGAAATTTACACGGGAATTAAGAAGGGAAGAATAAGACAAATAACAATAATTAGATAATGCAATGGGAAGTACAAAGATAGATTAGTTATTACTCATGACATGTCATCAATCCTTGCAAAAAAAAAGGACCAATCACATGCTCCTAATTAAAAAATTTTAACCAATCATATTCATTGTAATTTGGAACAAGGATTATGAGTGAGATTAGGTAGGGATGAGTGAGAAAACATCAAATATAAAATAGAAAAAAAGAGTTGATTTACTAAAAAAACTTACCAAAAATAGAAAAGAGGAATGTAATTTTGGAATATCAAAAATAGAAATGAGGAATGTAATTTAGGGACAGAGGGAGTATTTAATTACATTATAACTCCATAACTAGATTAGTTAATGGTGAAAGTCATACATGGTGTTTGTTAGTATAATCCTTTTATAAAAACACATACTCCCTTCGGTTTTATAATTAACTAGAAATGAGTTTGTGTGGAGTTTCGGAAAGTTGATTAAAATAAGATGTTAGTGTGGTAGATAAAGTTATTATTTTATTGAGAAGTAAAGTGGCAATTATTCAATAATGTGTGGACCATTAGAATAGTGAGAAATGATAAATTAAAAATGAGTTGGAATATTATTAGTGGGTAAAGATATATTATTACTCCGTACATTATAAGAGGTTTCTTAAAATTATATAAACTTCTAAATGTATCTTAATTTATCTAAACTTATCTAAATTTATTTGAACTAATTTGAATTTATTTAAACTATTAATCTGAATTTGTATAAACTTATCTAAAATTATATAATAATTATCAGAACTTTTTTTTTTAATGGAGTAATTATCAGAACTTATAGTCATGAAATAAGATAAAATAAGGTAAATTGAACAAACCCTTATCTGAACATACTTTAACTTATTAGAGCGATCTTATTATAGATTATTATTTTAGTTGTAAATTCAAACATTTCTAAAATGTGAAAATCTTGCATTATTAATCACGATTTAGATGCTAATATATAATAAACAATCTAAATACCTCTAATAATTAAGTTGCCGATGAATTAACGATGATAAATCGCTGTAAAGACGATGGTAAATGCAAAACGGTAAGAAAAAAGTCATTTTACAATGATGTTATAATCACCCGATCAAGGTGATAAATAGTCATTTTTTGTAACACCTAGTTGACCCAAAATAATACTATCTCTCATCTTATTCTTCCACTACTTTTGTTTTTCTCAATTTTTAATTCTGTCAATATCTCCTTTAATACTAGCTCTATATTTTATTACTTTGGTTGTGCTAGGTGAATAGCTTAAAGCTGAAGTTGATTATATTAGCTAATTTGAACTAGCTTATTGTATTAACTTATTTGACTAACTTGTTTTAGTAGTTGATTGTATAATAGTGTTTGGTAAATAACTGATAACTTGAAGTTATTTGAGTTTGTGAAATGACTAATAAGCTAATTGAGCTCAGATTTGACAACGTTTTGTGTGTTAAAATGTCAACATGTAAATTGTTTCTTAATAAGCAAAACGAGGCATCTACGTTTTTTTCTTGCCAAATCTGAGCTCAATTTGGACCCTTGATGGCCAAAATAGCCCCCGAATTCTTTGACGGAATACCAATTCGATAAAAATAATATTAATAAATGGAGAGTGGGCCCTACTAACGGAATTTTTTAACGGCAGGATAACGGCAAGATTACTGTATGGAAACAAAAAGTATATTGGGGTTACCGTGTAGAAAGTCATATATGTTGAGACACAGCGTAGAAAAGTGAAAAAAATAGGGTTACTGTGTAGAAAAACCCTTGTTTTTTTGTTTAAAAATCTACTTTGGTATTATCACGTTGTTCTTATTTTAATTTTGAAATTTGAATTTATACGCTTCATTCCTATGGCGGAAAAATGGTAATTTCAAACTAAAAAAGTATAAATAACTAATACGAGTATATCAACAAAATCAACTCTTTGAAATTCCAACAATAAATGTATACACTTAGGGCCTGTTCTCATACGTTTATTTTCAGTTCAGTTCAGTTCAGCTCCTAATTTCTTTCTCTTATAAAATATTATTTCGGTTCACTTCAACTCTAATAAGTTCAGTTTAAGTGAGTTCGGTCAATGAGAACAGACCCTTATTGCATATTTACAATTATAATTACAATCAGTATGACTTCAGTGCTCCAAATTTGGTCTCTTCATTTGAGATGTCCTTGGATCAGAATCATCAGATCTGGTATTATAAAAATCAAAGAATTAATCATTAAAACTACACACTGTAAAAAATTTGAAATTTAAGTATACATAATTAAAAACAAATTAATAAAAAAGCAAGTTATTAAAAAAAGGAAATGCATCGGATAGATTAAGCGAAGAAAATTAGGCGAATTTAAGAGAAAAACCAACCTCGTTATTTTTCGCTTGAACACAGCAATATACAAACAAATTACATTAATAGTACGGAGACAACGGAGTACTATATAAGACTATAACTTAAAACAAAATTAATTTTACCACACCTATTTAACCAGTAACAAAATCCCAAAATAATCAATCATCCACGGATCCACCCCATAAAAACTAATCCACCATTCTTAGAGCAACCCATAAAAAAAAATAAAAAAAAAAAAAGAAGCTCCTTACAAAAAATCAATCAAGCCAGTTCGATATGCTGAACCGGGTGATTATCTTATTGTATATTATAGTGGTCAAATAAATTTAAGAGCTCCTTACAAAATACCCAATGAAGCCGCATGCAAATCCAAAAAAAAAAAAAAATTTAAAAAACTTTCAACAATTTCAAAATTTACATACAGTTCAAATCAGAGATGAAACTGCATTATTCCATATTCATTGTTAAAACTGAGGATATAACTTTTGCAACTTACTATGACTTAATCCACATTGATTTCCCGTTCGTTGTCTTCAATAATCATACACCTCCAGTTAACCAATTGGTATAGTCCCATTGTTAAAACATAGTCGGTACTCGGTGCTCTAACATTTCTTGATTTGGAGTTGGAGGTCAGTTTCACTAGTTTCCTGTGATAACAAACACATGATTGACCAAATTCAAAGGAGAGAGAAAATAAAAAGGAAAGAGAGAGTTAAGTGTTTGACAGTGAAGACTTGACGTTAACAAACGGCTGTCATATGGCGTTAACCCCAAACAGCAATCAGTATTATTACGTGGATGCTTAGTCATTATAGTTGGCCAAGTCAACACACGGAAGTTACCATTGCATCCTCATAGTAATAGGTTGAAATACCATAAATGCCTCTAGATTAACAAAATTCAGCAATCATGAAGATTAACTGGTATTTTTCCTGCATAGATTAGTTCAAAATAACATTGTTTGTTACAGGCCCAAGAGTAGAAGCTGGGACATCACCAGCAGAATTTAAGTTAGAGTTTACAGAGTTTGAGCAACGCTCACTCTCAAAAGCAGAGTTACAACATGGAGGAGGAAGATACAAAATACTACTTTGTTGCATAATCTCCATATTACATCTAGCATCCTTCGCTATACAGTCAGCTACAACATTCCTTGTACGATCTTCAAAGAGCAATTCCAGATGGGGCAGCTCCCTTAGCAGGTCCCTGCATATGACAATTAAATTAGGGATGTTTTCCATAAGGACTCTGTCTTTATCTCCTCCACTGCTCTCTTTGAATCTGAGCAGAGGATAGACTGCTGCCAATTTTTTTCTTTTATCCAGCTTAGACTCAATTCAATTGCTTTCAATTCAGCATGAAGGATGGAAGGTGAATAACCCTTCCATTTGAATCCCTCAATCCAATTACCTCTATGATCTGTACAAACAGCACCCACACCTATCTTTTTAGATGCATGACAAAAAGAGGCATCACAGTTTATTTTGAAAGAAGGAAAGGGGGGAGGAGACCAGGCACTAGGACAGGGCTTTAGACTTTCTGATATGTCTCTTGAAAAGAAACACTCAGAAGCAGCCCATATGCACTGGTGGATTGATTTTTGGATAGGAGAGTTCTTTTTAGAGAATACCCAATAGTTTCTTCTTAGCCAGATATTCCACAGAATGAATGAGAACAAGGTACTCCAAGGAACATGGTTATAAGGAAACCTGTTGCCTCACTTTTATCAGGTTCTAGAAGAGCTAATCTAGCTTGGGCTGAGTCAAACTTACTTTTGTAAGTCCAAGAAGAATAAGCAGAATCCCTAACATTAGTCAGAGATATAGAGAGGAGAAGGTGAAAGAAAGAGAGAAAATCCTCTAGAAGATGTTTTGATTGCATGTGAGAGAAACATTGATAGACAGTTAAACTCAGTTTATCAAAGGGGATTGGGCCATGTAAGAAATCTCTAAGTGGTTTATTGATTAACCACCTATCCTGCCACACATTTATGCTTTTCCCATCACCCACATTCCAGACATGAACCCGACATAGCCAACTTTAAAACTCATACGATAAGCCGATGAAGGAATATTACACCATTGCCTTAGCTTGTAAGAGGATTACATACGTAATATTCACTAAGGGGACGACGAAATTTTGATCTCAAAACTCCCTTGCTTTTTGATCGTAAGTACAAGCAGGGGAGAAAATTCGCAGTGATCCAAGCTAGCTCAATTGAGTAAAATCTATTTTAACAATCATAATTTCACCATACATTTGTTTCATCGTAATATAATTTCACCGTAATATAATTTGAAGCATTTGTTCCATGGGATTTGTTGGATCTAATTAAGAACGCAACTTGGACATGCTTTTCATACATTACATTAGTTCAATTATAAAGCAGTATGTAGGAACACAATTTAAAAGCCGCAACAACTGATTATAAAAAGTGGCATACCTTGATACTTATACAATTCTTAAAGTCTTACAAACTATACTAATTACTACAATTATTTCACCATACATGCGTAAAATCTTTAGGTCAGCACATTACATATCCGTCATCCACAGCAGGATCAGACACATCAACACCTATATGAAAGATGAAACCTCATGAATAAGAAATTCGATAACAAATTATGAAATATTGAAATAATTATTAAAAAATTATTATAAGGTAGCTTTTGAGATAAAATCTTACGTTCTTTGATTAATGGAAGATGTTTTAAAGACTAGAACATTAAAATATGAAACAAATAGTCTTAGAAATTTACAAGGCGATGTAGTGGCAATTAAAAATGGTACTTTTAAGTGAGGCAAAGCAGAGGAGAGAAAACAAGAATAATAAATATAGAAAGACTTACGAACTCAAATATGTAAAAGTGATAATTAAATTCATACTTACTCTTCATTGGCTTCTTCTTTTTCACCCTTTATATGGGTCTAGCGTCTCTGCCTTTGTTGGTTCCTCCTTCTCCTCCTCCTCCTTGCCCTTGTAATATTATCTTCCTTTCGTAGTATTTTCATGATCACTATGTGAAGATGTTTGCAATACCATTCCCTGTACCTTTTGATGTAAAGGATAGGCCCGACAAAGATGGTGATCCCAACCGGAAACCCAACTTCAGCACCCCTTAACATCCACTCGCGTTCGCTCTTTGAACTCCAATTTGATCCCTCTGAAGAAGTAGGTGGAGTCACTGTTATTGGATCATGTGTTGTCAATGGTGAACCAAACAGTCCTTGGTTGCCTTCGTACGAAGATGCATTGAAGGATTGTAGCTGAGTGCCTGTTGGGATCTTTCCTGACAACTTGTTGAAGGAAAGGTTCAAGTAGCTGAGGAAATTCAAGTTTACAAACTCTGTAGGTATCCTCCCAGTTAAGGCATTTGAAGAGAGATCCAACGATTCAATCTGGCTTAAATTCCCGAATGATGATGGGATATGACCCAAGAAGGAATTGTGAGAGAGGTTGAGAACTACAAGACCATTCAGATTTCCCAACTCTTTTGGTAGCTCCCCATGAAAGGCATTGTTAGAGATATCAATGCTAGTGAAGATTGATAAGATGTATTGCAACTCATAGGTATTGCCTTTCAAGGTGACCGACACTGAGTTTTGATAGTAGCCACCATTTGGACTAATAGAGCTCTGCAAAAAGCTGGTTTTTGATTGCTCTTTATTTGTTCCGATCATCATCAATGTCCACTTGAAAAGAATTTGGGAGTTCAGATCACCAATAAAGTGATTGGAAGCTACATCCATAATTTGAAGTAATGGCCAGATCGAGCGACTCTCAGGACAAACAATGGCTCCATGAAGCTTGTTGGATCGAAGGACAAGAACTTGCAAGCTGGACAAGCTTATCAAGTGACAAGGAAAAGTGTCGTTCAATTGATTATTTCCAAGATCTAATACCTTTAATGCTTTGCAGTAGCCAAGTGATCGTGGAATCTGTCCTTGTAGATGATTCTCATTCAAGTTAAGAGTTTGTAAGGTGCAGTTTTTTCCAAATTCAGCTGGGACAGAACCTCCTAAATTGTTTCCTCTCAAATTGAGTACGCTGAGTGTAGTCTTGGCAAAGAGGCAATCGGGAATTGTCCCACTCAAGTGATTGTACTCTAGGTTCAGAAAATGTAGGTTTGTGGCATTGCATAGCGTTTTAGGGATGGTTCCATATAAGTTATTTCTTGAGAAGGACAAGAAGTTAATCTTAGAGAGATAGTTGATGCTATGAGGGTCGATGGAAGTGAAATTATTGTTGGAACAATCTAGATATTCTAGATTAGGTAAGGCAATAGAAAATGTTCCTTGAAGTTTGTTTGAATGGAGGTCGAGGTCTAGGCGGGTAGAGATTGAAGCATTTGAGAGTGTCGTCGCCAGAGGTGGTTCTAGCTCTACCAAGTGGTTGGAAGAAAGGTTCAGAAGATAGTTAATTCCCCACACCCACCTGGGCACCAAGCCTGCAATGTGATTCTTTGACAAGTCAAGAGTTGTTATTGAAACTTGATTTTTCAGAAAATCAGGGATGTTGTGCAAGTTGCAAGAGCCCAAATGCAGTTCTTGTAGCAGGGGAAAAGAGGAGTTCACATCTACATCAATTACAACTGACAAGCGATTGAATGAAAGATTAAGGGATGTGAGGTTCTTGAGACTCAGTAGAATTTCAGCGAGCTTTAATGTGCCATTAAAACTGTTTGAGGATAGATCTAGCCACACAAGTTGTCTTAGATGGAAAATTGACTTTGGGATTGGCCCTTCAAAGTTATTGTTGTTTAAGTATACTTCTGTTAACTTGGAAAAAGCCGGGTTTGCAGACTCATTCAGTTGCCCACTGAATTTGTTATTTTCCAAATCTAAGACCTCGAGTGATGGCAACGAAAACAATGACATAGGAATATTTCCATCTAGTGAATTGGATGACAAGGAAAGTAACTCTAGATTGAGTAGTTTCTCCCAATTTTCGCCAGTGATAGAACCAACTAAACTGTTGTTGCGGAGAAATAAGGTTTTCAGTTTCTTCAATGACGAAATCGATGGAATGTGACCAGAAAATTGGTTATCATTTAGTTCTAGATCCTCGAGTATGTTAAGACTTCCAATTGATGATGGAATGGAACCAGAAAACTGGTTGCTAGTTAAAACTAAACTCTGAAGGAGGTTTAGATTTCCAATTGATGATGGAAGGCTTCCATTGAATTGGCAGTATCTTAAATTTATTGTACGAAGACTCTTGAGATTGCTAATGGAACTTGGCAAGACCCCGGAAAATTTTGTATCACCAAGGCATAGCTCCTCAAGAGACCCATTGGTGTAAAAGACTGGTAAAGTCCCTTCTAAGTTGAGATTATAGGACAAGTCAAGGGTTCTAAGGGTGGGTACTTGGAAAATTTTATGAGGTACTATCCCGGTTAAGTCATTATAGGATAGCGACAGCTTTGTCAAGTTTGTGAGCCTGGTTAAAAACTGTGGTACTGGACCAACTAAAGAGTTGGAATCCAAATGGATGACAGAAAGACGGTGAAGCCTTGAAAGCGAGTTGTGAATTTCACCTTCAAGGTGACAGTATGACATGCTCAAGACTTGCAAGTGAGGGAGCGATGATGCTAACGTCTGGCACCATTGGTTCCCTATGGCTGAATTGTTGACTTGATCAAGATAGAGTTCTCTAATATTCGTCAAGTTTCTAATTATATCAGCCAAATTTGGCCTATTCATGTATGTTCCGAAACTAGTAGAAATATCAAGAACAACTAATTTGACAAGGTTTGAGATTTCAATAGGTACCTGACCAATGTAATTTTGGCTATAATTTAGGTAAGTTAGGCTAGACAATTTGCCTATTGCTGATGGTATCTCACCCTGGATCTCATTTTCACCCCCCAAATTCAAGCTCTGGAGGAACTGCAGACGAAACAAACTGCTTGTATTGTCGATGCCACCAATGATGTTTTTGTTGCTCAAATCTAAGCCAATGACTCGACCATTGTTGGAGTTGTCACACTCAACTCCGCTCCATTGGCAATAGTTTGTGCTGTGATTCCACCCCTCAAGCTTGTCTAAAGCTTCGGAGTTGAACTTAAGATTGTTTTTTAACTCAAGGAGTAAAGACTTTTGATCGTCGAGATATTGACAGGAGACAGAGTGCATATACAGGCAGCTGTATATCCATAAACAAATCATGAAAGAAAGCCATGATGAAGAAATGAAAGGCGGCATTTTCGTATAATAACAGAGGTAGAGTGGGCAGTGGGTTAGTTGCTTGGTGATGAAATGGAACCATACTTATAGAGATTTTTCAATATCATTTTGAGGTTTATAAATTTCATGTTGTCCGCCATCATAATTTAAATTGAAATATATTGGCGGACAATTTTTGACCGTAGACTGATTTTTTGACTTGAAAGTCCTTTTTTTAATACTTATAACATCCATCATCCTTTTCATGTTACGATGTTACATTGAAATTTCTAGCATGGAAAATTGGCAATAATGGTTGCGAAGTTGCGATTTAGCAAAGTGTTTACGTGCCAATCAGTGGAGTATTAGAAGGATTCAAAATTTACAGCCTGAGCTTTATGTACTGATTGTGCTCAATTGCTCATATGAGTGTTACCATTGCAATAGCTTTTATTTCTGAGTTATGAAAGTAATCAGTGCCCTTTAAACATATATACGGAAATGCAGAGTAAGCATGTTTAATTTCCTCATTGATAATAAATTATGATTCTTCTTGGTGCAAATACGAGAACTCTAGGTGTTGGGTCTTGCTGTTATAACTTCAGTACGTAAGATGGAATGAGCAATGTGTTATACATGCCTACATGGAGTCATGGACTAACCCCTGAAGGCCTGATTGTATGACTAGAATCATTACTTATGTTGTCCGGTAATGATTTTGAGGTTCATTGCAAATGATAGAGTATAAAACATATTCCAAGTGAAAGCTTTTGATTAGTTTATTACTTCGTATGATTGTAGCAATGTGAAGATGCAAATGATTTTGTATTCTGACAGTATGTGCTAAGCATGACATAAATGAACTTTTCTCTTTGAAATTTTTCTGATATATAATTGGTATTCGGCATTCTAAGCCGCTTGTATGATTCTATGGCCATGCTTTTCGAACAATTAGTACACGTTACATCAGTTCAATTATAAAGGAGAAGTTATATCTTTTCAAACAATAAGATGATTAAATTTAACCAATAATTATAATTTATCTAATTAGTTAATAGATAATTGTATGGTTTTCCTCCTTATTTAATTTTTGGAATTTGGTCTCTCTAAGTTACGTACACTGCACGGTTGTTTAGCTAGCTAGTGATTGATTTAAGACCACTTATTCATGTATTACGCCATGAAACTATGAAAGGTCTACAAGGTGACATGAACTGCAAACCAAGTCTTCCTGTGGGCGCACCAATATTGTTTGTCATTCACAATACAGATGAAATTTCTGGCATTATATATGGTACTACAACTCTTTTAACGACAGAATATTCAGACTAATACAAAATTTGCTTAACCATTTGTGGATTACGTATAGAAAGGGTCGGATACAATTAAGAGTAGTTGTTGTTAATAATGTCCAATAATTCTAAGATATATAATATAAAGCCATTATAAAATTTGGTCATTTTCTCAAAATTGACTGCTTTATTGACTTGGAAGTCATTGATGAATCGAAATTTCTGCCATGGAATATTTGCAGCACATTGCAAAATGACACACTTGTTAATCCTTATGAATAGGGATATGTTTTGAATAGTATTAATTATTAAAGTGTTTATGTGCCAATTAGTTAACGTCGAGCATTAGGAAGATTTAAATCAAACTGAACCTCTATAACAAAGACAAAGTTTTATGCTTAATACAGAGTACAATATTACAATATGATGTGATATTATTTGAGTTATATAGTTATATATATATATATATATATATATATATATATATATATATATATATATATATATATATATAGGGGAGGGATCCGGTGAGAATAGGCCCATATGTGAGAATTTGTATTTATATGAGAACTGATTTTAAATTTAGAACATATGAGTACAAATTTAGAACATAAGAGTAAAAATTTAGAACATGTAACTCAAATTAAAATTTAGAACATATGAGTAATAATTTAGAACATCAGGGTGAGTAATATTTTTAGAATATCTTATTTAAGAATTAGAACAAGTGAATAAATATTTAGTAAATTTGCTTTATGAAATTTTAAACATGAGTAAAATTTAGATCATCTGATTTAAGATTATGAACATGTGAATAAAAATTTAGAATAAATTGATATAGAATATAGAACATGTGAGTAAAAAATTTAGAATATACGAGTAAAAAATAGAACATACGCTTTAAAATCTAGAACATATAATTAAAAAATCTTAGAACACACGTTTTAAAATTTAGAACATACAAGATAAAATTCTGGAACAAGTTTTTTAAAATTTATAATATCAAACTTAACTAATTTATGGTTTAGAACATGTGAGTACTAAATTAGAACATTTGATTTAATTTAGAACACCTAAGGAAATGTTTAGAACATTAGATTTAAAATTTAGAACATAAGAGTTAAAATCTAGAACATAAAGAGTGTTCTCACATAAGAAAAATTCTCACGAGAGCCTCCCCCTATATATATATATATATATATATATATATATATATATATATATATATATATATATATATATATATATATATAGGAGAAGGTTCTCGTGAGAATTTTTCTTATGTGAAAATTTTTCATATGTGAGAACACTCTTTATGTTCTAAATTTTTACTCATATATTCTAAATTTTAAATCTGATGTTCTAAACTTTTTCTTAGGTGTTCTAAATTAAATCAAAATTTCTAATTTAGTACTCACAAGTTCTAAACCATAAATTAGTTAAGTTTGATATCATAAATTTTAAATAACTTGTTCCTAAATTTTAACTTATATGTTCTAAATTTTAAAACGTGTGTTCTAAGAATTTTAATAATATGTTCCAGATTTCAAAACATATGTTCTATTTTTTTACTCGTATGTTCTAAATACTTTACTCACACTTTCTATATTCTATATTAGTTTGTTCTAAATTTTTATTCACATGTTTATAATCTTAAATCAGATGTTCTAAATTTTTATTCACATGTTCAAAATCTTAAATCAAATGTTCTAAATTTTACTAGTATGTTTAAAATTTCATAAAGCAAATTTTATAAATTTTTAATCACTTGTTCTAATTCTTAAATCAGATGTTCTAAACTTATTAGTCACACAAATGTTCTAAATTATTACTCATATGATTTTAATTTGAGTCACATGTTCTAAATTTTAACTCGCATGTTCTAAATTTTTATTCACATGTTCTAAATTTTTACTCACATGTTCTAAATTTTAAATCAGTTCTCATATAAGTATGAATTCTCACATATGAAGCTATTCTCACCGGATCCCTCCCCTATATATATTCTTTATTTTAATCTATTGTTATGTGACAAATAAAGAAAAATATAATACTTGTATGTCGTAACTAATCTTTTGTTAGTTTAGCAATCAAGCTTAGCATTGACTGATTCATTGACTTGGAGGTTTCTCATGGAGGGGTGACCTACTAAAGCCAAGACCCCGGTTGACCTGCAAGCCACTACGCGCACCAAGTCTTCCTGTAGGGTATAGGTCTTTATTTTTTTAAATTTTTTTTTTTGAAGAGAGGGTGTATGTCTTTATTTAAGGACTTGTAATTAAGTTGTAAATTATAAGGTCTGTCACTCATTATAGAAAATGACTGAATATTGAGACTTGTTCAATGTGTGCTCAAGCATTGGATTATGTATTAAAAGGGTTGGATTTATTACACGGATAAACTTGAGCTAGTTACATACTTCCTCTATTTTTTTATAGTTGCAACATTTTTTTTTTCATGCTTGCCGATGCATGTTTTGAATCGTTGATATCTTTCATCACCAATATGTAAAAATTATAAATTTAGATTATTAAAATTATACAAATCGAGACGAATCTAACAAGATCCCACATGACTATAGCTAACAGTATTCTTGCTCATCACGATGTCGATATCTCCAAACTTTTCAAACACTTTTACTTCTATGCCTATCGATAAATAATGCAACGTAACCAAAACGATTGAAATTGACTGCCTAGAGTTATGCACATGGCCGGTAGTTTCTGCTAGCTAGTAACTTATTTACGAGTATTACAACCACACATTCGTGTACTACGCCATGGAAATTGGAATTCCCAGACCCCGATTGACCTGCAAGACACTACTCGCACCAATTCTTCTTCTTAATGTAGCTTCTAGCTAGGATGTACCAATAATAATACTGTCTAATTTGTGGACTTTGTAACTGTACTATGATACTGTCTGTCACTCAGAATGATGAAGGTTCTGGCATTATGGTATGCAGTACAACTCTTTTATTGACTAAATGTTAAGTCTATTCAAAATGTGCTTAAGAAAGAATTGGATTACGTATTGAAAGGATCAATTATTTATACTAATGAACTTCAATTTCACAGTTTGTTAATACGAACTACTGTACTGTACGTAATAGTATTCTTCTAATTTGATGTTCATCACGATGTCTCGAAACTTTACATACACACCTTTGACACCTACTTCTAAGTGTTTGTTACTTTGGTTTCATGTTATGAGTGGAAGAAAAAGGTTTTGCTTAATTTCATTAACTACAGTTTTTTCTTATATTAATTTCCTAACATTCTAAGATAAGGCCATTATAGATTGGGACATGTATTTGAAAATTGACTGGCCTTTTGACTTGGAAATCATTAGTTGTAGTCTTGTAGAAGCACCTATATTTTCAGGATGTTACAAAGAAATTTCTGGTAGTTTTTGTTAGCTAGTAAATCATTTACGACCACACGTTCATGTACTACGCCATGAAAAGCCCAGACCCCGGTTGACCTGCAAGCCACTACTCGCACCAAGTCTTCAATCTTCTCATCTTCTGCATATAGCCTGTAGGAAGTACCAATAATACTTTCTTTAATTTGAGGACTTTTCAACTGTACTGTCTGTCATTATTCACAATGGATGAAATTTCTGGCATGATGTTATGCAGTACATCTCTGAATATTGAGACTTGTTCAAAATGTGCTTAATTAAGCATTGGCATGGACTATGTATTGAAACTTAAAAGGGCCGGATTAATTATACTAATTAACTCGAGCTTATCTTACGAGTAGCGCATTACAGTAGTGTTCATTTAATTTGATGTTCATCATAATGTCAATGCCTCGAAACTTTACACATCTATACTTCTAAGTTCTTAGTTTAATTGGTTTTATGTTATGAGTGGAAAAAGAAAGGTTATACTTTATTTCGTTAACAGTAATTTCTGTCCTGACTTTATTCTAAGATAAGGCCTTTATAATTAAGTTTACAGTATAGAATGGGACATTATGTGTGGAAAATTCACTGGCTTTTTGACTTGGAAGTCACTTTATTAGGATGTTTCATTGAAATTTTTGGCATGGAAATTTGGGTGTACATCATTTTGAAACGATACTTACTAAAATCCACACAATAGAGATTTTATTTTTGTTGAAGACTTTGAAGTGTATGTGCCAATTCAATCAGTGAAGTAGTATTACAAGGATTAAACTGAATTCCTTTGATAATGACAAATTTTTAATCTTAACAAGGCTTGGTATGGCGTGACATTATTTCCTCAATATCTCGTATAAGGGCATATGTAACTGGCAAACACTAGTCCTCATAGTCTCATAAAATCGTATTTGTCCTTTATTTTCAAGCTATGGTTAAGTGACGAAGAAAATTGTCGTAACTAATCTTTGTTAGCTAGCAGTCAAGTCTCATATAGTCGTATGTGTTCTTTATTTTCAAGCTATAGTTATGTGATGAAGAACAAAATGTCGTTAATTTTAGCATTGAAGTCATTGTCCTTAGCTAAGTAACATTCTTGTAGTCTGTATAAAACTAAGCTCAACCAACCATATACCTGTGTACTTGGTATAAATCTGGAGGCCTGCTAAGACTTCTCTCAGAGTAATGACTGAATCTTTAACACTTTAAATAAAAAAAAACACGGAGTACATATGCGGAGTATGTACTAGTCAATTGGTCAACAACCGTCACTCATACGGACCACACTAATCTATAACGGCGGTAAAACTAAGGGCTAACCGCATACAAGAATTCCATAACAAGCTTTACAAGCCGAGTGTATTTTCCCGCCAAAAGGGCCAAAATACCTAAAAACCCTTTTTTTTCCTCTCAAAATTTCATTTTGTTTTCAAAACCCTTGAAATCCCCAATTCCTAGGGTTCGTAATCGCGGAATTGGAGTTCAATTCCACCACTGAAGACATGGAAGATTCTGATAATTTAAGCACTCAACCTCACCGTTCAATCACAGCCGGCACAATTCGCCGAATTAAACTGGAGAATTTCATGTGTCACAGCAATTTGGAGATCGAATTCGGCGATTTTGTCAATTTTATCACCGGACAAAATGGCAGTAAGTCTCTCTTTCACCTCAATTTTCAATTTCAGTTCGTTATTTTTTGCCCTAATTTGAGGAGAATTTTGATTCTGTGATTTTTTTGGTGCAAAATGAAATTTTTGTATGATTTAGGTGGAAAAAGTGCGATTCTAACTGCATTATGTGTTGCTTTTGGGTCTCGAGCTAAGGCCACTAATCGAGCTTCAACTTTGAAAGATTTTATTAAGACTGGTTGCAGGTTTACTTTCTTTCTACTTTTCATCTCTTTATGTGTAATTTTTTCATGCTACAATGTGTTAAGTTAAGATATTGAATGTATATGTGATCAAGTTTACGGTAACCTTAAGCGTGATTATTGTCTTTCGGGCAGCTATGCTTTGGTGCAGGTGGTACTAAAGAATGAAGGAATGGATGCTTTTAAAGTAGAATCTTATCGTGAATGCATAATTATTGAGCGCAGGATCACTGAATCATCTAGTACACTTGTGCTAAAGGATCACCAAGGTTCGTACTTAAGTTTCATTATGTCTTCTAAAGGAATTATCTTATGTGTAATATTGATAAGTGAACCACATATATATCCGAAATCAGTAATAGTGAAGTGTGGGGCGGGGATGGGAGCAAGTTATACCATGTATTTATCTATATATTACATCATCAATATATTACATTGCATTTTGCATGCCAATCGCCATGATATGTTGAACTAGGTTGGTCAGTTGGTGTGCCTTATGTTTCACATAGAAAGTTAGAAACTATGGAGCACTTTACAGCCAAAGGGGCTACTGGGGTTCTTGCTTTACTAGATCATCAGTCTTTATGTTGCGCTGTTTGTGACTGTGTCCATACTTTTTACTCCTAATAGTTCTTTAAATTGTAGTTTAAATCTATAGTGAGTTATATGTATATGATGCTCAACAAGAACAAACAACTTTAATTTTTGTTTTTGCTTGGGGAACAATTTATAATATTTTTTAATTCAAGATAAGTTATTTTTTTTTTAACATCCTTTTATTATTGTACTGTTATTGCTATTAAACTTGCTGATACTTACAATTTCTTTGTCGTGGACAGGCAGAAGGGTTTCTAACAAGAAGGAAGAGCTTCGGGAACTTGTGGAGCATTTTAACGTGAGTTTGTTCTTTCTTATGTCACCTGTAATATTGGTATAGCAAATGTGTATTTAATTTTCGATTCTCTCATGACTTCTCTCTCTAGCTTTCACTCTCTCTTGCATGAGTCATCAAGGATCAACCATCTTGCTTAGGCAAAGTGGCCTTGGGAGCTTTTGTTAGGGATTTTGTAAGCTTTCTTTCTCAAATTGTTTTCTTTTACAGGTTTTCAGCCTTCGTGGATTCCTTCAAGTTCTGTCCTGTTTTGTTTCCTTTCTTTCTTCTGTCTCTTCACAAGTTTTTTCGTTATGTCCTTACAATCTACCATGTCAGTTGGTGATATCAACATGATTGATCATCACAACATGGCTATGATAGACGCTGCATCTGATTAATAGCTCCTCTCATGTTCAAAATGTTGCTCAACAAGTTCAAGATTCTGTTCTTGATATTCAGGATACTAGTGTTGTTATCCAAGGTCCCAATTTGAAAAGTAACACAGCTGTGGATACAGCTATGTTAGATAGTGTTGAGGTATTTTCTCCTCCTGAGAAACAACTTTTGGTTGCTTCTTCAAACCAACCTAAGCCATCTTTTAGAGAAGCTGTCCAATCTTCTTCTCAATGGTTTGATGAGGCTAGGAAGATTGTGGTTACCTCTACTGAATGGGAGGATGAAATCCTAAGCCCACCTGATCCTTCCAAAGCTGTCTCCTTCCCTAAGGATACCTTACATAAGTTAAGACAACCTTGGAAACTAACTTTGATAGGTAAGTGTTTGGGCATCTCAGTTAGACCTTCCTTCATTACTCAGAGAGTTAGAGCTATGTGGAGACCTAAGGGGTCTTTAGAAGTTATTGATCTAGGTAAAGATGTTTACCTATTTCGATTTTCAATTCCAGATGATTATGAAAGAGCTTTGCTAGGAGGGCCATGGTTCGTTTTAGATCATTATTTAATGATAACTAAATGGAAACCAAATTTTAGACCATCCATGAATCCTTTTGATAGAATGACGGTTTGGATAAGATTTCCGGAATTGCCAGTTGAATATTATGATAAAGAAGCTTTGTTCGACATTGCAAAAATGGCAGGAAATCCGATCAGAGTTGATTATGCAACTGATCATCTCACAAGAGCAAGGTATGCAAGGGTCTGTTTAGACATTGATCTTTTGATCCCATTGATAACTAAAGTATGGGTTGGAAATAGCTGGCAAATTATTGAGTACGAAAATATTCAATGTTTATGTTGTAGCTGTGGAAAAATAGGCCACTCTAAAGACAGGTGTCCTCAAAGAGTTGTTGAGTCTTCAACATTACCTAATACAACTTCCTCAAAAGGTGAGTTGAATAAAAATATTGAGGTTTTGTCTCCTCCAACCCTAAATTTGGGGGTCTTGGCTCCCCATATAAATTCAGATTATGGACCATGGACCATGGTATCCAACAAGAAAAAACAAAACAATTCTAAGACTACTAGAAAACCACCTCAACTCATTCCCTCAAAGACACCTCAAGGCCCAAGTTCAAAAAACCAGTCAAAGCCCAAACTAACTAACCCACTTCACACCCCCAAAATTAATGACTCTAGTAAAATTCATTCTAAACCTTCTTCTTCCAATTCTTTTTCTATTCTCAGTACAACCAATGAAACCACTACCAATGATTTAAATATTAAAATATTAAATCCCAATGATAACCTTTCCATTGAAAATACAAAATCAAATCCCAGAAATCACTCTTCTCTATCTACACACGCTTCCCCTTCTCCTTCTATTTGCTTCAACTCAGACATTTCCAGCCATCTGGCACCCATGGAAACGCCATCAACAATGGCAATTACCCCCACGAATTCCACCACCGCTTCCCTATTAAACCACAACGATCAGAATTCAAACACACAGCTCAATTCTACCACAGAAAAAGAAACCTTGACAAACCCTAACCATGGAGAAAAACAAAGCGA
The DNA here is from genome assembly GCF_948465745.1 of Chenopodium album. Classification (NCBI taxonomy): domain Eukaryota; kingdom Viridiplantae; phylum Streptophyta; class Magnoliopsida; order Caryophyllales; family Amaranthaceae; genus Chenopodium; species Chenopodium album. Next base: position 32,115,243 of record NC_137856.1, on the reverse strand, counting down.
AATTCCCCCCTGGTCGTCCACCCCGACGGTCGCCGCGGATATCCACGAGGTCGAGCACTCCTCCATGGATGCGACCCTCGTCCAGCAACAATCCGCCCAGTTCCCGCCCTCAGCAGGGTACTCCGATCACCCAAGCTCAACCGTTGTCGATGAGACAACCGTTCTCGCCGTTCCCAGACCCGCCTCCTGTTCCGCCTCACTTCCCTTACAACCCATCTCTAACTCCGACTATGACCCCATCTCAGATCAGAAATACCACCACTTCCGACTTTCACCCCACCATCAATGACACCTCTTCTATGGTCATCGATAGAAACCCCACCCACACCGGAGAAAATATCGATGATGTACAACACTCTTGTTCAGATCACCAAATTCATGACTTCCCAATTTCCGACAACAACTCAAACACCCACTCCAACTTCGAACCCAATTCGACCAATTCCTCTTCGTCCGTGGTACCAGCAGCAGGTCAGTTGGCCGAATTACCCTCCTCACAACCTAGTCCCTCCACCAAAAGATCCTCCGATAATCAATCTCTCGTCGGAAAACAGCGAACACGATCTAGAAAACCCAAGTCACCATATGAAAATATTCAGCATCAAAGAAGGAGTGGTGGGTCTTCAAGTCGAGGTGAATTTTTGGGAGACTTTGAACACAATCAGGGAAGTCGATTCGATGGTCGTCCCACTCAAGATGCACGATGTGGTGATGATGGATCGGACCTCGTCTTGGCAGGAATGGGACAAATTTGATCCTTTGTTCTGTAACGGTAATCCTCCTCCTCCCTTTCCCAATCTTGATATGAAAATAGTTTTATGGAATGTGAGGGGAGCTTCTAGAAATGAATTTGTTCCACATGCATGGGAAGTTATTACTTCTCATAAACCTAATATTTTCATAATCCTTGAAACTAAGAGTGATGGTACCCGTGCTTCACAAGTCTCTAAGATGCTTGGTTTTGATGGTTTTCAATTTGTTAAGCCTAATGGTTTGCGTGGTGGTATTTGGCTAATGTATAAGAATTCTATCGAGTTAATTGATTATGTTGAGGGTCATACTCGAAATTATTTCCATGCACTCTTTAAATTTTCTCCTGATAGCAAAGAGGTGTTGCTAACTGCTGTGCATGCTCCCTCCTCCCCTTCGGAGAGACACAAGCTTTGGAAGGATCTCCAAGCTTCTCTTCCTCCAGATGATACACCTTGGTTGTTCCTTGGTGATCTAAATGAAGTAACTAATCCCTCTGAAAAATCTGGTGGTCTGAGGTTTCGTCAAGCTCAATGTGCTGACCTTAACTGTCTTGCTGATGCTGCATGTCTGGTAGATTTAGGTTTCTCAGGAAATCCTTTCACTTGGCATAACGCTAGGGAGGGTCTTCAATTGATTCAGGAAAGGCTTCAATTGATTCAGGAAAGGCTTGACAGAGCACTTGGGAATCCTAGTTGGCTGAACACCTACCCAAATACTAAGGTATTGCATCTTGCTCGAACTCATTTTGATCATAATCCAATTCTAATTTCTTTGTTTGAAAAAAGGAAAGGTGGCCCTTACCCCTTTAGATGTAAAGCGGCTTGGCTAGAGCACCCTAATTTCAATGATTTTTTCATTTCTAATTGGACCATGCATGACCTAGACTTTATTAAAGGAAGGCATGAATTTATGAAAAATATAAACACTTGGAACCATGATATTTTTGGAAATATATATAACCAGAAAAAAAGAATTGTGTCCAGAATTAATGGAATTCAGATTGCCCTTGCTAAACATCATTCTAATTTTCTATTTGCTTTAGAAAAGGACTTGCTTTTTGAGCTAAATCAAATTTATAAAATTGAAAGGATTATATGGGCTCAAAAGGCAGGTTTGGATTGGAGAAAACATGCTGATTGTAATTCAAAATATTTTCATCTTTTGGCTAATGTGAAGAAAACTAGGAGTAAAGTGCTTACTTTACAAGATAATGATGGAGTTTGGATTACTGATTTGGTTTCTATTAAACAATTGGCTAGAGATTATTTTATGAATGTTTTTAAAAGTATCTCTGTTAACACTTCTCTTTTACAAACTTATTCTTTCCAAAAGGCTGTAGATTTTTCCTTGGACAGTAGCTTTGCTGCTCCTCCTTCAGTTAATGACATTAAATTGGTTGTCTTCCAAATGGACCCTATAAAATCCCGAGGACCAGATGGTATTCAACCTATTTTTTTCCAAAAAAAATGGAATTTGATAAGTTTTTCTCCATTCATTTGTTAGGGAGTGTTTCATTAATGGTTCTATTCCTCCTATTATTAATGATTCTTACATTTCCCTAATTCCTAAATGTGATAGTCCTATTTCAATGAAAGATTTCCGGCCTATTGGCTTATGCAATACTATATATAAAATCATTACTAAATGTATTTCCAATAAGTTGAAACCCTTCATGAATGACCTCATTAGCCCTTTCCAGTCTAGCTTTATTCCCTCTTGATCTATTGATGAGAATATTATTATCATTAAAGAGGTTGCACACCATTTTAATAAAGCTTCTAAAACGGCTAATCTAATGGCCCTAAAAATCGACTTATCGAAAGCTTTTGACAGCCTTGAATGGGATTTTATCGAAGATACTTTACATCATTTTAATTTGCCTACTAATATTATTAACCTCATTATGTGTTGTATTTCTACTCCTAGTATTTCTCTTTTGTGGAATGGTGAGATTACTAACTCTTTCTCTCCTCAAAGAGGCATTCGCCAAGGTGATCCCCTTTCTCCTTATATTTTTGTTCTATGCCTGGATCGTCTTTCATGCATGATCCAAGCTAAAGTTAATGAGGGTTTGTGGAAACCAATGAAAATAGCAAAAGATATTGATATTTCTCATTTATTCTATGCCGATGATGTATTTTTATTTGGCAAAGCTTCCTCCTCCAATATTCATGTTATGATGGATGTGCTAGATCACTTTAGACAAATCTTTGGCCTTTCTATTAACATTCAAAAGTCTTCGGCTATTTTCCCTAGGAAAATGGACTATAATGTTAGACGTTCTATTTGTGATATTTGCAACATCACCAACACTTCTAACTTTGGTAAATACCTTGGGGTTATTATTAGTCATAAACGTTTAAACCATCAAGACTATTTTCCTTTATTAGACAAAACTTGTTCAAGAATTAAAGGGTGGCAAGCTAAACTTCTAAATATGGCCGGAAGATGTACTTTAATCAAATCTGTTTTAAACTCTTATCCAGTCTATGCCATGCAAACTAACATCTTGCCTTCAAGTGTTATTCTTGAACTTCAAAAAAAATGCAAACAATTTCTTTGGAATAGGGTTAATAGATCTAGGTATATACCTAGAACTAATTGGAAAGTAGTTTGTGATCCTATGTTAAAAGGGGGTCTTGGTATAAGGGATTTAAAGAGATGGAACCTTTCTTTTATGGCTAAACTTGGTTGGAAAATTCTAACTCAACCTGATAAGTTATGGGTTAAAATTCTAACTAAAAAGTACTTAAAATACAACAACTTCCTTGATTACAATGCCAAGACTACGGATTCTATTATTTGGAAAGACATTCTTGCTGGAAGGGAAATTCTGAAATCTGGAATTATTATAAACATTGGTAATGGAGAAGATACTTCACTATGATTCCACCATTGGATTGGTGACTGCCCCTTGTATCTTATTCCTAACATTGAAATTCCAAACTCTAGAGGTCATTGGAGGGTTTCTAATATTATTAGAAATAATAGCTGGTATTTGGATAATATCAAACATATCATTCCTGCCTATATTTATTCTCTTATTCTAGCTCACCCCCTTCCTACTCTTGTTAATGTTAATGATAGATTAAGGTGGACTCTTGATAAGAGTGGTCTGTTCACTATAAAATCAGCATATAATTCCACTCTCCCTCCTTGTAATCTCAATTCCTCTTTTCTCTCTAATCTTTCGTGGAAAAACTTATGGAAATTAAAAGTGCCGTATAAATACAAAATGCTTCTTTGGAATTTGGTTAGAGACATATTACCTTCTGGTATCACTCTAAAGAAGAAAATTTTGCACTTTAACCCTATTTGTGTTAGATGTGAAGCTCCTATAGAAGACTCCTTGCATATTTTTAGAGATTGTCCAAATTCTACAGCCTTTTGGTCTCTTATTTTCCAAAATTACTACTCTTCTTCCTTTGATTTATTTTCTTTTTATAATACTAATCTTGTCGATTGGTTAGCTTTTAATCTGAAGAGTAATAGCTTTTGGAAAACTATCTTTGTGGTTTCTATTTGGCACTTGTGGAAAACTAGGAACATGGCTATTTTTGAACAAAAAATGCTTTTCATCCAATCTACTTTTTCTAAGTTCCAAGTTGATTATGCTGGATGCTTGAAATTACAACAGGGAAATGCTGATTCTGCTGGTCCTTCAAGCTCCAATGCTGTCAGAATTTGGGCTCCTCCCCATCGAGGATTTTACAAACTTAATACAGATGGCTCTTGGTTGAACCTTGAAAATGCAGGAGGTGGAGGTGTTATCAGGTGTCAACAAGGGTTATGGCAGGAGGGTTTTTCTATCAACTTCAACGCTGTTAGTGCTGCTGACTCCTTGCTGTTAGGGAAGGATTGCTCCTAGCCTGGAAGAGGAAAATAGAGCTCCTTGAGTTAGAGATTGATGCGGATGCACTCTCTAAAATGTTAAAAAACCCGGAAGCTTTCCTTGACAACGATCTTGGCAATATAGTACGGGATGTCGCTTCTCTCCTAAGCAGAAAATGGACTGTTACTATCTTTCATGCCAGAAGAGCTTGTAATAATGTTGCTGACAAGCTTGCTACCATGGGGAGGATTCGAGTCAAAAAGGGAGAAAAGGAGAATTACTTCTTTCCTCCACCAGAAGTATTTGATATCTATGCTGCTGAAATACCCGAATATCAGCCAACTGATCAGGGGTTGGTTTAGATTTGGAATCCTTCAAGTCTCTGTCACCTATGTTACACTTCACTCAGCTATCTGGATGGTCTTTTGCTAGTTGCAGCACTACTTTATCTTACTATTTTCTGCTTTCTGTTTTATTTAGTTTCCTACTGCTTTCACCTAAGACTTTTGTAAGACTAAAGGTTGCTACTCATGCACCTAACTATCTCTCTTTTGGTCATGTGGATGTTCCCACTATGATGTAATATATTGATCCACTTTTGCGTTAAAAAAAAATAATATTGGTATATAATGAACTGCAAATTATTTGTAATTTGTTTTAATTTTTACAGATAGATGTTGAGAATCCATGTGTAATTATGACTCAAGACAAAAGCAGGGAATTTTTACAGTCCGGAAGTGCGAAAGACAAGTTCAAGGTAAGAGCATACATCGAGAAGTTAATTGTTGGGGTTCAGTTTTGATGTTTCTAAGGTGTTTGTGGATGATGATATGCCATTCATATCTGCTTTATCTTCTTTGTGGCCAATGGTTGCTTGTGTTTTTAATTAATCATTTACTTGGAAAGTATAGTTGTCAAGGACAATATTCAGAAAGTTGGAGACCAATATTCAAAAAGTGATGAAGCAATATTCAGAAAGTGATGAGACAATATTCAGACCTTTTAAGAGCAAAATTCAGACTTTTATACGTTAATATTAAGACTTTTAATAACAATAATCAACTTATATTGCTATCTGTTCAAATGATTTATTTGCAACCAATATTCATAAAAAATCAGAACAATATCAAAACTTTTTAGAGCAATATCCAGATTTTTATTCACCAATATTCAGACCTTTTAAGAACAATTTCAACTTGTATTGTTATATGTTCAATGATTTATTAGAAACCAATATTTAGAAGAACAAGGCAATGTTCAGTCTTGTAAAGAGCAACTAGTTTTTGGGCCCGGGTGATGCCCCGGATTATTACATGGAATTGAACATTAATATATATTGTAATGTATGATTTAATTTTCTTGTAATTAAATTTGTTGTTTATATTGTCATTTGCTACATATTAATATTTTGTATTGAAAGATTGCATAAAAAACTACATAGCTTGGTGGTAAGATACTTAGTTTTAGAATTAGGGGTTGTGGGTTCAATTCTTGTGGAGAACTTTTTATTTTTTATTTTATTATGATGAGTCCATGACATGGAATGAAAAACAAATGGAAGGAGAGCCACATGGCGTAATGAATAGTTGAGTAGGTGACGTGGTGTAGTGAAGAGGGTTTACGTGACACGTGGACGTTCTTAGGAACGCCTTTTAATATATTAGTATAGATATCGGACTTTTGAAGAGTAATTGCGAAAGGTCTTTAAATTGCATCCCAAAGTAAAATTGACGTTGAACCTAAGCAAGGCCCACCCAACTTCAATTCCTAATATTATTCAACTTGTACATTATATTTTATATATCCTAAACCTAATAGAATAATCGATCTCTTTATATAAGCTCTTAGATAAAGGAAGGAGAGGTGTAACAATTAATAAAATCATAAAAAAGAAACCCAAAATCCCATCATACGACTAATGGATTTCGCGGGTATAATTACATACAAAAAACAGAAAGTTGCAGCATCAATATCAACAATCGATGATTTGAAAGACGATGAAATTGTTGAGATTTTGGTTAGACTTCCATTAGAAGGTGTGTTCCGTTGCAAGTGTATCTCGAAACGTTGGCTTGCTTTGATATCCGATTCTAGCTTCGTTCGTTCCTACATTCAACGCCGCAAAAACTTGCAACTGCGTCATCATTTTATACTTTATCATGTTTTTAGTTGGGATATGGCTTCGGCATCAGGATTATACGGTTCTCTACCAATGCCACATGTATTTTATTCATCTGATCATAACGTTAATCAATTTCCGATTTCTGATCCAAGCGGCAAATTCTTCGATTTTTCATTTAATTTCCTTCCCTTTAAACTCAAGGATCGTTTCAGAAGCTTTGGAATTGTGAGGAATTCTCATGGCTTATTACTATGCAAGGGAGTTTTCAGATCAAAATTTTTTCGTCCCTTTGGTGAATATTACGTATGTAATCCCCTTACAAGGCACTGGTGTAAAATTCCTCCGTTGACTTCTCGTATGAGTTTTAAAGTTGGCTATGTCGGGTTCATGTGCTATTCCTTGGACCCCAATTTTCCTCATAAGGTTGAGTTCATTGTGTTGGAGGTTGAGCTTAAACGCCACAAAAAAGACGACTTTTTCTACACTCGTTTTTTCTCTTCACAGACGAGATGTTGGGACATATATAGTGTAGCTTGCCCACCAGGTCCGTGTTGGTCGTTGGGACCATCGAGGGGTACATACGACACTGAATATGATACTGATACGTTCGATTTTGGCACAATCGTAGTCTACCAAGGGATGTTCCATTGGAATGGTGGCTCATGCCTCATTGCATATGATCCATTAAATGAACCTTATGAGTGTAGGTCAATTCCCATCCCTAAAGAATTAGCATACAATGGCAGTCATTTCGAGCTAAGTGAAGGGCACCTTCGACTGGCTACTTATAGCGTGAAGAACGCAATCTGTTTCTCGGAAGGGATATATTCTGTTTATCAACTTACGGACTACAAGAATGGTAAGTGGGATATCAAGTTTCAGGTAATGGACAATCCTTGGTTAAATATGGTGAACAGCTTTAACAGCGAAACCAATGGAGATATTTGTTTTGTGAAATGCAACAGTTCCTATCGAGGAAGGAAGTACGTCCTATATAATATGAAGACTGACTCAGCTGTAGGTGATGTTAAAATGCCCGAACACCCCATATTTCATGGACAATCTTTTACAGCCGAATCTTTTGTCATGGAGCTTTGGCCGACCATTGTTCCACACATTTAGTATCAAGGCCAATAATGTAGTATGTAGCTTATTTTGATATGTAATTGTTCATTACAGGTAGTTTTTTTTTTTTTTTTGTGTTTAATTTGGTAGTGTTGTAGTGGCTTATAGTACATCAATATTCAGTTTTTCTAATTAAGAACAATATTCAACTCAATAATATTCGACTTATTAATATTTAGGAAAATATTCAGAAATTTGAAGACCAATATTCAAAAAGTGATATATTGAAGCAATATTCAGAGGATCATAGAGCAGCATTCAGAAAGTGATGAAACAATAATCAGACTTTTTAAGAGCCAAAACATTCAGACTTTTAATAACAATATTCAACTTATATTATATTGCTATCTGTTCAAATGATTTATTTGCAACCAATATTCAGTGAATAGAGAGAAATTCGAGTATTCATGGAATCATCCAAGTACAAATGGTGTATGATGTTAAAACAAACTAAGCTACCAAGCTGAGGTGTTCTTCCTAATTAATGACAAACTCTCAAGTACTATGACATTATCAGTGATATCAGCTTTTGATAAACCACCAACAGTAAGCAATTTGAAGCTTTTAACCAACAAAAAAAAAAAAAAAAAAAAAGCAGTTTATCAACATAGGTATATCCACAACATAGCTATATGCAATATGTCAACATGGGGTAGATGAGTAAGATCATAGCACCACAGGATATGCTTTGCAGTTGATGCTGAATAGTGAATACCAAATCACCCAGTGGCGCAAACCTGAAGCCAAATAAACAGGTATTTTTGGGTTGACTGATGAAACAAAAGAAGATAGAATCTGCAGCAAGTCTTGCCAATTCCATTGGCCTGATCTGATGCACTGACATTATCACATCGTTATGATCTAAAACATCATGAGAACCAGTGGAATTTCTTATACTGAACCTTGTGACTTCATTAACAGTCAACCCAAGCTGCACTTGAGGTGATTTTAATGCCTCTTGTTTCGCCTTTGTCAGCAAATCCTTCATGAAAGCAGAGCTAACAGAAACAGAACTTTTGCACTTTAATATCTGGAAAGTTGCTCAGGGAATTATTAGCCAAGAACTCCAACCTCCTTACCCTACCGGTTGAGCCTGTGATTAATTAATAGAGCATCAGCAACAACAATATAGCATCTTCCTCCATAAGTACTTCCATTTAACATCATCAAAAGAACTAGCTGATATACATTCATGTACTGATTGTATGCAACAATTCAGCATAATTCCTTGTAACATTTTTGGTTTCAATGTAGCTAACTAAGATTATTTGAAGAGCCTAAACCCAGAACCCAAACACCCATTTAAGCTATATTCCACACATCTCGGCTCCCTCACTCCTATCACCATTTATCCTCACTCATATGCTAACACTTACCTCTGCAAGTCAAAAAAACAAATTTATCAAAAATCCCTCCAACTAATTAAACAACAGTAACTAATTAATATCAGGCTTTCACCCTCTTATAGTCCTATCCCTTTCTTTGAAGCCCTGTCACTCAGACTGCTCGTCTCTCCCGGTCTCCCCTCTCGCTGTGGTCCAGCTCAGAACGCCACACCACCCCAAAACTACTATACAATGTCTATACCATCAAAGCAATGTTTGCCGTGGCTTTTCCATGGAGTCAAACTCATATATATACTTAAATGCTTAGGGTTAACCTATGGATTAAAGGGTAATTTACTACATATATAATATACTTCGTAACAAACTATAATATATATTTATATCCAATTATCCATCATTCAAAGTACATATCCATACATTATATCATCATTAATCATACCTATCAATTAAACTATACATGTGTAAAGTGTAATCAAGATTACTGAATATTCTTCTCAAATATTACTGTTTATCATTATATTAAGCATACTTATCAAGATTACTGATTACTTCACAAAAAAAAAAAAAAAAAAAAAAAAAAAAAAAAAAAAAAACAAGATTGCCGATTACACATAACAAATTCCATCCTACACTCTTTATTTATATACATGCACTATCCAAATTCATTATAAGTGAAACCTCTTACCATATACGACAGACAGAATGTTGTCGCCATTATTATGCGAGAATGTAAAACCTCGATTAAGACTACCATTAAACAGCAGTGGCGGATCCAGGATTTGAGGAATGGGGGTAAGAAATTACGTTTAATAAAAGACAAATTACAAAATAAAAAGTAATATGTGGAGCGTAATAATTTTTACCTAACTAAATTTTTGTATTAATATTTGTGAGTACTATACACGGATACACCCTATCTTCCGACAATAAGACTTAAAATTAAGAATTATAGATGTGAGGCCCGTCAAAAAAAAAGAATTATAGTTGTGAGGAAATTTTTTTATCTAAGAGAACTATTATTTGTAAAAGTAGGTCTCTTTGATAAAAAGTGCAAATCTTGTGTGGGAAAAATTAACAATATCACTTAAGAGACCTGTTTTTGTAACAGTGGCTCTCTTTGATCAAAAAGTACTACTTTGAAACTTTTGGGCTTCTAGCGTGGAGGGTATTAAAAAAATAACCTAAGAGACCAAATTTTTACATAGGCGGTGTCTTTAAATTTAACATAAAAGGCGGGCTGATTGGGTGTTGCGGTATACTGCATAACAGTACCTAAGAGACCGCCTATTACATAAAGGCGATCTCTATTCTTAACAGTTTTTTTTTTTTTTTTTTTTTTTTTTTTGTGGAATGGGGGTACAGTTGTAACTCTATGTACTCCTGGATCCGCCACTGTTAAACAGAATTTGAAGCATTTGCTTTATACTAATCAGCTTTCCAGAAACAGGGGCATGACAGACAAATTCCTTTAACAGAGAGGAATTAACAGATAGTCTCCCAAACACTTGAGTTTCTTGACTTTTGGCAGAAATTGTCATTCCTTCATGACCAATGTTCAGAATACCTAACCCAGAAGGATTAAATTTGGGATCATGTAAGCATTCAAGCGCTTTTTCGAATTTGATTAGCTGGATGAAATCTAGGTGAAAGGAAATGTTTTTCGGTTTATTTTGTTGAACAGAAGCATTGTTGAGTTGAAGTTTCTTGAGAATTGCAGGGATTTAGAAAGAAATATTTTGGTTAGGTTTCTTATAGTGAACTGAAATGAGTTAAATGTGAGAATTACGCGGGATGTGTTATTGGGGTTTATGTTTTTCCAATTTTGTTTATTTCTTATGCACTTTAGAGGTGCCAATGTTAGGGTAGTCATCGTTTTTAATTTGGTAGTGTTGTAGGGGCTTATGAAACATCTTATTATTTGTTGCATCTTGGATATTGAACTAATATGTACAAGTATTAAAGATCTCTAATAGTTGTAGGTAGAGGTGTCAATACGGATGATCGGATCGGGTCTGATGAGGCCATGTCGGGTCAGGTCAATTTTTAAAGTTGAGGTCATGTCAAATTATTATGTCCACACGAGTGCAAATCTAAATCGGATATTTTTCAGGTCGGATCGGGTGTACTATTGACATCTCTAGACTTGTAGGTAGGAACTAGTTGCAATTTTTAAATTTGCTTGACCATTGGACTAAAACTCTAAAAACTAATTGAGAAAGTGGTGCTCATCTAATATAGGAAGCTAAGCTAGTACCTAATCATTGGAGGTACAAAGTAACTAGCTGAGCTAAAATGTGTATAATTGGCTTGAAGTCTTACATGGTATGTCACAATTAGGCCCGTTCTTTAGAGCTGCTCTGTTCTGCTAAAATCTGCTCTGCTCTGCTTCAATCTGTTCTGCTCTGCTCTGTTTAAAAATAGTACTTAAAAATAGCTGCTTCAATCTACTCTTCCCTCCTCTGCTTCAATCTGCTCTGCTCTGCCAGAAGCTCAAAAGAACATGGCCTTAGCGCGCTATGTAGGATTTGGCTTCAAAACTAGATTAGGTACATAGATAATAATTAGTCATTACTAAAATATTTAATTAGATGAAAAAAGATTTTTTTTTTTCTTTTTATGATTAAAATAATTGTGACATATAAAATATTAGATTGAGAGAATAAGCAGATAACAATCATAACATATAATCTACTCCGTATGTATTATCCAAAATTGATTGGATAAAAAAAAAAAAAAAATTACAACTCATATAAAATATGGGCATCTAGTTCATACATTTGTTTAAAAAAAAATGTTGTGAAATTTCGATGGTAAAGCTCTCACAAAATATGATTGAATGAGACAATTTAATGGGACGAACAATTATTTAACTACTCTATCTATTTAAATCATCTCTCAATCTTTATCTTTCAATCCTAATCCATCCAACCACGTAAAGTAAATAGTCATTTTCTCTATTCTCATCATGTCTTCAAAGTTCAAACCTAGGAGCAAACGTTATCACTAGATTCACTACTTGACTCAAATTCTTTTTTTACTTCGGTATAAAGGTAAGAAGAAGAGGGGCTGAAACTTTTCACAAGTAAATCCATTTCGGGTTAGAGAGGATCGGAATAGGCCCTTTAAGAGTGGAGGGATAAGGGAATCAACGAACCCTAAAGGCCAAAAGTGCCTATCCCTCTAACCCGAATCCTTTTATCCAATAATATCTGCATGTCTTGTTAAAAGAAATATACTGCCTCAGTCCGACTGTCCCTTAATTTTTGACCCATTTGGCCAAAGTATAGTCCGAAAATGATAACTTCATTTCGCATTTAAATACGGAGTACCCTCTAATTTAAAAAAAAAAAAATTTGTGTAAAATTAACTTCTCCACGTAATTTTACTTTTATATGTACTTTTATTACTTTCTCTCTCTAATTTTTACTATCCAGGTGAATTTAATTTTCCAATCTACTTTTACTACTTAGCCACTTAGGGTCTGTTCACATTTATTGAGCTGAACTGAACTAAACTAAACTGATTGGAACTAAACTGAACTGAAGTGATTGGAGTTGAATTGAACTGATATCAAGCTGAAGTGAACAAATCCTCAATCTTTTATTTTCTTAATTCATGTGAAATTTGTTTATAAAGGTCCAATATTAAGTGCCAAAGGGATTATAATATCTACGTGATCTTTAAGTTCCTTGTAGATATAGTAGGTGTCCCAATTTGACTTTTGTACCGTCTTACATTAACCAATGTTTGATCGTTACATATATAATTAAAAACAAAAGTGTAGATACTTGTTACTTTGTTTAAATTGTTTCGATTTGTAAACTTTTATAATTTATACTTGTTGATGACGATAAAATTACTATCACTAATCAAATTTTTGCATTGACATTTACGAAGTACGGAGTACTTTTTTTGACATATACGAAATACTTCGTATAATATACTTTAATCAACGGACTACATATGCGGAGTATGTACTAGTCAATTGGTCAACAACCGTCACTCATACGGACCACACTAATCTATAACGGCGGTAAAACTAAGGGCTAACCGCATACAAGAATTCCATAACAAGCTTTACAAGCCGAGTGTATTTTCCCGCCAAAAGGGCCAAAATACCTAAAAACCCTTTTTTTTCCTCTCAAAATTTCATTTTGTTTTCAAAACCCTTGAAATCCCCAATTCCTAGGGTTCGTAATCGCGGAATTGGAGTTCAATTCCACCACTGAAGACATGGAAGATTCTGATAATTTAAGCACTCAACCTCACCGTTCAATCACAGCCGGCACAATTCGCCGAATTAAACTGGAGAATTTCATGTGTCACAGCAATTTGGAGATCGAATTCGGCGATTTTGTCAATTTTATCACCGGACAAAATGGCAGTAAGTGTCTCTCTCACCTCAATTTTCGATTCCAGTTCGTTAATTTTTGCCCTAATTTGAGGGGAATTTTGATTCTGTGATTTTTTTGGTGCAAAATGAAATTTTTGTATGATTTTAGGTGGAAAAAGTGCGATTCTAACTGCATTATGTGTTGCTTTTGGGTCTCGAGCTAAGGCCACTAATCGAGCTTCAACTTTGAAAGATTTTATTAAGACTGGTTGCAGGTTTACTTTCTTTCAACTTTTCATCTCTTTATGTGTAATTTTTTCATGCTACAATGTGTTAAGTTAAGATATTGAATGTATATGTGATCAAGTTTACGGTAACCTTAAGCGCGATTATTGTCTTTCGGGCAGCTATGCTTTGGTGCAGGTGGTACTAAAGAATGAAGGAATGGATGCTTTTAAAGTAGAATCTTATCGTGAATGCATAATTATTGAGCGCAGGATCACTGAATCATCTAGTACACTTGTGCTAAAGGATCACCAAGGTTCGTACTTAAGCTTCATTATGTCTTCTAAAGGAATTATCTTATGTGTAATATTGATAAGTGAACCACATATATATCCGAAATCAGTAATAGTGAAGTGTGGGGCGGGGGATGGGAGCAAGTTATACCATGTATTTATCTATTTATTACATCATCAATATATTACATTGCATTTTGCATGCCAATTGCCATGATATGTTGAACTAGGTTGGTCAGTTGGTGTGCCTTATGTTTCACATAGAAAGTTAGAAACTATGGAGCACTTTACGGCCAAAGGGGCTACTGGGGTTCTTGCTTTACTAGATCATCAGTCTTTATGTTGCGCTGTTTGTGACTATGTCTCATACTTTTTACTCCTAATAGTTCTTTAAATTGTAGTTTAAAACTATAGTGAGTTATATGTATATGATGCTCAACAAGAACAAACAACTTTAATTTTTGTTTTTGCTTGGGGAACAATTGATAATATTTTTTAATTCAAGATAAGGTTTTTTTTTTTTTTTTTTTTTTTTTTTTTTTTTAACATCCTTTTATTATTGTACTGTTATTGCTATTAAACTTGCTGATACTTACAATTTCTTTGTCGTGGACAGGCAGAAGGGTTTCTAACAAGAAGGAAGAGCTTCGGGAACTTGTGGAGCATTTTAACGTGAGTTTGTTCTTTCTTATGTCACCTGTAATATTGGTATATAATGAACTGCAAATTATTTGTAATTTGTTTTAATTTTTACAGATAGATGTTGAGAATCCATGTGTAATTATGACTCAAGACAAAAGCAGGGAATTTTTACAGTCCGGAAGTGCGAAAGACAAGTTCAAGGTAAGAGCATACATCGAGAAGTTAATTGTTGGGGTTCAGTTTTGATGTTTCTAAGGTGTTTGTGGATGATGATATGCCATTCATATCTGCTTTATCTTCTTTGTGGCCAATGGTTGCTTGTGTTTTTAATTAATCATTTACTTGGAAAGTATAGTTGTCAAGGGCCCTCACTTATACTCAAACAATTTTCTAGTTTTTTTTCAAGGCAACTCTTCTTCAGCAAGTTGATGATCTATTGAAAGCAATTGAACATGCTCTGGAAACTGCTGATGAGTTAGTCCAAGAATTGGAGAGATCCATTGAGCCTGTTGTCAGGGAACTCAATGAATTGCAAGCAAAGATTAAAAACACTGAGCGTGTTGAAGAATTATCAGATAGAGTAAAATTAATGAAGTATAAGCTGGCTTGGTCTTGGGTCTATGATGTAGACAAGGAATTATTGAAGCAAAGGGCACTAGTTGAAAAACGGAAATTGCTAATTCCTACCTGCCAAGCAGAAATTAATCAAAGACTTGTAAGTCTAACTCTAAGTCACATCTTTCTTTATTTCATGATAATTAAATTATTGGTCTTAGCTGTGATTTCAAATGACGTATTCTAAATAAAGTGTCCTTTACTTTAATTGTGAAAAAATTGTCATACTAAGTTAATTTACTTTGTTGTTTCCAAAGTAATATCAATCAATAAGCTGTACTGACTATCAGCTGAAATTTCTACAAATACATGAGATCAACAGATAACTTACATGGATGTTATAATTTATAAGCTCCTACCTGGTAGTGCTAAAAGTCACAAAGCAAGGAACAGTTAAACATGTTATTCAAACAGTAATGGATTAATTTAAAATTCCTAATTTTGACTGTGAAACATATTATTAAAACTGTTTGAAGAACTTTTTATATTTTCACTGGAAAGCAAACCATTATATTTTAACTACATGGATATCATATTGATGGAGCTGTTTTTGATTGTAAACTAGCAATGCCATGAAAGTATTTTATAATGGGCATGTTTTCCAGCTTGATGATTAGGTTTGGCGTGTTTTCCTACATTTGGTTTATTTGAAAACTACGTGTGAGACCTCAATAAGTTCAAAGTACTTGATCTGATTGTCTTCAATTTGCTAATGTTTGTACCTTTTTTTTTTGTTTTTGTTTTTTTTTTTCTAATTTTATTTAATGTGGGTTTTTTTGAAGTCAAAATGACATTAAAAAGATGGGATTGAAGAAAGCAGTTGATCTTGATGGCATTCCTATTGAAGTTTGGAGATATTTGAGAAGTAGAGGAATTGAATGGTTGACAACATTTTTCAACAAAATTTGAGGAAGTTATAAGACGCCTTTAAAGTGGAGGAAAAAAAATGCTTAAATACATTTGTATAAGATCGTAGGCGATGTCTAAGATTGTGCCAACTATCAAGAGATCAAACAATTAAGTCATACTATGAAACTTAGGGAACGAGTGATTGCAAAATGGATAGGGATTATTATCTCGGAATACTAATTTGACTTAAATGCTTGGAAGATTGAATATGGAGGCAATCTGTCTTATGAAACAGTTAATATAGATTTGTCGTGATAAGAAGGATTAATAATTGTTTTTTTTTTTATTGATATAGAGAATGCCTAAGATAAGGTACCAAGGGAGATACTTTGGTGGGTTTTAACTAGAAAAGGCATATCGTGGTAATATATTGACATCATTAAGGACATGTACTAGGGAACTAGCGTAAGTGTGTTACAATTGGAGTTCATCAAGGTTCTACATTTAGCCTTTTTCAATTTGTCATTGTCATGGCTGACAAGTTTAATTCAAGATGATATATCATGGTGCATGATGTTTGCATGATATTGTTTTAATTGATGAGGCGAAAGAAGACGTGGAAAGTTAGTTCGAATTGTGGAAAAGACTTGCCACTCTTTGAACTTTAATTTTATTTGTATACTATTATCTGTTTCTCAATTTACACACTTTTTTCCCCTACAATTATACAATCAAGTGGTTCCTTAGGACGATTTATGTTAGTCAACCCATCATTTTGGGACTAGGGCTTTGTTGTTGTTTGTTTATGATCTTTGTTCACTTGCTGAAGAGAAATAGATGACATATGCCTCTTACCTACAGTTAAATACTTGAGACAACTGTTGCAGGAGATGATTGAAGACTTGAAAAAAAGCTATACAGATATGAAAAGTCGTCATGAGCAATTGGCGCAAAAAACATCAGAGGTGAATAGATTGCAGGATGAGTTGAAGGATAATCTATCCATGGTATGTAATTTCTTCCTACTTGTACATAAATAGGAGAGTGTTCTGTCAAGAGAGCTTTGGGGTTTCAATCAAGGGAGTAATGAGTACAAATTATCTTGAAGCAATGAGTAAATGATTTTTTTTTTTTTTTTTTTTGCAAAAGCATTAACATAAGAGAAGACCTTTGGTCACTGAAATGGTTGGTAGACCTTAAGAGATAATTTATGCTTTGGAATTGCTTTTTTTTTCTTCACAATTAATTAGTCTCCTACTACCAGACTTGGAGAAGCCTTGTTTGGTCAATTCAGGGTTTCAGTTTTTTTTATCTTTGTTTTTAATTTTTTTTTTTGTTAAACTGTTTATCACCTTTGCTCGATATTATGTAAAGGTAGCAAAGTTTTTATGAAGATGCAAAGGAATGAAGTTGTATTCTTAGCTTATTTTACATATAGATTAATGCTTGAGGCACTACTGACTAGACTTTAGAGCTGTCTTCCTTAGTATATATACAGTAGTATCCTTAACTAAATTTAAGCAGGTCTCCAGGTCAAGGTTCCAGGGTGGGTGCTTGTGGTCTTAAGAATTAAAATACATCGATTAAGTTTTAATAATGTTAGGATTGAAACTTTGTAGTTTGAAGACTTATTTATATTTTCTATAGGACCATAGGGATATTTTTTTTTTTTTTTTATTATTATTTTAATCCAGTGTTATCTGAACAGTCTTGTACTTCAGACTATTATTATGGCTACATATCCTGCGTATGTAGATGTAGATTAAGTAGTAGACGTGCATCTTAGGGTATACAATTCTAATTTTAATTCCTTTTCTACTATATCACCCACCTTATATTTTTGAGGTCAAGTGGCGACTGTTGGCATTTCTTATAATCAGTATTAAAAATACAAATATTGTCAAAGGTGAATATAGCAGTGTGTATTATGTTGGGAATCATGGATTGCTTCCCCCCACTCACACACACACCGTATATCAATGGTCAATTTTTTGATTTGAAAAGCAAAGTGAGGAAAGTGCTTTTTTGGGAACATGACCATCTATTTTGAGGGAGTATCATATACGTTTCTCCATCTTGTTTCAGATTTGTCTTCTGTTTTCCACTAGTTATGCCAGTTGAATATGCTAACATTTGATTGGGCTGTCTGTATGCTAATTGGTGAATTTTAGGCAAAGAAATCTAGGATGGAATTAATGCAAGAATACGATCAAATAATCTCTGATGTCCAGAAGATGACGAAGCGTGTGGAGTCCCTAGAGCAGCAAATTCAAAATATACAAGAGCAAAATATGCGTAACACTCAGGTATATTATCGACTGATTTTTTGGTGGTAAAGATTGTATGAATCCTAAGAATTAATAGAGATAAAGGCTTAATAATTTGATAGATAATGGCTAAAAGCTTACAAAGGTAGTAGGTTTAGCCTACAACTCTCCCATTAGCAACTTGAGGTTGCAACTCTCTATTTCAAATAACCCAATTAATGCCTAATTTTCCACTAACACTACTCATTCTACTTATACTAAGCCGGTCAAAGATGACCTTAAGGCTTAACATGTGAAACTTAGCTAATTTAGACAAACATAAATAAACATCATAGGACTAAGGTTGCTTCCTTTCCTTCCCTTCTTCTTGATTGATTTTGTCTTCTACTTAATTGGAGTCTTGAGGCCTTGAAATGCTACCTGCTGCTGCTGCCCTTTGCTGTTGCTCTTGTTGCTTGTTGACTGTCCTTCTAGCATAGACCCACATAGGTTGTGGCTGACTTGCATTACCAAATTACCCCCCCTGAAGCCGGTCTATTATAAGGTACTTGATCTATATCCAGATATTCCTAAGTTATCTTTAATATGATTTTTTTTATTTTTATTTTTATTATTTTTATTATTTTTTTTTCCTGCAAACTTCATGTACTACCTTACCCTTTACTCCACAATATTTACGTCTTTCCATTCACTATCTCTTTCCTTTTCATCGTTTTTTTACACTACCCACCTTACACTCTTGCTTTTATCCTTATTTTTCTTATACTCATTCACCACATCAACACATTCTATCTCCAATTGCCTTATATGTGTGTCAACCATATCACTAGAAAAAACTTTTGGGAATGTAGGTAAATAGGTAATATGTATATGTCGTCAGACTGATTTCACTGTATATCCTAAATTGTATTAAAATTTCTTGATTCCTCAGGAATCTGCTGAAACGAATGGGTTCATGTCACTGTATAAAAGTTTTTATTGTTGGATAAAAATAAGGAAAATTTATAAATAATAATCCCAACTTTGCTCCATTTTCTTTTAATAATCCCAACTTTGGGGGTTGTTTACTTTCTTCAATCCCTTTTACCGTTTACCGGTTGAAAAGGTTATTTTTTTTCTTTTATATTGCCACGTGTTGAGATCTAATTAGCCAAAAAATAAAATAAAATAAAATAAAAAAACAGCAAAAAAATTCAAAAAAATAGAAATCCCAGCCCCTTTCCTTCCCTGACCACCCCAGCCCCCACCGCCCACCGGAACCCTAGCAGCCCCAATCCCTACCCACGCGGCCGCGCTGGAAAACCACACCATACCCCTCCTCTCGCCGCTGCCTTGCCACCACTCCTGTCTCGTCGTCCCTTCCCCTTCCTTCCCCTTGAATCACATCCCCGTAAACCCCCTCTCTCTCCTGGATGCATGCATCTAAAACCTCCCCCGCCGCTCCGAAAGCCCACGAAACCCCTCCCCCAACCCTCGAATCTCCTGAGACAGGTGTTTCGTTGGTGGGGGAAAGGGTGTCGTGGGCTTTTGAACTATTTGAAGCCACGAGGGAGGTTTTTATTGGTTGTTTTGAGGAGAGAGGGGGTGAACGGGAAGGCAGGTGGCGGCTGGCTGACGGGAGGGTTAGGTACTTAGGTTGGGTTCACCGGTGGGGTAAAGGGGTTGGGTAAGTTTTTCGGTGGGTTAAGGTGGATAGGGGCGGCTGGGGTTTGAAAAACCGGTGGGCGGTGGTGGAGGGGTTTGGTGGGGGTTTCATTTTTTTAAAAAAATTTTTCTTTTATTTTTAATTTTTTTCTTTTTTGGACCAATCACAATGTGACACGTGTCACGTAACTTGTGATAGCAGGTCATTGACTTTTGTTGAATGGTTTGGGATTAAAGAAAATAAACAACCCCCAAAGTTGGGATTATTAAAAGAAAATGGAACAAAGTTGGGATTATTATTTACTAATTTTCCTAAAAATAAAAGTCAATATCTTAGAAGAAAATGCTTTTTCTTAAAGAACCAGCTGCCTGCTTGTTTGATTCCCGTGAAACCACTTACTACACTATTGGCAACCTATTTCATTTTTCTTTATATCTACTATTGCTAAGTCAGTAATAATAGTGTTTATATTATAAGCAATATAAGAATGATACTAATACTACCTGGATGGTATATAAAATATTATTGTTGTTGTTTTTATGATTATACATAATTTAAATAATATTAATGTTATTATTATTGTAAATCATACTTTATAACATTAGGTCATTAGCAATACGATACTCCCTTGATTTCTTTTTTCCCCCTCATCGTCTCTAGGACAAACATTAACCTTTTAGACTTTAAAGGTCTAATTTTTTTGAAGTTGGCCTTAGTGAAATAATTGGAATTTGAATCTAGATTAATAGGGTCATTAAATAAAAACGGTATCGCTTTATGCAGCAGACATATAAGCATCAAATTATTTTCTAAAATGGTATTAATATTAGACTTTTGACATAAGATGCTTAGAATAGATTAGTTCAATTTGTCCTTTATAGTATTTATCATTTTACTAAGTTTAATTTATAAATACTCTTAGTTACAAACTTCAGCTCTATATACTATACAGTATACCATTTACTAACCCATAATCGCCAGAATTTAAATTAGGAAAATTTCACAAGAATAATCCAACCTTTGTCTCGTTCTCCCAAAATAATCCAACCTTTTGCTAAACCTGGAATAATCCTAAGTTTACTACTTATTCTCTTACACCAAGCCTATTTGACTTCAGGTAAATTGTTAATTTTTTATTTTATTTTTATTTTTTCCCTCCTTTTTCCTTCTTTCTTCTTCAACTCCATTACACTCAACGCCGCCATATCTCCCCCTCCACTTACCCCACCCAAACCCTGACCCAAAACCCTTTCCCCACTCCTACCCAGGCTCAAAACCACCAACCCCACCCATACCCCGAAACCCCAACCCCACCTACCCAGCCTGAAATCCCAACCTCACCAACCTTCTCGTCACCCCTTCCCCTCCCTTATGAAACTCCTCTTACTACATACACATCCCCGTCAAACCGTAATATTTCTTCTCTTCTCTCTCTTTCAATTGAATTTGTGGCTAAATTGGGCATGCGTCTTCAATTATGGCAGGAATAAGCAGGGGTTATTTTTTGGTTGGTGTTGATTGCGGCGCGCTGTCGTGGGTTATTGGTGGTTGTAAGTCGTTGATGTTGTGGGTATTGTTTGCGGTTGTGTTGTGGGTTGGTCGTGGTTGTTATATTGAGTGGTGATGTTTGTATGTTAAGGTTGTGGTAGGTGGTGGTGTTGGTGGTCATGGATAATGTGTTGAGTGGTGTTGGTGGGTGATTATGGAGGTTGGGAAAGGAGAGAGAAACCAGCAGGAAGGGGAAGGAGAGAAAAATCTTAATTTTTTTTCTTTTCAGTTTTCAGAATTTTCAAAATAATTTAAAAAATAAAAATTGGCCAATAAGGAAGTGCCACGTGGATGGTTATCGGTAGTAAAGGGTTGGGTGACCTCCTAGGGTTGGTAGGAGAAAATAAGTAGTAAACTTAGGATTATGGATTATTTTGGGTGAACGAGGCAAAGGTTAGATTATTCTTGTGAAATTTTCCTTTAAATTATATAGTTAAAACAATTATGGCTGGACTTATAATGAAGTTACTAAACTTATTTTAAGCACATGTTCATATATAATTAGTCATGTAGCTTTCTATAATTTACTATAATTATTCTCTAAAATAAATAATACTATAATCACCAATTAGTATATCATAATATATTGGGGCATTAACATTTTTGATCGGTGGTGACTTACGGAGTACTTATGTTTGGGTTAGGGCCTTTGGCATACTTCACACTTGTAATATGCGTAGTAGCAGTTGTGGGTTAGTGCCTTCAATGACTTGCATTCACTGACTTGCTTGGAGATTTTGATGCTCTATGTTGAACTGTAATGAACAAATCTTTACCATGCCAATCGTGTGTTTTTTTCTTAATTTTCTCGTAGGTTTAGATTACTTTTTTTGACCCTGCCTCAATAGGTGCCTTTTTGAAACCTATTTTTCCCATGTAGGCAAATAAAAACCACCTTTGATGGTAGGTGATTTCTGGCATTGATGGTGATTGGAAATACTAGTTGCATAAAGGCTTCATTATTACAAGGTTTACAACTATTGATGACATGATATAGCGCAAAAGATGCATGGTTCTTTGCCATGCTTGCTTGCTAGCTAAACTGCAGAATATAGACTGTGACTTGGAGGAGAGAAAATCTAAAAGTAATAAAATTGGATTGAACTTGTCAATTGAACTTGTCGATTAATCCATGACTATGACAAATTGAAAAAGGCTAAACGTAGAACCTTGATGAACTCCAATTATAACACACTTACGTTATCTCCCGAGTACATTTCCTTAATGATATCAATATATTACCACGAGATGCCTTTTCTAGTTAAAGCCCACCAACGTATCTCCCTTGGTACCTTATCTTAGGCATTCTCTATATCATTAAACTACAAATAATAATCCTTCGTATCACGACAAATCTATATTAACTGTTTCATAAGACGGATTGCCTCCATATTCAATCTTCCAAGCATTTATTTATTTATTTTATCTGTTACTTCGACTAGTAAATAAATAAGTAAACTGCAAAATATAGACTGTGACTTCGATTAGTAATGTGATATAAGCTTTATTTTTATTAGTGTTCTTTATTTATTTATTTTATCTGCCTCAGGCTGAAGAATCTAGGGTTCAGGAAAAACTGAAAGAACTTCAAGATGAAGTAAAGTCTGCTGATGCATTGTTGACAAGGTTGCTTTTCTGGCTCCTCTGCTTGGTATTAATGTGTTTTTGCCAATAATTAGATATATTTGTTTTAATCTGTTTTATTCTGTACTAATTTTATGAAAATAATGAGATTAACGTTACACATGATTCACTTTCCTTGATGAATATACGGTGATGGGCATTTATTTATAAAGCACGTCTAGAAAGAGTAGTCCTGATATATCTTAAATTTAATGAAAATTATGCATGTACATTCTTTGTGTGACAGAAGGAGTACATGCTAAGTTACACTATTTAATTTTGGCTGTGGATTATGGTTCAGGCTGAAGGAAGATGAGGCAGCTTTGTCAGAAAGTTTGGATGCAAGAAAGGAAGATATAAGAAAGATTAAGGAACAGGTTATATTGTTCTTTTGGATCAAATTTATAGAACTTATGCGTCTTCATTTTTTCTGAATATAGTTCCTTTTTGGTTTTTTTTTTTATTTTTTATTTATTTTAAAATAGAAAGGACTTAATCTCATTTGTGTAATTACCAATAATTTTTAAGTTGAAGTGTTGAAGATTGAAGGATTGGATGAATTAAAGAGTGAGGAAAGGCTTATTTAGGTTTGTTAGAAATTTTCAGCTGAAATTGGAGGATTTTAGTTAACGAAGAGTTTACCCTTGTAAGTAAGGCCATGCCCAATTTTTCAAAATTGATCGTTTGAAAGCGTATGGGTGTTCTGTCAAATTTTAGGGGTATTTGGTGAAAAAACTCTAGAATAATTTTACTAGAATAAATATAGCAGAGCTTCTTTATCTCTTAGGCCTTCGAATATATGAGGTCTTGTGCTGTTCTAATGTGCAATCTCAAAGATAATGTGGAAATAAAGTTGGGTTAGAATTCAAAGTGGTTGAATCATTTAAGAGCTTCTTTTTAGGTTCTGGTTAATACGCCTGAATAGGCAGGAAAAAAAAAATAAGTGCCTGCATGAAGTATATATATGGCCCTTAAATTTTGCTGGAATTCTGTAGAAGATGTGTAAATAATCATTTTTTGTATATGCAAAGGAAAATAGGTTTCATCGGAGGACTCCTGCTTTTTTGGATGATGCACATGTCCTTGGTGCTTTTAATTTTTTATGATGTTTTTTATTTCTTCGTCTTAGACATTATCTGTAAAGTGGAGGTTCCTGGTTACATATAGTAACTTTTTTCTTTGTTGCCAGGTTGATGAACATGAACGAAAGCTGTGTGATTATAACTCCCAAATTAATGAGCTTCAGCGAAATCAAACTAATAAGGTAATAAAGATAAATCCAGCTATATATTTTACCTTGTTCTTTGCTTTAAATGGGTAGCTTTCAGCCGTATATCTTGTAAGTTATATTAAGATGACTAGATGATTTACTGGAGAGTAGTTTGGATGCCTAATTAAAAGCTTCTCTATGTATATGCTATCTTTGTTCCAGGTTACTGCTTTCGGTGGTGAAAAGGTGATTCAGCTTCTGCGCATAATAGAGTCACGCTGTAATGACTTTCAAAGTCCACCCATTGGTCCTATTGGTGTCCATGTGGTAAGAAAAACATAACAATGCCTAATTCCTTGACTCTGCCCGTTCTATACATCTTTTAATTTTTTGTGCTAGTATTAAATTTTTTTTACTCGTATCTTCTTTTTGAAAATATTTGAGTCAAATAGACAACATTCGTTTAACACTTGATAATGCATGAGCAAGTTCTACTCTTGAATATATAATTTAATATGGGCAAAGCTGAGTCACTAGGGTAGTGACGGAGTTGTAATGGCAATGGTAAATGTGATGGTCTTAATTCTTCTGGTGTTTTGTTCCTTTCAATTCTAACAGTCAGCAATGGCAAACTGCTAGCATAATATGTCTCAATAACAGGTGTAATCGTTTAAGGCTTTCTGTTTTGCGGTAGGTAGCCATTTTGGTCAAGGCTGGGCTAATGGCAATATCTCTGCAAGGTTCTTTATTGATTTATTTTGAAGAGCGAGGGGGTAGGGGTGGATAGACTCACTGTGTACTGTGCAGCATTACCCTTTATTCGATTTTCAGCGTTGTTATGTTGTCAAGCTTGGAAGTCACAGTCACAGACTGACAGACATCAGTGGCAACCCATTCTTTGCCTTCAGTGGTTCCTTGGCTTTGGTTGCCTCTGTTCTTCAAAACCAATCTGGTTTGATGTGTTATTGGTGTTTTGAGGTTTCATATGCTATCCATATTAATGTATATCATGCAGCAGTTGTTTATTTAAATATATCCCTGAAATGATTATATAAATCGAAATAAAAAGGGTAGAACTATATCCAGGGGATTGTATCCTCTTAATCAAATCAATAATGGTTTGTGTTTCTTGGTGGATCTGCAGAATTTGACTCAAGGCGATCTATGGGCATCTGCTGTTGAAAATGCAATTGGAAGGTTACTAAATGCTTTCATTGTGACAAACATCAAAGATTCACATCTACTGAGGAAATGTGCCCGACAAGTGCACTATGATCACCTTCATATCATCATATATGATTTTTCACGTCCCAGGTAGCTCTAAATTCCTAAGGTTTTAAGACAGCATCCTTTCATATGGTTGAAGTTGATAGACTCAAGCTTATTATATAGGTACAACCTTCAAGACTACCAACTTCCTCAAACAAGACACCCTACTACCCTTTCTGTTTTACACTCAGACAAAGCAACAGTTGTAAATGTGTTGGTGGATAAGGTAATTTGAATGTTTACAAATACCTCTAGCATTTTACCTGGATTTTTTTGCATCTCCTTTTTCTAGTGTTCTTTTCATAGTGATTAATGGATGTCAGGAAAGGACAATATGATGAAAAAAATGCAAATACTGATACCTGGAGTTGGCTGTACCTTAAAAAAACAAAATCTCTGTTCTCTTCCTTGTGGGTTGTTGGGGCTTGATGGATGTCAGGAAAGGACAATATGATGAAAATAAATGCAAATAGTGATACCTGGAGTTGGCTCTACCTTTTTTTAAAAAAAAAAAAAAAAGAAACTCTGTTCTCTTCCTTATTGTAAGTGAGATTTTTATAAATAATTTGGCCTAGGTAAAAGAAAAATGGACCAAATTAATTAAGAAGTGTAAACTACAAAAGTCAAGAGAGGATGCATTATTATTAGTACAACAACGATTCTGGTCTAGTGGTCTTCTTATATGTTTTTTCTTTTTTTTTGTTTCAGGGTAGTGCAGAGAGGCAAGTTCTTGTTAAGGACTATGACATGGGCAAAACTGTTGCTTTTGAAGAAAGGGTTTCAAACTTGAAGGAGGTTTATACTTCTGATGGCTATAAAATGTGAGACTAACAATCTCCTTACTAAGCTGTAATTGTTATGATTGAAATTAAGCAATGATATACTAGGCCATCGGTGATGATGTCATGTACCCTTCTATGAATCTTTGGAGGTTCCATGCTGACCTTTATTATTTTGACTCTTCATTTATCTTCCACAGCCATATTGCACACTTGACACTTCGAGAGGGTATGGTATCCTTACTAGTCACTTCAATGCTCACCTAGACACTTCTACATCTCAAACCACATAATCATAGAATCGATGTTTAATTGGAAGTAAAAATAATGAAGAATATGTACTCACAAATATGCTTCAGATAAGCATTTTAATTAAAATATTAATCATTTTGTCTTTCTTATTGTTATGCAGTACCTGCTGAACCTTCTCTAGGGAATTGAAATAGTTCTGAATTTGTTCATTAGATAACTCTAAGTTCATGAGTTACAAAGAGTGCTAATTTTCTATTTGATTAATACTCGATTCAGATTATACTTTAAACCTCACTTGTCCACCTGGGGTTGGGGTGGGAGGGAAAGCAAAAACAGTGCTTTCAAATTAAATTAAGAGGTAAGGAGGACAACGTGAACAGATGCTATTTGTTGCGAATTCGAATTATTTCCCTCTGAATGGCTTATACACTGTAGTTTTGATATATTATGGTTTTTTTTTTTTTTTTTTTTTTTTTTTCATTTCTCGAGTTTAGGTTTTCTCGTGGGTCAGTCCAAACCATTCTTCCTCCAAATAGAAGAAATAGAACTAGACGGCTTTGTAGTTCATATGATGATCAAATTAAAGACCTTGAAAGAGATGCATTGTACATGAATGAACAATATCAAAAAGCTCGCCAATTGAAAAGAGTTGCGGAGGAGGAAGTACATGATCTTCAAGAAAAGTTTAATGATATCAAGGTAATATTGTTTTTCATCCTTTAATTATCGTCTTCTAGAAAAGTTGTCAGGCTGTTAGCATGCATGCTGGATTTTGTGTCTAGATCCCATGCAATGTGTTAAACAATTTTTTGCTTGAGAGCTATTCTGAAAATTTGACAACCAAATATTCATTTTTTGCATATGGCTTAAGTAGTTGTATAATTATTTAGGCTCCTTAAACCTTTTGTAGATGCTACATATGCTTACTATCATTGTAACTTGTAAATACTCTTTATTTATGGAGGATGGAGATTGGAGAACTTGGTTAGACGCACCAGTGTGCCTTGGGTCTAGATACAGGGAGCTAGGTTTTTTTGTCGTGGTATGAAATTTATTTTTAAAGCCCTTAAAATTAGATAAAAATGACACGGGTAAGACCAAAATAATACAAAAAGTGACAGGCTGACAGCTGAATAGTAACTCTGTGGCCATTCGTAGACTGTAATAAGAGAGGAAATGGAAAAAAGCCAAAGCCTCTTCATTGAGAAACTAAAAAGTTAAGGCTAGAGAATAGCAAACAATCTGTAATTAACTTAAGAGGTTTGTGGCACTGCATATTAGTAAGAAGTCTGCAGTGTAAAGCAACAAAAGGTAGATAATAAGATGAGAGAGAAAACAGAGACGAAGGTAGATTGGCTATTCTGAAATGGTATGACTAGCCTGGCCAGCAACTATCTCATAAGGCAAATACATCCTGGAAGTTAAGAAGAAGGGTCTCTAGATATCTCTTTCACAAGTAATATAACCATGACCATCAAATTTATTTGTTTTAGAGAAGTATTTTAATCTACTACCTCACTCGCATTTTAATGTATTTGCTTTAACTCTCTCAATATATGTTTCCAATTGAAGTAACTTTATAGCCATGATAATACCATTAGTCTAATAAATTTTGAAAATTATTGATACAGGAAATCTCTAACTTGGTAATTTGCATATTGCTAAAACTGTAAGCAAAAGGCTATAAGTAGAAACATTTTGGTAAAGTAGAAGTATAAAAACATTGAGGGTCTATGGTAGGTTATTTTTGTAAATGAGTAAGAAGTACAAATAAAACGCTCGAGGAACAAGTTGGAGGATTGGGAATGTTACAGATTTTAATGTATGATGTACCTAGTTACCTTTTCCCTATACCCCTAGCAAAAAAGAACCCATTTGATCAAGCTCTTGTTCTACCTAGAGAATAGTTTGTAATGTTTAACATATTATCTTATTGTCAATTAAATTCCTACAGCATGATCATACATTTTATTTGCTTTTTTTCAACTGTCAACAGATTATCAGTATGAGATGGTTTGTGCTTTTGGGAAAGTTTTTCATTAAATAAAATGTCTTTCTCTACTGTGGTGTAGATTTCATTTTGTTGCGAAGTAGCACAATAATTTATGTGCCTCAACCTTAAGGAGCTAAGCTTTGACCTTCAGTTATGATATTTATGTGGGACTGTGTGTCTTTAGAAGTTTATTAGTTAGTGCTAATTTACTAAGTAGCAGCTAAATTACGTGAAGAGATTTGGCTTTCTGGATGTTTTACATTCGCAGACTTTTTTAGTATATGGATGCTGTTAGTGTCTAAGATTTTGCCCTCTTTTTTCTTTATAAATGATTTAGAGGAGACGTACATTAGCGGAGCGGAATTTTTCTCAAAAGACGTTTGCTGTTGATTATTTCAAGCGCGAACATGCAGCGGAAGCTAGTGGACCTAATATGTCTACTGTGGATGAGCTTTGTGAAGAAATTATGGTTTGTTAGCCACTCCTGCTTTTATCTGATGACTGCAAAAACTCTATTGGTTGTCATATGGTATTCTTGTATTTAGATTTATCTAATTGTCTTCTTTTATTTTTAAAAGAGAATCCAAGCTGTAAAACAAGAAAAGGAAACCATGCTAGCCAAAGTCCAAGTGCAGAGGAATGAAGCGCAAGATAAAGTCAGAGAACTGAAAGCATCTCTAGAGAACTTGCATGGTATGGTGATGATGTTGAGCTCATATTGGCTAATGCTGTTCACTGATGTCTGTCCTTTCTATATGTTTGTATCTTGTTGACAATTGCAGAATCTGCAAAGGAGGACTTCAATGCTCTTGATAAAGCTGTTCAAGAATATGAAGCTATTGCCAAGGATCTAGAGGATTTAGAGGGGGTTGGTCTCTTATTCTTTTCCCTTCATTTATGTAGATAATGTATGAGTTTTGTTCGTGCTTGTGTGTGGCTTGGGCAGTGGACTATCTATCTACTCTTTGCCTCTTATAAGGAACTTAAATTTGATTTATATTGTTACTTACATTGTCATTTATATCCATCTTTACCTTTCTGTTTTGAAAAAAATAGTCAAAAAGCAACCTTATAAACGGTACATTTCATCAAAACTATCTAATAATCAAAGTCGTGACTCGTGAGAATTTACCTTTTGAAGCATTTATTGTTACCACTTGATTCCCTTTTTCCTCCCTCCTTTTTACCAATTCATCTTCCTTTATATCTTGATTATTTAGTTTAAGATTTATATGGAGTATAGATTGCAATTTATATCAATTGAAACACTAATGCAGCCTTATGATTTGCTTCCTCTTTCCGCTTTCCCACTTTCTTACTCTTTTGGTCCATCTTTTTCTTCTCCACGAACCTGGGTGTATCCATGAATGTATTGTGTGACAGAACTGATGGAGTGTTTGGTGGTGATTGAGTATCGAAGGGGAAGGGTAACAAGGTGGTATTGGTGGCTATTTTTGCCGAAAGAAGGGGTGGTAGACTGGAGGAGAGAGAAGCAAAGTATGAGGAATATTAGGAGAGAGGAAGCATGGGGTAGACTGATGATTTCGTTAATGATAAATGAATTGTACATAAAAAAAAAAAGTGTTTTCTTTTACAAGTTACAACCATTTCCAACTCAAAGTTGTGCAAATTTAATTGAAGTTTTTTAAAAAATGAACATGATCCTTCAACAATATTTGAGCTACTGCCAAAGTTTCTTTGAATTTATTTGAAGAATCAATTTGGTTATCATTGTGTGAGATGAACAAAAAAATTTGAAAAAAAAAAGACAAATGAAAAGAGGTAGGGTAAATGAAGTAAAAAGATGAGGAGAAAACCGGAATCCAGCAAGTAGTATATTTTTCCAAAAGGCCACAACAATATCATTTAGGTGGTTTCACAAAGTCTAATACTCTGTATAAGGATTTTTATATTCAGCTCTTAGACTTTTATGTTTTAGCTGACCTTTAAAGTGGGAACTGGATATAGTACATTGTGCTTTTTTCAGGATTTTCGCTGCATCAAAGAAGGTTGGGGATGCCATCATGGGTTGAAGACGATTTTTATTTGCTTGTTGTTTATGTTGGGATCATCATCTCAGTGTCTTTTATCATTAGGGATTATGTGATATGATTCTATTGTGAGGTTAAGATCTTATGATCCTCTGAAATGTGGAATGTTGGACAATTGGAAAGTCATGGAACTTGTGATTGTGATTTTGTGACTGCATATTGGTATTGACTATTAAAATATGAAAAGGTTTACAGAGAAAGTGTTTATGCTTTGGTTTCTACTAATGTGCAGTTAGTTATACTTCTTGCCTAATGCTTTATTGCTAATGTGCTCCATCTTCCGCCAATTTGTCCACCTGTAGTCATAGGCTTTCTATTGGAATAGAAAGCTAAACTTAAATGGATTGCCTGCTTATGTGTCTCAAATCTTAAATCTGGTTGGTATTAGGAAAGAGAATACTATTTTTTTTTGTGTCTGGTTCAGATCTAATTGGAAATCCAATTTACATTCAGGTGTTGTCCAACAAGGAAGCTTGTCTAAAAATGTGATGTATGTCATTGTTACTTGAAATGCATTTTAAATCTTGTTAAATTAAATACCCTCTCCGTTCCCGATATTTGACTCGCTTTTGGTACTCTTGTTTTAAAATGCATGAAAAAACAAGTGGGTTGAAGAAAAGTTTAATAAATAATGAGAGATGGAGTAAAAAGGTGGGTGGATGTGAGAAGGTGGTTAAAGTATGAGAGAGTATGTAAAAAAGGTGTAAATAGTGTGGTCGTGTGGGGTAGGAGGGGTAAGATAGTAAAAGGGATTTTCCAAAAATAAAAGAAAAATAACCATTTTACTTAGACTCAGGTACACATGTACATGTCCAAGTGTCCGATTCAAATATTTTGTAAAATAAAGTGTCTAAGTATCCTACTTATGTCCGAGTGTCGAGCGTTCGACATGGGTACTTGAGGTGAAGTGAAGAGTATCAGTAACGTAGGGTGCTAAGTAGAAGTGAGCTAAAACTTTTTGAAATGACATTTAATAGAAAGTTAGTTGAACTTTAAATAGAGGGAAATCTTAATTTTGCGGGATGTTGTAGAATGGTATTAAAGCATGTTAAATGTTTCTTGTTGTACCAAAACCAGTTGCAGCCTTGCTGTGGGGAGAGAGCACTAAAAACACCGAGCAGATAGGATACCATATGTTTTGAATTGCAAATGCATCTTTTTTGACTTATATATCATTATTTTTGCTTCTACAAGAGAAACATATGTATGTCTCAAATAAATTATGTGATATGTTCCTTTTGTGAATTATCAATTGTGTGTTCTCTGCATAGCTGGGGTATGATTAGTAGGATCACCAATCAAATAGTGCTGGGAAACTTAAATTATTAAAATACTGTTTACTTGTTTAGGATCTGTTTCTTTACTGAATCTGATTTTTTGTCTAGTTTACTGGCCCAAGAGCTTGAGGCCTTTGGTCTCAAGGATGGAAAAGATTTGGGTAGGATGAATAACCCGAAATCAACTACTACCCTTGTTTTTGAAAGTTCTTAACTAAAAGCGTTTTCATCTGTTTCTTATGGTGCTAAGTTTTTTCACCATATTCTGTTTTTGGCAAAACCCTTTAATGTCTTACCCTTCTATCCATTTTTTTAAAACTTGTATATTTGTACGGGAATTGTCAAAATGTTTTTGAAGTTTACTGCTATGTAATTGGTTTTGGGACTTAGGGGTTGAGTGACTATTTTTGCTACCCTTAGCGCAATTCTCTAGAGCTTTTCTTGGATTGTCTTTTAAGTTCTACCAGTATGCTATTGGAGGTGACTTGTCTTTACCAATTGAGTGTGATATTCAGACATTAGCCCACCACTGTTGCATATGTTATTTTCAAGCTGTTTCAATAATCTCTTTCTACAAAAAAAGATGACAAATCTTTGTTGTTTAGAAGTCAAGTCACCAATTTTTTGAGTCTGTGCTGTTGTCAGCTCTCATTGGCTTCTTTTATCTTCTTATAGCTTATATATTAATTAGGAATTGTTCTTCTGTTCATTCATGACTACCTTTGTGATTTTCTCAGGAGAAAAGGCATTATGAAAAACTTCAAGCTGAGAAGATTTTACCTGATATTAAAGAAGCAGAAGCAAAGTATCAGCAGCTTGAACAGAAGCGCAAGGTATACTCTTACTGATGCAGACTAATTCCGATATCAAGTTGATGCTTATGATAGCTAGATATGTCAGTATTTCTTAGCTCCGAAACCAAGTACTTGTGCAATCTGATCTGCAGTAATGGACATTCAGTGAGATTTCCAGCAATAAGGAAATTTTGATTTTAGTGCTATCAGTTGGTGTTGGGCACTATGTGAAGTGTTGAATAGGTCATGGGAAAAGATCATTAGTAGACATTGACTAGTAAAAATTCTGGAGAAGACTCCTAGGTGCGTCAAGCATCTATAGAACTACCTTTTTATTTGGATATCTTGCTATAGTTGATGTTAAACCAGGCATACAAATCCATAAGTCAAAAGGGATTTGTGATATTAAACCACAATGATTGATATTAAACCAGGCATGCAAATCCATAAGTTGCTGAATGTGGGAGTCAATTAGCTACCAGTTTCATGCCCCCAAATACATGTTGCAATTATGTGAATTTTATCCAGATGTGTTTGTGAGCCTCTATGTGTGTCTGTGATGCCTTGCCTTCATTGGATACTCACTTCAATAAATTTTCTTTTTTCTTATTGCTTTGGAATTTTGGATTGTTATTGTAGAAAAAAAAAATTAACAAGTTTAGTATATATTATATCTTTTGAACTGTTAAGTGGTCAAACAATTTGTAAAATTACTCTGCTGGACCTTGGCCTCAGCAGGGTTTGAAGCTGAGCGCATTTTCAAACTGTTTAGCCCAATGAGTTGGGTCAGATGGAACTATCTTCATCTTTCTAATAGATGTATGTTGTACAGATCTAGGTTTTTGTAATACAAATGTATGTTGTAGTGATGAACTAAAACATTTCATATTATTCAAAAATTGATTTGCAGGATAGTTATGAGAAAGCCTCCTACATGTGCCCAGAGGATAAGGTTAAAGCTATGGGAGGCTGTGAAGACACCCCAGAGCAACTCAGTGCTCACCTAAAACGAATGATTGAAAAACTCGAGCAAGCAAGGGATATGTAAGGATGTAATTTTCTTTTTATGAAAGTTTCTGCAACTGGTTCTGAAATGTAATGGTACAATATTTGCAGATATACGGAATCCATTGATGAGCTACGCATATTGTATGAGAAGAAGCAGAGTAAGATTTTGACGAAGCAAAAGACTTATGAAAATTTCCGAAAGCAGTTACAGGTAATATGTATACCAAAGTCCCTTAAAGTGGGATAGATGTGCCACCTGGTTTGTTTTATATTTTGAGTTAGATATATTTGTGCTATGCATAATTGCGTTTATACCCAGTTAAACCACTAAAGGCACATGCTCCCTTCCCCTTTCAAATATCTTTTTTCTCAAGAACATCTTGCCTAATCCCTTATTCAAGATATATTGTTGTTTCTTTCAAATGCTCCCAGCTGATCCTGTTCTTTCTTTCTTTTCTTTTCTTTTTTTTTTTTTTTTTTTTTTTTTCAAGTTTTACTATTTAAAAGACCTGCCTAGTACCTATATATCATTGCCTGGTAATGGTCCGTTGCTTAGAGAAATGAAATCACCTTTGAATGTGTATAATTTTATGAGTAGAGGGACCCCCTCCTCTCTTTCTTTTTCATCTTTGTGCCTGGTATAGGTGAATGGGTTGCTACCTCTACTGAACTTGGAAAACAAACCACATTGGGTTCACAACATTCTTTATATGATCATATCACCATAATATAAGTTGTTAGCCTCCATCAAGTTAATGTATTACTTTTAGGGGAGTTAAATTAAACTTGAGAGTGGCTTCAATGATGTGGTTGTGCTTTGATGCTCTCAAAGTTGTTGGAATCGAGATTCAAATTTAGATTGATAAAGGTTGTTTAGAATTAGGTCGTGTTTAGGTCAATTTAGGGGTCGTTTGGTTAGCACGGGGTAAACAGAATGGAATAAATAAAGACAATAGAATGAAAAACCATTCCATGTAGTGTGTTGTTTGTTTTATACTACCTCCGTTTCTTTTTAGTTGACACGTATTCCTTTTTAGTTAACACGTTTCCTTTTTGGGTAAATTTTTTACCTTGCATTTACAAGCTATTCCACTTGCTTTTTCATTCTCTATCAATCTCTCTCCTCTCCTTAATATATGTACCTAAATCAAACGCGTCAACTAAATAGAAACGGAGGAAGTACAAAACAAAGGGAATCACCACCACCTCAGCACCACCAACAACACTACCACACAACCCCTTTTCCCTTCACTTTCCCACTTCTCCAGCCACCCCACTCCCCAACAATCACCTTGTCGGAATCCCCTAAAGCCAGCACATTTCCCCCACCCCTCCACTCCTCCCAAAATATATCCCCCTCCCCGGAAAACCTTCCCCTAATCCCTTTCACCTTTCTTTCTCCTCAAAATTAGCCATTGCAAACCCTATTCATCATCAATACCCTTTAAACCCTAGAAAACCCCAATTAAGAATCCAATTAATTCTTAGTTCTAGGAAGATTAATTCATGTTCTAGGGTTGAGGAAGGTGTGAACATGGGCAACGAACATGGGTATTCCAATTAATTCTCATTCTAGGGTTAAAGAGGTGCGGACATGGGCACGAGTTCTGACGAAGGGTCTAGGAAGATTTTCAAGTGCGTCGTGAGCTTACCGGAGGTCGGCGAGTGGCGGAGAAGGGACGACGACAACCAGGGGAATGTTTCTGCGGGGGAAAGGAGAGACGACGAGGGTCGGGGGGAGGGGCGGCGAGGGTTAGTAAGGTGGTTGGGTTTTCCGATGGTGTGAGTAGGTAGGAAGGTGGTGATGTGGTGGTGGTAAGGAATGGGAATAAAAATACCTAGAGAGTGGGGAATGAACTTGGAAGGATTTGGGGGAATTGAGGAGGGGGTAAAGGGAATGGGAAAAACGACTAACAATCAGCAACAAAGGGAATCGGAATCAGGGTTGTTGATTCCCTTTCCCTTTTATGAATACCACCAACCAAACGGCCCCTTACGATTACTTATTTTGGAAAAAATAAGCGCGACAGAAGTAATTATTTATTTATTTTAATGAAAACTTCATATTAATAAATACATGTTATTATGAGTCTAACAAGATCACAATTGATATATAATTTTTATTTATAGATAACCGTACACATAAGGTCAAAGTTTGGTTAAATCATATAAGCAAAATAAGGTGAACTAAACAAGCCCTTAGATCATACAATTGGTCTTGTATGGACCCGGTCTACATTAAATTATTGTAAACCCAAAATTTGACACTTTCAAAAATTATAATCACATTCAGGATGATATAATTACTTTTTTAGATGATATAATTATCTTTTTGTGAGTCATATATTTTGAATTATATAATCTTATATTAAACCATTTAATGAGATTATATAATTATCTTTAGGATGATAAAATTCAAAAACCATCTTTTAAATGATGAAATTTACTATTTGATACTTTTTGTAATGATAAATTTACTTTTTAAGTGATACATTTACATAACATTTCAGGATGATATAATCACTTTTGTAGTAATATAATCACATTTCGTATGATATAATCACATTCGTATGGTATACTAAAAGGTTGGGTCTACAATAAGTTATTGTAGATCGGGTCTATTTTAGTCTTTACCTAGATCATATTTCCTCCATTTTTTTCTAAGTAATGGACTTTAATATAATAAGATGTAAGTGGGGCTAGTTGGGGTATTAAAAAACCATGATAAAAGATAGTGGAGGTAACAATTTATTGTAAAGTAAAAAATGTGTGATGGGAAGAAATAATGGGAAATTAGTGAGTTTGGGAGGAGACCATGACCGTTAGTGGAAAGAAATAATGCAAAATATAGTAATTTGCCAAAAAAAAGGAAGTTTAATACTTAAAAATATTGGTTGGAGCAAATAAGATTAAGTTGTACAATTGTAAGATTCTACATATTTGCTTATAATATGATATTATGACTAAATTTGTAAGATTCTAATTAATTGGCAAACATATGATACCATTGTAAATTAGTGCTAATGCACAATTTTGCCAATGCACAATTTTGACTAATATTTGTAATTACCTTTTTATTAAAAAAAAAATATAAGATAATGGTATTTTGAATATGTACGTTAAAGATAAATTCAATAACACATTACGTCATATATCTGTTTGTATGTCTTAGTAAAAAATATGGTCAAAGTAAGACATGTGAAATAGTGTATATTTGTTCTAAATCAAAGTGGAGTAGAAAACAAAGTGAGTAATACTTGTTCATCTCTAAAGTGTAAACTATTGAAAAATAATCATTTGACTTATCAAGCTATTGAAAAATACTTCATCCGTTCCCAAAAGCTTTTTTACTATTATTGTAGCGATCTTTGAACACATATTTAGGCAATTGGAGAGAGTTCGAATGTGTTTAATGGGTGTAAAACAAAGGTGGATGAGAGAGAGAGAGGGAGAGGGAAAGAAAGTGTAAAAAAGGTGGGTCTACAAAAAAGGTGGAAAAAGTGAGAGAATGGAAAGGTGTTGACATTGTGGGGTAAGGACGGAAGTAACAGGAGTTTGCCAAAATTAGAATAAAACAATAGTTTAAAGAACTTTGAGATCAAACTAAAGTGGCTTTTCTTTTTTAGTTTTTTTCTTTTTTTCAAGCTAACCCTAGTTAGTATTTTAAAACTAAATAATACTTCCTCCGTTCTATTAATATTGCAACAATGGACTTTTTGCACTATTCATCACTCTTGTTTGACCATATAATATAGATTTATACGTTAAGCAAAATATAGTCATGTGGGATCTTATTGGATTCGTCTCATAAAATACTTTCACAATATCAACTTTTTATAATTTTTACTCTTACACAATTATAGATATTTAGCATATAAAATGTGCTTTGGGATGCGTAATTTCCCCCTTGTTACAATATAATAGAACGGAGGAAGTACTCATTAATGTCATAAGTGAGATAAATTTCTCAATTAGGGTCATTTTGTGTAATGAAAAAAATAAAGGAGGTCACCATGTGTGCGTAGCAGAACTTGGGGGTCACCATTGAGAATTTCCCTTTCTTTAAACTGATGCTCACTTACAAGATTTTACCCATGAAAATGTAGAATTGTAGACAGGTTCAGCAATTACTGACAAACAATTCACTTTTTCAATAGTGGGCCAATCAGGTCCCTAACAGGCTTAGTAAAGCCTGCAGGGGCTCCAACTCTTTACCTTGGTGGACTGGGGTGGGTCCCATGCTTGATCTGCTACTGGTGCTACCTTTTATTACATTTCAGCTATAGAGCGATTGTCATTGGGCCCACAAGACTTTGATTTCACCTTGTTACAAGTTGAGAAGTTGTGTTAGGTTACATGAAGCGTCGAAGCTACCCTTGTTACTACAGTGGAGCTAGTTGAAAGCATCAATGTCTCCCAGCTGATTATGCCATAGACCCGTTAGTCATAATGGCAAATGTTATTCCAAGTGTTTATCTTCTTTAGTGTGTTCTTTCTGTACAAATATACTGTCTAGCATACTCTGCCCTTCAAGATATTGTTGATCTCTGGCTTTTTTTACTGTTGATTGAAACATAGATACTGTTAATTCTGCTGCGCAGGATGCTCAAAGAGCTTTGGAATCACGAAAAACCAAGTTTAAAAAGAATGCTTCTTATATGATGCGCCAATTGACATGGAAGTGAGAACTTTGCAATCTGTTTGCCAATTTTCTTGATGCTTAAATAATAATCCCCTGTTTATTTCTTTTTGTAAACTCTCTAATATGCTTCCGTTGTTTGTTGACCTTTTTTTTGGTGGGGAGGTACCAGTTTTAATAGCAATCTGGGAAAGAAAGGGATAAGTGGTCAGATAACTGTGGACTCTGAAAAGAAGACTCTTTCTCTTGAGGTGATTATATATGTTGATCTTTAAATTTATTTAAAATAATTTGATTTGATCCTGGGATAGGAATTTCATGTTCTGCATTTGACTGATTGATAGGTTAAGATGCCACAGGATGCATCTAGAACTACTGTTCAGGATACCCGAGGACTTTCAGGTTCATCATTATTACTGA
This sequence comes from Chenopodium album, assembly GCF_948465745.1. Lineage (NCBI taxonomy): Eukaryota > Viridiplantae > Streptophyta > Magnoliopsida > Caryophyllales > Amaranthaceae > Chenopodium > Chenopodium album. Next base: position 32,076,333 of record NC_137856.1, on the reverse strand, counting down.
TCAAATTTTGACCTGGATTGTTAATTCTGTTCTTTCTTCACGAGTTCTTTATCAAATTCCCCTGATATCCTGCTCCTTAATTTTTGTAAGCTTTTGAATATGGAATCTTTCACGGAATAATCAAATTTGGTCAATGTAGCCGACCCCACTTATGGGATTAAGGCTTTGATTTATTGATTGAATTTGGAATCTTTGTTACTCTGTGACCATGGAAGCTGGACCAACTCAAGTCCTGTAAATGCTAGAATAGTTATGGTATCATGGAGATAGATGTAGGTGAAAATTGTATCAAGGATCTAACGAACCTTATCAAGATTCTATGTAATTTTCCATGTTTGTTAATGCTTTTAACTAGTGTGTGCTCAAACAGGCGGGGAACGTTCTTTCTCGACGTTGTGTTTTGCATTGGCTCTCCATCAGATGACCGAATCCCCTTTTCGAGCTATGGATGAATTTGATGTGTTTATGGTACTAGAATCTTGTGGAGCTAATGCCTTTTCACTTTGGTCTTCTAATGGCTTAATTTTTCTTACATTTTTTAAATCTGCCTATGCAGGATGCAGTTAGCCGGAAAATCAGTCTGGACACCTTGGTTGATTTTGCGTTATCACATGGGTCACAGTGGGTGTTCATCACCCCTCATGATGTCAGGTACCTACAGTTGAGTTACGCTCATTGCTATTATTGTATAAATTTTATCTTGTTGTCTTCATGTATACAACATAATACATGACATATGGAAACCTTCAAATGAATACATTGCACATTTTGATATATGATGGATCTGGATCTGGATTTGGATCAAGACATGCACTCTATAGGGGTTATATTTAATGAACAAGAAATTTCAGCTATTTTAACAAAAAAATGTGCAAATGATACTTGTTCAATGTGTGTAAACCAACCGCTTGTAAGCTTTGTTAGGCTTTCTTCCTATTAAATTATAAGTAAAGAGTTCTTCGTAGTTTTTTAGTGTGGCAGTAACATATTTTTTTTGAGGGAATGGCATTAACATATACAAGTAATAATTTTAAGAAATTTTGCAAAAAAACCACCTTTTTAATTTTGATTTTTGCATTTAACCACCTTTTAAAAAAAATGTTGCAAAAAACCACCAATTTTATAAATTTTGTTGCAACTTACCACCAATTCAATGTAAAACAATTGATAAATTTGGCTAAAAAAGTGGTAATTTGCAACAAAATTTTTAAAATTGGTGGTCTTGTGCAACATTTTTTTTTTAAAAGGTGGTTATTTGCAAAAAACAAGATTTAAAAGGTGGTTTTTTGCAAAATTTCCTAATTTTAAATTTCACCAAAAATATAGGTATTTGATTAATTGGACTGGGAAGGGTGTTTTTATTACGTTTTGTTGGACTTTTTAGATATAGATTCTCAAGGTTTTTTGCTCGATTTTGCATTTGAATAACATACATTTTGATGCAAAGTTTGTGTGTAGTTTCTTAAACTGTTCGTTGCCAACTTGCCCCTCCATAGTCCTTACTGACTTAAAGGATATTTTATGCCTTCTTAAAAACTTTTAAGTAATTGCCTAGAATTTTCAGCAGGCCAAAACATTCAGTGGGATTCTCACTGATTGTGAGTTTGGTCAGCTGTGCGGGAACTAAATCTCTGACATTCACAGTTTAGTTATGTCACATTAGGGGATGACATCTCCAAGGCCAGACTTGACATTGTTGGGCTATTTAAATTAGGATAGATAACTAGAGGAGCATCCAAACTTTATTTGGTTGTAAGTAGGCGCTGTTTGTTTGGTTTGGAACTCAACATTGTAGACAATCAACTTAGCGCCAACAGCTGTCACCTTTGGTGGCAGCAGGAAAGAATTGTCAGAAACCAGCACTCCCCTAAGTCCTTCCTTAGTTTCCCACCCTGATCGTTCGCACTCTTCTAGTTGAATTATTGAAGAAGGGTGTAGGCTATATGTTTTGCAATGAGGAAAATTGACCTGTTTATAACCTATAAAGAATTGTAATTGCATGACTTTGTATTATTTTATTTGCAGTATGGTGAAGCAAGATGAGAGAGTTAAGAAGCAGCAGATGGCAGCTCCCCGTTCTTAATCTCAGCAAGCCTGAACGCTGCAGTTTTGTACATAGTTTTAATTTTACTGATCCAAATGTTTATTCCTGATCATTTTGTGTGGTGCTTCCATCTTCACGAAGTTAACCTTCAATCTCATTGTAAGTAGGATTCTTTTGGGATTCAACTAGTCTCCGTTTTGCCTTGCTATCCTAGCTCTTCACTCGTGCTGCTGTGGATGCGAGTCTCAACTTTTTGTATCTGTATCTTATTTATCCGACATATTTGAAATTTTAATGAATTCTTGAAACAATTAACTTCATTGTTCATCTATGAATTTTATTCTGACATTCCTACATATATCATATATGATCACATAATGGCTGTAATCACCTCTAAATTCACATGGAAACCTTTGATAACTCGTGCAAACTTTAAACGATGATTATGAGACAAATTTTTTCTTTTTCCATATGTACATATGTACTTTGTATTTTAGATTGAATATCCAAAACTTCTTTCTTACATATGTACTTTGTACTAGTATTTTAGATTGAATATCCAATGCTAAGAAGACTAAACTCCCTTTTATTTTTGACAAATTTATTTTACTGCATGGTACTACGTACTAAGGTTATTTTTTTCTTTTTGCTCATGTGTCGGATCTTTGAAACATATAGGTAAAAAAAAAAATTGTATTTGTAAGGTACAATCGATTATACTTGAAGATATTTAGAAATCTCAAGTAATAAATATACAAAATATATGCTCAATAAACCATACTATTATAAGATTACTTTACAATCTATACTTCTAGATTAAAAAGCGTTCCTAAAACGGAGTATGTGCCACGTGGCACCGACCAATAAGAATTAAACTAATGTTCTAACCATCTTTGCTATCGTTTAATCATGTTTCATATTCAATTAAAATATACTAAATACTTTGTATCAAACATCAATTTGAGAGCACTTATTTAGATTCATAGTTATTATTGTTCACTCTTATTTTAATTACTAGTATATACTTTATATTTTATAGGTCAAAGAATATTTGTTAATATTTAAAGTAAAACTCGGGGCATCGCCCGGGGTACACACTAGTTTGTAAATCATTTAGTTGTCTTGTTCTAATTTTTTTTATTTAAAAATGTACTCCCTCTGTTTTTTTAATACTTGCTCCACTTTTCTTTTCCGGCCGTTTTTAAATACTTGCTTCATTTCCTTATTTTAAAATTATTTACAATTTTTAATTAATTTTTCTCAGCAAGTGGACCCAACAATATTAATTCTATATTCTCTCTCCTCCATATCTCTCCACTACTTTTGATTTTTTACAATTTTTTATTCTTCCACTAACCCCACTACCTCCATACTTCATTACTTTCTCCAATTTCTCCTAAAACTATGCGCAAGGAGAAATGGAGCAAGTATTTAAAAACGTAGTATTATAAGATTACTTTACAATATGTAAATCATTTAGTTGTCTTGCTCTAACTTTTTTATTTAAAAATGTAGTGGGTGGTGGATTTATCTCTTGGCTACTAATACTATCTTCAAACCAAAGCAACTTTTAATGATAGAACATCTTAAGCAATGATTATATATGGACCACATCATTTACCATACTTTTGTTTTGTTGTGATCTCAAATTCTCTTAGCCCACAAAGATCCTCTTGTTAATAATGACTTTAATTGTGTGATTAATTTAGTACTAGATAGATTAACATGGAATACCACTACTTATTTACTTACTTAAAGTTTTAGGTGGTGTTAATTTAGTTTAATTACTCGTAAACCTTTTTTTTACTGCCTAAAGAAGCTGTAACTATCAATTAAACTTTTGCTTTTAGTGGAATGACATACATGTTTTATCCATTAATATCAATTTAACTTTGGTAAATGAACAGCTATTTGTAGGTTGGAACATGGAAGTGCATTCCATGAGAGAACGAACGTAGACAAACTTTATCTTTTTGATCTTTATTTATCTCTGGTGCATACCGAACCACAAAAGGTACAGTAGTGAGGTATACGAATACGATACTTGTGAGTAACTTTTGTATACATCCGGTGTATAGTAATTTACTGTGTATCGGGGGACACTTTTACAATTGTTTAGGTGACTTTAATCAATAAAATATAAATACTTTGTAACTTTTATTTATATCAAGGTAACCTTAGTTCATGCTAGGGTAACTTTTGCTCATATTAGGATAACTTTATGACGGATTTTATTGTACATCTGATTTTTGTAAATGTTTGTCTTAGTACAAAGTAACATACCAACAATATGTATTTTAACCTTTTTTTTCGCCAAAAGAGAAATGTAATTAGGAAAGTTATAAAATGATTTTTCAAAAAAAAAAAAAAAAAAAAAAAAGGAAAATTATAAAATGAAGAGTAATACTACCTCCGTTAACTTTTATTTGCAACTTTGGGGTATTATTTGTGAGATATAAAATATTCCAAAGTTGCAAATAAAAGTTAACGGAGGTAGTATGATTGTTTAATTATCCTGTTGCGTGCATGACAATAATCGATTTGGTCCGGTCCGATTAAAAGAATACTACTACGGAGGATTTCCATGAATGCATGCAATGAAAAGAACTGTGATACTATTGTATCAAGAATGGTTACACTTAAAATTATCTTCATTTTATTGGGGTCAAGTCACGACTTCTTTTTAGGGTCAAATGTTTAACTTTATAGCAAAATAATTAGATGTCTTTGAAGAGACTATAACAAAATAATTTTAAAAGGTGAAATCTATAGGAAAATTAGAAAGAAAGAAAGAAAAACAAAGGTTAAGTGGATCAATTAATCTCATATAATGTAAGTGTATATATATGTGTGTTAAAAGTAAATATTTTGTTAGTGGCATGTGTGTAAGTCTTTGAAGGCATTAGTAGTTTTTAAAAAGAGGATTTTTAACTAATCCACACATAAACGTATAGGTAAGAAGTGAAAATTAATAACTATAGATAGGTAAACGTTCAATTTCAATACCGTTGGCTAATATAATAGATTGATGCATTTTGTAAGGAAAAAAATTCAAATCCAATAATTAATTTGTTAAATCAAAAAAAAGTGATTTCCTTCAAAAAAAAAATCAACAAGGTTAACCACTTGATGTTACATAGAGAAATTGAAAATCTTGACTTATTGAGAAAACCTCACATGCTGCCATCACTCCCCTTCAAAAATGTCATAATTTTGTTCTCCACTTTCGAGTTTACAATTTCAGGAGAGAGAAAAAAGGATATCGTCGTAGACTCAATCAAATTGTGTTTAAGTCAAAGTGACTAGCTATCTACCCATCTTATAACACCCTAAGGCATGCTTTGGTATTATACAGCAGCCTTCACAAAAACAAACATTGTTGACGTGGGTCCAAATTTTGGCTTTATGCTAATATTCCCAACACATTTCACACAAATTGTAATCTACGTATAGCCGTAGAGGTGTCAATTTGAATCATCAGTCGAGTTCAAGTCCAGCTCAATTAATATGAGTACTTAGCTATTGTATAGTATTAATTTTTTTTTTTTAGTTTCTTTAAAAATTTCCTCATGCTTACTTTTGATTGGCCCATGCATTTACTTTATACTGTATTTTTAATGTTACAAAGTATCTTCTTAACTTATTTGATAATCACTATTTAATTACTTTTTAACCTTTTTTGCATTAGTTGTCGGTACCAATAAAAAAAATAAACCTGCATCTTAGTTAGGTTCTGATCTGATCTTTTGGTAACTTTACAATTTTGTGATTTGCTTCTTCCTTTACTAATAAACATATTGACAAATTAGAGAGAAATAGAATAGAATGGCTTGATTATTATTCATCAATAGGTTGAGTATTTATACAAAACCTAAGCTCATAAAATAGGAAACAATCTTCCTAAAAGATATACGTCTAACCATAAACCTATTCTCAAAATAATATCTTAACATAAATATCCTAATTAAATATATTATTCTCTTAAATGATATATACGAAAAATATATCACACATATATTTTCCGATATCTCTAACACCCTCCCGCAATCGTAACGGCAGTAACACGAACGTTGCGATTGGAAATTCTTCACTTTGTTGAAGCCGAGATGCACACTCTTGTGATGTCGCCTTTAATTTTTTTTTTTCAATGATGAGAACGTTCATCTTTTCGAACTCATCAGTCATCAATCAATCAAGCAGGAACGTCATTCTTTTCGAACCAGCAAATATAATAATTTTGGTTTTTCCAGAGCAAAACCGAGCTCCAATCAAATATTGGTTTTTCAGAGTAAACCACACTCAAATCTTTTATTGGTCTTTCAGAGTAAACCACACTCAAATCTTTTATTGGTCTCTCAGAGTAAACCACACTCAAATCTTTTGGTCTTTCAGAGTAAACCACACTTAAATTTTTTATTAGTTTTTCAGAGTAAAACCAAACTCAAATTCAAAAGAGCAAAATCATGCTCAAATCAACTCACAAACCTTGTCTCACGGCACAAGGAGAACCAAATATATCTTGTCTCACGACACAAAAGAGCCGTTTTTTAATTTCTTCATCTCCAAAGATGTGTTATAGTGGAGGAAGTCCACTCACATACTCCCAAAAAAAAAAAAATTCTCCCAAAAAAAAATTCACATACACATATATGATACGTGTACCAACCCAAAAAAATAAAAATTTTAAAAATATTAATATTGCATAGCGGAAGCAAAATTTTGAATCCCACCGGTGGGTTTAACTTTCTAACCCATCGGCAAGGGGGAAATTTTTGTAAGCGGTCCCAAGATTTAACCTGCTCTTGATACCATGACAAATTAGAGAGAAATAGAATAGAATGGCTTGATTATTATTCATCAATAGGTTGAGTATTTATACAAAACCTAAGCTCATAAAATAGGAAACAATCTTCCTAAAAGATATACGTCTAACCATAAACCTATTCTCAAAATAATATCTTAACATAAATATCCTAATTAAATATATTATTCTCTTAAATGATATATACGAAAAATATATCACACATATATTTTCCGATATCTCTAACACATATGAATTAGAATTCTCATGAAAACATTATGCTACCTCTATTAAATGTTATATGCTACTTTGGAATAATTTATATCTCATAAATAATACCCCAAAATTGCACATAACATTTAACGAAGGTAGTATTAGACTTGGTTGACAAAAACATAAAAAATGATATATTACACGAATTTCATTATAAACAACCAATGATTTAGGTGTAATAACTTTATATATAAAGTAAATAATCAACATCAAGAAAGATGTGGTTGATCAATTAAGAACTCCCATTACCTAAATGAGACCCTTGAATACCTAATTGGTGATTAGAATCATCTCTTACAACAACTGTAGACTACCATTAAGCACGTTTCCAAAATAACCATGTTATTGAACCAAACCCATTCTCAAGACTTCAGCTTTGTATTCAGAAATTGATTCGAAATCAAGGGTTTAACCTTTTATTTTTTTTGATACAAAGATTATTACATCCTTCAATCTTAGAGAATTTAGACTTTGTCGGGCTCCAGAAGGATAGAGTGGTCTAGTTGCTTCTCATAGATCCCATGAGATCATTTTGAGTGGTTTGTTAGAATCATTTAATTTACCTCTTAACTATAAATAATTTAGCCAATTACTGACACAACACCCGTGATTGACCGTAAGGTCATTTCAAAACATTATATGACCGATTAGCTAGTGGACGTATATGGTTGCAAATAATTAAATAAGGTCCAATAATTAATCGTTACTTTTATTTATCGACATTGAATTGGCAACCAAAATCTTCAAATAAGGTCCAATTTCATGATTTATATCCTTCAATTTGGCCTCCGCGGAACAATTTCAGATCGAACAAAGTTAGGTATCAAGGTGTTTACCATGCTCTCCAAACGGATTTTCTAAGGTTTAATTTATTAGTGGATGGAACCATCTAATTCATGTCTTGACCTACCTTTATTTATCCTGTAACTAATAATTTTTATGCATTGATGCCACTACATTTGTCTATATCACGCTTGCTATGCCCTGTCTTATGTGAAAATGCTCATAAGACGAGTCATGATGCTACCCCCATAATGGCTATATATAGAGCTTTTTTTTTTTTTTTAAGGATGAGGTTTCACACCTTATTCCGTCCTTTGGCTAGTTGTCCATACCTTGTACCTTAGCTACAACAGTGCAATTCCTGTGCCTAAATTTTTGGCCCCTGGCCTTTGATATACTTGATAATTTTTGCATACATACCTTCCATGACTTTCGTACTTAGTAACTTTATTACCGTTCCTTAGCTTGATTATGCAAAATGTATTTTACACTTGTTTGTATTTAAAGAAAATACTCCCTATTTTATATGAATTCGTACGTACGTAGTTTGTTGTGTTGGACTACATGTACACCTAGTCACTTATATAGATACATTACATGTTACACTAAAGACTACATGAGTTCAATTTCAGACGCGTGCAAGCCGTGCATCATATATGTGAAGTGTTGCGTGCACAACATGAATGTAAACACACTCGCACAACACCTAGATGGTTACATGCAGCACCTGGATCATAAAAACTAGAGTTTCCGCAATTACATCTTCAATTCAAACAAAAGGTATAACTTGAACAAAATTTACTCAAGGAAATTTTTCGCCAAAAAGAAGAAAATAATCCGAATTAGGCATTCGGAGCTTCGATCATGCGTAAGAGTGGGGACAAACATTAATGTGCAATTGCTTTGGGGCCCTTTAATTTACACGCGAGAAAATCAGAAAATAAACAGGCACGTGCGACACACACATGCTAGCCTTGTAGGAGGATAGGTAAGAAATTCATGATTTTATAAAAAAGAAAAAATAAATAAAAAAATAAAAAAAACATAATGTTAAGAGTGATGGGAATGAAGGAGACAAAGTGATGTTTTCTCTACAATAATATTATAATGTGGACCTCACATCATCTTCTTGGCTTTTTGGGGAGTTCCTCTACAAAATTCATCTTCTACCATGTTTTTCTTTATCAAGATGCCTACCTAAGCTAGCTTATCTATGTGTTGTATATAGTCTTCCTTTTTTGCCCTTGATACTAGTACTTTGATTGTTACTATAAGTTTAAGGACAATATGGTAATTTCCATTTTTAGGTTGTTGTTGACTCCATATTGAAGGATACCAAGTATGAACAATGCATAATGTTTTAGACTATTAGCATGTAAGAAGCATGACTAAGCTCGTGCCTAATTAAGTAATTAACCTAATTAGTTAGTTCTTTTAGAGAGAGCATTGCCAATTTTTGTATTGGATCGGATCGGACGTTAGGCATATTGAAATAAAAGGTAATTAACTTCCTTGATCGTGAATGAGAAGAGGTAATATGTACATGCAACCACGTACTAAATTGATCCGTTTCTAGAAGCCAAGTATGTCTTATGAAATACCTACTAGAAAATACACTTAGCTATAAATACAATTGTAACTATATAAGATCATACAATGCAAATGTGATATTGAATATGTATTTTTGCCAAATAATGTATATATATATATATATATATATATATATATATATATATATATATATATACTTTATCTTTTCTAAGTTTGCCTCGTTGATTTTCTTTGCTTTGTTAATGCATGTCTCATTATTGCAATATTAATAATATATATCTGATCCTATTCTTTCAATATGGTTTATGTTACTTGCGTAGCACTTGGTGGATATAAAGAAAACAACCATGCATGCACAATTCCTTAATGATTCATGTTATTAGCCGCATGCTCGCATCCATCATTTTGAAGTATCATCTTGTAGACTTGCATGGCGGTACACTTTCATATTGTCATGTACGGAGTATGGCTACTTTCTGTTGGTCCATATTCATTTTCGTACAATTTTTTTCTTATATTCTTTATAATGTAAGGTACAACAACACTCTCTTATATTTCATTCCTCCGTTCTAATAACATTGTAACAAGGATGGAATTATACATACCAAATCACGTTTTATATGTTAAATATCTATGATTATATAAGAGTAAAAATTTATAAAATATTGATAATGTGAAACTATTTTGAGAGACAAATCTAACAAAATCATACATAACTATATTTGCATTAACATATAAATCATATTATATGGTCAAATAAGATTGATTAATAGTACTAAAATTTTATTATTACAATATTATTGGAGCGGAGGAAGTATGATCCAGTATCTAACATTTCAAGCTCTTGCATGCTCATATAATTGTGCAGATTAGCTGTAAGGCCCACGGAATTTTAGACTTGGCCACAACTCATGGCACCAAAAGTTCCACAAAGAATTGGCCATCATTATGCTTTATTTTATACATCACAAAGTAAATATATAATTGTCACATGTATGATTAATTAGAATTTATTTATTTGTTACACTGTCATTTTCTGCAACAAATTACGAGTATTAATTTAAGACAATACTCTGCTTGGAAATGAAGTATAAATCATGAAGTATATAACCTGAAGATGATGATTGTTTTGTCTTTAATTAAGAACAACAATAATGATTATAATTGGTAATTGCTCATCATGACAAATGTAAATTAACCTTTTACTCAAAGTCAAAGCATAGATAATAGCAAAAGTTACCATATTTAACGTATGAAAACATACAGTAATCTAATTTACCTAATTAGCTGAATAATTAGTACACCATCTAGGATCATAATCTCATATTTTTTTCACCTGAGGTGGGGATGGGAGACAAAAAGAGCATCTTGTTGATTTTGAATTTCTGGCGCCATCTAATCATGGCTTATTAAATTATTAACCATATAATATAAGTTTAAGATAATTAACGACCTTAAGTAAGGTAATCTAGAAAATGACATGTATAATCCTTGTCAAAGTATTTTCCCCTCATTTGGTATTGTACTATTGATTATAATAAAGTTTCATATGTGGCTGGACAGGCTATGTGGCTGTGGCCAGAGTAACTTGATCAGAGTTATTCAGCCGGTCAGGGATTACTTGGTTAAAGTCAAGGAGTACTCGATCGGTCAGTGGTTATACGATTGGTCAAAAATTACTCGGGCAGTTAGGGGTTATAGATTGGTCGCTCAGGGTTACTCGGTTAGGGGTTACGGTCAGTATTTTGGTGTAAATCAGCCAGTCACACAATGCGGTCAGCTACACAATAAACGCATAGATTAAAACATTAGAGAAATTGGTTTTTTACATCAAAAGACAAAAGAAATTTAAAAGAGTGTGTTCCTTAATACTTCGTAAAAGTAAATTTCAAGCTTCAATAGGTATAATCAAAGGATAATCAAAGGTTAATCATTAAGTCGGATTGAGTGTGAGCACAAGGTGAAATCAAGAATTATTAGCAATAAAAAAATAAAAAAAATAAAAAAAAAACTATATGTTTTAGCATTTTATATATATTCTTTGGGATTATGAACTTTTTAAAAAAAAATATTTATATACATATAGTTGGGATTAGAGACTAAGAGAGGAGGGGTTGATGATTTATTTTTGAGATACATTTAAAGAAGATATTCCAATTTCCTTAAATAGTAATAATCCCTAAATCCTTTGGAATCATTCCCTAATGTATTGTTCTGACAAATTCTAAAGTGATTACTATTTATATAATATGATCAATTTATTTAAAAAAAAAAAAAAAACATTAATCAATTTTCATCTCGTTTTTTTAGTGGTGTGCCAAAAGAAAAAAAAGAAAAGAAAAAGAGAAGATAAATACTTAAAAGAGAAGCAGAGGAATCATGGGTGGGAACTTGAAATTTGCTTTCTCGGATCCTGCGTGAAACAATTGTCACTATAACATTAACACATACCCATCAATATTGATGGCCAAAGATAAAGGAAACTAAGGAATGATGAAAAAGTAGAAAAAGATAAAGAAAATCTAATTTTTATTTTTTTTTAATTTTTTTTGGGAAAAATACATAAAAGAAAATCCAATGATAAATAAAACAGTATTGAAGCAAAGCAGACAAAACTACAATAACTTTCAAGATAGATACATGTGAGAAGCAAAACCACAGAACAAATAGGATGAAATTTTACTTAATACATCCCAAGATTTTAGTAGAGTATCACTATCTAAGAGCTTTCAATTCTAATGTTTGGCCAAGATTGTTTTGTTAGGGAGTTATGGGTGTGGTCATGTGGACAATTCTACTATGGAGTACGTGATATTATTTTGACATGTTATGAATATGACAATGAAGTTTATACGTAGTTATTAAAAGTATGTTAATATATCATAGGACCATCGACCACATTAGTAATCCGACCTATGTACATAGACCATTATTAGTAGCTAATAGGTTAAGTTCTCATTAGTATTTGTTAGTCTCTTTGCCAATCATGATTTGATGTACGTGATCAGGTATGTATTATATTATACACAATTAGACAATAACACTTTACTTTACATGTTTATATCCGTTTGACATACATAAACGTACTATACATTATCTGTTTGACATACATAAACGTACTATACGTTATACGGAGTAGATAACAGTGTAACATAAGAATTATGCATTCTAATAGTAAATGTTATCTACACCTCCTCATGAACCACCAAAAAAAGAAAAAAGTCATATTGATTGATATGATATCACCCATGCCAATCAAAAAACAAGAATAGTTTTTGAAATAGTAGTGAAATTCAACCTCACTATTCAAAATAAGAGGTAAATAGGTAGGTAGTGATGGTTGTTAATAGAAAGAAAGAGAGAAGAAAATACAAAATCATCTAATTTCTTTTTTAGTTATCTTTTTGTCAATCTATATCACACTCTCTTCTCCAACTCTCAGTCCCACTCAAACCAAAAACTCATGATGAAACACCCTCTGCACCCTGCACTCCAAAAAAGCACCATTTCTTCTCTTACTAGATTTTCTACTATTACTCATTTTTCTTCTACTATTTCTCATCATCATAATTATCTTCATTTTCTTTCTTCCCTTAAATTTACCTTCTTTCACTTCTTTTCTTCCACACTTAGATTTTTCATCACTCAAAAACCATGAAATTCTCTTCTTCTCTGTTTTCCTCTGTTTTTCTCTGTTTATTCCTCACCATTTTTCCCTTACTAATTCAATCACAAACACCCACATTTCAAAAATCCCAAATCCCAATTCAAGTTCTTTCTCTTCTTTCCCTTAAATCTTCACTCAATGACCCTCAAGATTCCCTAAAAAGTTGGGATTCTACCTCAATTCTGTCAAACCCCTCCCCTGTTTCTCCCCATCATTCCCCTGTTTGGTGTTCTTGGTCAGGAATCAAATGTGCCCTTAATTCCTCCTTAATCATCTCATTAGACCTCTCTTCGCGTAATCTCTCCGGCAATATCCCACCAGATATCCGCCATTTATACTCCCTTAAAACCCTCAATTTGAGCAAGAATTCATTTGAGGGTAATTTTCCCACCTCAATTTTTGAATTATCAGAGCTTAGAATCCTTGACATAAACCATAACAACTATAACTCAACTTTTCCTCAAGGACTTTCTAAGCTCAAATTCCTTACACATTTCAATGGTTATAGCAACAGCTTCATTGGCCCTTTACCACTTGACCTCCAAGACATCCAGTTCCTCGAGTACCTTAACCTCGGAGGCAGCTACTTTTCGGGCGGTATTCCAGCAGAGTATGGCAGTTTGTCTAGGCTAAACTTCCTTCATTTAGCAGGAAACAGCCTAAATGGTACAATACCACCTGAACTTGGTTCTTTGAATCAGCTTGAGCATCTTGAAATGGGGTATAACAATTTTGAAGGGTCTTTACCAATTGAGTTGGGTATGTTGTCCAACTTACAATACTTAGACATCTCAAATTGTAGCTTATCTGGGAGTATACCCCAAGAAATTGGGAACTTAACAAACTTAACTGCATTGTTGTTGTTTTCCAACGACTTTTCTGGTGTAATCCCATCTAGCCTATCCAACTTGAAAAGACTACAATGGCTTGATTTATCAGGTAACCGCCTTTCGGGTTCGATTCCTGAGTATATTTCAGAGCTCAAGGAGCTGAATGTACTAAGTTTGTTAAGCAATGAGTTAAGTGGGGAGATTCCACAAGGTGTTGGTGAGCTTCCAATGCTTGAGTTCCTTCTTCTTTGGAATAATGACCTTAATGGGTCATTGCCTTCTAGTCTTGGTACCAATGGAAAGTTGGTTAAACTCGACGTTTCCTCGAACCGCCTTACCGGGGTTTTGCCGGAGCAATTGTGCTATAACAACACCTTGGAGAAGCTAATCTTGTTCAATAATCAGTTTACTGGTGAGTTGCCAATATCACTTGTGAATTGCACTTCATTAGTAAGGGTAAGAATTCAGAATAACTTGTTTAATGGGAGTATCCCAAATGGGTTTGGACACTTGCCTAATCTTGTTTTTATGGATGTTAGTAAAAATAATTTAAGTGGGAACATTCCCAATGATCTTGGGATTGCACCTAAATTGATGAATTTAAATGTTTCAGAGAATTTTTTTAGTGGGGAATTACCAAATGGGATTTGGGGTAGTCCTAGTTTGCAGATTTTCTCAGCTTCTTTTTGTGGGATTTCTGGGAATATCCCAGATTTTAAGGGGTGCAAAAGTTTGTACCAAATTGAGATGGAAGGGAACAATTTAAAGGGTACAATCCCTTGGAATATAGGGCACTGTGAGAAGTTGATTTCCTTAAATTTGAGGAAAAATATGTTGACAGGAATTATTCCTTGGGAAATTTCTACTCTTCCTTCTATTAATATTGTTGATCTTTCTTATAATAATCTTAGTGGGAGTATTCCTTCTAATTTTGATGATTGTAGAACTTTGGAGACTTTTAATGTGTCATTTAATCTTTTGACGGGGTCTATACCATCTTCGGGGTCGATTTTTCCTAATTTGAATGCATCATCATTTATGGGTAATGAGGGGTTGTGTGGTAATTTGATTGGGAAGCCGTGCTTGTCGGGTTCTCCGGTGGCCGGAGCATCGGATATGGAGGATAAGAAGCCTAAGAAGACGGCGGGGGCTATTGTGTGGATCATGGCCGCGGCATTTGGGGTTGGACTGTTTGTGTTGATTGCCGGTAGTAGGTGTTTTCATGCCAATTATAGCCGTAAAATATCCGAGGGTAAGGAGATTGGTCCGTGGAAGTTGACCGCCTTTCAACGATTGAACTTCACCGCGGATGATGTGTTGGAGTGCTTGGCAATGAGTGATAAGATCATCGGAATGGGGGCTACCGGGACAGTGTATAGGGCGGAGATGCCTAGTGGCGAAATCATAGCAATCAAGAAGTTATGGGGCAAGCAAAAGGAGACGTTGAGGAGGCGAAGAGGGGTGCTCGCCGAGGTGGAGGTGCTAGGCAATGTAAGGCATAGGAACATTGTAAGGTTGTTAGGGTGTTGTTGTAATAGGGAAAGCACATTGTTGCTCTATGAGTACATGCCTAATGGGAGTTTAGATGATTTGTTGCATGGCAAGGTCAAAGGAGAAAATCTAATAGCAGATTGGCTTACTAGGTACAAGATTGCCCTCGGCGTGGCTCAAGGCATATGTTATCTACACCACGATTGCGATCCAGTCATTGTTCATCGCGATCTTAAACCTAGTAACATCCTTCTAGACGCCGAAATGGAGGCAAGGGTGGCTGATTTTGGGGTGGCCAAGCTCATACAAAGCGACGAGTCTATGTCCGTCATTGCTGGATCATACGGCTACATTGCACCCGGTATAGCCCTTCTCCTTCACTCTTAACACTTAAATTTGTTTTAAAGACACCATTAGTTTAATTAACTAACTTATCTAAAATTTGAAAATACTCAATCATGCATGTGGTCCAAAAGTGTTATGGTATGTCAGTGTGTATATAGCATACAACAAGTATGCAATTTATTCAAACATTTGGAAGCATGCTTTTTTTTTTTGTACAATTTGGTGACAGACGAAAATTAAATCTACCCATAAAATTGGAAATTTGGAATACTATATAAACTATATGTGATGTTGATTCATCAAACAAATAAAGTTATAGTGCAAACACCAAAAATTCCTTATTGTCATTTGTCAGTGAACTGACTCAGCAACTCGTTAACTCAGTGTTATTTAGTGGCATACTACAATTTTACACAGTAGTGGCTCTTTCAACTGTTACGCGTGATGTTGCTTTTTCTTGCTTTTTTTTCTTTCAAAATCATTTAAATTTGGACCTACTCACCAATTTGTCAAACACTTAGTTTGTAATAATCTTTGGTGCAATACATTGCATTGACTCATTTAGTCATTTTTAGCACCTTTTTTATTAGTTAATTTCATGGTTAAGATTAAAAACAAAACAAAACAAAAAAAAAAAAGTTGTCTTCTTGTTTGTATTCACTAAGCTAGTAAGCCCCACTAATTACTTAGGTGAATTTAATTAACCTTAAGTAAAAGCTAAGTTTAGTAATCTTTATGTTTGCAACTTTTTTTTGTACTAAATTGTTGTGTGTTTTGGATGATGCAGAGTATGCTTATACGTTACAAGTCGATGAAAAGAGTGACATTTATAGTTACGGGGTGGTACTATTGGAGATATTGAGCGGAAAAAGATCAGTACACCCGGAGTTTGGTGAAGGAAATAGTGTTGTAGATTGGGTGCGTACCAAAATTAAGGCGAAAAATGGGATCAATGATATCCTAGACAAAAATGCAGGGGCGTCTTGTGCATCAGTAAGAGAGGAGATGATGCTTGTACTTAGAGTCGCGTTACTTTGTACAAGTCGAAACCCTGCTGATAGGCCGTCCATGAGGGATGTTATATCAATGTTGCAAGAAGCCAAGCCTAAGAGAAAATCTCCTAGTCTAGGAAGAGGTGATAGTGGTGATCATGTAATAGAAATTGGTGGTTGTGTTGATGTTCATGACAATGTTGGTGCACCTCCTTTAGGTGAAAAGAAGTAAAGAAATTAAATTTATGTTAATATTAGTACTAATCTTTTTTCTAATTATTATTTTCTATTTTTTGGGGTTTTTTTTTTTCAATTTATGATTCAAATTGTGGGGGGAGGTATAGAAATAGTTTTTATGAAGTGATTTTTGATGGAAATTTGAGGCAATGATTTTGTTCTAGTACTAATTGTAACAAAGTATTGTTTGATGTGGCCAGCTTGTGCTTTTTTAGAGGTGATAATTATATTGCAGATTTATTCAAAAAGCAAAAATAAATCCATTCATTACTATTGTAGCTAGAATTAGTCAAAAGAAATTATGAAGTTAGCTTAAAAAGGGCATTTCCTTTCGGTTTGAGAATTATCAAGTGCATACAGTAATCTCTAGAAGATGATATGATAAGTACACTCTAGATTTCTAGTTGTGGATGTCTATCTATCATCCCCCACCAGGCCGAGCACTGCAGCTGAACGTCGATGGTGCAGTGCTCGGATGCTGGCTCTTGGATAGGCTTTGGTGATCGCCATGCTTTTAAATGTAGCAAGACTTGAGTATTATAATGAGGCGACTCATGTAATGCACTAGCTCAATCTGTATATATATTTATAGAACTTTGATATAATTCTTTCAAAATTTGGTCTTTGAAAGACCCATCATCATACAAAAATTTCAGCCTCACCACTTTTGGGGGCTAATGTAGATATAGACATAGCATGCAAGAACAATATGATCAATTGATATAACAATTAATTAAGAGACATTTAACATAGAAAACATTAAAGCTGTCTCCTTGTTTTTAAAGGATCTCATAAGGTGCTGTTTACAATTCCTTTGGCTTTCCTCTGGCTCCTTATTCCCCTGTATGAGATGTACTACCAAGCTTTTCTCATGTGCCTGTTCACACAATAAATTACATTAGACTATTACGGAGTAAGTACGTGCTTGTTAACATAGTACGGACTACAAAGTACCTATATATAGCCGTAATTAAGTTAATAACCACATTGATGTTGTACCGATTTACTATTAGTTGTACGGTTTGATTACAAGATTGCTTATATCTGAACCTTTTTCCGAGCTAAGACCATACCTCTAGTGACATAACTGATGCAATTTCCTTCTGTAAATCTTGAAAGCATTCCACATTTTGATTGACAGTATACACAAGCTCCCTTAATGTATTGCTTGCCTTTTCAGCCTGCATTCATGCAAGCACAACAAACTAAATTTAAAATTTTTTGAACCAAAATAATGATATACAAATTACATTATTACAAAATTTTGAGGTAGTGATTAAAAATTTCTAGATAAACATTAACCTGATTTTGAAGGTCTATGATGGTGTCTTCAATATTTTCTATAACTTCCAAAGCTAATTTCATGGCATCATATACAGAAACTATATCAGCCTGCATACAAATTGCCAACTTATTTTAAATTAGCAATCAAATTAAAATAGTAATTTTCATATCATTATTTAGTTGTTATATAAAAATGCATCTTTGATCGATCCTCTCAAATTCAATTACGTGATAAAGAATATACGCAGAATATTTTCTTAGCATTTTAGGTTAGGAAATATGAAACGCACCGTTGCACCATCAACTAATGGAAGTTTAGTAGAGTAAGCAGAGAGCTTCCTGGTAACTCTACCAACAGCTTCACAATTTTTTTTCTCCAATTTTTCCCACTCATTGAGAAGCTCAATTTGTGGGCATAAAATTTCAAGAAACTTTACTTTTTGCTTTAGTCTTTCCACTTTCATCCTCTTTTCAGCAATTGCATATCTCATTTTGTATAGTTTCAACCATACACCAAACACTCTCTCCTGTCAAATATCATGTAGACACAACATAAGCATATCATTTAAAATTTCAAACTATTACCCCGTATTATATAGGTATTAAACGTTCTGTTTCATTTTATGTCTCATCTTGTGTCTAAACACGTCTCGTTTTTACTCATAACATACATGGCAATTCAAGATCACCACCTCCCTTTCACTTTTCCTTTTAATTTTTTTCCTAATTGATCACTCATTTCTTTTTATTGTTTTCCCTTACTTTTTCTATTTGTTTTGTTACAAGCTGTCTTTCTTTTGTAAATGCAAGATACTTCGTATTTGAGTTTGATAAAAACTACAAATAAGGGCTAAATTTTAAAAAGGGTTGTAAAACTTTAACCATCACAAAGAACTTTCTATACCTCTTTTTAAAGATGGTGTGATGAAATTAGTTGGATATCCCTGTAATGCAATCACATAGCATTAATTAGTTTGTTAACTTGTATTTTTCTTGTATCAAATTCTTAACTAAGCATATATTATTGATTAAGAGGGCAATCCCAAAAAGGGACTAATTTTGGCTACAATTTACTTATGCTAGTTGGTCAAGTTATATAATGGGTGGGTCATTAGTAGCCAATTTTAAAGATAGCCCGAACCTACCACCTGCCCATGAAACAACCCATCTCGTTGTTTCATGGGCCGGTCCTCAACCCGACCTGCCTTGTGAATGGCACTGGCCATCATTACGGAGAGTTGTAATTGGAGTTAAATTATGTCTTTTATCTACTGATCTACATTACTAGCCTTTGTACAAGAAAAAATAAATAAATAAAAAAACGAAACGAGACAAGATTTCAAGGGTGGCCAAGGTTAGAAGTTTTCGGTTATGTGATGTGGTGAGCCCTCTACTAAATTTCCTTTACGTTCAATCGTTCTCATATAACAGATAGATTTTGACATATGAGCAATGTCATTCATACATAAATGAAGATGTAAGGAAGGGAAAACCAACTGACCTCTGCTTTTCGCCTAACAATTGCCATAGCAGCCTCAGCCTTAGCATTGGCAAATCTCCATTGAAGCAGTCTACTATGCATAATCTTGTATTGGTGAAATTCTTCCTCTTGAGCTGATGATACCTTCTTCTGCTTATTGAAGTACTTCAGAACCCCACTTACAGTTTTCACCTTAGGTGAATCTGGTGCCAAGGGCGGGGCGGACAATGGACGGCCTGGAGACAGTGCCCATGCAGAGGGGGATTTGATCAAGGACCTCCCTACTGCCTTCGATATTGTGTTATGAGAATTCGACCTGAAAAGCCTAGCCAAATTACTCTGGTTGGCGTTGTTGTGATCTTCCTTTGAGTCCTTGCTATCTAAGCTTAGTCTCCTTCGTGGACTGCCTATGACTTTGGATATAGGAATATTGTTGTAGCTTTCATCTTCTTTCTCTTCCTTAGTGGCGCTTCTAGTCTTGATTATTGACCTTGTCCGATGAACTGATTGTCGAGGGGAAGTGGTGGCAGACCTTGAAGCACGGACCTCAGGAAGAGAAGCAGATGAAATCCGGTTTGTGGAACGATATGGGGATGTCCCACGAGATTCTGAGGTAGAAGCAGTTGATGCACCACTACTACTACGGCTCAAGCGTGGTGAGCGAGGAATGCCAGCAGATTGGGGACGACGTACTTTGGAGTTGGGGGTCATGGGTGTACTAGTTTCCATTTCGGGATTACTTTGTTTACATATAATTGCCATATTGTTAAGAATAGGAAGACATTTTATGAGATTCAATGATACCAAGAAACCATAGTGGTGGGAGTGTCACACAGTTACATCACTTACATGCAAATAGGAGTTGCGGGCACGTTGAGGCATATAATAAATGAGACGGCCTAGTCCATAAGCTTAATATGTCACTTTCATCACTAGTGTCAAGAAAACCACCAAGACCAAAATGTCTATTTATAAGTTTTAAATACAGCTAGAGGTTAAGCTGTCACGCTTAGCCGGCAAGATGACTAATTCCTTCTTATGATGGGGAGATTTTTCAAAAAGAAGAGAAAACTATCAAGAAACTGCCTAGAAATTCAGTTGAAAAGGGCCGAAGATCAAACAAACATGTTCAGCAAACAAGACCAGTATGCAGATAGCCATGTAACATAACCTTAAAAACAGTGACTCATGCAAGCAAATAATCAACTGATGGCACAGATGAGCATATACGAGTCGTGTAGCTGGCCTGTAGGAAAAAGATGAAAGTTGAGATGAAGATAAGAGTGGTGAAAATCCAAAGTCACATGAGCAAATCATAACGTTACTGCAATAACTAACAACAAATATTTCTTGTTAAGGTTTGCATAGCGGGCTAACCATAAAAACATTCTAGTTCTCAAGTAAAGTTTGAAAGTAAATGAAGCTGAAATTACAAACAAAAGCCTCAAAGTCATATATCATTGCACTCCAACTTTTAACCACTACAAGGCAAATCATCTACCATGAGCCCTCAGCACCAGCAGTGGGATTCTTGAATGCAGAGTATTCCCAATATGTCTTCAATGAGTAGGGTGGGGAGATTGTCACACCGCCTTCTTCTGTGATCTTTGCAATCTGATAATTTTTGAAGTAAAATTTAGTAAAGGATATTTGGTAAATTAGTGAATCACAAACATTTTGGAGTATGCAGAAACTACACAATCATAATGCAGGCATCCATCTGAGTATGCAGAAACTAGATGACTGCATTGACCAGATTTTTAGATACATCTCCAGCATCATGTTTCCCTTAGAGCTGTGTCATTTTTGAAAATGCATTGTCATGATTCTTTATGTAAAAACAATTGACAAAAATGCTTAAACAATCCAAAGGCACAGTTAAATCTTTTTTTATTTTTTCCCAATAAATTTGTATTATTTTATCTATGTGTGATTACCTACCCCAAAGGCCAAAACCATAGAGGCGAGGAGAAAAAGTCCAAGGCAATTCGGCAAACCACTTCACATTCTTCACACTCACATGCAAGCACTTCAAACATGTAAAATGGTTCCCAACCCTTTTGCCAAACCTCGACTAAATAGGCATCATAAAATAGTGCTAAGTTTCACATTTCAGGGTTCTTAATAATTCTCACTTATCTTTAGCACTGTTAATCTAATATTACAATACTATGTGCACACAGAGACCAATTAGCTCACACACAGCTCAGACATCTCCAAACATAATGCAACCTTAGGAAAGAAGCATTAAAAAAGGACATTAAACAAAGCATGCTGCATGTTCCTGTATCAAAACAGTAATCCATACTAAGACTCATATGGAGTATTCATAAGTGGAGATCAATGAGTGCATGAGTCAATAATGAGTCCTTAACAACTCAAAGGATTTGCCTAAGCCCTAAGATACCAAACTGGTGTATAATTACAGTTGCTCAGGAAATAGAAGAGAAAATTTTGTAGATGGCTACAGAAGCATGTCATGAAAACTAAATCATGACAAAGATGAACAGACCTGAAGCTTGTTGACTGCAGATCGATCACGGTATAGTAGGACACGCATGCACTTCTCCAGTAGCCTAACACCATCTTCAAAACTCAGGTCCTCTTTCCATTCATCTCGCAGAATTGGCACCGCAAGGTGATTACCAAATCCGGTGGCGACGTGATTGTCTTGATAGTGTACACCAATCATATTGACCTACACACATGCGTCAGAAACATCACACAGTTCAAAACCTTCATTCAAAAAACAAAAGTTATGTGGAGTTACAAAACATTCTAACAGCAATCATCCGAGCATGAAGCTGAAGATTGAAAACTCACCGTTCCAAGGTACTTCTGTCCATTTTTAACTCCACCAAGGACAAGAGAGTTCCAAAGTGGATTAAACTTGTTACGCCTATTATACATAACACGAGTCAGGTAGTTGTGCACCTCTTTAGGTCCAAGGGAGTTTCCGTCATCCCACATGTTGTCATACAGACTGCAAACATCAAGGTTAAAAACAAAGAAGTCACGAGTCAGGAAAGCAAAAACATGAAAGGCACATCAATGACTGAAGAAACATAAAGAGATTAATTATACTATTGACCTATTGTGCTTTTGATATAACTATTGTGGGCTTCAAGAGTCAATCATTTTGGCTCTTGCTATTGGCAGCATGTTTCAGCACAAAGTTAAATGCACTTATTGAACAAAAGAAATGCCAAAAGGATTATCACTTACATGAGATCATCTAGGTAACGCAGAAGCTCCTGAAAGTCACTTATTTCTCCACTGGCACCAAGAAGAGAGTGCTTCCCGATACCTTTCAATCTCTCCACACTTTTGTAACGCAATGTGGATCCATAGGAACCTGTCATACATGTCAATACTTTAGTTACTTAAATGCTAAAAGGATAAACCGCTTTACACATAACAAGACAACCCCCTGATATTGTGTTTTAAGGTTTAAAACTTTACAAAGATAATTATCCTGCAGAACAATCTCAACAGGACCAGCAAATAGTGCCACAATCCAAGACTTTAGTAACCTTAACAATTGCTTGTAAATATTTTCATCCTACATAATCATAATATATTATTCAAACGCATACGCGCACACAAACGCACACACACACACACACACCAAAAAAAAAAAAAAAAAAAAAAAAACAAAACTCGTAAAAAGTATTCTATTGGCATAGTTGAGAATGACAGAGATAAATATAGCTCACTCTAGAAAGAGCTTGTTAAACAGACACAGGAGAGATGCTACAGTGATGGAAATAAGCCATACCACACACCAAACATTATTGCCACACTAAAAAGGAGCATACTTAATACAACCAAGAAAGAGGCAGAAGCAGAAATCTAGAAAGTAATTACCAACAAGAACTATAACTTTTGAAAAGGTAATAATTCCTTTGAAATTTGAAATACTCAAAGACAAATGATGAAGACATGTTGAGACTCTATGGTTATAATAGGTGAAACAATTTAACCATTTCTTATTTCGGAAGCCCTACATGCTTACAGTCAAATAGATGACAAAGGCATTGCAAATTATACTCATGTATCAGCCAAAGATGACACAATACTAGAGCATGCATAGCCAGGTGAGTATTAAAAGCTAAACCCTGAACTTTAAGAATATGACTGATATCCAATCATTGGACTTTTTTTTCTTTTTTGGTGAAAGAATCATTGACCATAGTAAGATGAGTGGTTATCTGAGTCCTCACTACTTTTATGCTTTTGAGAAGTGGAGAGGCCTTCAAATGATTACCTCAAAAGCACATTTCTTGTATGTAATTATCCCAAAATAACTGGACAGTGCAGCTTCTAAACTTAAAATATTTAAGGTGACTCTATATAGTCTCTGAAAAAACCAAGGAATCCATAGGAAAGTTCTCCAATATTAACATATGAGACACCCAATCCACTTCAGTAGTTCAAACAGAGAGGTCAAACAAAAGGAAGTCATTAACGGATATAAGCTAAAAGCTAAAGTAGATACCAAAACCTCAAGGGGGTGCATCTCAATAGATACATTCTCCATAATAACCACCCTTTAATATGAATCTTACTAATTGTAAATTCAGAAGAGTTGCTCTGAATGTACTTAAATTTAACCCTAACTGCCTTATCATTCAATAAGATAACAATTCCCATAAAGAAAACACCTTTTCATCCCCTTCCAAGTTCCAACCAATTGAAGTCTATATCTAATTATTCATCAAAACCATCTAACCCTCATAGCGAAACACGAACAATAAAATTTTCACAACACTCTCATGCGCAAACCCCGAAAGCCCAAACAAAAGTATACATTACTCACTGAAGTATATATATAATGGGAAGCAATAAAGAACCGCAAAAACAAGATGAAAACAAATCAAAATCAGACCTCCCATATCAGCAGCAATGAGAATTCCATCCTTATACTTGATTCCAATAACAGATGTCCCAGTCACATAAGGGTACCTGTTTCATACAAATCACTCAATCAAATTCCATTCCCAATTAACAAATTAATCAACGCCTAATTTCAAACAACACTCTAAAAGCAAATGAACTATAATTTACAAACAATAAAATATTAATACCCACAACAAATTTTTAAAAAATCTAGCTTTTACAAAACCCTAATCGATGGAATCTGAGAAATGACCCCAAAAAATTGTAAAAATTGAATTAGAGTGAAATGAACCCTTGAAGCATTGAAATTGAAAGTAGGAGAGAGAAAAAAGGGCATACTGAGTTCGCTGAATATCGTCGACGAGTAGAGTGCTGGTGTTTTTGGGATCCATTGAAGTAAGATTGTTGAGTTTTCTCTCTCTTGATTTTGGTTTCTCTCTTAATCAGCTTTCTTGCGTATTCTTTTTTTTGCGTATTCTTTTTCCTCAAGAAATCGGAAATGAGCATACTCTTTGCTTTATGTCCGACATGTACTCTAAAAACTATTAAGGGGTAAAATGGGAATTTTAACCGAGTACAAATGGGGTATTTTTGGGATTTTGGAGTATTTTACATTGCTTGTGGGAGTACTAGCTCCGTAGCTCGGTTAATTTTTTTAGGATCTTAATAAGAAACGACTCTAAGGCAGATAAGCAGTTAAAGAGGAAATTCAAGTTTATCTAGGAGATAAACTTGATAAGAATATCCCAGGGTACTTTCGTAAAAATGCAGTAAAATTGGGGTTATTTATGTAATTTTGACACTAACTGAAAATTCAACTCCGTCAAATGCTGTTTGTCACTTTGGTAAACAATTGTTTCAGAAAAAATCATCAAAAATGTAATTTTCGTCAACAAATTTTGTCAACAATCGTCGGTGATGCACGGTGGTGATGGTAGAAATGGTGGTTATGGGGGTTGTTCTTCTTCTACATTTTTTATGTTTTCATGGCAGAATGGCTACCCGATTTAGCCCAAAGCGACAATTAGGTGATGCTTCCCCTAAAGGGTTTGTATGGCCCTACTTTACACACTTTGCTATTAGGGTTTCTATTTGTTCGGCCGGCCGGGCTACAGCCGCGAAGCGGCGTCATGGAGTTAGTATGTGACGGAATTGTTGGCGGTGGAACAGGAGGCTCTTTGAAGACGGTGGCTGTTATGGATTTTGGATAGGAAAGGTGAAGGTCGGGGGGAATGGCGTCATCTTCTTCCTCTTCGAGCTCTTCCATGGCTTCACACTAATAACGACATGACTTCAAAAAGTTCACACTGTTAAGTCAGTGGGTCTTTAATTTTTTTTACTTTTTTCTTTTTATTTTCAGATTTAATATTTTTTTTATACAATTTACACAATTCCATATGCATCTATTTACCAATATGCCATGGGATATACCAAGTTTGTTTATCTAGGAGATAAATGGGGGCCTCCTCAGCAGTTAAATCATTTTCTAAAGTCGTTAATTTTTTTAGGATCTTAATAAGGAACGACTCTAAGGAGTATTAATTTGGGAATGTATGTCAATATCATGCTTCGATCGGTGTAATTAATATTCATTTTAATTTAATATTTCTACGTTTAGTTAGCTTATCCAACGCTCCTTAGCTTTTGCCTTTTTTATTGACAAAAACTGTCAATATAATTTAATGGCATTTGTTGTAATATTAGAAAATAGTACTCGAATACCAGTTCATGAGTAATCCTACTCACTAATTGAGGCTAAGGCCCTGTTCTCTTACGTTGAAATTCAGTTCAGTTCAGTTCAGTTCAGCTCAGCTCAGTTCAGTTTAGTTCAGTTCAGCTCAGCTTCTAATTTCCTTCTCTTATAAAATATTCATTTCAGTTCAGTTCAGCTGAGTTCAGTCAATGAATAATAGGTCCTAAGTCTAATTGAAGTGAAGTTTAACAAGTGTTTTGGCATTACTCTACCAACACCATTGAAGCTTTCTTGTTCCTCCTTCCTCGATCTCCACCCAACTCCCACCGACAACACCAGTTCTACCATCTCCATTGTGTCAACCTTTCACCGACACTATCTTCCTCGTCTCCAACTTCCACTGATGACACCATCATATTCGATGGTTGAGCGTCAAATAAAATTAAACCCCTATATGTAAAGGGTGAAATTAAGTGTATGGTAAACGTTAAAAGGGTAAAGGTGACCATGTCTTCCATTAAAGCTTTCATTGAATTAAATTTTTGAAGATCTGAAAAATTATATATGAGAAGCTTCGATGGAGGAAGGAGTTTAATTATCTGCATATGTGGCCAATTTTCCCAATTCAACCTGTTGAATTTACAACAATACCCCAAATAGTTCATGACAATGTTGATTTTATTCTCTTGGTCAACGTATGTAGTCAATCAAATAGATCAACTGGTATTCTCTCCTTTTAATATTCAACAAATTGTAATGTTAATCCAAAAATAATTTAGTAGAAAGAATTTAAATTTTCAAAGAAAAAGTAGAATGATAATAATATCAGAATCTTTGTGTATCGTTCTAAATCCCTAATATAAGGAGAAAATACAAATTTATTACTTTATTTAAAATGGGCCCACAATTCTTGATATATTTATAAAAATGTCATGTCGACGGAGAAATTTTGGTGCTTATTTACAATTTTAATTTATCACTTGATAACTAAATTTTGTATATTAACGTGATAATTTGAGGTTCTCTATAATACAACATAGTTGATTAAATAAATAATTAAGAGTCTAAGACTACTATTGAATAGATGAAGAGAGGAAATGAATTACCACTAATAATAGGGTAGGTTGTCATAAATCTAAGTAGTTAGGATGAGATTAGTTTTCATATGGTGATTGAATTGGGATTAATTGTTGAAGGGTCATAAGGACACTTTTTTTGGTTACCCTTAGTGTTGAGTTAAAAGGTTGAATTTGCGATAAACAAATCTGATTCTTAATCATTTTTTATAAGAGGATACAAATTTCTCTCAATGACAAACAAAAACCGTCTATCACATGCTATTTTCGTAAATAAATATGAGAAAATACAAGTTTCTCTCAATGTTAAACAAAAACTATTCTATTTTCATAAATGTATTAATAACTTTTTTTTATTATTATTAATAGGGTAATGCTATATGTAGCTATATATAAGCATTAAATTCACTCTTGGAAATTGTATAAAATTAGGAATTCATGACAAAAACACGTGTAAATCAGTGTAATTAGTGTTAATATTTTTATGATTTCTGAACTTTTTACGATTTTCAAGCGTAAATTTAATGCTTATATGTAGCCTTAAGGGCTATGTATTAGGGCAACATATAGCATTTTCCTTATTAATATAGTTCACAGTTAACATTACTATAAGTCAATAAAATTGTTAAAAACGGAAACAGGACTCGGAAGGATTACCTACCTACCAAGTACTCCGTAGTCCGTCCCCGTAGTCCGTATATCTTAGTTTGACTTATACAGTCAAATCCACCCAATAGAAAATGTCAACTGACTTATTAACCAGATGATGATGAGGTTGATCTGGGTTCAAAAAATTTCCCAATTTTCTTGAATCCCTTGTTTGTAAAATGGAAGAGGAGATAGTACCCGCTAAAATGCCATTGGATTTCGTAACTTGGCAACAAATTGATCTTGCTGAAAGGTGTTTCATTCTACTTAATTTCCCAATTATCTTTTTTAGGTTTTCAATTGTAAAGTTGTTTCAATACCATGTTAAGACACACAAATTAGGGTTTTATTGATTTTGAAACGCCCAAAATTTAAGCTATTGTAATAAAGATTGCTACTTTCTCTGTTGGAAATTATCTTAAAGTTGTTATACTCCTGATTGATTTGTATGCTCTTGCTTTGGCCTTATCTTGATTTTTAATTTCTGTTTTCATTCTAGCAATTGAGTTGTTAGTGATACTGATTTGGGTGTTTTGGGTGAAAATTTGGGTGTATAGTGATACTAATTGAGCGTAATTCCTTGAGTTTGCGCTTTGTAGTTTGTAATTCTCAAGTACTGAAATAAAGGGCTGAGAAGATTGTTCACAGTGGCTATTTTTGGTTGATGAGTGATTAAAGTGGTAATATCTTCCGTTGCGCGAAAATTTAGTTGAAACTTAACGATTGGCTTTAGTTGTAGACTTGTAGTTGGCATTGCCTCACTAGGTTTTGCACTTTGTTTGCAGTAGGAATGACCGAATTATGTTAATCTATTTGCCCTTTCCTCCATGGGGTCTGTTGTTTGTTTGAAACCAAACCAAATGTGATATGTGAATTTGTTGCGCTGTGCAGCTATCTTGTTAGTGGAATGTTTGAGGAGGCGGCAGCATCAGCCTCTTCAATTTTGACACGCTTACATGATAATAGACACATATACACCGAGGATGATGTTGTATGGCATGAGATGATGGAATCATCTGCAATGGTCCTAGTCCAGTCTTGGAGAGAAACTGGAAGGTATGTGCATTATAAGGCTTTGCTTGAATTGTCTTGAGTATTGTGGAAGATACTCATGTATGTATATTGTTTAGGCGCTAATAATGGTTTTACTATTGTTCTCCTCATCAGGTCATCAGATTTGTTAAAGGAGCTTGAGGGTTATTTTGGATCAGTTACTGAAATTCCTGTTCAAGTTGTTCTTACCGGGTATTCTCTAATGTCCTGTTTGCTGTTTCTAGGATCTTTATGGAATGCCTTCATACTTTCATATATACCTAGTGAAATGACTACTATAATATGTGATATTTAAGGAAGCAGAGAAAGAGCACAAGGGCACAAATGAAGTATACTTCCATTGTTCTTGCTTCTTAGACTAAACACCTTTTTCCCGTTCTATAGTTCTTAAGAATTAGACTTCCTGCTGTTCATATTCTAGAATGTATCCACCTATTCCTGAAGGTTGCAAACCTCGCCAGCAGATGTGGCTCTGTAAACTTTCCCAAGATTTTCTTAGAAAACACCCTCGTTGATTTTTGGGAACTTTCACTCCTCCGGCTCGAGACGTGTTCGTTGACAAAACCGCCCCCCCTCCTTTCTTTCTTTCTTTCTAAACTGCAAAATCAGTGACTTTCCTCATATGCCAAAGCCTTTGCTTCTCTCCTGAATTTTCTATATTCTTGCTAGAGTAGTAACTATATCAACCAATGTGTCAAAAAAAAAAAAAACTATATCAACCAAAGGTTACAGGAGCTCAGAATTGTAATTGTACCCTACAGCGAGTGTCAGTTTAAAATGTGCTGTTGAGACTGACAATCTGACCTCTGTTTTCCTATGTGATTTCTTCAAGAGTTGTCTATTCTTTTCTTGCAAAAAACTTTTCCCAGTTCTAGTCCAATAAGTCCATAACCATCACTGTGAAACTTCATGATATTTGGAGTAGCTTGTGTTATTTGATTTATCATATGGTTCTTGCCAACTTGCAGCTCTTAATTAAATTGCTGATACCCTCTCTCTGCATCCCTAAAAGCAAATGTATGTTATGGTTTTGGAATCTTAAAATTTTGATATGTGTACTAGTGTTTATGCTAGAGTTCTTGACATATGGTGTGCAGAATATATACCCTTTCTGCCAAAAGCCTGCTGGCTGAAGAATGGCAATTGGAGAATTAGTGTCTACAGTTTTTTATTACAAATATCATGATCTAAAATGCTAATATTTTCCATTGAGACAAAAGGGGGAAATGGCCATGATTCTAATGTCTGCCTTTCATTTTTTTTCCAGTGCATGTGTGCAGGTCTCAGGTGGACATCCCTCTAGAGTCCGTGACTTCCTGGAGGATTTTCTTTCGAAGTGGCAGATGAACAATGACAAGTATTATGCTTTTGCTAGTCCGGATGTGCAGAAAATTGATGTGGATGTATCTGCTGGGCATTTCACTTTAGAAGGGGACCAATTTATCAAAATTGTTGAATTTTATGCATTGACACTTTTAGGAGTAGCTTTAAATGATGTCGACCATGCTATCTCATGGATTGAGAAAGCTCAGCTACCAGAGAACGCGCGGCAGGTATTTACATTATTACCATTTTGTGTGTACTAATTAGCTATTTGACTCATTGAGCAATTATTTCAAGAACATAATGTTAGTAAAAGCTTATTTCCTGAGGAATGATTAGGTACCAATGTCAGATCTCAAACTATTGCTATTAGATAAAAAAGGTAGGTTGCATTAGTATTACAAAGGGTAGATATAGCCAGTCAATGTTAATGGAGTCTCCTTTAACAAATTATCATTTCCTGTACATTTTGCAAGTCTTTTCCCCATGATTTACTTGAAAAAGAAGCCACTTTGGCCCCCTTTTCCTGCGAGAGTTGTATATATCACTTGCATTATACCTTTTAGGCTTTCATAACATAGCAGTGTTTTGTGTACATGTTAAACTGAAGCACTGACCATTAAGCACTTAATGTTTCCTTCTTTCTGAAATCACTTTTTTTCATAGGATCTCCTGAGGAGACTCCACTCTCTGTCCAATCTCAAATCATCTAGCTCAACACTTGGTGATGTATCGGTATCAACAGTTGAGGAGCCTGAATCTCGTGCTTTATCTTTGAAAGAAGTTAAGCAATCAGATAAGACCATGACAGTCCTGAGCACCCAAGGTCACAATGGAGGTGTTGATTCAAAACATCCTTTTTGGATATCATTGCAGAACATAACTCAAAGGTCTTGCAATTCAGTTATTGCATCTAGAAGGAAGATCTTCTTGGCTTGTTTGATCTTTGTGATTAGCTATTTCATTCAGAAGAAAGGGGAATCCATTAAGAGGTAAGTCAACTCTATTCTGATAATGTTTGTTCTGGCCCCCACAAGAAGCGTTCATCAAATTTTATTTTTTTTGGGTTAAAAACAACAAGGTATGTTACCTTCAAACAAAGACAAAAGAACGGGGTCTGAATATTAAGCTGATTACTGACACCAGGACATTTAGTTATCATACAATCATACTCCATACAACACCAATTTAACCAGTAATTGCAAATGCAATTATTGTGATTTTGTTTCTGAATTATGTTTTTTTTTTTTACTCTCAGGGGTGTTCTTAGTAGAGTGTTATCGCTGAAACAGACTTTGGTGGACTTTTGGAAGCTTGCATTTTCGTACCAAGTGAACCCTTTGGCTGCTGTTCAGCCCCTTCCTGCCTCAACAAACAGGAGCAGGTGATTGTGTATGGACTGCCAGTCTGCCACTGATGCATTGATCTTCGCATCTCACCACAAGCTTGAACTAGTTGTTTTCTTTAGCCAATGGGGCTTACTATGTGCCATGCTCATCATATGCACAATGGCTGCAAGCAGCTGAGTTCACTTCGGCTGTTTCACATCATGTATATATTGATCTGAATTGAGAACGAAAGAAAGAATAGTACATGGGTCACATAGGAAGGAAATGCCTTAGCCTGAGGCATGGCAGAGCTTTTGTAAATTTTAGAACACAAAATGTGGGAAGGATAACCCTTGATGATTGTATAGCTGTATGGATTGAAATTGGTTGATTTTGGTTTGATACCTACAAAACAGCATAATCAAATTTAAAAGGGTTTCTAACTATATATCTCTCTCTAATTACAGTATTGTCTTAGATTGGGTACATTGGTAATTTCCTTTCGTATTATTAGCATTATATAGTTGCCATACTAGTTCTGTTTCTACTTGCTGTACATAGTAGGAGTATATGATATATTAGCTTCAACCTCCAAATATATTAGCTTCAACCTCCAAAGGAAGCGTAGTTGGTTAGAGCATTGTGAAAATATTTACTCCATAGTATTTATACAGAGGTTGCAGGTTTGAGATTATCTGCATCACAAGGTGAAAAGATAATGAACCAAACAATGCAGAATAATTTCCCAGCTAATTTCATTTATTAACATATTGCTCGTGCCCTTCCAAAATTTTGAGATTGATGTTTTTTTGACAAAATGAAAAGCAAATTGTGAACTTTACAACAATATGGAGTGTAGTTAAATTTATGACTTGAACACTTGAAGAATTATACTATACATAACTCAACACTCAAAATTCATCTCCGGAATGTGATCTCCTCTGACAAATGCCTCCGTAGAAGAGAAAAAGAATATGAAGGGGATAATGCTCATAGCACATTATTCTGTATGTTTTGTAGAAAAATCTCTTCAGTGACGTTTCATTTCGTGGAAGATATTAAACACTTTTGGGGATAATCTTGGCAGGAACTTGAACAGCTGCAAATTAACAATTGATTAATTAGGTTCACCATCTAAGGAATGAGGAAAAAAGAACACCATGCTTCACACAAGAGCCATATAAGGTAATGATATAGTCATATAAGCAACCAGCTTTCCCCAAAGAAAAAACCATACGAGAATCTATCCTTGATAATTCTGGGTTGAAATAAAAATTCTCCACATTATATGACCATTTACAGTGACTAGATTAACTCAAAAGCACAAGACCAAGAAAAAAGGCGCATACCAATATTACAGTGACTAAAAATTACTCCCTCCGTATTTAAATACTTGCTCCACTTTCCTTTTCCGGGCGTTTTAAATACTTGCTCCATTTCCTCTTTTGGAAAGCTTTTACAATATTTAATTCATTTCTTACACTTGGTGGACCCAACATAATACTCTCTCTCCTCCTATTCTTCCACTACTTTTGCTTTTTACAATTTTTTATTTTCTCAACTACCCCACTACCTTCATATTTTATTATTTTCTCCAATTTCTCCTAAAACTCCGCACATGGAGAAAGCGCATGGAGAAATAGAGCAAGTATTTAAACACGGAGGGAGTAGAAGCAAAAGGTTTTCATGACTAATCTGGAAATAGGGACAACATGTTTGACCCAAGTGCCTGGTAACTTTCAGATTTCTCAAGGCAAATGAGGCATCCAGGTGATTGAGCCATGAATATGAATTAATTGTGAGAACTTTACAAGACCAGTAACAACTTTCTGTAAATTGATGGATCATGAACCTAACAAGAAAGGGATTATTTTTTCTCGTGGTTCTGAAAGCATTATCACAAAAAAAATTACGACGACAGTGTGATCTATGATAAGAAATTGTATGCATACCCAAAGCTTCACACAAGCATCCATGATCACTGGTACCAGGCATATAAATATTGTGATTGTAGACTGATCAACCTCCAGTCCATAATGCTCAACAAAGACTTCACACACGGTTTGCCAACCAGATTCAGAATGATACCTATATAACAAATGCAGCATACATTAATATTAATTATCTTTACAAGAATTCCTTAATTACATACATTTAATTATTAGAAATTGAGTCAGCTTATTAAGATTACCCAAGAAATATATCAGTGATTAGAATAATGAGAAATGCTTTTCCAGCGTCTGAAATGTTGTTGATGATTTTGTATCCTGTGAATTTCAGTAAAGCCACCTGCAATATTCAATATTCAACATAGAAGTGATAAGCTTCGGGAATTAAATTTTGTATCCCAATATTTACATGTAAATATCAGAGTTCACACTTTATTTTGATAAGAAATCTATTTCTTTACCCACCTTCCAACCACAACACAAGGTTGTGAATGATGAAGGCAACAAATTAACAGATGTCTGTTACCTAGAATTCAACTTTCAATCAACTGCTCCTATAAATTATAAATGAATAATTTACTTTTTCTTTTGTGTCTGAAGCCAAAGAACCAATACTTAATTGAAGTTACTCTAAATGCATCTTAAGCCACATCTAATCAGAGCACTAATACGGAAGTTTCAGTGTTCCACAAGCAAGCTAGTTGGATGGGGCAAAGAGAGAATAGTAGAGATGAACAAAGTGATCAGTATTCTTCTCTTTAAACAAAGATTTTGGGACAAGATTTCATAAGATACCAAATCACGTACTCGTTGACGCTTACAGAAGTACATTTTAGTCAAATCCTTTATGTCATTGCAAAATAATAACATCACTCAGAAATAGATAATAAAGTAGAGCAGGCACTATTTAAGGTGATGCACAACTACACAGGACCTCCCAAATTTTTATGTCAGGCTTCCAAGTATTTTGTATGAGACCAAGTATTCTGTATGAGGCACTCGTTGATCATGACTGAGCTGGATTCATACACATATTTAAATGTAGAAGAGCAAAGACATCTTACTTTGCTCTGGTTGAAATATAACAAGAGAAACACTGATACTCCAAAGACCATATCAGACCATATGTTGGCAAACGCATTCCGATTATTCAACCTCCATTCATCTCGCAATTCTAGCCTGTCAGGATAACCAATTCAAACAAATTATAACACAAGATAGAAAACAGTTTTGTGTATTTAAGGGCTAGTGAAAGGATTGCTTGCTAAATTAAAGCAATTAAGCTTTCCAGCCAAGAAATACAATCTTATAGAGAGAGCCATTTCTCATATCAGGAAACTAGGTTGACTTCCTAACTAGAGAATTGTAAGCAATGTATGAAATCATATGGAGCAATCATAGCATATTTAAAAAAAAAAAATCTTTATTTAGTCCTTTATGTCCATTGCGTGATGTGAAATCTACACTCTGATGACAAGTATACTCTATTAACAATTTAGTACACGTAAGTACGTAACAGATAAAACCCGAAATTTCAAGTTATGAAGTATAGTTTATACACATAGTTATCGTGCCATGACGCCATGAACTCTCATAGTGCCCCAAAAAGGTTCTTCCATCTTGAAAAGAACAGCACTTGAGGTTATCTTTAATGGTATATCTCTCAAGTGAATTAAGGGAATACATGTATTTATAAGGCTAATCCCGATTAGAATGGCAAGTGACATTACAAATGGGTCAGGCAGCCTCAGGCCATGGAAAGCTCGAATCTAAAAGCAATTAGAGTGTCATGTTTGAATTTCAAACTTATAGCCAGAAATTGCCATGCTAAAAAGTTTCCTGAAATAGACTTTATAAAATGCAATTCAATAGATCTTACGCTTTATGCCGCAATTCCCACCATGTCTCCTCCTCAGAAAGTGGAGGTGCTTTACCAATCTCCACTTCAAATCGAAGCCTTTCTTTCTCGGAATTTAATTCCTTGACCATTTCAAGCTTTTGAGATCTACGCACATCAAGCAACTCTGCAGCAAGTGGTACGGTCTTGACATATCTGTGCATGGTAAAACATACCATAGTGAAACAAAGAATATTGCCATATTAATGATGTTCGGGAATAATGTAGAATGATTTTATTCTTTCATATATTGCCCCTCTTATTTTTTTGTGATCACAGTCAAGTAGGCTAGGCTATGGTTCCTGTGAAGGTTAAGGCATTTGTGTGGCAACAATAAATGGTTAAATTAGATATAATGGATAATTTGCAGTAACTTTAATGTCCAGCAACTATCTGAAGCAGGAGTCGAGGTATTTCTTGTTTCTGAAGCTAATGAGCTTTAACCACTTACGTGCTTTTAAATTATCACTGGAAAATACATATCCTCTAGTTGTACTGTTTAGTGTGTATGTATTAGAGAATTTATTTCAAACTAAGGCATTCCAACAAATATGTGAGGGAAAACCGAAAAAGAAAAGGCAGATGCAAGCTCTTTTCTTCCAGTTAGCACTAGAGATACCTTTCTGAGTATAGCCTGAAACATTAATGAGCTACATATAGCACAATTAAGTCTTCTCTTCAAATAGCACAAAACAACCTAAGTTTACAACTTCATCCATCAATAAGGCACACTTTAACCATTCAAATTTGACAAGGTAATGCAGCCATGCCGATTTTTTTAAACGATGAACACACAAAAAAAAATGATTTGAGGTGTAATCACAATAGGCCAAGCTAAAAGCATAGTAGACAAACATTTACCTGTCTAAGAAAGGCATAAGAACGTAGTCATGCACAAGAAAATCCATTGCCCATGGTACAATTATCAAAACAGCCAAAAATTTAGCCTGCAAGACAGGAATACATAGTTTATAAGAAAAAAGTCATGCACTTATCTAGCAACTGTTACACACTTTTATACAGCTGAAGTTAGCTTATCCTAGCAACATACACAATTACACAAGTATAACAAAACAACAGAAACCAGAAACACACAAAGGCAGGCAACAGAAGAAAGACTACCGAATTCCTCGAAGCGAATTGAAAAACACGATCTTCATACAACAAATCATCATCTTCTTTCCCAAGAATGAAATTCTCAAGACTCTTCACTAACCCCCTCTCAGGCATTGTCTCATCAGGGTCACCATCAATATCATCTTCCTTCAATTCATTAACATCATCATCATCAATATAATCCCAATCTCTTCTAACAGCACCATTTCCCTCATCAAATACAAGCCAATCCTCCCAATTCCTATTCTCCTCATTCCTAATTCCCTCTTGAGCCTCTCTCAACTCAATAAGCGCCTCGGCTCGATTCTTCCACGCCTCGAATTTCTCCTTCTCTGAATCCCCTTCTACCTTATCAGAACCCTCCTCAACTTCAATTTTACTCTCCTCCTCAAATTCCTCCAAATCCTCCTCCCTTAAACCAAGCCAATTCCCATCTTCCTCAAAGAAAAACCTCTGCCACCAGCTCTTCTTCCTCGAATTAAGCCCCTTTTTCTTCTTCGCATTCGGAACCACTAACCCTAAAACCCGCTGATTCCTCCCCCCAAAATTCCCCCTAACCCTAAAATTGGGCAAAAAATTGCTACTTTTCCTGTGAATTGAACTGCATAAACTAGGGTTAAGAACCATGAAATTGTCAATTAACACTACGGAAGAGCTCATAACCACAACCCAACATTGTCAGCCAAAGATTCCCAACAAATAAAATACTTTTTTGAACTCAATTTGAGATATTCAAGCTCAAAAAGTGCAGAATATATCACATTCTTCAGCAAATGCGTGAAATCCCTAAAATGCCGACAATCGAAGTATTTAGGAATTGATTGAGAAATTAGGGATTTGATTAGGAATTCTAAAGAGGGTTTAGCAAGAAATGAGCAGATGAGAGAGAAAAATGGAGTGGATAAAACGGTCTGCATGTTAGTTTGGAGATGAGATAAAACCCCGGGAAGTTTTCTCATTTTTTTGTTTGTCGACATGGACACTAAATGGTCCACACATTTTTCAAAAAAATACCATTTGGAATTTTACTAATTAGGGGTTCATGAGTACATGGCTCGTTTACGCAAATATCGGATATAGAAATATCGGGTAAAATGTTGTACTACCTTCATTTCACATTTTTTGCAACTTTGAAGAGTGCACGGACTCTTAGGCAAAATTTGTTTGTGAGTGTAAGATAGAGAGAGAAAATTAAGAATGCATGTGATGAGGAGAGAGAAAGAGAGAAATGACAACCTAAAAAGGAAAGAAAAGATTAGTTGCAAATAATGTGTAGCATCCATTTTTGGCAAAAGTTGCAAAAAATATGAAACGGAGGTAGTAAAAAAAAAGGTGGGGATCGAGGGTGGGATGGTTAGATGTGGGGCAAATATGATATATGAGGTATAATTAGAGCCTATTTTGATGAACTAAATTGAACTGAACTGAATTGTTTACAGGAATTGAGCTGAAGCGAATTAAATTGTTTATTAGAGAAAAAAAATTAGGAAATGAAATTAACTGAAATGAAATTAAGTTAAACAGAACAAGCCTTATGAGTAACTAGTTACTGTATATAAAATACTTGTGGTGGGTGTGATTTTTAAATTTTATACTCACTATCCACCAAAGTCATACCCATATCGCTCTATATGTGGGACAAGTTATAGGTGTATTGTAGAATCAATCAATCAATTAAATACTACTAAAAGCGAATCTAAAGACATACTTGTCAATATATTATTAAATAATTTTCCGCCAAAAGTACCTTCTAAAATTTTTTTTGTTACGTAAGGAAAAAATAAATTATATCTAAATTATGACATAATTTGTTTTATATAAAATATAAATCTTTTCTTAAAAGATTAAACTATCCATTATAAATTTATAATTATTACATGTATTTTAAATATTTTCTCTTACATGCTTTTATTTTTTGTATGCTCTATA
Organism: Chenopodium album; assembly: GCF_948465745.1. Lineage (NCBI taxonomy): Eukaryota > Viridiplantae > Streptophyta > Magnoliopsida > Caryophyllales > Amaranthaceae > Chenopodium > Chenopodium album. The sequence continues at coordinate 32,037,644 of NC_137856.1, read as the reverse complement.
GTTTTTAATACTCAAGTCATTATATCAATAAATTTATAATAAAATTATCAAAAATATTTAACAACCGTGCATTGCACGGGATCTAACCTAGTGGATTAATAAAATTCAAAGATAGTTTAGTGAGATAATGGCTTGTTTTATTGTTTTACATTTGAAAGATAGGTGATTTGATTTTTAGTAGTCCCTATATAACTTTTGAAAAGTTCAAAATCCAAACAAGAACGAAAAATAGTCTTGTTAAAAGTTTGCTTTTCCAAAATTTTAAATCAATGGATATTATGGTCATTTGTCATTATCTACTTTTTTCCCATTTGTTTTTATTTAAATAAAAATGATTGTTCTTTCAAAAGAAAATAAAAAAAAAAAAATAAAAATGATTGTAAATTTGCCGGATTGTAAACATTACAAAAAATTTTTCTTTTCTTATCTCTTTTTTTTTCTTTTTTTTTTCTTTTTTTTTTTTTTTTTTTTTTTTTTGAAATAGTAAACATTACAAATTAATAACTAGGTATGACTGTATGAGCATGTTCCTTTCCATCATCCTATATATTTATGAAACACTTTTAAAATTGATTTGCCAGAAAGACCTGTAATTTGATCTGCATTCGTGCCAACATTGGCCTCTTTTAAAGGCGATCCTTAGTATCCCACATTGTACCAGTAGTATCTTGAGCAATGCGGTAGTATACTACAGAGTAGTAACCATAGTAGTAGTGACAAAACTTCCTGTAGATGACAGAAATAGCAAAAACCTTTGTATTAGTGTATGTGTATCACATCATTTCTCCCTAAATATCTTTGGTACAAAATTTTGGTGATGTACAACATTCAAAATGTAGCTACTTCTGGAAGAGAAGCAGTAGCAAAAAACGAGACCTATGTCTGAAACCATCTTTTAATCTGCTGCCTGGAACCTTGTTTTTCACCATCTGGTTTATCAGAACTCTTCTGTGAAAACTTGGATCTATATTGTTCAATTAGCACATCCAGCTTATCCACGCCATCTTGGCCTAAACGGTCTTTTTTATTGTTCCTATTTCTCTTCTTCGTAATTTTCCCCTCAGGACCCTCTCCTGTAGGATTAATTACCTTCCTCTTTCTGGACTGCTTGTCATTTTGAATGGAGGGTTTTGATTGAAGAGCATCCACAGTTCCATTCATGTGTTGAAATGATTTATCATGATTTTGCTTCTTTTCGTGGTTGTTTCTATCTTCACTTGCTCGGACTGGCTGATGCTTCTTTCTTTGATTCTCTTCAGTAGCAGCCTCATCAATTGCTCTATTTCCTTTCACGTGTTTTCTACCAGTCATCCGATCTTCTCTAGAATTTTTATCATCTGGTGATTTCCTTTTTCTGGAATTCTCTTTATTTGATTTAGTGGATGAAGTTAAGGTGCCATCATTTCGATCATCACCAGCTTTCTGCAGCTGGTCATTAATTTTTAAGCCTCTCTTCCGTAATGTCTGAACATTATCAACAGCAAACTCCACAATTGGGCGATGCGAAGGGCCAAATACCTCTGTTTATGAAAAATATTACATATGAATGAAGCATTTCTCAAGGCATGTAATCGAATTACAAATGAGGCATTTCTTTGAATTATGAATGAGGCGTTTCTTGAACCACATCACTCAAATTATGTGAATGAGGCATTTCCTCAACCACTTGAGAAAGAAAAGGCAACTGCAATCTAAGGAAAATAAAAATCGCAGACAAATTATACTGCTCAAGTAATTACCAGGATTGTTGTTAAGCACTCTTAATGTCACAATAGCATGTTGATGCTCTGCAAACTCCACAAAAGCAACTCCACGAGAATGGTTTTTCACCTTCCCATTCTTAACATCACTAAGAAACTTTATCTGCACAGCAGATTCAGAGTGCAAACAACTTAAGTCTAAAGCAACAGCACAAATAAAGATATGCCAATAACAATGAGAAACACACAAACCTGCCGTATCACAGGGGTCTGCTTTGAAGCTTTTGAAACCACAGCGTCAATGCAGAGTTTTTTCAGTTGTTTTGGAGTCATTGACTTCGGTAAATTGTATATTACTAATCTTGTTTTGGAAACATGGAAATTTGGTGATTTAAGTTTAGTCATCTTTTTCTGATGCAACCTGCACAGGATCCAACCACCATGAATATACAATTGAAGGATGATAATGACATGCAGCAGATGCTGGCAAAACAGCAGCCAACATATCTGCCTCATTTATCCTACAAATAAATGATCACCATCTACGCATCTGTATAATCAAGCAAAAGTTAAAAATTTAAAGAAATCTTTTGTGCAATCAAATCGAACTTCCAAACATATTGTCAATTCATAGGTCAACTATGCTACAGAAAAATTTTGCAGGGTTGCAATGAAAGGAAGATATAAAAGTAGCTTCAGTGACTGAAAGCTCAAGACTTCTTTGCTGGTAGTCAAGGCATTGTGTTTTCTTATCCCATTACATAATAGGACAGGAGGCCCGATATAGCACATTAGTCATAACTGCTTAAATGGTAACTAGGATGTAAATCCCATTATTCAAAATAAAGTGAACTTCTAGACCTATATGATTCTAACTCATCAAATATTGCAAGGACTTACGTTTGGCGTTTTTCCAAATCTTCCGCTGAAATCCCTTCTGCAGCAGGAGTTCCCTCAACTATCAGACCCTCCTGTAAAAACCACAAAACACTTCTGTTCAATAAGCTTAAACAGCCTGTACAATGTTTTTAGCAAATAACACAATAGCAAAGATGGAACTCTCAAATATGCCTTCAAAAGCACTAGCCAAGAAGAAATGGAAGGAAAGACAGAGAAACCTTTGCCAGGTAAAGGTTGCAGTGGTCTTCAATCTCTTTTTTGGAATCCTCCAATGCTTTGTCATCAGCTGATTTCTTGTCCAGTGCCTTCAATACCTTCAACTGCCTTCCTTTCAGAAAGATTCCCAGACCAGGTGCAGCACTTGCTGCAGATACTGCAGCATCAGCTGCATCAATCGTTTTAAATTTAAGGAATCCAGTTCCTCTTGGTCGCCTGCACATATAAGAATGATTATATGCATCATATATATATCACCTCATGGGGAGAAAAGAAGCAAGAAGATAATATGTCCATACTTGGTAACGGGATGAACAACAGGAAAGAATGATTGGATTTTTCCAAAAGTTGCGAATCGTTGTTTTAATTCTTCAGGATCAAGATCAAAAGGAAGATTGTTTATGAAAACTGTTCTTGAAAGATCATCTTCCTCATTGACAGATTTAGATTTAGTGGGGTTGACTCTTGCTTTTTCATCCTTAGTCTGGATTGTGTGTTCAGGTTCAACACTCTTGCCCAAGTTGACTGCCTTAGCAGGAACTCCGTCATTCAAACCATTGTTTAAAGAAGATTCCGTCACAGAGGATGTGATAACATTTTGAAGGACCTTTCGTGCTAATTCTGCTTCCTCTTCAAAAGTAATTGTGGCTTCCTTTTCTTCATCTGAGTCAGAGTGAGCTCCATCTGAGCCTTCAGCCTTTGTTGCAAGAGCCAAATCATCATTCTCAAATGCATAATCAGTGTCACTGTCAGCATCTTCATCAGCGGATTCTCCTATCAAATTTATAAGTCATGTAAGAGAAATTTTTGATCTTATATAACTGCTCAACAGAAATTTATAAGTATCATGTACATAACCACCTGGGTACACCTGTACCACAAGTCAACAAGAGTATGTTTTGCTCATTTGAGCAAAAGATGACCAAAAGCATAAAAAACTCTTGGGTCCACCCCTACCCATCCCCACCCCAATTTAACAGCTCCTATAAGAAAATTTGTTGAGAAATACAAACTATAGCTCTCCATCCCTCTATCATCAAATAGGCCTTAACAGGACTAAATTACCACCATCACATACAGAAGCAGCCAGGCAAAGGAGGTTAAGTTCCTTAATTTATGATTCCAAACTACTCTATAATGTCATCTAGATAAGTACAGAATTACTGTATTCATTTGTCGGTGAACTACAGCCTTCTCCCCAGAGTCCCCACCTCCAAGCCCCAACACCTAAAAAGGGGAAAAAAATAGAGAAAAAGATAGGCAAGGAAAACAGAACACATTAACAATTAAAAATAGTTTGCAGCTAACAGAATTTCCCAAGGCTACTAATGTTACCATGACTTATTTAGCTTATACTAAAGACACCTTTCTCAACACTTAAGCTTCTTATATGCCTCTCTCCCAAATCAGGAGAGAGTATAGAAATAAGAAGAAATAAAGTAATATATAAGAGCAAAGTTACCATAAAATGCAACATCTTAGATAAGTGGCTAAAAGCTTTTTAAACCCGCATTTGAATAGAGAGAGGAAGAGAAATTACCATCATCTGAATCAACAATAGAAGTTACACCAGTTGTATAGAGTTTCTTTGGTACAGCCCAGTCAACAGCAATAGTTCTATTATTAAACTTTTTGCCATTGAACTTCAGGATAGCCTATGTGAAAAATATAAAGAAAAATTCATACAAAAGATCCTCACAATTACCAAGCCAAAGGAAATTGAAACCAGATCAAAAGAACATACATTTTCAGCATCATGCCTGCTAGTAAATTTTACAAATGCAAACCCCTTGGCCAACCTGAAAAGGAAATTCAGTCATTTATACAGACATAAAGAAGAGGATAGTATTTTCAGGTAATCCAGTGCGTTGTACAAAAAATAACAATACTTTGTCTCTGGATTCCGAGGAATAAATACATCCCAAACAAATCCTGCAGCAGAAAAATGTTCATTTATCTCCTTGACTGTTGCCTGCTTCAATGCAACAAACAGGTTTAAAAAGCGTTGTGTTATAAATGACGGTAAATTTGAAAACTGCTAATGATGAATAAGAAAACCACATTACAAAAGAATTAACCTTAAAAGGGAGGTTACGGACTATGACTTTCCACTTCTGAGCTTTGGAACCCTGAATCAGACATGCAAAACAATAAGAATATCATGCTTATTCAGTTATAGTCAAGTAAATTAAATGACACAAAACAGGGTCCAAAAGAACAGTGAAGACATCATGATATCATGTTTAATCACACAGGAAAAATTTACAGTGCAAAGTAAACCTTCCTAATCCAGGCCTCCCACTCCTGCAAGTCACCTAATCTGCAATCTGCCTACATATACCTTGATTTGTTTGCAATTTTATATCTCTATATAATAATCAGTCATCTGTCATATACTTGTCTAATAGTGATCGGTTGGTCTTATTAATGTATGAAGTCACAATAGCCACATTTTTTCAAATCACTAAGTACATTACAGCATTACTCCACACAATATAAGTAAAAACACTAGATAAGATAGCACAGTGGCTCCAAGACTGTTTGGACTTGAGACTTAACGAGTTAAAAAAAAAAAAAAAAAAAAAACTAGATTACATAGTTCACAAATCTATTTAAAGTTCACAGTCCGCAGCTTTTCAGGTACTCAGCCATATGCCACATACAGGTTTCCAGCACTTAATCACTCTACCTTAACATGTGACTCGAATACTCGATATTGGGGAAATTATGCATCACATATGAAATAACAGAAAAAGGCATGATACATAATTGGGTAGCAAGTCTAGCAGTATGGGTTTACCTCTCCACCAAGTTGGCGTGCCCACACTGAACCTCCTTTGATTTCTTTTTGGTGCAAGGCTGCAACAGAAGCACGTGCAGATCTAATACTTGCATACAGCATTGCCGCAGCTTCCATCTTGCACCCATCTTGAGCAAGCCCTAAAACAACACCACACTGTTAGTATGTGATTTTGAAGGCACAAAAGTAATTCAATTTCACAAGGGTTACAAGTCTTACAACAATAAAGCCCTATTGAATAGTTCAACATACAGTCATACAGACTACAGAAACTGCTTTTTCTTTATAAGCACTTTAAATGTTAAATAAAAAAAAAAATAGCTAACAAAACAATTGGGGTGGGCCCTACAGTATTTGTCATCTATCAATCCTAACCCTTCAAAAAAATCTTGGATGTGCTTAGACAAATTAAGATAATGCAAGTCATGTTTTCTGCAACTTATCTAGCCCATGGGCTTTGAATCTAGATAGCTTAAGCTCCATAAACCAAAATGGAGGAAAGAGAATGCAAATTTCAGTTACCATGGTGCTGAAGCTCTTCTTTTGGAAGTGGATATGTGACTGTACACACTCCATCAATCTCCCTAGCACGACGCAGGACCTCCTCTGCCATATCAGCATTTAAAAGGCCTCCAAATATGACAGTTCTTGCAACCCTTCATACATTTCAAATAAGTCATTTTTATGAAAAATTTCAATTTCATATGAGTAAAATACAGGTTAAAAATTATATAATCAGATATGGACATATGCCCTTTGGAAAGTATACAATTTGTATAAACACAGCTATGCTGTACAAATTGTCCAACTGCTACATTCTCAAATATATATTTAATCAGCATATAATGAATAATTCTCAAAGCTAAATTTCCAAATTTAGAAAATAAAATTAGCAATTTAATACCTTTGCTTATCTGAAGATTTGCCAACTTCAATTGAACCAGCAGGATCTCCCTTTGCTTTCTTTGGTTGCTTAAGTGATTTACCTATAATAAATCTAGGTATGTCACCTTTGACAACTGGGTAATCTTACACAAATAGGAATAAAGTGAACATAATGGAGCATATTGAATGTCCTACCTATATCAGGTTTACTTGGAGGCTTAACAGGCTTTTCAGCATCATGAAGAGCACTATCCTTCTTATCTGTTTTCATTATAAATTAAATTCACGTATTTCACAGTGATAAACAAGTAATTTACAAATACAAAGTAGGATGAAGCAGAGATGTAGGAGCATTATCAATACATGCATCGAAATATCCTACCTGTTTCACGTTTACTTGGAGGCTTTTCCTTCTTTGCAGCAACATGAGGGGGATTATCTTTCTCGTCTGTTGTCACTACAAATTCAAGTATGTCATAATGATAAACAGGTGATCTCACATGAATAGGATTGAAGAAGGCATAAAAAAGCATTGCCAATATATATGTATTGAAATACCTTACCTATATCACGTTTACTTGGAAACTTTTCAATCTTTGCGACAACATGAGGAACTTTATCTTTCTCATCTGTTGTCATCACAAGTTCAAGTATGTCACAGTGACAAACAGGTGATCTTACACAAATAAATTTGAAGCAGACATTAAGAAGAGCAATCTATATATGTATGTATCGAGATATCATACCAATTTCAGGTTTACTTGGAGGCTTTTCAAGCTTTTCAGCATCATATGGAGCACTATCATTCTCATCTGTTGTCTTATCAGCATCATTCGATTCAGCTGCTGCTCAAGCACATAAGCACGAAGATTCAGCATGACTCAGAGGGAAACAAATTAGAAACTACATAATCAGTCAGTACTTATTCTAACATAATTAAGCAACATTTTTATCCACTTCTGTATAAATGTCCATTTATTCTAAATAAATATGGCATCGAGCCAACCAACCTGGGTTAGTTTTAGCTCGACGTTGCTCCAACGAAGCACGGTGAGAAGCATGTTTCACCACAATTCTCCGGCCACCAAGAGATGAACCATTTTTCATATCAATAGAACGGTCCGCATCCTCAGCAGTAGCACTGTGATCAGATATAACCACATTAATGAGTAAAATCAGCAAATGCATTAGCTCATATTACAATTGGAGATACATTCAGCATATTGTCCTGATGCTGAATAAAATACTAAAACTTGGGTTCTTTCTTCACCTTTAACTAAAAATCCAATACAAGTATCAAATAAAATTGAAAAACCCCACTAAATTAATTCAAGTTATTCAACTTACAATTGAACATAACCAAATCCTCGGTGTTCAGTTGAACCTGTAAAATACACCCATATTACCAAAGTGAAAAATTACTTACATTTCCAACAAAATTGCATAAATCCAATCAAATTAACCCTTTATTTCCAAAAATTAACAACAATTATGATAAACCCACATCACAAATCATAAAAAATATAGCATAAATTACAGAAAAATTATAATAAAAATGGATTTAGAGAAAAAAAAAAAAAAAAAACCTTTCTTGGTGACCATGAAACAGCGGCGAATGGGACCCACATCACTGAAGGATTCTTCAAGCTGAGAATTGGAGAAAGAGAAGGGTAAATTGGAGATGAAGACAGTAGCAGGGCAGTGCTCAGTTTGCTTGCGTTCCTTCAATTTTTTGTTCTTCCCCATTTTTTTGGTTTGGGAGGAGAGAGAAAGAAGTTGCGCAAGGTGAAGAAGAACAAGGGTTTAAGCTCAGGGCTTATTGGAGTAATAATCAAACAGAAATGCGTTTTTCCGGCATTGATTCGGGTCGGGTTGAGAAGCTTTTTAGGGATGGTTCGGATACTTGACTTCATGGGTGGAGTCATTAGGTGTCTGGGCTTTTGAGTGTTGCGTAGGGATGGCAGTGGATCGGGACCCGTCTCGGGTCCGTGGATTCAAATTCGTTTTTAATGAATATAGGTCTTCAAATTTTAGACCCTATGAATCTTAGATCCTGTTAAAAAACGGATTTGGATCTTGATCTAATCCCAAACTCGGATCCGTTTATCTGCTTATATTTTCTTAAAAAGAAATTAAAATTATTTGTTTCTTTATTGAGAATGTTGATGATGTTATTAGTGATCAAAATTAGTACTTTGGGAAGATGGATTATACATCATCATTTTTAACATCATACTTTTTCATTGTTTATATATTTTTTTTTTTCAAAACACAAGTGTATAAGTTGGTTGCTTTGTATTTTGGATAAGTTGTATAACTTAAATTTAGGTTGAACTTAATAAACTCTTGGCAGAAGTTTGAAATACATATTTCGACCTAAACATTACATTTTGTTGCAAAAAATTAGGCAAAACGTACAAAGCCCGTTTGGGGCCCGGATTTGGTGGACCCGTCGGTTCTGGATCTCCATTTTCTAGACCTGACGGATTAGGGTCGGATTTGGATCCAAGGTAGAAAAACAGATTTGGAGCAGGGTCCATCCGGACCCAATCTTTATCTGACCAATTGACATCCTTGGTCACGACCCATGTCCCTCACCTTTTATAGAGTCGATGTGATCATATGGGCGATATACGCAACGATCATAGCCTAGGGAGATGCCCATGGGGTGCCAATTATTATCTTCCCCCTAGCTCAATGGGCTAGTTGAGGGCCCAAATGAAATCCAAATGGGCCCAAACTTGGAGAGTCCCCGTTTTTTTTTATCAAATCCTAGTGATGTCGGTTTTTTTTTAAAGTAGGTCCAAATTGCACTAAGAGGTATTGGATACATCCGGAAGCTTCTATAACTTTCTAAAGCAATAGTAATCTTGTATGTACTCCAAGGGCTAGATAAGTGCAACACTCTTTCGAAAACTTGTACATAAGAGTTTAAAGTCAGAATTGTATAGAATATTCTAGAGAGGTTAGTTTCTAGGACCGTTCATTTGAGGAGGTTAGAATACTTTAGGAATTTATAGGCAAACTTGGGAGCCTTATATATAGGGAGCTTCCCCCACATGTTTACATCATCCAAACAATTTGTAAACACTATTTCTCAAGCAATCAGAGTTCTCTTATTAAACTTACTCATTTGTGCATCGATCCATCTTTACTTCCTTACTTAAGCTTTGGTTGCTTACGTTGCTTTAAGCGTCATTGCAAAGTATTAGGGGATTAGTTAGCCGTGACAGTTGGCTCAAGTTTAAGGTTGACAATCCTTTATATTCTTAGATTGGAAATCTCTGTATTGTATTTTACTTCCTCTGTTATTTTTTTAAGCACTTCCTCTGTTTTTTTAAGCATCACACTTTAACTTTCACATAAGACTTTTAATATATAGAATTTATAACTTATAATAAGTGAAGTTAAGACATCATTGAAATTAAGGAATGTGACAAGAAAATTAATAAAGAAATATTAGCGGGTTTAAGTGGAGACCAGAAATAACTTTAACTGTGTAATTATTTTGAATATTAAGTCATCATAAATTTTTACCTTTAATAATTCAATAGGTGTTGATCGTGCTTGAATTATAAATATATAAGATAATGAATATATATGGTTTTCATAGAAAAAAAAAATCCCATATATATATATTATTATTTTTATATAGAAGAAGATTATAAATAAATAGAAAAAAAAAGAAACAATATATTGGAAAAAGATACTCGTAATTGTTCATGTGTTGCAGTGCCATGATGCCACAAATGAAAAGTGAAAGTGAATTTGGTACGACATCTCAAGCTGCATCGCTTTGAACCTTCCCGCTTTGTTCTGATTGTGCAAGACATTATGGAGCTTATTAAACTCTGTTCTAATTTTTCTTTTTCTCATGTTGGTAGTGGATACAACAAAGTTGCTCATAAGCTAGCACAATTCAGTGGAAGCTTTACGGATCTCCATGTGTAGATTAAAGAATTCCCACCTGAAGCTTTGCAGAATTGCAGGTGTAATATCTGATACTATGAGTATTTAATAAAGTATCACTACTTCTCGTTAAAAAAAAAAAAACAAAAACAAAAAAACAATTTCATCTTATATATATATGCATGAAAATTCTAGTATTACTTTTAGAAATCAATTTTAATGATAAATAAGATTTCGCTGATTTAATGAATTCAAACTCGAGCTTAAATTCGATATACGAACAAGTATATTCGTGAACAACGATCGAACAAGCCAAAATCTGAACAAACCAAACTCAATCCAGATTTTTAAAAGCTATTTTTTTCAAACATAACTAGCTATTTTTTTCAAACATAACTAGAACATGTTATACAACTCGACTCAATTCGAATTGTTTGCAACCCTAGCAGGGGAATTCCAAAGTCACACCCCTCACACCCACTAGTATCAACTAAAATAGGCGTTAGTAAAAGGTACACGTGGACAATACATGGCAAATTAAAAAAAAAAAAAAAAAAACAAAACAAAAAAAGAAAAAATATCAACAGAAGATAAAATCCAAATATAAATTGATACATATCCCACTTTTTTCTTCTTCCTAAACAAGGCACAAAAACAGAGAAAACCAATGAGGAAATCCTTTGGCGGAGGTTTCGGCGGCGGAGGCGGTGGCGCCGGCGGTGGTAACAGCGGAGATATGCTAAGAAGAGTCGTAAGAACCAAGGTTAAGAATTTCCAAGAATCTCTACCTTCACCAAATTCGAACACCACCAAAAATTCTTCATCTTCTTCAACAAAATGTAAAAAAACATCATCTAAACATGCCCTTTCAATCTCCTCCACAACCCCAAATAGTATTAATGGACACCCACTTTCTCTCTCTTCACCTTGGCCTCTTTCTCCTAATTATGTGATTAATGATGGTGTTAGTGTTAATGAAGATGATGATGATGATAATGGGGTTAGTGAGGTTGATAGTGAATGGGAATGTTTGGAGAATTATTATGATCCTATTTTTGGTGTTGTTCCTTCTTCTCATGAAGTACAAAATGCCCTTTACTCTCTTCAACAGTAAGTTCACTTGTTATTATGTTTGTTGCGATCTTTGTGACGTGTTAGGTACACTCGGGTGTATAATAGTTGAGGGTTTTTTTTTATACTTACATTTTAATTTATTTTTATTATTTGGTTGTGGTAATTTAATACTAGTGTGTTAGCATGAGATGAATTTCAAATTCTTATGTTAGATTAGAAACCAATTAATTATGTTTTGTTGTTCGATTGATAAAGTTGAATTGCAATTGCCCGTAATTGCCATGACTATTGGAATTTTGTTACTATAAATTAAACCATCTAATTTATTTCCCAAACTAAGAACATTTAATGATTGTAACTTCATGCTGTCATGCAGTAAATAGCTTAAATAGGGAAAGTTTAAGTCTTTGCTTTGTTATGGATTAAGATGCTATTATATGCTATTATTATGTGAGAGATTGTTATATATACCGGGTGTATAACCAGAGATTAGTTGGGTGTACAATCATCCATCCGAGTATATAACAAATTCTAGTATTGTGTTTTCATTTGCATAATTTTTTTAAAAAATGTTTCAAGCTTTTTTTTTGGCTTCAGTAGCTTAGTTTTCAGCATTTTCTAGTGCCTATAAGTAGTTTCCAGAGTGCTTTACCTATGGCTGCTCTGCTGTAGAGTCTTTCATCCACTCTCACGCTCGCAATCTGCCACCGAAGAGATGTCTCATGATGTAGACATAGACATGGATGACCAAACGAAGAGTTCCTCCGATACACTGCAAAGAACATCCTCAAAGGGTTCAGAGACAGATTGGATTGAGCCGTCAATGCTTCCATATGATAAGAATTTGACACAATCTCCTGGATGGGGAAGGGTGCATGATGCTTTCCATCTCTTGCAAACTGAGCCTAGTGTTCAGGTAATTTCGAGTATATATAATTTTTGTGGAACATATATGGTTTAAGCCCTTGTGATGTTGCATTAGATTAATTAAACTAACTGATTCTACCGATTATCTGAAGGTTCACTTTGTAGTCTTGTTTATGGATAATGAAACAAGCAGTTTAGTAAAGAGTTTCACGTCAATTCCAGCTCTTTACTACTGGTTGACATTTGTGAAATAGAGGAACTATATATGTATAAAAAGTATTAGTTTTGCCTTTAGGTTACACGATTCTTAATTTCTTATATTGTTATTGTGAAAGAGTTTATTACATTGCAGAGAATGGTGGTATCGTTGTCATCTGATAAAGCTGTTTGGGATGCTGTGCTGAACAATGAAGCTGTGCGAGAGATCAGGGATTCTTATCGTGATGGTTAGTGTGCTTCTCTACTCATATTACTTAAGCTGTTGTATTTGCGTTACATGAGTATTATTTTTTACGTGTTTTGTACTTTTGTGAACTATATTAAGTTATCTGCTGTCTCAAAATTTTCTTTATGGTATATGTGCAGCTTCTGAATCGATTCCTCCGAGATCTGTGGAGAAATCTGACTCTAAAGAAAATTTTAAAATATTCAAGTGGATGATTGAAAATTTGAAGATGAAATTGTTGAAAATCCTAGAGGATATTTCACAATTTTTGGGTGAATTAGTTAGACCTCTTGAATGTGATATAGAAGGAGAGTCTTATGCTTTCACACAGAAGCTCAAGTCGACATTCTTGATTACGGTTGTAGTCTTGTTGATAGTGGTAGTTGCACGCGGACAAAGGGCTTGATCAATCAATATTCGTCGACATTAATTAACATGCTTTTTCTTCATATTTAGTCTTCAACTTTTATGGTGAAAATACCTCTTGTGGTAACATGGTTTATTTTCCGGAATGTTCAACATTTGATCTTTCACATACAATGTACTTTTGATTACTCTTATATTGATTATATTGTTTATCCCTTTTGCACCCTTTAAGTTGGTAATATTAATGATAAATTGTTATTCTATTATCAGTACCACATATATGTTGATGTACATTAACATAGAGGTGAACATGATCTAGTATGGACATGCCGTCAGTCAGCTTATCTTAATTCAATTGTATATCACATATCACTTGAATAATTTAGTTGGGATTGCAAGTACAGGTAGGTTTATTGATCCTCATGTTTTCTTACCAGTTGTTTAGTGAGTTTAATTTAGTTTCCCTAGTAACTAGGGAGTTTTCTCGTGAGGGGAATAGAAAAACTTTATTCAAAGGTGTAGAAATTACTTCCAAGACCAAAATGCAATTATAGCCCTATAGGGCTACAGATGTTATGCATTTGCGAAATCAATAAAGTTAGACGATTAAGTGATTAAAATATATGATTTCTGAGCAATCTGAAGCTTTTGTAGCATACTACCATTAAAAGTTTCATAGAAGTATTAATCAGAATTTGAACTTGTACATACAGTTGATCTTTGAGATCTCATACTTACAAGGGGTACTACTGTTCTAGATACACGTGAAATGGTGGTGTTTGTAAACATCAAATGCTTTCCAGTCTAGCTGAGGTCAACAACGCTACTCAAGAGGTACTCTGCATCAAGGGAAACAATGGCTCGCTTGTCAAGGTTGCCAATTGAACAACATTCCTTCTCTTTGGGATTGAATGTCACTACATCTTCAGCAAATGAACAATCTGATCCAGCTGACACCTACACAAATTGCAGGAGGCATACAAATTACACATTAGTACCATTCTTAAAATTGACTTTAGCAGTAAAGGAAGAAGAAATAGATATCATTCTGAGACAAGCTAACGAGAGGAGATACTGCAATGAAGAAATGATTGCTCTGTTTATAGTAGCAATGACAGCTCAAAAAACTTACATCATACAGGGTATCACCAAGTTTAAGTTTGACAGCTCCGTTCTTGTAAACAAGCAACTTCCCCATCAGTCCTGCAGGCAATTCTTCCAAACTGCAGCTTTGCTGTGAATTACCTGCTGTACTAGATCCCTTTGCCCCCATGTTCGTTGTCATTGGACCCTTTTGACCTCCTAATGATCCCAAACTGTCATCAATTTCTTTCCCCTTAGCAGTAGCAGATCGTTTAACTACAGGAAGAGATGGAGGAAGTTGGAAAAACAGCAACCGTTCTTGACCTGTCTCTTCTGGGTTCTGTGAAGTATCACAATTCATAAGGACATGTTAAACACACAAGCATCAGAATATTTGCTATTATTTCCATTTAAGAATACTCACCAGAAATCCAAGTTCTGAGGCAGAACTTATTGAATTCTCGTCATAATTTGACTTCATTGCAGCTTCCCCAAACTCGGCTTCATCAAGAATGACTAAAAGGAATAGCCAAAAGATATCAACCTCAGAGCAATAAAAAGTTTCAACTCCAAGGAAAATAAGCGACATAAATGTATGTTGCTAGGGACTTTTTAGTTGCATTGTTTTAATGTCTTTGTGTTCACAGGTTCAAAATTCTCACAGGATGGTTTGTGCTTGAATTCTATGTCTTCGTTTTCTTTACTGACCTGGAGCTGCTATTTGATAATTCATGGACTTTCAAAAATATTATTTGCTCTTAGAGTCTTATCTTCTTAGCATATGACTTGCTTCGTGTGGAGACTAAAAAAAGACTTGATTCATAGCTTTCAAAGGCCAAAGCATACCTGGATCACCAGAGTATGGCCTCCTCCATGGAAGTGTGGTAGGATAGTAAGTAGTAGTGTAGTTCTGCAGTTGATGACAAAACACATATTGTCAGCTTAAGTGTAATAAGTCAAGGATAAGAGAGAAAATGACAAATTAAAGCTTTCATAATTCATACCCAAGGTTCTTTGTACTCTTTGGTTTTAAGAACTTGATCATCTTCTGAACTCTTTTCTGTCGCACTTGGTCCAACAGCAGGTAGAGATGAAACAGGCTGCTTGGTGCTGTCATCCAAGTCCATAAGATCCGATTTTTGGCTGCGTTTGAGACCTTCATCTTGAAGAACATCAGATCCCCTCATGGTGATAGATCTCTTTGGTCCTCCGTGTATGAAGGTGGGTTGCATTGGAGCTACAAGTATAAAATCTAATGTAAGCCACTGATCTTGACCCAATGTCCCAAATCAGTAGCAGTAGCTAGACAAGAAAGCCGATGTGGCACTGGCAGTCAGGTACAAGGCCGTATTCTAGTTTTCATTATGGAAGAAGCCAAAGCACCATTACAACAAACTAATAGAAAATGGTCTTAAATTTCAGCCGAATAGATGTCATAGCAAACCTTTTTCTAGATAGAAATGTCATACAAGAAGCAACCTTTAGTGGCAAGTCCAACCTTTAGGTTTAGCATAGGTTCATAAATCAAAACCCCTCGGCTTATGGTTATGAGATAATAACTTGCCAAGGTGAAAGGTGCCACACTACGGAGCCTTGTGAAGGCAGTGGCTTTAACACTTTTAAGTATATATAATGAATGTCCGTATTTAGTTTATCTATGTATAGAAAAACAGGTTGGTTACAGAGTTTCTTCCACTAAAGAGAGTTCAGGGAAATACGCTAGCTTCACTATAAGGCAATCAACAAGAGACACCAAACAAGTGGAACAACATTACAAATTGATGTTACTGCTAATTGTTAAATACATTATTAGTATACTTCATCGCACATTTGCACCACAGTCCACACAAAGTATTAGTTCAATTGCTCATACGATAAAGAAACTCACCTTTGTTCTCGGCTTTAGATTGTTGTCGAGACTTGCCCTGAAATACACAAAACGGGGAAGTTGTAATTTACATTTTACACCCCTTTATTTGAGCAAAAAAAAACTCCAAAAAACAACAATTTTATACTCGTATCAACCTATTACCGGATCGCATTAGCTTTCTTAATCAGTCATCACAAACCTAAATAAACTAGGAAGGAATCAAAAGTGAATATATTAATCTCATAGACTGACAAATGACACACGATTTTGTTATGCATTCCTAAAAAAATACAAAGTGAGCGAAAAACATAACATTAACATTATTACACCGTATTACTCGCTAATCAGTAATCAAACAAGTAATCTTGATGACTTACTCGTTCATCAAAACGCTGAAGCAATAACTTCTGTGCTTCCGCCTCATCATTTCCATCGGGAATTTCTCTGCAAATTATTCCATCAAACATTTTAAGTAATCTTCAGATCAAATTAAACAAGAAATTGAAATGAAATTTAGCTTAAAATTTCTTTTACTTTGTAGTAGTAGTAGCAGCAGCTTTTCTAGTCTTTCGTTGCGATGGAGCTTTTGGAGCGAATCTGACCTGTAAACATCAAAGATAAACTGGGATTTGATCAAAAAATAAAGAAAAAAAGAATGAATATTGAAATTGAAAACCAGAAAAATGCTTGAATACTAACCTTTCGAGGGGAAGAAGAAGGTTTATCTGAATCCATTGAAATTAAACGGAGAAATTACGGAAATCTGCGAAATTCGGAAAATGTAAGATTTTAGGGAAGAACAGACATGGGAGTTTCCGGTGTGAATTGATCGGGAAATGAAAATTTTCCGGTGAGAATTGATCGGCAGAATGGAAATTAGGGTTCTTAAAAAAAAAAGAAAAAAAAGATAGGCATGAGAATCGAACCTGCGACCTTCGCAAAATTGAAAGTGCGGTTTACCATTGAAGCAATTGCGAACTTATGACTAAATAATGAATGAAATTTTATATATTCCAAGTAAGAAGGTTAAAAATAGTTAAATGAACTAATATATTTCCTCCGTTAACTATTACTTGCAACTAATACTACGTATACAATTTTTTCATGAAATACTCCTAATTTTTTCCCTCCCCTACAAAACTCATTAAAAAAACCCCTACAACCAACCCTAAACCCCCCAACCGCCCCTCCCACCACCCTCAAAAACCCTAACCGCTAGGGTATCTAGGTGGGAGAGGGGTCGTTGGAGTTTCAGGGAGGGGATTTTAAGGGTTTTAGGCGGGAGGGAGGGGAATTCAAGGTGGGGGATGATGTTGTGTCAAGGGTTGGGGGCGAGGCACTATTGACCCAAGGTGGGGGGGGGGGAGGGGTGGTGCAGAAGAGGGGGTCTGGGAGACCAGCGAGGGGCAAGTAGGATAGGGAGAGTGACTGCTGGAATGATGGTGAGTTATTTTAATAATTTTTTAAAAGTTTTTTTTATTAATTTATTTAGTTGAATAACTTAAATAAGGTTTTCAAAAAATTAAAAATAAATTAAATAAGAACTAATAAGATGCTATCACTTGGCACAATTAAACATAATAAATAAATAACGAAATTAACGACATTAGTCAAAATTAAGGGCATTTGGTGACATTTTCATGAAATTTATGGGTATATTGAATTTGAAATTTTGAATGGGTATATATATTAAATGATAATTCAAGGGTATTTTGTGAAGACTATTTTTTTATTGGAAAATATCACAAAACATCAATAATTATGTAATAGTAATAACTATATTTTCATACTTATAAAGTTTGAACCTAAATGAGTATCATTAGAAGAATGTATAGGGGTGGTGAAATTTGAAAACAAATAACATTTTGAAATGTATGGTCAAGTAAAGATTATGAAAGACTGTAAATTTATAACTCTATAATCCTATAAACCTTTCTACTCATGTTACTGATTAATGTAATTGTATTTGCATTATATGAGTATTTTTCAGCGTATTAGAACATTTTTATGTGCTTTGTGAATCAAATTAAGTTTTTTGCTGTTCCAAAATTTTCATTCAAGTTTTTTATGGTATATGTGCAGCTTTTAATTCGATTCCTCCAAGCTCTATGAAGAAAACTGACTCTTCTAAAGAAAATTTTAAAATATTCAAGTGGATGTTTGAAAATGTGAAGATGAAATTGATGGAATTTCTAGAAGATATTTCACAAATATTGGGCGAATTAATTAAACCTCTTGATGTTCACATAGAAGCTCAAGTCGACATTATTGATCACAGTCTTAGTCTTCTTAATAGTGGCAGTTGCACGTGGACACATGACTTGATTAATTACTATTCTGTTCTGACAACATTGTTTATTTGTTTTGGTTTTCTAAATGTTCAACATTTAACCTTTTAGATACATAGTATTTTTTTTATGATTCTTGCATCATCTGTTTATCCTTTTTGCATTTTTTAAATTGATAATTTTTATAAGAAATTGTTATTCTAGTATCGATACCACGTGTATGGTAAAAATTTCAAAGTTACCTACAATAAATAACTAACATAGTATAAGAAAATTGATATTTGTATGTTACCAAAGGATTTTGGTTGTATATGCAATTCTTGCGAACTTGTTCATGAATTAGAAGTAAACTTTCATGGCTAACAACATAATTTTGCCTAAATTTTGGTGTCTTAGTGTAAACATCAAGGTTCATTATCTATTAAATAAGTAGTTAAAATCTTGGAGTATCATTATTGTGTTGTAAAAAGTAGATGGTTCAAATTAACCTATGTGAAAACGTCTAAAAATGCTAGCCGTTAATGTCACCAACATTGGACTCGAAATTAAAAGTTTAATTGTTCTATTTATGCACCTAGTCATGTGCTGACTGAACCCCTTAGTTTTATTTTTGCACGTGGTCTACTAGAATCACCACACATTAACTCTAGTGTTTGAGAGAGAGATTTGTTAAAGGATTTTTTGTATTAATACTTGAGAGAGTTTACAATTGTGTGTATGATACTAATTAACATGAGGAGAAGACTTCCTATTTATAATACTCCTTACAACCTAGAATGTTCTTAAACTTCTTAAATGGAAGGTTTTACATACACAAGTCCTAGAGACTTCACACCCTTCTAACTACATCCTTTTTATGTACAAGATTTTAGAGAACTCTGTACAATTATAACTCTTAGAGTATGTACAAGATTGCCTTTGAGAGTTTTAGAAGCTTTAATTTCAAACGTTTTTCAAACCTCTTTGTCCAATCTGGGCGTGTTCGGGTTTCACCTTCAAAAACCGACTTCGTCATAATGTTCCTAAAAAGGTGGACCCTCGGGTTAGGCCCATTTGAGCCTCCAAACAACCCATTATTATTGTATTATTGTCAATGTAATTTTCACTAAAATACAACCCTGAGCTAAATAAAGTTCTATAAGTACAGTGAAAGTTATTATTAACACTCATGGTCATCTCCTTAACCCTGATTGTTTCCTAATGCCCATACAACCACATTGACGCCTCTAAGGGGGTGAGTACAAATTCTTCTAGAATAGGTCGACATCTTTCTAAACGCATGTGTATATGAATGAAACGTAACTCATTTTACTACTGCTCTTCTTGCCATCTTAACTTTTTCTATTGATTTGCTGCATTTAATGTGATGCAGATTGTCGAAATTCCCCAAGAGATCAATCTAGGTTAGTTATTATGAATTTAGTGTGATCAATATTGATATATTTTTTTATTTTGAGATGAATTTGTGGATGAAATCATTGTTTTAATATTAATTGAATTTAATTTGTTGAAGCTAATTCGATTGATTTCAATCCATTATGAACGATTTCAAGCCATCATGACCGATTAATTGATATATTTGATCGATTAATTGATATGTTTAATTGTTCTCATTAATTTGATTGATTAATTTGATCGTTCTCATTAATTTGCTAAATACATTGCTGAATATGATTATTTGAATGTTATATTTTTAATTTCTAATTGCTTATAATTGATCAATTCATAATTAATTCTGAAAACTATGCTCATTGATTCATTATTTCATTGTTGATTGTGTAATTTGAATCTAAATATATTAGTAAAAAAATCATAACAAACACAATGTACCACGCCTATACTTTTGTACATTTAGTAAAAAGATTTGAACAATTGCAAATTTTGAACATTTAATAAAAAAAATCTGAATATCGCAAATTTTTAACATTTAGTAAAAATATCTGAACAATCGCAATGTACCATGCCTGAACATTTAGTAAAAAGATATGAACAATTGCAAATTTTGAACATTTAGTAAAAAAATCTGGACATTGCATATTTGAACATTTTGTAAAAATATTTGAACAATTGCAATGTACCACACCTATACATTTGAACATTTAGTAAAAAAATGTGAATAATTGCAAATTTTGAACATTTTGTAAAATAATCCGAACATCGCAAATTTTGAACATTTAGTAAAATCATTTGAACAATCGCAATGTTATCAAGTCTATACTTTTGATATTTTGAACATTTAGTAAAATATATGAACAATTGCAAATTTTAAACTTTTTGTATAAAAATCCAAACATTGTAAATTTTGAACATTTAGTATAAAAATATGTACAAGCGCCTAGGTCTTTAGCGAGAAATGAAATTTGTAGCGTAAATGGGCAGGTACTAGACCAGGGTTCACAATAGACTTATTGAGAATGTGAGGACTTGAGTCGTGACAAACCGAAAACCTAACCCAAATAATAACAAAATTATATCCCAAAAAAAAAAAAAAAAAAAAAAAAAAAAATTAACTGGGGGAGATAGAAGGGAGAAAACAGAAGTAGACGAATACAAATTCTGGACTTCGTAGTTGGAGGGGGTTGTTGCTAACTCTTTAAGTCTACAGTTGCCTGTAAGTTAACTCTTCCATTAACCATCTTAACCAACATCGTTAATCATCTAATTAATCTTAATCATCCTTAATTCTATGTTTAATCTTTTTGAGTTCTTAGGAATTTCAAAGCAACCATCTTTTCACACCTTGTCTCTCTGTACAATATGGTAAGCAATTTTCATCCAATTTTTCTTAAAAATTTTGATTCAATTTTTTTTTTCCTCATTAATTATCTCGTTAATTTGGATGATTTCATGCAAATATACATGATTTATTTACATTAGATAAGAGTTGATTTATGGGGTAGTTGGGAGGCTGAATTTTGGGTTTTTTTTAGGTTAGTTGGTTTTGATGATTGTAATTGAGGTGTTTGGAATTGTGGTGGATCATGATAATGCGAATTTTGTGTGATTTATGATTGAAATTGCCTTTGGAGCTCGATTGATTGACCGTTTTATTAAATTATGGTTAAAATTAATATAAAAAACTGAAATTTTTCATTGTTTTGGTGTTGGATTGGGATATATCTGTCTAATTGAGTTACCTTTATGAGAATCTTTGTTTGTTAATTGTGGTGTTGTGGAAATAAAAGCGTCTTGATGTCGAATGATCGATGAAGTTTCGATTTGTAAATAGTTTTATGAGTTAGTTGAGTGATTGAAGCTGAATTGATTTGTATTTAGGCCATGTACATTCGAGTTAAGCGTAGTAAGACAACCTACTTCATTCAGTGTGATCCTACTGAAAAAATCCTGGAGATAAAGCAGAAAATTCATGGGCTTATTGAACAGCCTGTTGATAACCAGCGGTTGATTCTTGTAGAATCGGGGGAAGTGCTTGAGGATTCAAAGACTTTAGCAGATCAAAAGGTAGGTGAATCCGCGAATATGATCAACTCGTGAACTTGGAAACTGGTTTCGTCGTCTATATATTCTTGTTAGTGCCGAGGCTTTAAATAAGCTTCGTGTCTCTTGAAATTTGAATGAATGTTTTTCTTTTTTTGTAGGTCGAAAATGATGCTGTTGTGGCATTAACCTTGAGAAAAGGTGCTCTTCTTACTCTTGTCTGGCCTCTTTGTTTTTGTTCTTTTTTCATTGTGATCTTCAATGTGTGTATTTTCTTTTTGTGTCTGAACATAATCCTATCTTGGACTTGACTTGTTTTTATGAAATTGATGTATATTCATGCAAAGCGACCAAAGAATTTCAGAAAGTCAGGTGGCTAATGTTAATGTGGTGTGTTATAGTGATAGGTATTGGCAGCACAATAAGGGGTAGAAACATAGGTGCTAGCCAAGAAGTTTATTGGTGGGGTTTGGGAATTTGTAATGAAACCATGTGTCTAAGTGTCTAACCATTATATCCTCTGAACTAGTGAATTGGCTCTTTAGAAATCATCGATGCATCACTCTTTCCCCCATTATATGCACCTTTGTTATAGGCTTATAGCTCACTGAGGAGCATCTAGGAGGTTTACAACTTTACATCAGTTAGATCACCTTGATATGATGTTAAAGGTCAATTTATAGTAAGAAGGGTGTGATTAGGGAGAAGGAATTCTTATCGACATTCCACACATGCAGTTTGGATATGTAAATAGTTTGGCCATAAGTCCCTAAAAGTTCAAGCACAGTATACGAGGCTCGAATAAAAAACAGGGTCTGAATAAAGGCATTAAAATGTAAGCAGCAGCTGGAACAATGATCTTCACTATTTAATGAGACCATGCTTAAAACCAAAAAGAATGAAAAAAAGGGTAATAATAATCAATAAGGGCTAACGTAAAGGGTGTTGGATGGTTGGAGCCATGGAGGCGATGCTAGTGTTTGGTAGCAGCGGATTAACTGTTTTATTATCCCCATAGACAGTTAATTATAACTCTAGGAAGGGAAAAGGGAACCCAATATCCCATTTGAAAGTAATCTATTACCCTTTATTCGTCTGTTTTACATTGTGCTTTATCTCCAACAGTAGTTCTAATAAAAGAAAAGGGTGTCTAAACCGTTAAAGGTAAACCCCCCCCCCCCCCCCCCCCCCCCCCCCCCCAACGAATACAACAACAAAAAAGGTGTGAAGCAAAGCAAGAATGAACAGAAAGGGTGTAAAGTGTAAACCCTCTTTGTAAGATGTATTGTATCAGTTATAGGTTGGTTTGTATCTAATGCCTTGCGTGCTTCTTTTTGTGTCTAGATGATAATGAATTTGAAGATGTCAACATCGTAAAGCCAAACGATTTCTACCAATCTCGTGATTCAGATGGTGGTTCCAATTGGTAATTTAAGGTTTAAATATAGCTTAGTTTGTTATGGTGGCAATTGGCAGGCAATGAGCAGTGATGGATGAAAGATAATTGGTCTTGGGCTTTCAGTACCTGTTTGCAGGCTGAAACATTTGGTGTTCTGAAACTTAGAAGAGTGGTAGCTACAAGAATTCAAATTCACGTGTGCTGATGACATGCCAGAATTGCATGAACTTTGTCGAGTTAGTTGTTCTTGTTAAAGAAAGGCTACTTGAAGTCTTATAATTCATATGTTCTAGAAAATGTCGCTGGATTTTTACTATACATGAGTCTTGTTGTATATTTGCTGATTGCCCCATTCTATGAGTTATTCTTGTGCACATTTATTTTTGCTAAATGAAGTTGTAAACTCAGGCTGCCTACAGCAAGTCAGCAATGCCAATAGCAGCTGTCAATTCAATTTACATTCTGGTTAAGCTACAAGTTTCCGGCCATAAAGAATTTGTACTACAGTGCAACCTCCTAAGTAAAAACCTATGTAATGGAAGCAACTAACTTATATTGAAAAGTAGATTGGTCAGATAGGATTATAGTAATAGTTTCTTTTCTTATTCAAGATCTGTTAAAATGTAAGGGCCTGTTTGTTATTGTTTTTGTTTTCAATTTTCCGTTTCTTTTTTTCAATGTAAAACCAAAAACCAAAAAGATGCCAATGATACCAAACAAACATTTATTTATTATTGGCAAGTGAAGGTTTAGACCTCACAGGAAAAATTAATGTTTGCTAGCTTACATAACATGAAATATGATGAAAACTCATTACCTCATTCTAGTAGTAACATAGACAAAAGATCCTTGTGTAATTACACAGAACCCGTTACTCACACTAAAACTACCTTGAACACAATACATAAGTGACAAACACAGTTTTTTTTAATAGTAAGACCTCATAGTGAAGCATCTGGTATCAACACAACTGATCCAGTTGTTTGTCGGTTCTCAAGTGCTGTTTGAGCCTCAGCTACTTGTGACAGTAGAAACTTATGATTAACACGAACCCGTAAAACACCTGAAGCAACATTTGCAAATAACTCTCCAGCAGCTTCTAGAAGCTCATCCCGAGTTATGGTGTAATGCATAAGGGTGGGTCTTGTTAAGAAGAGGGATTTTGCTGCAATCGCTGACAATGGAACAGGATCCGGTGAACCTGAAGACTGACCAAACAGAACCATATATCCTCGGAGTTTCAAGCATTCCAGTGATCCCTGAAAACAAAAAAATTTCAGTATACATGGTTCAGCATATGGATGTTTTTATTTATTTATTTTTAAGAAAATATATTATTTAGATTACGCAGAAAAAGCATCTTAATGGAACTACAGTATATGGGAAGGTCTGGAAAGCACCAACAAAATCACAAGGGAATATAAGCTAATTACTTCATATATTCTAAACAACCCCAACATGCAAATAAGGTCATAAGTTGGTTCCTTTGTTTGAGGATTCAGAAAGCTTGGAATTTAAATTCAAAAATACACAAGTCTAGAAAGTTGCAGGGTCCAGCCGTCCAGGTAGAAAAGCGCAACCCTGGTTTGATTTAGGGTGGATAAGGGTTTTTTTTGTTGAATGTAGTGAGAAACATGGCAACGATAACACCTTTTTTTTTCTGAAGGGAAGAGCGGGGTGGGAGTAAAACCTAAAAAATTAATTTGAAGTTCCTTTCTTAAGGTAAATCGTGAAGATCTCATAAATTCAATATGGGTGCCAAGTTTCTCACAATGGTGGACATTACCTGAAAAGTGTCTTTTCCAACAGAATCATAGACAACTTCTACCCCTTGGCCAGCTGTTATATCTTTAACACGAGACACAAAATCTTCTTCCTTGTAGATTATCACGTGGTGACAACCATCTTCTCTAGCTTGAGCGGCTTTCTCTTTTGTTGAGACAGTGCCAATGACGGTAGCACCAAGGGCATTTGCCCATTGGCATAACAGAGATCCTACCCCTCCCGCAGCCGCATGTACAAGAACAGTATGCCCAGCTTCAACCTATGATTTCATAAGTTGGAAGAATAGACAATATTATAGCATATAACAACCGTTTCCTCTGATCATTCTTAAATCTAGATTTGAATAATGCAATAATCAAGAAAAATCTCTTCTTAAAAATACACTTGTGATACTGTTTGTGCCTTCATAGAAATACACTAAGATGATACTTGCTACACATGTTCTCTACAGTAGGGAACTAGAGGTGCAGACTTCATGAGTGATTCATGAGGTAAATGTTCTAATATGCAAGCTAGTTATGACTAACAAGTAAGTCATAACTAGCTTTCATATGAGAACATTTACCTCAAATACAGTAATAAACAAGTAAGTCATAACTAGCTTGCATGTGCCTTCTTTTGGTACATTTACTTTGTATAAACAAGTAAGTCATAACTAGCTTGCTAATAACAGTAATCAGAATAAATGTTGAATAACATGCTTAGACATATAAACTAGGTCATTATCATGGGCGAGCAGAACTTCATTTACAAATACACACCAGAAATAAGGGAAGAGTATGAGAACCAAGTCTTAGTCAGAATTTCATTCAGAGATGGTAAATTTACGATTTAACAGGCCTATAGTCAATAATCACATAGAGTGTATACCTTGAAGCTGCTACGGACTAAATATTGAGCTGTCAATCCCTTGAGCATGATAGATGCAGCAGTGATAGGATCAACAGAAGGCGGAACAGGGACAGCTCTGTCAGCAGGAAGGATCTGCTCCTCTGCATATGAACCCATTGGACTACCAGCATAAGCAACAAGATCACCCACCTTTCTGCCAGTTAATCCAGGACCTACAGCTACCACCTCTCCAACTGCTTCCATTCCTAGTAATCCCCCAAACAGAAAGAAAACAGAATAACGGCTTAACGGAGAGGCAATTCAGTCGCAAGAAATGCAGTCATGAAAAGATACTTCGGACAAATGTTATATCTAAGCAACATAAAACATTTGAGAACTCCACGTAACCACCCTAACTACTGATATGCTTACATATTCACATGCCCATCAACACACAATAGATGATAAGATTAAGTCAAATAACATTTTTTTAACCAAGACAAATGCCTAACCCCCCCCCCCCCCCCCCTCCCCAAAAAAAAAAAAAAAAAAAAATTGTAAATATAACAGGTTAGTGGATAGCATTATGGACCAAAAGAATATTCAAATTGCAGAATGGAGACCACGGGGCTCTGCACATCCCAGTATAAAGCATATTGGAGCCTTTGGAGACTAAATTAGTGTTCCTGTTGAGTCATAAGACTCATAACTAAGCAAGATATGATACCTAAAGGACTTTTTTTCACCATTCAAATGACAGACAAAACCTTCCATAAAGAAAAAAAAATAACTCACACCATTGAAATTTGAGGTTTGCATGCATATCAGTTGGTATCTTGAAAGAATTGCAGAGAAGCTGCTTCCTCAAATCTCAAGGCATACATCACTTTACTGGAATGAAATTTGTTATCATAACTAAATAAGCAACAATAAGATCAAGCAATATATCTGCACCATTGATGGGGTGGTTCAAATGGACAGTCCTTCCCAAGAGTCCAGAACCGGTAAAAACCAGAAGAGGGGGTCAGACAAATTGCACAGACGATCAAAAGTAATAGGCAAACCTGGAGTATAGGGCATTGTTGGACTCTTATAAACTCCCTTGCGGAAGTAAATATCAATAAAATTAAGCCCAATTGCTTTATTTTTCACGCGGATTTCACCCTCCTTTGGTTCTCCTACTTCTACATCCTCCCACTTCAATACCTACAAACATTAGCGTCATCAAGTCAAGTTCAGCCAATAGATTCAGCATCAAATATACATACATATAAATCGGGGAAAAAAAAAAATCTAACATTTTCAGCTTGTTAATTAGCATACAAGCAAAATTAAAACTAAGATTCACAATCTCCCTGTCATATTCAACAAGAAAATTTCTCAAGTAATATCATCAACTGTATATAAGAGCATGATCATCTGCAAAGGTGACGAAATTTCAGTAATCAAACAACTGCCTCCACATGAAGAATTGGAGAAGTAAAACATTCTTGGAAACTCTCTCAATTGAAGAGTAGATATTTTATAAATAAGTCATGTGAATTATATTCACAAATAAAGTTCATAATCTTAAGAACACAGGTGCATATGCATCAAAATTTAAGGGAGAGAAAGAAAAGGGAATTATATTTTCAACACAAATTGTAAAATTTGTCAGAATTACTCACTGACCCATATCTGTAAATGTAAATTCTCGAATTTCAACCAAAAAAGAATAAAAAAAAAATCAATAACTTGGAGGTTGGGCAAATTGACGAATAGGTAGAGTGCATTTGCATAGCACAAAAAGAAAGATCAATAATTTGTCATCAAAATGCAAACTTTCAGAATTTCATCAAAATATAAGCTTAAGTTTGAACCATCAATAACTAATAATTAGCTCATTTGGCCATAATATCAAACAGGTAGAGTGCACATATAAATCATTGAGAGAATAGAAAATAAACCTCTGGACCGCCAAATTCATGAACCCTAATTGCTTTCACCATTGTTTTTTCGGTTGAATTTGAACAAGCTCTAACTTTGTTCAACTTGATTGGATTTGTGATGGTAATTAATCGGAATAAGTTTTTATTTGAGGGAAATGAAGAACATGGTAGAAACCCAGTTTTATACTTGTGTAAGATTAAGGATGATCTAGAATTCAATAATGAAGGATTATGATGATAAGTTGGTACTAATCCTAGCCTTAAACACCCCATTTATTTTGTTAACTTGTACGAGTATTGTTTTGATAATCATATGATTTGGGTTCTTAATGGACCATATACTTGTTTAGTTATCTTGACTTCATTGAGTCTTTTTTATATCTAACTTAAGTCTACTTGTTTTAGTATTTTTCTTTTTATAATTAATATTTTTTGGTTGATAGTATAATTTAGTTTATCTACCCAAGTCTCATTTTACTTGCTCTGTTTTGATTAAGGCAAAAGCTAATGAGCGTCCCGGGGCGTAAGATAAGAGAATTAAAAGTGAATTAGAGTAAAATTAACATTAATCATATCGAATGACGCTTAATTTTGTCATGCATTCATAACTTAATACTATTTCAACCAATATAATTATTCATTATTTATCGCCCCGGGGCGCTCGTTAGCAAGATCCTTTGATTAAAAGCATTTTGACTGATTGGTTAACGGGTAGGTAATATGGAGTGTCGGAGTATGAGATTTACGGACTTTGTCGTGAGTCTTTTTTTATTTGGAAATTTATCTTCATATGTCCTAGTAGGCTAGTAGTGTACATTGAATTAAATTATCAGGCTTTGTATGACAATTTTTGTGTATGTACTTATGTACTTATGAGTTATGAGTCTTATGACACACTAAATTGCTCATTTGTGTCAGTTGGAAACTTGGGTATTAAGTATAACCTTACAAACAACCTAGTATTTGAGCATCACTTAATTTTTAATTCCCCTAAACCTTCTACATGAACAGTTGAGATATATACCGATCATCATCGACCTTAAATTAATCCCGGTTTTCTTCGTTTCCTATCTCGTTCATATAAGCAATGACAAGAGTAATAATTATGTACAAAACCAGAAGATGATTAATTATAATGGCAAAGTAACATAGTTTGTGATAATATGTTACACGTGATACCTACGAATTGAGTTAGTTATTAAGTTAGATTATAATTTTTAGAAATCATTAGTAATACAAGTTCGTTACATGACAAAAGATTAAGTAAACGTCAACATTACTTGTACATTTCCTATGCTAACTTCGGAGTAACTAATAATAAGTTAGAAAGATATCTACATCACATATTGAAATATAGACACATAAATACATAATCTATAGCACTTCAAGTCAATGGTCAACATTAGCTTCATAATCTTGACAGCAAAATATGAGATGCTTAAACTTCTTTGAATCTTCTCAAATTCATGATAAAATGTATACTTGCATGATGCATAAGACTATGACAATGATATTGATAGCATACTAGCAATGCTACTAGAGTTCTAGTCAAGGATGTCTGCAGCAAGCACATACTACAAAATAGCGTAAACTCACAAACAACCTCTACTGATCATCTTCGACCTTGACTCAATCATCGCTGTCCTCGGCCTTGGCCTTGTTCATACAAGTGATGGCAGGTGGTGTAGCAGTTATAACTCGAGGCGGAGGTGATAATTATAATGGCAAGGTGACATGGTTTGTTATAATATCGTGCATGATGGCTGCTATGGGAGGAGTACTTTTTGGTTATGACATTGGAATTTCAGGTTTTTCTTTTTTACAACTTTGGTTTCCTTGTTAGTTGTTACATACTTGTCAATTTTCGTCTCAAATTATCAAGCATAATATATAAGGTGGCTAATTAATCTTGGCTTTATGTTAGTACTTAGAAATTTAATGTACTATATAATGTGTATCGAATTTGAAGGTGGAGTAACATCAATGGAGCCATTTCTAAAAAAATTCTTCCCAAGTGTGTATTTGAATATGATGGAAGACACCAAAATTAGCAACTACTGCAAATTCAACAGTGAATTGTTGACTTCATTCACATCATCTCTTTATGTTGCTGGCCTTGTTGCATCCTTCTTTGCTTCATCAATCACCAAAGCATACGGCCGCAAGCCATCCATTCTAATAGCGGGTTTAGCATTTCTTGCTGGCTCTGCTGTTGGTGGTGCTGCTGTTAACATTTACATGCTTATACTCGGCCGCCTATTGCTTGGTGTTGGAGTTGGTTTCGCCAACCAAGTATGTATGATTATGACTGAATTGTGTTTCTTAAAGATGAGAATTTATTTTATAACATTTATACTTTTTGGTACAGTCTGCTCCGTTATATCTGTCAGAAATGGCACCACCAAAGTACAGAGGGGCATTTAACAACGGCTTCCAACTTAGTGTTGGCATTGGGGGCTTGACAGCAAACTTGATCAACGTTGGTACCGAGAAAATCAAAGGCGGGTGGGGATGGCGAGTCTCCCTAGCCACGGCTGTGGTTCCTGCTATAATCTTAACTGTAGGGGCACTTCTTCTGCCTGAAACGCCAAACAGTTTAATCCAAAGAAGCAAAAACTCTGGCGCTACTGATCCTAATAGTCTTTTGCATAAAGCAAAGCTCACATTGCAAAGTGTACGAGGTACTACTGATGTTGAGGCAGAACTCGATGATCTTATACACGCGAGTAGCACAATTCCTGAAACAAAACATGGCAGTTCATTCAGCCAAATCCTGCAACGCAAATACAGGCCACAACTCATAATGTCAATAGCTATACCATTCTTTCAACAGGTGACAGGAATCAATGTAATCGCGTTTTATGCTCCCTTACTATTTCGTACTTTAGGCCTAGGAGAAAGTGCATCACTTCTCTCTGCAGTTATGACAGGGGCTGTAGGAACAGCCTCGACATTCATATCAATGCTAATCGTCGACAAATTTGGAAGACGAGCTTTGTTCATCTTCGGAGGAGTTCAGATGTTCATCTGTCAGATTGCTATTGGGACTATTATGGCAACACACCTAGGAGATCATGGTGGGATTAGCAAAGAATACGCTTATTTGGTGTTGGTGCTCATATGCATTTATGTAGCTGGTTTCGGGTGGTCTTGGGGGCCATTAGGATGGTTAGTCCCTAGCGAAATCTTCCAGCTTGAGATAAGATCTGCAGGACAAAGTATTACAGTAGCAGTTAATTTTATCTTCACTTTTATCATAGCTCAAACATTTTTAGCTATGCTTTGCTGTTTTAAAGCTGGGATTTTCTTCTTTTTTGGTGGGTGGGTTTTGGTTATGACTGGGTTTGTATACTTGTTTTTGCCAGAAACCAAGGGCATTCCTCTTGAGAAGATGGATCGTATTTGGAATGATCATTGGTTTTGGGGTAAAATTGTTGGTTAAAAAATTTCTTAACTAGTACAAAAACAAGTAATACTGTACGGAATACGATTTATCATTTTGGCAAACATTGTTATTATTAAAATTTCTGATTTTATATAATGACAGATTTTATGCATTTATTTGAGTTGTATTTTTATCTTTTGAATACCATTGTAATTACAGGTGTCAATTCGGATACCCTGTTGGGTTGATGAGGTTGGATCATATCGAGCCTAATTTTAAATTCGAGTCATGCTACATTATTGTGAGTTGTGACCATGCACATCGAATACAAAGTATGTTTTGGGTTGATTAAATCGGTCAGATTAGATTTTGACACATTAAATTCTAATTTAATATTCCGAACCTGTAAGCTCTTAACCTTCAACCGTTGTAATGTGTAATTAACAGTGTACACGAATACACAATACCCTAAGGTAAAACTTTAAAAGCATAAAATTGTGAAGCCGTACTCTTCGACTATTCCAGGATTCCAGCGCAAATCCAGCATTCCAGATTTCCAGCCCATCATATCTAGCAAACGTCGTCGTTTAAGGTCTTACTGCGCTTACTCTTCCAGTTGTTCAATTTCTTTGAATAATAAATTTCATAAAAATAATTGCTTTTATCAAAAAAAAAAAAAAAATCAAGATAAAAGTCCTAATTCAAAATTCGAAAATCCAAAGTTTCCACTAATCACCTTTTTCCCCTCCACCAAATCAACCCTACTTGGTGGCGATTTACTGGATTATTCCATTCTAGCTACTGGTATTTCTTATGATTTTTATTTTTATTTTTTGTTTTTCTGAATTTCTTTTACCTGATTGATCGATAATTCATTTATATTTTTTCTCGATTTCCATGATTGTTGAAGATTTTAGCAAGAATAATTTGTAATGAAAGAAATTTACAGAAAATAAAAATTGTTTTTTTGCTATTTATTTATTTATTTTTGGATTTTTTTGCACCTGTTGAATTGCATGCTCTAGGTTAAATGATGTTATGAAATGGGTTGAAGTTTGTTTGCTGTTTTAATTGATAAATTTATTTTTTTTCAGATTTTATTGGAGTCAATTATGATACATCACCAAAGTTCAAAATTGATGTGTTTGATCTAGTTTTGTTATTAAATTCACTAATTGCTATTCTTTTTCAGTTTTTGTTAATCAACAGTATAGTGTGGAGACCCTGAAAATAGGTTTTTGTAATCGCCCGGTGTCGAAAAGAATTGAATTCTTGAGTTAGGGCCTATAGGTGGTTGAACAAGAAGTGGACCTAAATTGATCATGTTGAAGTTTCCGGTACCGAAGCGATTTTTAACAGTTAATCTTTGCTTGTGGTTGAGGAAGGAGGAATAACATTAATTGGAGTAGTGGAAAAATGATAAATGATCAGGGCATATGGCTAATGTGGAATTATTTGAAGTAGTATTTTTACAGATATATTTGCTACTGTTTTAGACTTATAGGAAAATTGTTCTTTATTTCTTAGACAGCTTGTTTTGGGTTTGTAAGAGGTATTTGATGAGCTGTCGTTTAGGAGTACAATTTGTTTGGGATTAGAGGAGGTACTGAACTAAGTGTTGATTTAGGATGCAGTCAGCATATGTTGATATTTTGAGTGTGTTATGACAGGTACAGCTATACGCGTGGGGAGGTGTACGTGTAGCTTTTGGGTTGAAATTCAATGCCTTCTATGATATCTCCTCAGTGGCAAGACAAGGCTAGTGGGTTTTTTTCTGCCTCAGGTAGATTCTGTTATGTTTAACTTATAAATTTAAAGTTGGTGTTGTATGTTATTAAGTGCTAGATTAGAGTAACCGTGATCAATTTTGCAATTTAGGGGTTAAACTAAAGGAAGCTGGGAATCAGGCCGGGTCTTTAGCTAAGGATGCAAAAGAGAACGTGGTTGATGCAGCTGAACGAGTTGGTTCTGTGGTTAAGAGTAAATGGTCACTGTTCCAGCAACCATCTACTAAGCAAGCTGTGCAGGAGCGGTTTCTTTCAGCTGCTGCTTCAACAAGCTTTTTCTTAAGGAAAGGAATCTCTGAGACCAAAGACAAAGTTTCTATAGGAAAGACAAAAGTTGAGGAGGTATCATGATGTGTATCACTTTCTTATGCCTTTCTATCATTTCCTGTTAGTTCTAGCAATTGATGTATACTTTGTACTAAGATTTTTAGTCTTTTGGTAATATCTGCTTGTGCTAAGGTGGTGAACTTATCTTGCAGTATTGCACTCTAATACTCTATTATGGGATAAATTGAAGCTTAGGCAGTCATATATATACAAGTTGGAGCTTACAAAATGTTGATATTCATTTAGTTTCTATAGACCAATCTTGGACACATGAAGCCCATTTTATTTTAGTTTATGTGAACCAGGTTTATCTGTTGCTGCAAATCTTTTAATCTAGTTTTAGGATATGTCTTTGGTGTTTCAAGGTATTAAAATCTACTTGTCATTTTACTGATGTCATTTCATGGCAATTCTGCAGGTGGCAAAGAAAACTGCTCAAAGAAGTAAATCCTTTATATCAGATATTGAAAGATGGCAAAAGGTTTAATTCTCTAGTTGTTTTTTAATTCAGGATTGGGTTTTTAGGTAAGGCTTTCAGAATCTTACCTTCAATTGTTTCTCTATTTTCTTGCAGGGTGTTGCAAGTAGTGATGGTAAGCATTTATCTTCATTACTTCTTTTTTTTTTAAAAAAATGTTTTTTATTATTATTTTTTTATTTAACAATAATCTGCCTGTGCTGCCTAATAAATTTCTCGTAATTTTTTGCTTTTCCTTGTAGATTAGTGTTTCGTTTTTATTTTTTATTTATTTATTTTTTCGGAAATTAAGAACTTCAATGTAAGACTGAAGTATGGTAGAGCTTTTAATTTTGGTCTGTCATTGTCTTAATATAATACTATGCTAACTGGTTTGTATGTGATACTGATTAATAAAGTAATTAGATCTGCCCTGCATAATTTTATAGATTAGGTTTATTGGGGTTGTTGTGTTAACATTCATACATAGTTTAGGAAATCAGAGTGGGAAGCTTCTTTGAGGCTTTGGGCCCCCACTTTTTAACTTGTTGAAGTCTTGAAGACTGAGCTTCTGGCTGCATGCTTAAGGACAGGTCATAAACTCACAATGTAGGGAAGTGGAAGATTATTGTTTAGTTGGAAATTACAAATGTTGTACTGTATTTGGTTCAATTTAAATGAAACTCTTTAAAAGGTAATTTCGTCTCTGACTTTCCACTTTGATTTTGGGTGGAGGTTGGAGAATGACCTTACCTCACTCTTTGGACTTATAAGTAAGACTATTGCAGTTTCTGGAGGAGAGATATAGAAAGGAACTTTGATGAGAAAGGTAGTTTATGGAAGGGAATTTGTTTTTGAAACATGGGAGGGTGTCTGCTCTAATTACTAATTTATAATTTTTTTTTTTTTTTTTTTAAATTTTTTGAAAATCTTAACAAATTATTGTATTACTTTCCTTTTTTTCCTACATATCCTATTCCGAGTCTTCCCAAAGTCGTGGAAACCTATTGTTTGATTTTTGATAAATAAAGTCATACAAAACCTGTTGTACTCCCTCCGTCCCCGAAAGAACGGCCCATTTGGGTTGATTACGCAGGTATTAAGAAAGTTAATAAAAAGAAGTAATAGTATGTTGGAAAGATAAATTTACATGGGGTTTGTAAAAAAATAGAGAGAGAAAGTAATAAAATTACATGGAAAATCAAAATATTATATGGGAAAGCTAATTTTGCACAAATATTATTGCAAATTGGTGGGTGTTTTAATGCAAATGGGTCATTCTTTTTGGGACTAAAATTAGGCTAAATGAGTCGTTCTTTCAGGGACGGGAGGAGTAATTTTAGCATTTTTATACTATCTAGTATGAGTATAGATTACTAATATATTATGTTTCCAGTATTTGGAATTGCACTAGAAATTACAGTGCAGCAGCAGCAGCAACAACAACAGCAATCCAGTAGGCCTATTCCCCATATTTTGGTCAGATGTGCAGATTATCTCATAGCATCAGGTCATTATAGCCACTTGAGCTATTTTATTTTGTACTTCGGTTATGTTTGTTGTGTATCTGCAGGATCAAAAGAGAGGGTTTTTATTATATTTTCCTCTACTCGTGCTGCAGGGCTTAGTGCACCTTACTTGTTTAAATTGGAGGGAGACAAGAAGGCAATTCAGCAACTTGTTTCATTATACAACCAAGGTTCAACATATTTCTGCTTACTTTGGCCAAAATATTTTCTGGCTTCATGAATCATGATGGTTCACATGTTGACATTTCAATTTCAGAGCCCAATGCATTGCCACCAGATGGCACAAATCCACTTGACATTGCGTTCTTAATTAAATGTTACCTTGCAAGTCTTCCTGAGCCAGTTACCACTTTTGAGCTCTATGATGAGATTAGAAGTGCTCGTTCGAGTATCAATGTTATTAGGAGTGTGTTAAAGAAGCTTCCTACTGTAAATTATATGACTCTGGAGTTTGTTACTGCACTCTTGCTCCGCGTTAGCCAGAAGTCGGTTCTCAACAAGGCATGAACCACATAACCGCTATCTACTTTAAATATTTCTTTCCGAGCTTGGCTGATATTTGGCTTCTGTTGATCCATTATTATATATTCACTTATAAACAAATTTCATGTTTATTTGTAATCCTTATTCTTGAATTTAGCATTCAATACTTATTAGTTTTATGTACCCAGTATTTCACGTTTTACTCTGACTATTATTTTTCATAAACTCCCATTCTTTAAAGTTGTGCTTTCCAGATTGAATGAGTATCTCGGTTGTCCCATTTTATCCTCATATCTCAAGGATCTTATTTTGCCAATTATTGTTCTAATTTTTCCATTTGATGACTTTCCTCATGTATTAGATAATGAACACTAACTGCTGAGTCATTTTACTTAACAGAACCTCACTTTGAATAAAGCATTTCCATTTTCACTTTGACTTTATGATAACTATTGTCTTTTGAATCTCTACAGATGGGTGCTCAAAGTCTTTCTGAGGAAATGGCACCTCTTATCATCTGGCAGAAGGAAAGGAGGCCAGAATCCTATAGGCAGTTCTGGCATCATGAGACTAAAGCTCTCACCAGAAAGAAAAGTGATTTGCCCACTGGCCCCCCTACTTACGGCTCATGGGACATGCTTGGTGAGTAATTGAGTATCTCTGTTGTGAATATCATATTGATGCTTTTACCTTGTCACTTATGGTGCAAGAATTGTCTGTTTATGGTTGGACGTATCTCTAGAGTTGTTTGTTTAAGAGTGACATTATTTCTGATGTTATAATTAATTGTTTTATGTAATGAACTTCAGCAACTCCTATCTGCAGGATGATACCAATTGATTTTTGGTATATAGTATACACAAACTTTTAAATATAACGGATGTTCAGTAAATTACTGAACATCCGTTATAAAGTGACAATAAAAGGCGCAAAAGTTACACTAAAACGCACAAAAGTTACACTAAAACGCACAAAAGTTACTCTGACATATATAAGAGTTATTTATGCTTTATTGATAAATTTGACAAAAGTGATACTAAATTTGACAAAAATGACACTAAATTTGACAAAAATGAACTCGATGTACAGTAAATTACTGAAAACCGGGTGTATACAAAAGTGATTGTATAATATATTGTGATATATTTTGTGTAGAAATGTAAACTGTTAGATTGGCATTTCAACATTATGTTGAGGGTTAAAGTGAGCTCCTGTATGTTGATTAAACTGTCATATTAAGTAAACCTAGATGTGTGCAAGCAGTGCAACACATGAGGTGCATAATACCAAGTATTTTATTTATTTTTTTTTAAATCATTGCTGTTACCCCACTATCTGCTATATCTAAGGGCAACAAGGACTGAATAAGACAACACTAATTCAGTTTAATTACGTAGACTAGTTCTACAGTTTATGCTATGCCTATCATAACAGGAAAGTCTGCAATCATTGTGAAGAGTAGTAATGTTTTGTGAGGCAATCATTGCAATCGTTTGGGGGGGGGGGGGGGTGGTGGTGGGTGGTGGGGTGGGTGAGGGAGTGCAGTAAGTTTAGGGGAGGGGAGGGGAGGGGAGGGGAGAGGGATCGGATAAAATAGAGAGCTCCCATTTTCCTTCCAAATTTTCCATCAATGGAGGGATTTGATGAAGGTTAATAGATCCCTCCAATTCCCAAATGCTAACTGATCAAAGTATTTTCCAGACACAATATTTAATAATACGGCTTTTTAGCCTACTTGTAGTCCTGTAGATATGATGTTTACTAAAGCTGGGTTTATGGTTCTGTTTGTTTTTATGGTTCTTATTCTTTATTTTTGAACTGGTATTAATTTGGACTTTGAATAGATAGCTTATATAGCAATGCAAACCATTAGTTTGATATGTATATCTAGCAAGTATAATTGTTCTGATGAATTGCTTGTCTTATATTTCTTGCTTCAGAGGAGAGCGAAGATGAAGAAGATGCTTCATCCCCCATTCCATTGGATGATGGCTTACCCATTGACTTTGCTGCAGTCGAGGTCATTCGGTGCCTCATAGAGCATCACAACTCAATTTTCACTGATGCCAATGAGACAGTCTGGAGATGATGTTGATGAAGTCGCGTTCCTGCTTACAGCTTTGTATAAAGGGTGTCTCTCTCTTGATTCATTGAGGGGGTATCAAGGGGGATCGAGTTGTAGATTGGTTAATTGTACATATTTAGTATCCGTGTGTGGTGATCCATCTCTGCTGTTTTGTGTCTTTCCCTTTCCATGCCCCCTTGTTTATTCTTCTTAGCCATTTTTGTGGGTAACACTTGCACAGATTGATTTGTCAATTGTAACATTGGGAATTTGGTATCAGTTTGTATTTTCAGTTTTAAATAAAAAAAATGCTCTCTTACTCTCTGAATCATAATGACAATTAGTCATGAATTTCAGTAAACTAGTGTAACCAATGGTGGTATTATATATTATATATATATATATATATATATATATATATATATATATATAAGTTAAGTATTCTACGTAATAGTGATAAAGTTCAAATGATTTTAAATTTTTAATGTGTGCTATGTATATTTTTAACATTTCAACTCAATATTTAAATTAGGGTTATCTGTATACAGTATACTACTATACGTCTATACCCTTATAAGTGTGCCAAAGATGCTCTACCTGCCCAAAAACATGGTGTTTGGTAGTTTTAAAAGTGTGTGAAAGATGCTGTACCTGCCCAAAAACATGCTTTACCCTCAGTTTTTTATTACTTGCTCCATTTCTCCTTGTAGAATTGCAGGAGCAGTGAAAATTAGGCCTGTTCACGGATCGGATTTCCAAAGCGTACTCAGATATCAAAAACTACTCTTCGAAACCGATCCAAAAATTTCGGATATATGATATCAGAAATCATTCAGATCGGATGCTTTGAATACCCATTATCCTTACTCGTATTAATAAATAGTGATTATCATTTTGTGTATTGGCTCAATATAACCCACCCGATAACCCATATTTGATAACTCTGATTCCTAGTTTTGGGTGTCACCCCAGAAAGAATCTGAATGGAGATTGCTGGGTTTAAGTCCCTCCTCATTACTACACTGCTCGTTACAGTAGTACTCCATCCTTTCCAAAGTTTCAATTTTTGTTTATCTTTAATTTCTGGGATTTTGTCAATTTTAAACATTTAGTCATTGATATTGATTATTGGGTTGTATGTATGTTTATTAGGTTGTCGCAAATGAAGTTGAGAATAATGGGAAATACCCAATTGTGGTAAGCACTTGGCCGTTTGTTGATGCTGTTAGGGCTGCTTGGAGAGCTGTTGATGGAGGTTTCTCAGCCGTTGATGCTGTTGTTGAAGGTTGTTCTGCTTGTGAAGAACTTAGATGTGATGGTACAGGTATGATTTTCATAAATTATCTTCATTTATAACTTTGAGTTTCATATGTTTTTGAGGAAATTGTGTGATTTTTGCAATTCATTCATAATATGAAGTTTTTAATTGTACATAGTATGTTTTGGAACTGAATAATTTCTGGAGGGTGAGCTTGAAATGTGTTTAATTGTCAATATTAAGATTTAGAAGATTATGGCTTATTTCTTCTAAAAAGAAGATTATGGCTTATGATTTGGTGTTTTGTAAATAATATTGTGTTAGTTTGGCTTACCGGGTGGTTTAGAAGTGTATATATCGTGTTAGTTTAGCTATGCATCAAGTGTATGACTCTTGATGCATAGCTTATGTATGAGCTTCCACTACATGTCTTCTCCGCATTCGAAGAGTGAACTTGTGCTATCAAGAACAGTAATTTTTTATTCTTGATATATATCAGTTGTGTGGTTGCTCTGATGTTATGTATAGAGAGCTTATGATTGTGCAACGAAAACAAAAAAATAAAT
The DNA here is from genome assembly GCF_948465745.1 of Chenopodium album. Lineage (NCBI taxonomy): Eukaryota > Viridiplantae > Streptophyta > Magnoliopsida > Caryophyllales > Amaranthaceae > Chenopodium > Chenopodium album. The sequence goes on along the minus strand of NC_137856.1, from coordinate 31,998,003 downwards.
GCAATCATCTGAATTATGTTAAGGTTGGTAGGGGTGAGATGATGACATGTATAAATGTATTTAGCCTTACTCCTAACAAATATAGTACAGAGGTTTTGAAATATTCGTTGGAAAATTTTTTTGATAGGAAATATGAAAAACAAAGATCATATTCCTAAAGGTAGCACATTAAGAATGGAAATATCGATAGTTATGCTATTACCAGTTAATCATCATGATAATAATGATGATGTTAGTATTAATAGTTTGAAATCAAGGATTGTGGCCATAAGGCACCCTCTCTTGAACTGTCTTTTGTTGGTTTATTTATACTCATGTGTGAGCCCTCTGTGGCCAACATTAATTTTAGTAATTTGAAAGTTTGTGCACTCACTTTCCCTTTCTACTGCTGTAGTTTGATTGGGGGGGGGGGGGGGGGGGGTAGTACCAGTAACATTTGAATCTTTCTGCCTTATGTGGATCGTGTGGTGGCTTATAGTATATTAGTTTCTAGTATTAAGTTGTAACTGTAACGGTAAGGTCGGTCACTAGCAGGTCTCAGTGATATTGAAAACTGATTGAATAAATTTTAGTTTTCGGCTTTTAGAATTTAGATTGTACATGTAAATGTGGAATATAAAGTGAACCATATGGTTGAGAATCTTGAGAAGTGATAGAATGTTGAAATGTGTCTTTATGTTTGCACAGTTGGACCTGGTGGTAGTCCAGATGAGAATGGAGAAACAACTTTGGATGCTTTGATAATGAATGGGGTAGCAAAACTATAACTTGCTCGCTTTTTTACATGTATGCATGTTGTAGACATTAGCTCAATTTTTATTTGTTTTCTAAAGCATTTCATAGGCATCTATGGAGATTGGTGCTGTTGCTGCCATGAGATATGTGAAAGATGGTATTAGAGCTGCAAGATTAGTGATGCAATATACCGAGCATACTTTGTTAGTTGGAGAGCAAGCATCACTATTTGCCATTTCAATGGGTCTTCCGGGACCTATGAACCTCAGCTCTGAGGATTCATTGCACAAGTGGACTAAATGGAAAGAGAATGACTGTCAGCCGAATTTCCGAAAGAACGTTTCCCCTTCAAACAGTTGTGGTCCTTACCATCCGACCAAAATGATTGGTTTTGGAGAGACGGTATGTCCTGCTGCAAATCTGGTAGAAACTTCGACTAGAAATATTACGCCTATTAACATCCACAACCATGACACTATTTCAATGGCTGTTATCGATAAGGTATGCTCTTCATGGCTAACCTACCTTGATTCCTTTAGTCAGTTTAGACTATTTTGAATTGTAATTGACACATTCTGTGATAAGAATAACTTAGCATCTGTAATTTTTATAGATGGGACATATTGCTGTTGGTACATCTACTAATGGAGCAACTTTTAAAATCCCTGGCAGGTAATTTGGATTATGCTCACAACCATAGTGTTAAGTATAGTTAGCGTTTTATTTATTTATTTATTTATTTTTTTTTTTTACTGCTTAAAAAAATATATATAGATGAGGTAGGTGTGAATTAGACTGGTTCTTAATTTCAGATGCCTGTTATATTTTCCCCTGAAACAACTTAGTCTTATCATTGTATGCTGACAAGATAATGCCATTGCAACCAGGGTCGGTGATGGTCCTATTCCTGGGTCTTCAGCATATGCTGATGATGAAGTTGGTGCATGTGGTGCAACAGGAGATGGCGATATTATGATGCGCTTTCTTCCATGGTTAGATTACAGAACTTGTTGCTTAGGATCTGCATTATATTATGACTCTCAAGTATTTTAACACTCTCAGTCTCTCAGCTTTAATATAAGATCACATATACTTGCTTAATTATTAAGTTGCTAGGAAAAATGAGTGATCACTATTATCTCTGAACAAAAGAGTGAAATTTTTGAATATTAGAGATACGAATTTATCTTTGTTTGATGAACAGCTACCAAGTTATTGAGAGTATGAGACAAGGAATGGAACCTAAGTTAGCTGCTGAGAACGCGATATCCAGAATTGCTAGAAAGTTTCCCAAATTTGTTGGAGCTGTCTTTGCAGTGAGCAAGAATGGCGTACATGCAGGTGCTTGCCATGGATGGACATTTCAGTACTCGGTTAGACTTTCAAGCATGGACGACGTGGAGGTGTACACAATCATGCCTCATATTGCAACTGCCAATGTTTGACAAAAGGCTCAAATGCTTATTGAGCATTACACCTGTTGTTTCTGTTCAGACTGAACTATTATGTATGTACTTACTACTCCATATTTACTCAAACTTAAATTCCTAGATTTCCCTTGGAAGAAAAAAAAAAAAAAAAAAAAAAAAAAAAAAAACAAAATATGGAGGTACATAGTACAGAGTAAGTAAGAAAAGATAAGGATCTAGGAGGTGGACCCTCCCGTGTGACAGGGGTTTGAACCTCGTCCCCCTCCTGTGATAGGAAAGGGTTCCCCGTGTACATTACCGGTAAATAAAAAAATTAAAAAAATTAAAAAAAAAAATTAAAAAAAAAAGTGAAAAGATTTTATTTAGAATTTTTTTTTCTTTTTTAAAAAAGCGAGAAAAGATAAAATTTAGTAGGAAACTATCCTCTTATAATAAATAAGTAAACAAATTACTAATAGGAAACTATCCTTATAGTTGTATACATACGTAGTATATTGCTAGATCAAATATCAGAATTCAGAAATTGTTCAAATTAAATAATTGATGGGAAGTATAATCATCATGAGGACAGTATGTATGAGCGCGGTAGCAATAGCAGCGTTCATGGAAGTAAAACGATGTTGGTTTAATAATAATAATAAGAAGCCATTATTACCATTACCATTGAATCGAGAAGAGGATGATGATGAACTGCAGGTTGGCGTTAATAAGGCAAGAGATAGTTTGAATTGTATTCCTCGAGAGTTGATAGAATTAATCTTAAGCAAAGTCGATGACATTGTAAGCCTTTGTCGCTGCTCGATTGTCTCTCGGGAAATGTGTGATATTGTTACAAGTATGAGGGTCATCTCCTTTACCATGCCAAGGTCGTTAATCAACTACCCAAAAGTGTCGCCGTCATGGGCGTCATCATTCTCTGTCGTCTTGTTTCCGGTCCCTCCAGAATTAATCCAGCATCAGGTTGATCGTTGTATACTGTCGGTGAGTCAAAAGAAATCATGTGATTTTTTTACAAGGTTTTCGCTTCTTGAGTCTGTGTTCGTTCAAGTCCCGCCTCAACCCGTACCCTTAGCTGATTCCTGGTTTAGGTGGGATTCTCAAATCAATGTTACCTCGCATAAATCAACTTATTATCTTATTTCTGTTGATGCTACCATCGTCAATAATAATAATAATTATAGTAATAATCAAAGGGCTCCGGTTGTATGGCCAGTCACAAACGAAGAGATTACTCGAAGAGGGGACGTGACATGGAGGCGCTTGAAGCTCCATGCTAACACAATTCTAAAACAATTTCCATCCATGAAAATCAATCCTAGCGGAAAGGCAATTTATCAGCACCCTAGGTTGACAACAATTGTGAGCAAAGACGGTAATGGGAGGCTAACTTTATATAAAACCGATAAAGATGAAGATGAAGATGAAGATGTAGTTAAATTATATCGATGCAAGTTTTGTTATTTGTATAATGAGTTGGAGTTAAAGTCTAGTGGTGTCACCATAAAAGATGCATGGCTTTGGTTTTACTATTATGACAAAGGAGCCATTGAACGCGATGATGATGGTGATGATTTTAGCAACAAAGCACATGAAGATGATCTTATCATGTCTTGCCTAAGTAGGGGAGATTATTCAAGAGACGAGCTTAAGGAAGCTGTTACTAAAATACTAGGCCATATCAACACATTTCACTTCTCGCATCGTTTGGGGATAGTCCAATCAAAGAGTATCCTTAAAAAGTTGTATAACTTATACTCGTAAGTATTAAGTATACATTGACGATAGACCTATCAATTGAGTTGGGTCGCTTAGGGTCACGAGTTGAGAAAAGTTGTATAACTTATAAGCATCAATACCTATAATTCTCGTTTGGGGCGAGTCTAGGCCGGGGCCGTGATCAAAGATGGGAATGTGGCTTTACTGCTGGCAGGAAACTTGGGGTATAGGGTCTTGGTGCTTGAGTGTACGTGATGATGCTATCAATGTGGTGCGTGTGATCGAACTACTAGCAACAGGAAGGAGCTGCTCCTATCTTCTTATTCTTTGAGGATATTTTCGGAATTTGTAATTCTCTTTATAGCTTCAAAAGCGTTCATGTTAAAAGATTCGGTTATACAGTTGTCCACTTAGTTGTAAGATGGAAAATTGATATTAACCTGACTCGTATTTTAATAACTCTTTCCCCAAAGATTTCAAGTTTTGGTTGATCTTGATTTGATTAAAGCTTTTGTTCAAAAATAAAAACTCAATGTATGATTTTTTTTTTTTAATTTATTTTTTTCATTTTTTATGTATACATATATTACGGAGTATCATTTTATCTATTTGTTGTAATACCTTAATCTTTAATAATTTGATAGATCGTTTTTTATATTTTTCTTGTGATTTTGTCCAATGATAAATTAGATTTGTATTTTAATTTTGAGTAAAAAAAAGTGTATCACCACGTAGGTAAAAGTAGCGAATGAGATATGGTATTTAAAATTTTAATGCCACGTATATTAAAAACCAAATTTTATTTATCATTATCTTTATTTGTCTTATAATAATTTTTATCTATCATTATCTTTATCTGACTTATAATAATTTTTTTGGAAAAAAATTATCTTAAAAAGAAAAGCGCACAAATTTTACCGACGTAGAATAATAGGAATGACAGCTCCACTTTAATAATGCAACTGAATCAAAATTATCTTATAAATGCATTTTTTTTTTTTTACCATTAAAGTGTATGATAATTCCACTTTTATACTTAATTAACACTTCCGGTCAAGTAAGAATTTAAGGAAAAATTATCTAGCTTGTGATGTGTGACACTGTATCACAAATACTAAATAATACCTTCGAAAAAAATTATATTTAAATGATATAGTATCATTATAAGATAAATTTTGATAGCGTTTATGATAAGAAATTAAAATTGTTCATTAATCATAATTAAATTTTGTTATACCTAATGTTATAAATTGACACATTATATAACACCAACAAAATTTCATATTTATACATTAGTAATTTTGTGTCAGTTTTAGGTCATCAGTGGTAGGGTACTTTTTAGCTTAATTTCATATGTTTATGTTCTGTTTGATGAATTTCGTTTTTACATGCAGGTCAAAGAATTAAATTCGAGCAAAAATGATTAAAAATTCAAAGTACAAGTTTTTCACCTGTTTGATGTACTAAATTTCCGCAAACAAAATAGCTTAATAAGTCTGGATATGGTAATATTGGACGAAGAGGTATTTTTAAAAACAAAATTTGTGATTTGGATTGCATAATCAACTTATTAAATTAATTTAATTTTATTTTTTTAATTTCAAGGTGATTACACAAGTTCATGCCTCAATTTAAAGCCAATTGTATTCAAAATATTTGTCCAAACTTGATTGAAGACTATGAAATGTTTACTCTATAAGATACTTTTGAGTCGTTCCAAATAATAAGCAATATCGCGTTGTGATATCGACAACAAAATAATGATTCAATAATTAATGATGAAAAAATTCCAATGCATAAATTTGATTAGATACATTTACAATTTTTAAATCTATTCTGCAACAATTCTATCGATATTTTTTTATTAGGTTTTAAGAATATTCTTATATATATTTTTTAAATGTTCTTATTATCTCATTTGTCGGGTGGTGAAAAAAAATCATTTAGATCGGTCAAAAGATTTTTAATTCTATCAAAAAAAAAAAAAAATAATTTTTTAATTATTTTTTAAAATAATTCTACTTCTAATACTTCCTCCGTTATTTATTATTGCACCATACATGTTGGGAACACATTTTTTGGTAGTGGGAAAAATGAGGAGAGAGAAGGGTAAAAGTACAAAAAAGCCATCTGATGTAAACATAGAGTAAAGAATCAAGTGTTAAAAGTAAGGGTATATTAGATATTTACAGTGTGAACACACATTTTTTGTTTCTTTAAATGAAAATGGTGCAATATTTGTGGAATTTCCTTAAAAGGCAAGTGGTACAATAATAAAAGAACAGAAGAAGTATAAAAGATAATAAGAAATTACAAAATAATATACAAAAATGAAATATAAAAAAAACCGCGCACGGGCTTACATTTAGTTTAATTTATTTCAGACCATCTACTACGTGGTAAAATTGAATACGAGTGGTAAAAATGTAAAATAGAATTGTCTTGCCAAATACAGTACTACAATTTTATTTTAATCCAATTTACTAGTAAAACAAATTTGCTTTCTTTAGCTGCCTTTATTTACCAAAAATGGGAAAGAGAAATAAAGAATAGTCATTTACTCATTTTGCAACAACAAATGTCAATCAATTTTTTTCTCTTAACGATGAACATTTGACTCCGGGGTCATAAACTCAAAATTTCATGATTTTCTTCTTAATTTTCTTTGAATTAAAATCTTTTTCAATGATTTTCTGAAGGAGGAATTATCCTACAAAATCATGGAGGATGAAAATTCTTTAATTGCAGAGAATTCGACCTTAAATGACCATTTTAATGGCGAATTATCCGAACTAAGCTCCACTGTATTCCTGGATCGTGTTGGCGAAGTCAATCTCTCTCTTAATTCAATTGGTTTATCTTGGAAACCTGCAGATTATTCGATTGAGGTAAGCCCCTTTCTCTTAATCAAAAAAAAAAAAAAAAAAACATTAATTGGGTGAAAATTATTTGTCTTCTGGTTTATATCATGGAGATTATGATTCATGGAATAATGGGTATTTTTGATATGATCATATAGATTTCATAGTTCTTCATTTTTTTACTCTATGATTTTCTGGGTGTCTTGAATTTCAATTTTTATTGCCAATTTAGTTTTACTTAAGCCTGTGTAATTACTAATTATGGGCTGTTAGAGTTATAAAGATTGGAGAATGAGCACTTTCCAATTTTCAATGATGTATGTAATACAGGAATTAATAGAAATTTAGAATTTTCCAGCTTATTGTTTGCCATTGCCTTAGGCTTCTATCTTGTTTTGAACATGGTGCAATGAGGAATTTGTGGTTAGGGTGAGGGTTGAACAAAATAAGGAATGAGAACAATCAATTCTAGGTTTATACTGGCTCACTAAGCACCCATTTTAAAACAATAACCATTAAACATGCGCGCCTCACTAATCTAATTTGAGGACAAAAGTTTGTTAGACCTTACATCTCACTCCAGTGCATTGGAAAATAGGGTCCAAATGTCCTCTCCCCTTCCCAAAAATACATGAATTACAGCTAAAGTCTCACCATGTTGGAAATCTCCATGGTTTTGTCTAATGCCATAACATATCATTACCATGATACCTCACATCAAACTCCTTAATATAGCAGGATATGGACAATGGAGTGGTCAATTGTATGCATTTTAACCGCTGCCTCTACGATTGCAGGAAGGTTGTGAAGTTACTTATCATAGCAGTCTGTGTGCTACTTAGTAAAAAAATTTGTGGTGGTTCATGTTCAATGTACACATTGATCTAGCTATCTATTTCACTCAAGATATTTGTTGACTTGATAGTTTCTATTTGAATTTAGAATTGGATTCTGTGGGATTCTCGCTTAACCACCATCTTTGTGAAAGCTCATTTGTACAGTGAAAAGCTGTCTTTTTTTTCCCCCCTACTTATTTCGTGGGGAAAAGTTTTGGTGTTATGATTTTTTTAGTTAGAATATCCCACTGGGAATTAATTCTTTCCAAAGGGTTCTTTCATGATACCTTAAGACTATGTATGGCTGTATGCCATGGATTCTATAAATCCTACTAGTGCTGTGATCTTGACTTGGTCACTTTATTGTTTATTCCAAGTTTACAGCTATTCAGAGTGGTGGCTACAGTTTTTCCATTGGGGTAGCAGTCTATTATTCTGCTGAGATTAGCAATTGAGCAGATACACGTACTTCGATTTGCCATTATCTTTTGATGCGCTTCTGTTTGTATTTTTATTTCAATGTAATTGTGTACTCATGGTTGGAAGTTGATGATGGATTGTTTCACAGGATAAGTCATCATGTATTGGCCGTAAGTATCACATTGAAAGTGCTGCAGAAATAAAGTTTTCTGATGTATATGCTGCTGAATCGGCTGATTGGGGATCAGTTCGTCAATCAACTAGATGCTGCTTTATGCATCAGGATTCAGAGGTTAGTTCCTTGTCTTCCAACTGTAGATTTTTTATTTTTTGACCATGATAGTTCGTTTATCAGTCTATATGTTATATTGCAGATGTACCTTTTTGTGGTACATGTTATGCAGAGATCAAAGGCCAAGGCATCTCTCTGGCACTTGGCAGAGTACACTTTTGGTCACAGCGATCAGCTTGTATGTAAATTGATAGTGAACAAAATAAAGTCATATCTTGCAACGCAAATCGGAAGACCAAAGAGCCTGTTGGTATGGTTTTTTTTTGAATCTTTTTCTCTTACAGCTCAATTAACAAAAAGATGCAAACTTATTATGCTTCTTTAATGTTTTAGGTCTTTGTCAATCCTAAAAGTGGCAAGGGGAACGGTCAAAATATATGGGGAGTTGTAGCTCCAATATTTTCTCGTGCTAAAGTGAGAACTCAGGTTTGTCTTTTGATCTATTTGTTTAGTTACTGTCACTGACCTATATATTCTATTGGAATTATTGAGATAATTGTTATTGTGTTATCTATGTTGATGCATGAAGACACTTTGTTTTTTGTATCTTAGCATTGTAACATATGTATGACACTATGACCATCTTTGCCATTTTATACACATTCTAAATTCTTGTTATGGTTTGTTTTTTCAAATTTTCATGTTGACTCTTCTTTCCAATCTCTTCCTCTTTTCTCTCCCTCCCAACTGAACCTTGTCTTTCCTGTGTCACTGTCTTCTCTCTGGATATGTTGTATTATGCTAGTCTCTACCTCAAGCGCTCTTCTATGTCTTTTGAGGTGAGGATGGAGGACAGAACTAGGTGGCTGGATTTGTTTAGTATTTTTGTTTAGTAAATTGGATGCAACAAATTTGGTGTGTGTCTGGTCACATAGACAATGAGGTATATTGATCCCAGTCTTTCTCATGTAAGATGACTTTCATGAGTACTCCAGTACCCCTTATAAATTTCTGATTACAATCATCAGTTTAGTTGGTTGACATTCTTGACATTTATTATTTAAAAATTTCTCTGTCTGAGGTGTCTTAGCTACTTGCAGGCTTGCTCTATGATGAATGTTCATATTAGGAACAATGATGTATCATGAATCTTGATGATGTTAAACAACAACACACCTTTATTTGAGTCTTTTTTTTAGCTTAAGTATTTGGTTTGCCGCTAACATCTTCTTTTGTCTACCATCTGTTAGGTAACAGTTACAGAGAGGGCAGGACATGCTTTCGATCTAGTGTCGTCTATGACAAACCGTGAACTGATTTCATTTGATGGTATTGTGGCTGTTGTAAGTTTGTGATTTGTTCTTTAAAGTCTTGTTAACTGATCTCCAGGCATCCTTGAACATTTGAATTGAACCAAACTGTTACCTTAGGGCTTTTTTAATTGCTAAATTTCAAATTTCTCATATCCGTGAGGACTTTCTTTGTCTTTTTTTCCCCTGTTTGGTTATGATGCCAATTGCCAAACATTAATTTTCTTATCTATGATGCCATTGGCGGATCTTAGCTGAAAATATTAGAGGAGCCGGGATTTAAATCTTTTACATCTCGCTCAAAACTAATCACTGTGTCCCAGTGTTTTATAAATAAAATAAGGTTATTTAAGTTCATTAACTAAATTTCTCAAAAAAAAAAAAAAGTTCATTAACTAATTATTTATCTCCGTAAAAAAGGAAAAAAAAAAAATTAACTAATTTATTACTATAATATTTACTGGGGGGTCGATCCCCGAATGGCCCCGGTGGAAAGCATTCTCTCGTTATTATAAACTTTAGTTTATTTTGGTTGATGCAGTTTCTATGCATGTACCATTGATCTGTGTGCTCATTGGGTAATCCTATCTTTATCCTCAATTGACTATATAATTCTGTTTCTATTGGTTGCAGGGTGGTGATGGCTTATTCAATGAGATCCTAAATGGGCTTCTCAGGTCCAGGTTCAAGACCAAATCTACCCCCCTTCCTCCAGGTTTTATGGCTTCTCCAGGGGAAGAATCAAGTGCCTCAGTTCCGTATCCAAGTGAAATTAATGCAGGTACTTTTAACCCCAATGAAGACCAGTCCCCTCTGCTTCCAACTTCAAGACATTATGAATCTCAATTTCCAAGTTCCAGTATGTACCATAATTAGTTATATCATTGTAATGATGTATCCCAATTTCGGCTTTGTTCAACTTATTTAGGTGCTTCTTTGTGAATGGATGTGTCTAAAATTGCAGGAATTGAAGATGGTGTATGCAGCACAGGTTGGTTTACACCAGGCTAACTTCATATTAACTTTTAGTGCCTCACCTTAAGTCTTTTATGTGCTCTAGGGCTTTAGCTCTTTATAGAACTTTATGTTGGCCAATTCTTTGACTACTTTCTTGCTTGTAATTTCAGCTGATGAAGATGTTGACTTTTCTTTTCCTCATGAAAGATTCAGATTTGGACTCATTCCAGCAGGCTCGACTGATGCTATTGTGATTTGGTAATCTTCGGGAAATTGTTACTTTTCATGATATTTTTCTTTTTTTTGTAGATAATAATGTCTTTGTTTATTTTCTTTGCCTTTTTCCTTATCTTTTTTCCCTTCACTTTCTCTCTCCTTATTGAAAATGGGGTGGTTTGGGGGGGGGGGATCTCATTCTTTGTAGTGGGGAACACCTAGGACTGCTTCCAGGGGAGTAAACCAACAAACCTGTTATTCCTTTACCTTTTCTCTGATTTTGACCGTGTTGGCCAAGGTTATTACAGTGTAGTTTAAGTGTACCTTTCTATCTTAATCTCCTTTGATTTGCTCTGGATACAATTATCATCCAAGCCAAGTCAATGTGATCTCTAAATGTTGATTTCTGCCCTCAGTAAGTTGATTAATTATCAGTCTATGGCGCACGATGGTGCCAGTCCATACTGTTGGTCCCTTTTAAATCACAGGCCTTGCAGATCACCTTATCCATTCTGTCATTTCTGTGTATCTTTTGTTGTGCTTGACTTATTTTAGGATGGAAAACGTGTACAACTTTATATATGCTCCATGGATACTGATACTAACTTCACACATTCCCCGTACAATTTTTTTTTGGATAATGTGTAACTTGGTGCCCTTTGCAAGCTTCTAATTGTTCATTCATATCTGAATGTTTATGTCCACTTTTGTCCTTAAGAACTATGATATGATTGGAGCTTTGTGCTTTACTCTTTCATGCAGTACAACAGGAGTGAGAGATCCCATAACATCAGCATTACACATTGTCCTTGGGAAAAGAATTGGTCTTGATATAGCTCAAGTTGTAAAGTGGCAAACAACCATGAACTCAGACATTGAACCCTCTGTACATTACACAGCCTCTTTTGTCGGGTAATTTACAAATGCTTATACGCTTTCAGATTTCTTTAAGTCCCTGATTATTTTCCTGGCCTTTATATAAGATTTGCAGCATGTTGTGTCCAAGGTATTATGCATTTGTTCTTGTTTTATTGGGTTGTGGAAGAATCGGAAGGGCTAAGTAGAGGCTTTACCTGTATATATTGTTCAGATCTTCTTTATATGTTGATGGCACTTTACTGTGTCTTGAAGGACTGAAAAATTTAGTTTTGCATCCTTGTACAATCTTACACTCTCCATCCATCTAAGTCGTGTTTTCTTATAATCTTATACTGCACCAATTTTATCTGCATTCCATATCAGCTATGTTACTCGGACTCTTTCATTTACCTCACGTGTCCGTGTCGACATGACTCGTGTCGGACACCGACACCGACACTTGGACACTTCATTTTTAACTAAAGACAGAATTTTTTTCAAGAAAATGGGCGAGTCCGATACTTGGACACCCGTGTCTAATTGGACACTTCATCCGAGTCCAAGTAACATAGCATACCAGTTCTTCACATGCATGTAACTAAATTAGTTCTAAAGAGAAAGTTTTCCAGCTATTCGCTTGTTCATATGTTGCTCCTGTGAAGATTCTTTCTCTGATTAGCATGCAGACCGACCTTGAGCACCTTCTTGGCTTACTCTGATTCGAGATCTTAGGAGCTAGATCCTGTTTATTTATATAAAACCGGCTCTCATGTGGATTTTGATGCTTTGTATGTTGTGCATGGGAACCTTGCCTAGTCGTGGTCACTGATGGTAAATTATGAGAGTTCAGATGAGAAAACACTTGGGAGACTGCTCACCTGTTGCCAATCAAGGAGACTTTAGGAAATTTATGGGAAGTAATAGGTAGTTCTGTTCAATCACCTTATTTTCAACCTATCGTCCAGATAAAGGCACGTAATCCCTATTTGTTGAATCATTTACGTTTGAAGAACAAGTGACTGAAGGATTTAGAAACCTCACTGAAAACACATTTCTTGCATTTTGCATACTCCTTAATTTATTGTAAATTATACTGCTTAATAAATTGCTTCAAAGCAACCAATTACAGGGTTAGTTAGACCTTGTTAAGCTAAGAGACTTTTCTGAATTTATACTTCAAGAATAAAATTCATACCGAATAACTGAACCAATCACCCCGCATTGATGTAGGCTTTTCACTTTACTTAAATTGTCTCATCTATTACTATTATTATCATTTTCGGCTGTCTATTGCGAAAGCATTCGTTATAACCTGTGGATGTGTATTGTGATGCACCTTGACCTCATAGCCTTGGCCTTTGTTTCTTTTATGCTTTTGTGAGAGTGAAGTTTATTGTATACTTCAATTCTTCATCCTTAATGTTGAACTAATATTAGCTATAAAAATGTTGTTACAAAAGAGAAGATCTTGGTATTCCTTCTTTATGCTGTTTGACATTTTTTATGCAATTAAAGTATTTATTAATGACACAACGCTAAAAGCCTTGCAGTTATGGATTTTATGGAGATGTCATTACAGAGAGTGAGAAATATCGCTGGATGGGTCCCAAACGTTATGACTTCGCAGGGACAAAAGTTTTTTTCAAACACAGGTAGCTATCTTAGTTGTTTCAGTAGAGCATGCATGCCCCCAGTGGACTGATTGTACATTTTATAATGCGGTTTAAAACACTGGTTCTGCGTCGATTATACACTGGATTAGCCTCAACGAGTATGAGAATTGGGGCTTCCTATGAGTGGAGCCAAGCCAAAGAAAAATCATATATGAGAAGGCTTGACTCTGTGGTCCCAATTTAAAGCTTGATAAAAGCCAAGCAGTGAGCCTGCCTCAGCATTTTATTTTAGAATTCAATTGTTTTTCTTTTTTTCCTTAAAATTCCTTCTTATTTTCAATAAATCTCCACTCGTTTTATTTCAAACTGATTCTCTTCATCTGTTGTGTGTTAGACGCATTGGCATGATCATATTATTGTTGTAGTTGTCTCCTCCCTATAGTTTGGTTTATGTTAATATACTCCTAAATATTGTTGGCGCTGCAAATATATTGTCAACCTGTCTATTTTAGTTTGTTTATTTGGTCAATATATACAACTCTACCCAATCAACTATTTATTTTCACTACACTACGATTTTATTGTTTAGTTTTAACTCATGAATTAGACTTATTAATATTTGTAAAAAATCAAAAATGGAAAATGTCCATAGGATGTAGGGAGAATCTATTATCCTCCCATGCTACGAAGTAATTTGTTTCTATTGATTTTTTTATTTTATAATTTTTTTCTAAAAATCCTCTTGAAGGTCAAATGAATTAGCCACCCCATAAAGTAACTCATAGTTTTTTAATGGAAAAGAAAAATGGCAAAATATGGTTGAATAGGCCTATGAGCTTTTAATTTTAACAACTTGTTTGTGCTTGGCTCATTTAATATAGAAGTTAGAATACAAGTTTAAATAATTGCCAAGCCAAGCTTTTGACAGAGCTGAGCTAGACAACTTGTGAGCATTTTGGTTTACTGCCTTTTCTAATGAATTTGGTCATATAGTATGATTTTTTGGATAAAACCACAAAAACAAGTATACAAAACATGATTTGTAAGGATAAAATAAAAAGTCTGGGTTCAATCCCTCTGCATGCTTGATAATTATAGCTTTTCACACTATCCTGCATTAGTTGATTTATTGATTATTTTTTAGGTCATATGAGGCTGAATTATCATACTTGGATGTCAAGTCTAAGAATACCGATCCAGATTCCAAAGATGATGATTTGATTGGGGGCGTGGAGTCATGCCAGGGCCTTAAGAGAAAATGTGAGCGAATAATTTGCAGAGCTAATTGCAAAGTCTGCAACACACCATACACGGGCATGATGAAATCAAAATGGTTGAAAACTAGAGGGAAATTCCTTAGTGTAGGTGCTGCTGTCATGTCTTGTCGAAATGAAAGAGCTCCTGATGGTTTAGTGGCTGATGCGCACCTTACAGATGGTCTCCTGCATCTTATCTTGGTGAAAAATTGCTCGCATGCACTATATTTGTGGTAAGTTTGGGTCTCTTTTTTGGCATGATTTTTTTGTTCGTGTGTATGAGCCCATATGGGCAATATAAATTACAAATGGGGTGGGGGCATTTGAACCTGTGACCTATCGTACACAATCCCTCAATCTTAACCACTAGGACAAGCCCTCATCGGTACTGAAATTTTGTTTTGCAATGACCATTTAGTGCTCGACGGTCTAATCATTCTGAGTGCTTTAGGTGATAGATCCTAGAGAGATATCTGAGCAGGCCATCAGCTGTTAATGTATGTTGATATAGTCTATAAATTGTAGTATCAGTATCATAGGCAGAAAATCACCCCTAAAATTCACAGATGCATCCCTAAGAGCTTAAGTTTTATTGAACACCCTTAAGCAACTATTAGACACTTGTTTTCTGCGAGCTGACAATTTGATGGCGAGATCCTACAATCTCATAAACTGAAATAATTGTGCATTTAGGTAGGAGGGGGCATGTGAACTATATACAGTTTAACTGTGTAAACTATTAGCCTTATGCCCTTATTAAGTATTGTTTTAAACGCAAATTTTATCTGGTACTTTGTAATCTCTGCCTCAGAGGTTGGGTTCTGACTAATCGCCTCATTTGGGGGGAATGATGTTTCTGCAATTTCTGAATTGAAAGTTCGAAGTTGACTACTGAATATTGAAAAGTTGCCACATGATTAAAATTATGTATTGATGCTGTTGCATGATATTTGCAGGCACCTAACCCATCTAGCTAAAAAGGGTGGATCTCCCCTTGATTTCAAGTTTGTAGAACATTACAAGGTATTGTGCTCTTAATCTTTCATAATTTCCAATTTCTTCTTTTTCTCAAATGGATGTCTTCCTTATCAGTTATTATTTATTTTTTTTTATTTTTTTTTATTTGCAGACCCCTGCATTTGCTTTTACATCTTATGGCAAAGAGGGTGTTTGGAATTTGGATGGCGAGATCCTACGAGCTCATAAACTGTCAGCTCAGGTTTTCCGCGGTCTTATCAGCTTATTTGCGAATGGCCCTGAAGTGTAACTGAATACTGTACACTGTAAAGTTGTGACCATAATTCTGTTATATACCGATATTAGAACACTTTAGTTGATAAAAGATGCACAGGTAGCAATTTGTGCTGAAATTTTGCCTGAAAATAAATCTCAGTTTTCACTTTGAGATAAATCTGTAATTCCAAGTTTCTGATTGGGCACAGTGCTTCAGGATTCTCATCAATAAGAAAGTTGTCAAAACTCAAAGTCGATTGTCTTATACTCTTATTGTCTATTATTGTACCATATCTCATTATGCGTGACACAGAGGTTATGGGTTCAGATCTCATCCACCACCCCCCACCCTCCCAAAAGCACTTTCAAGGGGATTATTAAGCGATAGGTATCAAAAGACCCATGTTAAAGGACCATTTTAGCCATCAACTAAAGCTTTAGGTTGAAGCCTATGAATATGTTTTATATACTCTATTAGCATTTGACCATTAAGAAACTATAGTTAAATTGCACTCCTTACATCATTATGAATTTATTAAATGGTTGTTAATGTACATGACGTAGCTTAATTAATTAGTAGGCGTTTATTTGTCCGCGCCCTTAAACATACTTAGATAATTTTATACCAGTATATTACTATAGCTTATTACAATCTCAGATGGTTCTACTAGTAGTATAATAGTAAAATATTGAGTTTGTAACTTGTACTTTTCTTTTCATATTGTAAGCATCTATCAGCTGAATGGTGCTTAATCATTGAATAAACATTTCTTAATCATGAATATATATATATATATTAATTAAGCTCAAGCAGAGAACTTTCAAACTAAATTTAAAAATAAAAAGAAAACTGAAGTAGACAGGATAAAATTAGCATATTCCACTAATTTTTTGATGACATTTTATTTGGGTTGCATGTTGGCATAATATTGTGACTAAACGTACTTTCTATGCTAATATATAGTTTAGCTTATGTTGTCACTAAACGTGCTAGCACTAATGATAGTCATTTTGTCAAACAAATCGTTGTCTTTGATTAATTATAATTCTTGAGAAAATGCTACTCATCCATATTTGACATAAACTTTGTAATGTATTTATTTAATTTAATTTTTTCTAATGTCATTTTCAGTGTTTGTAGTTTCAAATGGATACCGATTATATATAGTTCCTCAATTTTATATCATTTGACCACTTCCTTAAATTTTTTTATCCATGGCATATTAATGATTTTGTTATTACTTAATATCAACAACGGTTATTTATACTACAAACTAGTCATTCTTAAAACCAATACAATAGCTAACAAATTCTAATAATTTGTGTTTATATGTATAACCTTAAACAAGCAAACTAAGCTACTTTGTAATATAATGAGAAAAGATTATACGAAATTGTTATATATTATCTGATGCACGGTGCAACCAATTTTTTTTATTTTATATTGTTTTATTTAGCTTATTTTGATAATTAAAGGATGATTATTGCTTATTTATTCATCAAATGAGCAAAAACTAACCATAGGTGCATGTTGTACCCAGGTGTATATGAAAATTTTCAAAGATCATACTTTGTATGTGTGGATAGGAGTATATAAATCTTTTTAATCACCCCTGTCTAATTAAATTTATATGCATTTTAGGTCAATTACCAGGGAATTGCTAACAGCGAAGCAGGATGAAAATTACTACTACCTTTGTTTCTTATTATGTGCAAGATAAAGTATTATTTGTGAAAGATAAAGTATTCCTTTGTTGCACGTAATAATAAACGGAGGTAGTATTAAGATTTTAAACAAATTGGTTTTTTTTTTTTTTTTTTTTTTTTTTTTTTTTTTTAAACGTGAAACTATAAGTTTAGAATGTATAAAATGAACGTGCCAATTTGTTTTTCCTTATTATGCTGTACTACAAGAGTGCTAACCTTTAATCTGTAACGAGCTGAGGTATCTTTGACAGTTCAACTAAGAAAATGTCAGAAAAATATAGCTGAAAATATGGAGGGAAATAGGGAAAAAAAAAATAGTAAATACCAAAGAAAAGTCAGATAAGATGACCTCTGGAGTAAATTGTCTAATAATAGTGAAATGGTCATACTTCTCTTATATACTTCCTCCGTTACATATTACTCGCAACAAAGGAATATTTTATATCTCACAAATAATACCCCTTTGTTGCGAGTAATTCGTAACGGAGGAAGTATATACGCAGTGTTAAGTTATGAATAATGGTAGTTTTCAAATTATCCTGCATGGTTCTGAGTTTGGGTTTCAGTAGCTAGTTTGAGTCAAACTTGACCCTCATACTACATCATTAATATTTCATATTGGGATGGATTGGATGACAATTCTTTGAGACGGAGGGAGTAATGCATAACGAATTCTCTAATACTTATGTCAACAATTTGATCGACATAACTTGTTTGTAGTTAAAGGTTGAAATTCAATATAAGGTGTGTTCTCGTAAAAAATAAAAAACCAAAAATTGTATTATAAGGAGGTTTTTGGCAAAATTTTCCAATACATTAAGGTAAAATAGTAATTTTATTTAGAGACAAGATTTTTTTAGTAGAATAAGACATTTATTTTAAGACAGAGGGTGTAACTATATAGGTTATTGTTATTATTACAATGTAGTTTAATATTTTATGATATGGTGTTTGCTTAATCAAAATCTGAACACGTAACACCCAATCAAAGTATTTGAGGACCACTTCATATCATGCAAGAGGTTACATTGCTCCCAAAAACTATAAAAATAAAACTATTGTTGCAATAAACAATTTTTTTTTAACAAACAAAAGGGTCATACACTTGTACATTAATTATTTTATGTAATCAATTTACTTCACTAGTCTCTCTCCTTTTAGCTTAAGCGCTTTTTTAATTAATAATATGCTTTTGGAATGTTATACTTCGTAGTATTTTTAAAAAAATGATGGCGTGAAACAAACTGAATGTGCTAAACTGCTCATCGTTAAGATTGCCTGATAATCTGCTAATTAGTAATCACAATCAAAGAAATTAAATCTAACTTAGCTTTTACTTCATTCATTGAGGGTATGTTCTGTTCACCTTATTTTCACTTATTTTAGGTGTAATAAGTTCAGATAAGTTCAGTTAAGTTCAGATAAGTTCAGATCAGGTCTAATAAGTTTTAATAAGGGTTAACCAAGTACAAATTACATCTAAAATAAGTTTTAATAAGGTCTAATAAGTTCAGATAAGTTCAGGTAAGTTCAGGTAAGTTCAGATAAGTTAAGATAAGTTCAGATCAGTGAAAATCAGGTGAATAGAACACACCCTGAGTATTCAAGTAGCATCCCAAACTAACTATTAACAGCAAAAAATGACTTTATAACCGCCCAATCAATATATAGATTGTGCTTTTCCAGCTATATATATGAATAATATGATCCAAACATGTCTCAATGTACGTCCATCATGTATAATTAAATGATTTTCACTGATCTGAACTTATCTTAACTTATCTGAACTTACCTGAACTTATCTGAACTTATTAGACCTTATTAACACTTATTTTAGATGTAATTTGTACTTGGTTAACCCTTATTAAAACTTATTAGACCTGATCAGAACTTATCTGATCTTATTACACCTGAAATAAGTGAAAATAAGGTGAACAGAACATACCCTAAACGTTATTTAGTAATGCACCTGTCTCACACTCGTTATTGCTCTACTAATCCATTAAATGAACATAACCTATATATTGTTCAATTTTAAAAGCCAATTAATATTTATAAGGATGACTAACTACTAAATTGTAATCCTATTCCATATTTAAAAAAAAAAAAAAAAAAAAAAAAAAAAAAAACTAGAATTAGTAGTAAGGCAACTCTCCGACAAACTCAGGCATAGTGATGTTATAGAAGTCCTTGACTTTTAATTAATTACCATTTTAATACCATTAATTTTTATCCATTTCAAAGAAATAAATAAAAATAAAATCTAGTTTATAACTAGTTGTGGCATGGAAACTAGGCAGTTAGTCACTAAATTAAAATTCCGTTAGACTAGTCGTTATCCGTTATAATATTCCCGCCAAAAACTAATAAAATATTTTTAAAAATGAAACAGTCAACTGTCCCCTGTTTACATTAGCATTCAACCATTAAATTAATTCATGGCATTTTTATGAACGACGTGCTTAGATTTTTTCTTAAATACGTCATTAATGTCGTCATTATTCTTCCTTACTTAATAGTTTAATTCTTCAGCATTTCAGAATCTTCGTTTTTTTGGGGATTTTTTGAAGAATTCTCTCATTTCTCAAAACAAAGGAGAGTGAGAGTTTTATTTTATTTTATTTTTTTATTGCTAATGTCTGATCATAAAACTAATTTTCAATCTTCTTGTACTTTTTATTTTTAAATTTTGGTTATTGAGAGAGAAATTCCTCCAATTTTGATCAGGTTTGTAAATTTCTTCATAATTTCTTCAATTTATGGGTTTTAAGTTGGAATTTGATGTCTGGGTTTGTTGTATTAATTATGGGTTTTGTTTAATTTTGTTGATTTTATAATACCCATTTGCATTTTACCAAAATTTGAGTGAATTTATATGTTGTGCATTTGAAAGCTGAATTTTACTGGGCTTTTGGTGATTCCATGTTTCCAAATCATCAATGTAATTTGGTTAATCAGAAATCTTGTAATTATAATTACCATTGATTGATTCATGATTATATATTGGGTGCAATCTATGTTTTTGTTAGCTTTAATGTCGCGGTATATAATTTGCACATCACATGTTTGTTGAATTGCCTGTGTGAGAGAATATAAGATTTTGAGCTATCATGCAAGCTATAAGTTAACATGAATATACAACACTTATGCAGTATTTGACATATAATGTGAACCCAAATACTCTATATATGAATTTAGCTGAAAGATTTTGGTTGCTTGCAGGGTTTTTGTTAGGTAAATTAGGCTGAATTAGAGCACAAAAATATGGATAAAGGAAAAGGATCGTCTGGTTCACGTGTGATTGCGATAGCCTTGAATGGGGGTGCTAAAAGCAAATATATAGTACGATGGGCAATAGAGAAATTTATACCTGAAGGAAATGTTGCATTCAAGTTGTTCCATGTATTCCCTAAGATAACTGGTGTACCTACACCAAGTAAGTTTAACATCATCAATCCTTTCATTTTGGAAATTAGTTTTTGAGATAGAAATTTGGTAAAGATGTAGCATTTTTATATCGATGATCTCATATAGACTTTTTCTTGACTGGTTAATTGCTACTAGTGGGGAATTTGATCCCTCTTCCACAAGTGCGAGATGATGTAGCAGTCGCTTATAAAAAGGAAATAGAGTGGCAAAGAACGGAGATGATTATGCCTTTCCAAAGGTTGCTCAGTTCTAAAAAGGTTTGCACAAAATTTCAATGGAATTTCATCCTGAAGTTGTAAGATAGATGAACATATGTCTAAATTGCCCCTTGCTTTATATAGGTTCAAGCTGAACTTGTCTTGATTGAATCAGAAGATGTCGCAATTGGAATAGCAACAGAGATTACTCGACATGGAATAAAGGAACTTGTCATAGGGGCATCTTCTAATGGCTTGTTTGCAAGGTATGGCCTGTCATTGCTGTAAATTCTGGTTTAAATGCTGTATTTATTTCCGTTCTTCTATCTGATGACATGCCAATTGTTGCTCTCGAACATAAAATAGAACCAATCAACTTTCCTCTCATAATATGCAGGAGAGTCAAAGGACAGTTACTGTCATCTGTGGTGTCAGATTGTGCTCCAAAATTCTGCACTGTCTATGTTGTTTCAAAAGGAAAACTAGAGGCTCTGCGTCCATCAAATACAAATACGGAAACGAATGGGAACATTGTAGAACATGAAAGCACTGCAACTAATTCTACCAACAGTTCATCAAGATACACAAACAGCACATTCGGTAATTTACTTATAATAACCTCCCTCTCTAATTTCTAGCTGCAAGAAATGCATGCCATCTTAAGCTATAGGTGTTAAGTTTAATCAGAATTGTGAGGTATCTGAAATAGACCCTTCCCTTAGTGGAGCCAAATTTTTGGATTTTGTTACATGTACTGCGCACACACCAGCTCCTTCCTTTTCTCGAATTAGTTACTTATAATAAAGTCATTTAAAAAACAAGTACTGATATTTCTTGTAACTCGAATTTAGTGATGCAAAGGATCTTTACTATATAAAAAATAATATAAAAGAAACAATGATCTAGCTCTTTGCTAATTTGGGAAGGGTTGAATCTCTAAGGATTTCTTATGGTAGGTTGCTTCTTAATTTTGAGACAAACATTACATTTACATTTGTAGTATTACTCTTATTTGGTTAAAATAACTCCCTAATCCCTATATAAACAATTCTAACAGACCCTGGATCGAACTATTCAGAGTCTCCTTCTTCCTCTCCTATTGGGTCGCTCAAGCACCCTGATTCTCTTTCCTATGTGAAAAATGGATATAATAATTCAGGGATGTCTTCAGCAGAACTTGCCAGTTTTCAATCTGCTAATACAAGGAATGTAGATGATGCTTCGATTTCATGTGTTGGAACACTTACGAGTCAAAGAACTACTTTTAAAACCGTTGAAGCTGATACTGAGTCCTGGATCACAGATCAAGCATCCACCAGGATATCTAGTTCTTTATGTGGTCAAGCATCTGCCTCAAGATCTCTACCAGCTTCATCTGTAACACAGGTCAGCCTTTCATATTATTGTGAATACCTCGTGTACTAGGAGAGTAGGGGAGAATTTGAATTCTTTTCTAGATTTTATTGGATATCTGTTCTTGTTTGTCCTGCAACTGAAATTTATTTTGCATCTTTATAGGGGAATGTCAATTTAGAGCTTGAGAAGATGAGAATTGAATTGCGTCACATACGAGGAATGTATTCTATAGCTCAAAATGAAGCAATAGATGCTACACGGAGGGTGAGATTTTGAGACATTGAGCAACTTTTTTAGCAATTCTGATACCGTGCTAGTCAAATATTAAAATATTTATAGATATTGTTCTATCTATTACCAGCTAGGTGATCTAAGCAAGCTACGGAATGAGGAAGCAATGAAACTTAAGGAGATAAATGAAAAGGAGGAGAAAGCCAAAGAGTTGGCAAAAGTAGATAAGGAAAAATTTGAAGCTGCGAAAAGGGAAGCTGATTATGCTAGGGAACGTGCCCATAGAGAGATAATGCAGAGGAGAGAAGCAGAGCATAAGGCTGCCCGGGATGTCAAGGAAAGAGAAAAACTTAAAAATGTGCTTGGAGAACCTGTGTATAATTACCAGAAATTCTCATGGGAAGAGATAGTATCCGCTACCAACTCATTTGATGAAGAACTTAAAATTGGAGAGGGGTCATATGGATCTGTGTATAAATGCAAGTTGCATTACTCAACAGTGGCAATAAAGGTCCTCCACTCTAAGGAGGGCGCTGAGAGCAAGCAATTCCATCAAGAGGTACCCTTATTTCCCTTTTAACTCTTCTCAGTAAGATAATTTAAATACTTCAATTGAGTTTTGACTTAGATTTCTTCGATTTTAGTTGGAGATCTTGAGTAGAATCCGTCATCCTCATCTGCTGCTGCTGCTTGGGGCATGTCCAGAACAAGGTTGCCTGGTATACGAATACATGGAAAATGGAAGTTTGGAAGATAGGTTGTTGCGAAAAAATGACACTCCTCCCATACCATGGTATGAGAGGTTTAGAATAGCATGGGAGGTCGCATCTGCCCTTGCATTTCTTCACAACAATAAGCCAAAAGCAATCATTCACCGTGACCTAAAGCCAGCTAATATCTTGCTTGATCAGAATTTGGTAAGCAAGATTGGTGATGCTGGTCTCTGTACAATGCTTAATGTGGATCCATCCACCCTTTCCACGTTGACCTTGTATAAGGATACAAGCCCTGTAGGTACACTTTGTTACATAGATCCCGAGTATCAAAGGACAGGACTTATCTCTATGAAAGCAGATGTTTATGCTTTGGGAATGGTCATTCTGCAGCTGTTGACAGCAAAACCTGCTGTTGGCATAACCCATGTGGTTGAGGATGCCATAAAAGGAGGCCGTTTAATGCAAATATTGGATAAAAACGCTGGAAGATGGCCCCTGAGAGAGACAGCTGAAATGGCTCTACTAGGAATTCAATGTGCTGAGCTGAGGCGTAAAGATAGACCAGATTTGAAAAGTATTCTTCCTACACTTGAAAGAATGAAAGATATTGCAGAAAAGGCCCGTAATTTGGTTGCTAAGATCCTAGTCGCACCACCAAGCCATTTTATCTGCCCTATACTTAAGGTATGTCCCTCTTGATCTTCCTTCCTTTCTAATAACCTCAGTCTCAGAAATTTAGTCCAATGCTTTTTTGAGAACTAAGGTTTCAGAACTTTGGCATTGAGTTGTTTGACCTTTTCTGGTAACAGGATATCATGGATGACCCTTGTGTAGCCTCAGACGGATACACTTATGACCGTAGAGCAATAGAGATGTGGCTTAAAGACAATGATACTTCTCCAACAACAGATTTTCCACTGTCAAACAAAAACCTCATACCAAACCACACTCTTTCGTATGCAATTACTGAGTGGAAGTCTAAAAGAAGAATACGTAATGGTAATTGTTGATAATTAGTGAAGATTCTAGTGCTACAATTTTGTAGATGCCCTGCTTGCACAGATTGTAACCTTCATATTGATTTAATCAACTATGATCGTTTGCTGTGATACTTCAGCAACGAAATGGTCATTGTACAGTAGCCAGTCGCTCCTTTGTAATTGATACCTGATTCTTAGAACTTCTTATACATAACCCGGTAGATGTTTAAACCCTTTATCTTTGTGGAACTAGGGGGTTCTTTTTTTAATCCCATGTCTAAGCACAAAGGTTGTAGAATATGCTGTACATCTAATACGAAGTATATTTTTTTTACATGAAAGAGGAATTAATTGGAATAGTACTCTTCATATTAAGCTCTGCTGCAAATGGTGATGAATATAAGGCAGGGCACACTGCACCACAACCGAAGTGGGACTGGGATACTTGATCGACCTCAGGAGAACCCTCTAAGCAATGAGACCTCCACGCTAGCCACAACTGTATATGTGCCACGCCACCCCTCTAATAACATTGATATACGAAGTATGACTTGTTTTTGTAAGAATATATTCAATCATCCCTTCCTTAATTTGTAAGGGTTGAGTTTCTGAATACTAATATTCATATTGTGGGTGATGATCAATTCCCAAGCCCTCCTAGTCCTAGATAAAGTCGTACTTTGAATACTAATGCTGTTGTCAATGTGCTAGGATTAGAGCAACATTTGTCACTGATGTGCAGTTGTGAACAATTCTGTTTCCTTGTTTTCCGAAGATCAAAGAAGAAATCTCGATCACGAATTGATGGTTTGTATAATGCTTTCTTGGTATGATTACTGAAGTCCGTCTGTGGCGCTAAATCAACTACGATGATTTATCTCTATTCGATGTCGTATTAGTTATGGTGTGCTGTATGATGAAGATTGAGGAAATATCCTTGCTACGTGATGATATCTTTACCTGACGTGAGAATTAAGACGAAAATCACAGACAATACCTCGTATCTTCCAGATTGAAGGCTTCTACTTAAGCTATAGCCAACATCTTAGCAAGTAACATTGGAAGAACGTACTCAAAGGATAATTATTAGTCAAGAACATAATACGGAGCACAATATTACAGAAAGTACTTTCACATGATTTATTATATATCAATAATGCTATTTAATTAGCTGATAAATATTAGCGGAGTCAGGTGGGGACAAGGGAGGAAATTGTCTCTTCCACTTTTCTTTTAACAAAAAAACAAAAAAATTTCAATGGTCAAAGTCTATATATGCTTTCCACAATTTTTTTTTTTTTTTGAAATGGTCGGGGTTCTTGGTTAGGGGTTACTCGATCATCAAACAGCTAGGAGTTACTTGGTTAGGGGTTACTTAGTTGGTCAAGGGATATTTAGTTAGAGATTACTTGGTCGGTTAGGGTCTTAGGGATTACCTGATCAGGGTAATTCATGTGTTAGCTAACCACACAAAAAGTTGCTATAAGTTTTTAAAAAAAAATTATAAAAAAAAAAAATACAACTTTCAATTTATTGGAATGTATGACGTGCATTTATGGATTTTTTGGGTTTTAAAACCAATATGGAAAATCAAATTGATCAACAGGACATACATATTTTGTAGAAACACATTACATGAGAACAACATACATCATTTGTCGTAACGAGAAGATGACTACATCCTTATTTATTTTTCATACGCACGCATAAAGACATAACAACAACATACATCATTTGTCGTAACGAGAAGATGACTACATCCTTATTTATTTTTCATACGCACGCATAAAGACATAACAACCTGGATCTTAAATGTTCGATAGAGAAATAGCAAGTGTTTTGAAATATGACATATATATATATATATATATATATATATATATATATATATATATATATATATATATATATATATATATATATATATATATATTTGTATATGATCAGCCGCACTTGAAGTAGCAAAAGCAAGCCTTTCCCCAACCATCCCAGTGGCAAGTTCCACTGTGTGCGTTTTCCTTATTTTTGCAAGTTTTATTGCACTTCGAACTGCTTCCACACCATCCACTCCAGTTTTCGCTGTACTCCTTGCAGTACTTGACGCCTTCCACTTCCACTTCTGCATTACATCAAACCACAACTATTAGAGAGGAAAAATGTCTAATCGTTGCAAATAATATAATATGTAACGGAGGTAATATTAATTAGGATTAGCTCGTACATACTTAGTGGCCAAGATGATGTATATAATACATGATCTAAGGCTACTTGAACGAACTAGGGATCAGAACACGGTTTTTTTTTTTTCTTTGAAGAAACCACATGAATTAGATGGTTAGCTATATATAATTCGTTCCGAATAAATTAGAGGTCTCATCAAGTTCAAAACTTATAAAGACATGCAGGGGATATAGCTAGGTTGTCATTGTGTACAAATGTACATGTACGTGTATGATATATTATAATATGTATCATGTTATGTTTTTGAACTTATTGCTCCCCTCTCTCTCGTAATAAGTGACACACTAGTTAAACTTTATACACATGCCGATGCATTTTACATAAATAAATACTAATTTAATGCAAATTATATAAAAGTAATTATGAAACTTTGTAAAATAGTGAAAAAAAGTCCAATGTGTCAGTTATTGAAGTATAATACAGATAAATAGGTAATTAAACCGAAAATAAACTTATTAAGACTTATTTTATTACAAGAACTTATTAAGACTTACCCATGTTGGAAATGAGAAAAAACACGAGGCATAATACCAAGAAGTTGAGTGAGCTACGACGAGAAGCCATTGCACTGAACTTTTTTGTTTTTGTTTTTGTTTGTTTGTTTTTTTTTTTTTTTTTTAACTAGAATTGTATTTTGAGGTGTGTATAGAATGGCTTTAGGTGCTCGTATTTATAGAGAAGGATCTGCTAATCAGTCACGCAATTTCTTAATTAAATATTTAATTAAATATTAAGAAGAGCTTAGCTAAAATTACATCTCAAATTATTTTAATTCAATGTTAGTATAATTATTGATTCAACATTTGACTTTCTCCCTTAGATGCTAAGTCAATTCCTCTAGTGACGCCCCCTGTTCAGAATATGAATATTGAAGCACAAAAAGATAAGAACAAGCTAAGTTTTGCACATAAATAATATGATCACTTCATTAATTCAAAGATTTGAAATCTTTATTAGCGGCATCACATATGGGATATGACAGATTAGCACAATTATGGGACTAATTAAGTTGATGTCCTTGTTGATGATTTAATTAAGGTCAGCATTATGATCAATTCAAATTCCTCACCCAAAAAAAAAAATAAAATAAAATAAAATAAAATTAAAAATAAAAAACGTAATTACTATTGTTATACACTTTTACTAGTTGTCTAGTTCTATACTACTTTTCCTCAAAATAAATACTTCGTACGAAGTAAATAAATAAATCCCCTCAAAAAATAAATAAAAAAAAAAAAGAATAGTAGGGTTTTTTTTTTTTTTTTTTTTTGTGAAACAAAGAATAGTAGTTCTTATCTTCCCTTTCAAAAGAAAATATAAGCATTACTAGATCTCATATCAAAAAATTTCAAAAGAAAATGATAGTATATCATATGTTGTAAATAAGGGTCTGTTCACATTTACTTAATTTTAGTTCAATTTAGTTCAGCTCCAATCAGTTCTGTTCTGTTCTGTTTAGTTCAGCTCCTAATTTCCCTCTCTTATAAAATATTCATTTCAGCTCAACTCAGATCAGTTCAGTTCCAATCAGTTCAGTTCGGTAAATGTGAACAAGCCCTAAGTAGCTAGGAAACTTGGCCTGTTCTCATTTACTGAACTGAATTGAATACTGAACTGAACTAAAATTAAGCTGAAGAGAACATGCCCTTAAAATGGAAATATAAAGCATAATTTAGCAATGCAATAATAACTCGATCCAATTTTATCATACATTCTTAAATTAGTACGGAGTATTTTGTACCATATTAAAAAAAAAAAAAAATACGGAGTACTATATGTTTATTTATAAATCTATGGATTGTACGTAGTATATTTTTATATAGATCTTATATGTGTAAATGTCTAAGTACCAAACTGTCACTCACCCACTCAACTAGGGGTGGCAAACGGATCAGGTCGGGTCATATTTGTGTTCGGGTCATTTCGGGTTCGGGTTGAAACCCCCTGACCTGAACCTGATCTGTTCAGCATTTCGGGTCGAAGTTCTTGACCCTAACCTGATTTATTCGGGTTCGGGTCAACCCGAAGTTGACCTTATTCAACCTGATTATTTTTTTTTTTTTTGGGTAGATTAAAGAAAAATTTATTACCAATAAAAATCTTAAAAACAAAAGGAAATCAATACAAGTTGAATCTCAACTTTAAATCTGTAAATCATAAATAAATTTAAATGTAATAAATTTACAACCAAAACTTCCAATTAAATGGATTTGAAACTTAAATTTACAACAAAATTTTAACTTCTCAAAATCCTTCACATGCTGGTTTGCTGTTCGTTCTTTCCTGCAAACAATAACAAAAACACATTAATAAATATTCAAGTCATCAATTTAGATTATATAAAATACAAAATCAACTTTCAGTAATATGTATATTCAATTCCAAAACAATTCAAACCATAAACACTACAACAAAGTAGTAGAAAGTAGATGCAATTTTCACCAATTTCATAAATAGCCATCTTAAAATAAGAAATATCAAATCAAACAAGTAGATCTAGATATTAAAATACAAGCTAAGAACATCTAGATGTAAAAAAATTAATAACTGATGATGAATTCGAATATAAACAGCAAATGACTTCGAAATTAAACAAAAATTAACATGTTAAAAACGAAAAAAAAAACCCAAAAGCATGTAAATAAATTCAAGAGGAAAATTACCTTGAGATGATGGAGAAGGTTAAAAGAATGATTGTAGGACTGAAGGAAAGGAGTGAAGGAGACACAAGTGAGGCAATGAGACAAGGAGAGAGGAAGAAAAACGGCTGTTTGCCTGTTTCAGAAGGAGAATGTAAGGGTTTTAGGGTTTTTCTCTTTTATTAGGTGGATTTTTGGGCTTGGGCTTAAGAGTTATTTCCGTTTTTTCTTGTTCGTTCGTTTTTTTTTTTTTTTTTTTTTCTTTTTTTTTTTTTTTCGGGTTAGATGGGTCATTTTCGGGTTGAAAATTTCAACCTTAACCTAACCCATTTAATTATCAGGTCGGGTTCGTGTCGACCCATTTAAGTTTTCGGGTCAGAAATCTCAACCCAAACCCGCTATTTTCAGGTCGGGTTCGGGTCGTGTTTTCGGGTCGGGTCAGTTTTTGCCGGCCCTACACTCAACTAGCTAGGGAAAGTGTACTTCATGGTTCATGCACCTAGCATCTAGCATCTCTAGTGCTCAACAAGAGCAATAATTTGTTTTCTTTTCATATTTGGAGAAACTCCAAATGAGCACAAAAGAATGAGTTTACATTGTGTATGTTACATTTGGTACTACTACGACCAAAATTATTAACCAAATTCAGAGTTAACCATTTCAATGGAACTTTGGTGAAAACATAAAACCAATAATGGAGTAGCAACTCACCAATCATCTAATAGGGCTGTTACAACAATTTTTAAGTTTGTGCACCAAACAAATAAAATTAAAAAAAAAAAAATCTAAATTACTAAAAAGTTCTATTTTACATATAATTCATCAAAAAATCACAAACAATGTGAATGAAAAATAAATCGCATGAAAAAAATTACTACCTCCGTTGATTATTATGTGCAACAAAAGAATATTTTATGCATCACAAATAATTCCCTTTTGTTGCACATAATAATTAATGGAGGTAGTATATATCAAGGGAATGTGAACCCTGTACCACCTGAACCCTGAGAAGAAGCTGAGGGTGGATTTATAGCAATATAAAGCAAAGAGATTGTGATAGCAAGACCAAGCAAACACAATTGTAGGTGTTTTTTTACTTCTTCCCATCAAACCTTTACCAAAAGGGTACAAATGAGCCAACACCCAGAAGTTAAAGAATGCGCCGCCCAAGAACTTAGTCCATGATGGGACTGAGCTGTATATGGTATTAGCAAATGCATAGCAGAAGTGGAGCAAGTAATAAAATACAGAGGGAGTACTATTTTTGTAATATATACAGAGTATTATTTGAAGTTTATCAATGCAATACAATTTAACATTTACTTAATTACTGTTCAAAAAAAAAAATATAGTGTAAAAGACATTGGCGATACAAAATTCAAACTAAAAACCATCTAATAGCAGTTGGTAGCTGCTTTATAGTCGGTGGCATGACGGTGATGTGGGTTATGCAGATGCAATTGGTCTTGGTCGAGCAATGGTAATTGGTTTGGATTTGAGAGAAAGTTGTATGAGATAGATTGATGAGAAAGAGAAATGAATGTCGTAAGATGCAAGGATGGTGGAAAAATGATCAAACACTCGATCAAAGAATTAGGTTTCTTTTTCAAATAAATAATAAATTTAAAAAAAAAACCCCATAACAGCTGGTCTCTAGGTTCGAGTTTGACCCACAAATTTACGAGTTGAATTGGATTTCAAGTAAAAAAATTGTGTTCAAGACCCCGTACAGGTCGGTTTTGGATCGGGTTTGCAGATCGAGTCATAAATTGACATCTATTTATACCTCATACTCCCTCCGTTTTTTTTTTATTTGCATCACTTTCCTTTTATCGGTGTTTTTTTTTTTTTTTGCATCACTTCTATATACAGTTACTTTACACTATATTTTATCAATTCTCTCTCTTACTTTAAACCCCACTCAAATTAGTTTATTATTTTTCTATCTCATGGTCCTCACAACTCTCTCACATACTTTCACTTTCATATTCCCCACATTACTTTTACCATAATAAATTATTCATCCACTCACAATATTAATTCATTCACCTAAAACTCCATGCACTTGCAAGTGATGAAAAAAAAAACGGAGACTGTATATTCCAATCAATTGAAGGCTTCTACTTGAGCTATAGATAACATCTTAACAAGTAATATTAGCCTATTAGGACGTACTCAGATCAAAGGGTAATTAGTCAAGAACATAATACTCCGTACAATATTACAAAAAGTAATTTCAGACGATCTATTATCAATGCAGCTTAAATAGCTTATCATAAACCACCAATATTTAAAGATACGGTATATAACATCAACCACCAATATCGAAAAATCAAATATATCAATGTACAGACACACATATCTTGTAGAAATACAAGAGAACAACATATACATCATTTGTCTCACAAATAAAATGTCACTTTACATCCTTACTTATTTTTCACACGCACGCACACACACAATGACATAACAACCTGAACCTTAATGTTCGATAGAGAATTATAAGGGTTTTAAAATATGACATATTGACATGTATATATATATATGATCAGCCGCACTTAAAGTAGCAAAAGCAAGCCTTCCCCCAACCATCCCAGTGGCAAGTTCCACTGTGTGCGTTTTCCTAATTTTTGCAAGTTTTGTTGCACTTTGAATTGCTCCCACACCATCCACTCCAGTTTTCGCTGTACTCCTTGCAGTACTTGACGCCTTCCACTTCCACTTCTGCATTACATTAAACCAC
Source organism: Chenopodium album (assembly GCF_948465745.1). Lineage (NCBI taxonomy): Eukaryota > Viridiplantae > Streptophyta > Magnoliopsida > Caryophyllales > Amaranthaceae > Chenopodium > Chenopodium album. Next base: position 31,966,091 of record NC_137856.1, on the reverse strand, counting down.
AACACTTTTACCTCATTGCTGCTATAACACATATTGACATACATTGATACATTCATATGAAATATGACTAGCTCCTACATACTTGGTGGCCAAGGTGATGTATATAGTACATGATGTAAGCCTACTTGAACGAACTAGGGATCAGAACACGGTTTAGATGGTTAGATCATTTCATTCCGAATAAATTAGAGGTCTTATCAAGTTCAAAACTCATAAGACTGGGGATCGATAGGTTATGTACTTATGTACATATATGTACGTCTGTTATGTTAGAATACGTATAACTCTCTCGTTCTTGATCTGTTTAATATAAAAGCAACTTTTGACTTTCAAGGTCGAATTTTGCAAACTTTTATCATATTTTTGAACTATTGCTCACTCTGTCTCATAATAAATGGCACTGTCAAACTTTGCACACATGTTGATTCACTAATTTTACTTTGTTTTTAGATAATGAAATACTAATGTAAACTATATAAAAAATTTATTATGAAACTTTATATCAATACCTATGTAGCTAATAACATATTTTATTAATAAATTTCGTTGCTATTATGATATAGATAACTATATGAATAGAGATCTTTTTTTTCTTTAAAAAAAAACCTATATGAATAGAGAAACAAGGTCTAATATGTTAATTATTCTGAAACGGATGAAGTACAATACATACAAATGTTGAAATATAAGTACTTGAACAAAAGATAAACTTATTACGACTTACTGTTGAGCCCATGAGCAAACCCACATGTGAGTGAAAGTGTTGTCCCACATTGAAAGAGAAATATTGGGATGTGTATCCCACATTGAAGAAAGAAGAAAGTTGTGTCCACTTTATAAGGCTAAGGGGCTACTCCCCTCATTGCCATATAGTTTTGAGGTGGAACCTCCTTGGTCGTATAAAGTGGACAATTGTGACGGGTGTGGCCCAGGCCCGTCTATCACTTACCCATGTTGGAAATGAGAAAAAACACGAGGCATAACACCAAGAAATTGAATGAGCTACGACGAGAAGCCATTATTGTACTTACACTATCTTGTTTTTTTACTTGAATTGTATTTTGAGGTGTGTATTGTATGACTCTAGTTGCTCGTATTTATAGGGGAGGATTTGCTGGTCAGTCACGCAATTTCTTGATTAGTTTATTAAGTAGAATTTATACTTATATATTAAAAAGCGTTCCTAAAACAGACTATGTTCCACGTGTCACCTCTTTTAATTTCGACATGTCAGCCATATGTGCGACATGTGACATGTCATGTTTTGCATCTAAAAAATGCTTATAACAAGACTTGAACTCAAGACCAACAAGTCTTAAGTCTTAAGTTTTAAGTTTTACCATCTTAGCCAATAATTAATTGTGTTTTATTATTCAATAAAATTATAAATAACTTAGATAAGGTCATTGGTATTTGTTTTCATTATGTAATGATTGAGTTTGGCAACTAAAAAATGTTTATAGCAAGGCTTAAACTTGAAACCAACAAGTACAAACTAGCAACACGGGGCATCGCCCGACCCACACACTTGTTTAGCTTAAATTCCATCTCAAATTATTTTAATTCAAGCTTAGTATGATTATTAATTCAGCATTTGACTTTCTCCCTTAAATGCTAAGTCTTATCATAACCCTTAACATATTACTGATATTAAGTTTGCAAAGTCTTATCATAACATAACACTTTCAAACTTAACATATTACTGATATAATAAATTACTGATATTACTGATAGACTTTTAAAAACTAGAGTGTACCCGTGCATGAGTTATTAAAGGGTGATTATTGGTAATTATTGATTTTACTGATATTACTAATAGACTTTTAAAAATATCAGTAATATCAGTAACAAATATAACTAACTTCTATACAGTAGCATCACTTAACATATTACTGATAGAACCAACCAAGAGACATAAGTAAACATTTATTTTTGAAAGAACATAGCTTCATATAGGTGAAGAGGAGAATTACAAAATACAAGTGTTTTTTTTACTATTGATCAATTAAGTACATTAATTAAGAGATCTAATTTGATAAGGATACAGATACTCGTTAATTATTATGTGTAACAATGGAATATTTTATATCTCACAAATAGTTCCTTTGTTGCTCAATATAATTAACGGAAGTAGTTTATATAAATATATCCAACTATAGCAAATATTACAATAAATGAAGGGATAAATACTTGGAGGGAAAAATTAATATAGATCGGTGATGATAAGAATGGGACACGTGGCAACCTATATTGTGGCGGATTGTTTTCTTTTAATTTCTTGTGCTTATTACGCTCCTCGGGTGTCTTCTCACCCGCCCTTGTTGGCGGATTGTTTTCTTTTAATTTCTTACGGTCTTTCGATGGCTTCTTATCCGCCTCCTTGGCCTTGGGAGGCTCTTCAGCCGGTTTCTCAGGTTCGGGTTGTGGGACTATTGTGGCTGTCTTCTTGGTGCATTTATACACATACTCTACCAACTTGTCTGCGTCCATTGTGCCTGTTACTGTGACCTTCCCACCACTTAGATCAGTTTCTACTGTGTGTACTCCTGCAATTATAAAATACAGTATCAATCTAAGCTCGTTTATCTAAAACATAAGTCTGTCTCATCTTCTTCTACTCAACTTTTTTATAAAAATTTTATTTATGGGTGAATCAGTGATGACATGATCAGAAAGATTGACAAAAATGTTGTAGAAAACACAGGAATTATTTTTAATAATTATAATTATACCGTTAACTTTTTTTTTTTTTTCTTTGAAAGAATACCGTTCGTTAACTTTGTAGAACTAAAAAAAGACTTTACATGATATTTGATTAATATCGTGCTCAAAAAAATGAAGTGTAAAATTAGTTATAATGGCTTGCATATTCATAAATAATGTACCTTTCATTTTAAGTATTGTCTTCTTGAGTTGAACAGCACATCCTTCACAGTTGATGTTTACACTAAGCACCACTGTAGTCAATCCACTAACCTGTACAAAGAGGTAATTTAATAAGTAAATAAATAAACATTTCATTATTCCGTTCAAGTGGTCTTTTTTTTTTTTTTTTGATTCATATGAGCCACAAGGGCGGGTACAACGGGGGGCAGGGGAAATTCCATCATATGTTGGGGGTAAGGATCGATCCCGTAACCTCGAGGTTACGAGATGGGAGTGCTACCATCAAGCCAACTCCACATCCTTCGTTCAAGTGGTCTCTAATACACACGCGAACGTGTTAAACAAAAAGAATGTAATAATGATTGTAGTTAGTTAGGTATGCATGCCATGAAAATCACCTGTGAAGTGACAACTTCTGGCATGGGTTCACCCTCTTTTGCAGGTAAAGGTGACAATACCTTTGCCGTTCTCTTGTTTTCATCCGTTATTTTATTGCATATGGCTTGTGGGTCCACCGCACCTTTTACGGTTACCTGATTTTGATCCGTGTCTGTTGCTACGCTTTCAACTCCTGCTTACATAACAAGAAAATTACGACTTATTAAGTTATTAGTATGATCAACTTTCACAGCTAACAGTTACAGTTTGTCAAACAATCTAAGGGGGTGGTTGTTCTGAGGTTGTTTGCGCTAAGAGGGGGTGGTTTTTGGGGTTTTCAAGTGAGCAGAGGGAGTAGTTTATGGGTTTTTTGGATCTAAGAGGGGGTGATTTCGGGGGATGTTCGTATGTGTGCAGGTGGTTTGAGGGTGGTTTAGATTGAGATGGGGTGGTTTCAGGGTGTGAGGTGGGTGTTTTCCAGTATGCCCCAATTTCTCATGGTGTTTCTCACATGACATTTTCGTAAATAAATCAACAACTTTATTCAATTGTGGAGCCCACGATAATGAAAATGTTGTTGATTTATTCACGAAAATGTCATTATGAGAAACAAATTTGTTTCTCACCAGGAATTTCCCGGTGTTTTCGAGGTGCAATGGCGGTTCTAGTATGGGTTTAGTGGCTGCTGGATCCTGAAAAAATCTGATCAGTTTAATTTAAAAAAAAAAAACAAATACCGGTTATATCCATAACTATGCGCTACACTGTATTGCTATTCCCTGCAGCCTATTGGTACGTAGCTGCTCGGTATTTTTTAGCAGTGGTCATAGGTTCGAAACCCCCTGCACCCTTTATTTTGTTTTTTTAAAATCTGCTTTAGTAACTTGGTGGTTAATAAGGTGATAAATTGATAATCCCAATACTTAAAATTATTTTCTTCTTACAAATTAAGTATTGGTGCAGTGGTGATTGAGACTACACTTGGTAGGGAGGACCCGTGTTCGATCCCCCGCAACAACAATTGGTAGGGGACTGGAACTTAACCACCCAAAACTAATCCTCGAATCCGGATTAGCCTAAAAAGTGAACCGGGTGGAACACCAAAAAAAAAAATATTTTCTTCTTCAAACATTAAAATATGAAGACTTAATGAGCTCAATTGTAATTAATTTTAAATTGTTTTTTTTTCGTTAAATTAACATGTGCACACCCAAATTATTAATTTTAACTTGTATTATATATTATGTTACTTGATTTTATTATATGTGTTTGGACTCCGAAAACATAAGAAAAATTCCCGGAACCGCCACTGACGAGGTGGCTGCTGTTGGCCGACGGTGGTGTGTGGGTGCTATTGGTGGTGATTAATTTATTCATATCTTTACTTTCTCTTTCCTACCTTACTTAATCATCTATCTTTAATTCATTAAACAACTATTATGAAATTTTGTCTTTAAACCTGTGTCAAGTTTAAAGTTGCAAGTAATTCAAAACGGATGTAGTATATAGATTATAACCCTACACGATTTATACTGTTCTATTTATATTAACCTAAGTGACAACAAGAAGAAGAGAAATAATAGACCTCTAATACTCTCGATGGATTTCTTAATTTTCGCAGCACATCCTAAACAATGCAATTCCACATCAAAAACCAAAGGCGTCAGCGGTGGTGGTTGGGGTGGTTCTTCTCCCTTCTTTTCTTCCTTAGTCGGTGGCGGTGGTGGTGGGCTATCCTTTTTCTTCTCCTTTGCTGGAGCTTGTTCTTCCTAAACCAATCATATTCATTAATACAAACAACATTATAATCATCAAATAACAAAACCCATTTCCAATAACATTGGAATTATATTAAACAATAACACCAATCATATTGATCATTACACACTTACTGGCTTAGCTTTTTCACCCATTGATTGGTCAATCAGAAATATAATTCAGAATCTTGTAATATGAAAATTTAGTGGATTATTGGGAATTGTAGAAAGATTTATAAGCAGAATAAGGCGGTGCTCTCTAATTACACAAATATATAGATAAAGGTAGGGAGAAGAATTTGGTGACAAATATGATGACGAATATGATGATGAATTTTGGTGCGGGGATTATTGTGAGGTGATGTTGAGAATTTGATAACGAATATGAATGCTATTGTGACTGGCTGAGTGGCTGCCATGTGATTGTTTGACTAATTAATGTATCAACTGTTTTATTTTCTTCTTGTAATTTCGAGGAAATACAAACTTTTATTTTGTACTCCCTCCGTCTCAAAAAGAACGACCCATTTGGCCAAAACTTTGTCCCAAAAATAATGACCCATTTGCATTAAAACACCCACCAATTTGCTACAATATTTGTGCAAAATTAGCTTTCCCATATAAAAATTTGATTTTCCATGTTATTTTATTACTTTCTCTCTCTATTTTTTTACAAACCCCATGTATCGATGGTAAGCCCCAAATTCTTCTTTAATTTAATGTTTTTGGCCAATAAAGATCACCATCAGTATGGTGATTATAGTCAGTCCCTCCATGTAGGGTTTTGTCAATCCCTCCATGTAGGGTTTAGTATTGTTTGTTTGATTGGTTTTAGTGTGTGCAGGGATACAAATTTAGAAGATTCGTCTTGTAAATTTGTGGAATTGCGCGTCTGTTGGTGTAGGGGTGCAGATTTAGAAGTCTCGTCTGGAAAATTTGCAGATCTTGATGATCAATCAAGTTATATCTCTTTTGCGACAATACATCAATGGAGCTCCGTAAAGAACGATGCAAAGACATCTAAAATTATTCAGGAGCAGTTCAGAAGCGATGATGCCATTAGTTTAGGGGTATTTAATTCTTGTATTAAGAATTTAGATCTCTTAAGGGATGATTGTAAGTGTCGAATGACTATTATTATTTAATGAAATAATCACCCCTCCCTACTCCATTAAAAAAAAAATTAAAAAAAAATGTGAAACAACTATAACATGGTATTTTGCACAGATTGTACACGAGGAATGTGTGATAAAAGTTTATGCTAAATTAATTAGGAAAATTTGATTTAACGAGGAATGTGTGATAAAAGTTTATGCTAAATTAATTAGGAAAATTTGATTTAAATAATCCAACCTTTGACGTATTTATTTTTAATAATCCAACCTTTTGATTATACTACAATAATCCAAGCTTTGGGGGGTGTCTTAGATTATCAGGCCTAACAGGTCACTTAACCTAAAAGTGCAGGCCACCTTCCACGTGTCAGATTGTCATTTGTCCAATAAATATTTTTATTTTTTAAAAAAAAATTAAATTAAAAAAAAATCCCCTTTTTTCCCCTCCTTCTTCCCTTCAAACCTCCATTACAGCACCACCACCACCACTCCCTCCCCTCCAAAATCCGATCACCAGTCACCACCACTCCTACCCATCCAAAATCCGACCACCACCACGCACGACACCACCCCTCCCCTCCAAAATCCGACCACCCACAGTCGGTACCTCCAATTGCCGAGCACCCCACCTCCTTCCTTCTCCTTCATAATTTCTGGCAGCTCATTCCTTCCTCCTTCCTTCTTACTTCCTTTCCTTTTCCTTCCTCCCTCCTTCCTTTCTCTTTCCCTTCACTCTCCATTAATTCCGTTCCCAGCCACCCACGACTGACCACGCGCCGCCTACCGTCCCTCGTCCTCAATTTCTCTCTCTTCGTTCTCAATTCCCGGCCGTCGCTCCCCCCTCGAATAACAAATTCCTTTTTCGATGTATAGGTTTTCGGTGTTTTAGGAATTTGGGTTTTAGCGAATTGGGGTGGTTTCAAGGGGTAGCAGCTGCGCGGAGGGGAGGGGGAGGGGGAGGGTCGGAAGGGGTAGGGGTGGCGGTGGTCGGAAAATGGAAAAGAGAATGGGAAGGGCGGCATAGAGGTAGGTGGCTGGGTTTTACTTTTTTTTTTTATTTTTTTTGTCAAAAAAATTTAAATTGAAATGAAAAAAAAAAAATTACCTGAGAAACAGGTTGCAAGTCACATTGTCCTGATAATCTAAGACACCCCCCAAAGCTTGGATTATTGTGGAATAATCAAAAGGTTGGATTATTAAAAATAAATACGTTAAAGGTTGGATTATTTAAATCAAAATTTTCAATTAATTACACCTTTATTTTTTGTATTCATAAGATACAAAAAGCTTAACAAAAAATCTTGCGTGGACCTGGTTCACAATAATATTATTGTGAACTTAAGGTTTATCCACACGTAACTGGCATTATATTCAACATAGTGACCCTTAATTTTAATATAGTAACTTTATTTTTAACATAGAACCTTTTTTAAAACTTGTGTGACCATTAATATTATCATGAACTTAAAGTACAAAATTATGTTGAATAGTGACCTAATTTTAATATAGTGATCTTTATTATTCATATTGACCATTATGTTAAAAATATCATTAAAAAATAACCTCTTATACCTTTTAATGTCTCACTAACTTTTATTTCAACATAATAACCTTTATTTTTAATGTAGTGACTTTTTTTTTATTAACAAAACAATCATATTGTCTCTAATATTAGTAGTCCACAATAAATTAGTGTGAACCAGGTCATTTAAGAATTTGTAAAAGCCTAATTACTTTAATTAATATTGTAATAAGTTGATGCGATACTCAGTTATCAGGTGGAGCCGAAAACCCATAAACTTTAAGTTGACCATGCAAATTAAGTGATCAATCACTTCAACTAATTAATGTGGTCCTATGGACAAAACATCGATCTAATTATTTTTCCTTAATTTTAATTAATAGTGTAGGTCCAAGATTTCGTCCGTAATCTTGACTCTTGAGCTAGCTATATTTTTTTATAATTAAAAACAAGCAATACTATATGAATTCGAATGATTGATTATATCAACCAAACAAGAATCAAGAATGTTAAGAATATACTAAGGGCCTGTTCTCATTGACTGAACTCAGCTGAACTGAACTGAATTGAACTGAACTGAACTCAGCTAAACTGAACTGAACTGAACTGAAATGAATATTTTATAAGAGAAGGAAATTAGGAGCTGAACTGAACTGAACTGAACTGAGCTGAGCTGAACTGAACTGAACTGAACTGATCTGAACTGAACTCAGCTGAACTGAACTGAACTGAACTGAACTGAATTTCAACGTAAGAGAACAGGCCCTAACATGGTTTCATATAATAACAAACGTACATAATTAATCAAGAAACTCTATCAATTGTCTACTGACTAATTCTTGAGCATTTTGATGTCGGCTTAAAATTTCCTTGTTTTTTAAGTATTATAGTAAAATAATTGTATGTCATATATTTAGATCTTAAATAACAAGAATTTAAAAGGAAATTTTGTCAAAAACTACCTATTATACTTAAGAATTTGCGAAAAACTACCTATTAAAAAAAAAGTTGTAATTGACTACCTATTTTCCTGTTTTTTAAGGAAAATAAGGGATTGGCACGAAGGTGATTTAAGTGCAACGAAATGCCTTAAAGTTGTAATTTACTACCTGTTGCCGGATTTTGTAATTTGACCATATTTCTCCGGCGTTGACTTTGTCACGTGCTACTCACGTGAGACTTAATAAACATTTCTTTCCCAAATTTCCCCCAAATTTCTTCCTACTAACTTTTTGAAAAATCACTGTGCCCTAATTACTCCATCTCCTTCAATACAAGTCCCTCAACCAACCTGATTTGACTAGAATTGCAGAGCTCTGATGAAAATTAATGGCGAATTCAACTGCGCATTCAATTTGTTCCCTCAAGTAACTTAATTTGGTAATTTTTCTCACTGTTATTTCATTTTCAAGTACGAAATTCGCACTGTTCGTCTTCTTCATGGGAACAAATTCTTTCAGAACAAAACCAGCAATTGTAAGAGGGTTTCAATCGAAATCTATTACACTAACTAAATTAAAGAACAATTACCTCAATCGCGCACTACGAGGAAGAGATTGGCTCAAAAAAATCGCCTTCCAACTGAAATTGGGGGTTTCTGGGAAAAAGTCGTGAAATTAGGGGTTAGTGGGAAGAAATTTGGGAAAGAAATGTTATTAAGTTTCACGTGACTAATATCAAACTACAACAGGTAGTAAATTACAACATTTTTCAAAATTTAGGTAGTCAATTACAAAAAAAAAATTTATCGCAAATTCTTGAGTATAACAGATAGTTTTTGACAAAATTTCCAATTTAAAATAATAATCGCTATTATATAATCGTGCAATTCAATTATGTACTGGAAGAATGATCATTGACTAACATTTTGCTTACAATATTGCCATATTCATTTTCATGTCACTTTAATCTTTAATCATGCTCCATTATTCTTTGTGGTTGTGTCAGCACTAATCACACTTTATGCCATGACCGTATTAGTGTGTTTGATTTCACAAAATTATAGCTTTTCCCCTAATTAAGTATAAATGAACAAGATCTTTCAATCAAGCACCAATGAAATAAAGACCGCATGCAATCATCAACATATTATACTTTGTATGACTTTTCACCCCAAAATATATTAGTAAACCATACTTCGTATATAAGAGTGTAGGTATGCGTTGAAGTATATTCTTCCCAAATACATTTAAATGTTCCACACTAACAATAAAAGAGAGTTAAATATTTATAAGGTTGTGGCCTTGTGGGGCTTCTTGTATTTTCATATACTATGTATATGGTTTTGAGATGTAACCTGCTTGAGCTTGTATGGGCTCTCTCTGGATGACGGGTGTTGCCTAGACTCATATTTATCATGGTATTAGTGTCAGACCTAAAAATAGCTTAAGCAATCGTAATACTAGGGCCACGGCGATCGGAGTGTGAAATTGCACTTTGACCCTATGAAACATCAGGATGATAAAATAACTTTTACATAAGGTGGTAGATCATTATTACCTTAAGATTTAGACTTGATCACCAAGCAGATCATAACTTTAATTTCAACTAAAGATGGCTTTGATTTTATTTTTATTTTTTTTTTTTTTTTTTTTAAGGTAGATGAAAATGTGATTCAAACAACATGTGGACCCCATGCATAGTTAATGTTTCAAAAGATAGCAAGATAAGAGTTTCAAAAGCTTTAAATGAAGATAACGCGTGTAAAATGATCGATCTGTATGTGTACTTGAGTCTATAGGTATGTCACATGCATGAAGATTGGAGGATAATGTATATCATCATATTATGTATTGCTGCCTTTCACAATAATTGTGTTTAGTTACATCACCCCTCCTTTTCTTTATACTCCTTTTAAGCCAAGATAATTGGTCGCATTATATATCTAGTGACTTTCTTGGTTTACAAAATGAAAGTTTGAAATTTTCATTATTATCATTAATGATGTTCTAAATTAATTAAGAATTTGGAGGATAATTTACGTTGATCATATGATATGAGAAACATATATATTAGGAAAAAAAATTAAGCTTTAACTTAGGCTAAATAATACTCCGTTAGTATATTTCAAACTATGAATCACTGATTTAGGTTTCTGTCATTCTCTAAGTAGTTAAAGAGGTTCATGGATTGATAAATACGGAGTATAAATGATTTAGAAATTGTGAGTTTTGGTGCTATTGTCCAATTTTGTGCCAACTGCACGTATTAGTGATATAAATGCATAGGAAAGAGAGATTCAAACATTTGTAAGTTAATCTACTTAAAACAAAAACCTTAAGTCTTAACCCTTACGCCAATATCTCGTTCATAATTTTATGAGATTTACCCTAAGTGCATGTATCATCATTTTGATAGAATCACTTCACCAAACTGTCGGTGCATTGGCACATGATCTCCATTCTATAAAAATCAAAGACTAGACATTTGTACGTTCGAAATTAAACAAGAGCGTGTATGTGTGCATGAACAATTGGAATTCTTATGTGGAAATGACTCAGCTAGATGTTGAAAATTTTTTGGCCATTTGAGATCTTACGTACTTAACCAAATTATATGTTACTTGTATGATTTATGACCATGTTTCTCTAATTTAATATAGGAAAATGTTTAACATAATCGAGGAACGAACATATATATGACTAAGCAATTTCACTAACCAAGGAACATATATAATGAGCTTTATATTTACCAACCAGCCTTAAACTCATGTCCACCTTAATTTCACTTTTGTCATGAAAATGAGTTTAAGGGTTAACATGTTTGGATAAGACAAGTGTATGAGAAATCCGTTTTTATTACTTATAATTATTTTACATTTAAAATAATTCAATAAAATCCTGATAAGTTAAGCAAGTAATCGAAATTAAGTGAATATAATACACCCTTAATCAAGGAAAATCACTAATAACCAACAAAATCATATATTTGTTAATTTTAAATTGAAGTATCCATAGTTATCTTTCAATAAATGCAAGTAAAATCTTACAACTCCTGATCCACTTTATCCATACCGTTTTCCATTGAAATTCTTAGTTGATGCCATTGAGGATATCAAGTACAAGTGTGAAAGTGCAAATGTGCAATTTTTTGATGAACTTAATTCTTATGGCTTCCTAAAATCATATGTAGCCTTTACAAGCTAGGCTGTTGATTGGGAGAGTAGGGGTCGGAGCAAAGGGTAAGGGTGAGGACGTGAAGTTCGGCCCTTTAAAATCGCATCTTATTGAAGTTGAACTTGTAATCTCAAAATCATTCCGTTAAAGCTGCATGTATTCATAGCAACTTTATGAAACTTATTTTCTTGATAATAATTATTTCAAAATGAAAGGAATAATAACTTAATCATATATCTAGATTCATGTACTCATAATTTTATATAGATTGTTGTACCTACCTAGTATCTTGAAGATGGTTTGGTTTGATATAGTTATTACTGAAAATCTAAGTTTAGATGGTTTGGTTTGATATAGTTATTACTGAAAATCTAAGTTTGCCTCAATCAATTCCCTTTTTATAACAACATTATGTATTTTCCTCTTCTACGATTCTACCATCTAGCTACGAACTAGTAAATCAATCAAAAGATTAAAACATGGTAGATACATGTGTATACCAATCAATATCAAAATAATGAAATATGGATTTTATTTTTATTTATAATTTTTATTTGGCAAGAAGAGTGACATAAGATTATTATAGGTTACCACACGAATATGCTAATAAGGAAGATTAGTAACTTATAGTTTTAACTCTTCTAAATATATATTATAAGCAATGTCTTGATCTTGTGCCATCCTATAATTTTTATTTTCTATCCTGAAAAATAATTCAACTCTTTAATTTATGACATAATTCAAATGGTGCAAATTGAGGCAAATCCAGCCAAAAGGGAAAGATAAAGCTTCAACAAGAATATTAGTTCTACTTGACAATCTATAAATAATACTTCCTCTGTTTTTTTTTTATAGTTGCAACACTTCTCTTTTCACGATTGCCGATGTATATTTTCAATCGTTAATATCTTTAATTTCCGACATGTAAAAATTATAAACATTTGATATTAAAATTGTATAAGTCGAGACGAATCTAACAAGATCCCACATGATTATATTTTTATTTAATTATAAACCGTCAAAGCGAAATACATGAATAGTGTAAAAGTCAAACTGTTACAACTATTAAAAATGGAGGAAATACTAAAATAGCAACCGCTGACATCATCCTATTCTAAAATTAACCACAGGTCATGCTGTCACTAAAAATTTTCCCTCCAAAACTATAAATGATGTCATCATTTTATAATTTTTTATTAAAATTTTGGTAAGCTATATTAATATTAGTATCAATTTCTGAAAAACAATCTATTCTCTCTAACAATAATAATGTAATTTTTCTTCCTCAAATATTCCTTTCATCATTTAATTTTTCTATGAGCTCTATTTTTTTCTTTTAATATTTGATGTATTATTTGTTTTGAGATTTTTTTGCTTTTAATTTTGATATGAAAAAATAAACAAATATAGAAAATTTATTTGTTCAAATCGTGCATCGCTAAGACTAATATAGTACATATTAAAGTGAGATAATTTTTGGTGGGATTCTCCCCTCCTAAACAATACTACTTTTTTTTCAAAATCATTAATTTGTTTATAAATTTCAATATACATTTATTTATTTATTTGTGGTTGACTATTGACCTATATTTTATTTTATTTTATTTTTTTGAAAGAATTGACTATTGACTTATATTTATATAGGGACTTCTATATTTTAATTAATACTCAATATTAATTTAAGCCCCGAGCATGACTTGAGCATTATTTAGTTGTTTAATATAATTTCCATTTTTTTGAAATTAATAGTCCATTTCATTCGATATAATAAATAGATAATCATTTGTTCATCTCATAGATTAATTGTAAGCAATGCATGTCTCATGCAATTGTACTTGTTATCACTTCTTAAATTTCCTTTTTTTAAAAAAAATAAAAATAAAATTATGTTGGTATTCATTGTTGCTTACTACTACCATTTAAAGAAGTGATGTAATGTGAACACTATAGAGGTAAAATTCTATAAAGGAAAGACGGATGCAATCATGCAAAAAATATACACCAAATAAATCTATCTTTTGTTTTTTTTTATTTAGCTTCATTTGACATTTAGGCCCTGTTTGATTCACCTTAATTTTGCTGAACTGAAATTATTTTTACTGAACTGAACTTAATTTTATTGAACTGAAATTATTTTTACTAAACTTAAATTATTTTTACTGAACTGAAATTATTTTTACTGATTTTCTATTATAATTCTTCTTAAAGAAAACTGAATTTTACTGAACTGAACTTATTTTTACTGAACTGAAATTATTTTTACTGAACTGAAATTAATTTTACTGAACTGAACTTATTTTTACTAAACTGAAATTATAATTACTGAATATTATTTTTTTAAGGTGAATCAAACAGGGCCTTATTTATTCATCGAGTTTTTTTTTTTTTTTTTTTTTTTTTTTTTTTTTTTTTAAGTACAAAGGTGAAGAAACTATGCTTCCCGTCTTGTTTCAAAAATAAAAATAAAACTATGCTTCCGGTCTCATTTTCTTAATTAATACCCAATCTTTGCTATACATCCAAGCTACGGTTTTGCCAAATTAGAGAGAAAATAGAAGTAAATGACTTGTATTGAGGTTGACTATTTATACAAAACCTGAGCTCATAAGATAGGAAACAATCTTCCTAAAAGATTAATGATATATTATTCACTAATTATTATCTTAACATAAATAAACCTAATTATATTATTCTCATAATAAGATATACACGGATAATATATCACACATATATTTTTCGATATCTCATATCTCTAACGGTTTGGATCTATATAACCATTGTAGGTCCCTAGTCCCAACTCATGATAAGTAAATATTAATGTAATGCATTCATAATTTAGGGATTTAAAGTAAAAATATAAAGCATAATTTAGCAATAATAATATCTCGATCCAATTTTATCATACATTCTTAAATTAGTATTATGTACCATATTAAAAAATATTTATTATATGTTTATATATATATAACTCTAGTGATTGTATTGTTTTTATCATACTGTCACTCACCCACTCAATAAGGGAAAGTGTACTTCATGGCTCATGCACCTCTAGCATCCCTGGTGTTCAACAACAGCAATAATTTGTATTGTATAACCGGTTTTACACTTGTATGATGTAATATATATTTTCTTTTCATATTTGCTTTAAATATTGGAGGATTGGAGAAATTCCAAATGAGCACAAAAGAATGAGTTTACATTGTGTACGTTACATTTATCGATACTATATAGTATATCAAAATTTTTAATATAACGACTATACAAGGGCAATTTCATTGTTCTTTATTACTGTGACCAAAATTATTAACCAGAATCAGAGTTAACCATTTCAATGGATATATCAACTTTGGTGAAAACATAAAACCAATATTAGAGTAACAACTCATCAACAATCATCTAACAGGGTTGTTACAACAATTTTTAAGTTTGTACACCAAACCAAAAAAAAATAAAAAATAAAAAAAAAATCTAAATCTATTGTTCTATGTTACATCTAATTCATCAAAAAAATCACAAACAATGTGAATGAAAAATAAATCCCATGTAAATTTATATATCAAGGGAATGTGAACCCTGTACCACCTGAACCTTGAGAAGAAGCAGAGGGTGGATTTATAGCAATGTAAAGCAAAGAGATTGTGATAGCAATTAGTCCTGACCAAACAAACACAATTGTTGGTGTTTTCCTTCTTCTTCCCATCAAACCTTTAGCAAAAGGGTACAAATGAGCCAACACCCAGAAACTAAAGAACGCGCCGCCCAAGAACTTACTCCATGATGGGACTGAGCTGTATATGGTCCTAGCAAATGCATAGCATACTGCTATTATGTTTACCATTGCTATTACTATGGGTGGGAGCATCAGTGAACTCCATTTCACTAGGTAAAGCTCTGCAAACACGTCGTCTTCATCTTCTGATGCTGACTTTGAGGTCAATGTGAATGAGATCTCGATACCTGAAATACATTACCACATATGAGTTGTCTCACATTCAACAACGAAGAGACAGACTGATATATAAACAATGGATTATGAGTTGGACATTTATTGATTAGTATGAAATTTATACCTGCAATAACTTTGAGAAGGCCTTGAATAACAGCAGCAAGGTGAGAACTAGTCCCGGAAATGAGCCAAAACTGTTCATTTCTCCACCATTCCTCCAACTCGATCCCCGACCATTTCACCTCCAAAATGGCCAAAAATATCAAACATAATGTCATGATCAACAAATATATCAAGAATGTTATGCTAAGTGTCTGCACGATGAACTGTCCGGAGAAAAGTGACAGCGCCGGGAGGAAGCAGTACATGATGAGGAAAAGAGATGTGAAAGGGTATATCCCAACATTGATGTAGGCCAACCTCTGAAGCAACTTTAGGCGGCGAGTTCCTAAAAAGGCGTTGTTTCTTGAGAAAAAGATTTCTACTGATCCTGTAGCCCACCGCAGCACCTGGTGCAGCCTGTCTGTCAGATTAATTGGAGCAGACCCTCTGAAGGAGTCTCGTTTTGTGATGCAGTAGACTGAACGCCACCCACGATTGTGCATCCGATAGCCGGTTACCACGTCTTCTGTTACTGAGCCGTAAATCCATCCTACTCTGTCTCCCCATTCTGTTTTATCTTCATACCTGAGTATGCATATTTATACAACAGAATATAATGACTTATTTTTCATTAGTAATTCTAAAATATTGACTATGTTTGTTTCTGATACTAATTCTGAATTTTTTTTCGGATTTAAGTTTAGGTACGGAGTATATAAATTAGTGTAAGACGGTCTTACCAGCAAGAGATAACGGATACAGCTTCAGCAACAATGCTAGAGTCAAGGGGCTCGCGAGGTACTCTAAGAGCACCCGGAGGCCTTCCATACTTAACTGCAGGATGATCAGCTAAGGGACGCCCTTGATACTCTGCAATAGGTATCGATTCTGAAAGCATTGTTGAGTTTCCGAACCTCTTAGGTAGCAAATTCACGTCCAATTCCGGGTCTAGCTCTGAAGAAGTTAGTGCTTGCGTCTCCGAATCTTTGTTGTTGTTAGCTATCCTGTCTGGATTCGGTGGGTCAAAACCATACAACGCGAATCTCCTGAACATAGTACCAGTGCCCACATAAACTGGACCCTGCATCAAGTAACAAAATTAAAGGGTAAATTTGAAGCATCATTTCTGAAACATGCTAATTTCAAGGGAAAAAAATTGGACTAGACTCGCAAAAATTGGACTATGTTAAAAGGTATGAAGTACTTGATTAGAAATATATTTCAAACCTGAAGACCATCTAGAGCACGCATGTTCCCGTCAAAGAACACGTTGTTTCGATTAGCATATCGATCAGAAGGATCAATACCTTCAAACCTTTGAGGAAACTGTATGTAACAAATGTCTTCACCCCCTCGATCAAGCATGAAGCACATACCTTCACGAATGGCCTTACAGTTGTAAATGTAGTGATCACAATCAAGGTTGAGGATAAATGGACCGTTAGAAAGAATAGCAGATGATCGCACCAATGCATTCATAGCTCCAGCCTTCTTGTTGTGATCATACCCTGGCCTCTTTTCACGTGACACGTACACGAACATAGGGAGGCGTATGTCAGTTTCGGAAAAGTCAAGGAGTTTGTCATCTGGTGTTCCCAATATTGGGTCTGGTGGTGGTGGCTTCAACATTACCTGCATTCCGTTTGTGTTATCTTAATTAATGTTATGTAACCTCGCTAACTCTTACAATTTCCTAAATAAAAGGGGAAAATACAAGTTTGTCTAATTACATTTTCGTAAATAAATCATAACTTTTTGTTAAAGGTAGGCCCACAAATGTTAATTTATTTATGAAAAAAGTCATGCTAACTGTGACTTTTTGTTGATTTGTTTACCGAAATACCACTAGATAAATGATTTTTGTTTATCACAAAGACGGTGCTTCCTCAAATTAAAGTTAGTAGGCATACCTGAAGGATTCCTGCATGATCACCCTTAGCATGTTCACCAGCAGAGACAACCCAAGTACCAGGCCAGTGAGTTCCATCAGCCATCCAAGTAGCCTTTTGGGCCCGAATTGGTTCGGACCGATCTCCACCACTATCCCTCATTTGTTTCATCATCTTCATTTCCTCCCTAGCATTAAACGCATCAGACCGCCTCCTAATAGAGTCAGGCAACCCATTAATTCGAACCTTAAACTCGTCATATTCCCTCTTAATCTTCCTCCTATCTTTAACAAAATCAGGTTGCAGCTTATTTTTAGTAGGGTCACCCTTCAATGTAAAATAAGTCTCCGGATTCCTAGGCTCAATGTCATGTTTCCTACAAAATGGAACCCATAACTCAGCAAAGCTAGCTGCCTCTGCCATAGCCTCAAAGGTTAGGAGCGCGCCACCATCATCTGACACATAACATGCTATCTTCTCAACTGGATAATCAACCGATAAGATCGAAAGGATGGTGTTAGCCGTCACAAGAGGCGGTTCTTTTTCAGGGTCAGCAGTTGAGACAAAAAGATCAACACCCGGCAAGTCAGACCGCCCGGTTGGGTTCGATGGGGAAGGTAGCTCGAATTTTTCCCTTAGGGCGTGGAGGTCCGTGGACCGGTTTATAGGACATATTTTAGGAATAATGTCAAGGAGCCAAGAAAAGGCGAACCATATTTCACAAATAACGGACATTAGCCAAAGCCATACTGCTTCCTCATTTGGATTTCTTACACGCCATGCTAAGAATAGGCCTAAAAAGACCAAACGTATCACGATTAATAGCCTGCGAAAATAAAATAAAATGATAGGTTAGAGATGGCAAATATATATATCATAAAGACTACATCAATTGGTTTAATAAAGTTAAAGCTACATTACATAAGATTAAATGGATTATGAACCAAATCAATAGATTAACTTGTTACAATGTTACATAATAAAACTAGTGACATAATGTGATGATGTGGTATTGTAGTGCTATGGAACATTTTTGAGCCTATTCTGAATTATTTTTACTTCTAACCATAAGCAAGTTAACATGGATGATGTGGTGTCTCATGCCGATAAATTATTGCTATTGCAAATTTGCAACAAGTTTTTTTGGTGTTTAGAGAGTCACAAGGGCGGATAATGAGAATCGATCCCAAGATTTTTTGAAATCGGAAGGAAAACTCTAACCACTTGAGCTATCCCTCACTCTCGCAAATTTGCAACAAGTAAATACTACTTAATCAAAGAAAATGGTCACGATAGTTATAATTGAGAATTAACCTGTAAGGGCTAATGATGCCACTAGGAATAGGAATAATCCTACTAAGAGGCTTAAAAGGCTTATCAGCAGCTTCAAGCACACCACTCATACCATCACCGTCGCCATCATAAGCATCCTCGGGTGGCCAATAAGCTGTCCCATGTCCATAAGTCCCCTGCGTCTCATTGAACAACCACTTGTTATGGTCGAAATCACCACCCTTCTTCCTGCTCATCATTCGTCGGTCTTCATTCCCCTTGTTTGGAGCTGGCAATGGGAGTGCTCCACCTGAGAAATCCGGGTGTTCATCATCGTAGTCTTCTAGTCTATAGGGTTCCTTGCATCCTGGACATACTCCACTACCCTTTTGAGCATCGATGAAGCAATCATTGCATATTGTAAATCTACATTTAAAATTAATTAGAAAATGGAAATGCAATGGTTCAAATAATCATTCCAAACCAATAACAATACATTTAAGGCCTTATATTTGATAAGATAAATGTAAGAATATACTAGCTTCGTTTCATATTATTAGCAGGTTTTGAATATTTCATGCTTCATATCTCACAAATAATACCTCAAAGTTGCAATTAATATAAAACTGATATAGTACGCGCATACATTAGGTGCCCTCTACATGAGGCCATGGGTTGAATACCTGCATTCACAAGGGTAGACACGATTTCCACGATCATCTTTCATGCCCTCTCCATCACACACGGGCATTTGACAATAACCCGCCTTACCACGAGCCACATGATCCGGTGGACATGAATCAGAATCAGTCACCTTATCCATAAGATGAGCCCTTGTGACACTATTGAACCCACCCGTAAACAAGGAATTAGACACGTATTGTTCCTCGGCCTTAGCTGCCACGGACGAGCTATCCATAGGTTGATTATCGGGTGTAGGAGGAATGTGCACGGTATAATTCATGTAATCCCCTGAAAAATCCCCTGACATGTCAAGATCCTCCCTCGAAAGGGTCACATACTTCCCACTTGATGTCCTCCTCGCGAACTTCACTGCCTGACCATTGCCACCGGAGGAGGTTCTCGTGTTTTGGGACCCGCCACTCCCCGAGCTCCCTTGGCTTCGGATAGCCTTCTTCGAAGGGTCAGAAGACGGAATCATCTTGCTAGCTACACCCCCTTGTTTAATTTGTTGTTGCTAGAGAGTGTACGTGTAATAACATGAAATAATTAAATTAAAATATAGGATAATAGAGAATAATTATGTAAATTAAATTATCTCCATGTTATTATTATTATTAAATTTTGTTGGAGAAATTTTGATTTTGGTGAAAATGAGGAGAACAAAGTTAGGGAGAAGCCAATGATAGAGAATTGCGTTGGGGGAGATTAATCCTAGTTGTTTTTAGTTTGTGCTTCCGCTAATTTTAAGGATTGACATTAGTGGACGAAAATATTTAGAAAGCTAAATAAAAAATTTCAACGTAAATCTAGGTTTCAAAATGTTTGTTGGTTTTTAGCATTGCATGAAATCTTCTTGCGTTATATGCTTACAATAATAATTATGCTATTTTAATGGTAAATTATGAACGTAAATATTTGTGAATTGTGACGCCAACTACCACCTTTAGATGGTCAAACCTTTTGTCATGAAGTTAAAAAAATAATAAAAAAAATTGCTTTCTAAATTTATTATTATAAATATAAATGATATAATTAGGACATAATTATACAATTAAGCTGCTTAGTTGCAGGAACTAAAGATTAAATAAACCAAATAACAAATTTGTTAAAGGTCAAATATTTCACTTTGACGTGTGGTGAATGTGCACGATGATAAGTTGGATATTTGATTAATTAACAAATCCTAATTCAAAAAAATTTTATGTATCAAATTATAATTAAAATTAAATTGTATATATATCATAGCATAAATAATATAATTATTCTTGTACATTAATTAAGATATATTATGCAAATCATTCAAAAATCGAAAACAGAACCAAATAGTTCGATTTTTTTCGAAAGTGGTTCGGTTTCGGTTTTTAAAAATATATTTCGGTTTTCTGTTCGGTTTCAGTTTGAGAAAGTGAAAAACCGAAAAAACCAAAATTTAAGCTCAAACCCAAAAAAAAACCCCTATCCCAATAGATTTTACCCTAAATATATAAATAAATAAATAAACAACTTGCGCCTTTCACGTCTTCTCCACCCTCTCCCCCCTCTTCTCACTGTCTCCTCAATCTTCTCACAATCTCACTCTTTTAATTCGTTATCGTATTATACTAAATTTATTTAAAATAAAAATTGAATATGTTGAGCTTTTGCCACTTGCATTTTTTTTTCTTATCTCTTGTGCCAACAAGGCAGTGATCTGAACGATAGAGGTGTTTCATTGCTAAAGTTTTCACTAGTTACCTTCTTAACTAGCCAGATAACTCAATAGAATATTGAAATAGGTGTGTGATGAAGAGAAAGAGTTGCATGCCAATATGAGTTTTCTTCAGTTAAGGATAGACGATTTTTCATTATTACGGTGTTTCATCACATTATTCCTTTATATCAATAATGAAAGAAAAACAATTACTCCGTAGAAGGGATCACCAAATTATATCAATGAATGGTTTAAATATTCATTAGTAACTGATAAGATCAGTCTCGCCGGAATCAGGAACAAGGGATAGGTTGAAAGAAAAAAAAAATGAAATAGTAAGAATGTGGCAATTTTGTATGTCTAAAACCTTTAATTTTCTCCAAAATCTTATGACATTGGCGAATATTAATATTTATTAAATACTGTAATATATTCCTCTACTGGTTTCCTAAAAAAATAAAATAATGCAACAAATGCATTAGTTTACGTACATAGTTCTAAATTCTATGGAGTACGTCAATACATGTTTATATTTTGTAATCAACCATGAGATAAAGACATTTGGTAAATTGGTAGGTAGCTTAAATTTTGCCAAGTGGCATGTCACATATAATGCAATTGCATGGGTATCAAAGTTTAAACATTTCTAAATTGTATTGTATGAGAAAATACAAGTTAATATCCTATATTAACAAAAGTTATTTTATCAGGGTACAAATGTCATTTTCACAAACTACTCAGGGATATTGTTGTAAATCACCAACAAAGATCTTCAATCTTCTACCTTGGAGGGTAACTGTGAGTATACACCGCCACAACCACCACCACAACACTTTATTACGATTTCTCGTCGAACCACCAAAAAGGATGCAACTTTACCTTCTTCAAACATGTTTTGAGCTATTAAATCAACAATTAAACCCATGAAGCTTACTTCAAGCTCGTTTTTCATCAAATCAAAAATCAACAAAGTTCCATTGTTATTAAAGCCTAAGTATCGTCAAAAAATACCTACTATTCCCCTAGTTTAATTCATGTATAATTTCTTAAGGTTTACTTTAAATTTGGCGTTTAGCCGATATTCATGGAAGAAGGGGATTGTTGGTGGCGTTTATGCTATTCATGCAAGTGTGGTGATGGTGTTGTCCTACGGAATACTATACTGTGCTGGGCGGGAGAAGATGAAATAAAAACAATATACAGTATATCTTTTTATAGTCTAAAAATAATTTCAATAGTACTCTATATTGATACGATATACCTTATCAATATTCACAAAGTTTCATATATAGCTGGCTAGACAAAACCATTTGGCAGTGGGGCGAAGGGTAAGGGAATTTCCTCCCCCAGCTTGTCTCTAGTGCGACAATCATTTCCACTGAACCAAGTACCGTATAACACTTTAAATACGAAGTACAAGTACAACTGTATAAGTAATGAATACGAAGTGTAACACTTTAAATACGAAGTACATTCTAAAAAAAATGAATTATAACCGTCGATTTTATTTAAGAGTAGATCTGACGGTTGATATTATATGCGAGTCATTAATCGATTAATCGTCTTCTCATGCTTTGATTATTATTCCCCTTTTGAAGCTGTTTCACTTAAACGCAGCACCTCCCTCCATTGCAGCCTACATTGAGTTCTCCATTGAAGCAGCTTCTGAGCTTTCCTTCCTCCATTGAAGAACCTCCTGAGGTAAGATGTTATTTTCTGTTAATTCAATCATTTAACATATCAATTTCACAATCTAGGGTTTAGTTTCACGCTATTATTAGTTTAATTGTCAGTATAACCAATTTAGGGTTCTTCCAAGGTGGGTTATTGAACTATTGGTTGTAATTACTGAAGTAATGAAAATTATAACAAGCGATTTTGTTGCTAAAATTTTACTATAGTGATATTCTTAAGCGAGAAGAATTTTATGTGATTTTTCGAGCCTAATTTGACAAAAAACATTAATTTGGTTGCTAATGTGTTGCATTATTCATGTTTAATCGATTCCACAAGCTGAGACCAGAATTGCTTGGGTTTTTAGGCTACTCATATTCGGATTTGGCTCGAAGGTTTAGCACCCTTAAATTCTCTTAAGAAGTTTGATGATTAGCAAGTACCCAATACCATTGACTCAATTTGATTGATCATATAGCCGATTTGCAAGCTTTTGTTTATAACTATGTAATGCTATTATGGATTAATGAAAATGGCCTAAACTATATATTCACCTTAAGTTTGATAATTTATGTTAGGCTGAGAGCTCTGGTTACATATTTTTGACACTGTGAAGTTGTGTCATTGGTTGAGGTAGATAGAAGGAGAAAATGAAGCCAGTAGTGGGGGTGGTGGTCTCAAACAAGATGCAGAAATCGGTAGTGGTGGCAGTTGACCGTCTTTTCCATCATAAGCTCTTCAATCGGTATGTTAAAAGAACTAGCAAATTCATGGCCCACGATGAGCAAAACGAGTGCAACATTGGTGACCGGGTAATTCGCTTATCTCATACAAGTGTTGTCTTACTAGCACTGTATGTTCTCTTACACTAGTGCTAATTTATTAGTTATGCTTTGTGTCAGGTGCGCATAGGATTTTGAGAATTATGACTATAATTGTTCTTTTTCCCGTTGCTTTTTTTGGGTCCTCTTTTGTTATGTGGATTCTAATGCTGCCATTCCTCTATTTGAGGTGTCCTACTGAAATATTTTGTTTTACCCTAAAACCAAGTTTGTGTGATGAGAATGGTGTATAGTCTACCTTCTTAGTGTGCAACTGGGCATTATTAGTTGTATTGTCAAATAAAAAGCAGAATTTGTTAGGGCTAGATGGATCCTGGCTCCTCCTGAACTTTCAGTAGTCAAAAGCTATATACTTGCAATTTTTGTCCCGACTAAATGTGGGTGTAAGAAGCATTGGCACAACTTCGTTATGACCTTAGAGTTTGAATCATGGTCTCTCCAAGATCACCACTTCACCAGTAGTCAAAAAATGTGTATAAAATAGCATGGTTCAAGTTTATTGACTCGGTGATTAGGTCCCCTGGTGAAGTGCTGGAGAAAGTTGTTGAAGTGAAGTTTAAAAAAATGGCTGTACTTTTAATGCATGTTTACAACCAGACAATATATTAATTTATCATTATCAGTACTGTATATTGTTAGTTCTTCAATCCAAGATCTTTGGCTTTGCACAGAGATTATCCGCTTTATTTTATTTATGGGCCTTTGCTGAACATGACTGTATTGAAATTTTTTGGCTTTAACATAGATTATTTAAACATACTTGTGGATTCTGCTTGTTATGCAGTGAAGGCACTCTTTGGGCTTTTCCCCCCATAACTCCTGCAGCCTTGTACAACCCTTGCATTTATTAAGGGTCATTATGTTGTTCAAATTGCATTTTGCAATGTTTGGGTTTCAAACATATCTCTTTATTGAACATAATCTTACCTTTGTGGTGAATCTGGTGATTGTGCTTTACATTAATTGGGCTTCAAACATATTTCTTATTGATCATAATCTATCTTAGATTCTTAGTGGTGGATAGTACTCAATAAGTAGATCTATAAACCATGGAAGCTTTTCTCTTGGACATTATCATCTTTTTATCTGTTAGTATGGAATTCAGATTACTTATGAGTATTTATGAAAGGTTATATTTGCAACTGTTTTTTTGTGTTTTAAACAAGCTGGACATTTGAAATTTCTTGGTGAAACTATTGTGATATGTAGAATTGGAATTAGCTTGTTGATAGTTTTGTAATAAAAAAACACTTTTCAACAATATTTAGCTAAAATGATGAATAAAGTTTGCAAAGCAGACTCTCTGCTTGTCTAGATTGGCCTGTGTTAGGCTCAGCTAGACCTCCCAAGAGTCACTGCCAAGTGCCAACAGCAGAATCATTACAGGGTGTTGTTTTTTGACTGGGTCTGGAAATGCTTGGGATGAATGACTGTTTCTCTATTTCCTTAATGACTGGCAAGATGAAATCCTTTTGTTCTACTATGATTATGCTTTTGCTATGTACTTCTTATGTTATCATTTGATGTACCTTGTTTCTAGGAGAGGTGAGTGAGTGTAAGATAAAGGTGGAAAAGGTTAGAGAGGAGATGTAGAAAGGTGTAAATAATGTAAAATTGGGGTAAGATGGTAAATTTATTTGCCAAAAACTAGAATATATTTTTTTAAGTGGGTACATCAAGTTGAAACACCTCAAAATAGAAAATGGGTGAATCAATAAGAATCAGAGGGAGTATGCTTATATCCTCAGCCAACTCTTTCTTTTTTCTCTTATTGAAGCTTCTAATTTCATCATAAAATGAAACCTTTTTAAGGCATTGTGTGTTGCTTATGATCTATTGTCATAATATCTGAAGCTTACTGTGATGAGCATAATTGTATTTCCATGTTAATAGCATGCCTTCAAGTCATAGATGTGCTATTGTAATTCCCATTCTCATCTAAAACTGCCTTTCTTTTCTTCTTTTACCATACTGCATTGGTTAAAGTACTGTGCACTGATAATGTATTTGAACTGTCTTGACGTGTAGGTTCGACTGGATCCCTCAAGGCCACTCAGTAAGCGAAAAAATTGGACTGTAGCTGAGATTCTGAAGAAAGCACGGATATATACACCTCCACCATCAGCAGGCAAATTTCCTCAATCAAACAGCAATACTGAAGCTTCCTCAACTCCTTCTGCATAACTCTTTTCAACCTTGTTTGTTTGCTACAGTGGTCTTGAGAGCATTTCTAGGCAATAGGGCTGTACTTGGAAGTCACAAAGAAGCAGATTGTGCTCTCTACATTTTTATTCCTTAGAGAAGTGCCTTAAATTCTCTCGACAGCAGACTAAATTTGTCAGTCTTTGATCCGATTTTGGTAGTTTAATCTTGCGCACATTGTATTACTAGGAGCCATATCTTTTTTGCTCTTAAATAACGTGTTTGAGCTCACAAGTGTGATTTTTCGATTCTCTCTAGATATGAACAGAGCAACAAGTATGTTGTATCAGGATAAATAATTAAGGGTTCGTTTGGCATCACTGTGGTGTTAGTTTTTTAGTTTTTTGTTTTTTAAAAGTGTATTATATATGTCACATAATGAATCAAAAAATATATAGACTTATTAAAATCATGATAATTTTGAAAACTGACAACAGAAAAGTGGAAACACCTTTTTCTTGTTTCCTGTTTTTGGTTTTAAAAAAAACTGAAAACCAAAAATGATGCCAAACAAGCCCTAAGTTATCCTTTGATTTGGATTTGATTGGTTGTTTAACTGGTAAGACAGAGCCAACTGTATATCAATCCAAAACAACAAGACCTTCCTCTAAAGAAAATGAAAGAGGTCTAAAACAGTGTGCAACGAATCACATTCCTTATAATAAGGTATCAAAGTCTAATCAAGTTACAAATCCAAATCCAGTAGGTACTAATTCAAGTGCAGAGATTTTATTATAAGCAAGCACTTAGCACTGCGATTACATTCTTGTGATATGTAGAGAGATCTGAAAATTAAAGGATGATACAATTGAATACAAAAGAGCTGTGTGAACGTAAAATACTGTAAAAATAATAATCTCTTGGTATAATTTACATCTTTGCTCTAACAGCTAGCCTTGCTCTCAGTTCCTGAGCCACAGCGTCAATGAATTCCTCAGTGTTCAAATATTGAGATCTCTTGACTCTGAAGTAGTGAATTTCACAAATAAGAGGCAAGGACAATATAAAGGTTCAAAGGGCATGGCATATTTAAGTTCAGAAAATTTAGTAATTTAGCCGTTAACCCCACACACACACACACACACACAATCAATCAATCAATCAGACAACCACACACACAAACTGACAAACACACAAACTGCTTTCAATCAGACAACCACCATTAACAGCAAAAGTTATATAAAACCATAAGAGATTCCATAAAAAGTCAGTACTTGACTGCAAATGATTGAAACATAACTTGGAAAAAATTGGGAGTAGAGAACGATTCCGTGTAAGTTCTGCAGTAATTGTATTTCTGATGAGTTCAACTAATTGTGTAACTGTTTGGCACCAAACGTGGGGTGAAATATCACTTGAGTTTAACCACTGCTCTTTCATTCCAGGTATACAGTATAAATGACATATTGCCCTCTATTTAGTTACCTAACTAGTTAGGCTACTTAGGCTAACAGACTGACATTTCCGATTGAAATTCCTTCCCCAAAATTATAGGCGATTGTCTCCTAAACTATCTTAGGTAATGAAACTTACTTGGGCCCATGGATAAGGAGTGCCAGATCTTTAGTCATCTTCCCTGATTCAACAGTTCCGATACATGCTGCTTCAAGCTTACTTGAGAAGTCCGAGAGCTGGACATTGTCATCTAACTTGGCCCTAGTAATGTCTCCATTAAGCTAGTGTCGTCAAATTTTGGAAACATAATCATTAAAACTTTTTGATACCTGTGCGCAAGCCCACGTGTCCATGCAAAGATGGATGCTATACTATTTGTGCTGGTTTCACCTCCTTTCTGATGAACACGAAAATGGCGAGTAACTGTTCCATGGGCTGCTTCAGCTTCAATAGTCCGTCCATCTGGACATACCTGTAGGCGGAAGATTAAATTTTCAACAAATTTAATGATGGACACAGATGCAGAATTGAGGACGAATATCCATATATAAATTAGCACAAGTATTGACAATGGCACAAACCAAAACAGAGGTCATCAACCCAAGTGATCCAAATCCTGCATTAGTTTAAAAAAAAACAATGTAGAAGAAAGTTAGAACAATTGATTCATGGGCTTCACAAAAGCAGCTTAAGTTTGCGCAAAGCTGATTTCAAACCTTGAGCCAAAAAATCACTTTGGACATCTCCATCATAATTCTTGCATGCCCAAACATAGCCCCCTTCACTCTTCATAGCATAAGCAACCATGTCATCTATAAGACGATGTTCATACCTACATGTTACAGGAGATTAGTTACATCATCAGTCAAAAAATTAGTTTAATGTATGATGCAGACTGAGAAAGAGAAGTTGGATCTCACCATATTCCCACTGTTTCAAATTTTGACTTCCAATTTGCTTCATAAACTTCCTGGAATATATCCTTGAATCTTTGATGAAGAAACCAAAATCAACAGACTAAGTAAATGAGATTGTAGCTTGCATGGAACAGACTTAGGGGGGAACAAAACAGATATTGAAAAATCACCTCCCGTCATATTTCTTCAGAATTGTGTTTTTTGTGCTAAGATAAAGTGGCCAATTCTTTTGAAAAGCAGTATTCATTGAAGCCTCAGCAAAAGCTCGTATAGACTGTCAAACAGATGATTTACATAAGATATCATAAGGCAATTCAGCTTAGATAAAGTGGTAGTAACACAATACCTCATCAGTATTATACATCGACATTGCAACACCTCCTGGATGTTTAAAACGATAAACTTCTAATTCTGTCTTGTCACCTTGCCCATCTGGAACTGCACATAGTATCACACTATTCTCACTTGAAGAACTTTAAGTAATGGAAAAGCAAGCTTTTTTTTTTTTCCTTAAAAAGAGACTGACAGAGAAATGGAAGAAGGCTAAATATTGTGACTGGACAAACTGTCAGCTAAATTAGCAGATAACATTCTTTAAACTTCTGATGAGATGTGAAAATGAAAACAGTAAACTCTCAGCCAAGGTAGGAATTTACCAAATACCATTTTAAGAGTTCCTGCTCCTCGAATGATCTGTTCGGATGCACGGTACTGATCCCCAAAAGCATGTCTCCCAATGCATATTGGCTTTGTCCAACCTGATACAATTGGTTTTAGCATGTGAATATGATGATAATTAGATATAAATTAACACAAAAGGACTTTTGATTACCTGGAACAAGCCTTGGAACGTTTTTGCATATTATTGGTTCCCTGAAAACCGTACCTGAAAGGGCAATACAACATATCAATGAGAATGATCCTAAAGCACGATTATTTCAATGGCAAAATAAGACAATGTCATCAGACGTGAAGGGAAAGTTCAGCATGATGTCAAGAAGTTCCTGCTTTTAGTGGATCTTATTATCAACAAATGCAGTTGCAAAGAACAGGACTTCAGGGAGAAAATAAATTTCTTATTACTATTCATTTCAAGACGGTAATAGAAGCTCAGCAGAAAAGAAATTCAATGAAACCTCTTTCTCACTGGATAGGAGACTTGAACTCGAGATCCCAAAAGGCAGACTTAGGTCAATTTTTCCTCAAAAAACAAATTTATACCCCTCATGAATCTTCACTGACCCCACAAAATGATTTGGACGTGAGAAGCAGACACTGCTTTCCTAACTGCTCTACGGAAGACAGCAGACATATAGCTAGATATAGAATTAAAAAAATGATGAAACATACAGTTTACTAAGAGTCATCACTATAGGAGCCACAAAAGCTAGACCTCGAAACAAGCAAATATGGCCCTAGATATAAGACTTAGCAAAGAAAATCATGAGTATGAATATATAGTCAGTAACTCTATGATTGCACATTGGGAAGTAAAGAAAAGATTATCACCGTTAAGGATATTTCTGATAGTTCCATTAGGACTCTTCCACATCTGCTTCAAGTTGAATTCCTTAACACGCCCTTCATCTGTTGGACAACAAAGACACTTAAATACTAACACTTAATAGTATATATCTTCAACATGGAGTTACATGGACAAACTCTAAATAACACTATACATTAGGTGAAGGAAAATGTATATTGGTTTCAATTAAGAAATACTTCGTACTATGCATAAACAGTCCAATAGTTTTTTAGATAAGGAAATTTTTTAATGAGACAATAAAAGAAAAAAGAAGTCCTCCCTCCATTTTAATGAGACAATCAAAGAAACAAGAAGAATATTTTTCTAGATAAGGCAATACTTACTGACACAATAATCAAAGAAACGAGGGAAGAATAATGGAAAAAGAATTTGTTCCAGCCTCACTTCATGTCTTCATATCATCAAACATCACACATCTAAATATCATCATTTCTCTATGGTCACAAAATGGACATGATGACAAGGCAAGCCACAAGCCTATCACCAAAGAAACATCGACCAACCCCTGGTTCCTCCCAAATCAAACTTAAATTTACCTTGGGATGGCTAGATAAGTTCAATTGATTATTTTCAATGTTATCTAATATATATTGCCTCGCCACCCAACATCATGTTACTCAATCCTAAAATAAATCCACTTTAGCACCAAGCCCACTCCAAAAGCATCATACTTTATAGTGCTGCACTCTGACTAAGCCTCCAGGAGTCCAGGCCCCATGCATTACTAAATTCTGAGGCTGACTATCGTCTTCCCTGGCATCCCTGCTATATTGCCTTTGAAAACAAACCCAATCATTCAATTAACTCATTTCTAGATCGATACTGAGCTTTCCTATAACTATTGGAAGTTAAGAGGGTTTTGGAAACTATATAAATACAATGAGTGAGTAGTTTCAAACTAAATTCAATAGTCTCTTTTTATGGTGAAATTAAAATGTGGATTAAAAACATTAACAATATTAAAGTACTTATAAAGAAAAGGCTATGTCCCCAAAGGAGAAAAAAAAAATATATACCTGGTGTTATAGTTGCACATTTAATTGCAACGTTGTACCTGAAACAGAGGAATCAATACACCATTGTGCTAAAATCACAGACAGCAGAAACAAATTTGTCATAGTACAGGCAATTTAACAGTAACTGAAAGCTAACAGCATAGTTGGAACTTGAAAGTACATAGATAGTTTGCATTATCAGCTTTTAGCAATACAATTGTGCACAAAAACAGATCTAAAAAAATGATCCAGTGAACAAGGCATATTTTCTATTTGATGCTGCTGCATATGTATAAAACTAGAGTTAGGAGACAATTTCGGTTATCAGACTCATTATATAGACTGTAATCGTAGCTTCATCTATAGTTAACTGGTCTGCCAATTCAAATGTTTTTAGTGCCAGCAAAAAAATATGAAGCTTTTGTATCATATCAGAGCAAATGAATAAAAAGTCTAATCCTTGAAGTATACTCATGGTACTATGTGATTTATATGGGAAAAAAATTCATAAGATACAGTATAGAGAAATACTTGAGTGTAGCTTCTGCACTTTCAACTGTGACTTTGTCATTGGTGGCTTCACGATTTGGGAGACCGAGATCAAAGTACTTTATATCAAGCTCCAGAAAAGGATATATAAGCTGCTCAACATTGAAAATAATTGAAATTAGTCGTCATAAAAAATAATATGAAGAAAGTGACGGAAATATTCCATAGAGAGAGAGAATATATTCCTGACCTTCTCTTTAATAGAATTCCAAATAATCCTAGTCATTTCATCTCCTGACATGTTAAAAAAAAAAAGTAAGAGTAAGATGTATGGACACAACTTCAAAAGGAATGAACATCCTGTAAGCAATTTAAGGCCACTTGACAATGTCCGCATCAGTTTAAGATCTAACTCGGTATGTTGTGTAGAACACCCTCTCAGGCCTTTATGGTATAGCATGGCATATTGTAATGTTAAGGAATCCCAGATTACCAGAAAAAAACCCATGTGAAAGTGACTAACTATAGCAGATCATTCAGCTTCAAGGGAAAGCAGCGTGTTACAATGTTTAAAAATCCGATAAACATTCTGCACTTACCCACAAACATACACTCCATGCTTGTTTTGATACAATCATACCACACCAAACATACATATAAATACCAAAATGAACAAAAAGAGTGCAGATTTAATAATGTCCTAGATTAGAACACTATCATCATATCAATACATAATTTGTACCTTCCAATCCTCGCTAATCGAGCCAATACAATGTAAAAATTCCGAACATTATAATGGTTGGATCAAATAACAATCACAGTAAATTTTTATGAAGTAGTATGCCAATTGCCAACGAGGGTTTGTGCTTCAAAGTTCAATCTATGAAACAGCAGAAACAATCTCTCTACAACAATAAACCATAACTACCATTTGATTAATTACTGCAAATCAATCCCAAATTCCCATAATGTAATATTATTGTCTCTCTCCAACAATATATTGAGCTTGATTAATTTGTTCAGTTGGGTTTCAATAACCCATTTCATATGTCATTTAATAAAGCTCATATGATCAAATTAATCATCTTTATCAAGATTTCATACCAAAAAATGAATGTAACAAAAATAATTACATATTATTTCCTCAATTTTTCTCCCAAATATCTAATTAGATGTTTGCATAGTTCTAAAAATGCAAAAAACTTGCAACTTGGATTAATAATAAAAAGTAGGAAGAACAAGATAGAATTTAGAAGAAATTACCGTCCATCTCAACGATTGGATTGGTGACTTTGATCTTCTGGGAAGCCATTGTTTTTCTCCTTCGTTCTTTCGTTCTCGTTCTATTTCTCTTTCTCTTTGTTTGTCTGAGTGAAATTAATCAGTTGAGAGTCAACAGTCAACCAACTCATAAATTAATTGCATAATAAATATTAACCCCATTTGGGTGGGATACACTGCCATTTTTGCCCATTCTGGAAATTAAAATGTGTCATTGGGTTGGCACAACCGCATAATTTTTTGGATTTAACTTTATATTAATTTGACAAGTTTTGTTTAGATTTAGGCTCGTTCATTTTAGCTTAATTTCAATTCAATTCAATTTAGTTTATTTCAATTCTTAGTTATTTTTTTTACAAATCTTAAGGGTACACGGTGCATTTGAAAGTTTCCAGGGGTATATGGTGCATTTTTCAAAACCTCAAGGGTACACGGAACAATTCCCCCTTTTTTTTTGAAATATTTTTGGAATAAAATCTAATATATATACATATATATGTATATATACATATACATATATATATGTATATATATATATAAAGGGGAGTTTTTCCCAAGTTTTTAGAGAACCACGTAGGATTTAATTTTCTTAGCGCGCCACGCAGGATTATAAATTTTAGTTGTAGCCAATCAAATAAGAGATTTTTAATTTATTTTAGAATTAAATAATACAAATGCCATGTAAGCAAAATTGGCGAATAAAATTTTTATGTTTAAACTAATTTAATATAAAATATTATCATTTGATATTAGAATTTTTATCTAAATATGTAACAAATTTTAGCAAAAAAATAAAAAAAAAAGTTTTAAAAAATTCAAATAAACTATGCATTGCACGGCCTTCATCTAGTATTTTACTATTGTAAATTCCCTAGTTTTATTTTCATACCTTAACATTTATGTATTTAACTTCGGCACCTTGTCAAAAAAAAAAAAAAAAAAAAAAAATTATTTCGACCTTTAATTTGAATGAATAAAATTCGTAGAAAAAAAAAGGCTTTTAGGATAGCAAAACGAAAGAGTAGTTTTTTTTTAAGACAAAGTTAGGGCTTGTTTGGTTCACCTTATTTTTGTTTATTCGATCTGGTCTAATCTGATTTGAATGTCAGATTTGACCAAACTTTAACCTTAAATATACGATAATCTATACAGAAAAAATATATCAAGTGGGGCCTTGTTAGATTCGTAATAATGTGTATTTTATTAATATGTGGATTTCATATTTTTTATCATTACGAAATTTAAGATATTTAATGATTAAAAAACTGCACATAAAATCATGATTTGATATGAACTTATTTTTCTGATCTGATGTGATCTAATCTAAACTTATTTTTTCTGAAATAAGTAAAAATAAGGTGAATTAAGGTGATATATGTCTGATAATTTATTAATTTACTTTGTCTCAAAGTGATAATTGATAAACCAATACTTTCTCAATTGGTGGATGGTGTTATGGTGATAGGTCATAGTTCGGGATAGAATGTTGATTTACAAAATCTTGGTCTTTGGACATATATGGAATAAAAATTCAGCAACTTTGCCTAGGAGTTTTCTAATGAGACATGCAAATTGGGTATTTCATCAACACACCACCACAAACAAAGGAAGTTTTATTTATTTATTTATTTATTTTGATGAAAAACAAGAAAGAAAGAAAAAAGAACCGGCCAAATTGAAACCCCACGCCCAAAATTCCTTTAAGATGACGTGAAAATGTAAAAGTATGTTTCTATTTCTATAAATCCCAAAATATTGACTTTCTCACATTATTTTAAGGAATATAATAATCTAATGTATAGTATTCCATGAATATACAAATATACTTTCTTTATTCTCCATTACAATATATTTAAGCTTGACCAATCCTGTTGATCACCATTTTCGGCCTATCAAATTACTTCACTCCCACGCAAATTCACTCTGTCAAACATACTCTGCAAGCCTGCATTCTCCCCAATTTTTTAACAATTTTAAACGCGTTTAATTAAATCATCTAATCCTAAACTATTTAAGACCTTATTATTCCATCTTTTATCCACTAATTTTAATCCAATTTGAAGATTTTGAACCCCTTTATAATTCTGATTTTCCCAAATTTTCTGATACCCAAAATTTCAAATACCCAATTTTACAAAACCCAAATCCTCAAATTCCCAAATTTTGGAACACCCAAATTCGTAAAGATGAAATCTTTGATGAAATTTCTTGTGTTTTCTCTGCTTTTCTCTCTGTCTCTTTGTTTCCAAGAATCATCTAACAGTCATCAACTCCCAAGAAACATGATTCTGGAATACCCAGATAATGGAGGAAAAACAGACCAAGAAGATGTGAATTTACAGTGTACAAGTTGGAGGTTTGCAGTGGAGGCTAATAACTTGAATTCATGGAAAACAATTCCACAAGAATGTGCTGATTATGTCAAGAATTATATGATGGGTAAGGGTTATTTATTGGATCTTGAAAGGGTTTCTAATGAAGCTGCTGTTTTTGCTAGAAGTGTGAATGTTGAAGATGATAGCAAAGATGCTTGGATTTTTGATATTGATGAAACTTTGCTCTCTAATCTTCCCTATTATTCTGATCATGGTTATGGGTAAGTCCTTTTTATGTTAATTACTTTGATATTAATATTGTTTATGGATATTTATGCTTCATTGAGTCATTGAGTTTAGCTTCATTGTTAAGAGTCATTGTCCTAATTGATGTACCTTATGGGAATTGAATGATCTCGAAATCGTGTGTTTATGGATAATAATGTTTCATTGAGTCGTTGGGTTTAGCTAATTTTTAGGAGTCATTGTCCTAATTGATGTGCCTTATTGGAATTGAATGAACTCGAAATCGTGTGTTTATGGATATTGATGTTTCATTGAGTCATTGAGTTTAGCTTCATTGTTATGAGTCATTGTCCAAAATGATGTGCCTTATGGGAATTGAAAGGTCTCAAAATTGTGTGTTTATGATGTTTCATTGAGTCATTGAGTTAAGCTTCATTGTTAGGAGTCATTGTCCTAATTGATGTGCCTTATGGGAATTGAATGGTCTCGAAATCGTGTGTTTATGGATATTGATGTTTCATTGAGTCATTGTGTTTAGCTTCATTGTTAGGAGTCATTGTCCTAATTGATGGGCTTTTTGGTAAAATGACTGATCTCAAAAATCGTGTTTTCAATGTATTGTTTCGATTTTGTTTTGTGTTATTAATGCTGTATGTTGATTGTGAGATTGATGGATATATGATTTGTGCAATGGTTTGTGAAAAATTGTAGTTTGGAGGTGTTTGATGGTGTGGAGTTTGATAAGTGGGTTGGCAAAGGAATGGCTCCAGCTATTGAACCCAGCTTAAGGCTCTATGAGGAGGTTTTAAGTCTGGGATTCAAGGTTTTCCTGCTGACTGGACGTAGCGAAAAGATGAGGGATGTTACTTCTCAGAATCTGATGAATGTAGGTTACAAGAACTGGGACAAGCTTATTTTGAGGTAAAGAATTTGATCATTATTCATTCTCATACTACTATATGATTATTTTAAAAATGGGATGAGAATTTGGCTGTCATATATTAATGTACCTGTCTTAACTTGCTGCTATCTAGACATCAGAATAATGAAAACAAGCAAAGTCCAGGGTTTTGAAAGCTCAATCTCAAGTAAGCATTTTGATAAGTGAAAGGACACACCCAAGTCATATTATCCCCTTGATAAATTTTGAGGTTCTTACATGTTACTGAATACAACGGACTGGAATGATATGAAATTCCGAGAACTTGCTAACTTCCAGCTCATAATGATTCACTTGTATCTGAGTCACCATTTCCACTTCCTTCGTATGCTTGCAAAATTGAATAGAATACATAAGCATTAGGCCTATCATTATAATTTCTAACATGTGAAATTTAACACCAATACACCGTATCATTGACTGATCCCCATATAGCAAATAGCCTTAGTAGTTATCATTGGTTGAATGCTTATTTACCCTAGAAGTAGTTTATCTGGCCTAAGCCCTTAATCATGTGAATTCTGAAAGGTATTAGTAGGCATTATTGATTATGTACCATAGAAAACTAAGTTATTTTTCCCTGATTTGGAAACACAAGCATATATCGTAGCATTAACATCTGAAGTATCAATGCTGCTGGTTGATCATAAACCTGTCCTTATATTTCTCTGTTTGCTCAGCATGTTTCTTTTCGATATCTTCTGAACATCAAGCTCTTCGATATAGCACACAGAAGCCTTCATTGCTTTTCATAGTGCAGAAATATGTTCTGATCTTTTGGTTCATGCTTGTTTGAACACTGATTTCTTTGGATATCCCAGGGACACGGAGGACCATGGAAAATTAGCGACAATATTCAAATCAGAGAAGAGAAGTGAGATGATGAAGGAGGGATTCAGGATCCAAGGCAACTCCGGGGATCAGTGGAGTGATCTGTTGGGTTTTCCAATGTCCACTCGTTCATTCAAGCTCCCTAATCCTATGTATTACATTCCCTAGTGAAAGACCAAATTTATAATTATAAGTAAAACTTCAATAATTAAAATACTAGCCTAATTATTGGAGTAGACAATTGTACATTGTATAGAAATTAATGAATGAATAGTAAGGACCTCTTATGTAACTAGAGGTGCATTATGTATATTGTGTTAGCTGATTTGGTGAATTAAGAGAAAATATCAAAACAATTGACTTCTACCAGGTGTATTTCTTCACCTTGATGAACAAATGGTCTTTTTGAGAAATTTTTAATTTTGCAATTATTTATTTTTTTTAAATTGGTAAGATACGGGGGTCCCCTCACCCTATCACAGAATTTGGGGGGGGGGGGGGGGGGGTGAGGATCGAACCCCCAACCATTTGGGGGGAACCATCCCTCCATCTCCTATGTCCTCCACAATTTTTTATTTCTTGTGATGGGAGAGAAAGGGTTAAAGATTTTATTCATCGTTTTATGATTGTGTTTTGTCTCAGTTAACAATAGAGATAAATGTTGTCTGTAGGCCGTAGAGAGAGATTCGTTTCTGTTGAATGATACGAGGTAATTTTTTATATACGACTATACAAGTAGCTATTCCGTACAAAATAAAAAAGTTGTTTTAGGAAGACAAAAGAAGCTTTTAATAGTGAATGCTGCCTGGCATTTACTCATACACATCCAGTCAAAATTAATTAAATGCTAGCTAGGACCATTTGGTCATTTACCAACTAAATTTTTTCAGTCAGAGAAAACAAAACGATGATTTTTTATGGGTAGATTTTGTCAAATAGTTGATCCAGATTCATGTTTATATCATTATAAAATTTTGTTGAATCTAAGACAGACTATAAGAATTACTACAGTTCTTTATTTTATGTACTGCTAGGTTTTGTATTCATCACTAGAGAACAAAATCTAATAACTAATTTACTT
Organism: Chenopodium album; assembly: GCF_948465745.1. Classification (NCBI taxonomy): domain Eukaryota; kingdom Viridiplantae; phylum Streptophyta; class Magnoliopsida; order Caryophyllales; family Amaranthaceae; genus Chenopodium; species Chenopodium album. The sequence continues at coordinate 31,927,981 of NC_137856.1, read as the reverse complement.
AAAAACAATGTAACCACCATTAAGTTGACAATTTCTTTAATTATGTTTAGTTCAACAGAACAAAAAAGTCAGGAATAGATAACAACACTTCACCTACATCAGAGGATATCAGCCTCCCACATTATTTGCATTGCCGGCCATAGTAAAGATTTCACCGAATTAGTTGGAGTTATAGTCCTTTCAACTGAGATCGAGATCCTATCTAATTATTGGACGGACCTATTAGCAATGTTGAAGACGAACTTAACAATTTGTCGTAGGGTGGAATGAGAGATTCAAATGATCAGCATAGATTTAAACTACTACAGAGTAACATTTTACAACATAATTCGAGTTTCATGTGCTTTCGTTGTACAAGAATTTACTTCATTGCTCGAATTTGGATACTTCGAGTTGAGTATAAATATCTACATCCCACAAAAAATACTATGCAGGCTTTGCCTTCCCACCCCTAAAAAAAGAATAGAGCAAAAATCATTCTGTTAAGCATCATCATTAGCAAGATCTTGTTAAGCTTTCCTTTAGCCAAATTCTTGGGTAATCTCCAGACAAGAAGATCATTATGAGGGCCCCAATAAAATCCAGCATCCCATGTTTCCCTGATACTAGGCAATTAAATAAATCTTGGAAATTCCAGCAGCCTGAGAACAAATTCCAATGGATTTCTTTGCCATCTGACTCAAACTTTCAGCTTTGTTTTGATTGTGGGCACATCAGATTCAACAAAAGTTTGAAACTTTCCCTACAGCAAGATCTTTGTTGTCCCTGTCCCGGCGTGCCTCGATTTTCATGACAATGAAAAAATTGCCATAATATGATGTTAATCATTCATCAATCATAAGTGCCAAATCCCTGTGTTAAGTTCTTTTGTGCTGTAAAGCTGGTTCCTTCCCAATTTCCTCGATTTTCCTTAGGACTTCATTTGCTGGTGGTCTAAGAGACGGTGATGCAGAACAGCAAGACATTGCAAGCTGAACTAACTTCAGGGCACGATCTTCTGTCTTGTGCCTTTGTTTTCCTGTTTGATTAGATACAATGTTGGGATGATACATGTCCTTGATCCGATGGTCCAAAATTGCAGTTCGGATGACATTAGGCAAGAAAAATTCCTGAGAGTCTGACGAGTTTACACTAATAGGTTCTCTGCCAGTTAGTAATTCTAGCAAGAGTATTCCAAGACTGTATATATCAGTACTTTCACTAACATCCTTCATTTTCATCAGCTCAGGAGCCTTATAGCCCTGAGCTGCAGAAGTCTCGAGCATTTCTAGTCCTGCTGTTGGGTTCAAGACCAGATATAGACCGTAATCTGATATACATGGCTGAAAATCTGGCCCCAACAATACGTTTTTGGACTTGAGATTTCCATGTATGAGAGGTTTGTGCAATCCTGTGTGAAGATAAGCCACTCCCTTTGCTAAACCGAGGGCAATGCTATAAATCACATCCCATTTGTAGGACTCATTGTTGCTATCTGTTCATCAAAACACAATTACTTAAAATGCATGCTTTTGGAATATTGGAGTTAAAAGTTTTAAGACTCTATTTGAACAACCCAAAGGTGACTAAATATTATCCATTAGGAATTAGGACAGGCAGCAAGTAAACTGCAAAGAAGGCAACTAATTATCTATATAGTGAGGGCAGAATATGAAGACAGGTCGGTTCAGCATGCGAATCCCTTTTTTGCTTCAAATATCAAACCAAAATTTAGTAGAAGCTAAGTGATAAAAGGAATAGGAAGAAGTCATAATTTTTTAGAATACTAAATGTCAACAGCAGAAGAGATGGGCTATGAAAAAGTTGTTAGCTTTGACCTAGTGTTTAATAAAGAATTACATCCCCACAACTAAGTTGAGCCGTCCTGAGACGGATGGTTCTTTAATGCTTAAATTACTCAAAAAAATGAGGATCAGAAACTTCGATGCAAGGTTTAGGATAAAGTGGAAGACCAGTACAGAAATGATTGGATTCAAAAGAATAGGTCTGGTTGACCTACGAAACCGGCTAACCTGCTGATCATAAATCACAGATTCATAGGCAGGAATCATTCAATGGAATGAAAACAAGGTAATTAGTTCATCTAGGAAAAGAAAGACATAGAGAAGGCCAAAAACACCCAAAAGGACCCCAGATTCTAAAACTTGACATGTCTGATTTTGACAGTAGCAGAGTTAGCTGGACTGAAAGACCATACTCAACAAAATATCAACATTTATGACATGAAATGAATTAATGAAATGATTAGGACAAGTGACTAACAGAAAACCAGCAGGACGTATATTTATCTTCGATTCACGGTGTAATTGTGTATAGACTAACAACAGAAGAAGAATCTTAAGCTTTAAAAAATAGATTAACCTCACAGCCAAATCTTACACAAACCCAAGTTTAGAAGCAAAGTACTAAAACCAACATTGAAATAAGCATGGTTTATGACCAAGAAAAGAATATAACAGCAAGGAATTCAAGCATCAGAAAGATTCACCAACAAAGTCCCTTTTTTATATCACTAAAGGAAAATTATTCCTCTGTATGGAAAAAATTTAAGGATAATGTGCCCGGAATTATTTCATAAAAAGTAAGACTAGTTTGCCATAATCTGCTGCATAAAGAAACCCAGTTTAAGACATAAATCAGAATATTACAGGACGATGGGATCAAATTCGGTCTACATCATTACTCTTTTGTGGCTCTCTAAGCACAAAAAAAAAAACACATTTTCACCAATTTGCCAATCAAACAAGATGATTAAAACAATCAACTTTAGCAACAAACATGTTTTCAAGAAAACCCCAGCTCAAATTCAATTTTTTAAAACAAAATTAACAAGCAAGAACAATCTTCAGCAGAGAAATCCAGCTGAATTAAACTCCCAACCATACAAGAAAATTAAAAGAACCCACTTCATTAAAAGCAACAAACAACAAATTAAGACAAAACCCAGCTGAAATTGAAGCAGAAAAATGTAAAATTAAAGAAGATAGAATCAAGAAAAATACCTTTAATAAATTGAGCAAGATTTCCATGAACATAAAATGGATGAACCAAAAGCTTCTCACCTCTGGGACCCATATAAAAAGCCTTAAGAGGGACCAAATTAGAATGCCTGACCAAACCAATTGCATGCACTACATGAATTACTTCTCTAATGGTCCCACTACAAGCAGGTCTCAAAAATCTAAGCAACAAAACTGAGTTATTACAATTATTATTATTATTTTTCCTAAATAAATCAGCTTTGTACAATGTACCATAGCTTGATTTTCCAATTACTTCACCAGGTGCATCTAAAATATCAGAAACGGCTAGATCTTCGCCCCCTTCGAAGCAAATCAACTCCTCATCATTACTAATACTGTTAATTATGTTTCCTAATTCTGGGTCATCACTAGATTCACTGCCTTCTTTCTGATTTTCTGGGGTTTTTCTCTTGAACAAGCAGATTAAGAGTATGAATATGATGATAATAGTTAATGGGATTATTAGAAATAAGAATTTGTGGATTTGGGTGTGTTTCATTTTTTTAGAAAAATTTAAGAGAGAGAAAAAAAAGGTAAGGTGTTGTGTTGAAGAATGAGTATGCAAATGCAAAATCACATTTTGTTAAAGAATGTGGAAGTGTGGGGTGAGTTTAAAGAGTAAGACATAAAAGGTAGAAAAGGGTGTTATGATCTGGGAATTCTGTATTGATTATGATAGCCTTGAATTGATAGGGGAAGTAGGGACAATTTTCTTGTTGCAATGGTTTGGATTTATATACTACTACTAGTACTTGAACAAATATTTACCATTAAAACTTATTTTTGAGATTGATATATTGCTTTATTTTAACTCTTTTCTTTGATTAGTTTGTGGTGTCAGAAAATTAATCAAATAAACTCTTGCCTGCCATATCCATTATGTTGGTATGATGGCTTAACACTCACTAAAAGAATGTTCTTTACTAATATGGTGGTACCTGAAATCTAGGATCGAATCCTATCTATATTTTTGTTTTAACTGACTCGCTTTTAAATGTCTAGAATCGAATCTAGTCAGGATTTTTGTTCTATGTTAATTGACTCGTTCTTAAATATACTCCGTAAGAAAAAGTAGGTCTATATATCAACTATTTTGGATGCAGTATGTACTAAAATGCACTCCGCTTCTAATACTTCATAGTGTTTTAGACTCTAGATAAATGTCAACTTACAAAGTTACAAGTTGAGGACCAATTTCTTGGAAATGAATACTAGTTGAAACTTAAAAATGTAGGTTGTTAAACATTGCTTAGTTAATTAGGGATAGATGTAAAGTTTACTCGTTGTATTAAGAGTATAAGAGTGCATAGTGCTCATTGTGCAACAAAAGAACACATTTTCTTATATATAAAAAGAAAAAAAAAAATGTCATCACTGTAAAAGAACATGATATATATATTTATTATTATTTTTATAACTATAAATAGAAATAAGTACATCGTTATTCCTTTATTATATGGTTATGTTCTTCTACACGAGTATTTGTGTTTTTAGGATGCACTCTCACTCTATTATACCATCTAAATTGCGCCTACTTTTTTTTTTTTTTTTAATCCTAATGTTAGACTCACTATTAAATCATCTATTTTCTTATTATTCACTTCTATTGATAATTTTGTCAAAAAAGAATGTAGCGTATAAAAACGCTAAAACAAAAATAATACTGTAAACCGAATGCCGAATGGAGTGAATTATTAATACTTGTGTTTGATGTATATTTTAAAATTTTAAAATTTGATAGGCTGTTGATTTTCTTCCCCCAAAATAATGTTTATTTCACATAAAAACATGCTTGTAATATTTTTGGCTTCTGGTCCAAATATCCATTATCCATAATCTTACAAAATCAAATAAATATATTCACACCCCACCCAACTTTGGCTATACTATTACTTTCCGTCTTATTTACAAATCCTACTTTTTCCACTAGTTATTCAGTTATGCACTCCTCTATTATGACATCATATTCCTGTAGTTTCCCTTTCACCCTTTCTTTTCTAAAAGGAGCAACAGCCTCTTGCTTAAGTGCCAAAATAGATAGCCTACCTTCACCCCCTCATACTAAGCTTTGAACCCGACTCACCGGAGTTCCAACATCGCTCCCATCACCAGTGCTAGTTGCTGCTGCTCTGCATCTAGTTCCAAGTTCGCGTTGCAACTTGTAAGCATACAACTCAACTCTTATCCATCATCACAAGAATTTCTCACCCATATATTAACGATTTTACATCTCAAAAAATGTAAGCAGATTTATCATTATTACAGACTTGGTGTAAATCCTCACCATAAATTGGATAATATTGATCTCACAAAACACCAGTTGTGAAATAACCAACAAAAGAACCTAATAACATCAGTGCTAAATAAAGCAAATAAGTTAATCCGAACAAATTAAAGGAGAAATATGGAATTAAAACTACTGTATAAAGCAATGGGGCATCTTTGTTGCAAAAGTGACGTCTTATAAAAGATCATGTACATAGATTAAAGTTTATGGAACCATATAATTAAAGAAACCCTACATCATGATTAAGCAAAATAACTGCTATCGGTGTAAAAAAAAAACACTACATATATGCTGTTAAAAACCTTTACTACAAAAATATGACAATCCATTATGAATTCTAAATGTCGGAGCAACAAAACATTGTCTATAGTTCTAGCATCATAACTTCAACGCGCATGTTTGGTCAACCCAAATTCTATGCCATTATGATTTTGTTGAATTGAGAAGAGGATTCTCTAGAGGGCTGAACTTGAAGTTTCCGGAGAACATGGCTTCTTTATCTGCAAAGAGTAAACCATAAAAATTGTATCATAAGATCAACAAGTATAAAAGTTCGTATACTAATAGTATCATAAGATCAACAGAGCTTAAGAAAGACACGATGATACTTTAGACATTGCTACATCTAATAGACTTCCTTACTAAGGAGACTATAGGCCTAAGTTTTGATAAACTGAAAAGGCATACTGGAGCGAAACACCTATGAAATATCAAATAGAGAGTGCAAATTATATTTAGTTCAGTAATCTTCCTTTTCCTATACTACAGGGAGTACATATAAGGCTGCCTGCTGCCTCATTATGCACAGTTGAGGGTAAAGCATTTATGTAAACTTTGGATACAGTATTCATCACCATATTTATTTGTTAAAGAAACGGAAAAAGGTGCTTCAAGGTGAATGTAAATAGAAACTCAGATTAATTGAGATAATACAAGTCACCTACCAGTCAGGGAGAGGCAACTAACTTCACGACGAACATACCGAGCCATTGCCTGCAAAGATTGAAAAACCCAAAAAAGAGTATAAGAATGACTGAATGAGCCGTATACACTGAGAAATATATACCATCAATTGTCAGACTTTGTGTTGTGGACTTGTGGATTCAGAGAAAGGCAAATGCTCACTTCCATTTTATCAGTAACATTTTACAAATTAATTTCATCAAGCCTACTCTTCAATAAGGCTTCTTGATGATAACAATATTCAGAACAGATGTCTATATGGGACAGAGGATATAAGAATGGGAGATAGCATGAAAGAAAAAAAATACCATGGTGAAATGACTATCTGAAATTTGTCATACAAAAACTCATCCTGTTGAATGGCAGGTATACATACACTTTCCAAACAAAGAGAGAAGCGTCCAGGTTCTGCCTCTAGAGGGCAGTTTTTTTAATTTTTTTTTTTTTTTTTTTTTATTAAAACTATAAGCGTATAAGATGAGTCCCATGCAACACAGATGATGCCGCAGGTTCAACCACACAATGTAGGTCATACTATACTGAAGTAAAAATAGTAACAAAGAGGATACATCATAAATACAGTCATATTAAAAGTTGCAGGTATGAATTTCATCAGAAGAATATAGAAAGACTTGATAGGAATAACAATCAGAACCACAGAAGGATTATATTAACAAAAGAGGTATTTAATATATTTTGATAATGAGTTTCATCTGAGTTCATAGCCTTAAGTACTTGGGGACTAACAAATAAGAGTTCCAGACCAAAATTTAAAAACGAAGTATGAGAATGCACCTGAACAGGTCGTCTAGCAGCATCACTTGGTTCTGACTCACCATCATCAGAAAACACATTCCTGCACCACATAGAAGTTCAAGTATACATACAGAATCAGAGAACTTTGTATCAATAGCAAAGACTTTTTGGGAGTAGTTGGTCTTATTTCTCAAATTTTCACAAATTTTATTTCACGAAACAGATTGATACAGTGAATCTGTGAATGGAGTAAATATTTGCTTAAGAATGGGGCCTCGACACTTCAACATGGGTATGGATGCTTCACACATCATTTTGAACCAAAATCATAGTAAGTTTTAAAAATAGTTGAGCTGAAATTGGCATTTGACAATACTTGATTTGAGTAACATCACAGCAACAACATTGGGACAACTTCTGAATCATGCCAAGATTTCAAAACCAACATTAGACAGAAGAGAAGGAATATGGTATTAAAGCTTCTACCTGAAAGAGATATAATTAAGAGTACTAGGTAGAGAGATCTGGAAAAAATAAGGATTAAAGGAAATCAAGTGGATAAGAGAGCCAAACCCAAAGACTTGGTTGACAGATCAAAGATTTAAGCCCACTCATAAATAGCCACTTCCTAAAAGTTGCCTTTTATCTCCTCAAAAACATCCTCTGGTCTTACAACTAAATTTTTGTCCCTCATTACTTTCTAATTTCTTTAGCTATTCCATATAGGGAAGAGATAAATAAAACTTAATGAAGTTCAACTAGTATAATGCCCTTGGGTGAACAATGAGGAGGCAAGATATTATTTCACACATTACAGCTCATCTAGATTATGTACTTTCAAACTTTAAACACCCTTAGTACTCTCATTAGCCTCGCCAATTTTCATCCTATCATAACGTTCATTTAATTTGAATTCCTACCCCATCCCTACATTAGCACCATTTCCTCATATTTGATTACTAGGTCATAATCATACTGATATATGTGATTTATATTTACTGAACGGTACACCAACAGTCAAGCATAAGTAACTCGATAAGCTAACCCTTGTTTATGGAAGTCAAAATGATACAATGTGATCAGTGTCACAACACACAAGACAATTGATTCCCAATGTTGAGAAGTTCCAGATCATCTTTTCTGATACTATGTAAGTGAAAGGATTCAGTGACAAATTTTAGGTCAAGTTTATTCCTTCAGCTTAGGGCCCCAGACATAGAAACTTAATAAAAGTAGACCACAACTCTATTGTAAGTGAGCTCCAAACTTAGGCCAATACCTCCATATGACATTCGAAAGATCATCTTTTCCAGCTTCTGGAAGTAAGGCAGCATCATATGCAACAAGGTTTCCATAGAATATCTTCTCCAAATCCTTCATCCACTTAGTCAATAGCAAGTTAACCTGACAATGCAGTAATATAAAGGAAAGTAAGCATCAATTAAATAAATAAGTACCTATATCTATAATAACATGATGACAGACCAAAGCAAAATAATAAACAAATACCAGGAGGGATGTTATAATCTTGTTTACATAGTATCAACAGAGCCTTGTTTACTTATTAAAAGATGAAAAGAAAAGAAAAAATTAAGCTTGGTTTTAAAAAGCGAATTAACTTAAGTAAAGCCTTGTTGGTAGAGTTGGAGAACCTAAAGGCTAAAGGCTGGTTGTACAAGGAAAAGAACCTCCAACATTCATAAGATGATAAGATAGCTTAATCACCCTCTGTTTTCTTTGGTTCTTCCTATTAAAAAAAAGGAAGATCATAAGAATGGTAAGATTCCCACTTCATAATAAAACGAAATTAAAAAAATAAAAAATAAAAAAAAGATTCCAACAAAATAAGGCTTCATGAGATACTTTTTCATCAATATAAGGCTTCTCATTATAACCCATGCATGCATTAAAAACACAATGGTAAGTAATGAATGGGTAAATTTGGGTTTAATAACCCTATGATTCAGTCAACTTAGATGTCAAGTTGGTAATTGGAACTACCTCTTATAGCTCTTCATAATCAATACAGCAACAAATTCCAAAATAGTTATGTAATTGAACTAACCTCATTCTCAAGACTTTATAGACCTATTAACAGGCCATCTATGGTTCCAAACCAACTTTTATGACCCGAGGGATGTCCCCCACAATTACCTCAATTTTGAAAAAAAATTCCCAAAATTGATCCGAAAACGTGGATTATAGCCTTCAATTTTGATAAATTTTTTACTTTTCCTTGCCTGAAAATGAAAGAGGTCGAAAACTTCCCACAAACCCCAAGAGACATCGGGAGGCCATTTGGCTGCTTGGAACCATCTATTTTGCGTTTAAACAATCAATTTAGCCGATTACGTACACACCTCCCTTCATTAACTCAAAGTCACCAAGAGCCTTAATGTGATTGACTTGTGGCCATATTTAACAACATTATATGACCTCAAAATGCTTCTCCTACCATAACTTGAGTTTTCGACACCAAGTCCCGAATTCCCGAACATGGCCCAATTTTGTGTAGCTTTTAAATTTGACCTTTAGAGATTATTTTTGGACCTAACAATGTTATGCATTAAGGTGCTTCCGACAATTCCCAAAAGGCCTTGGGAAGCCTACTTAATGCTTGAAATCATCTAATTCATGCCTTAGCTCACCCATCGTTATCATGTCTTAAGATGCACTATTTTATGTTGTCTTGCCTTGATTTGGCCTTATGTTCCCTTTCCTTGGCCCTAAGGCAAGCCAAGATGCTACCCCACCTAATAATGCCCTCCGCCCATATCAACACGCAAAGTGAACCTTAGGTCTACAAGGAAGGGCATTACTTCGCTTCAGACACACGAAGCAAAATAACATTAAAAGTAAAGGTATTTCCCTTGTGCCAAAAATCCCACAATTACTGCACCTCTCAGGTCATTTCACAAATTCAGTTAATGCTAGGCAACCATCAACAACTATCATAGTATCATACACTACATATAAGTATATATTACTCCCTCCATTCCTTTATATTCTTTAAGTATTCTGTCTAGGGCGTTCCCCTTCATTCTTAACGTTTTCTCCTAAGAAATACAAATATTCCAATCTCTACTTGCCCACGAAAAAAAATGGAACAATGATTTATATTTTTTTGCTCATCCATTACTTTATCTAATTAAAGTAATCATAAAAGCAAAATATATAATTTTTTAACAAAATATATGTAAGTACTATTATCATTTGTTAATTCAACTGCATGATACCACATGTAAATAATTAAAAGGAATAGAGGGAGCCATACTAGAATGAAATTATTAAAATAAATTATTTTAGAAGAAATTATTTTAAAAAGAAATTTAAATAATCAGAATGCAAGGGACTGCATAGGGACTTTGATCATTTGGATTTAAATTTCTTGCATACATATTTAAAATTGAGTTATGAGATGTAAGATGCACTAACCCCAGCCTTGGATACTCTCAACTCCAAATCATGATTGTAGATTTCGTACACGTACTGACCAAATTCAACACCTTCTTGCCCTTCCTCTTTCAACCGTCGCAAGCACATCCACATATGAAGCACCAGCAGGGAAAACGTAGTTTTAAAAGTCTTCTCTATGTTAAAAACTGCAAGAAAGATTCACCTTTAGAGCCATACAATGATACAAACACATGACCAAATAAATTCATCCTCTTAGAAAAGGAGGTGTGCATGGTCAGTAAGACAATTGCTACTCCTAATACAGTTAGATTGCTGTTCATAAATTAAATAGGAGTGTATTGATCATAAAATTTTGTGTTTGCATTGCACACTAGTTGACTAGCAAGGCTACAACTAATAGGAGTTTTTGAAAACAAAAATAGTGCAACAATTTTACAAATGAATTATATGCTACCTTCAATGACAACAGTTGCTAAGAAAACTCTTGTTTCAGAACAGAGTAGCTCAAAATATGTGATGGCAACAGATGTTTCACATTTGCAGCGTTTGTGCATGCACTGTTAGTCTGTTACATAATCAATTGACAATGAACACAACAATAATGAGCCTTGAGTTTTCAAGTCATTACCTTTTTACTACTATGGATGATAAAACTCAATTTAAACCTAAGGAAGTAGCTTAACATACTCACAAAAACCAAATAAGTTTTACAGAGAACAATATCATTTGTATCTCTTACAATATATATGGTAAGAAACAAAGAGAGCAATTTAAGCTCACCATTGTAAATAGCAGGTTTATCAGCCTGTGTAATTATGCGTCTGTAAACCACATTTGCCCCTCGAATAGATTTGCTTTGTTTACTGTAAAAGAGCATCAATTTTAGGAAGAAGCGACGGATGCCTTGATAGTCTGGCTCTTCGATCCTCAAAGGTGAATCCTTGGCCAAAGCTAATGAACATGGCTTAGACCAAAACAACTTATCTAGCTTAACCTTAACCAACAGAAATTAAAGTCACTATCAGATTTAGACCAAAACAATTCCTGTTAGAAGCAGCAAAACTATACACACATCCAAAAATCTTGAGGGAAAAAAAAAAAAAAAAACATAATGTCTTTCCTTTCAACCAATGTACCCTCACAAAACATTCCGTATTTGATAACCAAAAACTAACAGTCCAAATTATCAAAGCACGCGTTGAATACATTCAATTCCATCCACCAAAAATCAAGCCAATGTAGGGAATTAATATTACAATCAATCATAGCCAATCAACCATTGTTTGCACAAATTCCAGATTATTAAACTAACAGTCCAGTTTATTGAAGAACCCATCGAATACATTCGATTCCATCCACCAAAAATCAAGCCAATGTAGGGCATTAATATTAAAATCAATCATATCCAATTTATCATTGTTGGCACAAGTTCAGGTTATTAAACTAACAGTCCAGATTATTAAAGAAAGCGTCGAATACATTCGATTCCATCAACCAAAAAATCAAGCCAATGTAATGCATATTACTGAAATCAATCAATCAAAACAAGAGGAACAAGAAAGTCATACAGTGGGAATGTTGGTGTTGTTGAAATCACTGGAATCAAGCGTAGAAGAAGAAGAAGGCATTGAAAAGGCAGCAACTTTAGCATAATTTTGAGTGCTTGAAAACCCTCCTAAAACCCTGCTTTGTGATCCAGCATTAGACATCTGAGCAATTGCTCTGCTCCATCTTGCCAACATTTTTATGACCTAAATCAATCAACGAAATTAAATTATAATTATCAATCGAAGAAATCTATCAATTGGGAAATTGGTAAATTAGGGATTTTTGAATTGTATATACCGAAAGAAATTGCAAAGGAGGAAGAGAGAGAATTGAAATAAAGAAAGAATAGGAAAGCGTGGGGCAGTGAGTGGTGAAGTTGAAGGTGGAGGTGGACTTCTCTCAGCCGGAGAAGCTCGGAATCAATACTATGTGGTAATTACTGATTTTTATTAGCAATTTTTGCATTATTAGGACTTTCATCATGTAAAAAAATAAATATATAATCAAAATCCATCCAATTAATTAAAGGTACCCAAAAAATTATCCAATGAAAGGATAAAAAAAAACAAATATTCAGTGAACAGATTTCCTAAAATTTAGGGTCTATTCTCATACGTTGAAGTTCAGTTCAGTTCAGTTCAGCACTTGAGCTCCTAATTTCCTTCTCTTATAAAATATTCAGTTCAGTTCAACTTAGTTCAGTCAATGAGAACAGGCCCTAGGTGATAAAAGTAAATATGTCGTTTTTTTAAGGTAGTAAAAGTCAAAATTTCCTAAATTAAACATACCTAAATCAAATAAGTTTACGATATGACTCTCGTGAGTGAACTCGGTTAATCAATTTCACTAACATAGGTTGTTTACCAAAGGTAAAATTTTACTCCGTAATATTTTAGGATTTCACCCAAAAATCACTAATTGTATATTAAATACTCCGTAGTTTTTTCACATAATATACAAGTAGTGTCTATCAAGATAATAAACTTAAATTGCCTTTAACCCTTATAGTTATACTTTATTAGTACAAAGTAGGAAGTACTCTGATATGAATTATCTTTTTTTTTTTTGACCCAAATTTGACAAATTACAATGGGTGATCAGGCAAATATGCTATACACACGATATTTCTTTACAATTTGACTTGGTTCATATAGCTAAGATATTTACTCTTATATACTACTCCCTCCGTTTTTCAATACGTGCTCCATTTCTCCATGCGCGGAATTTTAGGAGAAATTGGAGAAAACAATAAAATATGGAGGTAGTGGGGTAGTTGAGAAAATAAAATATTACTTCGTATAAAAAACAAAAGTATAGGAAGAATAGGAGGAGAGAGACTATTATGTTGGGTCCACCAAGTGTGAGAAATGGATTAAATATTGTAAAAGTTTTCCAAAAAAGGAAATGGAGCAAGTATTTAAAAACGGCCGGAAAAAGAAAATGGAGCAAGTATTTAAAAACGGAGGGAGTATTTGACTATTTGTTTTCGGGCCTGTTCACATTTACTGAACTGAGCTGAACTGAACTGAACTGAACTGAACCGATTAGAGCTGAACTTAACTTAACTGAACTGAACTGATTGGAGCTGAACTGAACTGAAATGATTGGAGCTGAACTTAACTAAACTGATTGGAGCTGAACTGAACTGAACTGAACTGAATTGAGCTGAAATGAATATTTTAAGAGAGAGGGAAATTAAGAGCTGAACTGAACTGATTAGAACTGAACTAAACTAAACTGATTGAAGCTGAAGTGAACTGAAATTAAGTACATGTGAACAGGCCCTTCATTTTCACCTAGTAAAAATAGAAAGTATAACTATTTTCTTATCCGGATAGTCTTTTTCCGAGATAATATTACTCTATCTTGGTGATTGGAGAACCGTCTTAAATTATAAGTATGAAGTTTTATTTTATAAGATACCATATAGAAATACTCTATATAAACTTAAAGTCATTTCTTGTACCACTTGTACTCTTTTAATTTGCAACAAAAAATATGTGTCTTTCCAACTTCCTAATAAAAATAGTACAGTACTCCATATTTTTTAATAATGCCTTAAACTTTCTATCCCAAATTAACTTCCTCCCTAACTAAGGGTCTTACGTTGAAATTCAGTTCAGTTCAGTTCAATTCAGCTCCTAATTTCTTTCTCTTATAAAATATTCAATTCAGTTCAGTTCAGTTCAGTTCAGCTCATCTCAGTTCAGTTCAGTTCAGCTCATCTCAGTTCAGTTCAGTTCAGTTCAGCTGAGTTTAGTCAATGAGAACAGGCCCTAAGTGAGCTCCTAATTTTGTTTTAACTTAATTCTCAACTACTCTTTTGCCAAATCGCCAAAGTATGATCAATCACATCATTAACTAAAATTCAATACACAATATCGTCTTGGTTTGATGAACTTAACAAGTGATGACAAACTTAATGAATTAGAACTCTAGCTGGCGATGCACGACTAATATTAACATCATTTGTGCATAAGATTGAGGAATTCAATCTCACTCTTTGTTTAATTTCTTTTAAACAAACCTTAGCTTGTTGTTTGGCCACATTCGACCTTCATTGATGTCATATACGAAGTAATAATTTTGCTGTTCAATACTCTTTAATTTTTGAAGCATCACTTATATTTGTTGGTGATTATCAGATCATGGATGAACAAGTCAAAATGTGTCTCTATGACGCTTACTTTGAAATTAGATATTTAGATGATTTTAATCTTCATGCTCTTTTAATTTATTAATCAAGTCATAGGTTTAAAATATAACTTTGAAATTAGATATTTAGATGATTTTAATCTTCATGCTCTTTTAATTTATTAATCAAGTCATAGGTTTAAAATATAAAGTTAATAACCGCATAAACTTGTTTTAACTCAACTTGTCAGTGATAGATAAACCTTACATTTTATAGTACTAACTAGGGGTGAGCGTAGCAGGGTACCCTGTGAAAATATTAAGACCCGGAACCGGAACCTGTTGCAACAGGTTCCTAAAAATAGGAACCGGAATCGGAACCTGTTGCAACAGGTTCCTAAGAATTGGGAACCGGAACCGGAACCTGCAGGTTCCGGTTCTTAAACAGGGTACCCTATTTGTCAAAGTAAGCTTAATATTTACTTGATAAATTGTGACAAATTTATTTTTTTTAAAATAGATAATCACAATAACTGCTTACAACTTTAGTATAGTACTTCAAATATAACAAACCAACACTAATTGTCTAGAATATTTAATATCATATAGGTTCCGATTTCATGTATCCTATAGGGAACCTGTACTAACAGGGTACCCTACAGGTTCTAGATCTAAAATTTTATTACCCGGAACCGGAACCTGTTGCAACAGGTTCCTAATTTTATTACCCGGAACCGGAACCTGATCAACAGGTTCCGGGTTTGGAACCTGCGGTTCCAAACAGGTTCCGGTTCCATATCAGGGTACCCTGAATTTTTGCTCACCCCTAGTACTAACTTCTGAGTACTAAATGACTATTGATGATAATTATTTTTTGATGCAAATTTACACGCCATCTACCGCTAAAATTTAAGTAAGAATTTAGCCACCATTCGATTCCATAATATATCAAATTTAGATACTACGGAGTACTTTTTTTTATATATTATATGCAACAATTATATATTTTTGTAATTAATTGTTACACATAGTGTGAAACAAAGATAGTTACTTGAAACTTGTAATGTGGAAGGTCAAAGCTTACTTGAAACTTGTAATGTGGAAGGTCAAAACTAAAATCCCTACCTTATAAAAAGTGGGAAAATACTCTTATGAATAGTGTTAGGACATTTTTAACCCTGAAAATGTTTAATTACCTTTATACCCCTATTAATGTTGTATGAGTAGTTTATGAATAATCAATGTATTTATTTTATTGCTAATTTGTTATTATTGATCAATTTCACAACATGTATCGTTAATTTAATTTGCTCACTTGTCAGTATAATCAATTTAGGATTGCTTTAATTATTCTAACCTTCATAAGTATTTTTTTTTTTAAAAAAAAAAAAACCTAACCTTCATAATTAAGTATGATTATGAGAGGTTTTGATTTTACATTCTTTCCTATATGAAGCACAAGGAACTATGGAAGCAAGTATTTGTCCAATATAATGCAAAAGCAACTGTGTTGAAACTGAAATTGATATATGAGAAATCAGGCTCAAGTGTGGGTTGGTGAATCGGTTATATTTCGGACAGAAAGAGAAAACCGATGTCCATGATTTTGATATAAGTTTACAAGGGTATTGGTTCATTTAAAAAAGTTCATGAAAGTGAAATCCGAAAGATCATATGAGTAGTTCTTAGAAAAAAATTAAAAAAAAAAACTAGAAGCTAAGACAAAGGTTGGTCAAATACAATAACCAGAAAGTTATTCAAAAGATTGCGGTATTAATGCCATTGAAATAGTTTAGTTAGTTTGGTGACTCTTAAGGTCCAAGCAATAATTGCCCAAGTTTTTACTCATTTGAACTGTAGACTAGCTTGGTAGAAATTTGAATTGGAAATGAACTTGATTGATAATTTCACACAATCAATCACTCAACATCTACTGTTATTAATTCTTGGACCTTATTTCTCCACTTAATTTAGAGTCTGTTCTCATTGACTGAACTAAATTGAACCAGAGTTTTGATTAGTTCAAGATTTCAATCTTTATCCAGGGCTCCTAGAGCCTTCTGATCTTGCTACCGACTTAGGACACACTATGTTCGTTGATTCCGAAAACATTAAGATATGTGAATTGAACTGAACTTATTAGAACTGAACTAAACTGAACTGAAATGAATATTTTATGAGAGAAGGAAATTAGGAGCTGAACTGAACTGAACTTATTAGAGCTGAACTGTACTGAATTGAAAATAATCGTATGAGAACAGACCCTTAGTTTTTGAGGTTACTTGGTCCATTTTGTCCACTGCATTTTTTACCGATTCAAGAATATAACTTCATTATTTTTGTAACTTTAACAAAATAAATTAATGACTTATAAAATTAATTTACTCTGTAAAATAAATTATTTACAAGGCAATCATCACTACTAGAAAACACCTCATTTCCGAAGGAAAAATTCCGTTGGAAACACCTCAAAATCCGTCGGAAAACACCTTTCCGACGGATTTCCGTCGGAAAAGGGTTCGTAGGAAATAGGGTCTTTTCCGACGAAAATTCCGTCGGAAACACTTTTCCGACGGAATTCTTTCGTCGTAAGGGATTTTCCGGCACCGGCAAATCCGTCGGAAATCTCCGACGGACACAATTCCGTCGAAAATTTCCGACGGACTTTCCGTCAGAAATCGCTTTTATGTATTTAAAAAAAATACGCCGCGCCACCACGGGCACGGCGTATCACAACCTCCAACCACCAAAAAACCCAACATCAGCAGTCCAGAACCACCCCACCACCCACAACCACCAGATCTACCACCGACAACCACTAGCTACCACCCCCCACCACCAGCCCCTAACCCGATCCACCACTCACACCCACAGCCCATCCCATAACCCGTTTCACCAGCCCCCCTAACCCGATCCACCACCCACAGCCACTAGAACCCTAACCCGATCCACCACCCACACCCACAACCACACCCATTAGAACCCTAACCCGATCCATCACCCACACAAACACCCACCAGAACACCTACCTACCTAACCGACCCCCTAATCGAACCCACCCAAAACCACCCACCTAAAACCACCACTATCGGCACCGAAACAAGCCAACCACAACCCAAAAATAAAAAAAAATAAAAGAATCCCGACCCAACCCCAAAAATTCGAACACCAAAATTCAAAAAAACTGATAAAACAACAAAAAAAAAAATCAAAAAAAATTACACTTACCTTAATTCGACATAATAAACCTCGAAATTGGGTTTAGAAGGCCATATTCGACCACAAAAACTCTAGATCTAGAATTTTCATGGTCGAATTTGGCCTAAAAACCTTTGTTTTCTTCGTGAGGATAGAGAAAGGGCGAAATTGGAGGAATATTATTGTTGATGTTGATGCCGGCGATGGTGTTGTTGATGTTGGTGTTGTTCGTTGTTAGTGGTGTTGTTGTTGGTGTTGTCCGTGGGAGGTAAAGAGGGGAAAGAAGAGGAGAGAGAAGGGGGAAGGAGAAGACGAAGAGGAGAGAGAAGAGGGGGGAGAACGAAGAGGAAAGAGAAGAGGAGAGAGGAAGGAGAAGAGACAGAGGGGAGAGAAGGAGAAGTGGAAAGAGAAGGAGAAGGGGGAAAAAAGGAGTGGAGGCGGAAGAAAGGGGTAAGGTGTTAGGGTTTTAAAAAAAATTTTCCTTTTTTTTTAATTAGATTCCGACGGAATTTTCCGTCGGAAAGTTCCGACGGATTTTAATTAGATTTCGACGGATTAAAAATCCGTCGGAAATTGTACTTTCCGACGGAATTTCCGTCGGAAAAGTCATATATTCCGACGGATTTATTTTCCGACGGAAATTTCCGACGGATTTCCGACAGAATTATTAAATTCGTCGGAAATATCCGACGGAAAAAAAATCCGTCGGAAATTTCGTTTTTTCCGACGGAATAATGGGTCCGTCGGAAGCAGTCCGTCGCTATTAAGCTGTTTTCTTGTAGTGCATTGTTAAATGACATAAACTGTAATTATTACGATCATAACTTTAACCGATTAAAACTTAAAGTGAGGTGTATTGGTATCGTATATGAATACAAGAAAAATATAGACATGTGATGTCCTACTAATTGAACCATTTCAATCTGTACTTTAAATATAGCAAACAATTCCATGTCTAGAACTCAATACTTTATACAACTCCTTCACTAATGCTAGTGTAATTTGCTAAAGTTTTGAGCATTGCTAAGATACATGACATTCAACATATCAATCGCATATGTACAAATAGTTATAATAAAATATATGCAAACATGCATAAGGTATTAAGACTAACTGCAATAACTCAACTTGAAACACTACTTATACCGCGCGCATCGCGCGCGTAGGATCCCCTAGTAAAAGGAAAATAACACAAGTACCCAACGTATATCAAATTACTACGAATATAAATTTTATTTTTTCTTGAATAAAAAATTACAGTACTATTTTACTTCTATTAAAGTCTTTAAAATTTTATCCCGTACAAAATATCAAACTAAAATTTCGTCTAAATTATTATCTTCATTATGGACTTATTACCGCAACACTAGAAAAGAGAATGCCCCAAACTTTTTTTTTTTGGTTTTTCTAAGCTATACCCTTAAGGTAGTTGAGTTTTTTAGGTGTACCCATGTTTTTTCAAGTTTCTAAGTCGTGCCCTTCAACTTCTTATCAATACTAAAATATACCCTTATTAATTATTTAAAAGTTAATTGAGAGTGTGATTTCGTGACTTCAGTTTTCGTTATTAGGGTAGTTGTGGTTAAGAGTTCTTTCTCGTATCATTTCCTTACGTATTATCATCTTTTTATTAAAGTTATAGTTAACTTTAGGTGACATTGAAATTCTAAGGAGGGTACCATTCACTAATGGTAGTGAGTTGAAGGGTACAACTTAAAAATTTGAAAAAACATGGATACACCTTAAAAACTCGACTATCTTAGGGGTATAGCTTAGAAAAACCTTTTTTTTTTTTTCAGCAATAAGTCGGTAACGAAGACACAACTTTTGTGATGAGAATCATTAATCCATAATTATTACGTATATGATAAGGAGTAAAACACAAATTTCCAAAAATTTAAACGTGTAAAAATAAAATAAAAAAATGAAAAGAAAAGCCTGGAAAAAAATTGGTAGGGAATAGACACGTAATGCTGTCGACAAGGCAGTAACCAGTTAGTTTCCCTTCCATCGAAGCTGTTTGTATTCTCACCAAAGAAATTCGTAATTAAGAATGCCCCTTTTTTTCTTTCCTTCTCTTCCTCCCACCGCCTCTTCTTTACTCTTAATTTTCCATTCTTTATTCCTAATTAATTCTTTTTTATTCTTTTGATTTTCTAATTACCCCTAAATAACTGGGAAAAAATATCCCATCATTCAAGATAAGATTTTTCCAATTTTTTTACACTTATTAATGAATTTAAACACTTCCCAGATAAAAATTATTTGGTGGGTTTGAGTTAAAGTTTAATTCTGTTTTTGGGATTTTTTTTATTTGATTAATTTGATGGAAAACGGTGTAGTTCTGGAAAACGGTGTTTGTCACAAGGATACTGGTAATGGAGGACAAGATGTCTGGAATTGTGAGAATGGAGTCTCTTCATCTTCTTCTGCTGATCATCTTGTTGTTATGGTTCATGGCATTCTTGGCAGGTTTATTTTTAATTTTTGTATTAGTTTCATTCATTAATTTTGGAATTTTGTTGGGTTTTTGATCTGATCCTGTACATGATCATAACCTTGATTCAACTGGGTCAAACTTAGTTTCATGTTTGTATAGTGTAATTTTGTTTAATTGTTGGAAAATTCATGAAGTTTCGGTATGTTTAGATGAATTTTGAGTTGGTTATTGTTGCATTTGTATAAAGTAGCAAAATTTTGGTTCTTTAATTGTTCGAAATTTCTGGAAAACTTCCTACTTTGGATTTTTAAATTTTTAAAAAAAATCATGTTATGTGATTCCATATTGGTTGGAGATAGTTTTGTTTGTATTCGTCGGGAGATTTTGTTTATGTAATTAGGTTTAAGCCCCTAATTAAACAAAATTGTAGTTATTCTCACAGTTCACTTTCCATTTATAAATTGGTATATTGTGAAAATACATTGTATTCAAACTATTTTTAATGATTGGGTATGTTCATGTGTGCAGTGCTGCTGATTGGAAGTTTGGAGCGGAGCAGTTTGTTAAAATGCTCCCAGATAAAGTATATGTTCATTGTAAGAATAATTTACCTTTATCCAACTTTGGATTTTTGCTATATTGTAGAAGTAATCCTGTATAGCTATTTTAAGGTTGCGACTTTGCGAGGTAGATTTATAGCCTTTTCCTCTTTCGTTCATCCTGCTCTCTATGCTTATCTCAGAGTCGTTGTTGCTTTGGTCACATATGAGGATAGAAAGAGATAAAGACTTAAAGATGGGGAATTTTTGAGTGTTTGAACTATGGTAAGGTTGTCCTGCAGAAATATTTACCGATTTATCATTCTATTTTCAGGCAGTGAAAAAAATGGGGCTACGTTGACGCTAGATGGTGTAGACGTTATGGCTCAGAGATTGGCAGCAGAGGTTGGTTTGAAATCAGCCTTACCTGTATTGGCAAAGCTTATTATAAAAGATAATGGCTGACTTTATGCCATTTTGTTTTCTATTTGTATAATGTTTATGATTGAGCTTATCAATGCCAGGTGTTAGAGATCATTAAACAAAAGCCCAATCTAAAGAAAATTTCTATTGTTGCACATTCTGTTGGTGGTTTGGTTGCAAGATATGCAATTGGTATTCTGTATCAACCTCCGAAAGGTGTTAATGCTGAGGATTCATCCACCATCAATTCTCATGAAAATGAAAGAGGTACTATTGGCGGTCTTGAAGCAGTGAACTTTATTACTGTAGCTACTCCTCATCTTGGTTCACGTGGTAATAAGCAGGTAACCATATTTGGGATGCTTAAATACCTTATGGTTTATGAATATATTAAATGTTTTCCTTAACTGGCCATCATACAATGGTTTTCTTTATCTATGTTTTATAACTTGTTATACAACCAATGGGGTGAAGATGTACTCGGTTGTTTTTAGAAGTGATGAACTTAAGAAGTCAATTTTGCTGCATTTATAATTTGGTTGGAAGTATATGTTATTACTAGACAAGTATGCTACTGCATTTTTTTAAACACATTATGATGTGTACGTCACTATAGCAAGTTTGTCGATGTATAATGTTGCTTAGAGTCGTTAGAGCTGTGAATCTCAAATAACTTGACTGGTACACTCAGGATGTCAGGAATCAGGACAACTGAAACTAGATTTTCCATTGTGATTTACTGGATAAAACTTGATGTCCTTGTCTCAATATAGGGCCTCATTGATGATGCTGATCCTTTGGTCATCATGCCACATTAAACTATTATTAAGTGGGTTGAAGGAGAAAATCCATGAGTTTCCAATTAGGAGGATCATTTATGAAAAGATGATATGATAAACATAGGAGCCACACAATAGAAGCTCTATGAAATTGCATTATTGTCATTTTTCTTCTTTTTCCTTAATGGGAATTGTGAATAAGATCATTGCAAATTTTGAATTCATCTCATATTATTTTTTTTTTATTATAGGCCACTATGGTTTCACCTGAATTTTAATGTGAAACCTTCAGATCTAGAATCAGTAGGTTTTTAATCAATAACTTTTGGTTATATGGGATTGGAATTCTACTCGACTTTTAGGGCTGGGGTTGCTGTCATAGTTTTCTCATGGATCTTCTTAGTGTTCCTAGTTGCTGTTTTATGATGTATCCAAGAATCTCTTTTAGAAATATATTAAAGTCTTGTCTTAAATTCAATGACGTTTTTAGCAGTTTGTTTAACTTTTGTGTTTGCAATAAGGGTTTCAGGTCTATAATAAAAGTATTATACTAGGATGCAGGACTTGAACCTATCTCTTCTTGCAAAGTGAACCTGCTAACTGTATTTAGTTGAGACTGTTTAGACTCTGTAGTCAAGTGGAACAACAGTAGAGATGAAGTGTGATGCCTATCAATATGAAGATATAAGAAAAACATCCTTAATAGGACGGTGTTTTTGGTGAGTTATGCTCTCTGGGTTTAGATGGGATAGACCTAAGTTCTGTGGAATAAACTTATGGCTTTGTGTTCGTGCTTGCATCCTCCCAAATCTTTCTTGATACAAATTTCGATCTTATAAAGGGCATTTATTTGATGGATTTGCAAGTTGCAGCACAACTGACATTCATGCTTCACCCTCTTGGTTCATGTATCTTGTCTTACTGTACCGGTTCCCTTTATTTTGTGTCTGACTCATGCATATGATGACAAAGTCTGCCAATTCCCTTATAGTTATCAATATTATCATCCTCGTATTTCTATGAATTTAAGGTAATGTAAGCTTGTTGGCTGATACTAGTCTTATTTATTGCTGGGTTTGTAGGTACCATTCCTCTTTGGTGTGACTGCTATTGAAAAGGTTGCTGGCCTTGTGATTCATTGGATATTTAGAAAAACAGGTAGACATCTTTTCTTGACTGATGGGGATGTTGAAGGGAAGCCTCCATTGCTTAAACGAATGGTGGAAGACAATAGTGAATATCGTTTCATGTATGTATTGTAAATTTATTTATATAATTTGTGTGTATTATTTTGTCCTTACTGGACTAGCGCGAATTGAAAAGGTGTGCTGTCCTTTGGTGCAGATCAGCTTTGCGGGCATTCAGACGTAGAGTGGCATATTCAAATGTTGGATATGATCGTATCCTTTTAGTGTTATAGGAATTTCCGGTCATTCATGTACCTTATAGTTACTGTTATTGTTGTTATTGGTATTATCTGTATTCACTATTACTTTTGTCTCCTTTTACTATGACTTTTTAAGATATTGTGGGCTGGAGAACATCTTGTATCAGACGTATGAGTGAATTACCTAAGGTATTGTCTTGTCACTCCTGTTTTACTTCTACTATTATACGAAGTATGTTTATTTTTTAATTTTTATGGCATGACTGACACATAAATCAATCTGGCCAGTGGGAAGATTCACTTAATGAGAAATACCCTCATATAGTCTATGAGGAGCTTTGCGAAGCACGTGAACCTAATCAAACTGCATCAGAAGAAGACCAATGCTGTGACAAAATAGAAGGTTCATGAAGCTCTGATTTGAAATGTACTTTGCTGTTTGATTTCAACTTGTCTTAGTCATCTGTAGCCTATTTGATCCCTATCTGTTTGTGTCTGCTTTCATCATTCGCTTCTTTTGACCTTTTTTTTTTGGTGAATTTGTTTGGGGGGGACTTGAAGAGAGATGAGACTGGGACTTATTATCTTCTTAGCAGCCTGAGATTCTTTCTCTGTCTGACCAGACTAAATTGGCTTAGGATGAGGGGAGAGTTACCCCGTTAAAAAACATGTGGCAGTATTGTGTGGAGGAAATCAAAGATTGTGGTACAAGGGGATATTAACATGTTTATACTAAGATGTAATCATGGTGTGGATATGAGGGTCATAGGGGTCTTTCTTAGAATACAAATTAGTCATGAGCTTGATCTTCTGTATTGTATGCGCATTCTTTGAACAAAATCCATAACCTATTGGCTATATGGTATTAATAGTAAGATGTAATGAAATTAAATATGAACTTGCATATCTGTGAACCTATATACTTCATGCACTAAGCTACATTGTTTTCCTTCTAATGCCTTTTGGAGTGTGAATCAATCAATCTCTTTATTTCTTTCACTTCATGCAAACATAATGAAAACAACCCCTCGAACATGGGGATTTGTGCAAGTTATCTAGTCTGCAATGACTTTATCGTATTCGTGTACTAGTTCATTAACCATTCTTAAAAGTGAACTCATTCTACTATTTTGGGTCTGGTGTACTTAAGTAGGGGAGCCATTTTATTTTACTTCTATTTATAATTCATGCTTCCAGCTGTCGTGAATTCTGCCTTTTTCAGTCAGCTGAATCTTTTGCTTTGGGTTATTATTTGCAGAGGAACTTGTGACAGGTTTATCTCGTGTTCCATGGGAGAAGGTTGATGTCAGCTTCCACAGCAGTAGACTGAGGTTTGCTGCCCATAGCGTGATACAGGTCATTCATTCTCACTTCCCTTCTAGCCTACTGTGTACAGTTGTCTGTGTGCATATTTTTGTTTGTCTGTGTATGGTAGAAGAGTAGTTCAGTGTTACATACTTACATGTATGTTTAACTCGAAATTTTAACAACACTTAGGCTGGATCTATGAGTCGATTCCTACATAATTGTTAGAGATAGCTTTAATTTCTAAGGTGGGTGCACATTGCACACCAAAGATTTATCAAGGATGTCTCCTTAATCTGCGGCTTTGCTTAAACATACTGTAGAAATTCTAGTCCATTCATCTATTACAATTTTTTTTATACCCAACATAGCTAGTTGCTCACCAATTTAATTAGATTAAGAACTCATTCCCTCTTTCAGGAGACATCATTTGATGCTTTGTTATACCCAACAAAGCTAGTAGGAAGATAGCTCGTTGATATGATTATGCATGCTACATAAATTCCTGTCAAAAAAAAAAAAAACCCTTTAAATTAATTAATGCTATCTGGCGGAAATGATTTTTTTTGTAAAACAAGGCATATCCCTTCTAGTATCCCAAAACTTCACAGCCGAAAGCAAGAATCAACTGTGTTTAAGTTGTTTTCTTAGATTTTGTGTTCCTGATTACAGGTAAAAGAGCATTACATGCACGCAGAAGGTGCAGATGTTATCCAACATATGATCGACCATTTTGTCATCTAAGTGGTTTTTGGATATTACGCCTACATCAAGCTTATGGTTCTTCAAGTCCCATTAATTCGAGCAGCTTATCTGCTTCTTGCATTAAATGATAGACATTTCATGGATTTTCCTGTGGAAAATCTACTGCTTTGTCAATTTTAACTGATGCAGATCCCTTTGGAGGTGGCCAATGTACTTATATATGTTGAGAATTGGGACCTATTCTTGTTTATGCTTAAATTTTGTTGATTCATTATGGTTCAATTGTAAATGAATGTTACATATAACGTACGAAGCATAAAGGGAAACTCAATTTGTATCTGCTGCAGCAATTAAATGGATTAAAAAAGTTCAATCGATAATTTGTACATTTTTCCCTTAATTGTTCCTAATTGTACTTGAACTCGGCTACTAGTGTATGATTTGCCGATTTGGGGTATGTGTCGGCCCTGTTGGGTTTTGTCTACGGCGAATTTCTAGTTGGTAGTTTGCCCATTTAAAATGCACCCGAGCACCGTTACATCTTTACATTTAGGGGAATAACATTAATCTCATTAATATTCATATGTCGTTCATTCATTCTTGCTAATTGAGAGAAGATGAACTTAATAATTTTTTGTATATTTATATCTAGCAATAATAATTATTCTCTCTTTACCCTAACTACATCAATTGCAGATGTCAAAAATTTCAAATTATAAGATACCTTAGCTAATTTAAAAAGTAAATTGTATGATACTATAATGCGAAATAATATTACTCCCTTACTTGCTTCACTCTTCTTTTGCAATCGTGTTTTTTTTACTTATTTCATTTTCGTTTTTTGGAAATATCTAATAATATTTTAATTTTTTCCTCCCCCTTGTGGTCTCCTTATATCATATTTTAATATTTATCAAATTATCTCTCACTTATACTTGCTTTTGTGTTTCTATTGTTCTATCAACCTCACTTTCATTATATCTTATAATTTTATACTAATTCTCCTCAAATCTCCGCACATAAAAAAATGGAGCAAGTAATAAAATACGAATGAAGTATGTAAGAAGCACTTCGTATTACCTAAAATTGTAGCCTATTTTTATATTTTAAATAACATGTAAACGGTTTGGATGTGAATGTGAATTGTAGACGAAATGATTTTTTAATGAGTGTTAAATAACTATTAAAATAAAAAAAAAAAAAAAAAACTTGGAATTAATTTATAACCATTAAAAATGCGTGATAAAACAAAAACAAAGCATAGGAAAGTTGGATACTTCATCTTTTGTGGTAGCATGTATTATGTATACAATAATGTAGGTTTACAATGAACATGCTTATTATGACAAAAAAAAGCTACGTGTTACCTTCAAACAATTACCACACACAACTTACATGCAATTTCCTGCATGATAAGCTACCCAACACGTGCCTCTCCTCTCTTCTCCACGTGCCCCCTCCTCCTCCTTTATAAACCATTTATTTCCTCAATTCATCATATGCTACATCCTATCTTACCTTCCAAGTTTTCTACTTAAAACAAATTAAATTGTTTACAATACTCTTGTTATATTTTCATCAAAGGTTAATTTCATACACTTACAATGGCTGATTACATGCAACACGGTGGTCAGATGACTCAACGCGGTGGTCATCAGATGACCTCGAGCCAGTACCCAGGGGGGCAGCAGCAGCAGCCGCGGGCTCACCAGGTTATCAAGGCGGCCACCGCGATAACTGCAGGTGGATCGCTCTTAGTCCTTTCCGCGTTAACGCTAGCGGGGACCGTGATCGCCCTGACTGTAGCCACGCCGTTGCTGGTTATTTTCAGCCCGGTGTTGGTCCCAGCAGCCATCACAGTTGTGCTTTTGATCTGTGGGTTTTTGTCCTCGGGTGGGTTCGGGGTGGCCGCGTTGTCGGTGTTGGCTTGGATATACAGGTACATGACGGGACACCACCCACCCGGGGCGGATCAGTTGGAGCAAGCTAGGATGAAGTTGTCCGGTAAGACGAGGGAGGCTAGAGAAAAGGGTGAGCACTTTATTCAGCAGGCTACTGGAGGGACTCATGCTACTCAGCAAAGTTCTTGATTTCGAAGTAAATAATTATGGTTCGTTGTTGGATCGATGTTGCTACCGAGCTAGCTAGCTGAGTTGAAGTTAATGGCCTTGAATAATAACTTTGACGGCGGATCGAAGAAAATGGCCTGGTGATGATCGAGGGGGTTATGGTTAGGTTTGGGGGGATCGGAATTGAAGTATTTATTTTGAGGGTTTATAGATTGTGGTTTAATTAATTAGTTTGTAATTGTGCCTTTTTTTTTTTTTTTTTTTTTTTTTTTGGTATGTTGAATTTCGTTCTTCCCCTCTTAGTTATGGACTTATGGTTAGTTTTTGTGGTTTTATCATGTGCATTTTGTATTATTAATTAGCTTTTTTTGAATGAATAATAATGTTGAAATTTGATAGTTTAGTTAAGTTGAACTAATTATTAGATTGGCGCAAAATGCTACTCTTTCATGTTCATATCTTATGCGTGATGTTGTCGGATCGGATTTTAATCATCACAAACTTTTAAATAAAATAGATGTACTGAACATCTGTTATACAGTGACAACAAATTACGCAAAAGTTACACTAAAACGCATAAAAGTTATCCTGATATATATGAGTTATTTATGCTTTATTGATAAATCTGACAAAAGTGACACTAAATCTGACAAAAGTGTACTCGATGTACAGTAAATTACTGAAAAACGCTGTATTGGTAGCTAGTATTGGTAGCTAGTCTATCTAGCTAGTACGAAATATTGTAAGAAGGAAGTGTCGAGACATTTTTTAATCGGTTATTGAACGGAGCAAATAAACACTAGGGAGATCTTTCACCAACATAAACTTCTAGCTAAATTTTAAGATATATACTCCAGATTTTAATTCGATATTAACAATTTGGAGAAAGAAAAGTCATAACATCCAACTATACACCCTATTCAACCAATTTGAACATGTATTAAATTTGTTCATTGACCTCAACTCCTCCTCGATTATAAATTTAAAAAACATGAATTATGGGTTTTCATTTTAGAAAATGTTTAACATTTATTTTTTAGGGTGTGCTTAGAGAGCCATAAGGATGGATGATGAAAATTGATCTCAAGATCTCTTGGAACTGAAGGGGAGCTCTAACAACTTGAGACATCTCTCACTCTCAAATTTTTTAACTTTTATAAAAACTGGAAAAGGTGCTTCCCACATGAACTCAACAAGACCATGAGATGCTACTTTGTTGGTTGGAATCATCTAATTTACAAAGTACTTGGCATAATTCTCAGTCATTGACTCAAGGCTATGACTTTATGTGACCTACTAGTTGAAGTATATGATTTCCGCATGTTGGGGTGTTCATCCCAAGTCCCACGTGGAAAGATTAAGGAATTGAGAATCTCCTTATAAGTAGAAGCACACTCTAAATAGTATAAGGCCTTTTGGGAAAGTGTCCAAAAACAAATCTGTGCCGGCTTGGCTGGCCCAAAGCGAACAATATCATACTAATGTGGATTGGAGTGTGTGTGTGACCCGTCAAGGTGGTGACCCGAGCCCAACAAGTGGTATAAGAGCCTACGGTTCGGCTGGGACAATCGAGCGTTATGTGTGGGACGATTTCCTCAAATGTGTGATATCGCGATTTTGGTGGAGTTAAGTATAAGACAAGAGACTCAACTCTTGCAAAATGTAGGGAAAGGGGACTCTATTTATTTTACAGAGGAAAAGGGGATTGGGGTTAAATCTCTGGTGGTAGGGGATATTTTTAGGTGACTTAACTCACCTTTAACCCAAGAAGAATTAAATCCCTTTTAAAGAATTGAGTCCCCTCATTATTGCCTTGATTAAACCAGACAAATTCAATTCCTTCATTAATCATTACTGCTGATTGGTTTAAAAATATAATTGTTCGAAATTAAGAAAGTGCAATAGCAATACAAAAGTTTTGTTCTTGAATTTTTTTTTAATGTTTGTTGTCCAAAAAAAAATAAAAATTCTTTCAATAATAATAATAATAACAAAAAAAAAAAGCCAAAGCATGCTCTTCATCTCTAGTTTATTGTAGCTCATTTGTCTTGCATCAGTTTGATTGTGTGATTATAAAGTTGGTAGTAGAAGTGGTCAAAATCGGACCGGGTCTTGACAAAATTTCTCGTGCCCAGGCCAAACCCGCAAAAAAGTAGCAGACTTGTCGAGTTTTTCCGGGCTGGGATCGGGTTTGTAACCAAAAATATGTTTTAAGGCTTGCCCAAACGCGCCCTATTTTCGAGCCGGATCGATCCAAGCTCGGATCAGACTGATATTGATCACCTCTAGGTGGTAGGTGGGTTGACAACCACATGAGTCAAGATTATCTTATGAGATGGTTGTGATTTTAAAGAGAAATGTGGAGTTGGAAGGTCGAGGATGTAATGAAGATGTGAAGAAAACAAACATTCAGAAAGTTTTGTAATTCTACGCCTTGTTTTTGTTTCAAAAAGAGGAAGGGACTCTATTTTTTATTGGTCTTAATTTAAAATATTTTTTTAATAAAAAAACATAATTAAACCAAAGGGACTCAATTGTTTAACCAAGGGGACTCAATTCTTTCCCTTATTTAATTAAAATCCACCGAAAACCCAAACCCATTCTGGCCCAGTCCCTTTTTCCTCTGTAAATAAATAAAGTCCCCTTTCCCCACATTTTGCAAGAATTGAGTCCCTTGTTGTATATTTAACTCGGTTTTGGTGCCTTGCGTCGGAAGTCATCCTGATATTGTAGCTCAGGCGGCGTGTCCCGTGGTAATTAGCGGCGGTGCAAGATAGTTTCGCTGGAGGGGGGAGGCCATGAGTTATGTGGTCCTTGGTGTGAGGGAAAGTTTGTTGGAGTCTTCATCCCAAGTCCCACATGGAAAGATTAAGGAATTGAGAAGCTCCTTATAAGTAGAAGCACACTCCAAATAGTATGAGGCTTTTTGGGAAGGTGCTCAAAAAAGAATCCGTGCGGACTTGGCCGGCCCAAAGCGGACAATATCATACTAATGGGGATTGGAGTGTGTGTGTGACCCGTCAAGGTGGGACAACTAACATCAACACTGGTGTGATAACCACTAAGTGCCTAGTGTTGGCGATTAGGACCATCTTTTACAAATCTTTACCACCATTTCAATAGATTTTACAATAGCCCATGTAATCACAGGACTTAACTTATTTTCGAGACTTTATTATCACAGAAGACTTAACCCTTTTGGTACACCTATTACGGTTTCAAACAATTTTGTTATCATAGAAGACATCTCACATTTCCAATTTACTTTTGGAACTCTAATTTATTCTTCCAAAATTGGTCTATAAGCATAGATTATAGCCTTTAATTTTGATGAATTTCCGACTGTCGGACCCAAAAAGGATAGAAGATGAGGTGCTTCTTTCCTGTGCGCCCAATGAGACCCAGAGATGCTACTATGATGGTTGGAACCATTTACTTTGCTTCTGATTGAATATCAATTTAGGAGGTTGTAGACATGATTTCCGTCATGGACTCAAATTCAATCATCCTGAGACATTATATATCTATTATATAAATGGCCTGGTTTTATTCTTAAGTGACTCTAAACAACATTTTATGAAAATGAGATGTACCCCCATTACTCAATTGTTCAATAGTTGGTCTTGAAATCTTTAAAAATGGACCAAATTCGTGTATAAACAACCAAAATCAACAAAGGTGTGACAACTTGATAAAGGATTTCAGCACCTTAGTAGGTTCACAAACTTGCTACTTATTGGTCATTGGAACCTTATAATTTGTAATATAACTTATTGCTCTAATTAAATATACAATCGATAGATTTTCCAAATAGCCATGTTATTAAACATAACTCATTTTCGAAACTTTATACACATATTTGTAAGGCATATCATGGTTCCAAAACAACTTGTACGATCCCATAAGATTCTCAAACCTCCAATTTAATATGGTAAAATTTTCCGAAATTGGTTCAAAATAAAGTGTGGATTATTAACTTTCAATATTAGAGAATTTTCGACTATTTCAAATCCGGAAAGGATAGAATACATGGTGCTTTTCAAGAGCCTCACGAGACGTTGAAAGCCAACTTTGGTGGCTGGAGCCATCTACTTTGTTTCCTAATTATCAATTTAATTAATTAGATGGTTGAGGAAAAACAATAGTCTAGGTTATATTGGTCCGTGACTTTAAGTGGGCGCGCATATATATGGTTCCAAATAATCTTTTACAATGACTAGATACACCCCCTAACACTTGATTTTTTGACACGACGTTTTGATATCTCCAAAAATTATCTTTGAAGAACATGAACAAAGGTCGGTGTAACATACATCACTCTGAATGACCAACAACAAAAAAAAGGTGTTATAACCCAATGAAAGTAGACATAAAACGAGGTACTTCTTATAGATCCAAAGAGACCATGGGAAAATACTTAGGTGACTGGAACAATCTATTATGCTTTTTTTGGACACAATTATCAGAAGATTTAATCAAAAGCAAAGTATTGGTAATTTGTAACCCATAAAAACATTTACATACATTATTATTGATGAAAATTTGGAAAGATTATTACAAACAAGTAACGGAATTACATATACACATATATGATACATAATTATAAAGTCATGTAAGATGTAAACATGAAGAAGTGAGTCATCAAGAGGGCCACGACCTACGTTACATGCAAGCCATGCATGAATACATGCCTATCTTCACACCTAAAAACTGCATCTTTGTTTCCCTTCTTCTCCATATCCATCTTTACTAAATCTGTTACACCTACCTTTTTAAACGCTAAAAAACAACCAGCATAACAACCATCCTGCAATTCAAACATTAAATTAATGTTAAAAGATAATGCTATAAGTAACTAGCAAGGAGAAACTTTAGTATAAATAAGCTAGGATATTGCATACACAAATTGTAAAAACATATATAGATCTATATAAAATCTCCTAAAATAATTTGTTGTTTACCTTACACTAAAACCCGATCGGTCATTTGATCTTCAATTCCATCCTTCAACCAGCCAACAAATCCGACACCCAATCGAATCTCGGCCCGTCCGAATTCACATTTTCTCTATTAACGTTGTTGTTTTGGGTCCCCTGATTGTTGTTATAGGCCTTGAAATAGTCACTAATACTCAGCATTTTTAGAGTCTCCAAAAACTCCAATTTTAATTCCTGAGGCCTTTCCCTTGGTGGGGCACTACTACTAGTATTAGTACTAGTACTAGGAAGTTGAAGTTCCCATAAAGCCGAGGTGGGCGAGGGAATATTGGACGACCTAGGGCGTCCAATCACGCCCACCTCACGTCCGCCACTAATGCTGCTATTGCGAGTAGCAGCACTAGTGGCAGACAATGATGGCTCAGCAGGCAAGGCCAGTATATCAAGTTGTTGTGTATGGAGGGCTTGTCGGACCCACTTAGGGACGTGGGCCATAGGCTCAACTCGGAGTTCCTTCAACGAGTGGGCGAAAAAGCAGATTGGACGGGTGCAACGGTTACCTGCATTGCAAAACCGGGTTCGGTACTTGGTTGGGTGGAGCCAGTATTCGAATACGCCGTGGGCGTATTCGCAAAGCTCGCCTCTTGGGCAGTTTCCGCTTGAGGCCCGATAGTCCGGGCAGGAAACTGCCACGTAGAACATCTTCTTGAGGTCACGTCTTCTAGCCCGTTCGCCGTGGTGGGCGTACGGGCAGATGGTCCAGTCATGTGCCCTCATCAAAGGGCATCTCTTGACCTTGAAGCTGTACATTCTGAACTCATCCGACTCGAAGTTATCGGGTTCAAAGTCTGCATCAGCAAACGGGGTTGGGTATCGGGTTTGGTTATCGTAGGCGTTGGAGTATTCTCTTAACATGTTCTCCACGTCTACCCTATACATGTTTGATGTTTCCCTCTTGCTTTTTTTATTTATTTATTTATTTTTTTTTTGAAACTTTAGAAGATGATCACAAAAATGTAGTATAGAAGTAATAATGCAGGAGATGATTGAGAAATCAATCTATGAAGATGAAGATGAACATTCAAGGAATGGAATGAATGATGAAAATGTAATAAACTAATAATGTATATTTAGAATATACAAAAATGTGAACAAGTTTATGTGAAATGCAAATGTGTTGTGAAGTGATTGAGAAAGTTGGGCGAAGGAGTACGTTTATATAGACAAGTAAACATTAATGATTTAATGCTGGTGTAACATCATCCTCCTAAAATATGTATGTTTCTTTTACAAAATATAGAGAAAAAGTTGTCTTTTAATTTGCTTCACAATTTCAACTTAATCTTTAAATTAAATATCCTTATTTCATATATTGTTTCTTTCTTTTGATTATTTTTTTTAATAAAATTATTTAATTGATGTGGTTTTGAATTTTTAAGGTTTATTGGTTAATTTACTACCTCCGGTCCAATTTACTCGCAATAAAGGAATATATAATTAAATAAACATTTCATTAGATATTGTAAGGTAGAGTCTAAGTGTCTAACTAGCTATTTATTAGTTAATTAAATCTTGATTAATAAACACCGGGAAACAAAAAACAGCGAATAAGTAAGATTTATACAATTTAGCGTAATTTGGAATCAGTTCATGTTTCCATAAATACAACATGTATGTCTCATATCGATGATCCAAATTGAAATTCCAGAATGAACTTAACGCTGACTAAACGCAATCTATTACGTCTGTAGTATATATGTTCGTTGACTATTACCTAAACTTTTCCTGATTTGAATCGAATATTATTCCAAAAGGAAATATTGGATATTGAATCTTTTGCGGTTGATTAAATTGAAATTGACTACACTAACACGACAATCTTGCAAATGTTATTGCACGTATGGAACAATTAGAAATAAAAACGATGCGGGTTTAGGGTATGTTCTATTCATCTAATTTACTCATTATATCTTATGTGTGAAAAGAAATTCAATGAGCTTCAATGCGTCACAAAAGGAAAATTAAGAGTAAACTTATGTCATTCTTCGTAATGCCCTATTGGCTAAGGGTGTGTTCTATTAGCGTAATTTTCACTAATTTAAACTTGTTAGACCTTATTAAAACTTCAATTAGTTGTAATTTGTACTTGGTTAACCCTTATCTAAACTTATTACACCTG
The DNA here is from genome assembly GCF_948465745.1 of Chenopodium album. Taxonomy (NCBI): domain Eukaryota; kingdom Viridiplantae; phylum Streptophyta; class Magnoliopsida; order Caryophyllales; family Amaranthaceae; genus Chenopodium; species Chenopodium album. Next base: position 31,893,392 of record NC_137856.1, on the reverse strand, counting down.
ACAGTGAAAATAAGGTGAAAAGAACATACTCCATGTACATTTCCTTCATATAATTATCTAAATTGGAATCACTTTTTTTTTATTATTTTTTTTTTGTTATTTTTTTTGTGTGTGTGTGTCTCAAATTTTGCATTTATTTTTATATAAGAATATCTGTTATCAAAATTCTAAAGGTTTAATTGCCAATAAAAAAAGTATCCTAATCAAAGGGTTCACCTTCTTAAAATAGACTTGAAAATGGCTCAAAGCTTTTGGTTAGCCACATAAGTACATAACCACATTCTACTAGCTATTACAAAGCCTAAATTAAGTTGAGTTTCTTTTATGAATCTTAATGTAAAATAAACTTACGAAATCAACTGAAAGTTAAAATGTTACATTTTTTTTTTTTTTTTTTCTTTTCTTTTTTTTTTTTCTTTTTTTGATATATAACTTGTAAGTAAGGGAATAAATAAAGCATAGAGTAGCAAAAAGCCATAGAAAACTAAATAATTAACAGTATCGTGTGGGATATGAATAGTTAAGCTGATCCATACTTTTCATTTAAAGATTGAATGTTACAATTAAACTTTAACTTAGGATTCCAATGGTTTTTCCTGGTTTTCGAATTGGTTGTTAGTTAGTTTTGTATTAAAATAAAAATTAATTCTACCAACTTTATATTGAGGAAGACAAGTTTTTTAAGCTACTATGTATATGCATGGCATATTTGCATGCATGAACACGTATTTGAAAAGCCATAAAAAAAATACAACAAAGACTTGAGTAACACGTGTTGAAAGTTGTTAATCAAGCTTCCAAAAATGCTGACTCATTATTACCGGCCATGCATGCATTCTACGGAGTACCGGAGAGGAAGCGTAGTCAACTTATCTCAGCTCCCGTAAATAGTGCATGCGTTTTTCTCAAACCCTGGATGGGTGGGCTTATTTTAGCGAAAACTGCCTTTAATTTGTGTAAAATTAGTTGCTCCAATTCTTTTCGTAAAATAATCTCAAATCAGTTGTAACACTTCTATGGAGTATAAAAAGAGCAAAAGATTGAACCTTTTTTTTTTTTTTTTTTTTTTTTTTTTTTTTTTTTCTTTTGCTTATTTTTGAACCACTTTTCTTGATTCTTGTTTTGAAAACGGTAAATTGGAAGGATTTTTACTCACATACCTAAAATGGCTATGGTACACTTAACTCTAAATAAGAGTATAAGACGCAACAAAATTAGAAAACCATGTGTTGCAATGTTGGTCAAACTAATGTGACAAATCCAACAGGAGTACTTTATAATTAGGCCTTTTATTCACGACATTAGTTGGTGTAGAAAGAAACCCGCCTTTGCTTAATAAAAAGCAACACTCTACATTTACTAAGATGATATTCATGTATCAAAATTTACTTTCTCCGTTACATGAAAATTGGAACAATGACTTTGCTTTATACATAGACTTTGGGGAAAAAATTAACTTCAAATTACACTTAAACTCATCCCCATCAATCCATTATACCAAACAACTTGTTAGTAGAATGAATGATATATGATTATAAATTTTAGATGATAAAAATAGAGTATAACATTCCCAACATCAAGGTTATACTTCAATCCATTTGAATTTACAATTCAAATTTCATGTTTGTCTACATACAAACTTGATCATCAACGCCGTCATAATTTTTTTTTAAAACATGGAGTTTTCAGAGCATAATACCTCTAGAGAGAGAGGAATTATGTATGAAACACTGTAATAGCAATATGTACTGCTTGCACCAAAAACTTTTAAGTATATAAATGACTATTATTATAAATATTATTTTAAAAAGCCATCACCACACAATTAACAACTTGGGATTTTTTTTTTCAAGGAGATGCCACAACGCCCACTAGCATATAGACTACGTACTTCGTATCTGTAATAGTCAGCAATTTGTAGCAATAGTAATAGATTGAAGTAATTGAGGGAGTATGTTTGTTTACCCCTCCTAGCTTAACATATCCATGTAGTCATAATTGTTACAATATATGTCAATTACATTTTTGTAATTATAACCAAGAAAGAAATTTGAAACAATAATTACATGGCCGATAGAAAAACAAATTTACATGTTAATCGTTATCGGAACAGCGTCATGAATTATATTGTCAGCCGGCCAAAAGAGCAAGAGCACTTTCTTTCTGCTCTGTTGTGATTCTCAACCTTTTCAGTTACCACGAAAAGCTAAAATTGATGCACATAATGGTGATTTATTTGGCCATTTATAAGATCCATGATAAAGTTGGCAACAAAATTCAAAAAGAGTACACTGGCTCAAAAATGTTACTTCAAATTGCCCAAGCAAGAACCCAAGATACCAAATTTTGATCTAGAAGCTTTAGATGGGCAATCTTGGTGGAGCTTTTAACACAGGAGTTGTCTCCTGCTTTTGGAATTGTTCAAGGATTACGCTACAGTTATTCATGGTGCGCGCATCAAGAAGTCCAAGGTTCCACAATTTGATCATAAATAATCTCCAACACCTGTATATTAAATAAGAAAATCAAATTCTTAATACAAAGGAATGATGATCATTAGATAGCCTTACAAAAAAAATATATTCCACATCAACTCTCAAGAACAGAAAAATTGAAAATCAAAATTCCCAACCCTGAAAGAAGATAAACAAGAGAGAGCAACCCTATATATATTCATAGGCTTGAGGAGAAACATTATCGTTTCATATATTCAGTTCACACAGATATCAAATTATATATTGAAGTAAAATTTTTACTTCAACGTTTATAGCAAGTCATGCTTGTTGGGAACTTAATGTGTCTAGTAGTTTGATAGCGGTGAATGTGAGGCTTTTTCATGTCACTTAAACATTGCATTTAAGCTTTCTTCAGCACTCGAAACAAAAGGGACATAATTTCGATATCAGGCTTTATAATGAATCCAAACCCACACACTCTTGTAATTATAATTTATCTCTCTAATTCTCATACTTGTGCCCATAGGCACTCATAAAGTCACAGGGCTATTCAATTAGCTACAGAAGGGTACCTCACATTTCGACCTCAAGGAAGCAAATAGACACGCCACTTATAAATGTATGCAGCTTAGCCTAACTGTAAGATGGGCTGAAATGGGCAGCACATTACAAATTACAAGTGATCGTCATTTTAGGCTTAAAAGGCAATACCAAGCTCCCATCACTATGCCATTACATAGAAGATTCTGTTCTACACGTAGCTCAATCCAACATACAACACAAAAACTTATGTTCTACAGTAATATTTCAGATGCAAAGAATGTGATTCTAGTAGGCTTATGGAAAACACAATTATATTACTTCAACACCCATACATGTTTTAGTTGTTAAATTACTAAGCCATCATCCTAGGCAAAAGAATAGCAATATTTTTCAAAAAAAAAAAAAAAAAAGAAAAAGAGAAGAAAAACTAGTGATTTTATAGCAGAAACAATTCGTCCCTGAAAAGAAAAAGGTTTACCTTATAAATGGTCAACAAAGTTTATAAAATACTATGTACCGATTCAAATTAGTGATTAAAAAAAAAAAAAAAAAAATACATACATATTTAAAAAAAAAAAAAATACAATGAAAACCTTGTGATATGTTCCAGCCCTTCCAGGCAACAAAAAACACCTACCAAGCAAGAGCAAAAACAAGAAAAGCTTACCAAATCAGAGCAGGAGCTTGCACAAGATTATTCCCATGCAAACGAGAAAATGCCACACAAGCCCAAGGGATATGACCGTCGGCAAGTATCCTGTCATATTTCAGAAACAGAACACTTCAGCGATGAGACACCACATCTGATCATCAGAAAAAAGCTTGCAAAGATGGCCTCAAAAGGCGTTCTTATAATCTTATTTATTCCTTCTAGGGCCCATACCCTCAACCAAACAATTAAAAAAAAAAATTTTTAAAAAAAAAAAAAAAAAAAAAAAAACTTGGACATGAAATATAAGGGCCAAATTATACAAAGTCTACAAATATCAGTGTAACACACCTTTCAAAATTTAACAGCAATTGCAAGAAAGCTACCCTGATGGCCTTATATAGGTCACAGAGGAACTCTTAAGTTAATTTCAACAGAAAATGCCTTTTTTAAGCTCATCAAACACACTAAGAACAAATCTTTATAGCAATATGACATATTGACCAGATTACACTACCCAAAAAGGTTTTTAGAATGAAACGAAGAAACTTGAAGTTTATATGATCACACATTTTCACAATACATAGATCATTTATGCAAGGCAAGTAACTTCAAAAGTTGGCACAATACATGAAGCAATTGAATCTAGGCAACCATCAAAAGGTGCATTTTATATTTTCTCTTTCTCTTGCCATTATTAGAAAGGAAGTAGGACTGCTAAAGTGCTAAATCAGTAAAAAACTATAAGCAATATTGATGACTCAAACTGAGAGAGTGAGTGCATGCGCAAGTCTGTGTGTGTAAGAGATATAGCAGAGCCATGAATAATTTATGCAAGGAAACAACCTAGTTATTCAAATCCATAAAAGGACAGTATTCTTCCTCAAGAAACGGGATAGCATATACTAACATCGTTCTCACATGAACTCTCAACACTATCCTAAGTTCTGAATATTCTGATAAAACTGAAAATTCAGAACTTGATTGACTAGGTCACTGTTTGTTCAAACAAAGAACACTTATTTGGGTCAGACAAATAAATAGATGATGATTCACAAGAGAAGGCACATTGACCAGCATTTGATGGTACATCATAATTTCAACATACTTGAGTTGTGGCTACCTACAGATGCTCAAGCTTAACATATACTTGAGAAATTGAATGGGCAGCAGCAACAGAAAAATGTCTTGTTATAAGCAAACAGAGAATTTGGCATAAACATACCTTTGTTTCCTGACAAAAGAGTTCCAAAGATGCATGATTTGTTTCTCATCTTTGCTGACATCCACAAAATCATCCAGCATCTGCAATTATTATTAAACCCCAGCATCAATAATAAGGCATGGAAATACAATCCTTCACATGGACACTTTGTGTGTGCACTCACACACTCACAATCAATCACAAGAAAAGGTATGATAAAAAAATCATCCTCATACTGTATTTTCCACAACTCCCTTTCCCCCCTCCCAAAAAATTAAAATAAAGCACTTTGTATAACTAAAGAATAATATAATAGTGATTACAACATAGATTGCCACTTCTATCAAACATGGCTATCTTATGAAATTTTGCATGTATTGGTGACTTGGGTCCAAGTGTATAAGCGTCATACTCATCCGACTGGGGTACTTAACATGATACTTTAGGTTGGACCGTTAAGAGTACCATAGCTTGTCAGTATCCTTAAAATCTCATCAAACCCAACAAATATACAACAGCTCGTTTGGATAGGTGGATTTGTAGGGAAAGGGAGGAGCAAGAAAGGAAGGGATACAATTTTCTTTGAATACAAAATTAGGGGGTCGAGAGAAATGGAAGTGAAATGGAAGGACTTTACTACCATCATTGGTTAAGTAATACATCTCTTCAAAATTGGAAAGATAAGAGATATAGAAACATAATGTATAACAATAATGAAATGGTTTTTTTACCCTGTTTCTCCACTGCTGTTTCTCACCTTTTCATCCCTCCCTGTTTTGTTCTTCATTCTCCGACCTCCGTTCACCCACAAATACATTGTTTCTTACTCAGTCCTTGTCTCTACAATTAATACTGTCAAACTATTTCCCCCAATTCGAAAATAAGATTTTCACTGCATCTAGGATCAAACAATCATGCAGCCGACATCAAAACAGCAAAGGTAAATAGATATTCTATGTATTAATACTGATACGTTCGTGGGAAATGGCCAAAGAAGATTTTGATCAGTGCCCTAACATCTTAGACCACTGCCAACAGCAAGGAATTGGAGGAGTAAGAGAATATTCAAAGGAATTGATAAATTTGGAGTGTTAAATCTGACGGGTCATTTTTTTTTTTTTTTTTGAGCTGCATATCAATGGGTACTTTCTCGGGTACTTTCTCCATTGATGGTGTACGTGTATTAGCAGGGGCAGACTGGAAAGAAAGATAATCTAAAGCAATGTTCCCTCCCCTTCCCTCATGCTCTTGTTATCCAATTAAAGGAATGTGTTACATCTTCTTCCTTACCCTCACTTTCCCTTGCTAAAAAGATATTCAAATAAACTGTAACAGAGAATTTTAATCTCGCAGCAACAGTGAGAATGAGGGGGTGGACTGTGGAACTCAGGGGAGGGTGACTAATACACTGCGACCATGAAGAAAAAAGAGCTCAAGTTCTGCAGCATACCTAGAAAACCACAAGCAACAGTTCATGAGAGGCAAAAGGTAAAGGTGAGGAAAGAGAAAAATGGGAGAGAAACTGAGAAAGAACTGAAAGAATAAAATATGGGGCTAAGAAAGGAATTGCTCAAAAGTAAATTAGGGACAATAAATATTAGTTAATTTGTGACAACATCCACTCTACCAATATAAAGTGTCTTTGCTACACAAAACGCTGCACTACAATCTTCAGAGAATTTGGCCTACATCAAACTAGATTGCAGAATTAAATTCAATTTTAATTAGAGCTGGCAAAAGCTGAAACGACCAAATAACACGACACAAAATTAAAGGTTTTAACTCAAGGCTTCCAGCACATGTAAATAAAAGGGTTGGTACAACATGCCCTGCTCATCAAGCGGGTTAGGTTCAAGAAAAAGCTTTGTACCTTGACAATGACCTATGAAACCATTTATTCATTAGCTACACTGTTGATTTTTCCGTTTGTTTAACTAATTGGACCATTAAATTACAAAACAAGTAATAATTCCTCTGTTTCATAATGTTGTTAACATTTACCATCTGCGTAACCATTAATGTAAAGGGGGGAGAGAGTGTAAAAAGAAGGGTGAGTGTAAGGAAAAAAGTGGATAAAGTAAGCAGAGTGTAAAAGGTGTAAATACTAGGGGGTAAGAGGGGTAAGGTAGAAAAAGGGGATTGCCAAAAATATTGTAAATTTGAGAAAAACATTACAAAACGGACAAAAAATGGAATTGGTCAAAACATTATGTAACGAAGGTAGTAGAATTATGGGCGCAATCCACTAGCCCATATTAGAATCCCAGAACCTAGAACTTATTAACCCTAAACTCTTAGCCATCAGTCTGTCATTGGCGTCATATATATGCAATATGCTATAACCCAACACCGCATTGAACGCTTTCTCTCTCTTAAATCAAATTATACATTACCACCTCTATCTTTCTCTCTCTATGAAGCTTGAAGCTAAATTCTTCCACTAATAGTAACACAATATGATCCACCTATTTCTCCCAATACCTGCAGAGGATGGGCATTATGAGTAGTCTTAATTCTGTCAGTAGTCATTAGTCTTAGTATAAACCAGGGAGAGTAGGTATAGAGAAAAGCATTCAGAATATTTGAGTTGTTATTTTGTTAGCTTTGGGAGAGGGTCAAGCCTTACAAATACTTGACAATTATCTTTAGTTTTCTGTAAACCAGCTTTAATAATCAGAATCACTATTTTCTTCTATATAGAATCACTCGTATTATGCTACTGTCACACACACACACACACACACACACAGATTAAAAAATAAAAATAAAAAAAAGAATAAGTAAAATAAATAAATAAATAAAAAAAAACCAGAAATAGAATACAGATAGGGCATACCCTTCGATCTTCTAGATCAGCCACATCATCATCAACTTCATCCTCACTATCATGGTCTGAAAAAATCTGCTCCAATGCCATTGGCTACAGTCACAGAAAGAAGTCATCTTGTCAGCTCTTGCCGCTGCTAATAACTTTGTATATTTGATTACAAGACTTTTCAAAAGTTGACAGCAGTAGATCAAGAAAATGTGGTGTGGAAACTGTAGACAAACAACAGTAGACCAAATTTATTGGGATTCGGTGCCATTTCAAGTTTGAAAATAGGTCGTTAGAGGTTACAGTTAGAGATTACGAAGTCATAACTTTGCCTTTTGGTGTGAGTTGCTATAACATCAAAACCGAAAAACTTTACAATTAGAACTATACATGTCATTCATGAGCCTGGGAATCAAATACATTTGAATCTTTAGGCATGGACTGTGTTTGGTAACCATCACATCTTTTATATAGATTTCAACTAACTACTTAACCTTGGATGGTAACTAATGATTAAATCTCAGACAAATAAATGCAGTATGTGCTGCTACGGTTTGGATCATAAATGGTCAGGAGCAGCTTACAATAAATAAATCAGCATTTGCAGATGATTACTAATTGCCAAAAGCCCAAAACCAAATTATGTAGTTTGTGAGATTGTGAGGACCTCTTATGAACTAACCATTATAAGATACCCAAGCACAAATGACCAAATTTGATCAATTACAGAAGCTTTCAGCTCAGCCTATATGTTTAGCAGTAAACACATAGACAGAAGAGGAATATTGATATGTTACATTTGCTACTCAGAACCCTTCAAAAACACAGAAATAGAGCAGTGAAGGACCTAAAGGTTAATACTAAACTACTACAGACAGGATCATTCAGAAAATACGGTATATAGTAAAGATAAGTGGCAATTACAGGAGCTGTAGATCAAGATGCAACAAAAAATGCTACATACAATTTTCAGCAATAAGCTGAAGTCTAGATTAGTCATTATTGTGTGATGTAGTTTATATTTTATAAATTTTGAGTTGTGTATACAAGTCTCTATATAATTATTTGACACACAACTTTGTTAACCAATCTCTGCTATGGGTGATCAACAGCCTGTTGATAAGTTTTAAATTTGACATGCAACTTTGTCAGCCAATCTTTGGCTTGGATGAAAAACAGCCTGTTAATATTTTGAAGCGTTGTATCTCAATGAAACCAATTCTACAAATGTTAAATCATTGGTGGCGATAAAATCAATATAATAATGTATGTCAAATCAGGTCCATGTCTTCTAATTAATCCATATCTTCTCTCAGATTTTATTCATTGATTTACCTTTGGTACAAGATGTCACTAAATATGTAGCAGTAAAGAAGTGTGGATGACACAAGGCTAGTCATTAGGCAATAGGAAGAAAAACAATGATGATGCAATAAAAAGAAATTAAATAAAGCAAAATAAAATGAATAAAAAAATTAAAAACAAAACAAATTAAGATTGCCATACTTGTGCTCTGTGAGAGTGAAAGAACTGCCTCTTCTCCATTAAGGCACGACTGAAGAAAACCAGAAATAAAAAGTAAGCAAAATAAATCAGACAGAACACCAACACCACAAAATTACAGGATATAGATCTATAAGGACAATCAAGATTTACTATCCAATAATAAATACTTGAATACTAATAATATCTTTTTTTTAGAATACCCATTACTCTATAGTAAATACATCCAATTGGCCCGATCAAGTCAGAATGTTGCACAAGTCAATCCAGCCAAGGGTAGGGGCAAGGAAATCCTACTCCCAAAGAGCCCTCTAAGGGGATATGGTCCGACAACCTCGTGATTGTTGGATTTAAATCTATCAACTAGGCCACGCCTTGCTTGGTAGGATAGCTCACTTGTTACAGAGTGAATTTCAAACTATAGCTAGAGTCATAGACAATATAAAGTTTGTTATTACTATGATAAAATTTATAATGTTGTGTTGGATAACATTGAGGAAATAGGGTGAAGGATATATATATATATATATATATACACACACACACACACACACACACACCCAACAACACTAGGAACAAAGAATAGTAAACAGGAAAGAGATTAACCTTCTAAAATCAGACCGTTCCATCGATAGCTTTCTTGTCTTTGCAAACTGGAGCAGCGCCGGGGGAGTGATACTGCTTCCTGGTACAGACTGAATGCAATCTGGATCTGTAGAATTGTAAGATATATAAATTATAGAATGAAGATATAAATTATAGAATGAAGGTTTAGATGTGGGGTAAAACCTGGGACAGCATTTAGGGAATCATTGACACTTGAACTCCGAGCCCTTTCAATTTTACTGGAATAGGCATCTAAAAAGCATGTGAGCAATTAAATTCCAAAGCGTACATAGCTATTACAAGAAAGCAGAAGATAAAAAAAAACAGATAGCAAGCCACATCTAGCTACATATCAACTGATAGACATCAATCCTCATTCCTTCATCACCACAAAATACAAAGAAGAAACACTCAGTCTTACCAGAAATGAAAATCTGGTGCATAATTTAACTTACAAAAAGAATTTATTTTCATCAGCAAAAAAATGAGTACATAAGAGAGGACAAAATTATCAGAAAAATCGTGATAAACAAGACAAAAGCAAAACCAACAAATTATCAACAAGAAGCAATGATATATGGTCAATACAAATTAAGGTTCAATTGATGTTACCATGTCATATTACTCATCTACTTAGACAGAACAGATAAGAGAGAGGATACCAGGAGTCTTGGAGGAATTAGTTTCTATGTCTTACTCTACAAATGACCCTTAAACTTCTTACAGCTAATGCGTGATTGGTTAAATAAGTAGTGAACTCAGAGTCATTTCCTCAAAATTCCACCTCAAGTCATTTATGGTTAATACAGCAACATTCAATCGGTCATAGCCAGTCATAGGTATACTGTCATCTATTTACTAATAAGTAAATATAAAACAATTAACTTAAGCCAAAAATTCCTGATAAAACTCAGGTTTTGATGAATGGATCAAACAACAAGTCCATGGTTACAATCTGCAAGCTCAGCTTTATATAATGTTACTATCTGTTCTAATTGACTTATTCTGTTTTGACTTAAATACAAGGAAAATTTGTCAAAAAAAACCTTTAAAATGCACCATTATGCGAAAAAAAAAAAAAAAAAAAAAAAAACCCTTTTAAAACCCGATTTTTAACACTTTGGCAAAAGAAAACCCGACTTTGAAATTTTTTTGTTGAATACAACCTAATGCCTCTAATTAGCTTAATTAACTTCTAATTTCTTCTAATTAACCTCCAACTTTCACTTAACCATTAAATAATTAAATTTATTTATGAAAAAAAAAAACACCACCCTTACCACCAACCAGCCACCCCCCCATTACCTAGCAGCAGCAGAGCAGCCCCCCTCCCCAACTGAGCCGCCGCTTTGAACCCCCACTCCGGTTTCCCATCATCGTAAAACAGGGTAGATGTGGAGCTTGACTCCATTCATGGCGACATCGTCGTCAGAAATCGGAGGAAGTAATTGAGAGAGAATTGTTAGGGAGGAGAGCAGGGATCAAAGTTGGCCGCCATAAGAAGGAACAATCGGATGAAGTAAAGAGGGTGGCGGAAAATACGGCGGAGATCAGGGTTTGAGAGATGAAAGGGAGGGTGAGAGACATCGAATTGAAGCCTGTGTTTTAGAAGATTTCAGTGGCGGCGTATAAATGGTGATGAGTTGAGGAATCAGGAGAGACTGAGAGAGAAAGTGAAGAGAAAGAGGAGAGAGAAAATTTTGATAGAAGCTAATTGGACACCATTCTTAAGTATTTTTGAGGTCTCTGATTTTGGAAAATAAAGGTCTCGGCCAACGGTAGAGATGAGTTTTCGAGGTGAGGGGTTCAAGGCGTGACTGGGGGAGGGTGAAATGGAGAGGGTGGTTGGCTGGTGGTGGAGGTGGTGGTTTGCTTTTTTCAATCAATCAAAGCCTTAATACTGTAAGTGAGGTTGGCTACATGAACCAAATTTGATTATTTCGTGCAATCATCAACAAAGATCCTCCTCCTCCACCCCTTACGAATTTACGATCCAATGCCTCATCCTCATGCACATCCATATACTGGGAGTTAAAGGGTAATTATAAGAAATTAGAGTTTAATTAAGTGAACTAGAGGCATAGGTTGTCTTCAACAAAATAATTGTAACTTCGGGTTTTCTTTTACAATAAAGCTTTTAAAGGTTTTTTTAAGCAAAATAGTGCATTTAAAAGTGTTTTTTTAAATTTTTCTATATATAACAAGCAGACTTATTCCGCCTCACTTTGTATGAGTGTATCATAATTTAGCTGAACTTGAGCTCACTTTAGGCCCCATTGGTTGCTTTGATTTACTTGTATAACTTTAAGTCAAGCAACTACAACCACAATTCAATCAAAAAGCACATGAGGTCATTTTCTTTCGCAGTATTTTTCGATGTCTAATATTACTATACTCCGTAATATACCTCCTTTTTTTTTCACTTGCAACATTTTTAATAGTGTACAATATACACATACAGGTTCAAATACATTTCATAATTAAAATTTTAAGAAAAACATAATCATATGGGGCAGTGTTAGGTTTATAACAATGTCTATTTATTTAAAATCCAATTTTCTTGAAATGCATAATTAAGAAAAAAATGGTTGAAGATATATATTGGCAAATGTAAGAGCAAGAAATTTCGCAAGTAAAAAAAAAGGAAAATTTTTAAATTACCAACCAAAAATAACCACCCATTTAATTTTTTTTTTTTTATTTAACCACTCCTTAAATTAAAAAAATACTCAGATTCCCAACTTTTTCAAAATTTCAGTGGGTTTTCCGTCTGTGGGCCCCATCTAACGGCTACTAACCGCTATTTTGACCCTTTTGATTGATTTTCTCCTTGATTTTTCTCTTAAAAATAGCTCTCCTAACTTCAATTCACATTTCCTTTGGGGTAAATAAGTAGAATTGGGGGTTTTATGAAATTAGAGTTCATGTTTCAATCGAATTGGGGGTTTTCTTAAAATAGGGTTCCTATTCTATTTGAATTGGGGGTTTTCTATGATTAGGGTTCCTACTTTAATTAAATTGGGGGTTGTTATGAAATTAGGGTTCCTTCCTCTTTCCCCTTTGCTTGAAGTGTTTCTGTTGAGTGCGGCTCCTTCCTTTGCCTCCCACAGTGGTTTCTGGTAAGAAGGAGGAGAGAGAAAGTGAAGCAGAAAAATGGAGAAGAGAGGTTTTGTGGTGATGCAGCGGAAAATGGAAATGAAGGTGGGGCAAAAACTACCGGAAATTTGAAAAATGTGGGAATCTAAGTAATATTTTTAATTTAAAGGGTGGTAAAATAAAAAAATAAAAAATAAAAAAAATTAAACAGGTGGTTATTAAGAAATAGGTGTCATTTTTGGGTGGTAATTTAAAAAATTTCCTTACAAAAATAAAGTAAATTTAAAGTATTGTTAATAGTTTATAAAAACCCGATAATTTATTGCATTTTTCCAAAAAAAAATCTTACTTTAAAAGTTAATAAATTCTCCCCCCCCCCCCCTTCTATCTTTCTCTCTCACTTTTAACCTAACACACCTCCAAATCTTATTTATGTTTCTCTCTATCATTCAAAAGCTTCACTCAATTCAAATTATAGCAGTAGGTCTGTGCAATTACATCTCTTAACTCTTATCGGATTCCTCTCCCCACTAAACAAAGTATGATATTTCATTAATAATTTCTCTTCTTTACTAGAGACGTGTTGCCGTTGAATCAGATAAGTCAGTGACTCATACAGATTTCCGCTCATGTTCTGGCATTCCCTCATTATCTCTCAAGCAACTTGCCGCTCGACTCTTATTCTATATCCACTTTCTGCCAGATAAGAAAATTAAATCACAGAAGTAATATGAGAATTAACAGGTGTAAAGTTTCGCACCTTTTTGCGGAGAACAGTTCATTTTTTTGTTCCTAACTGCCAAGCTTGGTCCAGCAAGTCAGCAACTTGAGGCAATCCTAGAAAAAATGTATCGCAAGCCCATGTTAAGGTTAACTTTTCAGGCTCACGACCTCAGCAACTTGAGGCAGTCCTAGAAAAAATGTATCGCAAGCCCATGTCAAGGTTAACTTTTCAGGCTCACGATTTCATGAGCTATTTTGAGCTCTGGTAAAAGATCAGCAATCTCAACTTCAATATGCTCATTAGCAACTCTACCCCGGTAACCTCCTCCAAAAAACATCTATCAAAGTTCTAATCCTATTTCTAGATAAATTTCCTGACAACACTGCAATTGCTAATCTTACTTGGGAATCCTATATTTTTATGGCACTGATTTCTATGTTAAATTTCTCAGAGAGAAAACTCAAGTATAAAATTTGGAGATGCAACCCCCTCCCCAGGCCAAGCACAATAGCAAAAAAGAAAATCTTAAGCAGCTTATATATTTCCTTTGGTTAGTTCTTAAAGACCAAAAAAAATCCAACACGCAAAGACAATTCACCAAAACGACAAACAGGAAATAATATTAAAAATAAAATAAAAAATTGATAATAACAATAATGATAAAAATATATTTTAGCAGCATATAGGCTATTCTAGTATATTAAATCCTTCATTACTTGTGAAAGGATAATACTTTATACAGAAGATTAATTCATATGAAAAAAAAAAAAAAAAAAAAAAAAAAAAAAAAAATTACAGAATAGAGCATACCATCAGCCTTATTCAGAAGATCACTTGCAGCAACACCCACATCTGATGTTAAAGTCAGCGGTTGTACATGATTTGTCTTGTCAACTAGCAATTTAGTTGTTCTCCTGTTTTGCCTTTTAAAGCTTCAAAACAAAAGTTTAAAAGAAACCAATAAAGCTAGTACAATTACTAAAATACAAGAGTCAACAATAAGTAAGCTCACAGACAAAGTAAACTAACCAAAGAAAAAATATAAGCTGTTTAGGATCAACTCCATCTGCAACAATCTAAACAGAAAATATTCAGGATAAGGGCTAACAGACCTTTTTAAATCCTCAGAAAATAAAAAATAATACAGAAACATTAGTGTGTTTATTGGCTGTTTTCAAGATACATTCATCTAAAGCATCTGGCCATGAAATAATCTAAACAAACAAGAACCATACACTTGCAAAACCAGATACTTGGTTTGAGTAAGTCATGTAACTATCACGTAGTCTGAATCCTGTAGATGGATCTAACATCAATGAAAAATTGCCGAGCAATGTGTTTAGTTTTATTTTTGACTCAAATATGAAAGACATCACTATTTCATCATAATGCAGATAGTTAAAATAAATCCTCAAAATCGAACTATCCTAACCTTTAATTGATGTGTTCATTGGATTTACATACATCAATGAATATTACTTCAAAAATTAACAGCCACTTTTATCAGTGGCAAGGCCTAGGGAGATCATGATGTACAGAGATCAACTCTTGATTCTTGACTAGTCCCCTTCCAAAAAACAGAGTATTTATAAAGCTATTAAGTGAGATAAAGCAGATTGCTCAAAGACCTACAGCGACTTATGACAAAACATAAAATATCTGTACTTTTGGACTAATGTAACTGAAATTTAAAGGTAATGTGCAAACACAAAAGGCACAACACCTTACTTAAGTGCTACCCTAGGATACAAACAGTGTTGTTCAAAGATGCCAGACGTCTCTGAAAAAAAGAAATACATATATGAAAAATGCTGACAGCAAAATTTCCTGATATACTCTCAAACAACTCCGAAACAGACAATTAAAACAGGGTGCTGAAACTGATAGCTTGTTACTACCTCCGGTTCGATTTACTCGCAACAAATTCCTTTTTGGGGGTGGTTCAATTTACTCGCAACAAATTTTTTTTTTTTCCTTATTTGGTAAATTTTTCCCTAAAAAATGTCCTTTTTGCCCTTACTTTTTTTTTTAAACAAACTTATTAACACTCCTAATTTTATAAATTATGTTAATGTTTTAATTATCTAAACTAATCACTCCCTTACCCCTTTTCCCTTTAAATTGATTCCTCTCCCAACCACCTTCATTGAATCTGCATTCAATACCCATTGAAGATGGTTGGGAGCATTCAATTCTGGGTTTCTTTCCCAGAAATTGAACACCCCCACAAACCCTAACACTATAAATCACACTCTCTCTCTTTCTCTCTCCTCTACGCCTCTTCACTGTTTGTCAAATTTCTCCGTTCTTCCCTCTCTTTCTCTCTCTCTGTTCGTGTTCTCCGTCTTTGTTCTCTCTGAAAATGGATTCCCCTCTACCTAAACAACCAGATCCCAAAAAATATGAGTCCCTTTCTTCTGGATCTACTAGATCACCAACACCACCGCCTCCTGGAGTGACTAGGTATGTTCCTCGACGGGGTTCTAGGACGATGAAGCCTGTGAGGCGTGCATCATTGATTGCGCGTCGAAGGATTCGTGGTGCTAAGCTAGTTGAATACATATCTAGCGACTCTGAAGAAGAGACCAACAAGGCTTCTGGCTCCAAAAAACGCGCTCCTCCCACTCCTACTCCAGATCCGACGCCAGATCCGCTGCCGGAAACCACCCAAACTGGTGGATCTGCTGGTGCGGTGGGTGTTATACCTGCTGCTTCTCCCCCTATGCGAACTCGGAGACTGGGTCTTCGGTGGTGCCCCCTGAGCTGACGGCTGGTGTGGTGCTTCAGCCGGACCATCCTATGATGGGTGGTTCTACTTCTGGGCCTAGAGCTGGGAGGAAGCGCGTGCGTTTTGGGCTTCCTGATGGTATGGATCCTAATGATGTTCTGGAGGCTTACCTTCAGATCTACTACCCTATGTAGTCCCTTCCCCCAAATTAATTGGGCATGGTAACTTCTATAAACCCTAATCTTTGGAATTTAGTTGTGTTTTATGTTAAATGATGATCTTGATTACTAATTGGCTTGATATTGTATACTTGTTGGCAGTTGTGTTGCTATTGTTGTCAAAATTTGGGGATCTTGTTGTTGGGTTGTGATTATTGAGTTGTGTGTGGTTTAATATTTGTTACAATATGCCCATGAGTCCCTGTGCACAAAAGCTAGTTTATGTATGGACTGTTCTGGATGTTATTTCTGTGGTTGTAGCCTATAGTCTCTGGGTTCTGCTTGTGTTGTGTCCTTTGTGGTGTGTGGAGTATGTTGTTTGGAATGATGTGAGTTACTGATGCCTTGAGTCCCCTACACATTGATGCTATGAGTCCCCCCCTCCATTGTTGCATCATTAATCTATGTGTGTATCCAAATGATGAAGGGACTACATGGATGCTCTGGGAACCTCTGTTTTGAGGATTCTATTGAGGTACCATAACTCATTGATGCCTTGAAAGAAAAAATACCCTTTCTGATGGATTGTAGAGAGTTTATAAAGTTTTTTTTACCATTCATGTTCCCAAAAAATGCCATGTTTACATCACAGTTGCTTACATTGAATGCATGACTGCCTAGGACTAATTCCTTTTACAATTTGACAAAATACACCTAACCAATAATAAACAAAATAAAAATGACATGTTTATCTATGAATTGGTTATGTGTGGCAGTCAATGCCTTAAGCTAAACAAAATAAAGAGTTCCTTTCCCCTTCAATCCGCATCAACTTCCATATGCCCTTCATCTTCACCATTAACTGGGATAGTGATTGAGTCTAGATATGTGACAACCTCTGCAATTAGTCCCTTGTCCACCTCTAACAGATCTGGTAGTATACCTTGCCTGTCTAGACTTCTTTTTTTCATGTGTGGTGTGATGTAATTGTTGCCCCCTCTCCTTTTAAGTACTTCAACCATGCATGATTGCAGTGTTAGCCAACTGTACTTGTTCAATTCTGGTTCAAACTGTTGAAATGCAATGTCCACTTCCTTAATAAGGTCATCCACATTCTGTGGAAATGATTAATACTGAATTGACTGAATCACATTGAAGAGTCCCAAGTCTAGAACATTCATGTCTGGTGATTAAGCTGGCTGAAAAACAAACTGAATGTTAAATCCATATGCTTGTGTGGCTTGTTGAAATTCTGCATCTTGTGGTACTTGATGAGGTCTTGCATTATCCCACTGTATTGTGATATTCTTTGGTAGTTGTGAGGGCCACTGCTCATGTAAGGTTGGAATGACATGGTTAAGTAGCATGTCCCTGATTGCTTCTTTGTTTATGCTCTGGACTGCCTTAGCCTCAATTGTCCCCTTATCTCTGTTTTTGCTCTTTTTTTTGGCTGCCTCATACTTCACATAAGGAAATAAACCATACTTTCCATCATGTAGTAGTTGTTTGTTTTCATCATACAAGGGTTTGCCAATCATGCCCATAAACATGGCTTTGACCTTAAACCTTCTAGATTCTGTTGGAAGTAGATAGAAAGTTCTTGTTTCAGGGTTTATAAAAAACCATTTCTCATCTATGTGTATCCTTTGTTGCATGTCGACAAAGGTTGGGTCCCCTAGAGATGGAATTGGATGAATATGACTAAGTACCCACTTCAGCCTTGCTATTTCGTGATTGTCAGTCAGTGCAGGTTTGTTTGTGCTTGTGTGTGTTCTTAATCTACCCCTTTGCCTTAACCTGTGCAAAGCAGCCTTAGAGATATGCAAAGCTGCAGCATACCGTCTCTCAGTTTGTCTCTCTCTCTTATACAGAGGGACAGAAGTTAGGAATTCATTCTACCAACAGTGCCTAATTTTTTTGTCCTCACATCTAATGCATGACCCTCAAGTATGTGTTGCTTAATTACCTGAAACCACCTTGTAGTTGTTGATCTATGCACATGATGTTTCCTAGCCAACTTGGATAAAAATCCTCTTGGCACTGAGTCCCCCTCCATGTTAACATGATCTCATCTACAAGTTGGCGTTTCTCTTGCAATGTCATTTCCCTGCTTTGTCTGCCATACACTTGACCTTCACCATTTGCTTCAGCATCATCATCTCCTTCATACCCAGCTTCTTCTTGTGAGTTATTGTTGTTGTCTTCAGATTGAGATATTAAATGATCTTCTTCTGAAAATTGATGAAATGATTCCCATGTTTGCTCCTCATAATACAGTTGATGTTCATCAAAAAAGAGTTCTTCAAAGAACTCTGCCATGAGTCCCTCCTCTTTTTTTTTTTCAGGTAGTATGAAGGTGATGAAATGAAGCCCACAACTTTTTGGATGGTCTTGCACGGAGCCTGGAATGACTGAAGTGCTTATGCCTTAATTTTAGCACTGTGTATTTAGGCTAACTATGAACTAATTGTAGTGATGATGTAATTTGTAGGGTATTTGTTTTGTAAACAATATTAATCACCCCTTTAACCCCCCCAACCCCCTCTCTAATCTCCCCTACAACTTGGTAACAATATTTGAAATTTTGGGGATGTCCTCTATTTTTGAGGGGGACATGCTTTAAAAAGGTTGAAATGTGATGGTTTGGGGTTATTTGCCTAAAAATTTGAATTTCATGTGAAAAAAAGAGAGGGAACAGATTTTAAAATTTTTTGGAGAACTCCCTCCTCATTTTGGCAGAAAAATAAGGAGGGAAATACCCCTCCCACATGCACAGCAGAGTCTCAGCCAGCAAATAAGGGAGGGAAATTCCCACTTATTCCCCTTTATTAAGCTAAGGGGCCACATGCTTTCCCCTTACTTTATTCCCTTAATTACTACCTCAACACATGCTTTAAGTCCCTAAAAAATTTTGCCTAGGTTTGCGTAAATGTGTCCTTTGTTGCGAGTAAATCGAACCGGAGGTAGTATTTGGTATGATTTTAGGGTAGTGTTAAACCTTGATTTCGTGAAACATCAAGATCTTAGTTCATTATTTACTCTAATTTTATGCAAATTTTGTGTATCATATGCTTCATGGGTTATGTTTGAGTTTTTTATACATTTTAGCGCTTATTGGCACCCATAAGGACAAGGAAAGAAGCAAGCACGGGTGATATAAATAAACCCCTTAGCTTACTTTTAAAGGGAAGAAACTTTCTAAAGTTTTTAGCTTTGTTTAGTAATTTTAAAGAGAGAAACTCATTTTATAGACAAAGAAAGTGAGAGAAACTTGTTGAATTCTTGGATTTTTAAGAATTGAAGGAAGGAAACTTGAAGATTTGAATACTCCTTGCAATATCAATGAGAATTTCTTACTCTTTCTCTTATTTATTACTTTAATTACTTATTTTATTACTTGTGTATGTTAGATTAGTGTTTAATTTCATGTTCTTAGTTGTTAGTACTTTTAGTTTTGCGATCTATTATGATTTGTGAGTAGTTGTTTTACTTGGGATGGTAGCAACCATTGATGAATTCAATTTTTACTTGTTTGCATGTGTTGATTAGCTAATGTGGGGTGCTAATTAGTTGAGCTTAAGTGGTTTCATTGTTAGCTCTTGTAAGTGCCATTGCTAGAACTATTTATCTAAGCTTTCTCAACCAAAGATTGAGAGATGAACTTGAGTTGACTCCCTTATGCTTAGTTGACTAAAATGCCATGAGAATAGGAATTTTTAGTCAAGGGATCATCGTGATTATGCTTTAACACTTGTTTCTATGCTTTGTAATCACGAGACTAAGTTGCATTCATGACTCAAGTAATCCCTCAAGCTCGAGTGTAGCTGGGTGCTTCAGATAACTTCCCCTAATTAATCCCTAAAATGCTATATCTTGATTATGCTTAGTTGACTAAAATGCCATAAGAATAGGAATTTTTAGTCAAGGGATGTTCATGTCATCGTGATTATGCTTTAACACTTGTTCCTATGCTTTGTAATCACGAGACTAGGTTGCATTCATGACTCAAGTAATCCCTCGAGAGTGTGGCTAGGTGCTTTAGATAACTTCCCCTAATTAATCCCTAAAATGCTATATCTTATACGTTCAATTGTATTTTGTGAATGACTTGAGAGGTGGATACCTTCCCAAGATTATTTCTTATTTCTAATATTGCCTATGGGTTTTCCATCAGAAACCTTCCCTGCTTTTAGGATAAAGACGTTTTCATTACAGAGAATACATTTTCATTACACAAAAAAATCAGTCTCAAAACATTTGAAAGAAATACATAGAAATCCCTTTGGCGTTATTGCTTTGATCCAAGGACTGCAAATACACTAAAGGTCTACATCTTACATAATAATAATAATAATATTTCTACTTCCCATACAAAGCATCCACAGTATTCCAAAAAGGTCCAACACCACTGGTTTCTACAAAATTTCCCCAAAAAATTTGCAAGTAGCAATCACTCCAAAAATTGACGCAGAACAACCAATAAAACCCCTTTCACATCAAAGAGTATCCACAAAGAAGAAACCATCTAGCATCGTAAACACCTATCTTATTGGGACACCAAAAGTTTCCTTTAGTTTAAAGTTGAGCAGTACAAAACATCCAAAAAAACCATAATAGTAGTACAACAGGGAAGATACATGCATCTATCCTGCAGTCCTAAAGCTCATTATTCTCCAAATACCAAACAGGACAAACAATCTTAATTAAAGTGACAAACCTAATTGAATGAGTCATTTGGAAAATTTACCTCCAATCTCTGTGGATCAATTTTGACTGAAACATTCACAGCTTGATATTCCTGTGTCGCCTAAACAAGTTAAAATTAATGAGATGAAGCAATGGAGAGACTGAGCATCATAAGGGCATATTCCTGAAGCATACTGACCCAGAATTCAAAGTTGAATAGATCATGACATGAGAGCAGGTGTAATTTCAGGCCCTGCAAGGTTATAGTAATACAGATGAATATCAAGCTTGGTTCAGCCCCAAAAAAATTATAATGAGGTGTAGAAGTTACCAACCAGAAAACTTGCACATTTGACCAAGCAGAAAGGGCAGGAGAAATCCTCAGTGACTGCATGTTCAGGCAGGCTTTTAGGTCCAAATTCCAACAGGTGAAATATATACCACAGGACTCTAACAAAAAACAGCGAGAGAAGATATTCCAAACTAAAATATATTTCACAATCTTCACACATTGCATAATGAAAATGGTATGTTAAAGTCATTGTTCCCCAAGAATTTGTTTGGAGCATTGATAAAAGACGCTAGAAAACTAGCTTCCGCAATCTCTTACAGCCTTGCCTTGCGAAAATAGACATATTAATAAGGAGACAGATTATAATGCTAAAACTAGTGGAAGATGAAAATGTAGCATTGGTAGCAGGTCAGTTAAAAGATGTACACAGCACAACCACATTTGGGAAATCAGAACATTACTTAGAAACACTGAATGAAGTAAAACTGATTGAACTCCTCACCAGAGATATCATGGAATAAAGGTAAATGCAAAAGCTGAAATTTTTGTTTCATCAAATTCAAAAGATTACCTTCAGTCCTCTGCAACTTGTTGTGGTAATACCTGTAGTTGAAAACTACATTGCCGGTCCTCAACCTTACCCATAAAATATAAAAAAAAATTAATAAAAAAAAAAACATCAGCTTGGCATTACAACAAATAATAAAGACATTGAAATTTTGGCAATAATTATGCAATCCTCTACAGCAATCATAAAGTGAAGTTTCTCCCATGGCCCCATGGGTTCTTAAGCTAAATAATCATTACAAAATTGGTTGCTAACACAGTTGCTCACTTGAGATTGAAAAATAGATACAAGAGCATATCAGGCATTACCCCAGAGCATGAGAAGATAAATTGGGAACACTGTTAGATGTACAGGGAGAATAGGGTGATTTTTCTTTTGCCCCTCGCTCTTCTGCAGATATTATGACTTGTGCATGCTGCAAGGTGCTCTTTTCGAACAGAAACAGAATATAAATAAGATTTAATTATTATAAACAGCTTAGACCATGTACAAAAAAGCAGAATATCAGAGACAAATTTGGAAGATATGGAAGTGAATCAGTGGATGAACAAACCATGTAACTAGAACTCTTAGGCATCTGAAATGAGATACATTTCTCCTCGCCCAAGAAATAAGACTGCAAATACAGAAAATCCCATTAATGGCTTTGAGAGAAAACAGAGCCCAAAGGGCAATTAATGACAAGTTGAAATAAATCATAATAATAATAATATCACAGAGAAATCAGTGATACAGATCTTCAAGTGGTAAAATCATTCACGTTTACCTAATATTTTGTTCCCATTTTTCCTTTCCTCGGATTGGGAAAGAGATTTTAGCAAAACTAAATTGGTGCTAAATAAATTAGGAAAAAAAAAGCGAATAGAATCACTGACATAATAAGATTTACCTTGAGTAATGAAGGATACAATGTATATAAGGTAATAGGTATATAATTCTTCTCTTTTTTTTCTTTTTTTATTTTTATTTTTATTTTTATATTTACAGAGTTTTGATAAAGTAGCTATTTTAATAAGAAATATATGGGATATTACAACCACACCCACCCACCCACCCCCCCCCCCCCCACCCACACAAACAAATTAACCCAAACAACCACGTCTTTAGCAGTGCTTATGCTCCCTCGTACATTATACATCTCCACTCTCATAAATAAAACAAACTAAATTCCAAAGTGATTCTTCTGTACTATATAGCTTCTCTTGCCCATTAGAGAAATGAGATGCCCCTTGTTATATGCTGTCCAGCTTTTGTATGTTCATAAATCACGTCCATACTTGAACTGGACAGCATAGCATTTAGAAGTAGGCCTTGTCAAAAACTCATAATCCACAAATGTGGTAAAGATCCTCCTGTGATGATTGAATTCTTCCACTTTAAACAAACAATTTGCTAATACAGCTGAAAACTAAGTTACTCCTCCAATTCACCTCAAGTGCCCGTTCCATTTCAGGCAAAAAGTAGGAAAATTTTACATAAAATGGCCACGTTTAGCAATATTCGACACATGCCTGACACTTTTGGTCAAGTTTTATGTAGCATAGACTAGTAATTAGCAAAATTTAGAGCACATACTACTACTATGACAGAAACCCTCCTCTAATTTTATCTAATAAGACATATACTTCTTTTACGGAAATTGATATATTCACACATTTTAATACAAATTTTTTTTAATATGAATTTCATTTTTATTATTTCATATTAGATTACCTTATATCAAATAAATTAACCATATGAATCAATATTATTAATAAAAACATACCCAATGATAAAAAATGTCACAGCCACGTAGACTTTCATTATTCATCAAAATTACAGCAATATTTCAATGATTTTTTTTTTCTAACACTACCCTTCTACTGATCACTAGTCAGGTCACCCATCACCCCTCATACAAAACACAAAGCCACTATCTTCATAATCTTTTGACAGGGTTTTCCAAAGATTGAGAGAATAACACAGACAAACATATAATATGTCCATGATTAATTGATTACTGACTACTAATGCTAAAACACAAGTTATATACAGTCAAACAGTAATTCTCCCAACCAAAGTAAGATAGCATACCTTCATAAGACAGGGGCGCAAGTCAATTGTAGACAACATTTCAACTCTCTCCCCTCGGCTCAAATTTGGAAACTTTTCCCAAGATAAGAATAGTGACTCCATTGATATTTTTCCCCATAAACAGGACTTTTCAACACTCGCTGCAATAGAGAGAAAAGTTCAAAACCAACTAGCTTTTGCAGTCAACTCGTAAGACATGTATATGTGCCACAGCAACTACATTAGCTCCTCCAGCCCTCCCCTTCAATCTGTTCCTCTCCGAAATTCTAAAATCTCAATCATACAGTTCATTATACCTCCTCTTTAATACTTTCATTGCATCAATGCAATCAATCAAAAAATGCATCTACAACCTAAACAACTTTATTGGTTTATTTTGATCTTCTTAGTCTTCCCAGCCACCAAATTTTAAATTCCACTTACAAGACCCAAGGAGAAACATCTTACTTGAAAGGGATATGTTATCCACTCTAGATGAATCAAATCCATATGAAGTATACACCCCAGCTGCAATTAGAACAAGAGAATAAGAGATCAAGATATACATACAGCATGCAAAAAGAATAAGAAGAAAAATATGATGCAATGTCTGTATGTCTGAATAGCATGGCTAAAATATTGAACTGAACAACATACCAAAGCTAACAAACAAGATGAAAAGGGATTCAGATTTGGCTTCCCTCACAAGCTTATTCATCTCAGGTAGAATGAATTTGACTTGTGCTACATTGCCTCCTTCAGTCCTTGGAGATGTGAGCAGTCGAGATTTAGTGTAGCGATAAACTGCAGAGTGCTATTGACAACAGAATTACAAAAAGGAATTGCTACAAGTTTAATCACACACTGATATTAGGTACTTAAACATCATGTAATCTACAAAATTCAACCGCAGACTACAACACGACGATGATTGCGTAAAGCTGCTTAAGATCAGGAGTACTTATGGCTGTCACAAATACAGTCTGATAAGAATTATGTATTCTAAAATTCTACCTCCAAGTCAGGTGTATCAGATAGAGCCTTGGCCAATATGATATACATGGGACACAAACTGCGTATTTGTAATCCATCATCCAGTGCCCCTGACAGAGAAACTGTCATTTGTATCCTACAAATCATCAAAAAATGTTTCGTTAAAATATGAAAAAATGCACCGATTCCTAGAATGTTTCTGAACAAAAACAGAAATGGGAAATACAGAATGATAGGCAAGTCCAGTAACAGCAACATCAATGACAGCAAGTTGATGATAATAACAATATCAATCATCAAAACATCAACTATATACCTTCTGTGGTGCCTTGTCTGTACTTTGTAATGTAAGGACCGTTGAAGAAATAATGGCTGCAACAAATTGTAATTCATCAGGAACATTAAGCAAAGAAAGACTGCTTGTCAATACGGCTATAAGACATAAAAAGATCCAACAACGCACGTCCATACTTGTCTTCCTTTTTAGATAAAGTCCTCATATATTTTTTATTATGGCAAGGAGCTAAGGCTTTGTTGTTGGTGGTGAAGTCGTTATTGTTAAAAAAAATAAAAAAATAAAAAAACTTGAAAGAGAAAAATAAGGAAAAGCATATTTACTTCAAAGACAGCTTTAATATTTGCACTTAGTATTTTGATACAGAAAAATTCTAATTAAGCCAGCTTCATACTTGAATAAAGTCTCCCACAGTCTTAACCTATTTCAAACTTTTTTGTACATATATAAAAAAAAAACAAAAAAGGAAAGCTAATAGTGCAATATCTATTTTGAAAACCTAATATGCAATACACCATTAAACGGTAATCTTCCCAGCACATTGAAGGAGAAATTTATCACTTTAGAGGTTTATATGAATAAAAATCTAAAACAAATTGAAACCAAAAGCAGTTAAAGATCTTAAACCAGTCCAGACCAGAACCTAGAAAATAATAATTTCTGTCTGAGAGACCAAACCAGTTTACTGCAGTCCTGTTCAGTCCATATTTTTCGGAATACACCTAACTATAACAAAAGTAAAGCACACAACTCAATAAATGAGATGCCTTTATTAATTTATTATTCGTAAGTAAAAGGAGGGCATGCTAAAATCGTTGTGTCAACTTAGGCTCAGAATTTAAGCTAACTATTTAACATAATACTAATATAAGTAATATTGCCTGGTTTTCTAAAAACTTGTTACTCTGTCAATTTCATAAAACTCAAACTTCTTCCAAAAGATAAATAATGCCAATGCTACTAGTTCCTTAGATTTGTTATCTACAAGCAAGTGCAGGAAATGGGAAGCAAGGATCAAAAGCAATTGATGGAATATAGGCTCCATTCATCCAGGCAATAACTTTCTTCTAAACTGTTTTCTTTCGGTTTGTGTTTTTCTTGTCCATGTGCATATAATAATCCACAACAACTATAACACCATGACATAAGGATGCCGAGGATAAAATGAGAAAGAGTTCCAACAAACAAGGGTACAGAAATCATGCTTGTCCATGTGCATTTAATAATCCAACAACTGTAACAAAATGACATGAGGATGCCAAAGAAAAAAAAGAGAAAGAGTTCCAACAAACAAGGGTACAGAAATTACATTTCTTCTAGCACGACGTTGAAGAATGTTATAAAGCTCTACAGGTTTGCAGTATGCAGATAAACTCTCCTCAGCAGCAATTTCCTCCTCAGCAGATAAGTGTACCCGAGAATCTTGACGGCACGACTGATCTCCATTTCTAGACTGGCTGCTATTACAAAAAAATACAAAATTAAGATAAACTAATACTCTCTTAAAAACAGGATCAATTACCAACAATATAAAAACAATAAATAAACCGACACTCTCTCCAAGAAAATAAGCCAACTCCATCTGCCTAAGCAGCAAAGATGATCACATTATATGTGCTTTACATCACCAACAAACTGCTTGAATGAAGTAAAACAGTAACTGCTAAAATTTAGAGAGGCGACACAATAAACTGCAAGTGCTTAAAGCCATACATTGTTTCCCGAGCCACAAGAGGTATGCCAGGCATTTTTCTCTTTTCAAATAGCTTCTACCACAAGCTCATAAAACGTAGGATATCACCAATCCAAAGTATGTCACAGCCTGCAACCAACATCATTTGACCAGTCACCAAAGAATGCAGAATCCATGTGATAATATGATATAAACTTAAGCATAAATTAATATTAAATAGTTAATTTTAAACAAATGACACGCTTAATTTAGGCCGCAATATGCAGCAATGTGTGAGCTAAAAAACTTAGCAAACCTCGGCGATGAGATAAATCACAAATGCGTCAATTTGTAACATGCATTTCGGCCTTACGAGGCAGATAAACGATCAGAATTAGGTGGTACAAATGTACAATGAATCGTCTAATATCCGATCATTTTTGCTAATGGTTTGGTATGGGAGTAGGCTCAGCTCAAGGTCATAGGATTTAGGCAAACTCGGTTCGGGCACCATTAACCACAACATTTATCGAATTGGTTCGTCAGCTCGATTAAGCTCAAATATTCATCACATAAACAACCAAATGTAACTCAATTATCAAATTAGGCTCGAAAAATCAGAAAACAAAATCAAAAAAATTAAAAATTAAAACTCTTCTCGTTGAGATTATCAACACAACATATTAACAACGAATTCGCTCGTTATAATTTTTCATAACTTGAATGATTTGCCTTAAAAGAACCCTAAATTGAGTATACTGACAATCGAATTAACGATTACGTAAAATTAAACCCTAGATTGTGAAATTGAAATTCGATGATCAAAAAAACAATCTTACCTGAAAAGCTGCTTCAATGGAGGAGAGAAAGATCAGAAGCCGCTTCAAGGGACAACTTCAGGAGAGAGAAACAGAGAGAAGGGGATTGCAGAGTAATAAAAGTGAAAACTCCAAAGAGGACTGATACTAGTTTTAAAAAATGAAAATTAATACTCCTCTCACATTATTAATCCTACCTTATAGTCGACACGTTTTGACATTAATATCCCTCTCACGTTATTAATCCTACCTTATATCGACACGTTTTGACATTAATACGAATTACGGAATACCGTGTTTTGTGATTATAGGTTATGAAAAATGTAATTAGGTAGAATCTTTTTGATTCATCGGTACATATATTTTCAAAATATCAACTTATTACTTCCTCGTTTTTAGAATGATAAAGCAAATAGGGTAGCTACTAGCTAGTAAGTAGTAAATGCAAAGTATAATACTTACCCAAAAAGAAAATGTGTCAACTAAATAAAAACTTTCTAAAAATGAATACGTGTCAACTAAAAAAACAAAGTTAAGTATAGTTTTTGTTTATCACTAATTAAAGATATTAATGGTTTAATTTTTGTAATGGCAAACATGCCAGCTAAAAAGAAACCGATTAAGTAATTAATACGGAGTACTATCTCTATTTGACTATTACAAAGCAATAAATGTTTTATTTCCTTTATTTTTACTTGTCATTTCTTTTGATCACTCTCCTCGTCATATACAACTAGACCTGGCAAACAGGTCATTCGGGTCGGGTCAATTCAGGTCGGGTCAAGTTCGGGTCAACAAATGTTCGGGTCGGGTTCGGGTCGAGTCGGGTTTCGGGTCAAATTTAGGTCAGCACTTCGGGTCAAGTTCGGGTCAGGTCAAGTTCGGGTCGGGTTAAGTTCGGGTCGGGTCAATTCGGGTCGAGTCTTTTCGGGTCGGGTCAATATTTAGGATCAATTTTCGGACCAATTTCGAGTCGGGTCAATTTCGGTCGAGTCAACTCGGGTCGGGTCTATTCGGGTCAAGTTTGTGTTGGGTCACCAATATAAATTCACTTAAAAAAAATAGTTGGAAAATAAAGTAAAATCGTTAAAAAAAAAAAATCGTGAGTACCTATTACTTAGAAAATAAAGAAGCCTTAAAACAAGTAATTAACCATTTCATCCTATCCTCTTATTATTCGGGTCAATTCGGGTCGGGTTGATTGGGGTCAATCAATTCGGGTTAAGATTGGGTCGGGCCACTTCGGATTTCGGGTCATTTCGGGTCGGGTCAAGTTCGGGTTTCGGGTCAATTTCGGGTCAGGTCATTCGAGTCGGGTCACTTCGGGTCATCGGGTCATGCTCGGGTCAACTCCATTTCGGGTCGGGTTCAGGTCGGGTCGGGTTAGTTCGAGTTCGGGTCAACTTCAGGTTACGGGTCGGGTTATTCGGGTCGGGTCAGGATTGCCAGGTCTATATACAACTTTATTTTTCTCTCTCTATTTACAACCTGGGTAGCAACTAGCTAGTAGCAACAACTAAAATTTATAAATAGTTAATTTTTAAAGATACCACATGATGATCGTGTTTTACCATACATCACAAGTCAAAAAGTGAAACTATTTTCCAAGTCAATATTGTCATATATAATAATAATGTCTTCTTTTGTTTTTCAAATTTATTGTTCTATTTTCCATTTACACTCCGCTCACATTGGAAAGAAGCAAAACTACATGGAGACATGAGTTTTTTCAATAATCACAATAGGGGTAACACTTGTAGACTTGTAGGGGTTACAACAGTAAGCGTAAGGATAGTAGGGGTGAGGACAGTAAGGGTTGCGACAATAAGGGTTAGACAGTAGGGGACTAGGGGATAGGGCCGCCATGGCATGCAAGACACTAGTTCGGCTCCAGTTGATGGCGCCATGGCCACCATGGTATGTAGGGGTCTAGGTGGTAGTAGTTACAATAGTAGGGGTAAGGGTATCCGAAAAGTTTATCACAAGTAACAACATAAATGTCATATGATCAGCTTAAGAAAGGGGATTAAACAACTCATTATTCAGAAAGTGATGGTAAATCCACTTTATCTGCAATCTTCAACGACATTATCAGCAAGTTATTGCTATTAAAAATCACTGTACAAACTAAACAGAAAAGCAGAACATGTTTCAGAACTCTAAAATGAATAATGAACACCCGACACAAGTCATTCCAGTTTACTAGTAGCACATGAAATCTCTGATAGACTACATAAAACTGTACAAGAAGTAATACCCAACAATAGCAAACTCAGATTTAAGAGCATTATTATAGCACTGATGTAGTAATGTACAGAAGCGCAGGGGTTTCCCCAACCTCACCCCCGCTATATTTCTACGGATGGATGAGAACGGAATTTACTCGTGAAACACAGATTTCTTTGATCTTGTAACCTTCAGTAGCTTTTTATATAAAAGTTAAAAATTAATGCTAGTCTCCAGTAACCTGAAACACAGGAGTAAACACATTAGCAAAACCAGTCCAAAATAGCAAAGTTTTAGTAATATTATTGGCCAAAATCATAGACAGGCAATGACTGAATAATCAAAGGCCAAATAGATAACCTATCAATTTCAGATATTAACTCAGCTCTAATTGATTCAACTCAACATAACGGCCATGAATCAAAATATCTAGTATGTATTTATTGTGACCTCTAGTTAAGCAAAATGTGCCTTGTCAGCTTCAAAAGTATATAATTCTAACAAAATACAGCAACATCAAACGACTGTGATTACAGTTCATTTGTTCTTGCTTATAGCTTCTAATTTATCTCAATGTACATAGAAGGTGCCTCCCCTAACAAGATATAAAAATTAAATTTTCTCTTGCATCTAGAAAAAAGTCGAATTTTGAATGTTGAAAATGCAGGTGAATCATTTGTTTCATTCACCTGTGATCAACTGCTGCTTCCCATGTCGAAATCCATGGTGTAATCATATTCAATTGTAGGAATTACTGATGCCATAAATTTTAAGAATAAGAAGAGGTACCTACACAAATCAGAAGAGGCCAATAAAATTTTTAGATAGCTAAAATACATTGCAGAAAACATGAACACATGACACCTAGTAAAACGCCTGGGAAGGGGAAAAGATGAGAGGAGCATGCAGAAACCATATTAGAATTATATAAATCAATTCAAATAATAGTGTATAAGAATTCTAGTAACCATCAAGTTAGCATATCACTAAAAGCCCTAAATTATTACATTGGGATCATTTATGATAAGATAAACAATTAGCTGACTAATCATCAACATTTTTCAAATCATATTGTGCTAAGATAAGATAGAAAAAAAATTAGCTGCAATTGCAAGATAAAAACAAATATAAAACAAGCACATATATGGTCAAGCCTATCGATTTTCGTCAAACTCAGCCAGAAAGAAATCAGGTCAGAACATGTGTTGCTTTAAACAGCTAAAGAGCGTGAAATTTTATACAAGAAAAGGGAACTACTTGTCAACTTCTGGCTCAACCCCACGTGACATCAAAACATCAATAATTTTCTTCATCACTGCACCATGTTTGCATGGATGCACAGAAGCATGCTTTCCAGGTAAATGAGGATGATCTTCTATAGTCACCTGTAGTCAAAAATGAAACTGTAAGGCCAGTGCAGAATATAATCAAATGATCGTATCAGAATATTGGGTGCACCTCAACTCATTTGATACATATATCAACGGAAAAGTTAAAACCTTCAAAGAATATTCAAAATAATAAACAATCTCTAGCAAATAGCAATAGAGTTTAGGCGCCTCAAAAAGAAAAAAGAAAAAAAAAAAAAGGGGTTTTGACCTTTGTTTCTGCATTCCAAAGCTAGCACTAAAAAACCGTTATAAATAGCTAAAAAAAAAAAAAAAAATCTCCTGCATTAATCCTATAACAGTATAACCCTCTGCCCCGCTCAAATCTATACATGAAGCATTATGCTTTGTTTTACTTCTCTGCTTGAACAAATTCAATTAATTCTACATTGAATGGAAAGAAGGGTCCGTGTCCCATGAACCACA
Organism: Chenopodium album; assembly: GCF_948465745.1. Taxonomy (NCBI): domain Eukaryota; kingdom Viridiplantae; phylum Streptophyta; class Magnoliopsida; order Caryophyllales; family Amaranthaceae; genus Chenopodium; species Chenopodium album. The sequence goes on along the minus strand of NC_137856.1, from coordinate 31,861,494 downwards.
ATAAGATATTTTTGCTGTTGGATGATTCATAAGAAGAAGCTTACCACAATGATATTACTATTAAAAATTTCAGTGAAGAAATCTGAAATTAGTTGATGATGTTATTTTTGTACGCAGGCAAAATCAAGATCCTACTTGATAAAAAAATAATAATAATAATAATAAATAAAATAAATAAAAAAATTGCATTGAAAGCATTTGAAGTCACTGAAGTATTTATTTTTAAAATAAGAGCTCTTTAATTCAAAAGGTAATTACTACCCAATTTTTCTGTTGGCTCATAAATTCATAATTAGTATCAGGCTTCAAGTTGTACCGGTAGGCTAATTTAATCATTGATCAATTTGCTATTATTTTACTTATTTGAGCCTTTATCTGATTAAAAGAACTAATCCCACATCATATAAGCAACACTATGGTTAGTGTACTAATCTTACATGGAGCTACCGCGCTAGAGAGAGAGAGAGAGAGAGAGATGCTATCAGCCAAGCACAATCCAAGGAGCACAAATAATACATAGCATATCATAATAAAAAATTTCAGATGATTGTCATCAGAAAGCAGAAACATAAGGCTTAAATATCAATTAAGCACTGAAAAGAAAGGCTAAGAGAGAAAGCTGATTGCCGTCATTGAAAAAATCATTATCTAACCGTTTTGTGAGCATGGTCTTGACTAACATCTTCAAGCACAAGCTCTGGTTGCAAAAGCATCCTTGACTGTATCAAAATGAAAAAATGCATCTGAGTGAGTAAAGCATGCACTAGAAAGAGTGTAGACCATCTTTATAGAATACAGAATAACACTATGGAACTCAATCTCCTTCCGTGGTACGCTTCAAAGATTAAATTCATTCAAAGTCATACGTTCTATTCTCAGACATGTAATTTGAACTGATGTGATATGTGGCTTGTCTTTCAACAAGTAATTAGGTAATTGTAAAGCCTAATATATGCGATAGCAGGATATTTACCAACAGTATACAAAAGATAACAAGACAGTTGACTGACCTCATCATATCCAGTTAGCCATACACGAGGAGTTTGATAATACTTGTCATACCTGAGGAATCATACAAAATCCTTGAGAATTGCAGGAGAAAAAATATGGCAAGAATTACAGCAAGAAATGAAACAAAAAAGTTCATCTTTACATGAACTTACATCACATTGCAATTAGAATAAACTACATGTAAAATACGCAATATCACATATGTACACAAAAAGAACACTGCCCACATTTTTACATTAACAAACATGCAAATGCAATATTGAGAGTTCCAAGGTCATACATAAGAAAGCAGGAAACCTATAGATAAGCCAACACATGCCCAACAGTTACCTACGTTCCAATTCTTTAATTTAGGATCTTTTCTATATTGAAAGCATTCAGACAGAAAGGTCCACTACCAAGAAAAATACACCATTTCCCCGGGATCCAGGCTAATGCATTGGAGAAAATCAATCTGCCATTGGTAAACCGTAAATGACCCCAAATCTAAAATATAAAGCTGATGATGTCCCATGAGTTTAAAAAGCATACTAACTCGACTGTTAAATTTTTTGCACACAAAACTAAGCAACTTTCTAATGATTGTACTTTATGCTTGTTTCATATGTATCCGTCACAGACTCACAAGCTCACATGCATCAAAGCAATTTCCCCAGAATCAATTTTTTAACGGTGTGGACTATGAGTCACACGATTTACAAACCAAAAGATCACACAACCTTCAAATCATTAAATAATTAAAACTAGGATTTCTGCTTGCTTCTCTCACAAGAAACCAAAATCAGGCCGGTAGCACTGCAAAACCCTTCTACCCAACTTTCCCTTTCTTTGTGTAAAAGTTGGTGATCATCATTTTACAACATCAATGAATCATCAAGTAAACTTTACTTACTGATGCTTTCAAATTGTTGCAGCTAACTAATCATAAATTATCAAATGAACAGCTACTAGTAAAGATTGCATCTTACGTAATGCTGACATCGTATGTACGAGTTCGTAGTATATTTTCTTCATCAGGTTCTTCAGCAACTAGATATGTGGTCTGAAGTGTAGCCTGAAATAAAAATTATAATAAAAAAAAAAAATTAAGAAAATCTTCAACAACTTTAATTTCATTGGCCCAGAGAGTTGCATTCAGCAGTTATTATTGAAATCAAACCCAATCGAATATTGTTGTGGCAGAAAGGGAATTAGAGGAATCCATCAAAAAATTAAAATAGCAAGAAGAAAGCCCTGCTATGCTGAGCAAGAGGAGTCACTTATATAGCACAGTGATATTCAATTTTGTGTGAAATCAAAGCATATCAAGTTGCAGGTTAGAGTAAAACAGAACATCTAAACCACTGTGTGAGTGTGTTCTACACCAAACTTAGCAGATTACAGGTACATGGCATAGGCAGGACCCACATTCTCTTACTTGAAGCTCCCACACTCTCCTCACAAAGGTATATTCCTTATAGAAATATGGCATTAAAAAAATATCTACCTTGTGCCAAAGAGCAGCTTGTAAAGTACACATCACTATAAACTATCCCAATCCAACTTATAAATTACAATATATTTATTACTATGCATTACTGCAGTACAGTAGTATAAACTTACTGGATCTGCTTCAATGACATTATCTTGTCCTTCATACTCTGTCATCTCAGGAATATCATCGTCCTCTTCACCTCCAAAGTATGAAGATATAGACTGTATAGGTTTGTTTTCTGTGATTTCTAATGACTCCATTGAGGGCAAGTTTTCCTCCTCATCGGGCTTAGGTTCTGCAGAAGGTACAGCATACATTACATACATTGAGTTCAAAATAAACATTACAACAACTTAAATGTATCCAGATTGATAACAAACCTTTTGGTCTTCCATGAGTAGCTAACCAACCATCATTATCTTCATCATCAAGCAGAATTTCCCCCCCAGCAGCTTCATATTCTTCCTCCACAGATGCAGCCCGACGAAGACAAGGAACTGTTAAGGAATACATAAAATTTATAGTCCCGTCTTAATTGAAGTAAACAAGATAATGTAACAAACTACAGATAAAGCTAGAAATCAATAGTCCCCAGCCATACTCCAGTTACAAACAGGTGCCATTTCAAAGAAAGTAACAAAAAGATGTTCAAATGCAGGCTCAGCGGAAAAGATTACAAAATGTCTATTAACAAAACTTTCAAAGCATATTGTATACATTGACAAATCTAAAGCATGCAGAGTAATGAGAAGGGATATAAAGAGCAGGCCTCACCATTTCGCGTTATTAAAAATTGTTTTTCAGGTGGCAAGTAATGCTTCCTCTTGCTGGGTTCACCTGATTCCCTGTCCAAATCATTGCAGAAATTACAACAGTTTCTAAGTAAGTATTCAGATTGAAAGCTCACAATCGTCTCAGGAAAAGGTTACAACAGTAATCATTCATAATTTGTTTAAATAGCAGGACAAAAGGGAATGGAAGGGGAGTGAAAAAAAGGAAAGAGAGAGGAAAAGAAAAGGAGAGGGGGTGGAACTCTCCACTCCCCTCCCTACCCCCCTTCCCTCGATTTCCTAACAGTGTGTTTGGGTTGAAGGAGTTGGGGATAAAAGAAACGAAGGGAGGAATTTTCCATCGTTAGATAGTACAATAATAGGGTGACGGAAAAGAAATGAAGGGGATGAAAGGAAATTGTGTTCTTTGATATTTAAGAAAGTAATCACTTCAATGTTGTAAAGATTTGGAAAGAAAATGGTAACATCATAAAATTCTGCATCTACTCTTTCATTACTTTCTCTCACCTCCTTTCCCATGCATCTTTGTCCACCCCTTAATAGTTTCCCTCTCGTCTTCCCCACTACTCCTATCTCCTGTTATTCCAACACATATGGCCCTGTTCTTAGATTTCCCTCCCTCTTCTCCATCATCCAAACAATGGAATTAAATTTCTTCCGCATTCCCTTCCCCTTCTTGCCCTTCCTCTTCACTCCCTTTCCTTTCAAGTTTCTATCCAAACACACCATAAATATATATCAGCTACAAGTCTCTCCTCTAGAGGGGTGTTTTTTTTTTTATTATTAAAGACAAGGCCCTCCCTTTTCCCTCCCCCAACCCTTGCCCGAACAAGGGAACGTATTCCCTTCTCTCTCCCCCATTCCCTCTTATCCAAACAAAGTGTCATTGCCAATTGTATCTCTAAACGAAGTTCATTTACCCATGATGACCGCGCTACAAAAATCATTATTTCCAACGTTTCCCCTAAAATATAAACATCCTTACTCTTCAATTCCTCCAAATGAACAAATTTCAAAACACATACTTTGTAAAAGAGTTAAACTATAAGCATCATCCATCACCAATTGATCACCCAAAGTAAACCAATCAAATCCCTCTTTATCACTTAATCTATCAGCACCCCCAATTAAGTAATTAGGTAATTAAGCAGAAAAAGTTAACAATTACATCCCCAATTTCCAAAAAGTATACTAGTCCTTAAGAATTAAACCCAGAAATAATCGTAAATGAAAATATATTTGTAAAATTAAATTGAAGTCAACAAGATGAAATAAAAATGAAATTAAAATATAAAAAAAATACCAAGACCAAGTAGGGCATTTGGAGACGAGATTATCGCCGGCACGGATGAATTCGAAGACACTGAGAACACCTTTCTCTTTGAAAGCGGAAACAGTGCGGGGCCCAGTAATTCGCTCGACTGTGCCTTTGAATGCTTCGTGAATCTTCTGAGATAATACCATCTTCTCCAAATCTTCTTCTTCTTGTTTGTAGCAGCTATGGAAGGAGAGAGAATGATTGGTTGATTGATTTGCAGAAACTGTGTTTCAATCAAGCACCCTTTCCGTCTTCCTTTTTTGTTTTTATTTTTCTTTCTTTATTTATTTCAACATATATCCCCTTAAATGAGTTGTATTATGAATTTATGACTTGTACCTTAACCCAACCAGAAGTGCCAATCTTCCTGTTAATATTTTTTTTTTTTTTTTTTTTTTTGACAAAGTTTAATGTTCCTGTTAATTTGAAACTCTGTATTGTGTACTCTAAAAAAAAATTTACTTCGGGCATGTTCCGATTTACTTAAAATAATTAAATTAAATTGATTGGGGCTGAACTGAATAGAGTTGAAATGAATTATTTATGAGAAAAGGAATTGGGTATTGAACTGAAGTGAAATTAAGCTCAAACAAATTAGGCCCTTCATCTTTATTTTATTATTTTTTAATCCACTTTGCAAATTGTGTATAAATCATTCCGTATAAAAATGCATATGTTGAAGGACGGGTACAAACATAGTTGTTAAGTTGTAGAATAGAGTAAAGGCATGTTCTCATACGTTGAAATTCAGTTCGGTTCAGCTCCTAATTTCCTTCTCTTATAAAATATTCATTTCAGTTCAGTTCAGTCAATGAGAACATGCCCTAAGTTATAATCTTCAAAACCAAGTTGAAATTGAGGTATAGTTGGTCTCATGTAAAATGTGATGGTAATTTTGTTATGCGCCATCTCGCAAAACTACCTTTTGGTTGTGAACAAATGTGGAAAAACTATTGCCCCAATAAAGGCCCATATACTCGAGAATATTTCGTTAATTGATTAATACTAGCTCAGATTTCTTAAAAAAAAAAAAAAGAAGTTGATTTTATTGTAAGTTAGGTTTGAAAAAGATCATGTCTTGACTTTTGATAAAATAAAAATCTCAAGCTTGATCTCAAGCTCTCAGCTGACATGATTTTTGCCCTTATTTCACCTATATATAAATTTTCACTCTTATTTCAAACTCGGTCTCAACTCGCATAATTTTCACCCTAGTACTCGTAATAATCAACATTGAAGGTTGTAGTTCACTGCACTACCTTGTAGGCTTGCAGCATGATACAAAGTAGTAAAATGTAGTCTTGGTCATATGTAATTTACAAACACTTTTGATAATTCACGATTAGATGTGAAAAAAATTAACTTATCTTTAATACTTACCAGTCTCATAAAATTACAAATTTATTGAAAAAAAAAGTGTTTTTTTGTTTAGGAAGAAGTTTTGCCTTTTTTTTAAAGGTTAATTGTGAAAAGCGTTTCACTAAATAAAAAACGGAGGGAGTAGAAACAATTCCTATCTACTTTGATGAAAAAGAAAATATTTTACTTAAAAAAATTATTAAAATGATTTACTTAAAAAAATTATTAAAATGACAAGTAAGAGGATATTGGCATCATCCTTTGGTCATGGTTGCGTTATAAGCTAAAGTAAAAGTCAGAGAGGCCAATATAGCAATACTATTGGATTTGATCCGCAACAGGAAAATGATCTGAAAATCGTGGGCCATATGAAGTGGGCTTTAACCGAATCAAAACGAACATAATAGGTGAAGATTGGTCATTGGATCTGGCCCACATGTTTTTGTTCAATAGAAGTCCGAGCCAAATAAAGAAAGAGATGAGTAGAGGATTTATGTTATGAAAATGATGACGGTCAATAGTTAGGAGTTAAAAAGAGAAGAGAGGTGATCTTCTCCCAATCATGAAAAGTGGAAAGCTTATTATGCTTTGAATTGAATATTCTTTGCTACTTCACACAAGCAAACCCCAATTGCAACTAATTCAACCTTACAAAGCAATTTAATAATTACCCCTTAATCTTTTAAACAAAAACACGAGTAATTATCGAATTAGGCCATGTTCTTTAGAGTTGCTTTGCTAAAATTTATTCTGCTTTGCTGAGTCAAATTTGTTATGCTAACACCTGCTCTACTCAACTGAAATATGTTTTATTCTATTCTGCTCTGACTAGAAGCTCAAAAGAACAAGGCATTAGCTTACCACAGTAGCCCTACTCCCCCCATATACTAAATAACTGATCTTATTATGTTTGGTTTTGGCAACTTTCATAGTGAGTTACAAGATATTGGCTAAAACATATTTAAAATTATCCAAATACCAAATAAATAATCCACATACTAAGGGTTTGTTTGGCATCATTTTTAGTTTTTAGTTTTCTGTTTTTTTGAAAATTAAAAACCAAAAACAGGAAACAAGAAAAAGGTGTTTCCAGTTTTCTGTTGTTAGTTTTAAAAATTATCATGATTTTGATAAGTCTAAATAATTTTTGATTCGTTATGTGATATATATAATATACTTTTAAAAAACCAAAAAATAGAAAACCACAGCGATGTCAAACGAACTTTGAATTGTATGAGTTATTTTGTTATTTTCCCCATCTTTAATTTGCAGCTTTGTTGAGCTACATACGCTTGCGAACATATTGATTATATTTTTTCCTCTCTGATGGTAATTAGCTTGTAGCTATATCAAGTTATCAACTGTTTTATACATGCAAGGTACGTAATACATACTTTGACTCACTAATAATACTTCCAATATGTACATATGTACACAAATTACTTGGCGAATCTTGTGAGTTGTGACATACTAGCTCTGAAGATTAATACACTTCATATATATTCCCCTTTTAAATTATTGTATTGTAATATCAAAGAAATTAACCCATTAAAACTCATTTAGAACTTACTTTAAGTAATTGTCAAAATATATGCAAATTATATAGCAAGTAGTAGGTTGCTTATAAAGAGATCGAAGGGCCAATATATTCTCTGATCATCATCACATCAAACATGCTTTAGCTTGAGATCAAAATCTTAGCTTAGAAGATTGCTAAGTCGTTTCTGAAAGAATAATGATCTTCTACCTCTATGAGAACTACAAGCACTTACTAAACACAAATTTTTATTTACAAATACTGATATATAATTAATGTAACTATTAATAATCACCAAAGGAGAAAATTAACATCGATATTGTACATTTCACCAAATGTAATAAATCTGATCAACCATGCATAATACTCAAATTCATAAGATGAAGAAAATGTAGGAAGTAGTAAAAAAATTACAAGACGTACCATCCATTAAAAAGTTGATGATCAATCAATGACGACATGCAAAAATGGTTGTGATATGTTGTTGGGGGGAATGAAGCCTGGTCCGAGATCCTTCATATATATTCGAATGAATGGTCTCGAACCAGACAGCATTCCCCTCAACTAACTGTTAAATTTCGAGGGGAAGAGGAGCTGAGATAGCTAGCTAGAAGCTTAGAATGACGAAGAAGAAGGAAGGGTTAGAAGTTATTCATGCAACATAAGTGTGATAATAATAATTTCATGGGTTGGTTCTCTTTTATACGTGTGAACAAGCTCAATGTTTTTCTCATGATGTGGGTCTAGTGTCTAGAGCAAGACCATGGAAAACCAACTTTCTAATTAATAAAAAATAGGCCATATCCACTTTTCTTGCCTTTTTTAATTTCCCCCTTATTAGTTATTACTACAAGATAAGCAAAAGTCACTCTCTCAGTCTCCCATATTTGAGTATATCCATGCTATGTATATATATTCTACTAAGTACAAGTACATGTTTAATTAGTTTCTACGGAGTAGTTTTTTTTTTTACCTATAATCTACTCTGTATATATGGAGTTGGTGGGAAACTCATTTTGTGACTTTAAGGTTCTGAATTTGAGCCCACCAACTATATTTGTTTGGGAGTAGGAGGATTCTCTTATCTCCTCTCTTTACTCTCAAGCACTGATTTGCAGAGCTAGGTTGACTTAACTTGTGAGAGGTTCAAACTTTGTATGCATGTATCAACTTTGATACAAGAAAAAAGTACATACTTAATTTGATATATTACTTGTTCTAAGTATAGGATTTTTTTTCGTAAGGATGAGTATATGATTATATTGTTGACAGCTACGTGTTCAAGTATTGATCGATTTTTCTAACATTTTTCTCAAATTATGTAATGTCCATTTTTGTCCCTATTTTGAAATTTCTGGCTCCGCCACTGTGGCTGGTAAAGCACGCAAGTGTTGAGGCCTTGAGGGTACATCACGTAAATGTACATAATAATTCGGAGTACTAGCTAGTTTGCTCTCTTTAATTTTAAGGCAAGATTAGCGTGTTAATCGTGAATACATTTGGTGGCTAATAATACATTTGTATGAGATCGATACGGTCATAATTTGGTGGTTCATCTGATAACATTTCAAATGACTACATTAGGTTCGGAGTTAGGGGGTTATGATGGCCGGGATCAACAAAATTATGCCGATTATTAGAATCCGAGTCCAAAAATTTACAACTTGGAACACATGACTAGATATGAATATGGATCTAATCCAAATCATAGAGGAGCCAATAATCTATATATATGTATGTAGATTGAAGATGAGGGCATGAGGCAACATTACAGAAAAAATTTCAAGGTACATCTAGTTTTAAAGAGCCTTTTAAAGCTGGTATATTGAGAACAATCTAATGCTGATATTAGCTTTAAAAGATCAGATGAGAATTTTGCGGAAATAAACGTTATAATTTCCAACATAATGCTTTATGCTTTAAGCCATCTTTTCCTTTACACCTTTTTCATTATTGGAGTTTACTACAATCAAGGCAGACAAAGCTAAAATAACATTCAAGAATTGGTCATTTCATAACAATTGATCATATATTTACAACTTTTACAAAAAGATGGGTGACGATTAGTTTTTCTGATGACTGGTAAAATAAGTGTTAAGAGAGTGTTGAGTTATACGATACATTTTTCATCAAACAGGCGTAAAAAGAACAACAGGGATCTTCACAGCGCCAAGTACTCAAGGTTAAAAGCTGACTTTTCATCTATGGCTCAAATCTCCACAATATGATCCACACATAGCCGACTCTATCTCATTCGGATTTCTCATTGTTTTCCAATGTCTCCTGTAAGAACCTATAATTGATTGAGCGTTTGAGTCCCAAACTCAAATCTTTGACATGCTAGGACTTATTTTTTAAAATGTCAAAATTATAGAGATTTTTCTTACCAGAGATCTTTCCCTAAGCTTCTTAAAATTTTTAGCAAAGCCTTACTGCAGCTCTTCCATCTCCAAAGCTTGTATTATTTTGGATGAGTTGGAGGTGCCTGCAACCAACATATATATAAGTCTAAGAGATAAAAATATCGCACAAAAAAGAGATCCATCATTTTGGATTCAGGTATATACATATTTGACTAAACCGTATATTGTAGTTCTCAGAATCTAATTTGAGGATGATATATAACCAGAAATTGCACGTTTACATGCATATCTTCTTCAATTCAAGTACAACATTGAAGATGCTTTTAATATCAACCTTTATCGCAGTAGCTTTAATTTTGCTTCTATCACCTCCTAAGGTGTGCAGAAAATGTACAGCAGAAAATTTGATAGCATATTCGACAAATTTACAGTTTTAGAAAAATCAAATAAGATAAGAAGCAGAGGTAGAGACCACTAATTCACAAACAGTAGAATCTTGTGACCCTAGCAAGATGTTAGAAAGACCTTTGTCCTAGCTTTACCTTGAAGTTTCTCTGCTTCCTGCAACTGATGTTTCCCTCTACAATGCTGAGAACGAAAAATAGCTATAATTATTTCCAGAAGTCATTTTCTAAGGATCTATCAAAAGTAAAATGTACGATTTTATGATGTTATAAATGGAAAATGACACTTTGAAAGGAAATGATGATAACAGTCTCCAGTCTTTCCCTTCCCCCCTCTTTCAACTCCATGAATCCATTTGTTCGTATAATTATATATGCAGCAAAGGAACACAAGTTTACCTCGACTATTGGCTCCATTGATTTTGTTTTTGAGAAACCATCCCATCTAACTTGGAACATTGCTGCCAGTATCTGAAATTAAGCCCAGCTTGTTGCAAGTTAAAGTTATGAAGGTCTAAATAAGACCAAGCTTCATTTAAGTCCATATTTGATCTTCAGCTTCTAAGAGCTTGTTTGTGATGGTGCTCCAGTTAATGCCTCTGGTTAACTCAGGGTTTAAACACCGTTTCTTGATATTTCACCAATACCATTCCAGTTTTCGAGAACTTGAAAACATGCAGAATCCCTCATACAGTAACAATAATACTGTTCATCTTTGACTATTTGTTTAAACTTATTCATCCCTAAGCACTTGAATATCAAATAGCCTTTTACTAGATGGTAAGGCGTTGGTAACCACAATTACTAAAGAATTAACATCAACAGCCAAAATTCAAGTTGCTAAAATCCACTGTATTTGGTTATTACAGGAGACATTATTGATGTCTAGCCAGTAATACAACAGTGTATTCCATGTTGAATAATCAGGTCTAATACCTTTTCCAATCATTTGATGCAGAATCTTTACTGCTTTCTGCAAATCACCTTTACAGCAATAAGCAAGTATCAAAGGGTTGTAAGTTTCCTTATCAAGCAAGCAGCCTCTCTCATCCATCTCCTCCACAAGCTTTAGAGCACTCGCAGTTTTTCCTCGACTGCAGAATCCACTGACAACAACATTATAGGTTGATGTAACAGGAAGGTAGCCATGCCCAAACATTTCATTCATCAGCTGAAATGCTTCTCGGACATGATTATGTTTGCAGAAGCACTGGATTAAGCTAGAGTAAACAAGAGCATTTGGAATTCCACCTTCATGAACCATTTGGTGATAAACTTCTTTTGCTCTTCCTATGTCATCCTCTTCACATAAACCTATAATCCTCAAGGTCCTGTCAAATGCCCTTGGAAACAATTTTCCCATCTTGTTTATAAATTCAAGGGCTTCGTTCCAGCAATTTTCACGGTATAAACCATAAATGACACTATTGTAAGGACTAATGTGACCACCACTACCATCTTTTGACTCCTCCATGAGCTCCAAAACCTTAAATCCACTATCTAAGTGTCCTTTATAACATAACCCTCGAATCAGAGTGTCAAATGTTACAAAATTATAACTTATTGCAGCCACTTTCATCTCATTGAACAAATCAAGGGCTACAGAAGACAAATTAATTTCACAGAAGCCAGCAATTAAAATGTTGTATGTGTCAACATTTGGGAGAAAACCTTTAATCTCCATGTCTTTCTTAAAATGCAATCCAACTTTTGCCTTTCCCAGACTACAGAATCCTTTAATTAAAGTATTATAAGCCACAACATCAACAATACCCTCATTCCTTTCGACTCTTTCCAAGACCTCAGCAGCTTCATTGGCACGGCCAACATTGCATAGTAATTCCATCACCTTGGTTGTCGTCACAACATCAGGAGCATGTCCTAATGCAAAGTTCTTCTCCAAAAGCACCAGTGCTTGAACAAGATTTTGTTCTTTACAATATGCTGATATCAAAAGATTATAGGTGACATGATTAGGTTCTACTATCTCACTCAACAAACTCCTAGCTCTACCAACCTTACCATTCTTGCAGAGGGCGTGAAGCAATGTGTTATAAATCACCGTGTTTGGGGTCAAGCCTCTAGTCTTCATAACCTGTAAGAGTTTGAACCCGTCCCCTATACGATTAGTCAAGCATAATCCTTTCATCAAAGTTCCAAAAGTATAATCATCCCCCTGAACATCACACTCCATCATCTTCTTCCTAAAGAAACCCCTGGCAATATCAATATCTTCCTTAACCAACACATCAAGTATCGAATTATAAATTTTCAGAGATGGAGCCACACCAAACTTATGCACCAAATCAAGCACTTTGATGACTTCTCTTATCCTTTTGGCCCGTCCCAGGCCCCGAACAAGCGTGACAAAGATATCTTCATCAGGCGGTGACCCAAGTGAGGTTGGAATTTCATGAAGCAGCTGGTGTATTCCATCAAAACGACGAAAAACACAGAGCTTGTGAACCAAAGCTCGATAGGTAGATTGGTTATGGGTAAAATTGGGAAGTTGAGAAGCCCATCTAAAGGTTTCGAGGGCTTCCGGGGCCGATTTTTGTTCAAGAATTAGATGAGCAATGTGTTGATGAGTAGGTGGAGGTAATCGGGTTGGGGACGATAACGAACAAATGAAATTCGATAGCAGGGAAGCAATGATAATCTTTGAATCAACATTAACAGGATGAAAATGCCAATTGGATGGTAAAATTGGATTCCGGAAAACCCTAATTGTAAACATATTCATACAATCATACTACTACCACTACTACAGTACTACTACACTTCCCAGATTGAAATCTCTGAAATTCTCACCATTTCTAAATTTAACAAATTCTTCCAACTACTAACAATTATACAATTCATGAAAAAGTATCAACATTATCAGAAATGGGTATTCTTCCATAACACCAGAAACATAATCATTCATCAAATCAAGCAAACCCTAGTTCAGAGATGAGAATTTGTAGGAGAAGAGAGAGACATCGGTACCTTAGAGTGAGTGATTCTGAGTTCGATTTCTGGGAAATCCGACGAATTTCTGGTCGTCTCGTCGGAAAAGTTTGATTTAGTCGAGTTGGTTGTCAAGGAAATGTTAATCAAGGTGTTGAATGTGTGGACAAAGCTACAAATTCCAACTACTATTAAGGCTGATAGCGGTGTTAAAAATAAGTTCAAAGCCTCGTTCGGTTGACACGGGAAATAAAATTTCCGTAGAAAGTAGTATTTAAACCTAACCAAACAAGCTCCTAGTTCAAATGTTCAACTACAACTACAGTAGTAGTTTAATAGACATGTATGCCAATGGGCAACCTTGATCAATAATACTCTGGAACTTTAATTTTGCAAAATTTTGTGAGGCGACCCCGCCCAAATGGATGATCGAGTGACTCGAGTCATTATATTGGAGAGTGGGGGTGACCGAAAATATTTCTGTCGTGGGGTGATTGTAGATGTTGTAATTTGTAGATAACCTTTGTACTTGCGTATTGACAAAAATTTAATGGTGTAAATTGTTAAAGAACGATGACAACTTTGTGGAATAAAACCTCATAGTTCTACCATCAAGCTAGCCATATGTTCTTAATCACGGCTGACAATTAATGTCCAAGATTCCAAGTAGTGGTCAGTTGGTCACTTTCTATATGCTATATCAACTTCAAAACCTGTGAGCTGTGACATAAGAGTGATTCTTTGAAAAATCTCTTTTTTTTTTTTTTTTTTTATTTTATTAGTTAAGATAAAAGGGTGATGATTGATGAATGGTGTAATAAAGGTCAAGAGAACACAGAATTAGAGCATAATGCAATCTCTCATTATAAATTATAAAATAAGTTAACAAAGATATACAAATTTCATCACACAAAACACTCGAATGAGTCCTCACATGTAGATGCAGTTGATTGAGTAGGTACATCTTCCCCAGCAAGTCAAAAGATAGAGCGATAGAGGACAAAGGGCAAAAAGAGGAAACATAAGAAAAAAGGAGCTTCAACTGGTAGTGAAATTTAACACTTTGACCTCCTAGCCTTCTGAATCAGTGGCTCATGATCTGCATATTATGCTCACCATTCATAGAGCATGACATCGCTGCATTCATGACTGACTCATGTTCTTGTTCGATTTGCTCGTTGTCTTCACATGTATCATCACTTATCTTTGGCATGCCAAGACTAAGGCGATTTCCCTTGTCAGAGTTCTTTGCCTTGGCTCCTTGAGGTATGCCAACGGCATCACTGCAACTCTTCCGTCTTCCAAGCTTGGGTGATTTTGGACGAGTTGGAGGTGCCTGAAACTAGCGTAAATAATCATCAATCGATTTTCTTCTTTTTTCCAAGGGGTGCCCAATACAGACTTAAACAATGGTTAGGATTCTTAGGAGTATTCAATTCTTTCATAAAATACCTTCTTCAGGTCAAGCTTAGGAGGCGGTCCATCGTGGTAGAAGCTTGGCATAGGGGTGGCCTTGAATTTCAAATTCTTCCGCAGTTGCTTTATAGTTGCTTCTATCTCTTCCTAAGATTTACAAGAGTAGAAAAATAACCATGCTCATGTATGCAGCTTTGATATAATCTCAGGACAGTAAGATTTTGGAAAGATACTGTACCTTTGTCCTTGCTTCACTTTGAAGTTTCTCTGCCTCCAGTGCTTGATGTTTTTCCTCTAATTTGGAATAATACTGAACATGAAAAATTGGTAAAAGTTACTATATTTTCTTCTAATGGCACACAGATTTCAGTATATAGATATAAGACATTGCAATATGAAAATAGAAAGCAATCTGTCATGACAAAATGGAATATGAGAGACGAAAGTTTGAAAGGAAATTAGGGAATTGCAAACCCCAACCTCACCCCATATACATTTCTGTCTAAATTCTGAGTAATCTAAGAAATAACTATTTAGAAGCAAGAAAAGTGAACAGGAAGTACCTCCCTTCGCTTCTCTGCACGTTCAGATGACCTAAACACCGGAGCTGATGCAACCGTTGTCTTAGCCTTATAAGCGCTCGCAGATGGTGCAGCACTGTTCATGGTTAAGGTAAATCTAGTTCTTCACAACTTAAATAATTTCATAAATTGTTCAGCAAACTAATAGAAGCACATTATTATATAATGGGGTGCTTGGAATCTAAGGATACTCAGAAACACCAGAATTGGAATCTTCCTCGTCAGGATGCCTTTTGTTGTCTGGTTGCAGCGGCTTCTTTGATATGGGGATTGAAACATGCTGCAAAGGAATGAAGAAATATTAGAAAAGTAACAGCAGAATGAACTGTATCTAATGTACATGCCAAATAGCAAATGGGCATGAAACTTTCCACTATAGCCCCTGATGGTTGTTTTGTGTAGCTCTTGGTGTACAAATTCATATTGTGGGTTACATCTAGTGAATTAGGGCTTTCTAGCACACTATCTACATGGTAATCTTCAAGAATAGTAATGGATATAAAACTTGATATGATTAGGTCTGTATTCACATTGCTAAAATTTAAACCACAACAACTATGGCTTTAAGAGTTCAGATTTTATTCACTAGAATCTTACAGAGAAGGATTGGGTATTCTGTCAGAATGCGAAATGAATTAGATTGGCTTGACTTAAGTCCAACAGGATTGTGCCAGAAAATATCATTACGAAAAAAGATGCAGAAAGAGGAGGGGGGGGGGGGGGGGGAGCGCAGAGGAGAGGAGAGAGCAAGAGTTGCAACTAAGATGTCACAAGAAGTCTGGTAGAGTAGCAGTTCATTAAAGACCACAAAACTGAAAGTGTACTTTTTAAAATTAATATTGTTTTATGAGAAACTATAGCAAAGCTCTGGTTTTCTAGAAGCAACAAAAAGGCATCAAGAAAAGTTGGGGGAAAAAAGGAATGAGAGGAGAAGATGGCGGTGGAAAGATGTATGCTTCAAGAGGGGGAAAAAAACCTGATTTTTCTTGCCACTGCTGAGTGGATGTGTAGTCTTTGATTTTGAAGACACTTTATTTGCATCAGTTTCAGCTTCTAGAGGGCGAGTCGATGCTCGCTTTTCAGTAGCCAAAGCAAATGGCTGCGGAATTGTGCAGTTAGCTCGACCATTCGTACTACAAGTTTTTGGTGCAATCTTCGGTGAAACTTTAGCCCTTATTTCACCCTTTGTTTTCAAGCTTTGAGCTTTAACCTTTTCCTGCAACTGGCCATTGTGATCTGTCATACTGGGACAGTCCTGATCTTCACATTTTTCAGCCTGACAATCTTCAGAAATCTCAACTGTATTATCTGTGGTACATTCCTTTACATCATAATCTTCACCCATGGAAAAGGATTCAGGGACCACATTGCCATCCTCAACTGATTTTAAGTCATCATGATGAGTTTCTGCATCCTCATGACTTGAAACAGGGGAAGCACTGCTGGTATATTTTATGACACCATCAGGTTCTTTGTCTGTACATGCTTCTCTAACTTCCATCCCCATAGTACTGCAAAGCCGATATAAAAAATCAACTGCGGAAAAAAGTGTTGCAACACGAAATTTTTCTAATTACACTAATAAGAAAGCAAGTATGTCTAGCTTTCATCTACAACAAAGCAAGATGAAACTGATTAACTAAAAATCATTTGCAGGCATAAATAACTCATATGAATAGTCTCAAACACAGAATGCATAGAATAAATCCATAGGCCAAATATAAAACAGACAACTATAAGCCAAAAAAAAAACAGACAGCTATTGATTATATTTTTTAAAAAGTGTTTAAAAAATGGGGAAGTACAGTCTTAAAAAAAAAGTCAAATGCTAGTAGTATCTGCATGTATATTTAAGCAAACCTATTATGGATAACACTTTGCCACAATAGCAATTAGGAGAGACTGCTTCAAATATCGAATACGGCTAGGAAATGAAAGGTACATCAATACATGAAACCTAAATCATACAAAATAGGAAAACCTTATTTGTGCTGGTTGGTAATATAGACAATTAGAATAATAAACCTTCACATCTTAATCGAAATCTCAAAAACCATATCTGTCCTCTTAAACACAATAGTGACATACTACTCTACTTTCTCATGACACAATTCTTGTAAGGCATTTCTCTAGTACAGGTGACCAGTAGATGTGACAGAATCACTTTGGCAGGTAAAATATGAATTTCTGTACCTACCAAATCCAAAACAACATTGCATCATCCCACAAAACTAAGCAATGCAAAATAACTTTTTTTTATAAATTTGAAAACTAAAATTCATGCAAAGTCTATTAGCTCAAATATCCTTCCAAATTCAAAATACGAGGTAATACATTTTCCTAGGATGGACATTGGTTAGACGTTTTAAAATTATGCAATACAATTCCTAGAACATATATTTGGTTTAGGTAAGACCTACGAACACGATATGGGCATGATAGGAGGCAAGAAGTGGCCTTTCGATAAAAGTAGCTTGTTCTTGGCATGAATCGAGTGATCATATGTGCACACTTCATACCATTATCCAAGATTGAAATTCAATGTAAACTCACCAAAGCCGGATATTTTCGCTGACAGACTGTAAATAACAAAGGGGTAAATACTAAATACCAAAACCTGTGACTGCAATATTGCTCACTTGAGCATCCAATGCAATGCCTTAAAAGCTAAATAACTAATCCAGTAAAGATCATAACACCCACTCATCCCCCTCAACAGCCTACAGCTTCTTCTAAGAAAGGCTAATTCAATTTAATGGTAGTTATAAAGGCAGTCACCACAAACGCGTGTTGTGTCGAAAACAAACATAGATAGTTATTGCTTATTACACCTTTAAAAGTAAAAAAAGAAGCAGTTGTTTCAAAGTGACAACAACAACCATCCAACATGAATTTTAACATTGGAGGCACTACACACCCAGATGTCGGCAGCCTATCCCTTACTTATTCATTCATACAAGCACTTTCATGAAACAATAACATAAATTTCATTCCAATTACAAAGGTCTAATGTAACAAATTTGTAGATAAACTGAAAGTACATTCATAATTTGAAAACACCCAGATAAATAATAAGCAACATAAACTAACTTAACCTTAAATTATCCCAAAATAGAATTAAAAAAAGAAAAAATTAAAACTTTAAGAAAGTTAATCAATAACCCAGATATGAAACTATGACAGCATTGTAAAAACACACACACCCAAATTAAGAAAGTTAATCAATAACCCAGAAAACCCCATTACCCTAAATGAAAACCCCAGCAAAATCTTTTCTTTCTTACAATAAAAAAAAGTTCAAAAAAAAAAAAAAAACAAAATTGAAGATATAAAAAGAAACAAAAAGTGGGAAAAATGGCTTACATATAATGAAATCAGATCTAAAAGAGAGAAGAAACGGTGGTGGCGGTGAAGAAGAGAAGATTTAGCGGAGGAGAGAGAAAATGGAGTTTGATGAAAATGAAGCTAATAATAATAATAATGTAAGAAATCTTACATTACATTTGAGTTATGTTTGTTGGTTTGTTCAAGAGTGAGGTCCTCCAAAAAATGTCACGATAGGACAGTTTCTATATATAACCCTATGATTTTGTATGCGCCGTTAGTTGACGGTGTAACATTTTCAATTTTTCAAATTTTTTAAAACTCACCTCCCACCTCCCCCAACTTCACCTTCTTTTGGTCCTACACTGTCTACTTTTTACTACCTTGTGAGTTTTGCCGGTTAAGGCATGGTCAAATTAGGTTTGGATCGAGTTCGTTGAGATAATAGACCACATTGTGTTCTCGGGATTATTTACTAAGGAGTTATTCGAACGGGGGTTACTTATTTAGGCCTTATTCGGTCGGATGGAGGTTACTTGGCCGATTAGGGGTTATCGGTCGGACGGAGGTTACTCGATCAGTTAGAGGTTACCTTGAGTAAGTAACCTCAGCCACACGCTGATGAAACCTCATGAATAAATTGATCATTCATCATCTTGATACCTTAATTAACCACGTTACACGTTTGAACTGATCTGCACTAAAATCTTTTTTACTGGTTTATAAGGTGGATAGAACAATGTCTAAAGCTAACTAAAATGAAGTAATAGTTTTATATGATTTTACATACCTTAGCTTACAATTTGACGTGATGTAATAAGAGCAATGCCTCTCCATGTGCAAGCTTTAATAAAATGTTCATATAGGGCTCGTGAAATATCAATTACTCCCTTCGTACATTAATTCTTTCCCCATTAAGATACTTATTTACTTTGATTGAAAAAGAGTTGATCGTGAAAGAGAAAAACGGTGGAACCAAATATAGTTAATGTGAGACTGTGAGAGTATAATTCTGATTCCAAATATATAATGGAGAGTATGAGGCAAACTAAAAAGGAAACATAGACAACCATATGGAATAGAGCAAGAGAAAATAAGTTAAAAGTGTTATTGATGATATTCAATTGATTTTGAAAATTCTTAATTACACTTGTATCATTGTATGCTACTTGGTGAACCCCATAGTATTTTGTTTAGTGGATGATTTGCTCTAGTCAAATCTAACGGTAACTTCTTGTTCATATGATTTGGTATAATAATAATAGAGGTTTATAATCAAAGAACATACATGAGTTGGTACATCTAATACACAATATGGTGATAATCTTTAACTTGTGTGTAATCAATTTTTATCATGCATTAATGAAAGACTCGACTCAAAAGCAGAAAAAAAAAATAGTGTAATATTAAAAGCTTGATAATATATTCAAAGATGTACCTAACAGAAATTATGGGACATAGACTACTCTAACTAAAGAACAAGGTTAATGGGCCTCAAAATAACAATCAATTGGATAAAAAGAGTACGTGACTTCATATATTCCCTATTAAACTATGAATTATGAATAATTAATTTGTGATTATCAAGTGGTTTTGGCACCTTACTACACTCACCTACTACAGTCTACAGGACTCTAATACCCACTTAATTAGCTTAATTAATTATCCTTTACGGGCATTACGGCGTTAGCATCACTAATACACTATTTATATGTAATAGGACGACAATGTCGTTGCCATGGTGCCCATTAAAAGTGCTATATATGAGATAAAGATTGATAACAATGAAGATGAACGTTATGAACAATGAAAATTAACGTTAGGGCTTATTTATTATATATGATTGGTTACAAGTTTAAATAATCTCTCTACCTTCATTCATAAATGTATCTTGTGGCTCATTTGGACATAATGGGAATTATCAATAAAGGGTCTGTTTCCTTTAGCCAATCAGTTCAGTTCAGTTCAGTATAGTAAATTAGAATAGGCCCTACGTTAACGTTTATACTTATACTCCATTATATGTTAATTTAGATTAAAAAAAATGAATAGAAGGAGAAGATGTTCTTTTCAATATTTATTAGGTTCATCATTGATTATTCCTGCTACCCTTTTGATAAAGCCTTAACACCCTTTAATTATTTTAATTAACCCATTTATCCTCTCTTATCACAATCAACGAAACCAATTGCTGTTCGTCAATTTTATTTAATTATGTCCCTTTGAAGTAACACAAACTCCTGCATGTTATGCTAAAATTTATATGATGCTAATGTTTTGCCAGGTTTTCTTTAGAAAGTATGTGAATTCATGACTTCTTTAGAATAAATTATGCTACTAGTTGGTGTTAAAAGGCTTAAAGCTAAACATGTTAATGCATGTACATATACAATGCATGACATGATTTTGTTTTGAAATAATTCGTGATTTATAGCGTTTTATAAGGTATAATCGGATAAAATTGCAACTATACGAAGGCAATGAATAATGATTGGTGCTTTGGTGGTAAATTCTTGTGTTTTACTATCTCATATCTCTTGTATTTCCCTTAAAATTTGGCTATATACCTAATAAAGATTTCATACTTATGGTCGATTAGCAAATGAACATTCTCGAACTGATCGAAAACTTTAAAGATAAAGGTTAGCTTAAATTAGGGTTGTAGGGAATAGGAGCGAGAAAAGAAAGAAAAGAGTAGTGTCATAAGTAATTAACAGAGGTAATTAACTAATTACATAATAACAGTAGCTCTAATAATCTTAAGAACAAGATTAGTTGTTTACAGAATCAAGAAAGATTTGAATTAAAAACTTACCAACTTTGGTGAAAATCCTCTAAAAAGGAACCTTTAAGGAGAGGGTAAAAAGGAAAAACCATATTAGGTAAGTTATAGAAATGAGCTGTAACTTTAGTAGTTCTAGTGAGTGGAGTGCAAGAAAGGGATGCATGATAACATATCAACCCACGCACTAATATTATGTGATATCCTTGGATTACGGTTTCAAAATCAAATTGCCATTTCCCTTTATTTGGAGGGTAACTTGTCAATTTCTTTATTATTAAGAGTTTCATCGTGGGTCCTTTAATTACTTGCACAAATCACAATTAATACTAATTGTGTACCCTAGATAATGACATCAAATCCTGGGGTTTTTGACATTAATGGAATTCCAACCCCTTTTTTATTGGCAAAAGCTAATGAGCGTCCCCGGGACGTTAGATAAGAGAATTAAAAGTGAAAATATTAGAGTAAAACTAACATTAATTACACCGAACGACACGTGATTTTGTCATGCAAGTCTAACTTAATATTATTTCAACCAATATAATTATTATTTATCTAACGCCTCGAGGCACTCGTTAGCAAGATCCTTTCTTTATTTTATATAACATGGAAATATGTGATCAAGTTGGTAGTTTGTACCCCATGATTTGGGAAATTATTCACTTTGCTTGTTATTATTCTAGAGGATACTTTAGGATTAAATTTTCTACATTCGTCAATGTGACTTCGCAATATAATATATGCATACGGGAAAATTACAAGTTTCCAACATAATAAAACATGGTAATAGACATTTGGGAGTCCTCTTACATACAATGGATAGTGTACTGTCATAATGAATTAATGATTAACTTAACATGTTTAATTTGTGAGATATTTGAACTCCAATCAATTAAAATTTGACTTAAGTTTGTACACAACTCAAAATCTTGATGAACTAAATGAGAAAAGATGACTTTAACTTGGTATATAAATTAAAGTTGACAAATTAATTAGATATAAAAACAACATAATCAAAGTCTTATTCCAAAAGAAAAGGGTCGAGTGCATAAATAAATAATACTCCGTATTACGTACGTATTATCTATTAAACACTTGTGATCATCCATCTTCTCCCTTCATTCACTTCTGTCTAATTATCCAACTATTCATTAACAATTAATTGTCTATTTTCTTCATGTTATTTATTAACTCTTCTAGTTCAGATTATTTTAAGCTTCCCTGAAGACAAATTATGTGTGATAATTAACTTGTCATAGGTAATAGAAGGCAGAAAAGGGAGTTTGCTTAATCATTTGCACAATTGCACTTACTACTTTAGGCATCAAATTAATTTTCCACTACTTTTGCAATTTATAGTTTATACTCCTATTATTCCGTACTACTTTACTTTTATTTGAGCACTATTCAAATCAATTACCAACCACCGGTCCACCAACATTTGGTCTATTTTCTTATTCCTAATAGAATTAAAAGTTAATTAAACCAATCATTAAATTCAAGTAATTACAACTCATTAGTTTGAATAAAGAGAGACCAATCACTAATTTGAATATTTTTAAATGAGAATTTTTCAATTGTTAATATATTGAATGTATGGTAAAGGCCAATAATTGAATTGATTAATTTACGATCAAGTAAGTAATTACTTGATATTTTATTACACAAATTCTTGATTAAGGTGGACTTTCATTAAGTTATTGTAAAACGGGTTAAAGTTACCCTTATGTACTATAAATGTCACCGTTTTTTTTAACATAATTTTATCATTGAAAAACACTTATAATGTATTAGATTAATCATATTAGCCTTTATAACATGTATCTATTAGAAATTACACATTAAACTACAATTAAATTCATTAAAAATTACAAAGAACCCTTAAAGGGATTGATAAAGTGACCAATTAAAGGGATTAATAAAGTGACCATATAAATTGTTAAAGTTACTCTTATATTGACCGTTTTACAATAAAATTAATGTAAGCCCGTCTTATACAAAACTTATTATTGATTTTAGTATTACTTGTAAACTTGAAGAGCATTAGCATTATAAAATTCTTTAAAGCTACCAACTTAAACCTTGAACAATAAGTTGTCTTTATTTGTGATACAATTTAGATGCAATTAGAGTTAAATATTAATGGCCTCGAGATTAATATCTCCACCTTTGGACGAGTGACAAATAAATTGAAGGCCGAAAGCGAATGTAATAATTGAGAAGATAAGCTTATCTTTGTTAATTGGCTCAAATTATGAGGCAAAAGAATGGGAATTGCGTAGTTAGGTAGGATGCTTAATTGTTAATTAAGCTACCTTCTAATCCAATGCTTAATGTCGGGGGTTACAGAGTGTTTATATTTAAACAAAACTCAACAATTTATAGCATGAGGTTCTCTAACTACTAACCTTAAACACATAAACAAAACTCAATGTATGAGTATCTATGCATGCAAATTCAATGAATACTCCCAAAAATTAATACGAAGTAGTTTCTAATTCTAATAAAATATTGAGGGAGGGGCCGAGGGGAAGGGGGAAGAATTTGTATTATTCCCTCTGTTATTTTTATATACATCAGTTTGATCGGTGCAATTGTCGAGACACAACTTTGACCATTAATATCTTTACTTGTCTATATTAGAAAAATTGTAACAAAGTTATACTCCATATTATGTTACTAGACATTATGACTAATCTAATGATATACTTCATATTATGTATTAACATTTATTATTTATTTTATAGAGGTGAAAAAATTAAGTCAAAGTGATGCATATAAAAAAAAACGGAGAGAGTACAATTTTTATTTCATTGATTGCCATACTACTTCACTAAATTTACTCAGTCATACCAAGTAATATATCATGTCACTTCACTACTTTTTTTCATACAAGTAATGTATCATATCACTATTATGTCAACTTCAGATTATATTAATAAACGAAGTAAAAACTAAAGAATACAACTCGTGCTTAACCTTAAACAACAATATTACTCGGTACTTGGCAGTGCTATGATTGAAGTGTTGCCATTTTATTGTTTAAGAAGGGATATTTGAAGCAGAAGCAAAGCAGGAGGATTGTTCGAAAAAAAAAAAAAAAAAAAAAAAAAAAAACTCGACAATAATTAAAGATTGGGAAATAATACATAAGCAGAGTTAAGTTCGAGAGAAGGAAATGGGCAAAAGATGGCCTTTACTGGTTAAATTGATGAATTTTGACCTGCTAGGCCTTTTTACAAAAGTGTTAAATCCGCAATTCTGCACAACTGCACGACTGCGCCTACATCACATCTTTATCACAAGCCTCAAATATAGGCACAGCCCTTTCGCTTGACTACATGGAGACCTCTTATACATTCCTATACCCTAACTATAACTACAACAACAACTGCCATCAAACATTTACAAAACCTAATTAGCCATTTTCTGAGTAGAAAGCCTAGTAAGTAGTAACAGACCAAAAACTACTATCCTAGCCATTTCCTGAGCAGAACTCCTAGTTACAGGCGAAAAACTCCTAGGTGGAAAATATCTTGCTTCTCCAAATCACAATCGTGTTAATCCAATTTTGATTCCAATTGCTGTCATTTTCCAGCAAGCCATTCCTCTACACGAAAACTAAAATTTACGAAGATACTGAACAAACACAGGCCTTAAATTAGGCACCAAAATCTGCATACGAAAAACCAATGTATGAGAAAGTGTGCAGAAACAAGAACATTTATTGATGTAGCACAAAGCAACTTGAGAGCAAGAGCAATAAAACATCTAAACCATCATTGATAGCACTTACAAATAGGAGGACCCATATCATTAACCATATCCAAAAACATTTGACTAAACTAGTAGTTTTTCGTCATAATGTCCATATCAATCAAACCTATCTGCAAACCATCCACCCAAAATGTTTCTAACACATACTTATTAGTTATTACAATAAATAAAAAGGAAAACTTTAGAGATTTGGGGCATAACTCCAAGTAACAAGAATGAATTAATGGGAGCAGAAAAGTCATACAGGGGTGCCTTATCGGAACGTATCAAAACTTATTTTGGACTTACCTGAACATGTTTATTCTGAAACTATTAATAAAAAGTGAATAAAACATAGCCAAAGACTGCAAGTTTATATAAAGTAAAATACAGTAATAAAACAAAAGGCATACTGCTTTCCAAACATAACAAATTGCAGCAAAAAACAGTAAAACATGACCCAAGGTAACAAGCACTAAAGGCACATACCTTCTACATCATGCGTCATCAATCTGTTAAGTGATTTGGGTTCAGGAAAATCCGTATGTCCAATAATGCCACATTATGACTTGAAACTCTTAGGCTCTTAGCATTGTCGTTCAAGTGTGTCTGCAATTACACTCCGAGCTTGATTGCACAAAACTTGCGCGTCATTTCCCATCAAACATGGGTGAATTACAACTTTGACAGACCCTGGATTTAGTAGTTTCTCCTTGCCAGCAGGCATGATACTGCCAGTTCCAATTATTGTCATGGGCACAACTGGCACTTGAGTTTTTGCTGCAACACTGAATGCGCCTTTCTACACAGTTAACAATGGATATATTGTTTAAAACCAAAGTGGAAGTTTATACATTGCTAGTGGGTTCTCTTATACAAAGTAATTCTTTAACTGCAAGCACATAAACTTCCATGATAATTAAACTTTGTAAGCGCCTCAGTAGAAAACTGGAGAGACATAATACCGCAATTTAATATTCTTAAGGTAGTTGTTGAATCACCAACACTTTTCTATTAGACCAGCAACAATGTCTAGCAGCTAATACTTTAGGTAATTTAGACTGTGTATATGGACTACTGACCATTTAGCTACAGTCTCCCAAAATCAGGACAGAATTCTCATAAAGATCTCACCTTGAAAGCACCCAACTTTCCATCTTTACTTCGTGTTCCTTCCGGAAAAAAGAACACAGATGCACCTCCCCGAAGAAGATCCATACACCGTTTAAGACATTCCTACAATCAAATAATAGTAATCTGTTATTTACTACAACCAATGATTAACATATTTCTCACAGAAAATCGAAATGCAAATGCTGTGTGTAGAGAAACTCAAAGGTATAAACTACGAGTATAAAGCAATATGATATCTAGAAGGATGCATAGCCACCAGATACTAGTGTATACTACCTAAATAAATATGCTACAAGTGCAAAGCTAGCATTCTTCCCTCTCATTACAACTAAGGTATTCGCGCATGAGAACAGCTCTGCAGTAAACAAATCAGTGAACCTCTCTGAGTAAATGATCTAAACTTCTGTCGTTGCCTTGATATATCCTAAATTCTTCTCTTGCAAAAAGCATACATGAAATGTTCCAAACATATCATATTACGCATTGCTTATGATTCCTTTATATGCTACCCATTCAGATATACTTTATCCTCATATTTTACTCATTTTTCATCAAGTTCCCTACAATCAATACCACAAGAAGGATAGAGGCATGCGAGAAAGAGCATAAAGGGGACTGTAAACTAAACAAAACTACGCCTACCATTTGGCTCCGACTATCCATGCGCTTTAGTGGTATAACTCCCATTAGATACATAGCCCATCCAATGATAGGGTACAAGAAAATTGAAGTTTTGCTAATAAACTTAAAGCTTCTTCCAAGAGTAAGCAAAGCATAGATGTCAAGGAAGCTCTGGTGGTTAGAAACATATACAGCAGGAGTATCTGGCTGTGGAAGATGCTCCAATCCCTCAACTTCCACGTTAAAGAATGGAGTGATAGATAAAGTCGCCCACATTTTAGCAACAAAATGATGTGCTCTTCTTCGATATCGATCAAATAAAAGAACGAAAGGGTGAGATACAACCATCAGAACAAAGAGAACGATGGCAACTGTAGCATTAACAGCATAAAAGCATACTCCCCTAGCCTTGGGCCCAAAAGAAGCTTCTGCAAAACAAAGCAATGATCATTAAACCAAAGTCAAACAGGTAAGCATAAAAGAAGTTGATAAACAGGCTCTGAACCTGAAAAGGGTAAGGCTGCTTCAGGAGCTCCATTTCTAGCAATATCTGATCTTGCTGCTATATGTCTCTGTGACTTATGAAGAAAGCCGAATTCCCTGCCAATATGAAACCTTTCATTCCTCTTAGCAGGGTCAATACAGTAGCAAAAGGCACCCACACTGTGGAAGCATAAAGCCCCGTCTGCAATAACCAAAGCAAGCAATCATGAGATTCTGTCTGCACCATTCTTCTCATCACATTAAACACCGTAATGTAGACCAAAAATTAAAGTGCCACCTCAAACAGCCAACGAAGAAACCGATGCAAGCATCAGTCATTGGTTCAAAGACATAGCACATATACTTTAATTACAAATGAAGCCTGGTTCTAAATGTAAAGGGGAATATTTTCTTACACTTCATTGACCTCTTCAAGCGCAAACAATGTCCTTCACAAGCCCCAAACTGAAAATTTGAATAGATAAAAATGTAACTAATCACATTCATCAAACAAGAAATTCCATCAATTACATAAGCAAAATCATAAATGGTCTTCTGGGTTGTATGTCTGTACAAAATACAAATTCATGTCTTGTAAACAACTAAACATAATGCATGAGTAATTGAGTAATGTAAATTGACAACAAAATATTTATGTATTATCACATCAAAATCAGCAATTATCTCAAAATAAAAATCATAAAATGTAGGCATATAAAGTAAGCTTAGTGATATCTTCTACTAACCTTTATAAAACTATCTGAATGGAGAGAATTTCTTTTGAAAAAGCATGACCCCAATAAAGCTGTTGTAGGATAAATTATAATCATACACAAAATCAACAATTAGACAGACGTTTAAATAAAATTCGGAATAGAATTAATATAACCACATAAAATTGGCATCTTTATTGATTGAAACAAGTAAAATTACACAGAAATGAACGCAAAAAAATCATAAAAAGTGGCAAAATAATAAAATCAATAAAAAGGGTTCTCATTTAACGATTAAAGGGGAAAAATGAAAACCCAAAATCTGTAAAATGAGATTTAAATGTATACCTTGACGACCTCCAAAGGGGGAAATTGCAAGAGGAAGATGAGCAATAATAGCAGGAGAGGGTGCCATCATCATATTCATCAACAAATCTAACACAGAAATTCCGATAAATTAATTTTGCGAAATTGAATTGAAACCTAAAAATTGAACAATAATCAACGGAAATCCCCAAAATTAGCGACGAAAAATTGAGAAAGTCGCCGGTGTTTAGGCGGTTGGTGGTGGCAATAGTTTCAGGTGGACGATAATTTAAGGATATCGTGGGCTTTATTATATCTGAGTTTGGGCTTTTATTACTTCTGTTTTTTCGGATTGCTTCTCTCTTTCTATTGTTTCTGCCGCTTTTATTGGGACTTTTCCCATTTGGGAATTAGTAGAAACTTCCCTCTCATTTTTTTCTCTCTCTTTTGACCATTTTCAAATATCTTGAGTAGAAACCTTTATACTCAAGATATTTGAAAATTTTACATACATTTGGGTGCAAGATGCATAAAAAAAAATAAAAAAAAACATCTTTGAGTGCACCTACCTCTATGTACACCCGGGTGTATATAAAAGGTCATCAAAGACATTTGGTAAAAGATTGGAGTATAAGATAGTAATAGGATGGATTATACCAACGCGCACACGTCACAAAGAGCAATTGAACTACTCTAGCACAATCACAAATCAAGATGCATAGCCTAGGCGCCTAGCACAAAAAAAAAAAAAAAAAAAAAAAAAAAAAAAATTATTTGTGCATGTATGCCGCGGTTTTTTTTTTTTTTTAGTTCCACCCGGTTCACCCTTTGGGCTAATCCGGATTCGGGGATCAGTTTTGGGTGGTTAGGTTCTACACCCCTCGCAATTGTTGTTGCGGGAGATCGAACATGGATTCTCCCCACCAAGTGTAGTCCCAATCACCACTACACCAACAACTAATTAGATGTTATGTGACTTATGTCGCACTTGGCATTATTAGGTGGTATATACAAATTTGAAATGAAAGTTTACAACATGTTAACCTAATGGGCTAGTTCAAGCGCACTATCCCATAATACATAAAAGGAAAACCGACTTTAACTTGTATAATTTACAATTTTTTTATTAGAGTCAGTAAAGTATACTAAAACACATATATACTTTAGAATAGTTTGTAATTTTGTTTAGAACTTTCACATTAATACGTTATTACTGTCACAAAATCGCAAAATAACATACTACATCGAAACTTTGGGATTAGCATTACATTAAAAGTTATGCTCCGTAGTAAAGTTAGGCTGGTGTATACGAGTTAATCTATGGGTTGTTTAGTGGATTACGGTGTATTGTATGATTGGATAAATTTGAAGGGAAAAAGAAAGAGAGAACTCAAGATTCAAGACAAAAAAAAAAAAAAAAAAAAAAAAAAAAAAAAAAAAATCAAGAATTCAAGAAAAAGGGTAGAAAGGGAAACATAGACGGTTATGTAATATAACGGTTTTTGGGAAGGGAGGCGGGAAGCAAATAACAACCCAAAAGATTGCAACTGAATCTTTCTTGACATCCAATAAGGAACCACCACGTGTCCAGTCAATTTTAGGCAAAACAATTTCTCCTATTTCAGGACTATAAAAGGGGGAAGCTCGTATCAATTTCAACATCACTGAATTCATTTTCATCTTCCCAAAATTTGCTCACAACCTACGAAATAGAGAGAAACACAACAGATTTAGGAGAGAGAAAGAAGAGAGAGAAAACGAAGCTCGACAACAATGGCGCAAGCAGTAATGGTTATGGTTGCAGCAGAACCAGCACCATTGAAGATCAAACAAGAGGTTCACAAGAAGAATCGCATTCAAGTTTCTAACACCAAGAAACCTCTCTTCTTCTACCTTAACCTAGCTAAGGTTATCTTCTTTTTCTTCTTTTTTGATTATGCTTCGAATTTCTGATTGTGAATTTTCTCTGCTTTTGATTTTAATTTTTGGTTTGAATCTACGATTTCTATCCATTAATTATGATTTTGGATGATTTTTTTACTGATGCGTTGCTGAATTTGGTTGTGTTTTCTTTTGAGAATCTGTTGGATTGTTGTTCTTTGATTGTTATTGATAATCGACATTTTATCATG
Source organism: Chenopodium album (assembly GCF_948465745.1). Taxonomy (NCBI): domain Eukaryota; kingdom Viridiplantae; phylum Streptophyta; class Magnoliopsida; order Caryophyllales; family Amaranthaceae; genus Chenopodium; species Chenopodium album. The sequence goes on along the minus strand of NC_137856.1, from coordinate 31,831,037 downwards.
GTTCGAATTTCTGATTGATTTCTCTCTGCTTTTGATTTTAATTTTTGGTTTGAATTTGCGATTACTGTTCATGAATTATGATTTTGGATGAATTTTTATTTATGCGTTGCTAAATTATGTTGTGTTTTCTTTTGAGAATCTGTTGGATTGTTGTACTTTGATTGTTATTGATAATCTACATTTTATAATTATTCGAATTTCTGATTGATTGATTTTTCTCTGCTTTTGATTTTAATTTTTTGTTTGATTTTACGATTTCTATTCATGAATTATGATTTTGGATGATTTTTTACTTCTGCGTTGCTGAATTTGGTTGTGTTTTGCTTTTGAGAATCTGTTGGATTGTTGTTCTTTGATTGTTATTGATAATCTACATTTTGTTATGGTTTGAATTTGTGATTTATCTTGAGAAGTGATGATTATTAGAGATATTTAGAATCATTATTTTGTTCTGAAATTATATGCAAATTCATTGTTTCTTGAAAATTGGATTTCATGTTTCTTTTCATTGTAAACATTCAAGAATTTCTTCGAGATCAATGTCCTAATTATTGATGATCAAAGTATAACATTATCTGAATTGAATTGCAGAGCTGATACTTTTCTGATTTTTGTTGTTGCAGAGGTACATCAAGCAGTACAATGATGTCGAGCTCTCCGCTCTTGGAATGGGTATATATATACACTCTTTACACCTTTATTTGATGTGACTGCTTTTTCTGAAACAAGATTTTTCACATTTCTTACAGTTATGTTTCTGAATTCTTCTTAACCTTATCAATGAGGTGCTAAGCATGATGATACTCGAACAAAATAAAGAAAGGATGATTGAGCATGATAGTGTTCTGATATTGTTTCATTGCCGACTAATATTTTCTGACTGTTTTCAGCTATTCCTACTCTTGTAACCATTGCCGGGATTCTTAAGGCGAATGGTGTTGCAGTGGAGAAGAGTAAGCTTACTTCTACCACCATCTTGTGTTATTCACATCCCGGTTTATGGATCATCTTTTGTGTTCCTGAGAATCAAATATTGTGTATCTAGTAATAACCTGAATATGCACCTTGTAACAGAAGTTCTGACATCAACAGTTGGCTCGAAAGATGAGACCAAAGGCCGTCTTGTGCAGAAAGCAAAGGTAGTATCAATATTCTCTTCTGGTGTATTATGTATATTTCCTTGAATGAAAAGTCATTTTATGTTCTGAATATTGGTTTTTTGCAGCTTGAGATTGTTCTGGAAAGGAATGATAAATCTCCTACCTCTGCTGATGTGAATGCAAAGTCTGTACCTAAGACTGAAACCAAGGCAGCACCAGATGATGAATCAAAGAAGAGTGAATCAAAGACCGAGGCTGAAATTGCTGAGAATAAGGAAGGATGATCATCTTTGATTCAATAATCTACTGCATCTGTGATCTTATACTCGGCAACAAGTATACTGCAAGTTTTATGCTGATAGGGTAGTAAATAGCATGCATAGTTTCAAGCAACACTGTAGGTAGATGGTTGTAAGTAGGTCTGTGGTGAATTCTCCAGCGCTGCCACATTATGTAGATTTTAGGAAGTAGATAATAAGCCTCGATTGATTCTTTCACTTTTAAGCTTTCTGTTCAGTTTTTCATAATGTTGTCAGAGAACTTTACGATTCTTAAGGGATCAAATCACTTGTATAAGTTGTACATCAGTACATGTACTCAGTTTCTTTTAAAAAGAGAAATACAATAAACTGAATTGAGATTGACTTTTACTTTTATTGATCATATATCACAAAGGAACACTGACAAGTATTTCGATTATTATTAATATACAAGACATAACTGCTAAATTATTTGTAGTATAGTTCCTTCAACAATAAGGATCAATAAAAGAAGAAACATAGATTCAATGCAGCTCTAACTTCTAACGAAGACCTAGTGATCAGGAAAGGGACAGCTTTGCTAGGGTTAGTGCCAACACCTTGACCCCATTAGTCAAATCTTCAGGAGCTGAATACTCTTCAGGTTTATGACTATATCCTGCAGATAAACACCACAATAGCAGAAAATCATCAGATACCTATTTAACGAGTAAGATGTGATGTTTACGAATCCATTTCTATTTGCGATTTCTTAAGGTGTGTGTTTAATTGGGATAGAGAGGAAGTAGAAGTTGTACCTTTATAGCATGGAATGAAAATCATTCCCATTGGAGATACCCTGGAACAAAGAGTGGGCTCATACAGTCAATAAAATATCAAAGAGTTACCTCGTACACTCAATAAAAGATCAAAGTGTTGGCTCGTACATGATTGATGAAAAGGACAAACATACAACATATGTAGAATTTTCTGAAACCAAATTAGTTCAGAAATCAGAAGCCAAATGACTAACTCACCTAGCCATAAATAGGGAATCATGGTAGGCTCTGCTAACCATCAGATTGTAGTCCAAATTCAGCTCACGTGATGAAGCTTCCATTGCTTCAATTATTTTTTTATCAGCAAGAGCTGGAGGATCTTGATTCACAATTTCAAACCCTGATAGCTTGACCTTGCGTTTATTGGCTATATCAATAGCAGACTGATGGATTTTCTCAACCACGATGTTTCTTCTTGTTTCATTAATGTCACGTGTGTCTGTAAGATAGCAGATAAATAGTTGGTTAATTGCAACTTGGTTTTGTCTAGTAAAAAGCTTGAGGTTATACCTCTCCAATGATCCAACCAGAATAACCGGGCAAAAGGGATAAAGGTTGGGGCCAGTGTAAAATTTAGATCTTCAAGCTGAACAATAAAAATCTGAACATACCTATCTCCACATGTGCTTTGCTAGGGATGCTGTTGACAGCTCTAGGATGTAGGTCAAGAATACCTAGCAGAAACAGTAGAAAACGATCATTAAAATAACTAAAGAGAAGATAATTTGCTCTGCTTCTTTTAAAAAGACTATATAAAGTATTATTAAAGTCATTCATGTCTTACCAACAGTACCAACAGTGTCAATAGTCCCAGATTCTAAAACATGCTTTTCAACAGCCAATGCTAACTCTGCAGCAGCTAATCCTGCATCATTTCTGCAGAAGAAAGATAATACTGACAGTAACTAACAAGTTATTTTATAAGAGTGAGCAATCTACAAGGAAATGAAATGGGAGAATAATTTAACAACTTTGAATGAAGAAATTGATTAATGAAAAACATACGATGAACTTCAATCAGGAAAAAAGGCTAAAATATATATAATATACTGCTGACAATCAGTGTACATCTAGGATGTTGATGTTGATGTTGATGTTGATGTTAATGTTGATGTTGGATAGACAGCTATTCGCTGATTGTGGGTGATTCTACAGCATGCATACCAAAAGCATTAAGCATTTTCACCTGTTTGGCATCAGGGCAGCACCTGCATGACCTCCATCCCCTTCAAAGTCAACTTTGATGCTAGCAGGAGCAGCAATGGCAGTAACGACACCAATTGGAATTCCTATAAAATATAAAAATTACAAAATTGTAAGAAAAGCAGGAGCACCACATTTCCAGTTCTGTGAGGGCATCAGAGTAATACAAGAAAAGGCGCACCTTCAGCTTCCAAAATAGGCCCTTGTTCTATGTGCAACTCCACAAATCCAGAGTAAGTTCCATAATTCATGCGCACACCAGACAGGTCATCTTGATCTCTGGCATATCCAGCAGATTTTGCAGCATCTAGAAAAGATATATTTTGACTATCAAATGTATTCTTCAGAGCTTTTTCAAGGGTTTCACTTCCTGCTATCAAACGGCTGCATTTTTAAAACAGTAGTCAAGGTTATAACATCAAAAGGATCTTCTTCCCACAGATAAATAAAAAAAAATGCCATTATGAAAAAGTAGTGACGGAAAATTTAGCTATACCTTCCTAAGCAGCTTATACCAAACCTGGTAGGTTCTTCTGATGTGAACATTATTACCTCCAATGACCGTTTTGGCTTAAATCCAGCCCTGTAAACTAATTCTTAGATTGTCCTGAATAGATGCTGGCTGCTAATATATGATAACTTGAAATGAAGAAAGCTGGGAAAAGGAAAAGGGCAATCCAAATATATATTCACAGAAAGAAACAGGAGTAAAACTTAATGAAGTAGCCAATTGTCATTTGCCATCAGATTGTCAGCACTGTTAAAGAATAACAAAATGCCTAGCAGAGCTGATGTAATATAACATTGACCTTGATTTAGCATGAATGAGGCATACTTAGAATACATTTCCAAGCTATGTGAAACTAATGCTTTATGATCCTATAATTCTGTGTATTTACCTAAACTGGTTTTACTAGTTACACACTTACACCTGAAGTCAATATCTGAGAAGCAAAACTTACTTCTTCAGCACATTAATGGCTTCTATAGCACCTAGGACACCAATAACTCCATCATACTTTCCAGAATACGGAATTGCATCTATGTGAGAACCAGTTCCAACAGCAGCAAGTTCTGGTTCATAACCATCCCTGTTAAAGAAAAATGTTAAAAGAAGATACAGAGAAAAGATTATACAAAGCACATCCAATATTCTTTTATTTAAGTGAAGCTTAATAGGCAGTATGCTAAAGATGGCTAAATGCATGTGTAATAGCTTCTACAAGAATTTGGTATATATACTGGCCTTGAAATATTGGCCATAGACAATTAGGCAGCAATTCACAGGCTCCACATTGAGTCACAGCAGACCATAGAGCATAGGAATAATGTTGTCTAGAAGGAAGAAAACATAATTCTTCATAAACCCCCACGCCTACTACCCTAAAAGAGGGGTAGGGGGAACTTCACTTCCAAAGATTGAGTCAAGGTGCTAGTCACAGACCATAAAATTAGAGAAAGATTCAACAACTTACCATCGACCAAATATGTTACCGATGGTATCCTCCCTGACTGTAAGGCCAGCAAGTCCCATCAAGTTCTTGATATACCTGGAGATAGAATACACTATATTACTATTTATAATAACAGGATGCTCAAGGGAATATTTTGTCTTCTATCATATACAAGTATTTTGCAGATATATGTATATATGAAATTCATCAAGAGAAAATATTAGGTTATATAATTATCAGTTGATGATGGTAAGAAGGCAGAGATTACAAGATTTCCAATAAACAAAGTCATCTGCACCTTCACCAAATACACGGGAGAAAGCAAATTTGAACATGTGGCTAGTAAAAGGTTACAACTCTACAATATGACTGATGCAACAGTTGCATATATCAACTCCAACACACATCTCTGGGGTAAATTACCATACAAACAAAGTAGTACTTCAAATTAGGAGCGTTATAAATAAAAGCCTCAGTGACATCCAATTTTCATAGAAAAAAAAAAAAAAAAAATGAAAAGGCGGCAAAAAAAAGGACTTTGTTCATATCAACAGGGACCTAAAACATCAACTTGCAGTTACATATACCCACAAATCGACCCAGAATTAAGTTTCCTTCCATCAAACTTGATACTGTTGGTACATGAAATACTAATCAGTATTCCTTGCAAGACGAATCAAACGCGCATTGTTTGACAGCCCACTTTAACAAACTAGACCATCATATTAGCAAGTAGCAACCGGTTAGATGATAACTTGAATCCACAAATAACAATGAACAAAGGGTGACATACCTCCGGGCAGCAACGTCCTTATCGGTATAGAGAACCCTAGTAACTGATGGGGCAGGGGAATCAGAGAAAGTCGCCAACTCGTCAATCTGAAAATGAAGTAATTACATATCAGATCAATTCATACAATAGATACACGCAAATACGCAACAATTCGACTACTTTAGTCCGATAATCATACAAACAAAGTTCCCACATTTCTGGAGCAATCAATGATTCAACTTCACATAATCACATATTACTCCCAATTAATCTATGCTGAAAAATGATAAATCAATAACAGTCTGTTTGTCAAAAAAATGTCGTATTAATCAGCAGATATTTGACATAATTTTAATTTATAAATCATAAACTTTCTAAAACCCTTAAAGCGCAAACAAAATCAGCAAACAACAATCAAGCAGAAACAGAATTACAGTACAAATACTAGATAAAAGAAGAAAATATTAAAGACCCAAATTGTAAAAAAGTGGACAGAATAAAGGGTAAAAACCTGAAATTGCAAAGATTGAGTATCAACGGAGAGTGAGGAGAGAGGATGGTGGTGAGGTTCAGAAGAAGGGTACCCAGAAAACTGGTGCATAGTTTTGACTGTTGGATCATCATCAACATCAACATCAATATCAGTAGCAGAGATTATAGTGAGAGAGAAGAAGGAAATTAGCAGAAATGGTAAGAGAAATTGGGAGTGAATTCGTGACATATTTGACGAACAAGTAATGAAATTTGATGATCTTAGATGTTTGGCTAATTTGGTTGATTGTTGTTTCACAAACTCTTTATAATGTGTGTTTGTTTGTATGTGTGCTTTTTTTTGGGTTATAATATGGGAATCGTTTGTATTGTTGTGAAATTGTGGGAATTGGGTTTTGGAGGGACGTGGTCATTGGGAATCTTCCTATTATTTAAATCGAAAAATTTAGTACACTGTAAATTATGATTAATAAAAAATTAAGCACCCAAAACTCCCAAAGTTCCTATTTTTTATGAAAATATTTTAGTGTTGATAATTTAAGCATTTAAGGTTAGAGTATGCACAAGTATGGTAATAAGTTTATGGCTCTTTAAAACTTTGTGTTTTTTCTCTTTATTATCATTCCTAATTTTGACATAGACAATGCCAAACTTGATTATTTTTGTTAAGTTGATAAGTCGCTTTTTTTTTTTTTTTTTTTTTGTTCTAGTAATTGGAATTTCAAGTTCTTTATGATCAAAGCATCAGGGGTTAGAGCATGCAAAAGTATGGTATTCTAGTCTCTATACATCTTATTACAGGTTTGAGCATGTTAAAGTATGGCATTAATACTAGATTGATGGATCATTGACGGGTGAAGTATTACATGATCTAGTTCCAATCCATTGCCAACTTGACAGTCTATAAGATGTGCCTTGGCCCCATGACTCTATTCGCCTCTCTATAAGATCAACATGATGTGCTCAAACTAAAACAAATTGCTCTATGGTAGGAGGTGGCTCCCAAACATTTTAAATTACAATCAAAATCCAATTTACAAGAGTTGAAGAAGGATTATATGAACATCATTTACACTTTAAGTCTACTTGTTTCAACTTCTGTCATCTTATTTCAAGCTAAATTAGTTAAACGAAGTCAGTTAGAATAAAACTCCGCGTAAACTATAATTAGATTTACCTATTTCAAAAACCAACCCGGCCCAACTCAAAACCAAACTCAAATTTTGATAATGACTTGTATAAATGTAATAATTTAGCATGAACAATTTAGATTGTTCGAAATCGACTCGACCTTACCTTACCTAATCCAAGTACCTAACCAAACCCGACTTAAATATCCAAAATTCCAAATTGACCGCCTTATAGATTAATCACTTTGGTTCATGACATTCATGACATTGACAAGTTACATGGGTGATGCTCCTAAACATGGAAAGGGCGGGAAATAGTCTACCTTTCCAAATCGTATTCGGCAAGACTCACTGAAGACATCAAGACACCAATACCAATACACAAAGAAAATCATCCTCCTAAATTTGAATTTCTCCGAAGAACAAAAACCCTAATTTCCGAAAATGGAACCCGAATCAGAAGCCAGACATTCATGCTTGAAGCTTGAATTAACACAAGAAACCTCTGAATCAAATTCATCACCCAAACAAACCATTTTCGTAATGGGAACTTGGTTTCCTTCTCGATTTTCTCTCTCCATTACCGACGGCCTTGATTCTTGGCTCTGCAATGGTATCCTCTCCTCTCTTTCTCTCTCCTCTTTTTAATTTGATTGTTAATTATTGGGTAATTGGTGTTTAATTCTGGGAATTTGAATTTGAATAGCATCGGAAGAGGATGTGAGAGAAAGAGCTAGTCAATGGGATCAATCTGTTTCGGAATACATTGAATTTGCAGAAAAGTATTTAGGGTTTCAACAGCCTCATTCTGTTTATCGTTTTTCTGATGCTGGAAATGGCTTTAGAAGGGTTTGTTTTCGTTCTGGAATTTGAAATTTGTCAAATTTGATTTTTTTATGATTTGGGTGATGTTATGTTATATGATTGTGGAAATGTTGTTCAGCTGTCATGGACATTTGAGAAGGAAGGGATTACCCTGGAATGGAGATGGAGATGTAAGCCGTCGCCGGATAATCGGAAGACAACAGCAAGTATATTGGACTTTCTCATGGATGCTAACATAAGATTAAGTGTGAGTCTCTTTTGATGATGTTACTGCATCAATGTCTTAAGAATTTCACAGATTCTAGTTGTTTTAGCTTCATTGTGAGAACAAGTTTAAGTGGATCCACTATAGCTCTATTAGAGATTTTGAGCGCTATTGTATCCTTGACAAGTGATAGAGTATAAAACATATTCCCGAGCCTAGTTAAGTGATTTTTTGTTTTTTTCTCCGTTCCCAAGGGTTTTTTTAGCCGTATTTGCAAATTATGTTTCATTTTACTCCAACAAGTATTTGGTGGACTATTCTTCTTGCTGTGCTAGGTACAAGGGGGAATAGGACTCTCAGACAATGTTTAATTATATATTGATTTTTGGTCTACTTGATGTGCATCGATGCAAGTTCCCATTTCAATGTTAATCACTTATTTATCTAATGCCATATTGGTATTAGACCTACATTGTGTTAGTAGGGGAAAAACACTCCACAATTGCCAACTCTTAGTGACATAAGTAGGGATGTGGAAGGCTTGGAATGCTTTGTTTAGGGTATGACAGAAATCCAAATCATCTGGCCGTTTCTGATAGCTGTGGTCAATCTGGTCATTGATATTAATCAATACGCTTGACGTGTTTCACTGGTTCTGGTTATCATCTTGTTTTTCTCACATCATGTAAAATTGTAAAGTGGTATGATTGAGAACTGTGAACTTGTGAAGTGACTAGGCAGTTTAGTCCTGAGGTTTAAGAACAGTTGAGAATATAGAAAACTCTAGTTCCTTTTAATGAATCTTAATGCATAAACTTACGCAGCTAAACCTATCAAGTCCTTGCATGTGACCGGTATTGGCACTAGCTATTGCCTTCATGTAATCTACACACTAAATACTTGTTTATGTGACGTAATTTTTTAGTTGTTTGAATGTTACAGGAAGAAGTTGTCAGAAAGACTGAGTCATTTGACCGGCTGAAAGAAGAAGCTCAGAAATGTTTAGTACAAAGTGAAAAGTTGAGCGCTGAGAAAGAAGAGTTTGAAACAGAAGTATATACAAAGGTACTTTGTAGTTTGATACAAGTATTTTAGTTGTCTAGACTTTTTACACTAAGTTTATTGGAGAAGAGTTAGAGTTTGAGGATATATTGTCAGCTTTTATCAGCATTTTGAATCAGACAAAACCCTACCGTTTTACTGGCTGGGAGCCTGGGATGGGAATGGTACCTCCTGTAGGCAGAAAATGAGAGGATAGATTTCATTTCAAAGATGTCTTGGATCAGAAGCCTTTAGTCCTCCATCTATGTTGTACCGTAGTGTTCTCTCTCTGATTCATTAGATGTTTTGCGGTACTTCTGTGATGATGACATGATGTACCTTCTATTTTTTTTTAATTGGTGGTGGTGGTGATTGGGGGGGGGGGGGGGGAGGGGGAGTAGATTTGTCATAATACAGTCATGCACTTATCCGTTAATGATATTAATTTATTTGAGTATAGAAGCAACTTTGATCATGTGAATGTATGGCAACTGGATGGTCAAGTGAACTCCTGAAATGCAAAGGAAATGCCTCATTGTGGAATCAATTAGTCATCTTCAGAGTTTGACAAGAAATATTAGTCTCAGTTTGCTGAAATTGCCATTGCATATTTGAGAGTTATCAAGTATTCGTGAGCATGTTTAGTTTAACTAGCTATTTAAGCAGATAAAGCTCTGGTCAAGAGGTTATTTATTTGGTATTTATATGCTTTGCCTTTGCTTTCAGTTTGTGAGTGTGCTAAACTCAAAGAAGGCGAAATTGAGAGAGCTTCGTGATCGACTTTCAAAACAAGAAGCAAAAGGGAAGCTGCTACAGGAAGAGGATGCCTCTACTGATGGAACTGAACCATATCGAACTGAGTCTGATGATGATATGCATAGTGAAGAATAATCCGTAGAAGATGCTTTACCGAGTAAATTTTGTGGAAACGAGTACATGCAACTAGGTATGCTGTTTGACTCTGTTAATTCCAGGGGAGGATGTTCAACTGCAAAACTCTTTAGGCTGGATTCTTAGTCTGGTGTTTATCCATAGCAAAAGTGCTGCCCAAATGGTTATGCAGAGATGATGTACAAGTTAATAGGTAGTGGTAATTAGGGATCACAAGTTCACCTGACATGGAATTGTTTGTAAATTTGTAATCGTACTACTAATTTAGTCTTCAGGTGTAACCATGTGTAAGAGTGTTTTTTGATTTGGCTCCCTGTTTCAGCTTCGCAATATCTATCTATTATTTTTATATCTATTATTTTTATATCGAGTTTTTCGTTAAATATTACTTCGTAATATCAAATGACTTAGGTTGTGGTACACTGAAGTATGAGCAAAGAGAAGGTATTTAAAATTTTGTTTTTTCATTATTAACATTTATGTTTTTTTATATGTATTGAAATTTCAAAGCAATTATATCGTGAAGAAGTAATTATGAAGTTGTTTCATAAAATGTACTTAGGGCTTGTTCTCATTGACTGAACTGAACTGAATATTTTATAAGAGAAGGAAATTAGGAGATGAACTAAACTGAAACGTATGAAAACAGGCCCTTAGTGTGTATTAAGAATGGAGACAGCGCAATTACTAATCTCTAATAAAATAATAATGAAAAAAAAAAAACCTTGTGATGATTTATGTAGACATGTAGCCGACCCTACTTATGGAATAAGGTGTTCAAGCAACATATAAAAAGTGTGAAAATGGGAGTGAAAGTTTAACAGAGTTCTCCGTAAGTGACTGGGAAGAAGGCAAGAAGAAGACGGGGGTCCGGGATGAAGCTAAACATAATCTAATCAGTAATCCAGTTCTTCAGATGTGAAATAGGAGGTGGGTCCGAATTTCAATATCCGATTTCTAATGCTTAAACTACATCTGCTACTCTATTTTCCCTTCAATTTTATTATATCAAACAATTTTATACTCCGTGTTATTTGCCACTCTCCACACTCATTCACACACACACACACTCTCTCTCTCTCTTCCAAATTCCACCTCTATTTACGGGGTTTCTATTATTACATTCATCGGACTTCCAACACCCTTCATTACACTCCAATCTCACCTCTTTTTTCTCCATTACTTCTCTTTTCTATTTCATTTTCATTCTTATTTCTTTCAATCTTCTCAATTTGTCATTTGTTCTGTTTTAATTCAGGGACCTGCTAAATCAATCATTCATTCCAAATTCTATGTAAGTGCCACTCCTCTTCTTCTTCCTAATTACTAGCTTAATTGGGAACTTTTTATCTTTATTGTTGCTTACTGTTTGGTTTATGCATTATTTCATAATTCCAACCTTCATTTTTGGTCATGCTTTGATTTGGGTTCTGGGATTTTCCATCATTTGTTTTTGGGTACCAAGAAATCTGGCTTAAGTTTGGGTTAAATCGAGAATTCCTTCTTGTTCTAGATTAGTAATATTGATGCAGACCACTATACTTAATTAAGGGGTTAATCTCTGATATATCTCATTGTATTTGAATGATATTGCTACATATCATTCAAACAATTGCATTTTTTGCAAACAAGTCTTATTATAGATATAGTGTATGATTGACTGCTGTAGAGCTAATGTTGCATTTTGACAACAGTCTCGTAGATAAAATGGTAGCTGCAGTGGCAGCCTCGGCAGTAATGCAGTCTTCACCAAGGCTTTTCCGGCCATCGCCTTCATGTTTATCTCATTATTCATCATGTAGATCACCCCATTTTTCATCTATCTCCTCCACTCTTCACTTCAACAATCATGGCTGCAATTCTTCAATTTCTTTGATCAGCAAAAACCCATTTAAACTTCATCCTCGTCCGTTATTAAAGCCAGTTGCAGCCCTCGGCTCTGATCTTCCTCATCCTATTCAACCGGTACTTCGCTAATTTGTTATTCCTTCACTTCATTGTCTTTTCCAAATAATTTTTATGAAACTTCATGTGCTTATATATATGTTTTTCTTGTTTTTGCTGCTCGAAATTGATATCAAAGGGAGAGGAAGGAGCGAAAATTGGTAAAAATGATGAGACAATGAAGCAATGGGATGGGTTGACAGCAAAGTTTGCTGCTGCTGCCAACATTCCGTTTCTCATTCTTCAGCTGCCTCAGATTTTGCTTAATGCTCGTAATCTTATGGCTGGCAACAATTCCGCTCTTTTGGCTGTTAATTGGCTGGTAATCCTAATTAACATTCCTTCCTCTCTGTTTTTAGTTATAATATCGTTTTCTTTAGCTTCAGAATGTCTGAGTCCAAATCATCAGTGAAGAGTTTTGCAGGGCTCCCTAACTGGTTTGCTTGCGAATCTTTCGCTGCTTTCATACTTTGCCAAGAAAAAGGAGACAGAAGCAATGATAGTACAATGCCTGGGAGTTGTTACCACATATGTAATGATTTCACAGCTAGCAATGGCTGAGGCAATGCCTTCTCTTTATTTCATTCTAACCTCTGTAGTGGTTGGTACTGGTGTTGTCTCCAATTTTCTCAATTACTTTGGCATTCTTCCGTCTGTTATCTGGGGTTTATGGGAAGATTTTCTCACTGTTGGTGGGCTTTCCGTCCTTCCTCAGGTACTGCTTCTGATTTCTTTCTTGTCCTCAGTGAAACACAGCGTCACAAATCCCTGATTTTTTACCCTTTCTGCCAGATAGTAACCTGTGTGCTGCATGATGAATACAGGTTATGTGGTCCACATTTGTTCCATATATTCCAAACAGCATTCTTCCTGGGGCTATATCTTTCGTTTTTGCCATGATAGCAGCTGTTATGGTAAGTTGAAGCTTCACCCTAGAACTTATGTGGAACAAACATGAGGAAGCATAGGTAACTGATAAAAATTTAGGATCTCTTAAAAACCTTTTTGTTTACTAGCTTTTGAAGAAGGCAAATTGTTAAGTATTATGGACCCCTACTGTGCTTGCTTATTATTTGAGATCCATTTGAACTGGGCGTGATCACTATTTTCTGCCATTCTGTGTTGTCCAAGCCTGATTTGTCCTTAAGAAAGCTTCCAATGGGGTAAATTAATAGTAAAAAGTATGTTTGCTACATACTTCGTATATGCTGGTAAGTAGAATTTTTTCGCCCTTTTTTCTTTAAAAGTGGAAACGGAAGCAAGGCAGATAGGGGGATTTAGTTGTTTTGGTTATGACTGATTCAAATTGACATTCTTTGAAGTGGTAGTACCTTAAACTCTTAAAGCATATGTATTTGATACTTTTCTTACTTAAACTACCTAATTATCTCTGCATTTATGGCTGTGCTAGTCTTTTTGCCATTGAACAAGTAGTCTTCAGAGTTCAGATTTTTGCTGTGAATGAGCCTGGTGGTGATCTTTTCTATGCCCTTATGCTAGTCTTCTCGATTTATTGGATAGGCAACATTTTTTGTTTTTGTGAATGGGAATGAGCTAGCCCCTATATCCAGTATGCTTGTCTTTCTTCAATTGGATGATTAACCTTTTGATTTTTGTAAATGCGTCAGTAATGGGTGCTAACCTTCACAGGTTAGAGCGGGTAAACTCTCTGAGAAAGGTGTCAAATTTTATGGAGCTATATCAGGGTGGACTGCTACCCTTCTCTTCATGTGGATGCCAATTCCTCAATTGGTATTTGCTTAATTTGGTTATGTTAGATATTTAGGACTAGCAGATTCCTGTCTGAGTGAGCTTTTTTTATGACTTGGTTTCTATTCTTTCAGTGGACAAACTTCCTAAATCCTGATAACATCAAAGGCTTGTCAGCTTTAACAATGTTGCTGGCAATGGCTGGAAATGGGTTAATGATTCCACGTGCACTTTTCACCCGTGATTTTATGTGGTATTTTTTTTTTACCCATCTCAGCATTTGGTGTTTCATATACCTCATAGACAGTTAGAGAATGTGGGCTGATATTACCTCTAGATAAAAATTTTAAAATCTGGTTCTTAATTATCATGTCACTCATAATCTCTCTCTCTCTATGATTGCATATGTGATATATCTATGTACATCCAGCTTCCCATGGGGATCAAATGAACAGGGATCAACTGTTTTGTTATGTTAATTGTTTAAATATGGTTCAGGTTTCTTGGTTCTTCTTGGGCATCTTTTCTGTATGGCTGGGGGAATCTCGTCTGCATGTACTTGTAAGTTGCTAGTCAATGTCATTTGCTTGAACAAATTATACTCAATGCAGGACAAACAGATTCTTAACTGCTAAAGATATTTCTGCTGTCAATGCAGATTTAACAGCATCAGTCGGGAGTTTTTCTTTGCAACCACAGCAGGCTTTCTTATGTGGATAGGTTATTATTCAATCCATAATCCTGTTGTAGTTGCATTTGCTGAATTTTCTAGTATACTGGATAAAATAGTATATCGAGCTTGCTACCTTTTTAGTTTTTATGTGATTTTCTCTACTTGTACTCCTGTATTTGAACGATCCTTTCCCCTTTTTTGGCTCACAGGACTTACATTTTGGAAGGACAGTCAGGCATACGGACATTCATCTCCCTTGAGGTCTTTGAAGGAACTGCTATTTGGGTCATAATATCGAACAATTTCCACTTCAGCAAAAGGATTTAGAAAAGCAGAAATGATTCTTGGACAATAGACTTATAGACTAGATTCCTCATGCATGCATAATTGCAGTTTCTTTGTCACCTGACTCAAATAATAAGATGTATAACATGATTGTGAGTTTTAACACTTACAATCTTGGTCTGTATGACAGTATAGTCAGTATTCAATTCATTTATATTATAGATGACACATTTATGTTGTGTAAATATTATCAACTTTTTGGAATAAATAGGCTGAGCTTTATGCTTTATTTCCTATGTATACATCATGATAGGAAGAAATGTAGATGATTTCGAATTTGGTGGAGTTCATGCTCTTAATTTCTGCACATTTACATCATAGTAATAATATTGTTATGTTACAGCAGATTGATCGTTTACCAAGCCCACTTATATATACTGTAACCAATGGACTAATATCTTCTGTGAAGTTGGAACCTTATCATAGCAGCTGTCAAATTTACCAGCCCACTATCATAAGCACTTTCAATAACCCAATATCATAATCAATGAATCCTTCATCAAATACTAGTATAAAGATTTTTTTGGGTTTCTTCTTTTTCTATAGAGAGAACTTTCCAGTAGAACAACTTTCTCTAGGTACTGTTGATGGAAGTCTGTATCCCACAACATTAATGGGATTAAATAGGATTAGAAATATTAAGAATTTAGCAACTGTGGGGCTGTAGCTCATATGGTAGAGCGCTCGCTTCGCATGCGAGAGGCACGGGGTTCGATTCCCCGCAGCTCCAGAGTCCCCTGTGCATTAGCTTTATATATTTGGTACGAGTATGATTAACAGATTAATACGAGTAATACATTAATACAAGTATATTGTAAGAGTTGTAACATGGTGACATTTTTGGGGGTGTGATGAATTGGACTCTTTTTTTCAAAGGTTGTAACCACTTTGATATAAGTCAATTTGTAAGAATCTCACCTTTGATATTTTTCTTCAAAAATAAAAGATGGTAGATATAATAATAATATGTTATAATTGTTACATTAGTTAGGAAAAAACATCGAATTTTTTTTTTTTTTTTTGTGTGATTATGTATTGCACAGTTAAAACGACAGGAGTGTATGGAAACAAGTAGACGGAGTAATAACTAATAAGCAGACTTTTCTTCAAATTTAAAAAAGGGATAGATGTTTCCATGAAGTAACATACACATACATAAATGCTGAGTTAGTGACTCAGGGCCGTCTTTAGACATGTTTTTTCTCATACACGTAACAGGGCCCCCCAAAATCAGGGCCCCATAATTTTAAAAAAATAAAAATTATAACCTTACAAATTCACCTTCTTTCTCGTAAAAGACCATCATTTTCAAACTAAAACCTAAAAATTCATCTTTGATTATGAAGATATAATTGTGGATTTTGCTTCAAAAAATATTAGAAGGATGACACTTTTTAAATAAAAAGTTTTTGTTTGTTGTTTTATTGAATTGCTATTAAACTTATTACTATAAATATTTAAGCTCTATAATAATTTGTAGTACTGTACTCGAAAAAAAAGCCATTTTATAATAATAATATTTTTAACCTTTTAAAATAGTCCTCCAAAATTAAAGGACCCAATTTTAAAAGTTAGAACAGGACCACCAAATTGTCGGAGACGGCCCTGTAGTGACTCACTCCCTTCCAATCATCTTCTTGCGCGCATTCTTTGGATTGATCTATATGATGATGTTCCAAAATTGCTTACGTGCCCATATAAAGTGAAATAAGCATCATCCTACCAAAACCAGCACCATAATTATCTTAATTTATACAAATATATTATAAAGGAACTTTTTATTTATATGATGATGTTTCTAAGATCCAACGTATAAAATCGACTAGTCGTTTTTGATCCAACCAAGCTAAGTTTGATTGTGTGGAAAAGATTACACTTTTTAACCTTGATGTTGAGAGTTCAATGTCCACTAGAGACATTTTGAGGGTGGAGATCCCTTACCGTTCCCCCACTTTTAAAATGTTTGACATGCAAACACTGGACTAAAAAAAATCGTGAAGGTTGAGACTTGAGATACGATCATGTCCTTCTCTAAAAAATAAAAAAATAAAAAATAAAAAAAATAATAAAAAAAAACCTCGCTTTTGATCCACTAACTCTACTCATCACTACTTGCCAAACCAAAGGGGCCCATTTTAACCAACCCGATTAAAACATCTACAAAAACTAATACTTATCGAAACCAGCCTGGTATTTTTGTCACTTGCTCGTGCAACCGTTAATGTCACCCTCTTCAATATTTAGTCACCTTATTTTGGTTAATTATTCATTATTTTAGGTCAATGATAAGTATTAATTTTGTAATTACTTGACTATAAAATGTATACATAATTTCATATACATATAAGAATTTGCTCTAGCTAGTATGAATGCTAGCTAAAGAAAAAACGGTGCATTGTCATCACATTTACTTAAATTGTTTATCTTATGTTCATATTTCCTTCTTATAATTACTAAGAAAAAACGGTGCATTGTCACATTTACTAATTGTTTGACTTATGTTCATATTTCCTTAATATAATGCTCTTAAAGTTAAATGTAAGAAAAAACTTGTTCCTCCGACCATCGCAAAAAGTCACATTAATTAATGTAACACCTCATTTTTAAGAAAACAACATATTTCTTTGTTTAAAACCCTTTTGGAATGGTTGAGTCATTTTTTGGCTTCATCAATTTTCAGATCGTACTTAATATTTATAGTAAAATTAATCACGACCTTAGTTATTATTATTCTTAAGTTCGAAAGAAAAAAGGAGAGAGAATCTTACCCTCCCACAGACAAGCTCCACGCATAATTTATTGATCCAAGTACTATTAGAATTGGTTTTGGTGTATTTATGTTTATATTGTATTTATGTTAAGTTTATCGGGTTAGGAGTTTTAGGCTAATTAAGTTTCCTAATGTATTGTGTATATATGTGTGTTTATGATCAATACAAAGCTTAAGCCGTTTTCTCCAATATTTCCTTGAGTTTAACATGGTATCAGTCGACTTTGCATATTGCTAATCACACTATATATATAGTATACATGATCTCTTACTAGAGTACTTTCCTACAAAAATATTTTAATTATCCTTTTTTATTAATACTCGTATTAATTAATGAGATGTTTGTAATAAGTTGGACAATAATCGGAATGATAGAAGAAATAATGTATGTGTGTGTGTGTCATTAACATGAAATTCAAACAAGATAATTCTTGTTTGTGAACAAAACTTAATATTGCTAAATAAAGTGGGAGGAGTATTGATTTTATTAATTTATCTCAATTATGATATTGATGAATTGTACTTATATCCATTAAGTGAATCCAAAGTAACCAAAACACCATCATTAAATTATACTTGTACAGTACAACTATAAAAAATAATTAATTTCCCACAATAACATGAATTACATTGGTTGCCGCCTCTTGTGTCGTTATCTCTTTGTCACAGTCAGTCCACTAGGCACTAGTGAGAAGCTGGGTAGAAATTGAGGTTCCATTACATGAACCTGGCTACTAATCTTTAAATAAACGTCACACCCAAATATTAGTAGGCCCGTCCCAGTGAATACTCCTTGGACAATTAACAGATTTATTGCTATTTTATCAGCTAGTAATTAGGTATTGAAGTGAAAATAATAATAAATTAGGTCAATAGTAGTATTTTGATAAAACAATGTGTTAAAAGTTATAATTAAGCTTATTACAATAACAACTAACACAATAAAGTTGTTATACGTTGTGTGATAGCTAGTATGATATCCTTAGGTAGTTTATGTCAAATAATATCATCTTGTACAACTATAATCTTTGGTATATCCAAACAAAAAAAGGAATTTTCAGTATATACTTGGCTTTTATATTCTTTAATTGAGTAGGTGTACAAGTCTTGTTACCCTACGCAACTCTTAATCAAACATCTACTCGTATATGGTATATCGGTTAATAGATTACCCTACAACTCTTAATTAAACATCTACTCATACTTGGTATATCGGTTAATTGATTAATTAATACATTATTTTCAACCCTTTATGTCTCTAATTATAGATAAATAAATATTATACAGAAATTTTAATACTCTAACTATAATATCCCACATGAATATACCTATTTGCCCATTATATAAATTGTGTGTTAAAGACTGTTAACTAACAACCCAAGAAATAAAGTGTATGTACTATTCTACTAGTAAATCCATTCAAACTATTCTACAAGTAAATCCCTTTAAATTATTATATGTTTTGGTGGTTATGTGTTAAATATTATCCTATCATATTGTAACACTTCAATCTTGTGATATATATATTATTTACTTAATTATTATAGGTAAGTCTTGTTATCCAAGACAACGCTTAATCAAACATCTACTCGTATTTGGTTAATTAATTAATAAAATACATACCATTATTTAGCATAGTTGTCAGTTTTGTCACTATAGTAGTTTAATTTGTACTTAAACTTATAGCTAAGCCTAGGTGCTACCAACATTTTAGTTATACTCTTACATGATTGATCATATCCCTCCAAAATCCCTATCAAATCCAAACTCTATTTCCTTCCTACTTCTCCTTTAAATCCAATATATTAATGCACGTGCTTTGATTAAATTATCCCAAATTATATTATTTTTATTCATTATATATAACCCCTCTTTTCTTTCTCATCAACACTTCCTCCTTTCTCCAAAAAAAAAAAAAAAAAAAAAAAAAAAAAAAAAAAAAAAAATGGCATTAGTAAGAGAACGTAGACAACTCAACCTCCGCCTCCCTCTCCCTGAAAACTCCCAACGCCGCCCATCTTTCCCTTTACCACTCCCTCCTCCTCCTCACTCCTCCGCCACAACCACCGCAACAACCACCGTAACAACCACCGCAACAACCTCTTCAGTTTCTTCCTCTCTTTCCGATTTCACCAAACTATCCGTTCTTGGCAGTGGAAACGGCGGAACTGTCTATAAAGTAGCTCACAAGCAAACCGGCACCGTTTATGCTCTTAAGCTAGTTTCATCTGATCCCAACCCTACTCACCTCCGCCAGCTCAGCCGGGAGAAGGAGATCCTCCGACGTATGATCTCGTCGGATTCTCCCTACATCGTCCGATGCCATCGAGTTTTTGAAAAATTAGATGGAGACCTGGCAATACTAATGGAGTACATGGATGGTGGTACACTTGATCATACTCTTAAAAACCAAGGCACTTTTTCTGAACCATTACTTGCCAACGTGGCAACACAAATATTGAATGGTTTAAAGTACCTTCACGCACATAAAATCGTTCACAGAGATATTAAACCCTCGAATCTTCTAGTGAATTCCAATTGGGAAGTCAAGATTTCTGACTTCGGTGTGGGGAGGATCATGGGTAGAACCCTGGATCCCTGTAACTCATACGTCGGCACGTGTGCTTATATGAGTCCCGAGAGGTTTGATCCTGATACCTACGGAGGGAATTATAACGGGTATGCGGGTGATATTTGGAGTTTGGGACTTACATTAATGGAATTGTATTTGGGTTATTTTCCTTTCTTATTACCCGGTGAAAGGCCCGATTGGGCTACTTTGATGTGTGCGATTTGTTTCGGGGACCCGCCCACCTTACCCGCGGGTCGTGGGTCGGAGGAGTTTAGGAGC
This sequence comes from Chenopodium album, assembly GCF_948465745.1. Lineage (NCBI taxonomy): Eukaryota > Viridiplantae > Streptophyta > Magnoliopsida > Caryophyllales > Amaranthaceae > Chenopodium > Chenopodium album. The sequence goes on along the minus strand of NC_137856.1, from coordinate 31,810,553 downwards.
TTTGTTAGCTGTTGCCTACAAAAAGAAGCCACTAAACGGTGGTCCGCTACTCAATTATTGTCTCATCCCTTTATTTGTAAAACTAGATAATATAATATTCGCATTTTCAATAATTAATTATAGTTAATCAATCAATTAAGTTGGTTTTTTTTTTTTTTTTTTTTTTAATGAGTTGGCCCGAACCGAATTAATTAGGGTCAGTTTTAGAGAGTAGTTGAATGATAGTGTTGGGATGTAAATAGATCGAATATACAAGTAGATTAGTTAGGCACTTAGGCTACTTGTTTCTTCTTGGAGGCCACTTGTTTCATTAATATTATTTGGACGATGTAAAGTTGGTTCTCCTTTCTTTGTCAAAAAAATTAACTACTCCAAATCTCCATTTTGTTTATTTCTAATTTTCTATCAATCATACTTGTAGCTTTTTCATTTGAGCTGTGCTATCTCTTTTATAATTGCTTAGTTTACGTGCATGAATTTTGATAATATACACCTATGTCACCATTCACTAACAACGAGGGATTGGAGTATTAGTCGGTAATACAAATCCACACATACAAATCTATCACGTATTATAATCCGCAGCCAGAGGTTCTAGCTAAAAATTTGATAAGGTAGTGCTACTCAAACCTTTTATGTTTTTGTGGTAGTTTTTAAAAAAAAAAGTTTAAAATGATAGTTATTCTCAAAACTCGTCATTTAAATGGTAGTTCTTCGCAAATTTTTCTTTAATTTTACATTTTTTTGTTTACTAGCTAATGAGTACTCATAGATGTTTAAGATATTTGATGAGAATGATTATCCTCATAACTAAATTATTTATTTTTTAAAAGGTAAGATACAAGGAAAGAGATTAGAAATGTGTTCTTACAAGACCATTCCCTAATCTATCTTGTGTAGTAAAAGATTAGAAAACTTGCTATCCATGGGTCGGAGTAGAGTAACCCAAAGAGGCCACATAATTTGATGCTCTGTTTCCTTCACCACGAAAGATGTGCTGGGAATTGAAGGCAAAAAAGAAATTCAAGACAGTTTTGATGTCTTCCATTAGGACTTAGGAGCTGAATCTTCCATGGGCAGTTAAAATGACCCTGCAAAAATATTAATAACAGTCAAATTATCTCCTCATTTATAGTTTATTACTCAATCTTATCTAATATTTGTTACGTAAGGATTGTGTAAAATAAAGAAAAGAGATTAAGGCTATGTTCAATTCATTTAGTCAGATAGCTTTGATGTCTTTAAACTTTCCAAATATACAATTTTCATTATTTTCCAAAAATGAGCAAATGTTTGATTTTAAAGTTGTTTGTTTGAATGATTTTTATATTTCATTTACGGAATCAAATGTGTATCTTAAGGGTGAGGCGGTACAAAATTCTTGAAGGAAGATGGGGTAAAGTTGGAACCCGCTTGTATTATAACTTCATTATTCCAATCCATTTGGAAATGTCTAACCAAACAACACCTATTAAATACAATATAAAAATAAAAAGGTAAATGCCTTTATATCATTAAAAAAAAAATTGTTGTCAAACAAAGGATAAGGGGGTAAAAAAAGTTTTATGGTAAAGTGAAGAACCTACTATCCACCTTCCAAATAGAAGTTCTAATGATCAACCAAGTGGCCTCCAATCTACAAGTGGGCTAACTATGTACGTAGATAATGTTGTAGAAAACAATCAAGTACCCTTAGAAAGTGACTCCCTTGTTGGGCTTGTACATTTCTAACTTTCTCATAAATGATACTTACTATATTTTTCAAATTCACATGTCTATCCATTAGTGGACCATTATAGTCACTTTAATCATTGATGCGATCTTTTCCTATACAAAATTTATGTAACCTTATGATGTAGCACTCCTTCGTCTTTAAAGCTCTATCCACTAGAAATTGTGTCTTATTGCCAATTCCATAGCTTGCAAGTTGATGAGCCAGCAATAGCATTGCATGTTCTTTTCCGCCCCTTGTGATAATGAAGTCCTAATATTCCATCAGACTAACAATGCAACATCATTAATTACCGCTGATAGTTCATGATGAGGACTACTTCCAAATGTATTACTACCTCCGTTTCTTATTATGTGCACCAAAATGATACGGAGTATAATTTGCATTGTGAATTGTGATGCACAAGTTTCAACCTTAAGCTTAGCTTTACGGCTCTAGTCTCTTAGCATACTGCAGTTCTGTTGAAAGTTGAGTGATAGCGTTATAGCTAACCCAACTGTGATACCATATGGCTCTAGTCTCTTAGACTTGCTGAATATTCTGTCCTATCCACTTTTATATCCGGATTTTTAACACTTCCACCGGATAAAAATGTTAGTTTAATTTGCATTGCATAAGGAAAAAGAAGAGGCTACATTTCGAATTGGCTATATACAGTGCACGGAAGATAATTGAAGATTTCAGAAGATGGAAGATTTGTTTTCCATCCAAACATGATTTTCCATCATCTGTAAAAAAGATGTAATAAATTACAGAGCTATTTCATGAGAACTGGAATAATATTCCTGTCTTCTGCAGCCAATTTTGCAGGCATAACTAATATGGCTGAAATTTGGCATGCTCACTCAAATCACAAACTTAAAAACCCAATTAAAACAATATGCTAATTTGCTAACTGTGTTATTTAAGGGTGTTTATTTGTCCCAACAAATATGAAATAACCCAGTCTTGGCACATGTAAATTTTTTTTCGGATTTTTCACCATATGAAATAATTATCCAAATTAACACTCAGGGATATGGTGAATTTTTGTAACAATTTAAGGGTATATGATAAATTTGAAAGATTTAATGGGTATTGAATTTTTTTTTTTAACCATTTCATATGATCCATTCTGATTTCTGAATAGATTGATACAGTTGATTAATTTGATGAAAACCTAAATTAATTTGAAATTTATGTCTTTTGTATGATAAAGATCGAGTCTTTATCAAATGTATAGCAGGTGTCTAATGGAATTGGAACAAAAATTAAGGTTTTGAGAGACGATACATGCGGCTGCGTTTATACTACAGTCAGATAAGTATAGCATCCACCCACAAATTAAGATTGAGAATTGAGATTAACAATTCAACTGATAACATTATATTCAAATTTTAATTTAAACTGGGCCATTACAGTATGTTTGGAGTTTGAACGAATCAGATCAAATACTAACATATCAACATTCAACAATCCCTTAGCCCATCTAGCCCGAATTTATATGGGCTGCTTCCACCTTTTCACTTTCACTCTGCTTTCTGGATCAACCTTATTTCTTCACTTTTCTACTGTTAAGCATGTCAATTTGGGTCAACAGGTCAGGTTCAAGTAAAATTTTGGATTATTTAGTTCTAGTGGTTCGGATTGTTTGGGTAAGATTATTTGCTCAAATTGGGTTGATTTTGGATCATTTGGGTCGGGTTAAATTTAGGTTTTCTCTCAGTAACTCAGGTTTCGGGTCAGGAATTTACGAGTAGTCTCATATCATTCTAATTAACTTCTAATATTACATAAATTTTTTTATCATAGATCATTATTCGTATGATCGTAGTAGATACCAGTAATATATTTGGGAAGTGGTATTGATTACGACAAGTATATAATAATAGAATCTTACAAGACAAAAACATATTTAGCAAGATTACGAACTAAAACATGCATCTCATTATCAGGGTCAAACAGTTACACGGATATACCATTATGGTAGTAAATGCATTAATGTGGTTTTTTTTTTTTTTTTTTATCATTGTTCATTACTCGTATTATATATTTATATAATCTTCGTATTATATTTGGAAAGTGGTATTGATTACGACTAGTATTGAATAATACTATCCTACAACAAAAAAATTAAAAAATGAAAAAACACATTTTGCAAGATTACAACATAATTTATACGGAGTTGTCAGAGTATATCTCATTATCACTTATCATACGAGTAGTTACCAAACACTTACATAGATACACCGTTTCAGTAGTAAATACTCTATATAAACACCCTTACTATTTAACAAGTACAACTGTACAAGTATATTCTAGATATACAAAACTTATTTTGTTGAGTAAATACATTAATCGTATAGCAAAACCAACAAAGTGTTGGCTCACTTGATAAGGTTCTTACCTCATATCCTATAAGTTTGGGGTTTGAATTCCATCAAGTGAGGATACTTGGAGGGTAAGGATTCTCTTACCCTCGCTCTCATCTACTCCCAAATGTTTGGGCCATAAATACTTGACCAAAAAACCGTAAGCATTAAGGTGTAGTTAGAGTCTTCCTAACCTTTAAAAAAATTTTTAAAAAGTAAAAAACCGTATAGCAAAATCAGGAGTAAGGGCCTGTTCTCATTGACTGAACTCAGCTGACTGAAATGAACTGAACTGGATATTTTATAAGAGAAGGAAATTAGGAGCTGAACTGAACTGAATTTATCAGAGATGAATTGAACTGAACTAAAAATAATCGTATAAGAACAGGCCTTAAGAGTGCTCACTTAATCTATGACTTGACTAAGCCATGGTTATCAGTTTGCTCCCAAAACTTAAGATGTGTACGCTCAGGCTTGCATGTAACGACCTTAGAAATTTAGCAAGTGCCTTCCGACGACTTTGCTTCAATTGTCAAACTATGGACGCAATATTCTATTCACCAATACACCATTTACCTTTGTTCATTATCAAACTATTTTATTATTATTTGCACATAAGTCATCCCCAACATTTATTTCCTTGTCAAACAAGTCCTGCATAATTTGAGGGAACCACTTATTTTATACAGTACCAAGTATATTACAATTTTGAACACAAAAAAAGTAGTAATATACTTACTAAGGGCCTGTTCACATTTACTTAATTTCAGTTCAGTTCACTTCAGTTCAGCTCCAATCAGTTCAGTTCAGTTCAGTTCAGATCTTAATTTTCCTCACACATAAAATATTCATTTCAGCTCAGTTCAGTTCAGCTCCAATCAATTCAGTTTAGTTCAGTTCAGCTCCAATCAGTTCAGTTCAGTTTAGCTCAGTTCAGTAAATATGAACAGGCCTGAAGTGGTTAAAAAAAAAAAGTACTCCCTTCCTTGCTGAAAGTTCGACTCATTTTGCATTTATGCGGTCTCCAATAAACATTTATGACCGTGAATATCTTTAGATATGAACGTGTAAAAATTATAAAAAGTTGATATTTGAAACTTTTTCAATAAGGTGAATCTAATAGATCTTACATGCTAATTTATTTCTATTGAATAAATCATAAACTATAGTCAAATTAATTAATTTTTTACCACGTGAATAGTAAGTGAGTCGAAATTTCAGAAACAGAGGTAGTGTATTACAATATTGATTTAGCGACATAACCAAAAGTCCATTTCAGCACCTCGATCTAATTCTACGTATATTAGGTATTTGTCAAAATAATTTATTTTAATCATATCTAAAGTGCTGAATTGAATATGAGTTGCCAAGAAGCAGAGTTGACATACAATTTATCTTAATCTAAAAACGACATTAGGACACTATATGACCATACCTTTCATACGTTGATACTTGATATGTATAGAATGAATTGACTTTCTTGTATACATACTTTTTGAGCAAAACATACAAAAATAATTGATCATTTTATTAGTAGTTTTAGGTAAAGTTCATATACAATAAAATTATTTGGTACTTCTATATAATCAAAATTAATTAAATTATTGTTGTTTTATTAGTAGTTTTAGGTAAAGTTCATTATATTTCACCTTGTTTATATCAAATTAAAATTATCTTTACTGATTAAACCTTTCTTTATTGACTTTTTATTGTATTTGTTCTTTGAATTAACTAATTTTACTGATAAAAATGATCAGAATTTTTTTTTAGCAATAAATAAATGATGATTTGGCCTAAAAAGAGTAGAGTAGCATTGTTTGTTTATGGACTAGGATTTTCATTAAAAAAACAAAATTGCATGTAGTTTGATTATAGGAGATGGAGTAATAACCAGTTCAAAGTGATTGACCAATAACTGAGTCAAACAAAGAATCCTTCTTGCCCAAGTCCTTTGAAATAAACCGTTGAATAATACACACAACTAAAACAGCGTTAAATTCGTTCATTGATCACGTTAACTAATACTAACACCTCTCGTCATATCTTTTATATATATATACAATCATATACCACAATTGTATCATATCATTTCTAAGTAGCCCATCTAACAACAAACAACCATCAACAAAGTAATTAAGTTCTTACCAAAAAGATTTATTTACGTTTATTAACAACTCTTTAAATCATATATAATACGTCTCATATAGTCATATTATTCTTATACGAGTATATATAAGTATTATTGATCGATCATGGGTTTAAAATTAAGCATGAGATCTTTGTTCGTTATAAGTTGCATTTTATGTGTTCTTTTGGCAAATATTCAAGGTGGAGTTGCCATTAGACACTTTCGCGGTGAGGAATGGCTGGCGAAGAGTGATATGATGTCGTCGTTGTTCTTCCAGTTGCTGCCAAAAGGGGCGTCGCCACACTCAGGAAGCTCTTCATGCTCGTACATCCCTGGAGGCAAGGGCCCCCACTGCTAAGCTAGCTAGTTTTAAGTGGCCTTGTATCATCTGCATGCCATTGCATGCACCCATTATTTCATGTAATTACAAAGACAGTTAGCTAGCTAACACAACATACACATAAACTAGGATATGATAAATGTGCATTAATGTATAGAGTGCAACATTTTGTAGTTTTAATTTATTTTTTAATTTCTTCATAACAATTCATTTATACATAACTTGTTGGTACGGAATAATTATAAGCAATAAAATTTACGGCCTCTTAAATAAGAGGTACCTTGTATAATTTTTAAAAAAAAGTGTAGAAATAATATTTCACCTTTCTTAAGTAGTCTTAAGTTGGTAGAGTATTGCAAAGGTTTAGTACGTACATGCAATAGCACTTGTGTTTCATCAAACATTGCTTGATCGATGAGTTGATACAAATTAAACCTAAACATACTATTCCTAAAACTAAATTGAACAAATGCTACCGTAAATGAGTTATTCTCCTTCTCGATCTATCTAATTCACGTTAACATGACATGTATGTTAGTATGTATGTGACATTTTAAATGTTGATCGACTTCATCCCCTCAAATGAAATAGGGTTAAGTCAAGACTCGAACAGTTGAACATACAAGGTTATGAGTTCTTATTGGAAAAGTAAATGAACATATAATTTTATTGTTCCTTTATTGAACTAACCATGCAACCTATAACGTCATGTATCTACAAAAGAACTTGTAGAAACTTAAAGATTATTTTTTGTAGTTATAATTACACTCAGCCTATCATCAATTATAATTTTGGTTATATAAATTTAAAGATTATTTATTATTAAAATTATCCAATAATTGTGGTTTGAACATTTTTATTTACTGCCTTAAAAGTTTATTATATGTATGTCAATACGTATATAATGTCACTTATGCTATACTGAGTTGAACGGCAACTAATTTTTCAAACACGCATTTTTCAAGGTCTCAACTTACATATTAGAGTATATCTTAGCTAAGAAAAATCAATTCTTCCAAAAACCATAATTCTAACAAGTAGATCAGATCCTACGTACTTATGTCAATAATAGTGTGCAATAATTGTCATAACACTCACTAGTTATTCACTGATCGAGTAAGGTTTACTAGTACACAATTTTTGAAATGACCAAATTTTAAGTATGTAAAAGTGTGACATCAAGTGGATCATGTTATGTCAAATAGCTTAAGTCATTACTCATTATATATGTCAATGAAATTCAATTCAATTGATTCATTCCAACACCAAAACCAAGTTAGGTTAGTTGTTTCTGACTGCCATTAATAATATGTGATCGAACCCAATTAAGCAGCAGGTCAATTGAGCAGTTGACCATTCCATCAGGATTCAGGACCCTCAAATGGTCATTTATGAAACAAAATCATCATGTACTAGTGTAGTAGTATAAGATGCCAAACCAAAGCTCTTTTAATTAGCGAGCTTCATAGTATTACAAAGATCATTTGTGGCATTATTTGCTAATTGAATTGGCCTAATATCCATTACATCATTTTTATTTATGCACAATGATCGACCTCTATACTGAAGTACTTCCTTACTTCCTAGTTCCTACTTCATAACATTACTTTACTATTTGTTAGGCCCTATTTAGTGTATAGCTCATGGGCCGATGTTATGAGCTCTAATCTCTATAGGTTGTATATATACTTGTGCTTGTGCATACTTCAGTAGAAAGACACAACACTATTCTCTCTATTCTTGACATGGTATATGAGCCAAAACAATTCTAAATACCTGTAATAATATGAGAAAAGTAACTGCTACATCGCCTCTTATTTTTAATCGCTATTGAAAAAAAATGAAATATGACTCCTACTCCATATGTTTCCTTGATTCTTTGATATCCGTCCTACACTGTCCTTAATTCTTTAGCTTTTAATGATGTATTATATTGTGTTTAATATTTTGTCATATAATGTAGGAGCTAATAATACTACATAATAAATAAAGTATATTAGTATATACATGTAAAATAATAAACAAATGTGATGTACAAAAAAACTAATTGTAATATTAATTTGTCTATCACTCCAAAGGAATTAATATGTAAGACATGGGCATGGGACCTAGCGGGAGGCAGAACACTAACACCATCGCCAGCATGCAATATTATCAACTTTAGTAACGTAACTTTCTCTCTAAATTGTTTACATATACGAGCAATTAATATTATCCACTATATTTGTTTTGGAAGTATGCTCAAGTGCACAACTGATAATTTGATGTAGTAAATGCTGAAATTATTATGGAGTACTCCGTAGAAGTTTAATTTGATGTACAGGTATTAGAGGTACATCATTGACCTTGTTGCTAATTTAATTTTAAGGAAAATGCTATATGTAGCCATAAGAATTATAAATAAGAAGTTAAAAGAGAAAAGTATTAGAGAAATATTTATTTATTAATTACACTGATTTTCGTGTGATTTTATCATGTATTTGAGTATTTCTAAACTAAATAGGAAAAGATATTTGATGCTTATTTGTATCCCTAATGGCTATATACAGCGTTACCCTTATTTTAATTGCTCCTAAAGTCCTAATTCTAACTAGGCAATAGTTATAGGCATGCATGCTCACTAGTGTATATATTGATTCCAAATTTTCAATATATAATAGGTTGAATAGGTCAAATACATACAATATATTTTTTTTTCTTTTTTTTAAAAAAAATATACATGCAATATTTAATTAAATGTTTTCAAAGATATGTAAAGATTATTCTTGGATGCGTATTTTTAATGGTGTCCGTTTAAAGAAATATACATGCAATATTTAATTAAATGTTTTCAAAGATATGTAAAGATTATTCTTGGATGCGTATTTTTAATGGTGTCCATTGACGGTCTTAACTTCGTATTGTATTAATTTTTATTTTCTTATAATTTTATATAATTGTAATTATGAAACAATAGTATTTTGGATCAACTTGTGTCAAAAAAAGATATATATATAGTATTTTGGATCAACATATCAAGTCAAATCTCACAAAATACCATGACTATTGTTTTTAACCTGTGTCATGTGTCTATCAAATCTTAATGAACACCTCCCTACAGCTTTTAACCTGACTAATAAGCTCGCAACTCTGCTTAGATAGCATTGAAATTCTAGGGATAAAATTAACGAAATGTGGCGTTTTGAAAAGTTCTAATAGACACATGACACGCTCACAAGCAGAAGCCATACGGACAGAAGATCAGGTTGCGTCGCAAAAAATGACCAGAAACAAAAGAACAAAAGCCTCGTGTATCAACTAAAAACTGAAAGCAAATAAGCCAGCATCACTCTTTACAGAATGTTGTTTCTCAGGATTACAACCACCCGATTCCAAGACCAAATTCCCTTCATTACTTATTACAAATGTTATCTAAAATGGCCTTTTAATGTCCATTGGAAGGCCGGAACATAGCGTAATTATTATTTACGCCACATGTCATATTTGAGTACTCTGGAATATTATAAGAGTAGCCATCCACCCCTGAATTCCTCATGCTTAGCAAGGACAGATCAGGACCCACCAACTGCCACTGGTTTGGCACTAAACTATCAACCTGACCATTCATATAAGGCATAGGATTACCTTGAGGGATGAACTCTCTGACTGAATCATAAGGACTGCCGGCACCATAATCCTGCTGGAAGCCATCATCAGGGTAACTCCTAGATCTATCAAACCTACAAGAGCTGCCCAGAGATCCTGCTTCGCTCAATAGGCTCATATCAGTAGAGTAACTCAACTGCCGATTGAAAAGGGTGGGACCACTGCCAAGACCCTGGAAACCTGTGTTCCCATGTGAAGTCCTACCAATAACCTGCTCATCATCAAGAAGATCATTGATGATGTCGAGGTGGGGAAATTCATCGGCCAATGCAGTCTGGACCAAACGACCGGAAGTACCAGCTGGCAGTTCCGAGGGGAAGAATTCACGGGGTACACTGTTCATGGGTCGATATAAATCGAAATTTGGTGTATCATTAAGCATTGATTGAGAATCATACATCAATCTTCTGTTAATATCTCTCTGGGGGCTCCCCGTCCATTGCTGACCAAGAGCCTCATCCTGATGATTAGCAGTAAAAGACATGCTTGAACTTACACCATTAGGTTCCATCCTTTCAGAAGCCTGAGAGAGATATACAGGGTTGGATAATAAAGAATGCTGGTGAGAGAATGCAGTTGATGTGTTCACCCCTGAACTTGCTAGCTGAGATGGATGCGTGAAACCACCAGAGCTTGCACTAAATGAGTTACCCATAATGGCATTCCTATAGGACTGTGGAACGTAGGGATGGGCTGATGCTGGGGAAGGGTCTGGACCCAGGCGTCCAGCAGCACTACTTGAACGGGACAACAATGGAGCGCTTGAAGCAGCTGCTTGCACCATGGAAACAACTGGGGCAGCTGATAGGGTCCCAGGGATAAGAGGAGCACTTGATGGCCTTGACAATCCTGCAACCTGCTGTCCAGTAAGCTTCTCAGCCGGTTTAAGAGTGGTAGCCTTTGTCAAATCGGGTTTTGATGCAGATGCTGTATAGTATGATGTCATCAAAGTTGCCCTGTCAGTTTGTTGATGCCCATTTGAGGATGTTTTCATAGATGTAACCACATCAGTATGAGGACCAATTTTCAAGCTAGAATTTGGCTTAACTGCCGGTGCAGGAGTTGTATTTCTGGGAGGGCAATTTGATGACTGTGGTGCCACTGCCACTCTTTCCTGGGAGAGTACTGTGTCAATATGATCTTTATGCTCCTTATTGTCCTTCTTACTTGGCTTTCTCTGCGGTAACACAACATCATCTTCCTGCTAAACCAAACAAACCATTTTGGGCAATAGCCATGAAACTTAGATAAATAAAAGATTCAAGTTCGCAACTTATGTAAAGTATGGTGTTTGGAAGAACCAAACATAATACAGATATGAAGAAATCCTACAAAATAGTTTTGCACAGAAACCCAATCACAACACGACACAAGCCAAGTCTTCTTTAGTGAAATTCTGAGAATTACAATACCATTTACCATATAGCCAAACTCTTCTGAATGCAATAACGGTCTCAACATCAACCAGGAAAACAAACATCACAACAACCAGGGCATAGCATAACAGTCTCATCCAAAAATGTCAAGTAATAAGCAAATGGATCATAGAAAGGAAAAAAATGGTGAGATAAATCAGATTAAACAGCAAGAATATAACAATACAATTGTACTCACTTTTTTTACTGAATTCAGCTCTGGCCACTTTGTCCTATCTTGCAAGGAAGTGACAGCACCCTCAGACTCGTTGAATTCAACTGCTTTGCGACTTGGTGAAGCATCATTACAGAAAACAGCTTCAGTTGGTTCAGATGGCCAAATATCTACCTCATTTCCACCACTAAATTCCTCAGATGATCCCTTTCCTTGATGCATCTTTCCTCTACAAAACCAAATCTCATAGTCAAAAAATGGATCACAATTGCTCTAAGATAGGTAATGGCCAGATTTTATTTACCTTGATGGTGATTTCTGGCTATTATAATTTGTAAAGGAATTTGATCTGTATGATCCATTTATTACAATGGAAGGAGCAGAATCAGTAGAGCAAGTGGAGGAACTATCATCCATTATAGATGAGCTCCTCTTATCTGCTACTCCATTTTGCACCGTTGATATACTGCTTACTTCACTACCACTGGCTTCTGCAGGAGGGTGAATCTCTGATGTGTCTGTGTCCCAGTTAACAGGACTTGCATCTCTATCTTCTGAATCAAGCCGTAGCATGTCCACAGCACATTCCACAGAATCAGACACATCAGACACATAGTCAAGTGTATCATTCTTGTCAGTCACAGTTTCGGGCTCTACCAGGCCTTTCCCTGCAGCAGTCAAATCTTCAAGCAGATGTTTCTCTTGTGCTGTGACAACAGGTTTATCATCCTTCAATTTGTCCTTTCCTTTGCGATTATTTCTCTTCTGTTTGGCCTTTTGTTCAAAAATAAAACACAACAATTAGAACCTTAGTCCAGCTTGGCAATTGTTTAAACATATGTCTACATAAAGTATAAAACATTTGAGGATCGCCAAACTCCCTCAGTCCACAAATAATCATCCTATATTCCATTTGAGGATGTCCACAAATTATCTTACTGTTACTTAAATGGAAAATTTTCTTAACCCATGTAAAGTGAACCCCTTCACTAATTCTCTTTCTCTCACATGCTCAACCCAAACCCTTCTAAATTCCTTAACTAGTGTGCTAAAGCCTAGCAGAATATTTTTCATGGACAGAGAGAGTATATAATTTTAAAATAAAATAAAAATATAATGTAAAAAAACACTCAGTGTTAAAACAAACAGACAATATTCAACCTTAAGGAATGGACAGTATGTTATCTAAATGATATTTTAGTTCTTTGCAAATTAGCACTGATGCAAATGAAGAAGTCATCCCGTTATATCACTTGACCTTGACAGTAATTAAATTTCTTAGCACTAATGCAGATGGAACCAATGTTACAAGCAGTCAAGCAGTCCCTTAGACAATTTCCCACTTTTGTTGCTAAATTACTCTGAGCATCAGATTACTGAATGTCACAAAAAATAGCAACCTGTTTTTTCTTCGACTTTTTGTCTTTCTCACCGGCACCTCGCTTTGCTTTCTCACTCTCAGCTAGCCCTGCAGCCTCCTCTTCACGGATGAGCTCTTCTTGTCTCTTTAGTGCAACAGCCTCCTGGTAGGCCACTTCAATTTTGTTGCTGTAATGTAAAGAATGTATTAGGAACAGTTATGCCACAAAAAAAGACATTTAGTAAGATGAGCAACTTTAAAAAGGTTTTGACCTGAAAATATGGGCGAGTACAAAAATTTCCACTGTCCTTCTGCCTAATTCCGTCAAACGCCTTTCATCACGCTCGATTGAGTCCTTATTGGAATCCTCTCCACTACCTCCATCCTAAGCAAAGCACTAGATGTGTCAATTTATTCAAACAACTATTACACAGATATGGATTCTCGCTAAAATGAAGGGAAACGAACAAGTAATACAAGGGGTCAAGGGATTGAAAATATCCTCCATCCTCCAAAGCAATAAACATTATTAAGGTCCAAAAGTGATAAAATAAATAAATAATAATAATACTATAATAATAATAAAATTTATAATTAAAAAAAATAATAAAATAAAAAAAATAGTATTGTATAATGCTCAATACTATTCAAGTATTATGAGCTGGTACCATATTGCAATAAACATAACACAGTAGCAGTGCTCAAAGAAGGCCACAGCAAAAATCACCAAATTATCAGCAACATGCTGTCACCTAAATTGCAGTAGTCGAAACTTATCATTGAAAACAACAAAATACTTTTACTCTTGTAGTTATCATACTTCGAATATTTAAACTAAAAATAAAATAAAAAATAACACAACTACACATTATATATAAATAAGGCAGCAAATATATTTTCTTAGACAATAACTGTAATGATTCCTTGCACATATGAATAGGACCTGAAATAGAAAATGAAAAGTAGCATACACAAGAATCCAATGGTCGGTGCTTTTAAAACCAAATAATATAGGAAAAACAAGCCACAATTTTAGTTCAACAAATTTATATGAAAGCTACAGTGGAAGCAAAAAAAACGACCAGGTACACAAATATGCTGACCCTTAATACACGGAGAAAGAACCAAGTCTTAAATACAACTCACCTTTGTGCGGTTCTGAGGACCCTTGTCATCCTTTGGAGGCAAGGGCTCCATGGCAGCCCTCTCAAGAAGTAATAGGACATCATCTACCAAAATGAAAACATCCTTTTCTACTCTAACAATTGGAGCAGGTGTATCCTCACCCTCTATCAATTTTCCCTTTCCTTTTTTGCCCTTGCTTTGACCTTCAAGAGCTTTTAGCCCACTGTACAATGAGTCCATAACTAAAGTAGATGTGACTTCTTTCTCTATGAAAAAATGTTTCACAACAACTTTTAATATCATCTCCTTCTTTTCCCTCGACATGCGACGCCTAGTATTTTGATCCATTCCTAGCCAAAATGCACAAAAGCTGCAAGAACAATAACCGATTAAAAATTTGCATAGCAATAAATAGAAAAGATATTCATTAACATTTTTATAAAAGAAGATAACATATATACACATATAATACACAATTCACAAGAGAGATAAAATCCTTTAAATTTTGGAATGCAATTATTACTTCAGATATACATATACTTCCTCCATTTCACTAAAATTGCAGCACTTTGACTTAGGCACTACTCACATGCTATGCTTTGACTAAATTTTATGATTTATGGTTAAGGAAAAATATAAACATGTGGGCCCTTGTTAGATTTGCCAATAATTTTTCATTGATAGTATATTAAATATTGATATAATGCATTTGCAAGCTTGAATGAAACGTTTTACAATTTTAGTGAAACGGAGGAAGTGCGTACATGTGTGTGTTTTAAAAAAAAAAAAAAAAGTAAACAATAATCATCTACATAATTAAAAAAAAATTAAAAAAAAAAATTAAAAAAAGGAAAGGAACAATGAAACTTAAAAAGGAAGCGGATGCATGGGTATGGTGGAAATGTTACCCAGACTCTACAAATCACCTAAAGTACCCATGTCGGATCCTCAACAATCCAAAGTAGGTATTAATACATTGACAGTCCAATTTGGGCCATAAAAATCATGAACTATTCTTTTTTTAAAAAGTAAAATAAAAATAAATTCATTAATTAAAAAGAAAAAAAAAACAAGTTGGACACTTAGACACATACCCATGTCAGATATAGTACCCAAGTCAGGGTGGAAACATGTAGGAACAACAATGTACATAAACTTTTTATTCCAATCAGTATAAGAATATAGTAACAGAAAAGAACAAGAAGATCTACCATGAACTGACTGTTTGACAGACGGATAAATATCATGTCAACATAGCTGTTTAACAATGCAGTCGGCAATGACAAAGATTGAGTTCATAGATATAGAAACACTACCTTGACCACCTAGCTTTGTCCTCTATCAACTTTCCCAGCTTCCCTCTTCTCTCTTCAACAAAACGCCGACATATTTGCTCAACATTGGTCAAGTACACCCGAACAAGTTCTCTTCTATAATTACAATCAAGACAACGAAATGGCCGATCTGCTTTCTCCCTACAAGCAAAAGCCAAATCAGCAATACGATAACTTCACGTGTTTTGATGAATCCAGCTTGATTAGGTGTGCAACACAGACCACTAAACAGCAAGTTGATGTCAAAGTAAAACATGGCTATCAAATAATAGTTCAATATGCTAATGGACATCAAGCTGTGAAACATTTCTCTAAAATTCAATCTAGTAAGCAACCAATAAGAAAACTACCTGATAACTTGAACTTGAGCCTTAATAACAAGCGCATCTTCTTCCACAAAACCATCTGACACTTTAGATAAATCCATAAATTTCTTCCACCCCCAATCATGCTCTTTTTTCCAGAAACGGTGTAATGTATCTGCGGTATTTATATGCAAATCATATTAACATCAGAGAAACCATTCAAGAACACATCCAAAGACCAAGACACGTTTTCAATTACTGACCAGAATATTTTGATTTTTTTGGGTCTTTATTCACCACAGCAATGGTGAATTGAGCAAAATGGCTCCATCCTGCTCACCAAAAAGGAGAAACAGTTAGGTGGACAGAGCTTTGAAATCAGTAAAGTAGAAGGGAAGTCAAGGCCATGCATAATGTAACTGGACAAATGAAACAAACCTGGAAGAAGCTTATCATGGTTTGCTACACAAAGAAACAAAGAAAGGTGATTACACACATCACAGCCCTGGGGGTAGATCAAAATGTACCTGCCAAAAGCAGAAGCAACATTATAACAGAAAACTAAAATCACTGAATGCAGCCCCCAAATGCTAACAACTATAATTTCATTAACCTAAAATGCAGTAACGTTAATAAAATGAACATCAATTTACATGGACACAATCAAAACTTCTTTAACCAAGCGAAACTTCATATAGGCTTGTATAGTGCAAAGTACAAACAAATACCTTCAGCAATCATCCTATCAGCAATCACATTAGTATGGAGTTTATATGGACTGTGTACTCCATAATTCATGAAGGCACATGCAAATTAATTGCTCCTAAGAAATCAAAACATAAATTGACACAAGGATGCACAGGGATAAACACAGAGACATTGAAAAGGATTTTACATGGGACAGTGGAAAGCATCAAAAGAAGGTAGAGGTAATATGTTACACAAAATAAAATTAATATAAAAGACGAACCTTGACCTTCACAGAGCATACAAGAAATATGACAATAAGGGAGAAGGAAAAAAAATAAGGTAACAAATATAGCAAGGCAATACTACAAAAGTAACTAACCACTTGTAGCCACCAACTTCAAAAGCATTACTTCGAAGCTCTCTCTTGTTGATTGTCGAAAAACTATCAATCTTCCATGTGTACTTACCATACAGATCAACAGGTTTTGGCCCTGCAAGAAAAGAAACAAGGATCTCAAGTCATCTAAACTGGGGTAAATGTGATCAGAAAAGCACAAGGATGACCTTGCCAATACATATGCCAATAGAAAGAACATGCCTGTACATACGTCAAAAGGAAGACCACATCAAGA
Organism: Chenopodium album; assembly: GCF_948465745.1. Taxonomy (NCBI): domain Eukaryota; kingdom Viridiplantae; phylum Streptophyta; class Magnoliopsida; order Caryophyllales; family Amaranthaceae; genus Chenopodium; species Chenopodium album. Next base: position 31,793,321 of record NC_137856.1, on the reverse strand, counting down.
CAATCATTCAAAAGGACCACAGGAAGACCACGCCAACTCAGAGAGGAGTTAATAAAGAGAGAAATAGATATCATAAGCAAGATGTAAGCATAAAATTCCAAAAGAACAAATGCTCAGTAGGAAAAACACACTAAAGAGAAACCAGTAATGGAAACACTGACCACTCGCAAGAACTACCAATGATCCAGCTATGCAGGATACAAAGTAGTTCATATATAAGCAGACAAACCCTAACCAGTTTAAAGATGGATAAACCAAAAGCTGTGTGCACACTACACAACAGTTTCCACAGCAATATTATGTGATCCATTACAGCTTGAATCCATAAAAGTCAAAAACTTCCCAGTGAGAGTTTTATAATCAAAACATATTATCAAACCACTAAACGAATTTAATACTTCCTCCGTTTCTTTATTATTGCAACACACCTTCTTGAATCTTGGCACACTATATGAGGAAGACAATAGAGAGGTAAATGAACGAATCAATCTAAGACATTTAAACCATAAGACCTTAACACTTTTTTTTATTGATGTTAAAATTATTATGATTAAGTTGTCCATTCACTTAGTCTAATATTTTCTTAAAAGGATTGCCAAGCTGGTGTGTTATAACTATAATGAAACGGAAGAAATACTTTTTAAAATGTCTCCATATTACACCGGAGTTGCAATTTACCATACATTCAAGACCCCTATTTCTTGATAAAATATCAAAATTCAAGTTCTTTTAAAATTTATAATCAGTTACGAGACATGACAGACTTACTAGGTTCAAAAAAATCCACTTATAGGCAACTGAAGTTTGGTATTTGAATTTACAAGGTTGTTTGTGACTTTGAAGATCCATAGGAAGGGAAAACAAGATTATAGCTAGGGAAAAGGTTTTCCAAAAATTTCTTGAGTTTTCGGCTTCAAAAAAGGGGATATACTACCTTTTGAGAGTTTCCGCTAATCTTAGGTACTCACAATTGAATATACCACATACAGATACAATTTTTCAGCTTTCCGTGATCATATCTTAAAAATGTTCCTTTGATAAGACAACATTATATATAACGAGACATGAAAGACAACATCTCCCATATGCTTGGCGATATACTCAGAAGTGGTAGTTGAGTAACATTTATAATTAAAAGACGAGAACAGAGCACTTCTTAAAAGTATCTTAGGCAAATCAATTCCTTTTTCACAGCAACTCTTTAATAAATCAGAATGTCACTCCATCGAGCAAACTATTTGCAGAAAAATTTCTGTATCCTTAGCATCCTTTGCAAAAACCATGTAAAGCGCAATCATAGATTCCTTCTTAACTTGCTTAAGCAGTGACGAAAAAACTTAAAACAGCAGTAATAAGCAGTGGTGGAGTAAAATGAACCAAAATTACCTCCATCATCATCACTGCCATCAATATCCCAATACGGAGGTGAAGTCGAAGGGGTGCCATTCTCAACCTGATCGGAAGACCGACATTCAACCAATGCATCACTTGACTGGCAGCGTTGCGCACTCGACAATCTCTCCAACGACCTTCCACAAGCAGATTCCTCAGTCATAGTTGCAGACATAAATAAACCGAAACCGAAAACTCCGCCAACTACACCCTATTCAGCTCCTCCCACTGTAACAATACAAATTCAATATCATAACAACAACGAAAAACTTCTGCATGTACACTGAAAGATACAGCACAAATTGAAAACAAAAGTATAAACAGTAATCAACAAATTCAGCAACAAGTACAGTTATAAAATTAATCAATAACATCAAACATCCATGAATTAATACCAAAGAACAAATTATGAACAACAATTAAAAAAAAAAAAAAAAAATGGAACCCAAAAACCCTAACCGAATTAAACCTAACAGTTCCGTCAACCCAAAATGAATTGAGTAAAGAAGCAAAGAAAATCAAAATCAAGTAAGAAATTAAAGAGGATCCTAATCCCAAAAACTCAAAAACCCTAACTACAACTTGAAGTGAAAAATGAAAAATCAAATAGAAATGAATGAATAAAATTGGGGGTTAAAGAGAAAATTAGACATAGAAATCGGACAAGAAAAGTGTTAGTGTAAGAATAGATCGATTGAATAAGACGAACCTGAAACGTTTCAGACGAAAAAGTTTAATTGGACAAATTTTTAGGGAATTTTATTTCAAAGGAAGGAGAGAGAAAGATAGACAGGAGAAAATATGTAAGAGAGAGAATTTGGGGATTTGAGGTCGAAGGTGCAGCTGCTCAAACCCGAGAACTTATTTTATGTGTTTTTCACTTTTTTTTTTTTTTTTTTTAAATTTAATTGGCTTGATTTGTCTTCATGACTAAATATTTTTAGGGTAAAATGTAATGGAGGTGCTTTTATAAGAAGTGGAAAAATGGCTTATAATGAAATTATGGTAAGATTTTCATTAAATTAACCTGTCTTAAATCTTAATAATTGATGGTTAATTTTTTTGTCGAAAAATAAATTGATAATTAATTGTAAGAAAATGTAAGGTAAGTAAAGTATATGTCTAAGAGCAACTTCAATGGCAAGCTAATCATCAAATTAGCTTGTCATGCCACTTAAGCTTTCAAGCTAATAATCTTTGTAGCTAGTTTGAGCCCCAATGGCTAGCTATTAGCTTACTATTTAAATTATCAATTTATTATTTTTATCTTAATTACTAATTGACTTTTAGCATTTTCTTTCTGGCAAGTTGTTTTCAAGCAAATTAGCTTGGCAAAGCAAATTTGCTTGACTAAGCTAATTACATATTTTTGTTCCAATGGTCAAGCTAATAGCTAGGGATTATTTAAAATTGCAAGCAAGTCCCTGGCTACAACCATTGGAGTTGCTCTAAGTGACAATGGGTGATTTGGTTCACTTATTTTTTAATTTTCATTTATATAAACGTACTAAAGTACATTCAATGTAGTGCTCTATATTAGCATTTGGGCATTTAAATTTAAATTATGACTAAATGTTCTCCTTCTCGTAGTTAAATTTGTCATTCGCTATCTATTAATATTTTGCTTACAAATAAAAGAGAATGTTATGGCTGGTTGGTAAGGCACTTATTGTGAATTTTTTTTTTTATATATAATTTCCTTTCCATACAAATATTTATATACTTCAGTCTTTCTATAAGCTTCGTAACTTTTTGGGCCTAACATGATATACCTTATTGCACACTTATGTTTTTGTTAATTTACTTGCATGGTAAATAAAATATCATTGGAGAAAGAAAGTTTGTTATAAAAAAACTGCAAGTATCAACCTTAAGATTCTAATTATAATAAGTATGAAATTATTTTTCTTAAATCATACTTTCTCCGTTCTTTATTACTTGACCCGCTTTGACTTTTACAATTCACCACCCCTCCCTTGACCGTCTTTTGTGAATAATATGTAAGAAAAAATATATTCTTGTATGATCTTTTTGGATTTGTCTCAATAAGTACTATCATGATGTATAATTTTTATAATTTTTACTTATGAAGAATTTAAGTTATTGATCGTTAAAGTTTTGCATTGGTAAAAGTGCTAAAAGAAACAGGTCAAGTAAAAAATAACAAAGGAAGTATATATACAGTATAGTCCCTTACTCCCTTTACTTGATGATTCAGTGAACAACTTCCCATCTTTGATCCCTCCATTTTTCTATTTATAATTTCTTTGTCTGATATATTTTTTGCATTTTTAATGCAAAATAATACGTAAGATATCTCATAATTAAAATGTCATTAAACATTAATAGAAGTAAAATATTTATAAAATTTAAATCAAAACTAATTTAACAAATCATATTGAAAAAGTTACAATATTATAGGAGTACTAATTCAACACAAGTCCTTTTGGCGCATTTTGTCCTCACCCATGTGCACCATGGGAAAACACCCATCTTAAGATTACTCCCAGCCAAGCACGCTTAACTAAAAAGTACCTTAGCATATGAGTTTTCTAAAAAAAATATGCATCTTGTTAGTATGAGTAGTATATTAATTTTATTTAAAGCAAATCATAAGGGGTATTACAAAAATTATGCAAAACCATAAACGTGATGATTTATAGTTAAGGAAACTTAAAATTTATATGATCTTGTTAAATTTGTTTGCATTTGTATTTTTACCAAAAAAAAGGAAAATTTGCCAAAAAAAAAAAAAAAAAAAAAACACTCTTTAAAAGCACCATTTTGGGGAAAAAAAAAAACTTCTCAAAAGCTTTTTCGTTAAAAAAAAACCAACATGTTCTTTTAATTACTGTCTAATTTCCTCCTATTTCTTTTAACAACCATCTAACCCTCCTACTCATTTAATAATGAAATTTAATTTAGTGAAAAAAAAAAACCATCACCTCCCAAAACACCAGCCAACCACCCCCTTCCTCGTCGGACCCGACGCCTAAATCCCCCTACCCTTGGCGACCTACATTCATCGCTGGCTGACCCTCCTTTTCCCCTTTATCCCTGACAGGCTAAAGTCGTATCACCTAATCAAAAATAATTACCTAAGTCCACTAGCTTATGTAGATAGGGAAGTAGGGTCGAATCCACAGGGAAACAAGTCTTTCTACTCCTAATTAATTAATATAGTCTAAATTATTAGAGTAACCAATATTTGTTGTGATATTAGATTATACTACGAAGATTATGAGTAAAGAGAATAGTTAGGAAGAAATCAAATATTAAAAGGCCTAGGGCATAGGTTCACTAATAAACAATATTCCAGGGCAGACACAATAATCAATCATCAATGCATTAATTAATCAGATCATAAAGGGCTTTCGCTACGTATTACAATCACGGAATTAATTTACCGGTATTAAATCTCATCTCTCGAATCTCGACCTAACCATTTATAAATTAATCTGCCTATTGAAACTAAGTCTAAACATCAATTCTCATCTCTCGAATCTCGAATCAATATTGCTAAACTCATACAATTAAACCTGGCCAAATCTAATTGCATAGCATTTAAACAATCAATAGGAAATCAATTAATCATTAATAATCAACAATCATAAAATTACCCCTTCATATTATTTATTAGATCCCCATAAACCCTAGAAGGAAAACTACTCAGACATAATTATAACTAAGCAAAACATAATAATTAAACAAGACATGAAGGAAAATAGAATGAATAAAATACTGAGATTAATTAAGAGATAAATCGTACCAAGACGGCGGAATTACAATAGAGTTGAGGAACAAGAAGGAATAAAAGTCTAGAGAGAGAAAGTTAAGTAGAGAGAAGGAAGAGAATAAAAACTAGAGTAAGAGAATAGTCAAGAAGTATCTAATCTTCCCCGTAAAATTACGTTAATACTAAGCCTTATTCGCTAAAACAAACTAAACGGAATTAAAATCCTAAAACCTACACGCGCCCGGTCGGGCGCCCTTGCCCGACCGGGCCCGCCTTCTCCTTCTTTGGTGGTTTCTCGCGCCCGTCCGGGCGCGTGTCCGGGCGGACTGTTGCCTCGCCCCGCTCGGCCGGGCGCGCCTTCGGGCGGAGCATTTAGTCCGGGCAAGCTGCTTGGGCCACCAAAACCTCGATTGGGCCTCTTATCCTTGGCCCAATCCGAGTTTCCTCCTTGGATCTTCAAACTCGAGCCCTTAATCACCGATTTGATCCCTCCAATCGGTCTTGGGCTATCGAACTGGGTCGCGGTCTTCCAACACTTGTAGATGCTCCTCGAAAAACCCGGGAAAATGCTCCAAGTACGCAAATTCCTACAAAACTCAAGCAAAACTACCAAAGCACTGGAAAACACAAATTAGTAATAAAAGTGGCTCGTAGGAGCCAAAAACACTACTAATTACGACCAAGGGACGGGGATAAATAAATATATGAAATGAACACATCTATCCCCGCTAGCGACCACCACCTCCATTCGAAGCAAACAAGTTAGAGCAAAAGGTGGGCTTAGGAAGAATGAAAAAGGAGGAGCTGAATCGAAAGTTTGAGGCCATGGATTGGCATAAGGATCACATGAACCATTGGATTATTGGGATTTGGATATGAGTTAGGGTTTTGAAAAGGGGGTTGATGAAATTGATGGGGTAGAATGAATTATATTGGTGGTGGTGTCACCTATAATTTGATACATAATTGTTGATTTAATTGATGGGATTGAAGGAATTTAAATTGATGAGGAGATTTCTGGGTGGTTGATTGAGGTAAATCGAGGAGAGAGGAAGAATTCAATTGAAATTTGGGATTTGGATTTTGGTGTGAGGAAGAAGAAATATAGGATGGAAAAGTGCAAGAAGATGATGAAAGAGTTGTGGAAGGAGAGTGAAAGAATTGAAGAAAACTTGAGCAAATGGGAAAGCTGGGAGGAGATGATGGTGGTGGTCACCAGCGGGGATAAGGGGGAAAAGGGTTTTGGGGTGGTCTGGTTTTTGGGATTTCGAGGTTGCTGAGCGATTGGCTTTTGGCATGGGGTGGTCCATTTTTGGGGGTTTTGGACTTCGAGGTGGCTGGATGGTCGGGTTTAAGGAGTCAGGTAGGGGTATGGATGTATGGTGGTCAGGTGAGGACTGGTGCATGGGGGTTGCAAATGGAGGTTTGGTGGTGCTGTCAGAGGAAGGGAAAAGGGAAGGGGTGGCTGGGTGGTGGTTTTTGTTTTTTTTTTTCTTAAAAAAAATTTATAAATAATTTATTTATTAAATGGTTAAGTGAGATTTAGAAAATAATTAAAAGACATTATAGGTTAATTAAGTCATCAATTAGATGTACTAGCTTGTTTTTAACAAAAAAAAAAATTACAAGTGGGTTTTCTTTTGTCAAAAGCTAAAAATTAGGTTTTTTTTTTCAAGAAGCTTTTAAAAGATTTTTTTTTCCCGCAAAATAGTGCTTTTATAAGTTTTTTTTGACAAATTTTCCAAAAAAAAAAAAAAAAAAAAACTAGTTTTAAATACAAGAAATAGTTTCTTATTACTAAAGGAAGATCAATGCATTTGGCCACTTGTAAAAAACTAAGTAACCTCTTATTATATATACTTATTGAGTAATCTTAAATAACAAAGTAACCCCTGCAACACTAATAGAGCAACCCTATATTAGTAACAATCTCCTATGATTCTAACACACACTAATCGAGTAACCCCGTGATAGCTGGTTACGTGGTGTGGCCAACCACATATAAAAGTTAGTATAAGAAAATATATCTATATAAGAAGAAAAAGTTAATAACATAAACCACAAAGTCCCCTTTCTTTTCCCCTTTATGTATATTGTGTGAGCTCCATTAAAGTTGTTGCTGAAGGATTCATGACTTTGTATCCATTAAAGTTGTTGCTGAAAGATTTATGTCTTTGTTAATTACTAGATATATTATTAGATCAATATCATGGAAATAATTAATTCATTCTTCTAGGTCGTTATTATATGTTGCTATACACGATCAATGATCAATAGAATGGATCATATGAGGTCACACTTTGTGGTGATGGATTGAACAAATGAAATAATTAGGCCTATAGAGGTTGGCCGACCATATGGAGTAAATGAGAGGTGTTTGGGCTTTCTCAAGATTCTATTATATATAAGAGGCTTGCCTAGGTTTTTCATATATCCAGTGATAAGTTGATTGAAGACCAAACAACCCAAAAACCGTATCCTCTTTCTCTCTTTTCCCCTCATCTGTGCATGTGGTGTGTAACTGTGTATTGGTGTTCGTGGCTGGTTTTTCCTTTATGCTCTCTGCATAAGGTGGTTCCAAGTGTTTATGTCTAACTATCTAGCATTAGTGAAGGTTCAATCCTAATTCGTGGACCAAGTATAGGAATTGCGTTTGAGGTTTTTGTTCTATTAGAGTTCGTGGTCAATCGAACATAGAAATCATGCATCAAAGGTGTAATTTAGGTGTTTCTTTTTGTGTTATGCTTGTAGATCCTGATTAGATGCAAACAAATATGATTCATGAAATTCCGCAATATAGTACCTAATGCCCTACAATTGCTTCTTTAATACAGAATAAACTGTTCACAGTCTACACTATCCAACATAATCTATGTAAAATCTCGAAAATAATCCATGTTAAACAATACAAAGCAAACGTGTTCGGCAAAATATAGCTATGAAGGTAGCTGTTAGTTGTGGTTGTGTTAGCTGTGCATGTAATTGTTAGCTGTTAGTTATGAAAATTAATAATTAAGTTTGAGTGTTTGGTAAAGTAACGATTGACAAGCTATTACATGTAAAAACAAACGAGAGTAAGGGATAACTCAAGTGATCGAAACTTCATTTTCAATTCTAAAAGATCCTGAAATCAATTCTCATCTCAGTTTCCAACCTACCAAAAAAACATATAAAAATGTTAGCCACTTCATTATCGAACATGGCTTACCCATTGACATACTACACAACACATGGAGAAAGCTTGTGTTGAATTTTACTCCGGTAGTTTTTTAAAAGCCTTTTAAACATCTACTATTGACAGTTGACATTTATTATGTGCGTGTCAATAATCTAAATTTCGGAATTTCCCCCATTAAGCTTCTCTCACTTTAAAGCTGCACTTCTCTCTCCTCCATTGAAATTTAAAATCATACTCCGTACTTTCTTTCTTCTTTTGAAAACACTTTGAAAGCATACTTTCAACTCTCCATTAATAGGTTTCAAAAAAAAAAAAAAAAAAAACAAAAAAAAAATCCATTTATAATATAACCCTTCCGACTAACACTCGTCCATGAAACAGCTTCTCAGGTAAGCTTCTTCTTCTTTTTCAAAATCATCTAATATCAATTTCGCAATATAGGGTTTGTCGTTGATAAAATTGCCAGTATTGTTAATTTAGGGTTCTTGTAAGACGGACTATTATATTAGTGATTTTGTTACTAGAAATCTTATATGTGCAATTTTCTTTGATTTTCTTAAATGGGTTTGTTTGCGAATTGTGATATGATTTCGGGGGTTTATACTTTATAGTTCCTGAATCAGATTTGGGACTTTCTTTATAATTGTTACTGTCACAAACCATTTTGTTTGTGAATTGTGATATGATTTACGATTGAAGGCATATATTGTATTTATTTCTTTATATTATTCCCTTAATTTATGTAGCCGACCTCGCTTATGGGATTAAGGCTTTGATTGATTCACTTAATTTATGTAACTCGCAGTTTGTCATGCTGGCTTAACTTTTGAGGCTTGTCCATGGGAAAGAAACATAGTGTTCGTTTTCAGATTGGTCAGTTGGCTGAGGCCAGGACTTTTGTTAGTGGTTTTCGTGGTGCGTGGTTTCGGTGTAAGGTATATTTGAGCATTTCTTATTTGTGTTCCATTTATCATGATCTTTACAGATTTGTTTTAAATGTGGTCTTTTCATGGTTTGAAATACGAAACAAACTCTGGTTGTTGCCGAGGTGCATCCTAAAGCATTTTCATGAATGGACTTTTAATCCAATTTAAGAACTTCTTGCAACCTTTAAAGGCTTTGTTTGGTTTGACGTAAAACATTTTTAATGTGACATGATTTTTCAAGGAAAACATATTTTTGATATCTTTTTTCTGGTTGGGTTGACCATTGAGTCTAGGCAAATTTGACTATAACATTGTCAGCGGAGGTTGATATGTGGGGGTCGTGGGAGGTTTAAACACTGGCATCGCCACTTTTCTAGCTCTTCATTTTGGATGCTGTTTTCGTGGTTTTCAGGGAAGTGTTGAATGATTGTGGTTCTGTTTGTAGTAAGTTGTCTTGGGTTAGAACTCAGAAGGGGAGTCGGGTAGTTCTGTTTAGATTTTAGAAGAGGGATACTACTGCTGCTGCTGCTGCTGCTGGGGTATTTTTCTAGGTGCTTAGATACGTGGATGTCTTTTAAGTGATTATGCATTTATGAAACCAAAACTGAGAAACTTAGACTAGCTTGTCTTATTGTTTGAATTTAGCATCCCCTTTTGTGTTTTCTAATCCGTCTTCACTTGGCAAGTATATCACATGTCGATGGATTTTAATACGTGGTTTTGTTAGGCTGCTTTATTTCTTATAGAACTGTGGGTTTGCGTTATGATGTGTTTCATATTTTTCAGTTTGGTAGTAATATTTGATTTTGCGTTTTACTCTAACAAATTTTGATGTATTTTTGTTTAGATAAAGAAGAGTACCACAAGAAAAGGTCGGATTACAGCATATGTTGTAGAATATTATGACTACCCAGAGGAAGGTAAGTGATTGCCTCTTGTCATTTATGGCTGTTTGCTTGGACTTGTTTTGATTTATAGTAACTCTAAGGCAGTTAGGCAGTGTTGCCTATGCACAAATGGTGGGTGAGTATCATGTTATTATTTAACCTGCAAAATCAAGGAACACACTAGTGCTGATCTTCTTGCAAATATATAAATTTTTTGACTTTTTGGTTTTGACTAAGAGGAACAAAATTTTTCTGCTTGTGTGAGCTTGAAAAACAAGAAAGAAAAGTTCTTGATTTTGTAGTGTCATTGACCCCGAATTTCCATGTCAACTCTATCCATATCCAAATTTAGGCCCTATCATCTTTTAATTAGTTAAGTCATGACCAAGTCCTTACTCAGCTCTAAGGAGCTAGTTTAACTGCATGCCTTCTGGAACAGTCAGATTGAAGTAGGCAAGGGGGGGGGGGGGGATTTGGTATTACTGGCTTGTGGAGCATCATAATGTTGCCAAAATCGTACTGCACTAGGAGGTGATGAACAAGTGTACAACTCTTGTATTCTGCACACTGCTGGTTGGCTAGACTAAGAAATGTGCCAGCCATCTACTAACTCCTTCCTGGAACCTTTCCATTAGGGTATATCTAAACCTATGTTCCATGGACTTGGGAATGAGTGTTCGATCCGGCAAGTTTCAAAATTTTAAGACACGGGGACTCTGTCCGGTATTTGGACACGGGTACGGGGGCACGTCAATACGTCACTTAAAATTATATAAATACATTATATTTTACAAAAGCTTTAAATTTTTCGACGTCCACCCCTATTTTTTTTTTTTTTTAATTTTAAATTCTTTCCTCAGTAATTCCTCCTAATAAATGGCTATCTTCTTCTCTCCATCTTCTCTATATCAATGGTGGTCTTCGAACAAGATGTGTTTTTCTTTCATGTTTCTCCTCTTTTTTTCCTCTTCACTCTTAATGGAAGTGTCCGAGTGCACAGTGAAAGGTCGGACACGTGTCCCGTGTCCGTGTCCCGTCTTGGTCGAAACGGACACTTCGTGATTTTAGCCGTGTCTGATTAACATAGATCTAAACAATATGAAAATTTCTCCATGCTCTACATCACCTTTTTGGGTAATTTGACCCTCCTTTTGTGTAGTATTCTTGGTCGGAAAATAGTGTCTTCTACCACTTTGATTAAACTGTAAAGGTCTTAAAATCTATAAGTTTTAACTAGTTAACAACCTCCTATTCCAAGCAGAAAAACTTACTAGGTCCTGACATTGTATCCATCTGGCACTCTCCTTGCCTACCTGTTTTGACTTCAACCATCTTAATAAAATTCTGGGATGGTTTTAATATGTGAACTACCATAACTCTATAACCCTGATCCTTCATATCGAACCTCAATTCTGGATTCTTGATGTGTTATTAGCCACAAATAGTAGACAAAAATATCTAAAGCATTCAAGAACTAAATGAAGAAGACTTGTGTTTGGGAGAGAGAAGAAAAAAAAAAGAGCCCAACTTCAATATAAGTTTCAAGTGAAAAAAGCTACCTTGAATTCACATGAATCACATCAACCTGAACCTAACTAAATCTCGAAATTAACACTGGAAGAAGCCTTAAATTCACATTATCCTACATTCTTCACATTAACCTGAAGATTGTGTTTCACCTTGTATATATCATTGTCAAAGCCAATCCCAATAGGATGAGGTTGGACCGTTGGTTGCAAGAACCATGATTTTATCTTTGTTCATGGTGAAGATGTTTTCCCTCCATGCCGAAAATGGGAATGGATTGACCCTAATTTCAGATGAGGTTGAGGATTTTGATGATGGGATGGATTTCTCTTACTTAGATCCACCATTGAGGCGTTGCCTTGCTTTGTTGGTGTGGTGGCAGCGGGAGGTGCAGGGGCTGCAGCGAGGAGTGAATGAGAGTAGTGTGTTGCAGGTGTGACTGCGTGTTGGTTTTGGGTCAGGTAAGGGTGGGGGTTGGGGTTTCGGGTCAGCTATTATGGAGGAGAGATCGAGTGAGAAAAGAGGGAGGTGGTGGTGGTGATGAAGGTTGTGAAGGGTTGTGACTACTTGTGAGGGGGTAATAAAGGCAGCATTAATGTTTTTCACTAACCTTGGTTTAATTTATAACCAAATTAGCCTCATTAATGTCATTTGTGGGATAATAATCTTAATTAGGGTCATTTTGTGTAATAATAATGATAAAGAAAAAAAAGAGAGGGCCACCATTTTGATGTAGAAATTGTTGAGGGCCACTATTGAGAATTCCTCCCCCCCCCCCCTTTTTTTATTATTCCCATCATCTTAAGAGTGTTAGGTGCATGGGCTAGCTTGTGATAGAAGCCTTCTTCCACTAGATTTCTGTACTGTCCAATAAAAATACTATATTCCTCACTCTATTTGATGCCTTCATGGATGCTTAGAATGAGTATTTTTGTAGTTCCCTTCATATTGAGCATAACAAGTGCTTAAAGTCAGCTCTCTTCCCTTTCAAATACACAGATTTTTGTAACTTAAAATTCCTCTTTATTAGTGTGGACATTGCCCTCTGCTGTTGTCGTTTCACTCTTAACCTTAATAATTGTGGTCAAGCTACTGCTGAGAAGCTTTCAGTAGTCAAATAAACCATCATGGCTCTAAGTAGCAGGACCTTATGGTCGACCTTAAGTATTTAACCATCTAAGTCTACCAGTGTAGACTTGCTGTGGTAAATGAATATGTAAATTTTCTATTTTTCTTGTATCTATTTGTCATCTCTCTTTGATTTACTCTTGCTTTTATTTTATATTTGTTTTATACCATAGTGGTAAGCTGGACCTTAAAAATTGAACTGGAAGGAGGGATCGGGATAATGATGGGAACTATGGGAGTGACAAGTGAAGAGAATTTTGTGGCAGCAGTTTTGGCCTTTTAGGGTATACAAGTTTTGGGCTGAAAGGATATTGATGGTGTAGACAGTGGTGGCTAGAATGAGTATTTGTGCAGGTAATTAGTGGCAGTGGTGGCGTTGATGGTTAATAGTGGTGACGGTGCTGTGGCCAATGACGGTTAATGTGGTAGCGCCAAGTAGGAATGGAGCAAAAAGAGGGACTGGGCGAGGCTCCATACTATATATCCTTAAGTAGCTTTTGCCATCTTTTCACAGTTGCTTTACTTTTTTCACCACAGCATATGAAGTCATTGGTGACCTCTCTCTTGTGTGTGTGTGTGTGTGTGTGTTTTTTTTTTAATCTTTTTTGTTCCAATCTATTTCTGTTCTCCCTCTCCATTTATCCGTCTCCTTTCTTTATCTTTCTCTTTTCTGTCCATCTATTTGTCAACGAACAATGCCAAAAAAAGATAGTCAGCTCAAATGTGGTAGTTGAATGAAGGAGGAAATAAAGAAGTTGAGAGAAGGATAGAATTAAAAGTTGGGAAGGGGAGGAAACTGATAGTTTGATACAAAGAATAAGATAAGGGAAAATTAGTCAGCTAGCTGGATTTTAACTTAATAGCTGGAAAATAGAAAGTAGTTGCTGTTTTTGAAGGTTTATTTTATTTTATGACAGGCACTTATCTACAAATTTTTTAAAGGGGATTTTCTCACAAAAATGAAGTTTGTAAGAAGTAGAAAATTTGTGAAATTTTATAAAACTTAATGCTTAGTAGTTTGTACTCTGTAGGACCACATGATTATAAAAATCTCTATAATATGGTGGAATTTCAAGCCTTTTTTGGAATGGAGCAGTTTAGGTTGCAATTTCGTGTGTTCATGCTTAGCTTTTCGGGTCTCTGAGTGTTTTTTACATGGGGGTGAATAATTTAATACTTTGCTCTTGGCTAGATTTTGATGGCGTACGTACGTCCTTTATTGTTCCTTGGTGTTGCTAATTTGTTCTTTACGGCTAGTCTTAGGCTGTAGCTTGGTAAACGTACTTTGAAATTAGTTTTTATGGACTTTTTCATGCTGTCCTATCCACTGAAGCTTTTTTTATTTGTTTTTGGAAACACCTTGAGTAATGTCATTAATCTCCGTTTGCAGCCGACGAAACGGTAGATCTATATCGCTTTCCCCCAGAGAGCAGTAATGGACATAAGGCAAAAAAAGAGCTGATGTTGCGCCCACAATTTCCAGCTCTTTATCGCGAAAGTGAATTATCTGATGTTAACATAACTTCTGAAGTTGTAGTTGCAGTTTCTGATGTTAGGAGAGTTGGGGATTTGGTTGACTGGTTAACTGATGGCTGTTACTGGTCAGGAACAATAACTGAAATCATAGACAGTGACACGGTAAAGGTAATTGCACTATTGCATGTTATGTTTGTTTTACATCCTCGCTACATTCCCTCTTAGTAGTATTAAAGCAGCACTCCATGTACTCAGTTTTGCTCTTACTTAGTCTAAACCCCTGAAGCTCTATCTTTGTCTCATTCACTCTAATTAGCATTATCTCTAGCTCTAGTCTCATCCACCATGCAACAAACATACACCATGACTCCTATTTTTGTATCTTTTATCGTATGATGCATTGATGCTGTATCTCTTCTCTTACCAGTCAAATATATTTTATTAACTTCTCTCTCATTTAGATTAAATTACTAGAGCCACCCAGAGGTGAAGGATCATCTTATACTGTCAATTGCAAGGATCTCCGCCCATCACTGGATTGGTCTCCTGAATCTGGTTGGACAGTCCCTGTACCTTTGGTAAATTCTTCCTACTAGTTTGTTGTTGTATGTGGTATTGTTCAGCTTAAATAAAGCACATAGTTTCTTTAACAAAACTTGAAAGTGGCTAAAGCAGCAGATGCTTCTTATAACTCTTGGTTTTATATTTGCTCCAATATTGCATTGCAACTTTGACTTGGTAAATATTAAGATTTCTTCTTGGTGGGGTCTTTGGGAGTTGGGGCGATTCCCGTGCTAGGCTATATATTTGAGCTGGTCTGAATCTAATAAAGGCTAGAATGAAACCTTGTCTTGTTCTTAGCATAAATGTTGGACCAAGTCTGACATATATTATATGAATTTTCTCTGTTCCTTTCTGTTTTGTGATCAGTAGTAGCGTAATTCTGTTCAAGGAGGCATGTATTACTGATCCTGATTTGTAGATTTCCCTGCATTTGGTGCTTGGAAATTATTATCATCCGCCTCAAAAAGGTTTTACATGACAAGTGTGCATACATTGTGTTAAGCTTTTACAGTTGCAGTCCTTCATCTGAAAATGAAATATTTTTTTTGTAACTGATATATATTGTCCTTAACAACTGGTTACTTTCTTTGGACCTTGTTTCGAGTGTTTGACAAAGCACTACTTCTGAAATTAATATGTGCACTTACCTTAATAAAAGGATCGTTTGCTTTTGCCCTTTATTAGTGCTGTCATGCTTTTATGTCTGGCTAACCCAAACGACCTTACCAGCCTCACCATCTTTTTCAGTCTCGTTGAACTCCAGGGAATCTGTTAAGAATCTGGTTATGTCCCTGTGCTTCAAATTTAAATTGGAGGTGATAAGCTCTTGTTATCAGTTTGCTCAAAGCAATACACAAGGAACTAGAGGTGAGCAAAGACTGGGCCAGGGTAAAAAATTCAGGCCGCTTGCTCTGGCCGGAAATGCTTGCCCAAAACCTGCAAAATTGGAACAAGCCTAGTGGATTTTTAGCTTTTTAGGCCGGTCAATAGAAATAACTAAATAGCTTAGAAATGCATCTCCTAGGCCTGCTGGAAAATTTTAAAAAAATTGGACGGGCCCGAGTTGGGCCAAAAATGTCTGCCCAAAGCCCGTCCCAAATCGGGCTGCCCTGGCCCTAACATCATCAGCTCTACGTGGAACATGTTCAGTCCTTAATGCATGGGAAGATCTAAGAAAAAACTTCCGTTATCACAGATTATTTGAAGACCACAGAGCATTGGTGGTTTGCTAATGCAGCATTGCAGCATATTGAGAGCCTCATGCCGTCACGTGCCCCTTATGTCCTGAAGTCCTCCCAAACCTTTGCTGCATGAAATAACATTTGCTATAAAGATCAAATACAATTAGTTTTTCATCGATTTTATACCATTCTCTAATCAAGTAAACTTCAGGTCAATAGACTTAGGTTTGTATGATAATTAATGTTGAGCTTTGACAAAAAAAAAATTCACTGTGTATATATTTCCTATACTAAGTGGCTTCATCTAATTTTATACTTTAAATTTACTCCACATTAATTTATGCTATTTAAATTTCAGTAATGAATATATCATTAGTTGTTTCACTTACTTTCTAAAATAATTTGTACGCATTGCGCGCGCATAGATCTAACAAGAGATATAAATCATAAGTGTTTTGCTTTTTTTGGAATTAATTTTTTATAAGTTTATTTATAATACTATATCGTATGATTTCTCATGACGATTCATGCGAGCTGACCCCAAATAATCTGAATCCATAATTACTATGCCTCCAGGAAACTCAAAACGGACAGTTGCATGCCCGGTTGATTCGGCCATTGAAGCTAGGTATTCTTTCTAATCTATGAAGTTAAAAATTCCGCTTTCTTGTTGCTACTGTCTTCATTAATCTTGCTGGCGAGTTTGTTAGGTGTTTGCCCATCTTTACAAGTCCCTATTACATATTTTTGTGTATAGAGTAGTGCAAGGGCAAATAATTATGATTAGATTTTCATTTTCATTGAAAGATGGTCATTTGTGATGTATGTCATGTTACTAAAAGTAGGTGATTGTGATGTATTAACTTTTTCCCACCAAGGATTACATTTGATTTGGAATGTTGAGATCTCAATTTTACGCACCAATTTTTGGTCAACGTTACAAATTTTAATCTGTATCTGCCATTACTCATGTTAGGATCAGACTATTTCTGATTCCTGGAGTTTCTGTACCTTATAAAGACCCGAGCTTATAGTCATTTAACAAAAACAAACCTGTCTTAGGACTCCTATAATTCTTGCTGGGTGGGATTGTGGTCAAACTTTGTACTATATCTCTATGCTGGTCTTTACATGCAATTCTTCGTGTTCTGGCTCCTCAGGGATTGCCGGTCTATAGGATAGTTGGAGTACAGATTTTGCACGAAATTATTTTATTGATGTTCTCTGAAAGCATCTGTTATGTGCATCAAAAGTTTTCTACTTTTAAATTAAACCATTTGTATGAGGAGGTAAATTTATTTATTATCATCTGCCTGTAGCTCTGACTTTAAGATGCTTGGTTGATGACCTTGATGTGCTAGATGAAGGCAAGCAGAATGTCAAGGTCACACCAAGGTCCTCATTGGAGCTAAATCAGTCAATCTCTTCTCATACTTCAGCTAGCTCATTGCCACATCTAAACAGATCGATACACTCCAAGGATACATTGAAGCAGAGCGAAGATCTTTCTAAAAAAGCAATGGTGCAAACACATGAGGTAAATGCGGAGTTGGATATAAGGGGGTCAACCATTGGGAAGCATAGTTGTTCAGATGGTGTTTCCAGTACGTATGTTCGAGATGTTTCAGCTGAAGCCCCAGTAGCCACTTCTGACGAAGAACAGTATCATGAAAAAGGATCTGCAAAGAAAATGCGGTTGAATGAGGCAATAAGTCTAAATTCTACTGGCTGTGATAACATGGAATCAATAATCTTGGATTTGGAAGAACTTGTAAACAGAGTCAAATGGCTGAAACAGATGCTGAAGTTTGGAATTCCCTCGACTCCTCAGGGTCCAACATGGGAACATATGGAACGCCCAGCAGTTTCTACTCGAAAATGAGCACTTAGACTTGATTTTGGTGAGATTCTCCGAGGGAAATCATTTATTTCTTTTTGAATTACTGCCGCTTGTCATTTTGTTTCATTGCTCGACAGTTTTCAATTTGGCTCATTGGAATAACTGTTAAGTGTTAAACTACCTTGATGGGCCTTTATTATTTTATTGGGAGGGAGAGGATATAGGCAAGTGATGTCAGAATGACCTAGAAAAATTGTTGATTTGCAGTATATGTTGAACTTGTCAACTTTTTGCTTGGCAGATTTGGGAGTGGGCTGCTTCTGTAATTGGTGCAAAATCAGTTTGTGAGATATATGCCATTAACTTCAATGTGAATGTTTGGGCTTGGAGAAGATGGTAAGTCTTTTTTGTACTTTACCTTGCCTTTTTTTTTTTTTTTTTTTTTTTTTTTTTTTTTTTTTTCTTATTGTGAATTTTGTGATTGATCTTCTGACCGTCTATTCCACTAAAAGCATCATTTATTCAGTTTGTGTTTGTTCTGGAATTACCTTATTGTGAAACAACTGCATCTTATGGATGATGAGAGTTTTCTTTTCTTTTCTTTTCTTTTCTTTTTTTTTTTTCTTTTGTGTGTGTGTGTGTGTGTGTTAAATTTTTACAAAAATGTCTCTCATGTCCTAATCTGCTTGAAGTTGAGCGAATCGAGAAGTATAGTAATGTTAGGGTTTTTGCCTGTGGCCTGGGCAGTTATGTTAAAATAAAAAATCTTGTGACTATCTTTAGGAATGAATGTACACTTGTCGCTTTTATAAACTGCTTTTTCAATGAAACATTTGAATTCAATCACCTTTGTTGGTAGCCTCTGGTAGTCCAATCTCTTGTTTATGGCTGAATTGAGACTCATATTAGATTGTCAAGTATCTGTCATGACTCTTGTTGTGTGAGTATACCTAGATGTCGTAGTTCTGAGGAGTGTGGTAGATAGAAGTTTTCCACTGCACATAGTATGATGAACTGACAGAAGTACGGTCATATTTCCTCCTCTATGTGCCCTGACCCCAACCCCCTGCTCTTCTTCTTCAAGAAAAAACCCAAATCTAAAGTAAGGTTCCTGAGATTTTTTCGGTATACATAATGTTTATTATTTATTCCTTTTACAGTATAGTAGCGGGATTGCTGAATGCTTGAGCACCTCAAGGATTGGTTTATTCGTGTCAAAGCCTGACCTCTCTGGCTCTCTGCATCTATCAACTTTGTGTTCCACTTACGGTGATCGCTCCACGAGTAATGTAAATGCATAGAAGCTGAATCTATATGTTTTTGATATGCGTGATGTGGATCTTCAAAATTAGGTGTTGTAAATTTATGTGCAGGCTTAAGCTAAAATTTTTTCAAGCTCTTAATTACATTGATTGTAGCAGGGTTCTTTTTACATGATACAGGTGTTAGGTGTACAGAGATTAACGGTGATTTTTTTTACAGCCATCTTTCAACATATGTTCTGAGCTGCTCACGTCAAATAGATGAGTTTGATCCTACTCATTGGATGTTTTGATGTTAGTCAGTTTGCAGAACCAAAGAGATGATGTAGAAGTATTAAGTCAGTTATTCACCCCCCTTACCGTAGTAGAGCACCCACAATGGTAACTCATCGTCACCCTCACAGCAATCTCTTTACTCGACAATTCTTCCAGTCTCATTGTCTTTTATACGTAATCTTTGTTTATCGGTATTTGTTTGTCCCATTTACAATTCATGTGATCAATCTTAAAAATAGTACTTCGTAGTATAAAAGAATCATTTGTCTCAAGATCAAAAGTTTATACTACCTCTGTAACTCTGTTACATATTATTAATGTATGGTTGGTGCACCCGGGTGTACCATGCGCATGGTGCACCCGGTTAAAAAAAAAGGCGGAAAGAACATTAGGTGTACGAAAAAGAACATTTAGTTTCTTGAAAAAGAACATGTTTGTTTTTAACAAAGAACATGCATTACTAAAGAACATAAAGACATTACACAAAGAACATGATAAAAATTTTATTAAATTTCATGAAAAATAACACATTAAAGTAAAAATTCTCTACCAAAAATTTCAGTTTCCCAAAAATAGTTTGTTCTCTCTCCAAAAATTTAACTTTCTATAATAATTTTATTTTTCTCTCCCTAAATTATTTTCAACTAAAAATAATTTAAGATTTCATTTTAAAATTACATTTCAAATTTCAAAATTTAAAATAACATAAAAGAACATAAGTTAATTTAAAGAACATACATTAAAGAACATACGTTAAAGAACTCATCACCTTAAAGAACATACGAGCCATCTTTTCAAAAAAAAAAAAAAAAAAAAAATTAAAAAAAAAAAAAAAAAATTATGAGCCAAATTCAAAGAACATACGAACCAAAAAGAACATATTTTGTATTATTGAAAAACATTTTATCAAACACATATACTACGTATGTATGTTTGTCGAACACAAATTAAACATGTTCTTTCGCCAAACACAAGATGTTCTTTTTCAAACACTAGTATGCATGTTCTTTTTCAAACACTAGCATGTTCTTTTTCCAACGCTAGTAATGTTCTTTTTTATTCCCATGTTCTTTAAAATATACCTAATGTTCTTTCCGGGTGCACCATGCGCATGGTGCACCCGGGTGCACTATACTATTTTCAACATATTATGTGCAACTTTTGGCTATTATTTGCAAGATGTAAAAAATTCAAAAAGTTGCACATATTATGTAATGGAGGTAGTATAAAACAATTGCAACTATTTTAAGTGAATCTTAATGGAATTAAAACGAGCCTATAATATCTATCTTGATATGTAAATAACCTTAACCCCAAATGTATAACACCCCGTCAACAAAATAGTGATTTAGGGTAAGTTTTAGTGGCTTTTTCACTTCTGCTTCAATTTAAATTGTTTAAAATAAAATGATACTAAAATAAATCAAAAAAGAAAGCAAACTTTGCATGACAAAAAAGATGTGAATTGGAGTATTTAATTATTAGTTATGCAGGCCTAATTAATTTATAAATAAATGTATGATTACTTGATTAGTGTAGTAGGCAAATGGAACCAATTTACCAATATAATAATAAGTAAGACTGCGGTAGTCTTCTTTAAGTGTCACCCGTGTTCCTCGAGCACATTCTTTTTATGATTTGGTTCTTCATTTAGGTATAAACCTAACCTAGTAACTTATATAATATATATATACTATAATTCTTAGTCGATTAGAAAGTCATACCATTTCTCGTTTCTCCGAAATGGCGCCAACCCACATTTGCAAAGTCCAAACCAAAAGAGCCATTTCTAACCGTATTCACATCCTCATACACTCCATTGCCATTGTTTCTCTCTTCTACTACCGGTTTTCGTCTTTCGCAAACCCTCATATCTCCCTTCTCCCATGGATCTTATTGACCATTGCCGACCTCTTTTTCACCTTCTTTTGGGCCATGGCTCAAGCCTTCCGTTGGCGCCCTGTATTGCATGAGGTTTCTGGCTATGAGTCCATCAATCCACGTGATCTTCCAAGGATCGATATTTTTATATGCACCGCCGATCCCACCAAGGAGCCTGTGTTGGAAGTGATGAACTCGGTGATATCATGCATGGCGCTCGATTACCCGCCTGAAAAGATGGCGATATATTTGTCGGATGATGGTGGAGCTCCTTTAACTAGAGAGGCTATTAAGAAGGCTGCTGAATTTGCTAAGGTTTGGCTTCCTTTTTGTAACAAGTATGCTATTAAGACTAGGTGTCCAGATGCTTTCTTCTCCGCTTTGGGTGTTGATGAAAGACTTCATCGGGATCAAGAGTTTGACGCTCATCAATCACTCCTCAAGGTACGAGTAGTACTATCTCCCGTTAAATATTAGTTACAACTTTAGAATAATTAAATAAAACAAATAATAATTCAAAGTTGCATTAAAGTAATATACCAGTAGTATTCTTTTATTCATTTTGTACGGTTTGCTTTCTCTAATGTTAATGCATTTTTTATTCTATTTTCTATTAATAATTAAGTTAAAGATACCTTTAAGGTCAATAAGTATATGCTTCATATTCAATTATTCATCTTGAGAATTGTACACTATTATTTTATATTGAGGAAAAATGTGCACTATCATAGAAGTTGCACCAAACAATATCTACGGATCTACCGTCAAATATTTATTGTTTTGTTTTCTGATGTTGTATTGCAGTCGAAATATGAAGCTTTTAAGCAATATGTGGAGAAAGAAAGCGGTGATAATAATAAATGCACCGTTGTGCACGATCGTGCCCCTTGCATTGAGGTGCGTTTCTCTCTATTTTTTTTTAAAATATTGTTAGTCGTACTCGGTATAAATTTTAACATTAAATTTTCAATATTTTTTTAATAATTGTTTAATTGTACGATAAAATACATCGAATCAAGTTTGAATATTAGGGCCTGTTCCCATTGACTGAACTCAACTGAACATTTTATAGAGAAGGAAATTAAGAGCTGAACTGAATTGAACTGAATTTCAATGTATAAGAACAGGCCCTTACTCATACTATTTACGTGAAATTATATATTAATATTTGAATTGAATGTTACTCTAAATTTATTGCATTTTCATTTTTTTTTTCAATTTGAATGTTTTTATGTGACTAAGGGTATGTTCTGAGCTAAATTGAACTAAAATTAAGCTGAATAGAACAAGCCCTAAAGATGATACATCATATATGATCTTCTTTAAAAAAAAATAATATGGAGTATATGATCTATTCCAAAAAAAAAAAAAAAAAAAAAAAGAAGATATGTTCAATTATTTGTGGAGTAGAATATGTTTTTTCCAGAGGCTGATCCATGTTCATCATGTTCCAATTGCATATAAGAAAATTGTATTCTTAGAAAGCACCACCTTTTTTTTAAAAAAAAAAAAAAATTGGATAATGAAGCCCAATTTATGATATGCTAAAACTCAGTTAGTATTGTGTTACATCAATTTAATGGTTCGTTTTATAGAAGAATTTAAACTAACAGTTGCATTATTCACAAAAAAAAATTAAAAAACTTCAGATTATACATGACAGCAAGCAGGATGGAGAAGGTGAAGTAAAAATGCCCCTTGTGGTTTATGTAGCCAGGGAAAAGAGACCAGGTCGTCCTCATCGTTTCAAAGCTGGAGCCCTTAACGCTCTTGTAAGCTACATCATCTTCACATTATAATTCTCGATCTTAATTTTATTTTGTAATGTCATCGACTGATCAAAATTGGACTTAATCCTTGGCAGCTCCGAGTATCAGGTCTATTGAGCAATGCACCTTACTTATTGGTATTGGATTGTGACATGTACTGTCATGATCCAACCTCTGCTCGTCAATCTATGTGCTTCCATCTTGACCCGAAGATGGCTCCTTCTCTTGCCTTTGTTCAATACCCTCAAATCTTCTACAACACTAGCAAAAATGATATCTATGATGGCCAAGCCAGATCAGCTCATACGGTACACTGCACTTAACTTTTGGACTGGTCGATTTTCTATAACTATGTTACTTATATAGCTACATTGGCTATAAATGATACCATGTTTTGCAATATAATGAATTTCAATTTTATTATGATGCAGACAAAATGGCAAGGCATGGATGGACTCAGAGGACCGGTCTTGAATGGAACTGGTTATTATATGAAGAAGAAGGCGATATATGGAAGGCCTCATAATGAAGGTTAAATGAAACCTCTGATTTATATTATGGAAAATGCAATGATATTGTGCATTATAATAATTGGTGACTAAATTTTATTGCGTTTGCAGATGAATACCTCATCAATGAACCTGAGAAGGCCTTTGGTTCTTCCACAAAATTCATCGCGTCACTAAAAGAAAACTCCAACCAAGATCTTGTCTTGAAGGAATTCACAAACGATTTGTTACAAGAGGCTAGAAATTTGGCCACTTGCACTTATGAAGCAAACACGCTATGGGGTGTTGAGGCAAGTATTTGATATTGTACCAGGAAAATATATACGAAGTACTTATTTATCATACAAGTTTCAAATTCCTGAAGAAAATTTTCTTACATACAGGTAGGATTTTCGTATGATTGCTTGTTGGAGAGTTCATACTCTGGATATCTTTTACATTGTAAAGGATGGAAATCCGTATATCTTTATCCAAAAAGACCGTGCTTCTTGGGATGCACGACAGTTGACATGAAGGACGCGATTGTTCAACTAATAAAATGGACCTCCGGATTACTTGGAGTTGCCATGTCAAAGTTTAGCCCTCTTACTTATGCCATGTCCAGGATGTCTATTTTGCAAAGCATGTGCTATGGGTACATCACATGTGCAGGTCTTCTTGCAGTTCCGCTCTTTATATATGGTGTTGTTCTTCCATTCTGCCTACTTAAAGGTGTTCCGGTTTTTCCTAAGGTAAGACTCTTCCTCTGTGCAACAGAGTACTTGCAGATAGATCATTTGCTGTCACATTATGCTACATTTATATATGTATATGTGTGGTGAATATTGATGTTTGTACTGTATGTGACTCTGAAGGTATCGGATCCATGGATATTGGGTTTCGTGTTTGTATTTGTATCCTCCCATGTTCAGCATCTATATGAGGTGCTGTCAAGTGAGCATTCAGTGCAACAGTGGTGGAATGAAGTGAGAATCTGGATCATGAAAGGACTATCAGCCTGCTTGTTTGGATCAACGGAAGCAATAATGAAGAAGATTGGAATACAGAAAACAACATTCAGATTAACAAATAAGGTGGTGGAGAAAGAGAAGTTGGATAAATACGAGAAGGGAAAGTTCGATTTCTCAGGAGCAGCAATGCTGATGGTTCCTCTCATCATTTTGACAGTACTAAATCTGGTGTCATTCGTCGGGGGACTCGTAAGGGTGATCAACCACAACAACTTTGATGCTATGTTTGGGCAACTTTTGCTGTCCTTTTATCTTCTACTTCTTAGCTACCCTACTTTTGAAGGGATTCTTACAAAAATTACAGACAAACTTAGAAAGAAAGAGTAAGGAGTGATTGAATAACTGCCTAGTACAGTTTTCAATTTACTTCTCTAGCTTAGTTTTTGTTTTTGTCTATGTTTATTAAGATCAGCAGCACTTGTAGCCGGCTGCATTTACAATAATAATGAATTCAAGTAATACAAGTATACAAACTTTTGATTATCAATTGTGATTTTTATGTAGTGAGAAGTATAATCTTGTATGGTCTTGTTAGATTCATGTAGATGAGTATATTCCAATTTCACCTTTTAAAATTTTTTAACTTACACTAATGGTTTGTATATGGATATTTGAAACTTTAATATGGTTGCTACGACAATTGTTGTAACCGATGCTCCATATTGGACTATGAATATAGTTAGTTATAAAACAAGTTTGGTAATAAATGACGAAGTATGTTTTTAAATTTTATGGTGAAGTATTTCCTATACTCCGTATTGTTTTTCTTACCACACTTAAATTTGACTATTTAAGCAAAACTTAGTTAATACTCCGTATTCTTTATCAACAAAACTTGTTAATATCACCAAATTTTCTCTTTCCTCCCTTCCCATGGACATCATTTCCTTCCCCCCTCCTCCACTCCCATGACCACTATTTCCTTCTCTCTTCTTCCCACCCATGGCCATGCCCATGATCGACCACCTTTACAACTCTGACTGTCCGAACAAAAGACACCCTAATAGCAAATTCTGTAAAGTGGGCCCTATTATATGAATTATCCGCAATTCTTTATTCAACATTGCAAATATTCAAAATTGAAACTTCCAACAACAAAAAAAAAAAAAAAAAAAGAAAGAAACAAAAAAGTAATTTTTTTTTTTTTTCAAATAAAAATAAAAATGAAATACTGCTCCTACAAAGTTTAAACTACTCTGCAATGAAACAATTTTGAAATTCCAGAGAGCGCCAACAACTCCAGTTGTGAATTACGTACAACTCCTCTTTTCAGTTCTTCTGATTTCAATTCAACCTCCAATTTCCCAACAATGGCGTCCACCAAATCATCAACTCTGAAGCTACTAATTCAACAAGGTCCTCGAAAAGGCGAAACCCTAGAATTCACCTCCAGATCCACTGTTCGAATCGGCCGAGTCGTCAAAGGCAACAATCTTACCATCAAAGATTCTGGGATTTCCTCCAAACATCTCATCATTCAATTCAACCCAGATTCTGGAAACTGGGAAATCAAAGACCTCGATTCTTCAAATGGTACTATCTTGAACTCCTCTCAACTCAAACCCCTTTTCCCTTCTGTAATTCAAAATGGGGATGAGATTAAAATTGGCGAGCTTACCTCTATTAGGGTTGAAATTGCCCTAATTCAGGAGGAAATAAACAATCGTAGAGTTACTAGGAATAGAAAAGCTGCTATTGATTTGGGAATTAAGGGTGTTGAGGGTTGTTCTAATTTGGAATTTGGGGGTGAAATTGATAACCCTAGTAGGCTACCTGCTTCCAATTCTAGGGTTAGGGATTTGAATGTAGATAGTAGTATGGTTGAACAAATTCCTAAACCACGCGGAAGAGGGCGGCTGAAGAAAGAGGATGATGCTGAGAATTTAGAAGGTGTTATGAGTAAGAGGAATACTAGGAGTTCCAGGAGAGGAGAAGTTGAATTTCTGGGATTAGAACAGGTGATGCAGACGAGGAGGACTCGGCGTGGAAAGAATGCCGAGGTTGTAGAAATGCCCATCTCTGTCATTGAGGAAAGCAAGGGTTTGGATGTGGATGTGGATGTGGATGAGGATGATTGTAAGCAAGTGGTGGAAAATAACAAGACACGAGGAGGTCGTGGGAGGAAAAAGAAGCATAGTATTAGGAGTTTAGATAATGTCCTAGATGATTTTCCGGAGGGGAAGATGGACAGTAATGAGGTGTTAGAAAAGGAAGTTCCTCAGCAGCAGTCTTGTGAAAATTTGAAGGGTGATGAAATGAATGAGCAAGTTTTGAAGGTGGAGCTTTCTGAACAAGAGGGAGGTGCTCCGTCTTTGAAAGAGCAGAATTTTGCAGAACTGATGGGTGAGACTACTCAGCAGGAAGATGGTCTATGTGGCATAGAGAGTGATGCAACTTTGGATGATCGGAAAATGGAAGAAACTGAAGCTGCTCAAGATGTATTGGAAGAGGAAGTGAATTGTGAGGTGTTGGGAAAGGAATTGCCTGAACAGGTGGTGAATTTAAGGCAGCAACCTTGCGAAGAAGGGATGGATGTTACTATTGAGCAAAATGTACTAGATGATAAGACAAATGCACAGTTTTTGGAGGGGGTGGTTCTTGTTCAGGATGGAGGTGCTCAATGTGTGAGAGAGCAACATTGTGCGGAGGAAGGTGCCCAACAGGATGGCAGTCCGGTTGGCATTTCTCAAGCTGAGGAAAGGGTTTGTAATGGAGTAGAGAGTGATGTAGTGCTGAATGATGGGAGAGTGGAAGAATCAGATATTGAAGAGATTGTTAAAAAGTCAGAGGTCAAGTGTTATGATAGAAGCAAAGATCCTGAGGGCACTATTGTGCCCGACCTGGAAAAGATGACTCTAGGGGAATGGTTTGATTATTTGGAAGTACATTTGCCTAAGCAGATTTATGCTGCCACAGATGAGATCATTGAGGACATGCAAAAAAGAGCTAAGCAGTTTGATGAATTCATGTTGCAGCAGCAGAAAGAGAAAAAGACTGCCTTTGGCTTGGAAAAGATGACGACTTAAATTAAATATGGTAAATTTTAAGGTTCTTAGATATTGATGTACATTCAGTTTCTTGTTAATTTGTTAGAAATCATTATATTTTATCTAATGCTACAAAGCTTTCTTTTGATTGTTTCTCTTTTTAGATGTATCAAGTATTTTTGCAAATGATGTGCTTTTTTTGACATGTCAACTTTGTTTATGTAGATGACTAGATTAGATCTTATGTGCTCTGTAATTGGGCATCAAACTCTCTTTGTTGTTATTTTTTTATATAGGAATAGACCCTCCAAACCTGTGTAAATATTTTTGGAAATGTTTTGTGCTTTATGATTGCATTTGATTGCTTGTAATCTATAAAGATGCAATGCAATCCCCTAATAAAGAAAGATTTATGAGACTACTTTATTATATTGTAATGATAGCTACTGAGTAATTAAAAGCCAGTGTAAGGTTTTATTTGAAATGCTATGTTAGATATGACGGCTTGATGGATGTCTATTATTATAAATGAAGATTACTCATAACAGTCATAATGCTTTATTTCTTACTATTAGCTAAGTATGGTAGATAAACAAGATGAATCAATGAAGCATTATCATCCACTTTGCTCATAGTAGTTAATGAGAAGCTCGGTGGGTGGACAACATATCTTCTTTTGCAGTTTGCTTTTTGGGTAGGTAAAGGCTCAACTACTATCAAGGGGCTAAGGGAGCCATGGACCCATGGTTATGGAGGATTCTACGGGAGAAAATGGGATGAGCAGATATATCTACGTAAACGTCTTAAAGAGACATAGCTAGGTGTGTAAAATAAAAGTCATATAGGGTTTGAATAAAGTTGATTACACATAATGTTTTATAAATGCCACAAACGTTTATATCTTGTAACAATGATTGAGTAGTGTCAGTTTTACTTCAAATTACAGTAGACTGATTGATGAATTTTTGAAGATGACTATATTTTGACTGATCAACAAAGGAGCATATGAATGAATTACTTGAATTCCATGAAACTTTAGTGTGATTACCAGTAAACTTCCTTCTCTATCCATGAAACTACTTAAATACCCAGACAGATTGGTATATGCAGTTCACAGCAGATATTTAATTACCTTGCAGAGGCACTAGAGATCAGATGAGTAATTGAATAAGGTGTTATACAAAGTTTGATGCAAATATGTGAAGTATAAAAAACAAGCCAAGTTTTGAATTATTATTGGATATTTACTTGGAGAAATCTTTTCTTAAGTCATTTATTCTCTCCTTATTATTAGGAGTAGTTTACATGTTTATACATACAGGCATACAGTTCATCAAATTGTTGTGCAGATCTTCTGTAGAGCTGCAATTCTTCTTCTTCTTCTTCTTTTTTGTTTTTTTGTTTTTTTTGTTTTTTGTTTTTTTTTTCCCTCCCTTTTTCTTAATGTCATTTGGTGCTTACATTCTTTCAGATTTTTGTCCCTCATTGATATTTTAGCCGACCCCACTTGTGGGATTAAGGCTTGCTTTGATTGATTGATATTTTATCCGTTCTCTGCAAATAAATTAGCTCCAATTCTTTTCTAATGCAGAATTGCAGACTGCTGATAGTTATCAAGTTATTCACTACTTTTATTACTGTATTTATCCATATCAATAAAGAATATTCCATACTCTTTGTTTACATCCAAATCACCTTGGTTTCTCTCCTTGTCTTAATTGCTAGGATAATATATTTTAATTCAATATAAAGTTGATGTAAACTTGTTTCTTTGAAAATTCTTCCTCCTAATTATACTTTTGTTTTCTCATGACTCTTATATTTATTTTTAGGGCCCTCACTACTTTTGGGTTTACATCTCTTTCCACAAGTCCTACTTGCTTTAATTGTTTTTTTTTGCCCCCCTTTGAGATTGAAAACATCATATCTAAGTCAATTCATTCTGGTTGATCTTGCTATTTAATGACCTTAATATGTGCCAAAACAACCAGTAGTCCAGAACAGCAATGGAGAACTCTCACACTCAAACTACTTCTCTTCATCACTGTCATGTTCATAAACTAAAGGCAGTTCTCTATCTATCACATTCCCTTTCACATTTCCTGGCCATAGTTGCCATTTTCTTCTACAGAGCAATCTTTTTCCTTGACGAAGCTAATTTAAAATTGATTCCTTTCTTACTGTGGCTTGTACTATTTGCTGCTGAGCTTCTCCTTTCATTTATTTGGTTCCTCAAGCAGCCATTCTACTGGTGGCCCGTTACTCGGACCGTCTTCACAGAGAGGCTTCCTAAGGATGAAAAATTACCTGGAATCGATGTTTTTATATGCACAACTGATCCTAAGAAGGAGCCGACCTTTGAGGTCATGAATACTGTTATTTCTGCCATGTCTTTGGATTATCCTGCTGAGAAATTAAGTGTTTATTTGTCTGATGATGGGGGTGCCTCTGTGACATTAAATGGTATAAAAGAGGCTTGGGTATTTGCAACATGGTGGTTGCCTTTCTGTAGGAGGTATAATGTTAAATCAATATGTCCTCGGGCTTATTTTGAGAAGCCGGAGGAGGCAAGTCAGAGCAGGGAATTCGTTGAAGATAGAAACACACTTAAGGTATGTCTTATAAATATACACTTCTCTAGCTCCTGACAATTTACAAAAACTCCATGCTCTCTGTTTCTTCAATAGTACATCTCAACTCTCAAGCTAATATGATGCTTTGTTTATTTTATGTATATTGTTTAGTACTTTACCTTTCTACTGCTTCTGATTGAAATGCTGCTATTTCTTAATTATTAAAATAAGTTAAAACCCTTGTAATGCTCAATAGTCACCATAGGAGTAAACAATTTGTGTAGGAAAAATACAAGGCTTTCAAGTTGCGAGTTCAAAGGAAGTCAGTTGGTGATGAGATCGATGGTGATTCTAAGAGAAGTGCTCAGGATCATCCGTCGAATGTTCAGGTTGATTTCTTGTTTTTAAATGTTGTACATTTACCTTGTCTGTTTTATTTTATTTTTTATTTTTTAAATTTAATTCCTTCAATTATTGTTAATATGTATGATTTTATGCATTTTAAAAGAGCAAGTATTACCATAGAAGCTTATTAAAACCTTGCAATGATTAAGTGGTTGTATTAGCTTAATTGAGCTAAGCTTGTTTAAACAATTTCAAGGTTAGCAATGATAGAGACATTTTCCAGTCTTATTAATTATAATATTAGGTACACTTTGTTAAACTTATTTTATTCAGCACTATACTAAAGGAGTAGATTGGATAATTTGTGATGCAGGTACACTTTGACTAAACAATTGGTAATCATAGTAATATATGTCCATTAATTTTATGCTTTATTAACTACTTTGAATTTTTAAATTTGATGATGTTAAAGTCTCTATGTCTATGTTGATGCAGGTGATAGATGGGAACGTTATAGAAGAAGATACTTCAACTAATCCTGAACATGTAGTGATGCCTTCCCTTGTATATGTTGCCCGTGAAAAAAGACGTTCTCATCCACATCACTTTAAGGCCGGAGCTCTTAATGTTCTAGTATGACTCTAGCACTTTCTTAAAACCTGTCTTTGATGCAACCATTGCTCTCAAGGATGTAGTGAGAATTTAGCCTGAATTTCCTTATGCGTATCCGTTTAATGTAGTTATTGGAATTGCAGCTCAGAATTTCTGCCACATTGAGCAATTCTCCTTGCATTCTAGTTCTAGACTGCGATATGTACTGCAACGACTCGATTTCAGCTCGACAAGCAATGTGTTTCTATCTTGATCCTAAGATATCACCTACTTTAGGCTGGGTTCAATACCCCCAAGTATACCATAATGTTAATAAGAATGACATCTATGACACTCAGATGAGATTCCTATGGACAGTAAGCCGGTCAATCTATGGTTATGTTATCCGTATTTTGTTAATCTTCAGGGAAGAAGTTTTAGTTTTTCTCACTGTATTTCAGGTTTATTGGCCAGGGGCAGATGGACTTCAGGGGCCAGTGATATCTGGTACTAATTTCTACATCAACAGGAAGGCTTTGTATGGCGTCAACATTTATGATGGTGTGTTTGTAAGCCTCTTCTAATTTTGTTTTTGGGTTGTAACTATTGTACCAATTAAGGTAAGATTCCATGAATACTAATTGATGTTTAGATTTTGAGAAGCTATGTTTGGGACTTGATATCAGAATCCCCTTATATATTGCCTTACCTCTAGGCCTCCTCATATTGTATCTACCTCACTGACAGTATCTAATTGTAGGGGCTAATAATCCTTGCTTGCGATTCTTGTAGGTAGTGACATAATGAAGGAAGCAAGAAATATACTCGGTCCTTCCACTGAGTTCATCAAGTCACTTGGACAAAATGACATGCCTAGTAAAACCAAGCACAGTGAGCTTCGCACTGCTCCAGTACAAGAAGCCCAGTATTTAGCCTCTTGCACTTATGAAGAAAATACTAAATGGGGTGAAGGGGTAAGTATGTAGAAGTGTAGAACCCAGTTTTCATGAGTAAGAAAACTGAGAATAGGATCATCATAAGTTATTTATCTATGTGCAGGCTGGTTTTTGGTATAAAAGTGTGGTGGAAGATGCAATGACAGGCTACATGTTGCAGAGCAAAGGGTGGAGATCAGTATATTTGAATCCACCAAGGCCTCAATTTCTGGGTTCTGCTACAACTAATCTCAATGAATATTTGATTCAGTTTAGCAGATGGATCTCAGGACTTGCTGAAATTGGGCTTTCAAAATATTGCCCCCTTTTCTACAGTCCGTCAAGAATGCAAATTTTTCATCGGATATCTTCATCCTGGGTTGTCTTATACGGTTTGGATTTTATAGCAGTTTGGTGTTTTGTTACCATTCCTCTGATTAGCTTCCTCTATGGTGTCTCATTATACCCTAAGGTTAATACTAAATACTACGTATGTAGGTTGTGTATTTGATATGTTAAAGTTAATGATTTATAAGTCAACTCTGTAATAGTAAGATTAATTATATGTGCTCTGAAGTAGGAGTTTTGCTTGTCTAAACACTTAACTAAAGGAATTTAAATATGTATGCAGGTATCAGACCCATTTTTCATAGCATTTGGATTTGTGTTTATATCATCCTTGGCGAAGCATCTATGTGAAGTTGTTGACACGGGAGGGTCAGTAAGAACATGGCTAAATGAACAGAGGATTTGGAAATTAAAGTCACTTACATGCTTTGGTTATGGAGTTGCTGATTGTGTAATGGAAAAACTTGGGCTTCGCGAGGCAAGTTTCATACCTACTAATAAAGCTGAGGACAGTAATAAGGCTAAGTTATATGAAATGGGGAAGTATGACTTTAGCACGTCAAACATGTTTCTGGTTCCGCTAGTGAGTGCCGTCTCCTTAAACCTGTGTTGCTTTGTGGGAGGATTTGCAAGAGTGATTGGTGTAGGAAATTGGGATGAAATGTGTGGTCAGGGAATCCTCTCATTATATGGGTTGATTATCAGTTATCCAGTGTTGGAAGCCATGTTTGTTAGGCAGGACAAGGGCTGCATTCCATTGTCTGCTACTTTAACATCTTCCATCTTTGTTGTGCTTTCCATCATCTTTGGATATCTTATCTTCTTATCCTAAAAGGATTAATTCCTTTTTTTGTATCAAGTAAATAAAATTTTCGGCTATTTTATTTCCTGTTTGGTGTAATTAAAGGCGAATTAATGATAAGATAAAATGATTAAGGACCTCAGTACATGGTTTGGCTTGCTGAAGTAGAATATGCCCCATAACTAAATTAATTAATAACAATTAATAAAGGTCACAAGTATATTTTTAATCAAAATGTTTGCAACCTTAATAAAAATGTAGGTAGATGTGTATTAAAATTTCATAATTACAAATACAAACAAAAAAGGACATATAACAACTGGTACAATTGAGTTGTATTTGTAAAATTGTCCACTTATGAAGTTATCAACGTAAGTAACAGACTAACAGTGTTAAATCTGCAATGTCCTTGGATTACCCTGCCCTTTTGTAAGATGCATAAAATCTCAAGACATGTTTATTTTCAGTAGGAATAATGTACGTTCATCATTTTGATGTCAGACTAATTTTAAGGACTTGATTCACCATATAAATTTACTAATCTATCTATACTTAGTATTTAAAAAAGCAAACCAAAAAAAACATGTGTCATTATTCTATTACATTTCCCAATCTTTTTCAACTCAATGTGCCACATGTCGTATTACATTTTTTATTTTTGATTACACAATTTTTCTTAACTCTTTCATTAAACACTTCATCTTCATCTCCCCTCTTTAATTCAACCTTTTTAATTTCTCTCTTTGATTTTAGTCCCTCCATCTTCTTTCTATTAAGTATCATTTCAATTAAAGTCCCAAAATTTTTATTTCTTTGATTATGTTTTCATTTACATATTACACTCATAATTATTTATTGGTATTTTCTCACTCATCTCTCAATGCAATTTTTTATGAGTAAGCCGTGTATTGCACGGGCCAGAAGACTAGTTACTACCTAAAGTTCCTTACTTGCATAGTTGCATGTAATTAAAATTGTACACTTGAGTGATATCTGATGTATGTATGTAGGAGAAATATGAGGCTTTGAAGCAACAAGGCTATGAAACAGTCAAGCAGCAAACAAACAGATGAGGAGATGTTTCTAGATGACAATCGTTATCCGATGGAACCACCACCGCTTGGTTAGGACTTCAGGTTCTCTCCCTATCTTTACTTGTTTTTATCTACACTACTCACACTCGATCTGTGACTATCCTTTGTTTTTTTTTTTTTTTTTTTTTTTTTTTTTTTTTTTTTTCCTGGAATTTATATAGAATGGCATACAACTCACACTTGGCCAAAAATGTTAATTACTGAGCTTCAATTTTTTTGTATGGACTGTGTTATTTGGAAGAAAAGTGAAGTGGGTCAAAAGCTAGTGGGATAATAACGACAACTCAACAATAATAGAAGGTTTAGTTTTCTAACAATTACATATTCAAGTGTACATATTTGTATAAAAAGGCTACATACTTGGTTCATCAAAATGTCATGAATGGAGAATGCTAAAGATTTATCATTTAAAGCTATTGGTGCACCAGATGATAATAAGCGCGAATTCTATTTAAGATGCTGCAACCTTAAACCCTGAATAGCACTAGTTATGAGATGCCTCTTCTCATATCATATACATTGCTTTTGTGAGATAAGACCTTCTAATTGCACTATTATGTATGATATGAATCAACTCTCATTCAAGCAAGTCTCTTGTGACAATTGTAATGCAAATTTTAGGTCAACCAAGAAACACATACTGACAAAGTACTAATTATCTGATATTTCTTAATTTATAAATTTCGCTGTTATGATGCAGCTGAGAGTTTCTAGCGTATTGAGCACTTCTCCTTATGATCTGGTCCTTGACTGATATGTATCGCAACGTCTCAATCTCAGCTCGGTAAGCAATATATCTTTACCTTGATACGAAGATTTCTTATTTTCTTCATCCTTAGGCCAGGCTGGGTTTAATTTCATCAAACGTTTCATAACATAAGTGAGACTTACATATATGACTGTCAAATGAGAGTAGTCTATCTCCAATTTTTCCCAATTTACAGACTTTCAAGAATGCAATGTCTTCAGAATATATTGTTCCTGGTTGACATTCACGACCTTCTGAATATATTCAAGAATTCAATATCTACATAATATATCAACAATCCACTAAAATTATGTTAAAATTCAGAATACAATTTTATCATATAAGAGTACAAAGTAATGTAATATTTATCTTATAAGCAATTG
This sequence comes from Chenopodium album, assembly GCF_948465745.1. NCBI lineage: Eukaryota > Viridiplantae > Streptophyta > Magnoliopsida > Caryophyllales > Amaranthaceae > Chenopodium > Chenopodium album. The sequence continues at coordinate 31,757,973 of NC_137856.1, read as the reverse complement.
GTTTTGGTAGAATAATGAAAAATAAAGTCATCCGATATTGTTCCTGATAACCAAGGCGGCGGCTTACCACAGCCACCCTGCCTTATATGAATGACTAGTTTTGGGGAGGTTGTTAAGGCCATTCAGTGATGCAGTTGTAATCTTGTGAAGATTGTAAAAAACAACAAGGGTCCACATATATTTTTTATAATTGAGAGTTGCCTGGATGGCTGAATAATGAGTGGAAATGTGGAGTGGTGTATGTTGTAATGTTGTATGTGTGTATCAACCACAGTAGCTATCCAAGTATATACAATACAAACTTGGAAATAAAAAGGGGCCTCTGTATGAATGCACTGGATTTGTATGTCATACTCCCTCTGTCCAGAATATCCAGTGCCGTCTCAGACATTTTTGGGGCCCGGAGCAAAAACTTAAAAAGGGGCCCCGACCCTAAACTACAAAGTGTATTTTATAATTAATTCAGCAATAAAATATTTTAACCCTTATTATTGGATAATTGAATAAAAATTTTTGACAGGCATCACAAAATTTGAAACTAGAGAGAGAAGAGAGCAATAATATACTCCTTTTATTTCATAATAATCACAACACTAACACACATGCTAATGCACAAATTTGGCTATATTTATTTATTAATCCAAAATTATTTTACATGACAACATGTGTAGCTTAAAAGTCAAGCAATATATTACAATTATCACTTAACGGACTTACGAACGTAGTAAAAGATTATTAGCATGGTTATGGATATAATTAGTGATAATAAATAAACCAAATATTTCTCATATACTTCCTCCGTTCTTTTTTACTTGACCCACTTTGACTTTTACACTATTCACCACCTCTCCTTTGACCGTCTTTCGTGAATAGTATGTAAGGAAAAACATATTCATGTGAGATCTTATTGAATTTGTCTCAATAAGTCTATCATAATATATAACTTTTGTAATTTTTACAAAATTAGTCTTCTAGTAATTCTCAGCACCTTCTCTGCTACTGTTTTCATTCGATCAATCATTCATTTTAGTTCTATAAATTTAGACGGCTCTAACACTTGTTAGACGGTCTTTACATAACACACAACCTCTTCATATATTTCATCACTCCCTTAGTAAACACTTCAATTTTTAAGTAAAAAAAATGGAAAAGTCTCAACTTCATGATTGGCATGTTCACAAAGTAAGGGCATTCCTTAACAGAAGTTATGCCTTATTACATATCCTAGCCACTGCACCCATTTTCTACTTGAGAGCTGCTTATTTTTATGATCATACAAATAACAACCGCGATTTATATAATGTGGTGCCTTTGCTACCATGGCTTTTGGTATCTGTTGCCGAGATCCTTTTCTTTTTCTCATGGGTCCTCAAGCAATCCTACAACTGGCGTCCTCTCACTAGGACAGCCTACCCTGAGAATCTGCCTGTGGATGAGGAACTGCCCAAAATCGACGTGTTTGTATGCACTGTTGATCCTGTCAAAGAGCCTACACTTGATGTTATGAATACAGTTATATCTGCTATGTCATTGGATTATCCTGCTCATAAATTGAGTGTTTATTTATCTGATGATGGTGGTGCTTCTGTCACTTTGGATGCTATGAAACATGCTTGGATATTTGCCACTTGGTGGGTGCCATTTTGTAAGAGATATAATGTTCTACCAATTTCTCCTAAAGCTTTTTTTCAGCAAAATTTCCAACAACAATCTCAGAACACTCATTTTATTCAAGATTCTAAGCTACTTAAGGTTAGCTCTTAGTTTCCCATGATCATATTCAGTATTTTTGTATCTTGTTTAGTTTAGTTTTTGCATGAAAACCTGAAGCTAATAATGTAGTGTGTGACTGTACGTGCAGGAGAAGTATGAGGAATTCGAGGAACGAGTGCGCAGCTGGAAGGAAAGAAGAGGTGATATTAATGAGAACAACGCTAAGAGAAGCGCTCAAGATCATTCACCAATTATTCAGGTTTATTTTCATCATCTTATCTTCTTCTTCTTCTTTCATGGTTGTTGAGGGCTTTAGGAATTGGAATGATTACAGTGGCCTAAAGTTAATGCGCTAACATGGCCCATTTTAGCTTTTACAAAAGTTACAATAATGTGATTTATTATCATATGTCATATACTCATATGATATGTTTTTAATGTCAGTATCTGTTGGGATATCAGGTATATATTGTTTGTGATAGATTATCAAATTCATTTTGAAATGATTTACTAATTAATATGTTTAGGAGATTTGATACTTATTACAAACTTTTCATTAAGACACTCTTCTCTTCCTCTTACTTTTGCTGAACTAAAATTATTTTAAGTGAAATTGGATCCATGTACTTGGCCAGAGATGTAAATTTCATGTAAATTTCAAAAGAATGTAGTAATTTTTACTCTGTATGATAACAGGTAAATGTGTAGTATTTTTTTTTCTCTTTCAATGTTGAATTTATATCTATGTTGTGTTGGTGGTAGGTGATAAATGAGAGTTTTGTAGGAGATGATGACAATGCTGCAACAACAAACCCAGAAAACATTAAAATGCCCTTCCTTGTGTATGTAGCTCGTGAGAAACGACCATCTCATCACCATCACTTCAAGGCCGGAGCTCTTAATGTTCTGGTAAAATTACATTACTCTCAAGAATATATACACCATACGTCCAAAACCATAAATAAAATTGCACAAGGGTATAGGGGTATAGCAATCTAATTGGCAAGTTTTTCTTTTTGTTTGGGGTTGCAGCAAAGGGTTTCCAGCATAATGAGCAATGCTCCTTACATACTAGTCCTAGACTGTGACATGTATTGCAACGATTCAAATTCAGCTCGGCAAGCTATGTGTTTTTATGTTGATCCTGAGATAAACCGTTCAGTAGCTTGGATTCAATACCCTCAGAAATTTCATAACATTAATGAAAAGGACGTCTATGACAGTCAGATGAGAACAACATGGCCTGTAAGTATACATATATCCATGTACAAGTTAAGTTAATATCAATCAGTAGAAATATTGGAGTGTTTGTTGTGAAGTTGATTAAGCTAAATAAGCATGCAATGGTTCAGATAATCTATCCAGGGAGTGATGGACTTCAAGGACCAATACTATCCGGTACTAATTTTTACATCAACAGGAAGGCCTTGTATGGCTTTAGCATCTCTGCAGTAGGTGTGTCTGCTTTTAACTTCCTCTGTTAAAAAATTGATTGAGCTAGCTCATCCAATAATTATTATATTAACTAACATGCTCTGATTAAGACGAGTTAATGAGCTAATTTATGCAGGTAATGACAACATAAATGAGCTCAGACATACTTTTGGTTCTTCAAATTTGCTCATCAAATCTCTTAGCCAAATTGACGAGCCTAATTATCCAAGTAAATTTTCCTCTGAGTATCTACAAGAGGCTCAATTCTTAGCTACTTGTGTCTACGAAGAGGACACACAGTGGGGTAAAAAGGCAAGAATTTCATTTTCTTGTAGCTAGTCTGATCTTGTATAACTTTTACAAGTATTGAGACAACTAATTAATCTCAACGGAGGCTGGTTGTTACGTGTATGTGTATGTGCAGGTTGGTTTTCAATATGACACAGTGGTGGAAGATGTGATGACGGGTTTTATATTGCACAGCAAAGGGTGGAAGTCAGTTTACTTAAATCCACCAAGGCCTCAGTTCTTAGGTTCTGCCACTACTAATCTCAACGAAGCATTAATTCAATATTCCAGATGGAGTGCAGGCCTTCTTCAACTTGGTCTATCCAAGTATTGCCCTCTCTTTCACACTTCACCCAAAATGCCAATCCTTCAGAGGTTGATTTATTCTTGGGCTGCCTTTTTCCCTCTTGATTTCCTGCCTATTTCGTTGTTTGCTATCATTCAACCACTTTGTTTCTTCTATGGCATACCTTTGTACCCCAAGGTATGTTACATGACTATAAGCATAACATAGTTGAGTTAACTTCTCAGAGTTATTTATTACTATATGTAGCATTTCTGTATAGTAAAGAAACAATTTACAAGTCTATGTTTTTTTGTGTTTGATGCTGTGCGTGCTCCATTGATACATGCAGGTCTCAGACCCATTCTTCATACCATTTGCCTTCGTGTTTATATCATCACATTTGAAGCTTCTATATGAGGCTTTTTTATGTGGAGGCTCAGTAGATTCATGGTTGAACGAACAAAGGATTGTGTTGATAAAGGGTCTTACATCCTATGCTTATGGTACTCTTGACTGTGTTATGGGAAAGTTGGGGATTCGAGAGACAACCTTTATGCCTACCAATAAAGCCGGAGATGATGATACATGTAAATGGTACCTAAATGGAAAGTATGACTTCAGAACATCGGACATGTTTCTTGTTCCAATTGTTACAGCAGTTACCTTGAATCTTTCTTCCTTTGTTGCTGGAGTTGCAAGAGTGGTAATCACTCAGAGTTGGGATACACTATTTGCTCAAGCATTCTTCACATTTTACATGTTGATCATCAGTCTTCCTGTGATTGAGGGCATGCTGTTAAGGAAGGACAAAGCGCGTATTCCTCTGCAGACTACTTTGAAATCAATTCTATTGTCTTGGTTCGTCTTGAGTTTAGGATACTTGATCCTGATAAGGCATTAATGGAAAGGGTACGTTTACCCAAATGCAGCCATATACATAATGCCTTTTTATTGTTTTTAGTCTTCTCTTTTTTTATCATGTGCTTGGTAGCGGATTCAGAAATTTTGATATGGAGGTACGAAATTAAACTTAATATAAGAATTCAAAGTAAAAAGTACGTAATAGATCATTATCATTTAATTCTACTTTGGGTTAGTCTTTGCATTTACGATGTAACCATCCACCTGTGACAATGTCTATAAATGAGTTATTGGATGTGCATGAGTAACTCGAAAAACAACTGGTCTCTTTGGCTATAATATATAACTGCTTACCGCTGTGCTCTAGCGTAGGAAAACATGAAATCTATGAATTTGACCAAGAGACCAGGTTTTCAAAAAGCAGGTCTCTTAATTTGAGTATGAGATTGGTTTGATTCTATAGGCTGTCTCTTTGTTATATTTTTTTATTTATTTATTTATTTTATTTTATTTTTTTTTTTTGGTTTTTTCGGGGGAATGGGGATACAGTTATACCTCTATCTGCCCCGAACTTAATTAGAAGAAGATCAAATACTCCTCCATCTCAAAATTTTCAATTTACACCGTTATATTTTTAGTTTTAATGTTCAATTTACATGATACAGTCTTCAAACTATCAATTATGCATAAGTTAATGGATAAATTATGTTATTATGGACAAGTATGTCCAAGTTTAATGCAATAAGGGTTTAATCCAAGCCAAACACTGTACAAAGTAGAGCAAAGATTAGAGAAGAAAACACATAGATATGCTATAATCCAATTAAGATTATGGATGGAGAGAAATTTTCATAAAGGTTTGAAAATAAGCCAAAGTTGTTCCCAAAAGCAAGCTTAGCTCTATTAAAGACTTTACAAACAAACCTAAGTCTTAACATTTTATTACACTCTCTAGATTACAAATGAAAGGCCAAGAATAAAGCTAGCTAAAATAAATTTAAAAGAAGTTGTTTGCCAAATAGGAGTACTAGGTCGGCAGCTCTAGAGGTTAGGAGCGGACGCTCCTCGCTTCCGCCAAAACTTGAATTGATGACCACAGGAGCGGGTGCTCCAACCGACTGGCGAGACAATACAACTTCAAATGTTTATACTAACTTCTTTGTTTCTTGCTTAAATTTGGCATATGATCTATCGTTAGAAATCTCCCAAACTCTTCTTTCATCTCTAATTTATATCACACGAAAATTTCTTGTAATAAAGAAGTTATGCATGGTTGATTGAATTTAATTTGAGTGATGCATTATTGACAATGTTTCTATTCACTAACACATGGAATCCTTGGAGCTTTATTCTAAGTAAACAAAAGATTACTCTAGTTTGATGATGGTCAACTCTGCCAAGGAGTTTAGCACGTGTCACAACATATGACACTTCTTCATCAACCAAGTTCCATGCAGCCACATCTATGTCACCCTGCATTTGAATTCTAAACTCAAACCTTTCTTACTTTATTATTATGTCCAACACATCAATTTTTGTCACACTCACATTTGCATCAACAAATTAAAGGGGTGCTTTTTGTATAAACTAAACATTATATTTATTATAAATTAACTTACCTTATAATCATCTATATATATGTTTATCCTTATGTTATATATATCACCAATGTATATTATTTTGTATCTAGCCATACTTTCTTGAGCTTATAAGCAAATGTTTTGGTAGAATGCATGAAACGTGATGTTAAATTAGTTCTTTAGAGCTGCTCTGCTCTGTCCTGTCCTACTCTGCTCTACTGAAATCTGCTTTGCTGTACTTTGCTAAAATCTGCTCTATTATTGAAGCCTTGCTCTGCTCTACTGAAATCTGCTCTGCTATACTCTGCTCAGTCCTACTTTGCTCTGTTCTGCCCTGCCCAAAAACTCAAAAAAACAAGGCGATAAGTTGATAAACCAAGGTGGCGAGTTACCACAAGACCCTGCCCCATATGACTGACTAGTTTTGGGGAGGTTGTTAAGGCCTCTTCAGTAATGCAGTTGTAATCTTGTGATGATTATATAAAAAATGGGACCATATTTTTGAGAGTTGGCTGACTGGCTTCAGACACTGCTGAATAAACTAGCTATCAATTTCGATTACAACACATACTAGGAAAAATAACTGACGACATTTCAATTCAGAGGCATGCTTTGGATTTTTATGTCATACCTTATTTTCTACTCATACTCTCTACTTCCTCGCGTCGTAAATATATCATCTCATCTCATCTTCTAAGACAACAACTACACTAGAGTTGAGTTTTATTACGTAATCAATGATGAATATAGTTCCTCCTCTACTTAACCCAGTCTCTTTCTTTCTTAGAGGTAAAACGAAACTAGCCAACTTTGTTACTATCTGTCTTACTCTATCTCTTTTTACAAATTAGCGTACAAGAATTGCTCGAGTACAACATTATTCTTATGATTACTTGTAAACATAAAGTGTCAACCTGTTTAGACCACATCAATGATTAAGATTACAAGATTAGTCTTCTAGTAATTCTCAGCACCTTCTCTGCTACTGTTTTCATTCGATCAATCATTCATTTTAGTTCTATAAATTTAGACGGCTCTAACACTTGTTAGACCGCCTTTACATAACACACAACCTCTTCATATATTTCATCACTCCCTTAGTAAACACTTCAATTTTTAAGTAAAAAAAATGGAAAAATCTCAACTTCATGATTGTCATGTTCACAAAGTAAGGGCATTCCTTAACAGAAGTTATGCCTTATTACATATCCTAGCCACTGCACCAATTTTCTACTTTAGAGCTGCATATTTTTATGATCATACAAATAACAACCGCGATTTATATAATGTGGTGCCTTTGCTACCATGGCTTTTGGTATTTGCTGCCGAGATCCTTTTCTTTTTCTCATGGATTCTCAAGCAATCCTACAACTGGCGTCCTCTCACTAGGACAGCCTACCCTGAGAATCTGCCTGTGGATGAGGAACTGCCCAAAATCGACGTGTTTGTATGCACTGTTGATCCTGTCAAAGAGCCTACACTTGATGTTATGAATACAGTTATATCTGCTATGTCATTGGATTATCCTGCTCATAAATTGAGTGTTTATATATCTGATGATGGTGGTGCTTCGGTCACTTTGGCTGCTATGAAACATGCTTGGGTCTTTGCCACTTGGTGGTTGCCATTTTGTAAGCGACATAATGTTCTACCAATTTCTCCTAAAGCTTTTTTTCAACAACATTTCCAACCACAGTCTCAAAATACACGTTTTATTCAAGATTTTAAGCTACTTAAGGTTAGTTGTTCTTAGTTTCCCCTGCTTTTCAAGTATTTTTTATTTTGTTTAGTTATTACTAAAAACCTGAAGCTAATAATTTAGTGTGTGTGTGACTGTACGTGCAGGAGAAATATGAGGAATTCGAGGAACGAGTGTGCAGCTGGAAGGAAAGACCAGGTGATGTTAATGATGACAAAACTAAGGGAAGTGCTAAAGATCATTCACCAATTATTCAGGTTATTTTCATTTTCTTATCTTTTTCTTCTTTGAAGTCTTTTTTTTTATTTTTTTTATTTTGTAGTTGGTGTTATACCATTTAATAAAGTACAAAAATCGATCTTGCAATTTAACCATCAGCTTAAGTTTTGGGTTGAAACAATCCTCCACATCATATGTCAGTATCTGTTGTGATATCAGGCCATGTTATATGATAACATGTAAAATAGTTGTATTTATATCTAGTTGTGTTGGTGTGGCAGGTGATAAATGAGAGTTTTGTAGGAGATGATGACAATGCTGCACCAACAAACCCAGATAACATTCAAATGCCCTTCCTTGTGTATGTAGCTCGTGAGAAACGACCTTCTCATCATCATCACTTCAAGGCCGGAGCTCTTAATGTTCTGGTAAAATTACACTTCTTTCACGAATATTCACTTACCATATGTTTTAGACCATACATTAAGTTGCACAAGGGTATAGCCGTATAGGGCGTATAGCAGTCTAATTGGAAAGTTTTTCTTTTTGTTTTGGGTTGCAGCAAAGGGTTTCCAGCATAATGAGCAATGCTCCTTACATACTTGTCCTAGACTGTGACATGTATTGCAACGATTCAAGTTCAGCTCGGCAAGCTATGTGTTTTTACCTCGATCCTAAGATAAATCAGTCAATAGCTTGGGTTCAATTCCCTCAGAAATTTCATAACATTAATGAAAAGGACGTTTATGATAGTCAGATGAGAGTAACATGGCCTGTAAGTATACATATATCCATACATGTACACGTTAAGTTAATATCAAATTAGACTGTTTAATTTGTTGTAAAGTTGATTAAGCTAAATAAGCGTGCAATGATTCAGATAATCTATCCAGGGATTGATGGACTACAAGGACCGTTACTATCCGGTACTAATTTTTACATCAACAGGAAGGCCTTGTATGCCTTTGACATATCTGCAGCTGGTGTGTGCTATTACATCCTCTGTTTTTTTTTTTTTTTTTTTTTTTTTTTTTTTTTGTGTGTGGAGCCTAATTTATTAAGCTAGCACATGCTCTAATTATTGCATATTAATTAGTCGAATCATTTAATTTCCATTAATTATGCAGGCAATGACGACATAAATGAACTCAGACATACTTTTGGTTCTTCAAATCTGCTCATCAAATCTCTAAGCCAAATAGATGAGCCTAATTATCCAAGGAACTTTTCCTCTGATCGTCTACAAGAGGCTCATTTCTTAGCTTCTTGTATCTATGAAGAGGACACGCGTTGGGGTAAAAAGGCAAGTATTTCATTTTCTTGTTGTCTAATCTTGTAGACCAGTATTGACACAACTAATTAATCTCAACGGAGGCTGGGTTGTTATGTGTATGTGTATGTGCAGGTTGGTTTTCGATATGACACAGTGGTTGAAGATGTGATGACGGGTTATATGTTGCATAGCAAAGGGTGGAAGTCAGTTTACTTAAATCCACCAACGCCACAGTTCTTAGGTTCTGCCACTACTAATCTCAATGAAACAATAATTCAACATTCGCGATGGACTGCTGGCCTTCTTCAACTTGGTCTATCCAAGTATTGCCCTCTCTTTAACACTTCAAACAGAATGATAATCCTTCAGAAGTTGATGTATTCTTGGATTGTCTTTTATCCTCTTGATTTCTTGCCCATTTCGTGTTTTGCTATCATTCAACCACTTTGTCTCTTCTATGGCATCCCTCTGTACCCCAAGGTACGTTACATGATTTATAAACATAACATAAATAGCTTTTTGTATAGTAATGTAACTAAAAATTTACGAGTCCATAAGTCCTTTGTTTGATATTGTGCATGGTTCATGTTATATGCAGGTCTCAGACCCATTCTTCATACCATTTGCCTTTGTATTTATATCATCACATTTGAAGCCTCTATATGAGGCTTTTTTATGTGGAGGGTCAATAAATTCATGGCTGAACGCGCTAAGGATGTTGGTAATAAATAATCTTACATCTTATGTTTACGGTACTCTTGACTGTGTTATGGGAAAGTTGGGGATTCGGGAGACAACCTTTATGCCTACCAACAAAGCCGGAGATGATGATACAAGTAAATGGTACCTAAATGGGAAGTATGACTTTAGAACATCCAACATGTTTCTTGTTCCAATTGTTACAACAGTTACCTTGAATCTTTCTTCCTTTGTTACTGGAGTTGCAAGAATGATAGTCACTCAGAGTTGGGATACACTATTTGCTCAAGCATTCTTCTCATTTTACATATTTATCATCAGTCTTCCTGTGATTGAGGGCATGCTGTTAAGGAAGGACAAAGCGCGTATTCCTCTGCAGACTACTTTGAAATCAATTCTATTGTCTTGGTTCGTCTTGAGTTTAGGATACTTGATCCTTGTAAGGAGGCATTAATGCAAAGGGTTTACCTAAATGCAGCCATATACGCGATGCCTTAGCTTGTTTTTTTAGTCTTTTCTTTTTGGTCCGGTGTTAGAACTTAAAAGAAGAAGATCAGATACACTCTTTGCTTCTATCTCAGAATTTTCAATTTACACAGTTATGTTCTTACTTACTTTTATCGTTCAATTTACATGATACTCCGTACAAGTCTTTGAAGATATCAATTATACATAAGTTAGTGGTTAAATTAAGTTATGGAGAAGTATGACACCCTTGCATGCATTTGAATTCGAAAAGTAAACAATACTAAACTTTATTTATATGACTATTCTTCAATCTGATTAGTCATACACAAGGGAGAAATTTTTCTAAAAGAAAATCTATGAACAAAATTTGGATTGAATGATTACAAGAAAATGATGGAACATTAAATGCTTAATGCCATTCTAATTAAAACATATGCTAGCTTTTGCATTGTTTGATGCTAAGCTTGAACAGTTGAATTTAAATCATTTTGGGACTAAGGCGTTGTTGCTCCAGAGACGATGACCTTAAGAAATTCCAACTCCGCAAGCAATTCTTTGGTTTTCATTCGCTCTTGCTCCAACTCCCTCGTCAACGTGTCCACCAGACCCAATAGTTGTTCTTCCTTGGTTGTCTCCACTCCTCCACTTTGATCATCACCACCTAGGAAAGTGATCAAGTCCTTGACATTTTTCCTCTGCTCATCCAAACTCCCCCTTAACGCCACCAAACCCGACATCATACTTTCCCTATCCACCCTTTCCTCCTCGTCCTCCTCCTCCTCCTCTCTCGGATGACTCATCACTTGACTCGCGCCCTCAACTTGACCGAGTGGACTAGCCTCTTGTTCCTCTGTAGGAGTACTAACACTAAGAGCAGGAGAAGCCGAGCTTGAGCTAAAGACATCCAAGTCAAGACGCTTGCAAGGTATAATCAAATCAGCACGAAATCGAACCCTCTTAGAGACAGCTGATTGAAACATCATCGCCTCCTTGTCCTTGCTGCAGGAAGCCTTGTTAGTATCATTGTTGTTATTGAGGCGAACCGCCGCCCCAGGATAAACTGGATCCATTTGAAAGCCTTCGAAATTAAAATTCCAACCACTAACCCTCCTCTGCCTCTCAAAAAGCCCTGTTTCATCCCCCTCAGTAGGAGTATTAGGAGTCGTCGGAGTAGTAGTACTCGTACTACTACTCCCTAACGACGGCGAATTCACCCTACCCATCTTGTTACTAGCCTTAAACCTTTCTTCCACAGTAGGCAATCCAACCAACAAATTCTTCACCAAAAAATCACAAGTCTTATGAGAATTCTTAAAGAACACATGCCTTAACAGCTTATCAGCCGTAGGTCGCTTTGAAGGATCTTGGTGAAGACACAATCCTACCATATCCTTAAACGCCTTCGAAAACTTCTTGTTATGATTAGACGAGTGGTTGTCATAATCGGAGAAGCGAAACCTCTTGGTAATCTTAAACAACAAAGACTTAGAAGGAGGCAGATGTGATAACGGAGGCCTACCATGAGCTAGCTCGAGAGCAGTTATACCAAAGGACCATATATCGGCCTTAAACCCATACCCGTTATGAGAGTGTATAACTTCAGGAGCCATCCAATACGGAGTCCCGGCGATTTCCTTCAACCTAGAGTCGAAATTGATGTCATAAACCGGCGCAGAAACGCCGAAATCAGCTAGTTTAACAACACCATCATAACCAACTAAAATATTACCAGCCTTAACATCTCGATGAACATGACCTTGGTCATGAAGGTAACACAAGGCCTTAAGAGTTTCTTTTAACACAATGGCAATACACGATTCGGGTAAACCCGAAGAGAAGTTGGAGGAAATAATGGATTGTAATGAGCCAGCGGACATAAAGGGCATGACTACCCAAAGACGGCGGCCAACGGAGAAGGAGCAGTGGGCACGGAGGATGTTAGGGTGAGATAAAAGGGACATTGTTTTGGTTTCGAGTCGGATGGTATCGAGGTCGGAACGAGATTGATCGAGATCAATGGATTTGATAGCAACTATGGATGAATTTGTAATGCACTTAGCTTTGTAAACCATTGCACTAACTCCGCTTCCTATTTCTCCTACGATTTCGTAACACTTGGGATCAAGAGGGTATTCTCCATTAATCGCCATTATTATTCCTTCCAAATCTTTAAGATTTTTTTTATTTTGTGACTCGATCTCACTCTCACTTTGAGTAATAATTATACAAAAGTTTAAGTGAAAAAGGAGGGTTTTTGGAGCGGAGTACTTGTGAAGAGGAACAACAACCAAGCTAACAAATTAAAGGATGGATGAATGAGTTGATGCATGTGAATTCTCAAACCTTTCCTACTTCATTATTATGTCCAACGTATCAAGAGGTTAGGGTATACACAAACAGTTCCATTTGCATGTACCCGGTGTACAGTATTTTTACTGTACATCGGGTTTTTCTCACGTGAAACTTATTTATTGTTTTTTTTTTTAAAAAAATCGCGGAATTTAACCTAAAAATCAAAAAAACGCAGAACAACAATGGAGGAGAGAGAAAGTGAGAAAACGCAGCTCTCGATCATCCATTGAGGAGAGAGAAAGTGAGAAATCGCAAAAATTGCAGAAAACGATCATCAATCGAGGAGAAAAAAGGTTAGAAAACACAAAAATTGCAGAAATCGATCATCAATCGAGGAGAAAAAAGGTGAGAAAACGCACAAATAGAAGAATTCGATCATCAATCGAGGAGAAAAAAGGTGAGAAAACTTACAAATTGCAGAAATCGATCATCAATGGAGAATTCGACTTTCAATACAACAAATTGCAGCAATCTCATTCACGAATTGCTACAAAAACAGAGGCAAATTGAGACTGAATTTGAAATCGATTTAAATCGATCGATTATAGAAGAAGAAGAAACTTATTGTTTTGGAGATGAATTCGTACCAATATTCAACCATCCAGACAATGCAGATGAAGCAATTGATAATGCAAATGAAGCAATTGAGAATGCAGAAGACGCAATTCACAATGCTGAAAATCAAGTGGTTCCTGATAAATCAATTGATTCAAATTCAGAACAAACAACCAAAACAAATGCAACTGAAGGTAATTTCTATAAATTTTTGAGATTGTATGCAAAAAAGTAACCCTTTGAATACATAATTGTTACCCATTTCATGCATAAACGTGACCGTACTTATGCCTAAATGTTACCCTCAGATTGAATGTAGAACTTTTGAGATTGCATGCAAAAAGTAACCCTTTGAATGCCTAAATGTTACCCTTTTCATGCTTAAAAGTGACCCTATTTATGCACAAATGTTACACTCAGATTGTATGCTGAAAATTCAGATTGTATGCAAAAAGTAACCCTTTGAATGCCTAAATGTTACCTTTTTCATGCATAAAAGTTACCCTATTTTCACACGAATATTACCCTTTTTTTATGCTGCCTGTGGTTATTATCTGATTTGTTTGTATTAAATAACAGATACAAATCCAATTGATGCTTCTGGTTTAGATCTTAGAGGATCATTTGTTGGTGTGGTAAGAGAAACTTTTGAAGAAATTTTGGAATTGTATGAAAAACATGCTGCTATACTGGGGTTTTCAATAAGAAAACATACAACTAGATTCAAACAACACACAAAAATAGTAACTGAGAAAAACTATGTGTGTTCTGCTGAGGGAAAGAGACATTCAGGTCAGAAGAAAACAAAGTTAGTTGAAATGGTTGATGAAGAGGATGTAAATGTAAAAGCAAGAAAGCCAAGACAAGTAGCCATTACAAGATCAAATTGCAAGGCATGCATAAGAGCAAAAGTGAACAAAGAAGGACAGTTTGAGGTGGTATCTCATGTTATTCAGCATAACCACGAGCTAACAAAGCCACAGTGGCATTATTTGCATCGTTATGAAAGACAAATGACAGAGGAAAAAGCTGAAGCAATCAAAACAATGAAATCTTCAGGTCTAACTACAATGGACACTTACTATTACATGGCTACAGAGGCTGGAGGAGAACAGCATGTAGGCCATAGTGTTGTAGATCACCTGAATTTCTGCTCAAGGTTAAGAATGGAAAAAATTGAGGCTGGAGATGCTCAAACTTTAGTGAACATTTTAAGTCAAGAACAATCAGAGGATCCAAATTTCTTTTTTAAAGTGAAGTTTGACAAAGAAGGAAGAATTTGCAATATCTTTTGGAGAGATTCAATGATGCTAGAAGACTATAGGATATATGGAGATGTTCTTGTCTTTGATACAACATACATAACCAACAGATATAATCTTATATGTGCTCCATTTGTTGGCATAAATAACCACTGGCATAATTGTATGTTTGCATGTGCTTTTATTGGGGATGAAACGACAGATTCATTTGTGTGGTTATTACAAACCTTCTTCAAAGCTATGGAGGATAGAAAACCAACTTCAATATTCACTGACCAGGACCAAGCAATGGCAAATGCAATTCTGGAGGTAAAAGATTTATATTGACATCTTACAGATTTGAGATCTGACAATAAAGTTTTTCTTTTCACATAAAAGTTACCCTTTTAGCTGCATAAAGTTACCCTTTTTGGTGCATAAAGTAACCCTTTTAACAGCATAAAGTGACCCCTTTATTTTCAATACAGGTGATTCCTAATACAAGGCATAGACTTTGTATATGGCATTTGGAGCAAAATGCCATAACTAGATTTGGAGCTCTTAAAAAAGACAAAGAATTCAAATTTGCATTTAACCAATGCTTAAAGATGTGTGTGACAGAACAAGAATTCGAAGAAAAGTGGCATGCAATGTTGCAGAAATATGAGTTGACAGAACACTCTTGGTACAAAAGAGTGTATGAGTTGAAAACCCTTAGTAGAGATTTCTTTTCAGCAGGAATCTTATCGTCACAGAGGAGTGAAAGCACTAATCATGCTATAGGATTCAGAGCAAGTAAAGCAACTACTTTGACAGAATTTTATACCATATTTAAGAAGACAACCAATCGTTGGAGAAGCACAGAGAAATATGATGAGTTTACCTGTAGCAAGTCAATAGCATTCACTTCATTGCCTCTGTCTGGAATGCTAAAGCATGCTGCACAGGTAAAAAGTTAACTGACAACTACATAAATTACACCTAATATATGGCAATTTAAATGAACCTACATGATTTTGATGTACAGGTTTTCACTTTATCACTCTTTAGAGATTTTGAAGAGGAGTTTGGATACTCTATGGCAACAACTGTTCAGATGTTAGGCAGTAATGAAGAATGCCTACTTTATCAAGTAACACTAGAAGACAAGCCATGGTCTGCACATCAAGTATACTATATACATGAGAGCCAGACTGTATGGTGCACTTGCAAAAATTTTGAAGCATCTGGATGGTTATGTTATCATTGCATCAGAATTCTACATTTGCATTCAGTAACAAGAATACCAGATAAGTATGTTTCAAAAAGATGGACTAAGTTTGCAAAAACAGAGGCATGTTATAGGTTGAAGAATCAGGATTCTAAACAGCAATATATTCCATGGAGGCAAACAATGATGAGGAAATTCTACAATCTAATCTTAAAAAGTCAAGAAAATGAAGAGACAAGAGCATTTATGGAAGAAAGCTTCAGAAACAGTCTTAAAATGGTGGAAGACTTACTTGCTAGTGCTGCTCAGAAAGAAAGTGCAGAAGCTGCTTCTAACATTCTTGATGTGGCAGACAGCACTCAAAGCAATACTGACGTTTCTTCAGCATCGAGTACAAGCACAAGTGTACCACAAATACTTGATCCTAAAAGGGCTATAACAAAAGGAAGAAGCAAGAGAGCAAAAGGAGGACTTGAAAAAAGCAAGAGAAAAAGAAAACCAGCACTGCCACCTCCAAATTCAGAATTTGGATCAAAGACACCTAACTTACGACTCTTTTAAGATCTTTTTTAGAACATTTTTTTTTCGAAATTAATATACCTTGTATTGTTAAACTATTTTTCTTTTGTTTTTTTACTCTATGACAAGTTTAATGAAAATGTGATTGACACTTTTATTAGCAGATGTTTAATTCTTTTAACGTATGTTACCCTTTTAACGTATAAAAGTAACCCTTTTCATGAATAAAAGTGATCCTTTTCATGCATAAAAGTTATCCTTTATATCCACTAAAAACGCTTTCTGGTAATAAAAGTTACCCCTTTTGTCAATAAAAGTTACCCTTTTCACGCATAAAAGTTACCCTATCTATCCAAAAAAGTATACCTTATCCTTTCTATCCACTAAATCAACCTTTTCTTTGTTAATAGTTACCCTTTCTTGTATTAAAAGTTACCCCTTTTGTCAATAAAAGTTACCCTTTTCATGCATAAAAGTTACCCTATCTACCCAAAAAAGTATACCTTATCAAGTATAAAAAGTAACCCTTTTTATGCCACAAAGTAACCCTTTTTATGCCACAAAGTAACCCTTTTTATGCACAAAAGTGACCCCAAAAAACATACACAAGAACCTTTCAAATTACTTAATGTATGCACATACATCAGTATTCCAAAAGAACCAAAAACTATCCACTAAGTTTAATTACATCATTTAACTTGATGTATATGCACAAATATTAAGTTTTTTCATTGTTCAAAAAATACTCCTAGACCTAATCAACCTTTGCTTCTAACAGTCATTTCACCCTTTAGAAGGAGTATACTTGTCTGTCTTCTTTTTTGCCCTTTTTCCTTTGGGATTCTCTTCGTCTGCCTCTGCCTTTGCTTCTACTTCAGCTGCCATTTTTCTTTCTTCATTATCTTTCTTCTTCTTTGCAGCAATTGCATCCTTTCTTCTCATTTCAATTTCCTGGCAATAAGCAGGATCTTTCTTCTTCTCATTGAACTTCTCTAATTCTGACAACACATCATTCCTAGATTCATTCAAATCACACAGCACCAGTGTTGTACAGATCTCACCTCGCAGAAATTTTCTCCCAATAATCTCACAACAGAAAAAAAAAAAAAAAAAAAAAAACCTTATCAATATGTAATTAATAAAAGCATTAGAAAGGGAAAAACTACATACAAAATAGATGAATAATTACTGTTTTCAGTTCATTTAATTTGAACGATTCGCCAACAAAATGGAGCATGTGATACATGACAAACACCCCACAGTCCAAATTGTCAACTTTTTCTTTTCTCCATTCCAACTCAACAATTTGAAACCTATAAGAAGGTAGCTGAGAACTCTTTGGATGATTTCTTTTTCCGAGAAAAACACCCATTTGATCACACTGACATAAAATATAAAAGTTTAGAATAAAATAAAACAAGAAAAAAGAAAAAAAAAATTTAAATGGAAACAATAAGTAAACAGAAACATAACAATGAATCAACATAAACATACCAAGTGTGAAGACAATTCTTTGGTATATTCAAGAGCATCATCACGCCAGATGATATTGTCAAGATAATATACCACCTCTTTTGTATGATCAATAACAAACAAAATGTAGTGATTCTCAATAAGAACAGGAAAATATATCTGAAACAGAAAAAATTAAAACACTGATTTAGACAGATTAACACAAAACAGAACTTTTTTAAAGTTTTGATAGTAATTTATCATGAAATATACCAGTTCAGCATCCATAATATCACATTCAGGATTCTCATAGCTCACCCAACCTTCTCATAAACCGTGCAAATCATTAACAGCTTGTGAACTTCACCTTTACCAATGTTTTCACAAACATGCAAGAATGCAAACTATTAAAAAGTATGAGAACTTGTTTATATAAAAAGATAATAACTTTAGTGCACATAAAGGGTAACTTTAGTGCATATAAAAAAAAAAAAAATCAAATTACTTACACTTTGCCTCACACCAAAGAAGAATTTTCGAGGACCAGAATCAAAACATGCCTTCTCGTTCAAATACAGACAGTAGCAATCAATGATACACCATCTAATTCTAAGTGGAGCTACCAGGGATACCATTTCTTCTCTTGGAATTAAAAAATTCATCCCAATAGTAACAAGATTCTCACTGCAACAATAAAAAATAAGATAAGCATAAAAAAAATAAAGGAAAAAAAACATATAAAATATAATTATCATAAAAAATGACACTTAACTTCCTCATCATTGAATCATCCTTCAGTAAACAATAATCAAGAATTTCCTGATGTAACTTGGGCAAATTCTTGAAAATCCGAGCATTAGCCCTCAAAAACAGAGTAAGAAAAGGAACATCCACACCTACTGGCCCACAGTCGAGTGAGCAAAAAGATCTATTGCCTCTGACGATACGTCTAGAAGCATTTGCTACAGAAGGCCCAGCATCATCCTCAGACCTATTCATCAAAACACTTTTTCCTTTACCATTGACATCATCCTCAGACCTATTCAAATTCAAATCTTCTGCAGGTTCATTATCAGGAACATCATTGTTATGACCTTCAGGTTCATAAAAATCACGAAACATTTCATGAATAGACTTCATCTTGTTACACTCCTCAATTAAACCATCTAAAAGCTTCAGGTAATGAGGATCAGAAAGTAGATGTTGTGTTTGAGAAAATACAACAGGATCATCAGAGGATAATGATTCAGTTCTGCGAGAAGCAATCATATCACTCAAGGTTTGAAAACCCTGTGACTGAACCAACAATAATACATCCATATTTCTTTTGACCAAAAGAAATGTTTCATGAACAGCCTGCAAACATATGAACCAATAAGAAACTATACAAATGTTAAAAATAAAAATAAAAAACAAATGAAAATTCATGATATATGCATAAAGTTACCCTTTTAAATGCATAAAGTTACCCTTTATTATGCATAAGTTACCCTTTAAAATGCATAAAGTAACCCTTATAACTGAATATTTAGGGTAACTTTAGTGCACAAAAAGGGTAACTTTAGTGCACAAAAAGGGTAACTTTAGTGCATATAAAGAGATAATAACTAAATAAAAAAAAAAAAAAAAAAGAACACTTACATCAGTTGAAATTTCTTTAATTTCATCATCAGTCATCACACTTTCTGGAAGATCAAATGCAAGAATGCGGCCACTTCTACCACTTGTAGAAGCCCCTTGACCACAAGTTTTCTTAACAACAGGAGTTACAGGATCCCTAACTTCAGGCTGTGAAACAGGATATGTAAGGGTATCCAATGGTCCCTGCCCAAAATCACCAGCTTTAATCTCCAAATTGATCCGCTTCTTAATCTTCGCATCAGTCCAATGTTGAATCAAAGGAAGGGTACTACTTTCCTTTTCTCCTTGGAAATTTAATCGATGAAAATACATAATTTGCAAAGCTAGCAAACAACCACTTACATTTTGAGCATTTTCATCATTCTTATACTTCACAACAGCCTTCTTTAATTTTTTCAAAACATATGAACACCAATCAAATGTTTTGATTTCATCAACATTTTCCACAGCCTTCAGCAACTTCAATGAAACAATCCTATTAGTAGTAGGAGCTAAGAAGCTAGACATAGCATATAGCACAAAACATCTCTTGAATTCTTCACCACCATCATCCAAATCAACCATCCTAGACTCCACTTTTGACAAATGCAGAGGTTGCTTCTCAGTAAGACCATAATCAAGTCTCCATGACTGAATGATACGCTACCTTCTTCAGGATTCTTCTGAAGTTCGGGAACAACAATCTCACTCATAGGCAAGCCAAAGACATCGCATATATCATTTTTAGTAACTACAAACTCTTTACCAGCAGCAATAGTGAACATGCAGCTATCACCATTAAAGTGTTCAACCAGCCAATGTAGCATTTGACGATTCAAAGTTTTCAATTTCAGATGTAATAAACCACCAAAATCTATTTCTTCAACAGCTTTTTGTTGATTAGGACTAAAAGTACTCATTATTAATTCCAATGTGTGTGGTCTGCACCTTGCAATCAAGGGTCTTTTTTCCCTAAATAATAATAATATAAGTAAAACAATATCAGAATCAGAATCAGAATCATGATATATATGATTAAAAAATACAAAACAAAAAACATTTATACTTACACAACAGTATCAGAATCAGAATCAGAAACTACTTGCAATTCAGCATCTGCTTTGGCCTTCTTAGATACAATTTTAGACTTCTTAGGAGCTGCTTTAACCTTCTGAGGCTCTGCTTTGGCCTTCTTAGGAACAGTTTTAGCCTTCACAGTTTTAGACTCTGGTTTGTCCTTCTCAGGAGTTGTCTTGTTCTTTTTAGCAGGCTCTTTACCCATTCCTTTTCCCCTTGAAGGCGATTTATAACGATATCCACCTATTGAACCACCTATATCTAATTAATACAGAGGATAACCATAAATTACAAATTCACAAATTACTCATGGGAAAATTTAGAATATATGCATAAAAATCCTTTTAAATGCAAAAAGTGACCCTTTTAAAAGAATAAAGTGACCCTTTTTACTGCATAAAGTCACCCTTAAAATACAACAAGTAACCCTTTTAACTAAAAAGTAACCCTTTAACAAACATAAAGTGACCCTTCTAACTATATAAAGTGACCCTTTTCACTGCATAAAGTCACCCTTTAAACTACAACAAGTAACCCTTTTAAATACAAACGTGACCCTTTTGACATAATAAAGTGACCCTTTTCACAGCATAAAGTGACCCTTTTCAAAGCATAAAATAACCTTTGTCATGCATATAAATAACATATGTATATATTACTCACACACAATGCACAATGCACAATGCACATATTACTGGTACTCAAACACATATACACAAACACAATGCAGATATGCATACTATTCTCATAATCTAACTAAAACCTAACATCAAAATTTGAAGAATAATGAATAAAACTTCTGAAAACAAACATGCAAAATTTGTTTAACATGTAACAACACCACAACACATATATATCAAATTTTGAACCAATTATCACAATGAACAATAAAATAAAGCAAAATTAAACATAATAACTTCAAAATTGAAATTCAATTATCATAATATGCATAATAAATCAACAGAAAACAATAAAAAAATAACATGCACTACTAATTCGACATATATAAGCGAAAATTCAATTGAAAATTCGAAAAAATGATGAAAAATTTAAATAAACACACCTTCTTCAGCATCTACGGCCTTCTTTGTAATCTTCTTCTTCACCATTGCTGAAACTAACACTACAAAAAACGAAAACAAAATCAAAATCAAAAAACCTAAAAATCGAAGAACCAAAACAATTTAAACTAACAAAAATCTCAAAAAAATAAGTAAAGAGAGAAAAAGCTCGAAAAGCAACAATGGAGGAGAGAGAACACGCTCGAAAAGCAACAATCGCCAGTTAACTGGTTTTTAGAGAAAGAAAAACGAGGAGAGAGAAAGCTATAGTGTTTGAATGAAGAGAGAAAATCGAGGAGAGAGAAAGTTCTATTTCTTTATTCAATTTTAGCAATCATTACACCCACGTGCATCCCCACTAAATTACTTGTCCGAAAATTCCGCCATTCACTAAATTAATGAAAACCGGCTTTTTATAAAAATTTGTGATACACAAAACCTAAGCTAAACAATCTTAGAAGATATACTCTCATATAACCGATTAACCATATATTATCTTAACATTAGTAATCCTAAATTTAATAATATCAATACAGAAAATATATCAACACATATATATTTTTAATGATATCTCAAATTGACAGATTATATCTCTAACTTAACATTATGTTTATTTAAATTAACTTACATTATAATATCTATCTATATACTACCTCCGATTTTTTTTAGTGACAACTTTAAAATATTTTAATAAAAATCGGAGGTAGTATATGTTTATCCTTATTTTAAATCATCAATAATGATCTACTCCTATTATTGTGTACTAGCCATACTTTCTTTATCCTTTTAGGGATAAATATCTACTGCTAAATATCTATATGGGCATATGGCTGGCTCACTCGCTAACAATCGAGTAACAAAGCAGGGTGATTATCTATTGCTAAAAGAGATGAGAATCTTTCTTCTTATAAACAAGCCCAATATCTATGGCATATGACTAACTCGCTAGAGTAATTTAAGGATAATTATCTACTGTTAAACATCAAATAAGGACTAATATAGTTAAAACAACATAGGAGTTCGTTTATATTATACACATTGTAATCCGTATTACTTGCACGTCTTTTTATCTTATTCGATATTACTTGCTTATTGTTTTAATTAGATACACTTCGTATCATCATATATGTATAGACCATAGCTTTGCAGGAGGTTTTATAGATTCATGAGCATAAGCAAAGACTTGAACTTTTAACCCTAAAATATAAATATGTGATGGTACATACTAAACCTAATTCAATTGGCACGCACACATGCAAATATTGAGAGTAATAGTAATTAGGTGTGAAATTGTGATGTATACTCCGTATGTACAAGTTACAACAACAACAAAAAAAAAAAAAAAAAAAAAAAGGCTGAAATCAATTGGTTTAGGATCGGAAAATGCAAGAAACAATATGAATAGGTATCGTCCACTCAGCTTATACTCGGTAATTAAAAGAATTCTCACCGATGTTTAATAATAAATTAATAACCGAAACACTTTATTTGATCAAGAACACATGCCAATGTACATAAATATTTTTCCTCAAAAAAAAAATGTACATAAATATTTTATTTATATTAGGGTAATTTTTGCTCATTTTAGGATAACTTTACAATAGATATATTTTATTATACGTCCTATTATTTAAAAATTTGTCAAATCTATAATGTAAACAAATTACATGCATATATTCATATTCATAAGTAATTAATTATGGCTTCGTCCAATAGTTATTTTAGCCCGTCCATTATTGACCTGCAACCCACACCGGCCTGGTCTGCTATTAACCCTATAAAATATGACTCTCTATGATCCAACCTGCAATCGACCCCCACCAACCTTGACCTAACCCGTCCAATAACCAAGCTAAGTATGATATCATGTACTTCCTATGTTCTTTTTTACTTGATCTGTTTTTTATCACGCTTGTTAATGCAAAATTTTAAATATCAATAACTTTAATTCTCCATGAGTTAAAATTTTAAAAGTTATATATTATGCTAGTATTTATTGAGATGAATTCAAAAAGATCCAACATGAATATGTTTTTTCTTACATATTATTCATAAAAGACAGTCAAATAAGAAGTGGTGAATAGTGTTAAAGTCCAAGCGGGTCAAGTAAAAAAAACGGAGGAAGTAAGCAATGCAAAATAGCCAAGGGTTGATTCCCATAGCCGGCCTACAGAGTTTAGAATCATTGAAAATTTGAAATCATTCACCCTATTCTATTATTCTGACTTCTCCCTCATTCTTTTCAGTTTTTACCACTTTTCATACTCACTAATTAACCTCTTTTTCATTTCTCTGAAGGACATTTTGTGAAAAACTATCTTATAAAGCACTTTTTTTGCGAGAAACTACCTAATAAAAAAAATGTTGTAAGAAACTACCTTATAAAAGGATAAATGTTGTAAAAGACTACCCTTGGTCGAAAAAGCATCGTTGACTTTTATTTTCCGGCTTTGATCATGTCACGTGCCAATTAAGAAAAAAGGAGGGAAAGAGTGAATTAAAAGTCACGTGATTGGCACGTGATGTGGTCTACGCCGGAATTTGAAAGTCAACGATGACTTTCCGATCAATGGTAGTCTCTTACAACATTACCCTTTTATAAGGTAGTTTCTTACAATATTTTTTTTATTAGGTAATTTCTCGCAAAGAAAGTGTTTTATAAGATAGTTTTTTACAAAATATCCTTCTCTGAATTAAACCTCCAATTTTAGCATATATACTTGTATAGGGCTATAGGCTATCATAACAACTCAACCTACTTGTAAAAAGTAAGAAATCACAAAAAATGAAGAAGTCAGTTAAAAGTATTGAGAGTAAAACATACGGCATCGTGTTACACTGCAGGTAATTCTGCAATATCGGCTGATGAGCCCTTACAAAATGGAGGCCCATTTTTAGAAACGGGCTATTGGAAAATGGGCTCACTGAATTGGCTACCAGTTATTCAACATAATCTATTGTATATTTGGTAAGTATCTTTTCTCTATCCATATTCTATCATCTCTTTTTCTCTATTTTTATTTTGTTTTAGGTAATTTCATTGTCTCATTTATTCACTAGGATTATTATTGTACGTGACTACACTACTCAATCCCAACTCCTTTTTACTTTTTCTGTTTGGTCTTACAATTCTTCCTTCAATCCTAAATGTGACGGTTGTTGACTACTTCTCATGCAACCTTTTTTTTTTTTTTTTCTTTCCCTATTTCTAATAAATTAAGTATTTGTTTTACACTTTCACATTAAGAAAATAATGTTCAGTAAAAATAAGTTTAGTTCAGTAAAAATTAGTAACTTCAAAAAAGAAATACGGAGAGAATCAGTAAAAGTTGTTTTAGTTCGGTAAACTTATAATGCAAGTTCGGTTACAATAATTTTAGTTCAATAAAATAGATGTTCTTAGTAAACTTAATCATGTTCCATACATGAACTAGAGTAATTATAATGTCCAATGACTATGGAGTACGTACTTAATACTTGTATTAGTTTGTGTGTGTGTGTTTAGAGAGCTACAAGGGTGGGGGCGAGAATCGATTACAAGATCTCCTAGAATCGGGAGGAAAGCTCTAACTACTTGAGCTATCCCTCACTCTCGTATTTAAGTAGTTAGATCCTGTAATCGATTAGTACATATGCAATATATGGTAGCAACAAATTTAGTTTGGGCTTTAATTGGTTGACTAGAAGAATGACATACAAAATAATAGAGACTTTTCCCCACGGGCCTTAGGTAGTGAATAATAATTTTTGTAGTCAAAAGAGTGGTCAACCAAATGAATGGAAAAAAGAAACTAAGGGAGTAGCAATAATATTGAATTGATTGAGGTTATTTGAAATGATGAAAATTAGACAGATTAAAATTGATAAGGGATATAGTAGGGGGAAGAACAACATCCGGTGGATATGAATTCTTCTTCCCAGATTTGGAAAGAGTTAAAAAGGAGGAAATTCAAGTAACAAAAACCAATGTTTCACTTTTAGTAAGCTTACTTGCTCACTTTAAATATATACAAGTACATTACACTATCTTAGTTTCTTCACTTGATAAATAACACCCACATCTCGTACTATACATATGTATATCAAACTCTACCAAAGTACAAAAATATAATGGAAAGAAGAAACCACATTAATAGTAACGGCTTATATGTTAGCTACAACAACAAGAAGATGAAAGCATGGGAGGCATCCGAAGATGAAGATGATGATGGCGAAGAGATGAGCAAGATAATGATGATGGCGGCGACATGGCCACCAAGGTCATATAGATAGAGTTTTTGTAAGAGGGAGTTTAGATCTGCTCAAGCTCTTGGAGGACATATGAATGTCCATAGAAGGGATAGAGCTCAGTTAAGGCAACTATCCCTTCTTAATAATAGTAACCCTAATACTAATACTAATACTAATACTAATACTACTAGTATTAATCTTAATCTTCCTCCTCCTTGTACTACTTGTACCCCTAACATCCCTACTATCCAACCTTCTTTTCATTTAGACACTTGTTCGTCTTCATCATCAGCATCGCCTCCTTCGATGATAACCACCGTTCCTCCACCACCATCACCCCCACCACCACCAAATGAGTACATTCATAATGATGTTATTACTAAAAAGCAGTTTCAGTATTTTAAGAAGCAAAACAATCTAGTGGGACCTCCTAATAAGATTAAGGGAATTGGAAGAGATGACTTGATAAGGTTGGATTTGGAGATGAATATTCATCATGCTGCTGCTGTCTTCAACAAGAATTTGGATTTGGATTTAGAACTTCGTCTTGGTTACAACTACTAGCTTAAATTAGCTACTCCATGCATTTTTACTTTTGTTTATCATTTATTTATAATTTCGTCATCTATCTTTATTAATTAGGGCACGGACTGAGCTGCACTTATATATGACCTTGGTTACTTCGATTCCATATATTTTTCTGCTCTTCAGACCTTAATTGTTCCTTAATTTTCATATTTGCCTTTATTTTATTCTTATTGCAATAATTTTCTTTGCTCTTTTTTTTTTTTTTTTTTTTAAATTTAATTTCCAATGAATGTCATATATGGAGCTAGCTACAACGTTTATTCTCAAAAATCATAGAATTCAAGTAATCAACCTCACTCCTCATCTCAATCTCAAGAGGAATCTCTCAACTCCCTTCATTCTATTGACATTTTTTTTTTAAAACTCTTTTAGTTCAAAATCGATTTCATTCGTTCTTTTATGAACTAATTAAATTACTTATACATAAAACTCATATAATAGTGAGTAACAAAACTTAATATTTTATTTAAATAATATTGTGTTTCAAAATCGTTTATACTGACTAGATTATATATGAACTTAAAAGTGATGTGGCTAATTTATGAGTAAATCTTCTCAAGTAATGACAAACTAGTACTTGATGTTATATTGTTTACATTACAATACTAGCTATATATCTTGGTTCTTTTTCAACTTGTGTCATTTAATTAATGTTATTGTACGGTTTTACAATGCATAACTTTGACTATGATTACCTTAAGTTATCTTTTAGTTAATATTATAAAATGTTTAGATTTTGAACAATATATCAGAATCAAGCAATCTGGTTAGTTCCCAACTTCCCATATGACAATTTTTTCGCCACTCTTAACTCACAAAATTGAACAAATAGAGAAGAATGAATGTGAAAATAGTGTAAAATTTCAAATAATGCAAGTATTAATGCATATAGAGTGTATACTTGAGTATATTGTAAACACGTACACTAAAAATCTGTGGTGTTACACGTTGTATGTAGATTCTCATTTGACATACAGATTAGAGAATTCCAAACATATATCATACGTTATTATTCGTTGTTGTATTTATGTATGCTGTATAGATGTTTGTTTTAGGAACTCTTGTATGTATATGGATGAATAATTGTTGAGGTTCCCAAAATTCTGATGGATTGCATGTTCCCAACAAGCTGTAAATGAGTGTGAAATGTAATGATGAAATTTCCTTAAAAAAGAATGGCAAGTAATTTGCAAAGTGAAGCACTTGAGAATTCAGACAAGCCTTTTCATATGTAGCAACTAACGTTAGGGACTTAGGTCTTAGGGAGGTACTTAATTAAGACATTCGTATACTTACAAATTTATACTAGTCGGAATAATGGAGTATTTTAATAGTTTGTCCGGATTCTCACTTGTAACTATATAACGTTTATGGCTTTATGCTATTTGCTACCTAAGCTACTATTGTGTCATACAAGTATACAACTATATATTAATGCACGTAAATTTGTTTGGACTTGCGACTTGGCCCAACTATTTCGTCTCTTTTACGAATATAAGACTTATTGAGTCGTTAATTGTTGCTGCATACTTTATTTTTTTTGTTTGTAATAAAGTAATAATCACATTCTAGTATATGACTAAATGGCCTCGCTGCAATGTCTTATGTACGATGCATATGGTTCTATAAATCTATAGTTACGCTTGTCAACACATGTTTTCAACCATCAATATATATGTGTGAATATTATTAAGTAAAAAATTAAAAATTAAAAACAAAAAAACAAACATAAAATTATTGGTTTAGAATTCCCTTTAACCCAAAAAAAAAAAAAAAAAAAAAAAAAAAAAAAAAAAAAAAAAAAAAAAAAAAAGAGAGAGAGATTATTGAGATGCATCAAATAGTTTCATTTTATTTTACATGAAAATATTTCTCTTAAATATTGATATACAGCTATAAAGAAAGTATAATGTGAAAAACGAAGGACGAAGGGCCTGTTCTCTTACGTTGAAATTCAGTTCAGTTCAGCTTTATTCAGTTCAGTTCAATTCAGCTTTATTCAGTTCAGCTTTATTCAGTTCAGTTCAGTTCAGCTTCTAATTTCCTTCTCTTATAAAATATTCATTTCAGTTCGGTTCAGCTGAGTTCAGTTCAGTTCAGCTGAATTCAGTCAATGAGAACAGGCCCGAATAATGAATTAAAGTTTTGAGTTGGTAATGAAGAAGTTAAACAGAATCAAGTAGTGAATGAAGCCCCTAGCTATCTAAGTTGTGAGAGGGATAAAATTGTCGTATGAACATTACTGGCCTGGTATTTAAAACATTAACAATTCTTTAGAGATAGAATGAGTATTAATTTCTCAGGGGGAAAAAAACAAAACAAAACAAAAAAAAAACAAAAAAAACTAAGCAAGTGTGAAAAGGAAACATGAAACTTGAATATTCTCTAGGGATGTTGGTAGCTACTAGCTAGGCTAACGCTGTATAGATATAATAGATTTGAGTAAGTAACCAAAAACAACATTAGGTCATGATATCAAAAGGATAGTTAAGGAGAGTGAGGGTAGCTCAAGTGGTTAGAGCTTCTTTCCCGATTTCAAGAAATGCTGGGATCGATTCTCATCCCTGCCCTTGTGGCTCTCTAAACACACCAAAAAAAGGTAATTTGGTCCCATAAATTAAAATGATACTACAAGAAAATCGATGCTGATCATAGTGTTCCAAGGTATGTATCAATCTCATGGACACATTCATATTTATAAACACTAACACATTATTCAGAGCTCCATTGCATATAGTAACGTATGAGAACAGACCCTTAGTTTTACTTTAGGCATAACACTACACTTTGACCAATGATTTTAATAATTAGAATTATTTTGAAGTTATACGGAGTAACAAAATTATTTGTGTGCTGAAATTATTAACTGAGTTAAAAATATGGTCAAAGTTGTTGTCTCTACAAAAATATATGGTCAAAATTGACTTGTAATAGTCCAATAGCTTAAAAAATTCCAATGATAAAAAAGTAGAAAATACAATACTATTTTATTTAATACTAGTATTTTCTCATGAAAGTTTTAATTTAATTTAGATGCATTACTTACCTTTTTGGCTTTTTGGTTAATAAACTTTCTCCTTCTCTCTCATATTACAATAATACCTCCTTCAAAAAAAAAAAATTACAAGAATACTATTTTTTTTTTCCTTTCTTTCTCTCAATCTATCTCTCTCATCTTGAAAATTGCCCAAAAGTCCGTAACTTTAAAACATTTGAAAAATAGCGAAAGTATAAGTCTCGGCCTCCTCACATTAAAATTACTGGCTTCGCCTCCTCTCAAGGCCATTACAAGATTTTATGTCACCAACAAGTGATTGTAATATGATTCCAAATAACATTATATGACTCAAAGATACAATCCTAGCTAGGACTTTTCAACATTGAGTATTTCGTGAGTTAATCGACTAAGAGAGCGAGACATACAATTGTTTCATTAGTAAGATGATGCAAAGAATGGACGAGTGACTTGCAAAATTTTCCATTATAAAATACTTTTGTATTAGAATGGATAGCAAACAACCGACTCATACTTTATATTCCTTAATAGAGTAATTAGTAGATCTTTTAAAATGGTAAAAACTACGTAGTAGCTAGATAGTAGTCACATGCTATAACATTATAATTAATTAATGAGATACGCCACTACTTAGCTAGTTGAATTAATTACAAGTGATATTTTTTTCTCACAAATTGACGCCACAAAATTTACTTTGATACGTTTGATATACCCATCAGTAACTCATTTATGTAAATAAAGACTTAGGACTACTGCACGCCTTAGCTTGCTAATTATATTTGATACGTTAGTTCCCTATCACTTTTGATCCATCAACATCTTCATTTAATATAACTCTTTGCTTTACTACTTCCTTTTTTTAGAATTTTTTCCCTTTTTTTAACTCTCTATTCTAAAACCTCGACTTGTATACACATTAACCATATACCATATTACGGCTCCTCCATCATTTTTGTCTTACTTACTTTAGCTATACTAGGATATGTATAATGTATGTGCTTATTACTTGTACCACTTGTACATATAATAATATAGTTTTTATCAAAAAATTATACTGGTATTAAAAGTGAATGTTAAAAACAAGATAATGAAGTTTGGTTGATTAATTGTACTCTCTCCATGCCTTTTTATTCTTGACGCTTTAAAATTTTACGATATCCAGCTAGACAACGATTATATTCAATAAGATTCGAGTAAAATTTTAAAGATACATAATATGATTTTTATGATGATAGTGAGTTTTCATAGTCAAAGTTTTTAGAGTTGACCACTTGACCATAAAATTTAAGTCTTAGTGTATACAGAATAAAAAGAAACGCGTAGAGTAAATAAAAAAAAGAACGATAGTGGTGTTTGATTGATAAACTGTAAATTGAGAATTCCAATTTGAGATAAGAAATGAGACTTTTATTTAGAGACGGATGGGAGACTGCAAATACTTAGCTTCCTTAATGAGACCAACAATTAGCATATAATGTCACCTTTAGAGTTGGAATTTAGTCATCATCAAAGTGGAACTACGCAAATATATATGTTGTAGTTTATACTCTTACTAAAAATAACATCCTAACTAGGTATCTACAATCCAAATAAAATGCATGGTCCATCCTCCTATCCCCTAATAAATAAGAGAGTTTAAAATTAATTACAACTTAGAAAAAGTGCAACTTTCGTAGCTAGGGTTTCCATGAATAAATAAAGCTCTCCACAAACATAAAATTCACACACCCATTTCCTCAAATCCTTTATGATATACTAGCTACTCACTAAACATAAGCGTTTGAGTTGAATACACACATATACATATATACTCGAAACGAAAAAAAGAAATAAAATGGAGAAGTATGGGAATTCAAAGAGTTGGAGTAAGGAGATGGAGGTTGATGATGGATCAACGGACAAAGAAAGTGATAGCGAAAACGACAACACCGGTGTAGGAAGGACATACGAGTGCAACTACTGCAAGAGAGGGTTCACCAATGCTCAAGCTTTAGGAGGGCACATGAACATACATAGGAAGGATAAAGCCAAAGCCAAAGCTAGACAACAACAACAACAACAACAACAACAACAACAACAACAACAACAACAACAACAACAACAACAACAACAAGCTTGCACTAATAATAATAATTTCTCTTCATCATCTTCGATTTCTTTCAAGTCAACTACTATGGAGCCTATATCGGCCTACTCATCTTCTTCCTTGGTACCTTCTTTTCGTCAAGGGTACTACCCTTTTCGTCCTAATAACCCTAACATGTTTTCGTCACATCCAAATCATAATCATTTTATCAACAGACGTAATACAACACGACTTTTTGGGATGTATGAGGATCATTTGGGTGCGGATTTAAGTTTAAGGATTAGCTCAGCCAACATTGATCAATATCATCAACAACAACTTAAAGAAAAGAACAAGAAGAAAGAAGGTGAATTCAATGACATTGATTTGGAGCTTCGTTTAGGGTATGATCCATAATATAAGTAGTTTATACATATACAACTATATGTACTAATTAATGAAGATGAATTATATAATTATACCAATGTTATGTGTGGAAATAAATACATATATAGCTTATTACGGCTT
This sequence comes from Chenopodium album, assembly GCF_948465745.1. Classification (NCBI taxonomy): domain Eukaryota; kingdom Viridiplantae; phylum Streptophyta; class Magnoliopsida; order Caryophyllales; family Amaranthaceae; genus Chenopodium; species Chenopodium album. The sequence goes on along the minus strand of NC_137856.1, from coordinate 31,725,939 downwards.
ATTAAACTTATGTCGTTGTTGTTGTTCTTCTTCTTCTTTAATTAAGGTATTTTGATACTAGCTTAGGAGACTTAGCAAAGAAATTGAAGATGTACATATAACATATATACGGCTTTTCCATCCTCTATAACTTGATGATTATATCAGCTTGATTTCATACTAACGAGCTATATTAATGCCTAATACCTTACTTAATTTAATTTGTTAGAAGCAATGTTTTAATTTGTTTGAAAAGTGAAAATAATATGAATTTTTATTCGTAATATACATTGTAACATATTGTTAAATTAACTTATTAAGTGAGGTATTAGGCAATTGCAATTATTAATTTTCTCTATTGTACTTTATATATAGAAGAAAAATCTATTTATTTTCTATTTACATGAGGATCAAAATACCAATTTAAGGGTTCGTTTGGCATTATTGTGGTAATCTGTTTTTTGGTTTTTTGTTTTTTTAAATCATATTATATATGTCATATAATGAATAAAAAATTAGTCAAACTTATTAAAATCATGATAATTTTGAAAATTGACAACATAATAGAGAAATCACCCTTTATTTGTTCCCTGTTTTTGGTTTTTGAATTTTAAAAATTGGAAATTGAAAATCAAAAACAATGTCAAACAAGCTCTAAGTAATTAAATTGCCATTTAAATTTAAGCTTAACGTACAACTACTAGAGTTATGGACATGACCATAGCTATTGAATTTCGGAGAAAAATGAAATGAAGCTTAGCTTCGTGGCTTTTTAGTGCTTACAACTTACAAGTCAAATAGCGTCATGTGTTGGACAAATAAAACAATTAGACTAACAAGATTCAACAAAAGGCATTTTAATTAAGTGGTTTATGATTCACTTCAATGAAAATAACTACACTATTTATTTTGTATCTTATTATAAATAAAAATACGTGGCTGTATACGTATCTAATGTTGTACACTTAAAGTACTTCTTGTCGTTTATACGTATCTAATGTTGTACACTTAAAGTACTTCTTGTCGTTTTGTAAATGTATACCTGATCGTGTAAGTCTTAAGCGGTTTTAAATTCTATATACGAAGTATACTTTTTTATTACCTTATCAACATTTTATGGAATAATAGTCATTCACTCCATTCTTTACAAGTTTTCAAAACATTTATTCTTAAGAGATACCTATTTAGGGATAATAATTTACATTTGATTCACTATGTACCTTTCACACGCGCGTTATACATCTAAATAGTGAACTTAATTGTACAAATCATGTGTTTAATAGAATTGCTATTATGATGAAAGGTAATACAAGAGATGGATGACAAGGTGGGTCGGTGAGCTGCATGTGCTTGACATTGGCAAAGGAAGAGTAAGAGTCGGAAGGAGTGGGAGTGTGTCTTCAATGTCTCGTCTTAACAATTTAACATGCCCTACTAGCTGCCGGTTGTCCCTCCTTCCATTTTTATTACACACCAACTACTCTAGTTGCTTAATTATTAGGGCATTCACATATAGTCAAAGATTTTACTCCTTGAGAACATACCCTTGTGTTAAAAAAAAGTTTAATTAAATTGATTTAAAATGAAGTTACAAATAAAATTATAGCCTTAATAAAGATTATCCCTTGACAGTTATCATGGTTATTAAAACTTTATTACAGCTATTGTAAAATAATCCTTATCTTAACATGCATAACAATATTCCGTCGGTGCGTTTTGGTGTCCAGGTTTAACCAACATATCTGCCAATGCAAAATTTTGTCCAATACTCCGTTCGTTTTTTTTTTCAAAGTGTTACATTAACTATTATATAGTTTTACACACATTGAAAACCCTGCTAGATTTTGGTTTTAGGTTTTGGGGTGATGGTTCAGGGGGAGAAAGGGAGAGTAGAGGCACGAGGAAGGGGGGTTTGGCACCTGTAGGTGGGGAGGGAGGGTTTTTCAAGGGGAGCGGGGGGTTTTAGGGTAGAGGAGGGTGGTTTAGGGGAGGGGATGGCAACAACAGGGAAGTCGAGGTTGGGGTTGCGCCAATGCGGGGTTCGGGGGGAACGCGCGCCGACGGGAGTGGGGGTAGGGAGGGTGGCTAGCTGAGGTGTGGTGGGTAGATTTTTTTTATTTTTTAAATATATAATGTAAAGGAGAATCAATCACATGTTGTATCTGTCACAAGATATAATTTGCGTTTCGACATATGCTGAATTTGGGTATTTGGTGTACAATTATAATGAAATGAATATAAAAAAAAAACTGAATTTGGGTATTTGGTGTACAATTATAATGAAATGAATATAAAAAAAAATATTACATTTATTACGAAATCAGGGGGAGTAGTTTGTAAATAAATAAAATTTGAATATTCCTAGAAAGAGTAAAGTGGGAGAAGTAGGATCAAATTCTTCCCCTTGTTCTCCATTCACTTTCCAAAATAGAAAAGGAAAAATATGGGACTTGACTAGTGGGGCTGTGGGTGTGGGCCCTGACATAAGAGGAATTAAAGTGCATGGATGAAATCATAAGTCAAGGGCTACAAAATGCTATCAGTGGACTACACCTTACCAGATAATATCTCGCATTCAGTACAAAAGGATGTATTAGTACAGTCAGAGGTCAATATTCATATTCATATTCATATTCATATTCAATGAATGTTACACCTTACACCACCACTGGATGTACAATCAACATGAACATCTTACGTAACTATACCAATTAACACATTTTATTGGAATTGGAATTGGATTTGTTATTCTCATCCAACCCTCTCACCCTCCCCTATCTATATTACTATATATATTACCTCTGTTTTTTCTAGTTTACGTTCTTTTTTTTGGGAATTTTTTTTAGCTGATATACGTATTTTTTTTTTGGAAAGTTTATTTTTGATGGACCCCATTACAAACTTGATTAAATAAGCAAAATCACATGGTTTATCCATTTGTTTTAACATTCTCTCTTCTTCTTAAAACGTATAACTAAAAAATAGTAACGGAGGAATGACTAATTTCATTGTATAATATTTTTAACATAAATTGTATATATAAGAACAAAGACAAAATGAAAAACATGTAAAAAAAACTCACGTGTGAAGTACTACGTATTTAAAGAGAAAATACAAGTTTATCTTCTTGATAAACAAAAAATTGTTTATTTAGTGATATTTTTGTAAATAAAAACTTTTATTAAATAAAGGTCCTACCCATATTTATTTTTTTATGAAAATACCATGCTAAGTGGAATGTTTTGTTGATTTATTTTTGAAAAAACCACTAAATAAACGATTTTTTGTTTATCACAAACTGAGGCTCCCTCGTATTTAAATTTTAGAGGTTTTAGATGCTGAAAATGAAAAGTAGGGAGTAATAAAGAGTTTCCAAAAATGAAAAATACGTTAAAAAGAAGGGAAAAGTGTCCAAGTTATCTTTCTTTTTGGGGGGAAAGAAGTGTCCAAGTTCTCTTAACATATTTCGCGCATGGTCCCACGCTTTGTAATTTTATTACCGCTGTTCCTAAACAACGGCGCTGCCATCTGCCCGACTTCCCCTCACTTCCACCCTCCAAAAAAAAATTCCCATGAAAAAAAAATACTTAGTCTTTGTTATTCTGTTACACTAAAAATGGAGTATTGTATGTCGATTGGAATATGAACACCGGTTTATGCGTTGCGAAGTTGACGGAGTTTGTATGCAATTACAATTATAAGTAATTATTTTGGTAATGGAGGCTTAAATCAATTAATGGGGGTAAGTTTTATGACTCAAATCATATTCATACATATAATCTATACTTGTACTAATTTAAGAGAAACAACCTCTCTCTAATGAATTTGCAGCAGCTTTACAAGAGGAGAGAGAAAGATCCAATCAACAACACCTGGATTCTTGCCTGAGCTGCCGACTGCTGTATAAATTAATTCAGATTCTGGGTTTTCTCTTCAACAATCCAAGGTTGGTTTTTTTTTTTTTTTTTTTTTTTTTTTTTTAATTTTTAATGATTTATTGGATATCATATGAGATTTGTGAATTTACTCGGAACATAAAAATGGTGGGGGAAGAACAATAAGGTTATTAATAATGCAAAAGGGTCATTCTTATTTACACCTAATATAATCTAATTGTTACTGTATTTGATTGCTCAGGTTGGTTCTTCGTTTTATGGAATTGGAAGCCAGAAACTTGAATCTTACATACAACTACATTTGAGTAATCGATATTGGTAATTAATAATTAATAATTAACAATGTTGTTAAGGGTGTATTTGTTGATTTCTCTTGTGGTTGTTTGTGCTTCTGCCAATGAGAATGGTTACCCAAGATGCAATTGTGAGGATGAGGGGCTTTGGAGTGTTGAGAGCATTCTAGAATGTCAAAGGGTGAGTGATTTCTTGATTGCTGTTGCCTATTTTAGTATCCCAATTGAGCTTCTGTATTTTGTTAGCTGCTCAAATGTTCCTTTTAAGTGGGTTCTCTTCCAATTCATAGCCTTCATTGTTCTTTGTGGTATGACCCATTTGCTTAATGGTTGGACTTATGGCCCTCATGCCTTTCAACTCGCTGTCGCGCTCACTACTTTTAAGTTTTTAACTGCTCTTGTATCTTGTGCTACTGCCATTACCCTGATCACCCTCATCCCTTTACTTCTCAAAGTTAAGGTCAGAGAGTTTATGTTGAAGAAGAAGACTTGGGATTTGGGTAGGGAGGTTGGTATGATTAAGAGACAAAGTGAAGCTGGTTGGCATGTTAGGATGCTTACTCATGAGATTCGAAAGTCGTTGGATAGGCATACTATCTTGCATACTACTATGGTTGAGCTTTCTAAGACATTGGATTTGCAGACTTGTGCTGTTTGGATGCCCAATGAGAATAGGACTGAGGTCATTTTGACTCATGGTTTAAAAGGGAGGAACTTTCAGAGCTTCAGCCACTGCAGAGTGCCCTATGCTGATCCTGATGTCAGAAAGATTAAGGAGAGAGATGAGGTCCAGATTCTCAGACCGGATTCAGCTCTCGCTGTTGCCAGCAGTGGAGGATTGGAAAATTTTGGTGCTGTCGCTGCAATACGTATGCCCATGCTCAAGGTCTCAAATTTCAAAGGAGGAACTCCTGAGTTGATGCAGGCTTGCTATGCTATATTAGTCTTGGTTCTTCCGTGTGGCCAAGAGAGGTCATGGACCAACCCTGAGCTTGAGATTATCAAGGTGGTTGCTGATCAAGTTGCTGTGGCTATCTCTCATGCTGCCATCCTAGAAGAATCACAGCTCATGAGAGATCAATTGGCCGAGCAGAATCGTGCACTGCAACAGGCACAGCGAAATGCATTGATGGCCAGTCAAGCAAGGAACTCATTTCAGAGAGTAATGAGCCATGGGATGAGAAAGCCAATGCACTCAGTCCTTGGGTTGCTTTCAGTACTGAAAGACGAGAATTTAAGCAGTGAACAGAAACTAATTGTTGATACAATGATGAAAACTGGCAATGTGCTTTCGCTTTTGATTAATGATGTGATGGACGATTCACCAAAAGAGAGTGGAAGATTTCCATCTGAATTCAGATCATTTGGGCTCCATGCCTTAGTAACTGAAGCTGGTTGTTTTGCTAAATGCTTGTGCGCTCAAAATGGTTTTGGCTTTAGTATTGAAGTTGATAGGACTTTGCCTGATAATGTATTGGGTGATGAAAAAAGGGTATTTCAGGTGATCTTGCATATGGTAGGTAACTTGGTGGAGAACAACACCGGTGGTGGGTCTATGGTTCTTCGGGTGTACTCTCAACATGGAAGTCAAGGAAGGAATGATCAAAGATGGGCAACCTGGCGATCAGGCTCTTCTGATGGAAATGTTTATATCCGATTTGAAGTTGAGATTACCAATAGTGCTATCTTTTCAGACGATTCAGGCTTGGCCTCAAACTACAGTGGTCCAAGATGCAGTAATGAAATTGTAGATCGCGACTTGAGTTTCAGCGTTTGCCAGAAGCTAGTTCAGGTTAGAGGAACTATCTCTTTTAAATTCAGTTTGTTTATATTTCCACTTTGCACTCACCCAAAACATTTGCAAACATTAATTGAACAAGTAGCTATTGCAGCGTGGTATTATGTAGAACTCGGTCCAACCCAATATCAATGCCTTAGTTTTTAAATTGAACCCTCCCAATATACTACACACTTTCCTTTTCACAGCACGGTTTCACTCATAACTTCCTCAAATTGTTATGTCGTTTAATGCTACGTCTTATAGTTCACCTAAGCAGCTCCTTTGGAAGTAAGAAGTATGGAGTAACATTTTATCTTGATGGAGGAAGTTACATTGTAGGGAATATATATCAGTTACAAAATCTGGAGACTTGTTTGATTTCAATGGTGCTTAACGATGTGATTTGACATCATTTAAGTACAAGGGTTATAAACAAACATATCTTAATCAGTTAAGAATTCAAGATGCCACAAGAAGATAGATCTTAGTGATTTGATGTACTTGTAATATTAATATATTTTTGGAACAGTAGATTCTTGCTGGAGATCTTTATTTTTATATAGCTCCTTTATTTTTCTTTTCTTTTCTTTTCTGGATTTGTGGAACTAGTGTGGAATCTTAGCAGGAAAAAGGGGCCCACTTTCCTATAATTTTCTGAAAGGGGTATGCTTTCTGAGGCTGAGATGGCTTAATCAATCTATTGCCTTCAATTGGGGATTCTTTATGCTAATTCTTATGCCTTTTTTGTGGGAAATTATGATTTTTCCTGAGAATAGGTTCTGTGTCATTTGTTATGCTGATATTGTCACACAGTAGTTACATAATAAAATACAAAAATATATCAGAAACTATGCATGTAGGCAGGGAAAATATTAGATCTTGGATCAGGAAAATGTTGTGATTTTATTGAATTTCTGACTGTTGTTATAATTTGACAGTTGATGCAAGGAAATATTTGGGTAGTCCCAAATCCTCAGGGATTTCCTCAAAGTATGGCACTGGTCCTACGTTTCCAGTTACGACCTTCCATTGGAATAACGATCTCTGAATCAGGAGAACCATCATCAGATAAAGCCTCCAACTTTAGTTTAAAGGGCCTTCAAGTATTATTAGCCGATGATGATGATATAAACAGGGCTGTGACAAAAAAGTTGCTTGAGAAGCTGGGTTGTTTAGTTACTGCCGTTTCATCAGGATTTGAGTGTCTTAGTGCACTTGGTCCATCAAGCTCAAATTACCAAATAGTCCTCCTTGAACTTCATATGAATGAGCTTGATGGGTTTGAAGTCGCAACACAGATCTGTAAGCTCAGGAGCAGAAGTCGCAGCTGGCCTGTGATTATTGCTTTAACGGCTACTGATGATGATGAATTCTGGGAGAGGTTTAAGCAGGTTGGGATAAGTGGGGTTATCAGAAAACCAGTTCTTTTACAGGAAATCATCGATGAGGTTCGTAGAGTCTTAAGTGCAGCCAAATAAAGCGATTTTGTGATACCTTTTTTGTCTTAAGAAAGAAAAAAAAAAATTCTTGTTTACGATTCAAATGGAGTGTAAGAAGCTGAGCTCCAAGGTTTCTCTTATACACAGGTAAATCAGTAGGTAGGGGAAAGTATCATTTGTTTGGTGGGTGAAAGGAATGTTAGAGGAATTTGCAGATTTAGGAGACGCTGTAAAGTGTAAATCTACATTGAAACACATATGGAGATAATGCAGTTATAGATTGATGTTAAGAATCGTGGTAAATCTGTGGTTTTACCTTTGGCAATTGACCTGATATACTTCGTATTATATTTACATATACACAAGTGAAAGTTGATTGTACTTGAACAATAATGTTGTAACTATTATATTAATCAACTACCTGAGAATTAATTCTAAAAATTAAGATGCATCACACCAAGTGGAATATTTGTGATTTCATTCTGAGAACTGCAAACTGCATGTGCATACACGTACATGCTGCATAATTGTGTGCCGCACGTGTTTCATACTTTCTTATAGCAATAATAGCATCTTCTGTTAAAATTGACTCTCATAGCTACAACGGAGTATTTACTACAGTACACTACAACATCTAATTTTGCCAAACACGCCTTACAAGTGAGCTATAAATATAATAAAGCCGCCGTGAAAGTGGTTAGCAAGAGCAGTTGGAGTTGATGCGCTGTGTCTGTGTGCTAAAGAAAATACTCAAAGTGCTCTGTATCTCTCCATAAATAAGATATTAAAGTACTAGTATAACTGTTGACTGTATTCAGGTTCACTCAACTCTCAAGAGTATGGGATCATGGGATGACATGAAATGAAGCAGATCTAAGAGACTTTATTTTATAATTACATCATCTTACCCCAAACAGAAAGAGGCCCCACATTTAATTAATTAATTAATTAATTAGCAAGAAAGCAATAATACCCATGAGCTTGGTTTAAGAATGATTCAACAAATTACCTTGGCCCTATTGTTTTCGTCCCGCAAATGGTAGTTATAGGAGTAAGCCAAGCTTTACAATCGGTAATTCAAAATTGTACGACCATGCTTAATAGCCTATAATTGAGAATCAATCCCAGGATCGCTCAAAACTAGAAGGAAAGCTTTAACTACTTGAATCATCCCTCAATTCTCATAAATTTGTTGAAATATATTGGTTAGAATATGATTATGAGTAGATAACAAATTCAACTTGCATAAGTGCTTAACTAAAATTTCTGAAGAGTACTTTGTTTTGTGTAAGGATACATTAGAAAGTTTCAAATAAAATTGAAATAATCTGAAGGCTAAAATCAAATTCAAGCTGATCTCAGTTATACAGTGAATTGCTTATCCAATACAAGTCAATAACCAACACACACCATCACTTCAAGTTCATAGATCTAAGACTAATTCTTTCCCTCCCACACTATACAAAGTGCCATTTTCCTTTTTACAAAACAGTACCAAAATTTGTATATGCTTTGAATGAATAGTCAGTTTTAAGTCAGAATATTATGCAAAAAAATATTACACATGCATTTGGCTTGTTAGCTTGGCAAAAGTGCACATGCCTTTCATCCAGCACCCCCTCATACATGTAAGTGTGCATCCACCAGCTGTCGTTGCCTCTCCTCATATCAAGAAAGATTTCACTCCACATCTCATACGTAAACTAGCCAGTATTTCTTCACTTCACACTCACATAGAATGTCTCAGGACCCTGAAAATACATTTTACATATCAATTATTCAGTGGAAATATGAGAAAATATGCACTCTTTGTCACATATACGCAAGACTAGGGCTTTGCAGCTCAACCACGGGAAATGACCCATTGCTGCTAATACTTCAATGCTAAGTTCTTAGGATAATTATCTAGACAAAATCAACAATCCCAACAAGAAACAGGTGTTGTAAGTTCTGGTTGAGTGTAGAATCCAATTCTATGTGAAGTGGTCTGTTGAGAACCCACCTAAACAAAAGGTTGCAAAAATTATAACAAAGCAACTTCGTCTGATCCTTTTTTGTTAAGAAAGAAAAAAAAGGATCAGAAGTTGCTCATTGATAATCTTTAGCAATTCCCTCTCCCCGTCCCAGCCAGCATGAGCAACTAATGATTAATAATAAAAAGAAAAAGGATCTGTACTACTTCGTAAATCAATTGCTCTTGCAAACTCAGATGATTCAGACATGAGACACGCAAGAAGAAATTCATTCAAGACCATAAACCTCAGAGAATTGGATGGGAGAAGTACATGCAAGAAAATTATCATACCATTAATATTATGATCATAACTGGAACTAAACAAAATTAGTTTTACCTGAAGAGGAGGTACAATGATAAAAATAATGCCACAAGGAAACCAACAAGCTTGCACGTTGCACGCCCTGACTTCCTTTCAAACACCTAAGATGTTATACATGTAACATACGAGAATGTCAACAGAACAATAAACAATGATGCAAGAATATAGAAGTAACTTAACATGATACTATCTTACCATCTTGAAGCGGTCAAGTGTTCCTGACAAGATACCTCTCGATGCATCCATTTCATTCCCCTGCATCAGTATCCAAGTTCATTATAATCGGAAAAAACATGTAAAACATGACGATCCAACACGATCAAAGTTACTTATTTTAAAGCAAGGTATACACTTACATACCATCCGATCCAGGAGACGATTATGGCTAAGAACCTCACCATGTATATCACCAGACAACTGACATGAGATAGAAGCAGACATCATCAGAATTGGCTTCATCAACATGATTAAAGAAATCTAAAGACTAGAAGCGATGTGCAAAAATCCAACTGCACTTCAAAATGATTGTCCTCTTTTCCATTTATGGTTCACTTGTATTACTCTTGGCATGTATTTTGGTGCACTTAAGCCTAATGGCAACAAAAATTCAAGCCTTGCACAAAGATATCAGGTTATACATGTTGGATTTGAAAAGAATGAATGTTGAATTAACAAATAGATCAAAATCATCAAATCCTTACAACTCAAGTATTGATAGTGTTTAGCAGGATGTGAAGATTTCGAATTGTCCAACCCCCACAAAAAAGCTTACTTAAGTTAAAAACAGTTTCACTCAGCAAACTCTATCAAAGCACATAGTGCATATGTATGAATAGACAGCTACCCAGGATCCACAAAAAGAAAAAACCCAGCAAGCACGGCTTACAAGCCTATGAAGAATCCTATTTATTCATGAAAAAATGTGTACATATACTGATATACATATACGGATATACCCCCTTCCACAGTAAGCAACATCCTATGTCCCTATTGCTGCATTTCAATTAAAATTAAAGCTCAAACTAAGAAGCATTGAACTAAATTGATGAAATAAAAATGGGATCCATACCTGCTTCAAAAAGAAAACCCGGTCTTTTAGGGTATCAAGAGCTTTGTCGTTCTCATTTTCACTAATGTCAGTTGAAGATGCCCTAAGACCACCCTCTTCAATGCTATTGTATCCATCAAAAAGGCCAGCTTTAGAAGCACGAGTCTCTCTAAAAATCAAGAGATAATACCCCAACTTAAGCCAATGTTTCAAACAAGAAAGCTAGTAGCAATCATCACCAATAAAACACAAAAACTATGCAAATATGAGACCAGTTCATGATGCATAGAAAAGATTAACAGACGCGACAGCCTCCGGCAACAATGTGCTGAAATGCGAATCAAACAACTTAACTAACGCCAAATCAGAGCACCAATCAGGCAACATAGTGCTGAAATGCGAATCAAACAACTCAACTAACGCCAAATCAGAGCACCAATCAGGCAACATAGTGCTGAAATGCGAATCAAACAACTCAACTAACGCCAAATCAGAGAACCAATCAGGCAACATAGTGCTGAAATGCGAATCAAACAACTCAACTAACGCCAAATCAGAGCACCAATCAGGCAACATAGTGCTGAAATGCGAATCAAACAACTCAACTAACGCCAAATCAGAGAACCAATCAGGCAACATAGTGCTGAAATGCGAATCAAACAACTCAACTAACGCCAAATCAGAGCACCAATTACGCAAGAATGTGCTGAAATGCGAATCAAACAACACGGAAAATCAAAGCACCAATGACCAATCCTCCCAAGTTTCAAACTTTCAATATACAATGCCAGTAATTCATTGATGTATATAATTGTTTGAATACAATAATCTCATATAAACTCAAAACTAAGCATGTTCTACGATTATCAATCTGATTGAACCCTAAAATAATCAACAACAGTTTCCCCCAATTCTGCCCGCAAACCCGACCCAACACACCAACCCCATCCGGCGACCCCACCAAGAACCCACGAAAATTAACAAAATTGGTTTCCAATTTTTTTTTTTCTCAAATTAGATCAAAGTAAATCTGATCATGATTCACAAAGAATAAGAGTAAATCAGATTGCCACGGAAATTAATAAATTCATTGAAGAAGATGAGTGGATGGGAAATTACCTTCTGTAGCTCATGTTTGTATAATTTCTTCCTAAAATTAGACGAACCGACGAATCATCAACTTCAACTGTTGACCTCCATTATAACCAAAGTTTCAAGAATACCCGTTTTTGAGTTGCGGGCTAACATATTTGGTTCAGTTTTTTTAAAAAAAAATGGTACGTAGAAAACCAGACCTCAACTCTCACAAATGTTCCGGTCGAGTATTTGCAGGTTAGACACTTAGGACTTTAGGAGTCTCTATAATCTTTTAGATCAATCAAGGCACCCTCATTTGTTAGGATTCAAATACCGGCTTTAGGATCTAAAGTAAGAAGTGAGTCAACACTTTGTTGGTACATTTGGTTCTTATTTGGCCTTTCACTTTTATGGGACATCTTTTACTTGTATTCCATTAAAGGTTAACAACGATTCCATAAGCTTTAGTATTTGTAGTATTTTGATCCTTCAACTACTAAGACCCTGTTCTTTTGAGCTTCTAGGCAGAGCAGAGCAAAGCAGAGCAGGGCAGGGCAGAGCAGAGCAGATTGAAGCAGCTATTTTTAAGTACTATTTTTAAGCAGAGCAGAGCAGGGCAGAGCAGAGCAGATTTCAGCAGAGCAGAGCAAAGCAGCTCTAAAGAACGGGGCCTAAGTGTGTCATTTTAGTTCTATAGCCACTAAATCTGACGGTTATCATTAAACATTGGGCTGTTTTGGCAAAGTTTAGAGACTAACCAAAGTTAGGGATCTTGATCAGTTCATATGACATTTACATAATATAAAATTGATAGTTTAGGGACTTAGTGAGGTGGCTAGAATAATACAAACGAGGTAATTATAGAGCAAAGTTTAGGGACAAAATTGCCATTTGTGTTAAGATCAATTGGATGAGCAACAATTCACTTATATTGTGTCAACTTTGTAAACATTGATCTTAATGTAGATGCTAAGTTTTCTTTTTTTTTTTTTTTTTTTTTTCCAGATAAGTTAGGGTACAGTCTGGAGAGAAGATATACCTAAGTTTTGTATTTTTCCTAAAAAAAATAAAAAAAAAAATTTTTAAAAAGTGTCAACTAGCCCCTTTCTTGATTCAACAAAATATCTCTATATTGCATTGATTGAAAAATATTGGTGATAATATAGGCTTTTGGTGTGAGACTAAAGATTGCGAAAGATTTAAGTTTGAACATAGTCAATTTGATGGATTATTTTGACTCAATGAATTCAAGGGATGGTTGCTGATTTAGATCGAGCTAATAGAAAATTCAAGTTTATAGATCATGGATTTCAATTTATATTCACCTGTATGATGTAAATATATCAATTTGTTTATATATTCACCATTTATCCAAACAATTTTACATACAATGTACAATTTTTCTCGTCAAAAAAAAAAATGTACAATTTTCAATTTTTTCCCCTACATATGCCTATTTTGTACACTCCATCCAAAATCTTTTTTTTTTTTTTTTTTCAAAAGGTTCTATTAACAAAAAAGCTTATTACAACCTAAGAAGAGTAAAGAAACTAAGAAAATTACAACACAACCTATCAAACCAAGCACGCAAACAGGAATGGGAATCCAAAATCATTGTTGCTTGTATTAATTGAACAAATTAGTAAATACTACCTCTGCTCTCAAATTCACCTGTTGTTACTCTTCCAGTTAAGAACGTGCAAAAGAGGTTTAAATTATCAATCTACTCCGTACATGAGAATTAGATATGAAATTCACCTATTTTATACTCCGTACGAGTAGAATAGCATAATCTGTCATAATTAGACTCCAAAATCTATCAAATAAATCTACTATCTATTTGACATCCCCCAACTGTGTAAAATATGGTACGTTGGCTACATAAATGTGGTGAAACACCCCAAATTCAGGAAAATACAATTTATGAATACATGTTGTCACTGATGGTTCGTGTTAATGCTTCAGTACCCTGTTAACAACCAGCTTCCAAAGTTAGTTGTAAAAGCAGGTCAAAATATAATTGCACTAATTTACTTGACAAAAATGTCAACACCTAACTCTGCACTTCCTATGTAAGGAGACCCCAAATCATGAAAAATGCTCTCAAATTTTTATTGCAACAAATTGCATACATTCTTTTAAAAACAAAAATATTGACGTTTGTATTAGTATATACATATACTACTCTACCAAACACACTTTTTGACATTTGATTTTGGTATTTTTTTGACGTATGCCAAGTATATGATATGCAGGAAAAATTGTACGTTTTCGAAAATATTTTTATACTAGATATAAACAAGGGCAGGCTCCCTTGGACCCCAAGACCAAAACTCCAGAAAAGCCGATTCATAATTGATTATGCTGAAAACTCAACAATGAGCATAAGTGCAGATTTTGCTTGATCACAACATAGAAATGGAGATAAGTTTATATAAGTGCAAAGTTCATGTTTAACATAGAGTCAAAAGGTGTGGTATTGATAATAAACCAACAAAGTGCAAGTTCATGTTCTTCCCTCCAGCGATCATCGAATCCCTGGTAATACTACAACTACAGGTCATTATGCTCATTAAAATACACTCGTATCAGAACAAAGACAGACAGATAAGATAATTCTATGAATCAGTGGGTTTTATACTATTTTATCCCTATCCATTAGCTTTACAATACAATACACAAAGGTAACATGCTTTCATGTCACAAGTATATTACTATTTTCACAACCACCATCACTAAGAGTTGTGACAAACTGACATTCTGACAATACACAAAAAGACATGGATAATGCATATGGAGCAGGTTTAATATCGTCACTAGAGAAGCGGTTTACTTACTGTGACAATGTTACAAATGACAAAACAACAGGATGCTAGCGATAAGAACGTTTCGTATCAAATACAAGCACTTCATAAAGAATGGGAAAAATCATACCTCTCTTGTATTTGTTGCTTCCTTGTAATGTGCTTTTTTTCCCCAAGTCTGCCTTTTGGGAACTTAAACCTTACACCAAATCTGGATCCGTATCATACAGGGAGTGGGAGTGGGAGCGCTCTTCCATCATTCAAATGCAGTTAGGACTCAGATTGGTGACTCCTAATATATCTCGAACATAGAAGTTGCAGATGTACACAGATTACATAATTTTAACCAGAAGATTAATTATACAACTATCACACAGAAAATGCTTTCTGCCTATACCAACACAATAGCTCAACCATTGACTAACTGTCTATTTACACGAAAAATGGCAAATTGCAAATATATAGCCTTACTAGGGGAGAAGCTAGAAAGATCCATGTACATGTTAATTCCAAAAACCCGTGAGCTTCAATTGGGATAGTTGAAAGAAATCTAGGATAAAATGTGAGAAATTATCATTACTATGTACAAAAGTACATACATAATGTTTGGAAGAAAAAATTACTTCCTTTCTCTAGTGAGAGAAAACTACTTATATGTACTAGTACTAGAGAAGCTGAAGCCGAAGCCAAAGCCAAAGCCAAAGCCAAAACCCTAGCTGCATTGCAACAAAAACAAAGTGATCTGTATCTTTGTATTTGATTAAACCAAGAAAAAACCCTAACTTCATTCACATAACCCATCAATCAAGACAAGAAGCCTGGCATTGCAGTTGCCATTCCATCCAATCACCAAAGTCGAAACTGCTAGCACAATCCAACAGAGCATTTTGCTGATGTTCATAACGGCATATATAATTTAAACCAACAAGAAGGTCACAAATTGCTGCTTCTGTCTTCTCCCTGTCCGCAAAATAAAGGGTCTGAAGCAGAAGAACATTTGTTCTTGAAACAATCTGTTGTTGCTCAAAATTGCGCTCACTTTGCCACCTAATCATATTATGCGCCAAAGGAGCTAGCCATTTCAAGATCTGATCAAGGTTTTCCTTCCAATCATGAGCCAGCGCGCCATCAAATATTGCAAAGTTCTTGAAGTGTGACCTGAGATTTATCTTCAAAGACCTTCTTAAGCTAGCTGGCAACATTTGATACAAATCATCCCTGGCTTCCTCTCCCACTAAATGTGGGTAACGAAGAAGTTTCTCTATAACTATAACGACATTAGCATAGTGCAGAGCAAGAGCAGAGCCTCCAACAGTGGACGGAGAAGCATGAGTGGCCAGCCTACTTTTGGGGCCAAAATGCGAGGCATTCATTGAATCTTGAAGCTGCCCATGTTCCCCATTATAACGAAATCCAGCTTGGGTGCGATTTAAGCAGTCTGGATGCTCCTCCTTCATGCCACCCACAACTTTGAATTCAGAGACAAAGGAATTTTGGTCACTGCAAGAAACCTCATCTTCATCATCATCAACTCTTGAAGCTGAACTGCTGAGACTAAGGCACTCCATGAAGATCCTCCCTGGGCTAGGAGCACAAGGATAAACTAAATCTTGACGATGCAGCATATCTAATTCACTTCTTTTCAAGCTAGATTGAGTCTTGAAACTAGGAGCCTTCTTTTCGAAAGTTTGATTATGCAAAGAACTATTACGGTTCATAACCCTAAGACTGCGGCGACTCTCAAGCTTACCAATGCCCTTGACAACAGGTTGAGGAGGCACTCCTCGAAGCACATCAACATTAGCAAAGGCAACACAAATTCTATCATAAAGGGTGCAAACAGTCCTTGCCAAAAGCTCAACAACCTTATCATAGGTCTGATTCCAAAGAGAAATATCCTTCAAATGCTTAACATCCTGCCTTTGCCAAGACAACTTCTGGTCAAAAGCCCTTCTACTATCAACATTATGATTCAAATGAAACTTGTTGGTAGCAAGCTCCAATTCATTCAAAACCTCCAATTCACCATACAAATTAGCAGTAGCACTCACATACCTCTCCATCTTCCTAATCATAATATCCATATCCTTAACCAAAAACCCCAAATCTTTGACATTAATCCTACCCCCAAGAATGTCCCCATATACATGCTCAAAACCAAGCAAGGCTGGCTCAGTACATCTTTTCCCCAATCTAGAAACAACCTCAGCAACCCTATTCAAATCATCTACTCTCTCAGAATAAGCAAGCTCTAAAAGGTAAGAATCATCACAAGAAACCAATTTCTTAACACCCTCTGATTTAATCAATTCATGCTTCAATTTTGAGATCTCTTCATCAGAGACAGAGTTATGAAGATGGACCAATTTTGACATAACATTAGCAACCTCAAATGACAAGATACCAATATTAGAACAACTACTACTACGGCTACTTTTCTTCTTTCTACTAGTACTATTACTTGTGCTTGTTGGGTGTAAAAGAAGGGAGTTTTTCAGATTGCTACTTACCTGATTCCCCATTCTCAATAACCAAGGCTCTGCAACCATTGCTTTACTGGGGTTCTTCTTGTTCTTCTTCTTCAATTGAAAGATCTCAACTTTTTTCAAAAAAAAAAAAAAAAAAAAAAAAGAAAGGGGAAATTGGGATCAAGGGTGCATTTTAGCAGAAGGGGGTAAGTTAATTAAATTGATTCAGGGACAGAGGAGAGAGAGTAATGAATTGAAGGAGGAGAGAGAAGGTTTTAGCAATGGGGGGAAAGAGGCATTGATTGTAGTTAATTGTTTTTTCTGAAATTCAAAAGACAGAGAAATAGGGTTGAATTAATTTTGTGATTAGAGGGGGGTTAGCTTTTGTATTTGTATCTTAAATGAAATGAAAACCAATTATCTTCTACTGTTTTTGGTTTAGTAGGCAGCAAATTCCAACTCCCACTCACTCCCACCCAAAATAACAAAATATGGTAAATGTAGTTATTGGAGTGGGATGGTCAATGTAGGGTTCTCAATTTGTCAACCACTTTGACCCCACCTGATACCCATTCCATTTTTCCAATTTTACCTACTTTATGTGTGATTTTATGCTTTATACACTACTATCTCCGTTTCAAATTGTTTATAATTAGGAATTTACAAGTCACATTTTATGTCAAATCGTTACAAATAATTTGAAAGGGAGGTAGTAGAGTATTTATTATTAAAGAATTTAATACTTGTAGTATAATAGAGTATGATTGATCATAGATTTTCAAAGTAGAACAATTACTCATTTCGTCCTATAATAATTGACATATTTAGTTTTGATTGTGTTAATTACGTTGGAACAAGGAGTGACGAATATATGAGTGTTCTAATTTTTGAGCTCTAATCATCATCTTTGTTTTGAAAACTGGCTTTTAAGCTCATTTTTCATGAGCAAGCCCTCCAAGGGTACTAGGGTAGGGTAGTGTTTAAAAATTTTCAATCGATTTATTCATTTAAAATATTCTTTCTAATCTCCATTGATGTTTTGCACATAGGGAGGAGAAAAGAAATTGAAGAGAGAGAAAAGAAGGATGGATCATAAAATATAATTTTCATTTGGTTTAATGAAAGAGTGATTTAAGATTGTATGTACTACCTCCGTTACATATTAGTTGCAACTTTGGGCAATATTTGTGAGGGATAAAATATTCCAAAGTTGCAACGAATATGTAACGGAGATAGTATCAATTTTAGGAGGAATAATATATCACCAATCCATTATAATACCAAGTCCTAGGAAATCGTGGCAAATAAGAAGTTTTAGGGAAATTCTCATTTGTACCAATTTAGAATTGTCTTTTTTTTATTGGTACACTATTAATATTTGCTTTCTCGCGAATGCACATGTGGTTGATGTTTCTTACCAACCATGACTGACACTGTTAATAATTAGCAAATGACAGCAGATTAAGTTAACTAATCAAGGAAAGGACTATACTACCCCTTTTATACATTCAATGTCTCGAATTGCGTGTAACAAATTATTCTGTTAATATTTCGGGGTCATTGTAGTCTTTAAGAAAATTTGAGCTTGAAATTGTAGTAAAAAAGAAATGCGTAAATGCCTAGTTTTATGTGTCAAGTATTGTCTCGCTTTGCATGTTGTTATTATTTTGCATCCCAAAACTTTATAGAATGTTTCGCTTTGAGCCCCTTAACCATTGAGAGATCTTATGAGTAGGAAAAATTCAAGGCAACCATGAATTGAATAAGATACATCGATCCATTAAGGTTCAAATTTTGCAATGATCTAGAGATTGTTAACTCACATATGGTATTGACATGTGGAATTTGCAATTTTTGAACAACATGCACATACAATATTAAACCCTAGAATTATGTTAATTGTCGTCCTCGAATAACACATAAAATCTAAATTATTAAACCCTAAGATTATGTGTAATCGTTGTCCTTGGATACACATAATTTTGGGCATTGAACATTGGGCTTGGGCGTGGTACGTTATCAGTCAATTATGTATTAGGCTTACGAGTAATAAGGTTTTATATGTATAACTCCCTTTGTCCCCACATAATAGACTAAGGGCTTGTTCTCATTGAGTGAAATGAGCTGAACTGATTAAAGCTAAACCGAACTGAAATGAATATTTTATAAGAGAAGGAAATTAAGAGCTGAATTGAGCTGAATTGAAAATAATCGTATGAGAACAAGCCCTAAGTCTAGGGCTTCGGAATTTTGGATGAGCTGTGGCTAGTTTCAAGTAGAGAAACGTTGAATGCTTTGGTGTATTACCTTATTCCGTTGAATAAGCGAGTATTCTCTATACTGTAGCTGTGGCATTTAGCCTGGAGTATTCCTTTACCAGTAACTCAAACACAAATCAGTGTTTTCAATCTAATCCAACAGTAAACAAATATTAATAACAACCAAACTTTGAAAACACCGAATATTATTACCACTTTTGTTTTATTGATTCCAAACATTCAAATCTATACAATCTTAATCTATCACAAACTAAGCAAACCCTATTTTCTTTCTAATTCAAAAATTAAAAAAAAAAAAAACAATCAAAATCTACAAGAACCAAAAGGAGCAAGCGAAGAAGGAGCGGAATCATAGCAAAAGGGTGCGGCAGGATGCTGCCACTTCTTGAAAACAACCGGTTTAGTTTGATCAGCCCTAGACGACGTCGTTTGGGTAGCGGAAGAATCAATCTCAACGGCTCGATTAATCGACGGTGGGGATGACGCCAGAGGGGACAACAGTGGAATCGCAACGTTCCAATCGGTTGGACGGTGCACTTGAATGGAGGCTGGGGCTCGACGTTGTAGTCGGCTTGATTGACGTCGGCGGTTGGATGAAGTATCCGCCATTAAATACTTGTAAGAGATTGGTTTGTTATTGGGTTTGTGTTTGTGGAGAATACTGACTTATCACCCAAAATGAGAGGAGTGAGAGAGAAAGGGTTATAAATATTGTTGACTATATAGACCCCACTAGCATGTGGTCTACACGTTTCTACCTCCAACTCATCTACAGTACTCATATTACGTCGACTCTGACTGTGTCTCAACCCTCATGGTTGTTTTGATCAGATAATTACCGGTTAGACACTTTGAGAATGTAAAGGAAAGGTAAAGGATTTCGTCCTCAAAGTGTCTCTAGTGAGACTTGAAATATAAATCTCAAGGTTAAAAGGTGCAATCCTTACTACAAAACCAGGCTTAGGTTGATTACATAAAAATTACAAATTTGATACAGATATTTCACAAAGCTTTAGGAAATTTATAGATTGAGCACGGTTATATTTTATACTTTCAATATTAAGTAGATATGTATAAATGTATAATGGCTAGTAGTTAGGGTTACCAAGTAAAAAGTGTTACGATTATTATAAGACGAATTTTAAAAAAAAAAGTATAATGATTATTACGAAAACGAAAGGACTTTTATTGATTGTTATGCTTTGGAATCAACTTTACTTCGTTGAAGACTAAGGGCCTGTTCTCATTGACTGAACTTAGCTGAACTGAACTGAGCTGAACTCAGCTGAACTGAACTGAACTGAACTGAAATGAATATTTTATAAGAGAAGGAAATTAGGAGCTGAACTGAACTGAACTGAATTGAATTGAGCTGAACTGAGCTGAACTGAACTGAATTTCAACGTAAGAGAACAGGCCCTAACATACCCATACTTCCAACGCATCATCAACACTTCCAATACAGCTTTGGAGTTTTTTGAAATTCAGATTAAATCAATCAAAAAGACAAAAACACATCATCTTCCATGATATTATCCCCCTCTTTAAGGATTCAAATTGAGCTTCCCCTTGGATTTCTTTGAAAACTCCAAGGAAACCATCATAAGACCCAGAAAAACAATACACTAATAATTAACCACAACCCACACAAATACTGTAGAAAAAGAGCTCAGAGATAATTAAATAAGAACGATCAAGATTTGAACTTGATCATTCCGAATGCCAGTAGACAAACACTCTGATCATCTTACAGAGCTCAAACAAAAGAGTTAAATTTGTAGAAAGAAACTACTAAGGATGGAAATTCAAACTCGCCAAAGACCTCACATCTGTATTTACTCATCAAAATTCATAGTTTTAATCTAGAATTGAGCTTATAAATGAAGTACAGACACTGAATCTCAGTACATCAGGAATGAAACAAAAGCCATGAATTTGTTTTGCAACACAATATATCTATTTAAAGACGTTAAAAGGGAATCCAAATTATTGAAAGTCATTAAAATATTTGGCTGACCATAAGTAACAATTTCTTAGAAGTATTTTTTTTTTTTTAAAAAAAAACATTGTCTCCATATAGTTCTAAATTTCTAATTCTTGGAACAAAAAGTGGAGAACTCTGGCCATAATATAATCAACTGATCCAAGACACTCCTACTATGACATGAAATTTCCCGATACAGGTAATTTCAGAACATTATGAAAAAAAATAACCTTTTTGCAAAAAATACCACTTATAGGGTATCAGACCACTGCCTTAAAAAAAAAAAAGGGTATCAGATTATCAGGCAAGCAACACTATACTATTTTCCCCATTCAACACTACACACCAGTTTCATGCTTATGGCACTCAACCATTACAATTGCCATGTGCTAACTGATGTTTTAGAGGGCGGCTAAACAAATCCGGCCACTTAATATACTACCTCTAGCGTGTTTTCATGCAGGGAAACCACTCAGGAATTCATATAGCACATAGGCTGAGCTTGTATATAATAAGAATCTTTGTACTTTCTGTTACTCCCAATATACAAGCCCCCACGGATCCAATCTTCACGGTGTATCCATGCCTCACGGCTAAAATCAAGAATGGCGAGAATCTGTTGTGCAGAGAAAGTTGTTAGGAACCACAGGTACCAGTTAAACTCCTAAGACTAATGTTTCGAAGAAGTTTAGGGGGGGTGACTGTGCTAATACAATATTCGCTAGCACCAATGAAATTGTTGTGGAAAAAGGCCCTAATGCAAAAAAGTGATTCCTCTAGGTACACAAAAATTATCAGACAGGAACATGTCATGCAGTTGGAACAAAATACTGCCTCTGAATTGTATTTTGGCTTAAATGATTTGTTTGGACAGCAAAGAAGGAAAGGAAGGGGTGGAAAAAGGGTGAAGGGGAGAGATGAGAAAGGTAGGGGAAAGGCGAGCTCCATTTTAAAAGTCTCCAATTCTGGAGAAATAATGCATGTTTAAGAGAGGGAAAATAGATCCCTCCCTCTCCTTCCCCCAATCTGAGTGTCCGGTTTGGATTTGGTGAGGTAGGGTCGAGTTGGGTCATTTTTAAGGCTAAGTCATGCTAAATTATTGAGTCCACACGATTCAAAATCTAAATCGGACATTTTTCGGGGTCAATTTCGGATCGAGCCGGGTTGGGTATGGTTTTGACACCTCTAGGAGGCATCTCCTACTTCATTGCATATTTTCCCTTATGCATTACATTTGATAACTACAAACATACTAAACTACCCATAATACCCCTCCCCTAAGTCGGTTCTGAATCCATTAAGGTTTATTGTGATTGTAAGTGCCATTTGGCTTACTATCAATGATCATCTTCCTTTTTTACTAAAAAAAAAATAAAGAAAAAAAAAAACCGTACAAGCCCTTACTTACCACTCCACCTTTCCATGAAACATAGGTTGGATTATTTCTTGACTGCAGAACCTACACATATATAATTTGTTTAATTGACTTTATCAATGACATATTGACATTCATACAGAGGATTAGAGTCTTAAAGAGCCTTGGGCCTTGGTAAATCCAGAGTATATAATTATGAACAAAGGAGAAGTGAATATATGCACAAACCTCAACTGTGTCAATTGCTTCATTTGGTGGGATTGCATGCAAGACCCTGCAAGTAATAAAGGAGGAATTTCAAAAAAAGGAACAAATACTTCAGAAACAATCTAGTCATGTAGTATAAAATTCCGTTTTGAATAGTGCTAAACCAATAAGCTGCAGCCTGAGTGGCAGAACAGGGATTTCCAACAGGGTTGCAAATTAAGGTTACGTTGCAATTTCTATACTTTATAAGTCTACCTTTATTTTTCTTGTAACTTCTCTATCCAATTGTGGGAATAGAAACAGTAAAAATAAAAAATTATATCTATAAAAAAAAAATTAACAAATTCCTTTTCCCATTTTCCTGAATTTAGTCCTTATCAAAAACAGAGCGACAGTTTGCTCATCAACAGCTCATGGTCTCCCTCCAAGCAAGAGACTCATCTCCTCCAATGAGAAAAGAGAGAATGATCATCCAAGAGAAACCTATGATGATCTTGACTAAAAAGGACAGCATGAGAAAAGAGGGAATCATATTCCCAATAAAATAATATGGAATGGATATGGGAACCCCATACCTTGCTAAATTTGTCTAATTTATAACTAAAATGGATTTTATTAAGTTAGGGCTTGAATCCAGGGTGGGAATGCATTTATAATCTTAGGGTGTGAAGAGGTATGACCGTATGAGATTGTAGGGGACTTGAACGGGAGTAAAAGAATACTGATACGGGGTGTCATGACAATAAAAAATTGCCAACCAAACATTGGAAATTTTGAGATGGATTCTACTCCATTCAAATATAATCTTATGTTCCTCATTTCTAAAGTGCTAACTCTTCACTCATTAGCTTCCATTTACCAGAACCATTTGCTAATACACACTTCATGTCATCATGTGTACTAGGGTTGTGCAAGTATCCCGGTACCCAGTTCTTGAATCGGAACCGATTTAAACCTAGCAGGTCCAGTTCCAGACAGGACCCGGTCCAACTGTTCTGGTCCAGTTCCAAAATTTAGGACCGCGTTTGAACCGGTTCCAACTACGATTCTGAAATTGTGGAGCCTGATTAAGCTGCTATTTTTTAGTAGAGTACAGATTTTTTAAGGTCCAAAAATTAGGCCCAAATCTAATAAAGTGTCAAAAATCCTAATGTTTCTTGTCTTACTCCTTTAGCCTCACTATCACTCTCTCTCTCTCTCTCAACCCTCAAACCGTCATTATATCTAGCTCCACCCTCAAATCGTCAATCTCTCTTCACCTAACCCCCAAAGGTATCACCCTAACCCCCAAACTATTTTTAACCCAACCAACTTAAGTACCAATAAGACCACCAAATACACCCCACCACCACCTCAACATCACCAAAATTGTCCCACTCACTGTCAGACCTACCCCAACCACCACCAGAACCAACCCTTCCAACAACACCCTTCACCAAACCCCTCCTAACCAGCCACCTTCTAAAACACCCAAACCTCCACCCAACCTCTTAAAGACTAAAACCACCAACCATCTCCGAAAGCCTACCCCACCCACAAAAACCGCCCTCCCTTGTACCTAATCCACCAGAAACCACCCTCCCACCACCACCAACCCACCAGGAAACCACCGCAACCACCTAAAAAAAACTAATTTCACTGAAAACCATCCCATGAACACCAAAAACAACTCTAATTATTTGAAAATCACAACACTTACCCTAAAACCAACCCCAAACATCAAGAAATTCCACAAAAAAAAAAGTACAACTAAAAGAGAAGTTAGGAACTTAGGATACAGAGAGAGAAAAGGGTGTTGGCATCACCGGGGGTTGGGCGGCGGCATCTTTGTCGCCCACAGAATGGGGGAGGAGCACCGGCAGCATAGGGAAGTGAAATGGCAGTGGAGGGGAGGGGTGGTGCCGTGGTGGTGGTTGTTGATGAAACTATGGAAAAGAAGGGTGGTAGTAGTACTTGTATGTTTCCCTTTCTTTTTATAAAAAAAAAACAAATAACTTAAGAGAAATGAGGGTTTTGTTTTCCTTTCTTCCTCTTTTTCTTTCTTTATGCCATCCCCTTTGAGAACCAAACGGCCCCTAAAGATAATCAGCTCCCTAAACCATCCATGATCCCCGTTCCCCTCACAAAATCAAAACAACCACACAAAACATGAGTTTATGTGTAGTAGCTAAGGCGTCCTAAAAATCCTAATCAATCAATTATTAAAAAAAAAAAAGCCACGTTAGAACATGACACTCACATGACTTTCCAGGCAAACTTACACTTTAGCAATTATGACTAGTGCTTTTCGATTTAATAAAGATGTGACATTAGAAAAGAGCTTCTAACACCGTAACAGCTGGCATGTAGCGTTCTGAATATGGCAGGAATTGAGTTCTTTTTTTAACGTAAGCAACTGAGTCATTTAACTAACAATTAATTACCAAAGTATGTTTTATGGCATAGCGAAGTATACTGTCAAAAACATTATTGAGCGATGTTATTAGGAAGTGGTCCCAAAAGGGTTTTCTATCAACAGTTTTTGCTGACAAGTTGCCTCAAGCCAGTTCTTAAAAGCTGCTGGTGAGAATAATCATACTGAGCAGTCCATACGTCAAACCATAAAGGAAAATTTACCTGTCTTCCACAGCAGCAATGAGACCATTAGTCATAGATGCACCACCACCCTAAAAGAAACAGCACTTTAGCTTCTCCAAGCATCAAAATGTATTTAGAAAGATACTACTAATTGCTTATTTCTGGGGTGCTCACCAGTTGTATGCTACAGAACAATTTTCTCTGAAGATCTATTCGCCCTGCCAAATCCAAAACTTTTAATTAAACATCGTATCATAGTGAAAAACATGAACATTCACTCATGGAATCCTTTAGCTTTACCAGTTGAGAGTATGCTTTTTGTGATGGCTTCAGCAAGGCCAAGGTTTTCTTCTTTCTTATGCTTGTTAGTAAAAACAGTATAACCGTCCCACATAGAAAATCCTGCATTGAAGCCAGGATACAAGTCTGACCCATCTGGTTTCTTTGGGTAATCCACATTTGAAGTATCTTCCAACATATCCTCATAATCATGGAACCTGGCAAAGTAGAATCTATACATGTTACAGTGATGAGTACATGTGAGGACAGAACTTTATCATATAGGTGCGACAAGATTAACAAGCTCCTTGTAGTCATATATGATGCTCAAAGGAGATGCTCTCACCACGTACGGGGCGGTGGAAGGTATACTTCTGGGACCAAAAGCTTGGGATAGAACAAGCCCATAGGAGGTACCTAATTCAAGAAAGTGAAAAAGGTTAAGAACTCTGCACATGTTTTAATTGAAAAGTTGAGATTTAGAGACTAGGATTTTTTTTGTGGGGATCCACAGAGGTATGTTGAAGCTTGAAGGTGATTAGGTGCTACACAAACAGTCTACTGAAACCAATAATGTTAAAAGGTCAAATTAACACTAGCAAGCATACAACAGATGTTCTAGTAGTCATTTAGCTACAGTTTTAACATTAGAGTAAAGATAAGATTAAAATATTCAGATATGTGAAAGATTTTCTAAGATGGTTAGATAACCAACGAGAAATGCGGAGACTCCAGAAATCAAGAGTGGTGAATGTCAGGATAAAACATCATAGCAAAAAAACTATAAACGAATAAATAACACATATTAACATGTTGTTTATTTATGGAAATATTCCAATACTACTTATTACTACCTGTAAAAGCTAGAGGTAGTATTTAAAACAAATAAAAATAAAAAAAAAATAAAAAGAACACGCCCAAAGGCCAAGAGCATTAAGATAGACACTATCATCAATATCACCTGTCAAACAAGGTCGTAAAGGTATTAATACATTGGCAGTTTGGTACAATGCATGTCTAGTAGTTTAATAGCTACCACAAAAGAAACACTAATGTGTTTTGTATAGAAATTTTTTTTTGACAATCTTTAAAAATGGAAACAAAAAAAAAAAAAAAAAAAAAAAAAAAAAAAAAAGATACTCATTATGGG
Organism: Chenopodium album; assembly: GCF_948465745.1. Lineage (NCBI taxonomy): Eukaryota > Viridiplantae > Streptophyta > Magnoliopsida > Caryophyllales > Amaranthaceae > Chenopodium > Chenopodium album. The sequence goes on along the minus strand of NC_137856.1, from coordinate 31,698,968 downwards.
ACTAACATAATATTCATTTGCACCTCTATACAGCTCTCTTATCCTCTCATTGGCTTATTGATTAAACCGCCAAAAACCCTCAACACTACCTAGAAATTTACAAATAGATATAGAGGAAAGGTGAGGAGGGTTTAAATCATAGTTCTTATCTCTCTTTCTTGCAACAAACCTTTTTTACTAAGCAACTAAATTGTACTACCAACAACTAACAAATAAATTTATTACCATTACAAAGATTAGGGATGTAGGGGATTAAATTTGAACTCAACCTCAACCATTTTATGAAATTTGATGAACTTTTGACAAGGTAATAGCATTAGTCTTTGGTAGTTTATCATCAGATTTATCTTCCTATAATATATTGGTAGTTCCCTTTTCGTAAAAAAAAAAATAGCATTAGTCTTTGGTAAAGTCCTTAATTAATTAGTTAATAGATCTTTTCAAAGTTCCCAAAGTGATAATATCATCACCTTGGCTTGTCACTAAAATTGTACACTTCCTCCGTTATTTGTTTTATTATAATTGCAACCTTAGTAAAAGTGGCTATGAGCTCTCTCTTTTCTACACGAGCTACAAAAATATGCATTCCCCCACAGGTACCAATCATAATTAATGACTGAAAATATTATCTCCTCAGCTTGTCACTAAAATTGTACAATAAGTTACTTCCTTCGTCATTTTTTTAATATAAATGCAATGAAGTTGCAAATTAATTGCAACACAAGTAAATGTGGCTATGAGCTCTCTCTTTTCTACATGGACTCTAAAAATATGCATTCCCACACATGTAGCAATAATAAGAAAATGAAAATTGTAGAACACGGAAAGATTATTATAGACTCATAGTAAATGAAATTGTCGCAATGACTTTTCATCAAGGATCCCAAACTATAAGGGAAACCGTGGAGACTTGAAACACAGGTTATCTAATAGGAAGCGAAACAGCTATCATTAGAAAAACTTACATTAAGAGCTGTTAGCCTTGTCTTATGAGCTCCAACTGAAGTGCCATCTTCATACGAGTGAACTACGACAACAGCATCAGTGTCACCCTCCTGTATACGTAATTAAATTTAATGAGCCTGTCATGTTCACTCAAATAATACAAATCTAAAGATGTTTATTACTTTAAACTCTCTAGGCCCAGAACACGTTAAAAGCAAGCACTCCAGAATTTACAGGACACAAGAGTTGTACATAGAGATGGGGATACCCCTCTATACCAATCAAGAGCTACAGCAAATAGAATCCAGATGTATATCTGAAGCAGTAGGGAAAATCAACAAGCTAACTGAATTTCTAGAAAACTAGCTACTACACTAGTTGCATCATCATGAGAAACACCCACTGTAATGGACTGAGTTCGGTCACCCAGTGATTTCAGATTTTAAACAGCAAATTAATAAAGGTGAAAGCTTTAAATTGATTAATAATAGTAAAAGGGTTACAAACGATAATTTAATAGCTTAAGGCTATCAATCTTCGAAAGTGAGTTTAGCTCACAACTCTCCAAAATGGCTTTAGGCCATAACTCTCTAAAGGGTTCATACCAAATTTCTGCCTATCTATTTCCTTCCCTTCCCTCTTTATTTATACTAAGGACTATTAACCCTAATAAACTCATGAAACTAGAAGACCTATACTACCCCTCCAAGTTAGTCTATTACACCCACCTAAGAAGGCTAATGATTCATCCAAATCACCTCACCCAATATTAGCTGAATTAAGAAGAATCTAACATTTTGGTTATTATTTCAAAGCAACATTTTAAATAAAGAAGTAGCATGCACCAAAATAAATGTTTTAAGTTTTTTTTACATAACTTCTCTTCTTATGTATCAAAGAGGAATTTATAATCAAAATACTCAACATACTCTAAATCATATTTATTTAACTAGACAAGCAAGAAAAATCTCATTTATAAACAATCACCTTAATTTGACAGTAGGACTCTTTTAGTCGATTAAGCATTAACAGGTCAATAGGTTTTGCCACTGCATCAGTTCGAATTGGTGGCCAAGTTTGGTGATGACGTTGGGTCCACAGCAGACATCTTGATATATCCTGAACAAAACACAAAATTCTTAGCTGCTTAAATCAACAATACAGATGTATTTGTATAAAGGAATTGCACCACACCTCTCCTCCAAAAGATAACGTAATTCCAGTCGCGGGTAGTGCAACTCCATCCTGGTGATTCATGCCCACATGAGTAGTTGATTTGGATCGCAATATAAAGAAATGCATTTCAAAAATACACCTCCTCTTACAATACAATAAGAAACATCATTAGGATTAATCCATCTTTAAAGCCTCTGGTACTTCAGTAAATACAAAATCTACAATTAAACTCAAGGCCTTGATGACCTACAATTGGAGCAGGTGATGAAGAGCAATATTTGAACTAAATCTTTATTTACACAGTTTCCCGCAAGAAATCTTCACTCGCATAATGACCTACAATTGGAGCAGGTGATGAAGAGCAATACTTGAACTAAATCTTTATATACACAGTTTCCCGCAACAAATCTTCACTTGCATATTGATTAACCCCAATCATTGCTCTACATTCCACTACTGACCATTTTTAGATCACAGTAAAATGTTACATTATGTTTTCACTATACGAAACGTCTTGGAATGAGACAATTACCAGTGGTGAGTCTATTGACACACACACACACACACACACACAGGGAGAAAGAGAGACATACCTCAACACAAATGACTGAAGTGACTTGGGCACCAATATTCACAACACATGCTGTTGATAACCCATTCCCAATTACAGTAGCAAGAGCTTCCTGAAGAATCGTTACAGATGCTTACTATTTGCCAATCACCAATAATTTATTAATCAGACAAAACCAACAATTGACATGATGACATCAGAATTAAGATAAAAGTAACATGGACCATGATATATTTCCACATGCAAGCAAAAAGCCACATGTAAATGTGTTAAAAAGGACCATGTATGAGCACAAAGATAAGCAGTGGAAAATTTGTTCACTGCAAAGAATATTATACAGACAATTAGATAGGTTATTTCAAAAAAATAATAGTAATTAAAAAAAAAAAAAATATTATAAAAAAAAATAAATAAAAAATAAAACAAGAAATATAGAGGATAAAGGTTAGGGGACTTCTTGACAGCAAGCAAGTTAATATTAGGAGTGACCTCGAAATCTAGTTGTTTGGTTAAGTAGTCACCTATATCTTCAAGTACAAACCGACAGCAATACCAATATGTATTCAAAAATCGCTTCTAAATTCACTACAACATACAATATGGCTTCAAAAGTTTAAACAATATCATTTCTAAGGGTAATGGATATTTGAGTTGATTGTTTGCTCAAATTCATGGTGTAAAACTATGGCATCATCATTTAGATCCAGCCATATTATAAAGGATCTTCAATAGAACGAACCAAAATCGTCCAGTTAAATATGGGGTGTTTTAATTTCAAACCACTCCTGTGATTGTGGCCAAAACCATATTTTCAAACCATGCTTCCATTACTAATGCAAGTGAAGAAAAATGAAAGTTTGGTTTTATCTCATTGTGTTTCATTCAATAAGGATTATATTAATTTCCAATACCAAATGGCAGCAAGGCCTCTACTCTCCGTTATATGTGAGCTTACCAAATCCCCAAACTCTAACTTAGCTCACAACAAGATTAAGAATGTGGTTCAAAAGGACAAAAAATCCTCGTTGGTTCACTACAAATATCTAATAGAACATACCTAAGGCTGAACAAAAATAATGACATGTGAGCATATTTACAAAGCTTAAGGTTTATACAACGCTAGATTTTTGAAAGAGCTATATTAAGAAATTACGCATGGCAGATTTGCAACATCATAAAAATGAAAAAACACCAAAGTTTGTGCATTTTCTAACCTGGTGAATAACCGCTACACCAAAGCGCAGATCTCCCAATACTATGGACAGCAACTCTTTTATTTCTGGTCATGAAAACAATAGCAATGGAGTATATCATCAGGTCCAGCATGCCCTGAAGGTCATAAATGATTCTAGATTTTAAAAAACATGCCTGGAATCTCATAGATATAATCAATCAATCAAAGCCTTAATCCCATAAGTGGGGTCAGCTACATGAACCAAAAGTGATTATTCCGTGTAGTCATCGAATCTCATAGATATAATGTAGCAGCAAAACTTCGTGATAAAGAGGAGATGAGAATGATCTTAAGTCTGAGCTTGTCATCGTAATCATCTATTTCATGTAATTGATCATCAAAGTAATAAAAATGACAAAATAGTCATCATGGACCTAAAGCAGGATATACATATACATGGGTGAATTGGTGTTAGGCTCACTAAGGTTAACGTGACACCAACCCAGCACATCAAAGGATCTAACTTCCAGTAAGATAATTTAGTCAATAAATCATAAAGAACATCCACGGCGTTTCAGCAGCTTATATACTCTAAAAGTAAAACACTAGTTATGGCCACATATCTCAGCCTTAAATTCAGGAAATTTAATTAATACCTTCTGAACCTATTGACAAGGACTCATGCATGTATAGCCAGAGATGCAGAAATAGTAATGAAGCGAAACTCCTGCTACATGCATTAGAAACCAATGCAGTCCATCAGGTTTATCATGACAAGTACAAAACAAAGGGTTTCCCTAAAAATCCAGCAATACTAATTTGCTTGTCTCCTTTGTGCTAACAAGGTCAACAAGAGAAGAATAAGAAGAGATCCTGTAGGCTACTTTTTCTGATTCTACTTTAAAGTAACTCAAACAAGGTCAACTGAAGATTGAAGAAGAATAAGAATTTTCCAAGAAGTTTTTTTTTTTTTTTTTTTTTTTTTTGTTAATATAAGCCAAGGCCACAACAAGCCATGATCTATGCTCTACTCAGACACAGATACAAGTGTCGAGTATGGGTACATATCCCAGGATCAGACACATCAAGGTTGGAAATTTCAGACATTGGGGGGGGGGGGGGGGGGGGACTATCCTAAGATTGGACATGGGTGCGAGGACATGGCATTTATGTTTTTAGGCTAACTTATTGCTAATTCTTTCAAATAATGTTTTCGAAAGATGCCGGAGGGGGGATAGGACATGGCATAAATGGAATATACATACAGCCATTTAAGGATGACATGATTGCTAATTCTTGTTACTGGAAGCCTCTGCATGAGCACATATGGCACATAGTCTTTTACTCTTCTTTTACTTCCTTTTATTGTGTGGTTTAAGATGATTTAAGTGTCTGGTTTAAATGAAGAGTTAAATTAAAATAGCCATAATCTATATGACGTTGCTATCTGACACAGCACACTTTGATATTTTTTTTTATAGGCCTGATTTCAGCCAGCATACAGCAGTGAGATCATGCGACATTTAGCATAGCAAGCAATGACTGAATTTTTTATAAGAGGGAGGAACACTTATTGTTTACAAAGTAAAAGGGCAAGAGCCACATGTTCAAAGAAAACAAAATAACAGAGAGGCCAAATTGTGACATATTAACTCCCATGAAAAGAACATTGATTGATAAAAGAAAAACAAAAAGAGCTATATAACTTGTACCTCGATTATCAAAAGTTTCTGGCACAACAAGAACAGCAGAATATGCAGTTCTTTGATTTAAGGGAATATGCAGTTTCTCAGTCAAGATCCACTCCCAAATAGCACGAAGGTCTTCTACTACCTTCAGACAGTGATAAGAACAAACATAATCTGTTAAGCATTGGTACATATCCCAAGGATGAAGTGGAAACAGAAGGAAAAAAAATGCAAACAGTGTTCAAGCTTAGAAGGAGAGCCTACCTGCTGTGCAGGATAATTTGGAGAAACATTAAAATGACCTCGGCGGATAGGCCTCCTCAAGCAAAACGGCTCACATGGTGAAATTCTTAGTGCTTCTTCACCACATATGAATTCCCTGTATTTTTGTTCACTAACAGAAGCAGTCTCCTTATGTTCATTGTTAAGATCTGACAACTGATGAATGACATCATTGTTGGTTGAAGTTTCTACATGTAGCACTGAAGTGTAAGCCAGGGGGCAAAAAAAGTAGTAAGTAAGACATCCCACATAATTTTGCATTCTTGAGGAAAATATATGGATATGCTTTAATGCAAAATCAAAGTTCTTGAAGTCAGTATATGACAACTCACAGCTCCAAGATAGTGATGAGTATGAAGCCGGGGGTGGTTGAAGTTAGGGATGGTAATTCAATCCGAATTTGATCTAGGTCCAACCCGATCCGGAAAAAAAAGTCCAATCTAAATCCGAGAAATAAACGAGTCCGATTGTAGAAGTCTGGGACTTGGATCCTGCTAGAGGTCTGGCGGACCCAACCCAAGTCCGAATCAGACCCAATATGTATATCTTTATCGCTTGTGCTACATTTAACTTATCCTCCTTTTATCTATAGTACTCCATCTCCTTATCTTTCTCTCTCTAGTAGAATATATCCTAAAACTACCTCTTCTCTAAAACCTCCCCCATTTCTACCCTTCTAATGTTTATATCTCATCAGTTAATCTCTCTCCTCCTGTATCAATTTATATAATCCAAATTTGGTTCTCATGTGTAGCTATGTGTATTCGGTTCAAATATGCATCTCTTCCTTGAGTTATTCTTATCAGTTGTAGATCTAGTTTTGCAGCTTGTAAATAAGCAAAAATGTTGACAAAAACATTGATACTATGCCTATGAATTCAAAGATGTTGACATTTTTAGTTATATGAAAAATAAATCATCATATACGATGTAATGATGTAGAAATTTCGTTTGCAATAATATACGATGTAGAAATTTCGTTTGCAATAATATACGATGTAAAAATCTTTACAAATGGTTTGGATCTAGGTCGAGGTTGGAGGTTGCGGGGTAGAATTAAATTTAAGTTATGATTTTTAGATTTTATCAGCTTATAGCTTATATACAGGCAACGTTAATATGCAATTTATACACTTAATTGACACGTTTGACTTTTTTTCACTATTTATATACTTAGTTTGACTATCTTTTTTAAACAATGTATCAAAAAAAAAAAAAAACAAATTTTTAGCATGAAATATATCATTAAATATATTACAAGCATTTAATTATATAAATCTAGGTCTAATTTGTACATTGGCATGTGTGCCAAGTTTGACTGTTTCAATTACTTGGGAATTGAAGGATTAATAATTTTGGTTGATTAAGAATTATTGTCTACTCGAGAAGACGAGCAATTAAGCTAAGAAAGCAAATCATAGTTGAGTATTAATCCGGGAAAGATTAATAATCTACATATCAAGATTTGCCTTCTTGTTCAAGGAAAACACATCAGACAACGAAGCCCAACAACAAAAGAAAGAATAACATATGAAAAGAATGATAACATTACCTGATGCAGGAAAAAAATCAGGCTTCTTCTCAAAAACATCTGTCCAAGTAAATCCTGGTTCTTTTTTAGAAGTTGTGAGGTTAGATCCATCAAGGCGTGACATCTGCAAAGCAAATATGAACAAAATTTGGAAGGGTAAACAATTTATATGGAACTATTGTAATTATGAGGCGCATGAAACTACCATATCATTTATTAGTTAAAAAAACATGATCTCCTTTCCAAATCACCTAACAAAAGAAGTCCTTACATCATTTGCACACTTCAGAAACAAGTGTGTTAAACATTAAATATCTAAAGAATCAAAACATAAAAATTCAAAAAAGTACAAGCTAGCTATGTACAATAAAACACTTACTGTATAACAGGCTCTGCAATTAGTAAAAGTTTACACTTAACACCTCATGTGCCTCATTGACGACAACAAATCATAAAAGCATAGGATTCCTCCGCAAATATAAAAATTGATTCTAATAAACATGAAATAGCAACACACCTTCCTAGAATATGAATTGGAAACTTCTTCATTCAAGGTTGGGATCTTGAGAAAGGAAGCAATCTGTAAGAATACACCAAAAGTGTTTAATAAAACCAAGCAGAATGCATTAGTATGGAGACCTATCATATGCTCACACATCCCTTTTGAAAATTAAATCCTTACCCTTTAGGTGAGGGAGATAACCGCGAGCACCAAAAGGCAGAAGTGGGAATAGAAAATTTTGTCATAGTATTGCTGACCCCACTTATGGGATCAAGGCTTTGATTGATTGATTGTCGTCAAATATACAAACATAATAATTCAAGCTTTATTGAGGTTGTCATCACTCGTTCTGAACCCTAAGCCATAATTTTCATGATTAAGTCTATTACTATTTTCTTAAGGCTAAAAAAGCTCACACACAACAAATCCCTAAAATGATTAATTTTGTAGAAAGAAAGCAAATGCACTCACAGTGTCGTAAGCTCTCTCACGCTCGACATGTTGTGCCGTAGTAACCTGAGAGTTTAACGCCTGAAAATCAACACCATAAGTCCATAACATACCAACATAGCTCACAAAAATATCTCAAAAAATAAAAATAAAAATAAAAAATGATAGTACAATTGTGTAAATATGTGGATATAAGATATAACAACCTGATCTATGACATTTTTTCTAGGATGTAAATTAGCACCAGTGGTTCGACGAGCAATGCAATGAGGAATGATTAATGGAGCATCCTGAGTACCAAGGCCTATTTTAATATTGGCAGAACCTAATGAAAAAAAACAATGTAATTCCTAATTTCAGCAAATTCAGGTGCAAAATCCAAAAAAAAAAAAACAAATTGTTTAAAGTTGATGGAGAAATTAGGGTTTAGTAAGAAAAAAACCTGGGTTTATGATGACTAAATTAGCACCTCGTTCAGCAACAAATTGAGAAGGAACAACCGTTTTTAGGTAATCCTGCAAAAATGAAATTTAGAATTAGAAGCAATTTGAAATGTTGGTGTCGCAGAGACAGGTAGAGAGAAGCAAGGTTTACCATGTTGATGGATAGTGGAGAATTTCAGGATTCCAGTGTTGTTTTGAATTAATAGCAGATGACACGCCTGGAACAGCAGTTTCCCGATCAAGAGAACCACCGATGTCCGGGGTAACTCTTTTGTTTGGTGTTTAGAGAGCCATAATAGCCCGTGATGAAAATCAATCCCGGGATCACCTGAAATCGGGAGGAAAACTCTAACCACTTGAGATCCATCACTCACATGTTCGAGGAAACTCTCAAATCTCATTATTAAGCCTACCCTGTGCTTTAGGAGAGAACTATGTTAGGTTTCGTGCCATGCACGGTTGTTTTAATTATTACTGTATATATATTCATTGAAACATAATGAAATATTACGTTGAATTTTTTTATTTCAAGGAAAGATAGCACAAGCATTTTATTAATGTAAATAATGTTTTGCCACAATTTCAATGTTTTGTGGAAAGGGTCTAATATAAACATATTTCGAGTAATTAATAATATCTCTCATAGCAAGTAGTAGCAACTAAGTGATATATGGTTTACATGTCCACCTAGCATGACAAAAAGCACAATAATTATCAAATAGTAAGCTATTATGTTGGATGTCATCAAATAAAACATGATTTTCCATGTATAAACTTAAAATATAAGAAACCAAAAAAAATACACTCTTAATTAATTTATACTCTCACTATGTAGTCCATAGAAAATCAGTTTTATGTAGAGAATTGATTCATTACATTACTCTACAATTTACTCAAATGAAAAGAGCATATTTATTGGACTAATTTTTTTTTTTATATAACAAAATTGATTATGAAGAGTGTAGTTCATTTTTTTTAATTGAAGAATTGTAGTTGATTTATGTATTTGAGTTATATTCCTGCTCAATTTATATAGTGTTAGTGATTTCTAGAAAAAACAAAAAAATATGAATTGAAAATTTTACAAATGTTTATTGTATATTTAATCAAGAAAATATTGTTACCGTAAAAAAAAAAAAAAAAAAAAAAAAAAAAAAAAAGATAATATTCTTAGAAAATATTTTACCAAAACTACATCTTCTTAAATAAGATTATTTGTTTCCTTATTCTCCATAGTTAATTGCATATTAATATAAGAAAGGTAAATATTATTGCTCAATTATATGGTTGATTAAATCAATTTTTTCTTTTTATAAATAACTTCCTTAAATAAAATTCTCTAATTATTTATTTTTATTAAAAAAAAATACCAAGGACACACCAGAAATTGACACGTGTCATTGCTGGTATGTCTTTTAGTATATATTATTATATTATTATTATTGATTGATTGATTGATTATTGATACAATAAACTTTGTATTCAAATTAGGGGTATTAGTGTCATTTCAATTATTTAATTAGGGGCATCTTTATATATTCGCCCCTTTCTTCTTCCGTTCTCCATTCCATGGTTCCGCCATTATTAGTCAACCCACCTTCCTCTATGCGAGCAAAGTTGCATACCAACGCCACCACCGCTTGTGGCGGTTCAAAATGTCTTTGCGAATGAAAAAGTTTTTTACCTAAGGGGTTTATATGGCCCTAATTAACACCCTTTGCTAGTAGGGTGTCTTTCTGTTAATGTGGCGTTGTGGTCATTGTTGAGGAAGGAAGAACATAAGAGGAAGAAGGGAAAAAAGAAGAGGGACACGAAGTGGAACATTGGACTGTGATGGTGATAGACACAAAGATGGTGGTGGTTGTGATGGGTTTCAAAAATGAACATGGGGTTGTAATGGTGATGGTGGCTAAGACGAACTCGGAGGTGATAGTGGTGGTTCGTGGTTAATCAGCGAGATGACAAGGAAATAATGATGGTGGTGGTTGTAACGGTGTAGATGCCACTGTACATAAAAAAATAAATAAAAATAAATAAATAGATAAAGTGTACAACATTACAAAATTGCCACTTGATGCAATTTATGTACAGACTGATCAACCGGGGCTCTCCATGCTTTAGTGATTGGTACGTATTTCGGTAAAGTATTGTGTAGAACGGACTCACGTGAGTCCGGTCATACAAATTGACAGAAATAAGATAATGATAGTCAGATATTAGATTATAATTATCAGATATTAGGTTATATGTGTCAGAAAATAGATAATAATGATCAGATATTAACTTATACTTATCAGGTATTAGCTTATTATTGTCAGATTATAGGTTTTCATTGTCAGAAATTAGATTATGTGGTCAAATATTAGATTATACAAATCAGAAATTATATTATAATGGTCAGAAATTAGGTAATATATATCAGATATTAGGTTATATATATATATCAGATATTAAACAATATTGAAATAGTTGAATTGCTAATATCAGATATTAAACTAGGACCTTGAAGTTGGAAATCAACCGCAAGTCTCCTGCACCAGAGGAGAGAGAAACAAGAGAAAGAAAGTATATTGGTGGAAAAGGTTGTCACTCATTCGTGACTAATCGTCTTCTTTCTAGGAAGCAATTCATCATTTTTCATTACTTGGTTTTCCATTTTCTTTTCTTTTAATTGTTAATTTTTGATTTCATAAATCATAATTTGTTTTTCGTTGCTCTTTTTTTTTTTTACAATTTGGGTCATCAATGTTCTTCGATCACCCTGGTCCTGCTACCATTGCCAAGGTTTGATCTGCTTTTCTCGATTCCGATCGCACTTATTTGGTTTTAGTGTTGTTTTAGGGGGAAGAGGGAGAGTGATGGCAGTGGGTATGTCGGAGATGGCAGCATCGTCGCCGCCGTGGAGGAGTGGGTGACTGATTCTAGGTTGTGCCTGGCCTAGGTTTGTGATAAAGGAGTGTGTTATAAACTAGACTCACGTGAAACGGACTCATACAAAACCTTCTGATTTTATTTTTAATGTTACCTTTTTATGGGAAAAGTGAACAAGCATTGTTATTGCATTAAGATCCGTCAAAACTGACGAAAAATGTAATGGGGAATAGTGTTCACACAAAATAATTTAGAGGTATCGTTAGTATCCCACCAAGAAACGAGATGGGCTATGGTATTGCCTACTTTTCTTAACGTGAGAAAAATAAATAAAGTAATATAAACTTAATAGCCATATAATATCATCAAATACTATAAACGCTTGAGCTCGACAAGTATTAGCACTATTGACAGTTTGAATAATGGCAAGAACATCACTTTCCACCCATACGATAGCCTCAGCTAGTGCAAAGTCCTGCATGCCCTCCGCCTTTTTTTAACGCAGCAAGCAAAATTTTGCCTTTATAATCAAGAGCCAACACCACTAGCTACATGAGCATCTAGGTGGCACCACCCACCTAGTAGGGGAGTGGCTATGGGCAGCACAAGGAATTGAATAACGTACACTCATGGAGTATGATTGTATATTAGGTGAAGTTCTTACCCTTGCTTTAATAATTGGTACGTATTTCTATTGTATGTTAAGGGAAGATTATTGTATAATTCGTATATTTGGATGTGAGGAATTGAGGTTGTCAGGATTGTCAAGATGATAACGAAAATTAACACTAAATATCTTTAATTTCGTGATGTAAAAATTATGAAAATTACATATTAATTAGATGCATATTATTACGAACTCAATAAGATCTCACTTGATATATTTTTCAATATAGATATCGTACATTTAATACTTATATTTGGTCAAATCAGATTATCAAATCAGATCAAATCAAACCGAATCGAATCAGATAAAATAAGATGATACCAATTCAAATCAAAAACTCCGTAAGCAAAAATTAGATACTCCCTCCGTCCCTAAATTACATTCTTCTTTCTTTCTATTATGTGAGGAATAAATATTAGAAAGAGGAATGTAATTTAGGGACGGAGAGAGTACTACTTAAAAGAATTAAACCAACCCTTAGTTCCAGTTGTAAGATTTAAACCAAAATGCATCAAAACATTCATCGTAAATAATGGATACTCCATAGCTCATACAACGCGCTTCATCATATCACCACAAGACTCGCGACCACATGCATCCACATCACACAACTTCAATTTAAAAAAACCAAACCGATTGGCCCGTCAGACGTGTTAACACTCAACAGGCCCCACACCCTCTCACATTATTTAAATCACGTGACAATCACGCTCTCAACCTCGCAAACATCCCTTTCCTTCTCCTCCCCACCTACTTTTATTTTCATGGTTTTGTAAAAAGTGACAAACACTAAATATTTTTATTTATAAAAAGCGTTTGAAATCTCAAGCGGCAATTTCACTGTTTGTTTCTCTCTCACTTCCTTCCTTCCTTCCTTCCATTGAATCTCTGTCTTCTATCTTACGGCTAGATCGAGGAGAGAGAAACCTCTGTTTAGAGAGAGAAACAACATCAATCAATCAATAACAATGGCGTTTATGTCCTTTGTTGGAAGAGTACTCTTCGTTTCTGTCTTCATCCTCTCTGCTTGGCAAGAGTTAGTTTATTTTTCTTTTAGATCTGCTTGTTTTTTCGTTTTTATATCATTAATTTTTATTTTTTTTTGTGTTTTTTTTGGAGTTAATCTATGGATTGCAGTTGAATTTAGGGTTTTGAGTATGAAGTTGTAGTACTGAGGATTTTGAAATGTGCGGTTTTATGTAATTTGGAATTTAGGTCATTGTTGTAAACTGATTTTGAATTTGGTTGATCTGATGATTTTTGTTGTGTTGTTCACTGTTAAATTTAGCCGACTTGTATGAATGCAATTTTAGAGGTGAACTCAGTGCTAAGAGGAGCTTGGATTTGTGATAAAACAATGTAATTGATTGATTTGATCTGATTTAAGATCTAGATCAGTCTCCCATGTGTGATTGTTGACTTTAATCTCTTCAGATCTTCGTTATTCGATGATTCCTTCTCTTAGATTGACTTCTTGTCGACTTTTCTCTAGTCGCGAATTCTCTTGGAAGTTTAATTAATCGAATTAGAAGCAGTTGTGTTGTGAGCACTGTTATCATTGTATTTTCTTCAAATCAATTTGTCCGCACTTTACAATGTATGTAAAAGATGTGCGTAGTTTCACTTATCATTGTCTCAATATAAATTATCAAAATTTAACTTTGTATATATATATGGTTTTATATGTTCTAGAAAATATTAATGATCAATGATGTGCAATTGAGTCAGAAACTTTGGGAACTAAGAGAGTGTATATATATTACTTCGTATATGTTTTTTTTAGTTACTTTGTGCTTATGATATCCTATTTTTTACTTTGTGATTTTGGAAATTGTTATAATTTATAAACTAATGCAGCTGTAAATAGTGATTGTGCTCTTATTTAGAGCATGCTTTCCCATGTCTGTTGGAGGCTTACCTACAATCATGGTTAAAAATCTTATTGCTACTTTTCATGAATATGCTTTGTAATGCATGTGACGTTTTTAAGATCATGTTTTGGGAAAAGCTTACTAATCTGAAATTCTGAAGTGTTGATATATTGCAAAGCTAAGAAAGCTTTCTTAATTTTCTATGATTATGTGTTACCTTGCTAGGCAATCACTGTCTTTTTTTGGGTATCAATACACAAAGTTCAAATGATTAGATGAAATTGAAAACCAGGAAAACCCCCAAGATTTTGAATTATGTTTATTTGTTTGTTTGTGGCATTACCAATTTTTAATATAAGAAAAGGGGTGTTTCATTTAGAATTGCATATACTTTCTCTGTACATTATGATTTCTCCATTATGTTTGTGTGAATCTGCAACACTACCATATCTTCAAGGGTGGTTATTTTGCTTGTGGACCTGCTGCATTACCATTATGCTGTTCTCACACTATAATTTTGTTTCCTTTTTGTGTAGGTTCAATGACTTTGGTGTTGATGGTGGGCCTGCGGCTAGGGCATTGCGTCCAAAGTTCAATGCTGTCTCTAAACATGTGTTATCACACACTGGGTTCAAACTGCCTGCAGTTGAGGTGAAAATTTATTTTGCTCTTTTATGTGTTTCCATCATTGCATTAAGTAATATCATGCTGATTATTACTTGAATACTTTATTCACTGTTGTTAAGCTGTCCTCCCTTTTATGTTAATAGATGCAACATTTAATTGCTGCCTCAATAGCCTTGAAGGGACTTGGAAGTCTTCTTTTCATATTGGGAAGCTCTTTTGGAGCTTATCTTCTCGTAAGTATACATAGTTTCTTGTCCCTCTTTTGAGCTCAGCCTCTAGCCCCTGACCAAATAGTGTAATGGTTTAAGATTGTCTTGACTATATTTTATGTTTTTCATACAGATTTTGCACCAAGTTCTTGCTACCCCTATCCTTTATGACTTTTACAACTATGATGCTGATCACAAGGAATTTGCGCAACTCTTTGTCAAATTTACCCAGGTGAGATATAAAAGATGTACACAATGCACATAGTTCTGCATCAGACTTGCTTGCTTTCTTTTTCTGCTTTAGAATTTAGTTAGTGTTTCTCATTGCTGTAAGCTGTTTCTTTGTAGAATTTGGCACTTTTTGGCGCTTTGCTTTTCTTCATTGGCATGAAGAACTCTATGCCAAGACGGCAAGTAAAGAAGAAGGCCCCCAAGGCAAAAGCAATGTAAGAAGAGTTTGGGAGTTTAATGTAGCTGAGGACAAGGACACAAGCAAAGGATTATGAGAACTGTTACCTTTTACTGGACGTAATTTTTGTACCCATTGTATCCATTCCCTTCTAGTTGTTGCTGGATCTCCTTTTATTTTAACCTACTCCGTAGTATCTTGATTTTGGCTCTTGCTGTATTTTTTTTTTCCCAGCGTAGACTTAAATCTTATATTGATGTTAATGCAAAGATATTGTAGGCACATTTCATATTTTCATGGTGATACATGTCATATTTAGACTCATTAAGTCATTATATAATGCCTTCAAACTTGAAGCTTGCAGGGGATGTTCTTTTCCATTTTTTGCTCAAAAAAAAAAAAAAAAAAAAATAATTGAGGGATTAGATTTATTTTTATTTTTATTTTATTTTATTTTTTTGAAAGAGAGGGATTAGAATTTTTAGTTCACTCTATGAAGACAAGTCACATCTTTTGTTACGTGGCAAATTAGGGTCTGTTCTCTTCAGTTTAATTTTATTTTAGTTTAGCTCAGTTCAGTTTCTAATCTCCTTTTCTTATATACAATTCAATTCAGTAAATGAGAACATGCCCTTAGTCTTTTGGTGATGTTTAGTTCACCAATCTATTATATTTCTATTTCATGTTCTACTAGTTGTAAATCTTGTACTTCAGTTTCCTTTATACAAACAAATGATGTTTTTTGCCTTTTTGGGCATCTAGTTGTGAGTAAAGAATTACAAATGATGGTGTGCTTGCAATCTTGCATATGTTTTTTGAATTTCCTTTTGAGATTGCTCCACATTTGGTAAATACTAAATACTACCTTCGTTACATACTATTTGCAACGATTTGGCATAAAGTAGAGAGGAAAGATGTCTAATCGTTGTAAATAATATGTAACGGAGGTAGTATTATAACTTGCAACCCTAATTCTTTTCACTTTATTCAAATTAAGGAAACAATTGATTTTACTTGTGAGGTCTTATTCTTTTCACCTTATTCAAATAAGTATTGTAAAAATAATTTAAGTATGATAATTTTAGTTTAATAAATATGTAGTATAAGTTTAGTTTGGTAAAAATTAGTTTCAATTAGTAAAAGCAATTAAAAACAAATATTATACTCATGACGACTTAGGGCCTGTTCACATTTACTTAATTTCAGTTCAGTTCAGTTCAGTTCAGCTCCAATCAGTTCAGTTCAGTTCAGTTCAAATCAGTTCAGTTCAGTTCAGTTTAGTTCAGCTCTTAATTTCCCTCTCACATAAAATATTCATTTCAGCTCAATTCAGTTCAGTTCAGTTCCAATCAGTTCAGTTCAGTTCAGCTTCAATCAGTTCAGTTCAGTAAATATGAACAGACCCTTAGTAAAATTAATTTTATTTCAATTATATATTTTAATTTCAGCAAAAATAATTTCACTTAAGTAAAAAGAAAATGTAGTGATCACAAACACAGCTTGACTAAATTAAAAATTTAAATTTAAACTTTGATGGCACATAATAGATTATAGATCTATTTGATTTAAAATCAAATACGATTAAATTAAAGATGGAGCAAAATCGCAAAAGTAAAAAAGAGAAACTAACTCAGTTTAATTAAAAATTTAAATTTTGATGGCGCATAATAGATTTATATCTATTCGATTTAAAATCAAATAAAAGTAAATGAAAGATGGAGCAAAATTGCAAAAGTTAAGAGACATTGACTCAATTTAAGACTTTATTTTCTTCAAGTAAATGAAATATGGGGCAAAATCGCAATAGTGAAAAAGAGAAACTAACCCAATCTAAGATCATATTTTCATACCTTTATTGTTAGGAAAAATAAGGGTTTTTTTTTTTTTTTTTTTTTTTTTTTTTTTTTTTTTGGAAGAATAGGAAAAATAGGTTTAGGCCATGTTTTCTTCATCTTAAAAAAATAATATTAAGTAAAAATAATTTCAATTCAGTAAAATAAGTTCTGTTCAGTAAACTTAAGTATAGTTCAGTAAATATAATTTCAGTTCAGTAAATATAATTTCAGTTTAGTAAAATTCAGTTTTCTTAAAGAAGAATTATAATAGAAAATCAGTAAAAATAATTTCAGTTCAGCAAAAATAATTTCACTTCAGTTCAATTAATTTAAGTTCAATAAAAATAATTTAAGATCAGCAAATATAATTTTGTTTCAGGAAAAATAATTTCATTTCAGCAAAAATAAAGTGAAGAGAACGGGGCATTAGTTTGGTAAAAACAAGTTTTTTTTTTTTGGAAACGAGAAAAAAAAAATACTTGTATATTTTTTGACAATAAGTTTTAGATGGTAGGTTTGACCCGACCCGGCCCGGCCTAGCCCGATGCAAAGTTGATGAACAGATTGGCAGGTCTGTGTAGTGAAACCTCCAAAACCAAATTATTCATCGTTCTCCTTCGGAAAAGCGAGTTGAAGAGAGAGAAAGTTTCAATGGCGTCAGGTTGGGGAATATCAGGTAACAAAGGAAGATGCTACGACTTCTGGATTGATTTCAGTGAGTGTATGTCTCGTTGTCGTGAACCCAAGGATTGCTCTCTCCTTCGCGAAGATTACCTCGAATGCCTTCATCACTCCAAAGAGGTTTCTTCTACTTTCTCTCTTTTCCATTTTCACTTTCATCGTCCCCATTTCTTCAATTTCCGATCTTGCGTTTCCCCAATTCTTACATTGTTGCCCCCTTTATATAAACCCTAAATTTATTATTGTCTGCTGATTATTTCTTTTTATTTTGAGTAGTAGATCTTGGTTCTATGATTTTTTTGTTGCTGTTGTTGTTTGATTTGTTGAGTTTCACTTTTAACAATATTAAAGATTGCTGCTTGTAATTTTTGGATATCTATTTGATTTCTGATCGCCAATTTTATCAAATTGTTATGGCTTTGTAATTGTAAAATTGGATTGTTCGTTGATTGGTCTCTGACTTTTAAGGAGTTTAAGCTTCAGCATGTTCTGATTCCAGTTGCTTGGAGATTAAATGGAGTATATGAAATGATATATAGTACGAGTAGAGATATATCAATTGGCCTGGGAATAACCATACAAAAAATCATTGGTAACTTACTGTTGTGAACTTGTGATTATGTATTGAGGGAAATTGAGCATTTTTAGAAAAATGCCTTGATTTGTGTTATTAATACCGTAGTTTTCTTGAGCTGGACTGTCTTATCTTACTCGAAAGTTTTAGACGTAGTCTATTAATGTATTGTATCATGAATTTTCATTAATATTAATCCTCTTGGGATTTCTTATTTTACTGTTGAACATTTCCAAATTGAACCTTATTTCACTCCTCTAGGATATGTTGGCCCTCTTATACATTGCCAACATCATTATGAATCCCATTTGCCAAATTAACACCCGTTCTCTTTCTATTACACCCTTTTAATTGTTATCTAAAGCCCAGAAAGAGATCGTAGATATGATTTAAGTCTATTTAGGCTATGAAAATTAGAGTGGATTAAGGGGAGAGAGAACGGGACACTATCATGGTTGTTCTTTGAGCAAGCTGAATTAGTAAATTAGCAATAAATAGTAGATATATAAAGCTATGAAGCCTAGTGTTTAGATTAGTACTGGGTTCTATCTACAGTCTGAATGACAATGTTGGGGTAGTAACTCATAATGTCATATTGGAACTTGGAAGTGATTTTCTTAGCCAAGGTATGGCTTATGTATTTTCAGGAATCTGTTGTGGTAAGTGGTTACAGTAGCTCAGTATTAGGTGGGATCCTTTTCACAACAATTGAGATTTCTGAAGGTTTGATGGTTGCTGGTAAATAGTGTCACCTGGTAGAAGCATGTAAGTTGTCAGTTATAAGAGCACGGCATGCAGGTGCAGAAACTTACAGAATTTCCCCAATATGCTGTATTGAACCTAGTAATCAGGTGTTTTTGTGGCCTCATTTGTTATTGTTAGGTGTCTATTATGTAAAATCCTTTAGTAGAAGCAAACTATTGGACTCATCCAAGCAAGTTCAAGTGACCCGTGGTATGTTATACCTGTCGTACCCCTGATGATTCTGTTTGTCTAGCTATTAAGTAGGTGTGCAATTGGGGAGGAATGACAAGGACTTTGGAAGTAAGGCTTCTTATTGGGTTTGTTTGTGGGATAAAGCTGTTTCCTTGGCCTCTCTTTGAATGCATGTCTTGGGGGTCTTTATGAGTCTATCTCTTTCTGATGTACAGTGTGATTGGCGCACAATTTTTCCACGCTGGTTTGTTGGACTCTTTACTCTACAACATTTAATTTTTTTCTTGGTTCTTTTTAGAAAAAAAAATGTAAAAAACTTGTTTGTAGGAAAATCTAGTTGATGATGACGATATCTTGTTATTTCGGGTTTACTTCAACATGATAGAGTGTGAATTCATCATACAAATCATAGAACTATAATTCCTCTTGAAGATAGCTGCAGGAAATGAATGGGAATTCTGAAATTGAATACGAGATCATTAGTGATGCAGCAAACTAGGTCTATGATAACTGACCAAATCTGGTTATCTATTCATGTTTGAGATTGATTGAAGTATAAGCCAACGGCCAACCTTTTGTTGGTGAAAAATCTGAGCTTCCTAGTTCATCAAGGACACGTAATATTGTTGAAATGATGTGTAGATATATATATGTTCATGCGGCTTAAGTGCTCATTATATTTTTAGAAATGAAACACAAGGTGGCATCTGCTTGATGTAGTTTCCTTGTATTTCCTTCATCCAACTAAAATTTAATTTTCTAGTGTTATCATGGGAATTTGGGATATGTCTTGGGCACATCTAAAAATGATTAGTTTTTAGGAACAAAGAGAATAGATCTTCATGATGGCTATGCTAGCTATGTCGTAAATTGTAACTTTTAAAGCTAGGCTTTGGAGGTCGCCAATGGAGAATTCTTTTGCTTCCTTTGATAATATGCTTGCTTTAAAGTTATTATTATCATTATTTATTTTTTTCTTTACTGTTTCTGGTTTCCATGATCTGAGGTTACCACTTTAACTAATTGCCAATGCCTCATTGGTAGCTCAGATCGTGGAAACATCCCTGCTCATGCAGTTTGCACTGATGGTGCCAAGACTGCCAATTAAGAGTACATCTAGGGACGGAGGCTCTCATTAGAAGCTTTCATCTTGTCCCCAATCACATACTCCATCTTAATTAGATTATAAAACGCATATAAGCTGTCTCCTTTTCTAATACATTAATTATATTTGATCGTGTAACCCAGTTTGCCACTTTTAATTTAAGTGATGAGGATTAAAGCTACAAAAACACAGTAACATGGTTAGGCACATTATTGGCATACTTTATTTTGAGGCTCCTATGTAATTAAGTATATTTGTTTGATTAATTTGCAGTTTCAAAGAAGGAACAGGGTGTACAAGGAAGAGCAGCGTCAGATAAGAGCAGCTGCAAGGAAGGCCAAGGGCGAAGACAATAGTGATACTCATCATCACTGATGAGCTATTATCATAAATCTTGGAATTCCGTAATAGAAATTCTGTTATTTGATTTCGACTGGAATTGCATTATATGCGAGTTTGTCAATTCATCATGTGCAAATTGGTGAGGAGAATTTTTGTTCTGCTCGGTTTTTGTGAAATAAACATAGCGCAAATGTTGTTGCAACATTCTCATCTTGGGTGCTTTAAATTTGGCAAAATTCCACTTATGGTACCTTTGATTTGGGGTATAATTCTACTTAGGGTTTCTTAGGTAGAATTAACTCTAATGCTTTTTTGTTTTTTGTTTAATGCTAGTATCTTTCTTGTCAAACTAGATTTAGGCATTGTTGTTCAGGGTAGAGTCACGACATTGTTGTTGGTAACCATAATAAGGAAATATATGTAAACAAGGGTTACAAATATTTGGATATTACGGTATTCGTATTACCACATCAAAGAAGCGTGGATTGGAAATGCTCATATAGTCATAGATTACAAAAAAATTGATATCTAGATATGATCTAAAACGAAACCAAATTTTTTTCTCCACGCTAAATGATTGAGCAAAAACAATTAGGATAAACAATTTCCTGTGGTAATAATGTAAGTTTATAGTTTATGTGTGTCATTTGAATATGCGAAGTAATAAGCATATTGTATTTTAAAATAAAGGTTAATCTTAAATAAATTAGAAATAAAGGTAAAGTGACGCGTTAATGGAGAGCAACAACTTCAATGCCAACTAACAACTTCAATGGTAGGGTGTTTATTGTCCTCCGCTCAGGAGCTCCATTGAAGCTACAAGTGAACTTTTTGTTCTTCAATTCTCTTACGGAATAATTATTTTGACACCGTCAATTATCAATGCAAGAACTACCAATTCTCGAAGTCTCGAACCCTAGAACAATACAAAATCACGTAAGTAATGCTGTAATGTAATTAAAAAGACCCTTTTTTTTTTTGAGGGAAAATTAAAAAGACTAATATTAACTTCGTTTCAAATTATTCACAACAATTTGACATAATATATGAGTAAAATATAATAAAAATAATTATGTTGGAAATAACTTAAAACAATTTGGCATAAAGCACGAGTCTTTACAAATAATTTGATAATTTGAAAACGAAGGCAGTAAATAGAAAAATTTTATGAAGACCAAAATAGCCATTCATTTTCCAGTTTCCCAGTTGTTCTGCTACTAGTCTTCCTCTCCTCAAACACTAGTTCTTTCCTCCCTAACCAATAATCTCCATTGTTGAAGAATTCCTGAGATATCAATGTTTTATGCCAATCGATTTTTCGTTGGTCAAATGTTCATTCATCTTTCAAACTCAACTTTAACGGGTATCGAATGCTTCTAACGTTAATTCGTATTGGGTTTCAGAAATTTCATCGATTTTGTAGGTTAGGTTAACTTGAAGTCGCCGGAATCAATAGTGAGTATTCTAATCTTTTTTCTGCTTCTCTTTTTTTGGCGAGAATTTGAATAACTTGTGACCTAGTGAATCCAGAAATTTTGTTTTCAGTTAATATTACGAGTTCATTTGAAACAATAATGTCATTGCTTTGTCATAATTAATGTCAGAGTTTGAATAATTTTTCCTAATTTGGAACTTAAAACATTTCATGCTTAAATGGAACTTTTCTTGTGCTTCATTGTTTCCTGTTTGTAGCTCGATGAGCCATTATTATTACGGAGAATTGTGATTTTTTTTTTTTTTGTAGCAATTAATTTCTCGAGTTGATAGTAAATGCTAACAAAGTCGATCCATAATGCCACTCGAGGGAGCCCCCGTTAATCATCATGATAAACAAAAATTGTTTATTTAGTGACATTTCTAAACCACTCCACAGTAGTATCCATACAATTATAAAATTATCAGCATGTTAATTTGTGCATTGGACTTGCATAATTGTGATACAACTAGCATCTTATTATAGTCCATTATTGCCAGTTTTAGGAAACGCGACAACTTTTGTAACAACACTCATGAAGCGAAGGAGACCCTTTTCTTCTCCTGGTTCTGCTGTTAAGTGTACAGCTCCCTCAACCCCCCCAACTCTGTGCAATGTGGACATCACCCAGTTTGCTAAAACCAAAACAAACCTTAACTCAGAAACTTTGTCTCACTCTTCAAATGGACCGCCTAGGAGATCTCTTTCTCGAATTCTCAAAATCCAAAACTTGCATACTGATAAATGGGTGCCCCTTGATTTGGGGAAACAAGAGCTGTCTTTGCCCCTGACTTTTCCAACTGGACAGACCTTCAGGTGGAAGAAAACGGGGACACTCCAATACACTGGTGTTGTCAAGTCTCATTTGGTGACCTTGAAGCACCTTGAAAATGGTGATGTCGCTTACCAATTTCACCCAGTTACCAGTTCCATTTCCAACTTCACTGAGGAGGAGGATGCCAAGTTAGCTTTGCTTGATTTTCTCAATATGGGTATTCGTCTGGCTGATTTGTGGGAGAGTTTTGCAGCCTCTGATAAGAGGTTTTCTGAGCTAGCACCCCATTTGACTGGTGCCCGTGTGCTTAGGCAGGATCCTTTGGAGTGCCTCATTCAGTTTTTGTGTTCATCTAATAATAACATTCAAAGGATCACTCGAATGGTTGACTACATTTCTTCTTTAGGTCATCATTTGGGGAGTGTTGAGGGGTTCCAATTTTATCAATTTCCGTCATTGGAGCGGTTGGCTATGATCTCTGAAGAGGAGCTAAGGGAGGCTGGCTTTGGTTATAGGTTGGTTTTCCCCTCATTTTTCATCTAGATTAGTTTGTCACTTTCTTTGTCTTTTGTCTTGAATCACTTGTGTTTAATTTTCGTGAAGATTAAATGTCTTGCAAACAGAAAGGAATTCTTCTGCTTTCTTTTATTCGTATAATTTATAAGTTCTTCACGTATGCTCAACTAAATTGATTGATCAAAATATCATGATTTTTTGTGCTTGGAATGTCAATATGTCATGGTTTTGTATTGTTGGATTTCACTATAAAGGCCGCTTAACCAGTTTGAGACTTAAGAGTTGAGATCTTTTGAGCTCCTGCTACATTGGAGAAAAATTAGTGCAAGTCTTGGTGCTATGTTTTTTTGCCAGGAGCTAATTAGCTCTGCGCTAAGTTCTCTCAATTGTTTGGTTTTTGATTGTTTTTAGTGTGAATGCAATATTAACATGAGCTTCTCACGATTTAAGTGGCATTGTGAGGATGAGGTAGATGTGAATTTTTGTTGAAAATAATAATATTTAGCTTCTATTATCTTTGTGCAATCACAACTCAATAGATACTTTTATTGTGAGGGTAATAAAAAAGTTGTTATATCTTGCCTGTGATCTTCTGTGCCTTGGCCATCACCTCCGCTCTGTTTTTATTTAATTCATACTTTTTCAGCCTTTTAGATTTTCTTATACAATTCCCAATGCGCCTTTGTGCATCCTTTTTTTTTTTTTTTTTTTTTTTTTTTCATTTTAATAAATAATGTGTCCTCTTCTTACCTTTGTCTGAGTGCATAGTTTTCCATGTCATTGTATGTAACTTAACGTCCCATTTATTATTGATTTGCATGAAAAGAGCAAAATATATAGTTGGCACAGTAAAAGCCCTGCAATTGAAGCCTGGTGGTGGTGTTGAGTGGCTTTCTTCTTTGCGTGAATTGGACCTTAAAGAAGTTATAGATGAACTCTCCACTTTTCCCGGTGTGGGTCCAAAGGTGGCATCATGTGTAGCTCTCTTCTCCCTGGATCAACATCATGCAGTTCCAGTTGACACACATGTCTGGAAGGTAAACAACTGTAAATTCATGGCCTTCTTTTTTACTGACATTGTGGTTCGAAAGAAGTTTTGGAGGGAAGGGGAGGGGGAAGAATAGAAGGTTCAATTTCCTTTGTTTGGATAACAATTAGTTGGGCCAAGTAAAAGGGTGGGGGGGGGGGGGGGGGGAGCTGTTTCTTGTGATAGTGTCATTTGTGCTCCCTGATGCTTTTTCTAAGCCAAATACTTCTAGCATCTTTGCCTACCTAATTGTTAAATGACTTAAACCTTTGATTGACCTTATTTGAAATGGAATATCAGTGTTGGCAGGTGACCTTATCTGAATTCCGACCAATGTATAAAAAAGATCAAGGGGCAATGAGGAGATGAAGGTCCTGCTATGCCTAGGCGTGCCTCGCTCTGCCTCTTTGAAGTGAGGTGCACAACATAAAACAATTAAAGAAATTTTCCTATGTGTGCCTCAAGTGTGCCTTAGGTGTGCCTCAAGTGCGCCTTAGGTGCATCGGAGGATAGAAGTATTGTATCCTTTGATACATAATATAAAAAAGTTTTGATCCATTTTCCCGAGTAGCTGTAGAAGTTGTCATTGGTTGAAAAGTTGGTGTTTTTTAAAATTTTCAATCCTCCAACGTTCAAAGAAATAAGAATAGTTCATAATGAGACTTGTGAAAGGTTGTTAACTTGCTACCCTTTTATTTTCCTCTGTCGAATTGAAATCCTTCTAAACCAACATCTTCCATTCACATAATTTTTGCTAGTTTCTTCCTTTCCTTCTCCTTCTCTCTCCCTTCTTCCCTTCCTTTTCTTTCCCAAATACTAAAAACTCATTGTAAAGTTGAAAGAGACTATTCTATAAGCTTTAGGCTATGATGATCATTTGCTTCCTATGTGGCTCTCTTCTCTTAGGCTTATTATGTTAAACTAAACTTATTTTTGCTACTTAATTTTGTTAAGCAATAATTAATTATGCTAAATTTTACTTATTATCGCTAAAACTAATTTCAATCAGTGGAGAACTGAGCCCATATTGTGAAGTAGTCTAGTAGTCATCGCCTTTTTGAATATAGTGGAAAGAACCTCTTTGCATCCGTACTTTTACCTTGTGTACATCCTACTTCCCGCTTTTACTAGTATAATAGATTCACCATCTTCAAGTTATTCTATGTTGCACAATCTTGTCTCTTATTGGCGTCATGATTTTAGGAGTGTTTATAACCATGCTTAAAAAATGAAATGGACGTTTATGTTGTAATACATTCAGAATTATTAGAAAAGATGTTGTGTGATTAAAAACAAGAGTTGCAACTGAGGCAATTTCTGGTGGTCAGCAAGTGGTGGAGAAAAATAGAAAAAGTAAATAAAAAAACTGGTGAGGTGAGAAAATGGGTGGTGGCCTGGTGGACAAGGAGTAAGTAATTGAGTTACTGAGTATGAGACTTGCCAGTCAGTAAACTCATCAAAGAATTTGCAACCTACTCATACGGTCCAGAAACAATCGGACCAGACAGTTACTGGAACCGGAATCTGGCTTTTTAGGACCAGGGACCGAACCTAAATTCTTGTCGGTATGGTGTTGGATCTGTTGCACCTTCCCCTTATATATATATATATATATAAAACCCCTAATTTTTTGAAAATCACATCTGGTTTCAGTCTTATTATGCACACCTACCCACTCACATGATCTCTTATCCTCACCATTTAATTTTATTTTCTCTCCGTCCCAATATTATCATCACATCTATGTAAGATCCCACATAATTATCAATGTTGTATATTGTTCAAAGTATGTAATAAAAAGGTCTATAGAGTTGTGAAGGTCTGCAAGAGCTAAAAAATTAGAAATAAATAGGTAGTATGTATTCATGAGAGGTACTGGGAGTGGGTGATAATATGGTGTTGTTGAAACTATTCAGGCATGTAAAGCAGTGTGTACTTTTGACTACTATACTTTACCAAATGAATGCAAGTATTGGACAAAGTGGGATAGTTGAAATGCTGAAAGGTAAAGTACCAGATCAAATGTGATGTTGCATGATTTGCATCATAGGTGAGGGCCTTTGGGGCTCCTTGCTGACTAGAACTTTCATTCTCATGTCTAGAGCAGCATGAGGGTGGCTAGTCTGCGTCAATTAGCTGCTTATAATTAGGAGGGAGTGTTTGGAAGCTGAAGGGGCCTTTGATGTTGATTGCTGAGTTTTCTTTCCTAAATATTTTTTAAAATATGGTCTATGTTTATCAATTTTCAGTCGGTTGTCACTTGTCACAACCATGGTTTAATGGATATGTAGCTTATGTATTGGCATATATACATTATTCCAGTTAGATAGTTATATGATAGCTCAAGCTGAAGGATATGCTCTGCTTATAGTGCTTAGGGTCCAGCCTATACATTCATAAACCAGTTGTGAACATGTTCTATATTTAAAATATAAATTATAATTGCATTTGTCATGAAGGATGGCGTATTGAGGACAAAACAATCTTCATTTCCTGCTGAGAGGTTGCTTCTTCCATCCAGTTGTATTTTTTGCAGAGTAATTCACCTTTCATGACTTCTGCCTTTAATGGTTGGCATAGAGCTAACATCTGGCATGGTGACTGGATCCTTATAAACCAAGACCCCGCCCCCAAGTGTTCCCCTTTGTTGTTTTGGTCCTATTGGATCTTTGGGGAGGGTTTAGGACTTTAGGGTATCTTTGCACCTGAGGAATTTGATTACTTGCTCTATACAAACCAAACACTGTTGGTTAATTAGTCATAAAACCTGGCAGATAACTAAAGGAAAAGGATTTATGATTAAATTTGAATTCAGTTTACTATTACATCAATTAAAAGCTCCAATATACACACAGGTTTACCTAGCTCTATGTACTCAATCATATTTTCTGCTCCTTTGCTCTTAAAACTCTCGCACTCAGTTTATTTGCTTATTTCAAGAACTCCAAAATCCAAATAAGGGAATGTGTAAATAAATTAAATAGTAAGGGGTAGTTGGGGTGTACCTGAGTATTGCAGAAGTTGCATGCATCAATCAAGGGATGTTTGCTTTCCATGGTTGAAACACTTGTATTTCTTGATTTTTTCTCTTGTTAAGTTTTTTTATTTGTTGAGCTTCTATTGATGACGGTTGTTTGGGCAGGTTGCTACAAGGTACCTTATGCCTGAGCTTGCAGGTGTCCGTATGACATCAAAGCTGTGCAACAGTGTGGCTGAAGCATTTGTTACAAGGTATGGGAAATATGCTGGCTGGGCACAAACCCTACTTTTTGTCTCTGAGTTGCCTTCGCAAAAGGCTATCATACCATCAGAAGTTTGCAATATGAAAGAGAAGAATCTGTTGGACAAAAAAGTTTTTTAGCGAAAATGAAGACGTGTGTCTGTGTAGCAAGTTGTGAATCGTCTTGCTGCTAAAGTTACTTCTCTGGACTTTGATGCCCCCATGGTCAAGGAAGGGGGCAAGATTGCTCAACTTCAAAACGAGGATTTGGAAGCTATGTTCAGCAAGTGGGTTACATAAATGGTAATGTATATTGTTGTTGAGATTTCTACAATTGCATCTATTAGACATTTCATTGCTAGCAATTGGAATCATGTAGCTCAACCTGAAATATTCTTGCAAAATCATTCTTTACACAAAGACATCAGACACTTCTGCACCAGTAAGAGGCTTTTCTGGAAATTCTGTCTCTGTTTGGATTGCGCTTATAAATTTTGGTAATGACTCTGCAAATGGGCAACAATGAATTTCCATAGGCCTCTTTCCATCTCATTTTAGTTTGCACTTATATTTCTCTTTGTTTATTTATGTATTTATTTAAATTTTAATGAATATTCTCTGCATTCCTTAGAATTTTATTCTACTATTTCTTTTTGACATACTTTTATGGATCAAATACAAACAAAGCTTAGCTCAAGAAGCTAGTGAACAAACTTGTTTTTGGAATTATACATAGTATGTTAACTTACATAATAACATGGATTTAAATTCTAGTAGAGGAAAGATGATTAAGAAATTACACATTGATATACTAGACCAACTAAACAAAATTACTCACACAGTCACACTTCTCATATGTGAGTCGATTCATACTACTAAATTTAATGATAAAAACTAACAAACCATAATATTAACACTTCTAATGACCACCATCATCTCCATTCTAGTGATTGTCATTGCCACCATTACCCAATCCCAAGTTCAATAGATTCACTCTCGTGTTTCGATTCCGATATCGATTAGGCAGACCTTCAATTAGATTCGAATAGAGAGGAGCATTCGTATCCTGGATCACAGTCCCACTCCCACCTTCTTGATAACCATGTATTCGACCATAAATTTGTGTTGTTGCCTCGGATTTCGTCAATTGACAGTCACTAGCATTATGACCAACTATCCCACATTTTTGACAAAACACGAAAACACCCTCGTATCGAAACTGAACCCATGTCACCTTCCCTTCATCCAACGGAACATAACAACCAGGAATCAAAGGCTTTGACAAATCAACATGAACCTTACCTCGTAATTCCACGTCTTTCGGAAAACCACCATCGCCGTCTTCTTCGTTGTCAACCTTCTCCACAATTCCAACAAGGTTCAAGAAGTGTCGACCGCAAGAAGGGTATAACATACAAAAAGGAAGGTCACAAACACGAATCCATATTTTTGCAATGTTGAAATTAAGGGTCTCAAAGGAGGGATCCCCTCTTCTGAAGGTAATGATACGACCGTCTACGACGGATGTATGTTGTTCTAATAGCGCTTCTACGTCAGTGGAGTGTGAACAAACAAAGATGTAGTAAGGACTGTTACTAGTGTTGTGAACTGTGATTGTCCCATTTTTAAGCCATCGTGAGACAACGATTTGTTGGACTAAGGATTTGTCGGGAGGATTTGGGCCGAAGAATTTTCCGACAACGGCGGAATTCCAGTTGATGTTTTCCATTGTTAGAGTAAACAGGTGATTTAGTTGAAAGTAGTGGAGAGGATTTGGAAGAAACTTGTTTTGAGGAGGTGAAAAATGGTTGTTTTTGTCAAGTAAAGTGGAGAAAGTGTAGTGAATGCATGTTGGGCAGGTGTCGTTTAGGGAGTGAGTTGAGTAAATGAATTGTAGCAAGCAATGTTGTTTTCATGTGACAATTGTCTTTGGAAATAGGTGTCTTGGGGTGCTGGTGTGACAATTGTCTAGGAAACAAATGGGCATAGGCTCATAGGTCAACCACAAGTCCACAAACCCAGTCCCCAAACACTACCTTCGGTTCCTGTTACTCACAACAAAGGAATATATTATATCTTACAAATAATATTCCTTTGTTGCGAGTAATAAAAAGATTCAAAACTAGAGTAGCTATGAGCCTACGACAAGAAGACTAGCATAAATTAAATTCAAGGCCTGTGGTAAGTGAATATTGCTTTCTTTCAATTAATTAAGTAATTTTACAAAATTGACAACAGTTTGTCAAACAACCCTTAATCTTGATGTTAGCAATTTATGTGCGCAAAATTGAAAATTATAAATAAGAAAAAAAAGAGTTTGATTTAAATTTGTCTTTCACCCGGACTTTCTGCTCAGATAATGATCTCCAACACTCAAGAATACATGTTGACCCAGCAATACTTCCACTGGTGGTTGATCTTTGATGCAGTCAACCCTAATCTGAAAATAATATCAAGATCGGAGAAAATCAGACCAAAGCAAGCCAGTTTCCTAAAAAAAAAGAGAAATCTAAGTTACAGTAAAACACAGCGATATTGTAGATGATAGTACCTTGCCATTTCCGGCATTAAATTCAGACTTCAGCTTGTTAGAATCTCTTGATCTAAGGTAAACCTGTAAACCGTTGGCAAAGGTCGCGTTTCCTGTAATTGCAAATGTGTTGTGAGCTTCAAGCCTAAACATACAGTTAAAAGTGAGTTTTTATGGGATCTACTAGCTCAAACCTTCATATAAACTGAGTAGAGCTTCATCATTGAATACTAATGTTGGCCTTGACAAACTAATAGTGAACGACATGTCATATACACCGTGAAAAGTTTCTTCGGTGAGAATAGCCTGTAAATTGTACAAACCAAGTAGCAAATGGTCAAATAAATCAGATAAGAACTGCAACATCTTCCATAGAATTGCAGGGCTACAGGAATATAGGCTTCAAGCAATTAAATTTTTTTTTTTATTAAAACAAACGATCTCTTGACAAGGATTAACAAATTCAACTCAAGCACATAAAACTCCGCACAAGTCAGCAAACCCGTAGGGAGTACATAAAAGTGGAACTCAACACAACAATCAATTAGAAGAAAGGTAAGATACTACAATATGCATACAAGAAAAGCTGCTCACTAAGCAAAAATAAATAAACAGAAATACTTACAGCATAAGATGGCATGAATTCTGCAAGCAGTAACGGGGAGCCAATAGCCTCCCTTATGTATTGTTCCTGCCACAACAAAGAATATACTCGTTTGAGGATTTTCACAATATCAAATACTAGGAAACCAGTAATTGAAAATAGTCAAATACTAATAAAAAAAAGTTCAAAGCTGCCAGACTGAATCAAAAACTTAATAAATGCTTTAACAATCCATAAATAGGGATAAGGATCTTATTACCTGTGAACTCAGAAACTGCTTCAAGGTTGGTGCATCCTTGTCTGATGGACTGAAGTACACTTCCACAACATCGGTAGGTTCAAGACTTGCCTTTTTCCGCAACTTTTGGATGCGATTAACAACCTAAGATTTTGGGAAAATAATAATTGATGAGGATGATATATTATTGCAGCTTTAGCTTCACTTTTTATACTCGTGTAAATTGAACCTCAACTCTAAATAGACCTAATTTTCAAGGAAACAGCAAACTTATAAGTTATAATGTCAACACTGACAAAAACATTTAACAGGATGTTAATTTCGTAAATACATGGCATATTCTGTAGATGAAACCTTGGCACAACAAGACCACTTTAAATTCCTTTTGTATTAGCAGAAGAATGGTATAATAATGAAGCAGACAGAAGTTACGAGTTAATGTTTCATTTGCTAGAAACACAAAATTAAGAATTATCACTAACATACCTCACGAGCTACTCCAGCTTCAAACAATGATTCGTCAGGATGTAAATCAAGAATAACCAAGACATCACCTACACAGGGAGTTGAAGCTATCAGATGGGTTGACAACATACTAACAAGTTTACCTTCAAATTAATTTACAATAATTATTACCATCTCCAGCAGCATCAATTTCCTTTTCTGTTGTATTATCAGGACGTTTGAAATCCCTCAAAACCTGAAAGTTCACATAACAATAGTACATTTAAATGATTTGATGACTTCAGTAACGCAAAGTAATTTCTAGAGATACAAATAAGATGCGAGAACATATCTACATGATAAGACTGCTCCATTTTTCTTTTGGGTTATGAATTACAAAAAAAAAAAAAAATCTATGTAATATAAAACTTTATCCTCACTGAGTTCAGAATTTTAGATAATTTCTGCCAGATTAAACACTTCTGTGTGATTGTTTGGACTGTGTATCCTCTAAGGGTCTGTTCACATTTACTAAACTGAGCTGAACTGAATTGAACTGATTTGAGCTCAACTGAACTGATTGGAGCTGAAATGAATAATTTATGAGAGAGGGAAATTAAGAGCTGAACTGATTAGAGCTAAACTGAACTGAACTGATTGGAGCTGAACTGAACTGAACTTATGTAAATGTGAACAGGCCCTAAGTTGATATTAATTTGATTGACACGGTCATATAACAGTTCAGGCAAATCATATACTCTTAATGTTGATCTTTATGTTAAATGAAAACAGAAAGCATCCTACATTCCTAGGTCAAGCTAACCATTACAGTGTTTTATCACACAACAAATAAGCAACAAAAATAACAATAAATTATCCAACATTTTCATTAAAAAAAATACATAAATAGCAAACTCTTAAACTTAAAATTTAGTGCAGAAATGAACCTTAATGTCACCCAGCTTCAAACAGTGGCCAGCAATGGTTACTTCTCCAGCTTCCTCAAACGCTAATATATCTTTCTGGGACATTGCCTTGACTTCCTTTGCAACCACTCCCATTGACTTGCCAAGCCTCTTGCCAAGCACACTAAGAGAACAGATACACATCATAAGTAAAACCAGATAAAGTTGAGCAAATGAACAAGCACTTCAACTCCTCCCCCTCAACAGAGAGAGATAGAGAGTTGTCTAGCATGCATACCTAAAATCAGGCTCAGCACGAAGAGATGCATATTTCAGTGGATCATCACAGGGAACCAGAGATCTTATGTTAAGCTCTTCCAGAACATACTACAATTCACAGACCCGTAAACAAAAAAACAGTTAGACGAGAAAATTTCATTGTGATAGAAGGTTAACAATTGAGAAAGATGTAAAGATACCAGAACACATAGTTATCCAGAGAGCACAAACAAAAGGTTTTTACAAAAAAGCCCCATCCCAAGAGCATTAGTTCTTGCACTAAACTTTTTAACACATGCTCACAGCTATTTCTTGGACATCTAAAATTGATAAAGGGGATTAATGGAAAATCAGTGTGTCAGACTGTCAGCTTAAAAGAAGCCAGGGCCACAAATTTCACGGTGCTACCATCAATTTACACCCCCCCCCCCCCAAAAAAAAAAAA
The DNA here is from genome assembly GCF_948465745.1 of Chenopodium album. Classification (NCBI taxonomy): domain Eukaryota; kingdom Viridiplantae; phylum Streptophyta; class Magnoliopsida; order Caryophyllales; family Amaranthaceae; genus Chenopodium; species Chenopodium album. The sequence continues at coordinate 31,665,622 of NC_137856.1, read as the reverse complement.
AAAAGGTATGCCCACGAGAGTAAAAAACAAAGGTTTTATTGATGGGATAGACCATACACATAGCCTGTTTGATTTGTGTGAAAGTGAAATAAGTCTCAGAAAAAATTTTGAATCCTTCTCAATACCTTATTCAAAACACCAAAATTTGAAATAATGTTCTTTCATCGGATTCCTATGGATTGTAATAGCCAACAGATTAATTTTAATTGGAATTTGTAAATAATCATGTACAAGAATTTCTGCTACATGAGAATGACTTGATGGTCAAACAAATAAAACCAAGCTAATATTTGATGAAATAAAAGCATAAAATTCTATCAGATGCATGCAAATGTGACAAGATCATGATCAAGGGTATTGAAAATGACAGAAAGATTTGAAGCTAGTAATAAGCAATGTTTAAATTAAGAGTATCTTTCTTCTTTATTGCTTTTAGGATTTCAAGGGGTAGGGCAGTTTGAAAGAAAGAGGTTGTTAAATTCACTGATTGATGGCAATCTTTCCTATTAAGGTTCGCTCTCATACACAGACTTAATCGAATTAAATCTAAGCAATGGACAAAATACACCTTTAAAATATATGTACCTCTCTTAGTTTCCCAGCAATATCATCAAGAAAATCTTTGTCAGGATGCACCACCACCATCTCCCTGTACTCTCCAATAACCAACAGGTCTCATGAGCAAGTAGAAAGATGTAGTAAAAATAAAACATCATAATAGATACAAATACTACCTGAGGGGTGTCTTTAAGGGCTTGTTGTGGCGCTCACGGATATTACGTGCAAGATCAATGATTTTCGTCATCCTTGAAACACTTTGTACAATGCGCTCTTCTCCCTAGGATTGATAAATTACAGTGAGCCATAACTGAGTTAAGGTTCCTTTTAAAAAATTAAATTAACCCCCCCACCCCCCTCCCCCCCTCCTTTTTTTCTTGAAGTTCATGCCAAAGAGACTACCTTTCCTTCATCTTCAGGGATACTGCAATAATGAATGCTCTCTTCAGCCCCATCACTAACTTTTCTCAAATTTTGGTAAAGAACTTCGGTAAAGAATGGTGTCAGTGGAGCCATAGCGATGCATGAAGTTAGCAGTACCTATGACCAAAAATTTAGATAAGAAATATGATTCAAGAGATTAATCTAACAGATTGCTGCAAAGAAATATAATGGAAGCTCCTCCAATGCGTTAAGAAAGGTCATTGACTTCCACACCACTCAGCATGTTAACTTTGTGACAGAAGATCTTCAAAGATACTCCTTTAAACCGCCAATAGACTCATACCTTCACAGTATAGACCAAGAGGCTAAGAGTTTAATGTTCTCATAGCCAACCACTTGTTGGGCAGATGTAGGCCTGAGCTAGAGGGCCTAATTCCGTTAGATAATTTTAAGGGAAACCAGGATAGTTCATAGTTGCATCGAACATGGAATATGGATCCATTTAATAATGCAATATTATCAATGTGAACATATGAGATATCTAGAAAGCAAATAATCAACATATATAATCCTTAAACCTTTTATGAAATGTTACATTATAGCTATCTACCATGCAATGGTGCAAACAAGGAAAATTATGATACATTGCTAAAGCTAGTTCATGCAAGGCACTAAGGCTGTGGTAAATGTAATGCCAATATTGAGATCCGTTACTATACAAAACGATTTATCCATATATCAACTCTTACAAAAATGCTCTACAACTCCCTCTGTTTCAATATAAAAGGAGCCCATGATTCACTAGCTTATTACTAGTTCTTGATTACTATAAGCACGAAACCAAAAGAAATAAATATACAAAGTATATATCTATTCTTTATAATGATCTAATGGTATAATTTCTATTATTTATCTACATAGTTTACTATATATTTGCAGTCAAACAAAAATATCAAAAATGTGAGACTTGTGAAGTTGAGGACAGAGATAGTACTGTCTATGGATACAAATTGATGGACATAAGAGAGAGAAAGTAAAACTTTAGCATGCTTGAACCTCAAAGGATCACTCTTCTAAGAACATAGGAGTTTATTGTAGACCAGTATATATAAGCTAGCATTAGCAGCATACAATAAAGGATTGATAATCAGTATTCGGGTGAAGAAATGTAACATACATGGTAAAGAGTGGATAGTGCAATTTTGCAGTCTTCCTCTCCTGTGCGACCTTTAAGCCGCTTACGGTTAAACCTTACATAGATATTCGTCAGATCATCAAGAAATTTTAGAAGTTGAGGAACCACCTGCAAAGGACATAAAGAAGTCAAAAACAATTTCAAGCAATCCATTTGAGTAGTTTAAATAGGTCAAAATAAAAAGGATTCAAATTATAGCCACACTACAGGGGATACAACTCATACAAGCCAGGACCTCATAGACCCTTGGTCTAAAAGAATTGTTCGCAAAATAATATTAACTTAACAAAGAGAAAGAATCCTCTAGCAACTTGGTCAGAACAAAAATGAGACCGCCACAACTTACAGCAGCCACTGAAAACCTAGAGAAGGGCCTTACAAAGTAACACCAAAATAATACAAGAGAGCTATATATATTTTTTGGTAGCAAAATTCTATCTTTTTACACTAGGTTCCAATAAAATCTAGAATAAAGGATGAATGCGAACTTCCATTAGAAATGTTTAGTGAAACATGTAGATCAGAATGCCAAATAAGACGGGCAATGCAAACGTAGATAATGACCTGTTATAAGAAATTTCATTTTGCCCATCAAAATACAGAACAGTAAAAGGGCTCAGTCACAACTTTGAAAGCTCTGTATATAAAAGGATATACCCCTGTGGGAAGATTGGTGCCTTATCAAAGGTATAATCATTCATAAGGCACTCACATGTAAAAGAACACAACTAATTAGAAACAAGTTACGAACCGTATATAATCGGTAAGCCTCCATTTCTTGTCGGACAAAATGAACCAGGTGTTGGGTCGCCGAATTGATCCACTGGTCAAGGACATTGGAGGAGTTCTTTAGCACGCTTCGATCAGTTGGAATAAAAGTTCCAAAACCTTCAATTTCAAGTCTCTTTGCATTCTGAACAAGAAATCTATATGCATTGTACCATGGGAGGAAGACATCTCTGATCTGCACATCAATCAAACCAGACAACAATAAAGCATAGTGAAATATTAGCATATATCAAGAGAAACACAAACTCTAAGGGAAGACATTCTCATAATTAAGTATATAGAGTAAGTAGCCCTTACCATACCAAACACACCATCCTTTTTAAACCGTAAAGGTTCTGCACGTACAACTGGCGAATTTACAATATACAAGCGCAACGCATCCTGTATAAAATGTACACCATGTCATGCCTTAAAATCGCCTTGTTAAATCTTAAAGATTCCATATGGAAAGCTGCAGCAAAAGACTGAACAAATGAAAAAACGGAAAATTATAGAGCACTTACAGCTCCATACTCATTAAGAATTTCTGATGGTGCAGGGTAGTTCTTGAGTCTCTTACTCATCTTCTTACCATCTTCAGCAAGGACAAGCCCATTGCAGATAAGATTTTGGAAAGCCGGCTTACCAAATAATGCAGTGGAGAGAACCATCAATGTATAGAACCTACAAATGGAAGTGAAATGAATAAAAACAAACTAACAGCTATACACCACACACATTCTGTATTGTCCTGTCCATGATATAAGGACAGAAAGAGCAACAATAAAATAAGGTATGACCACTATGAAAACTTAGATTTTCTGCTGAATATTATAAATCACACCAAGGGTGAAATTTATCAACAGTAACACCAATGCCTCTAAAAAAGCATGCTCCTTAGCAGATTAAGGACTCAGATGCACAGACTTACCCTGAGTCCCTGACGAAATCAACAAGATTAAAGTGACCTTATCGTTTGCAATTTTACACAATTTATAAACTCCCCTTTAGACAAAGACTTATTTCAACAACATCAGCGAAATTTCCAATGACCTTTATATTGCCACCGGATCTTTTAAAATATGCACCATTTGCAATTTTACACTATCCATTACTCTTTTGACTATCTTTCGTAATTTATAAAGAAAAAATATAGTCATGTGGGATCTTATAAAATTGTCTCGATATATACTTTTATGATTAAAGATATTGATAGGCAAAGCCGTGCATAGGCAAGCATGAAAGTGTAAATGGTGCAATAAAAAAACGAGGAACTATATTTCAATTATAGGGTGCCTAATTTAAAAAATTCGAAACCACACCAAACAAATTTCTCCTGCAAATATACTCAATAACTAATAAGTTGGCTATTCTGCAGATATTGTCAGTGATTATTATTTTGGCTATCCTACAGATAGTCTTCTATACATAGACCTACAAGCAACTAGGACAGCACAAAGGAGTATTTATTATGAGGAAGATACTAACCACCCACGAGTTTGATCCAGACCTTCAGCCACAAAATGTCCAGGGAAATTTTTTTCGAATAGCTCACGGTTTTCAAATGGATAGTGAATGTATGCATAAGGCATAGCACCACTTTCAAACCAGCAATCAAAAACCTGCAAAAAAATCATGTTAGAACATACTACAAATTTATACTCATCTTATCCATACATAACCTTTTTCTATACAATAAATGGAAAAATAAAAAATAATGTAAGCTCTGCAAAAAATCTGCACAGCTGCCCTTTGAATCAAACAATATTAACATGTTATAATAATTTCAGATGAATTAATTTCTACTATAATTTGTCAGGCTACTGCAACTAAGTACAATGATGCAATTGCCTTCTTATGCAAACATGTTACTCATGAATTGTGAATAGCACTTCTTGGCATCTCTCTATTCACAATAATAAAATTTACTCTTTTATAATAGCACTTCTATCTTAGAAACAAATAAAACAGTTGTGTTTGTATTTCCTTTTTTGGAACTTCAAAAGATTTAGTTTACATAAGATCTCTATAGATGTACTTCAAGTCCTTTACACAAATCCCTAAAACTGATACGTCAAAAGTTAGGCAACAGAGTAATGATGCCTGAATATTATAATTTAAAACTTAAAGAAAATGGTGGCCAAATGTCTAACAGTCACACCCTTTCATATCTAATTCCACCTCCATGTATAACATCAATCATAAATAAAATGCACTGATTAAAATGTCTTACATCATCAATACGTCGGAGAACACCATTCCCATCCTTGGATGGAATAGTAATGTGATCAATGAAGTGCCGATGCAAATCAGTAACCTGTAGAAGATATACAGTTAGTAAAGCACCTCATAAAATTGTACTCAATTCAACCAACAAAAAATAAGAACAGAGAAAATGAGAAAAATGCAAACTTTATTTTTCAACCATTATGTTTACCAGATATAAGACATAACACATACAGCATGCTGCAAACGGCAGATTTTCACTTAACCAAACCCTCAATCCCTCCAGCTGATATGGAAATCAAGATTTTCCTTTCCCTACCTCAGTCATTACTTTCAGTGGACATTCACATTTCCCCTTATAACTTTCCCTAACCAATATTTCTTGCAAGGTAGGCCACGTAATAACCACCTTTAATATTCTTGACTAGTAATGCTAAACACAACGATAATCTGTAACAGATCATCAAGAATTAAGTCCCATATGTCCTAAATGATTTTTTCTTGATAAAAGAGAAGTGGGGCCATTTAGACAAGTAGCAAGGAAGCATTCAGAAGATGAACCAAAATGCTAAGCCAGCAATACTCAGATGCCTAGTCTATCCACGCTGAAAGAACTATAAGGACACAAAAGAGCTAGCACTATCTTAAATAAGTATCTTCCTTGAGGCGTGAACAAATCTGGAATATCAGAAATTCAGATCTTCCTTAAGTTGAAGATCTAAATAAAAATGATTAGCAATACATTTTAAAATTTTAGTCTCTTTATTTGCAAGACTGCAACAAACGTGTATATATTATTCCCAAGGTATAACCCTTATGGTTTTGGCAAGCTTAAAAAGTAGAGAGAAATATCGAGGGAAAATAGAAGTGGTAAAGATGATAATTAAAGATATTAATAATTAAGATTATACATTGGCAAGTGTGAAATGACAAGTGTTCTGAGTATATATATATATATATATATATATATATATATATATATATATATATATATATATACACACACACACACGGAAGTCACTGCATAAACATAAAATAACTCAGACTTTGATAACAATTTTAGTCAAAGCAATAACCTCATGTTGTAAATTACATTAACACAAATCACAGCAAAAAGAAAAAAATAAAGGGGGGGGGGGGGGTCTTTTCCTGGGTTCTTCATTTCTTCCCATGGAAAAAAGTAGTCACCAGATCAACAAATTTTTTTATATCAAATTATGACTTTACTGCAGGATAGCTAAGAAAACTAATTAAGTATACTCGGATACAATAATCATTTAAGATGCAAGTAGCACAGCTTAGCCTTAAGCAGTGAAGGATATGACAAACCTTTTCCCCTGATTCTCTTTCAAGTTCTTCAATGGAAGAAATGACTCTCATTTCTTTTCCATCCTCACTCATCCAGATAGGCAGCGGTGTTCCCCAAAATCTGCTTCTACTCACGGCCCAATCTCTAGCATTTTCGAGCCAATTGTGGAAACGTTTCTCCTAGAATTTGTAAAAACAAAAATTTGAATGTTAAATATGGCAAAAAGAAACATGAAGACTAAGTTAAAACATATAATGATAAAAATGAAATAGAACCTTGACAAAATCAGGAACCCAATAAGTCTTTTTATTGTTCTCAAGCAATTGGTCTTTGATATTTTCCACTCTAATAAACCTACAGATAAAATTTAGCAAAACATCAGTTAGTAGGAAACATCACAAACTAGTACAAATGACCTAGCATGCTCTTGCATCAAAATAACAAACATGTTCAGCTCTATGACACATAATGATAGCTAAACACTTTATACTCCCTCCGTGTTTTTTTAAGTGATACATATTGACCGGCACATAGTTTAAGGCAATTTAATTGACTTAAATAAAATAAGAGGTAAGTGGGGTAGTGGAGTATTAAAAAATTGTTAAAGAAAGATAGTGGGGTTAATAGTTTATTGAAAAGTAATATATGTGAGAGGAAAGATATAATAAAAAAGTAGCAGTGGGTTTGGGTGGGGACCATGAGAGGAGATAGATATAATATTTTAATGTATTGTTTTGCCAAAATAGGAAATGTACCACTTAAAAAAACACGGCTGGAAATGGAAAATGTATTACTTAAAAAAACACAGAGGGAGCATGAAATATCTTGATTGCCCAAGTCAATCCCCAATATAGATTGTAATATTGTAGCAAAATGTCAGGAAATTAATCAATTTTCTACAATTTTCACAAGCAAACATTAGACAATCAATTCTCAACATAAAGTCAAAAAAAGTTGTACAGAATTCCCAATATACATACCAGCTGGGAACAGCTCTATAAATCAGAGGAGTTTCAGATCTCCAACAGAAGGGATATGAGTGAGTAAAACTTCCTTGTTTGAGAAGCCTGCCTCGTTGCTGCATAAGAAAAAAAAATAGCATGAGAATTCCAAAACCACATCTGTACAGACAAGCCATTTCAAAAATAAAATAACAAGCACCAGCAGTAGAGGTACTTCACCACATGGGACTGACAATACAATTTAACTATTTTAATATGCTGCTTCAGTTTCCCCATAAATCCATAAAAAATGTTGGTAAGTCAAGGTCAATCCAAGCTACAAAACTCTTTCTTCCTTTAATAAACTTTTCATGTATTACAGGGAGAGAAAAGGGAATGAGAAAAATCAAATATCCTTGCCTTTACTGCATTAATAATTTCCTTATCAGCATCCTTGACATACAGTCCTTTAAATTCAGAAACCCTTTCGATGAAACGCCCATCTTCATCAACAGCTACAATCAAGTCTGGCCCCTGAACATGCCAAGTGAGAAAATCAGAGCCAGACAACTAATGTAGAGATATCCAGAAAAATATTTAAAAGAGCTTGTAGCTAACCAGTTCAATTATTTTGTTTTCAAGGCAAACACGATAATCATCTTCTCCAAATGCTGGAGCACAATGTACAACTCCAGTTCCACTATCATCAGTCACATAATTGTCTGCCACAACCTTGAAAGCCACCTCAGAAAACTCCTTGAAATAGTCAAACAAAGGAATGTACCTGCAACCATTAGTACATTACATTATAATTTTAAAAACCAGAATCAAAAGAAAAGGTGAGAAAAAGTATGCAAAAGAGAAGACAAAATGATCGAGTCAGAGACGCAACATTTGAGTTGTCCTTGAGCATTAAGCAGAGTTTTTTTTTTCCCAGTATAGATGCCTTTATTTCTATTTAATAGAAATGAAAAAAAAAAAAAAAAAAAAAAAAACAGAAAACAGACGTGAGAAACTCATAGGCCAAAATTTTCTCGTAAAACACTTATCAGAACATGGAAAAGACACTTCAGACCAACATTTGGCATACTGAAAGTATATCAATAAAGGCCCTAACTACGCCAAGACAATCATTTAAGTTTCTATGAACATGACTCAATTCCAGAGGTGGACCCAAAGTGTCCAATACTCCAATAATATCATAATCTAGGAGACCAGGACTGCAATAAGCAATATCATTTGAGAGGAAAAGAGGGGAAAAAAAAAAAAAAAAGGCTCGTGTCTCAAAACCAATTCTTGACACAGAGAGAAACAAGTCATACAACGATGGGGTGCTCTTTGATTCAACAATATCAAAATATCTAGAATGAATCCCTTTATGAACAATCACCATAATTTTTTACCTGCCCCTTGATTTTGGATAAACAGCTCTTTCCACAAGACAATATCATGGCTCAGATAATGAATACAGAGTGTATGATTACAATATTTTCAAACCAAAAGAACCATTGTATATTCATCTTCCCCCCCCCCCCCCCCCCAAAAAAAAAAAAAAAAAAAAAAAAAGGAACCATTTATAAGTCACTAATCTCAAGTAAACATAGGACATCATCAACAAGAGACCATGGTGCAGCTAATATATGACAGATGGTCTACCACAAATTTACCAAGCCCCTTTTTGTTTGAAAGGGTCTCCTTTCTTCTAATCCAACATATTATCAACTACCAAGTCTATCATCCTTCTCTACAAATCCGTCATCTTTTGACCAAAGAGTTCAAAACAATATCCTAGCAAATTTTTCAGGGATAAGTGCTAATAGCTAAAGGAATATGTTATGCCTAGGCTGTCTAGCTATTCAACTTCATGAGATATTTTAAGCTGATTTGAACTAAAACAACTAAATGCTGCCAAACCCATCTCAGGAAAAATCACGAATATATGAAGTATTATCAACTACCAACAAAATGAAACAATTCTTGAGTAAGAACGGAGGACACATAAAATAAAATACCAAGAGAGGAGTTACTTACTTCAGACCCACCAAGGATGCACCTGGAACTTTCTCTAACAGTTCATATGAACTATCTTCTGGGGCAGTTTTCTCAGATGTGGAGCCCTTAGTTTTAGACTTAGTATTCTTGGCCTCACCGCCTGATCCATTTGGTAATTTCTCGTTTTTTACTTTATCTCTAGGAAGCTGTGACAAACGAGACTCTGCAACCACATAAGTAGCACCAGTAGATTTGCTCCTCACCTGCACAAAATATATATATATATATACACACAATGCATGATTCTAGGAAGGCAGAATGAAATGCTAGTCCATATCAACAAAAGAACAAGAAACCCACCTTAACATAGACAAAATTGGCATTGACACACAATGCAAGATTACTAGGAAGAGTCCATGGAGTTGTAGTCCATGCCACAAGCGACGCATTATGAGGATCATCAACAATAGGAAAAGTCACCAGGATTTCAGGATCAGGTACTTCCTGCATAACTTATTGTATTAAATAACAGCAACAACATACACACCAATTTTGTCCAACTATGACAGATTAAAGCAATTAACAATGCCTCCAACCTTATAGTTTGAATTAGCCTCAAAATTCGATAGAGGTGTCTTCAGACCAGTACTATACGGCATAACCTGCAAAAGACAGCATATACATAATTGAATCAAAAAAGCATACACAGCCATTCACATTCAAACCAAAACCTTAAACCCCACATCACAAAACAATCAAAACCAGCATAAATTATCCAACATAGCTCATTAAACCTCGGGGGTAAAACCCGAGGCCAAAAATCAAATCCCGTCTACATCACTACCCCTCCGCAACACTCAAAAACCCAAAAACAAAACAAAATCATACCTTAAACCCTCGATAAACAAGCCCCTTCTGATGCAACTGAGAGAAGACCCACCAAATAGACTCCATAAAATTCAAATCCATAGTCTTATACCCATTCTGAAAATCAATCCATCTCCCAGCTCTCTTCACAACCTCCTCCCATTCTTTAACATACCTAGTAACAATCCCTCTACATTCCTCATTATACTTATCAATCCCCATTTCAATCACATCGGACCGACTCGTAATCCCCAACATTGAATCAATCTCATGTTCAACCGGTACACCATGACAATCCCACCCAAATCGGCGGGTCACATGATGACCCGTCATAGATTTGTAGCGGGTAATGATGTCTTTAATGGTACCAGCAAGAAGATGGCCGTAATGGGGGAGACCAGTAGCGAAAGGGGGTCCATCGTAGAAGGTGAATTCTGGGCAATTTGAGGTTTTTTGTAATTGGGTTTCGAATGCTTTGATTTCGTCCCAGAATTTGAGGATTTTTTCCTCTTCTTTTGGGAAGGAGAAGTCTTTGCCCTCACATACGTCCTCCATTGATGAAGGGTGTGAAGAGGAGGAGGAGGAGAGAGAAAGTGCGGCGGCGGAGGAGCTAGGGTCAGTGGCTGAGTTTGGGGGAAGTGTTGCCTTGGAGAAGACGGATGCAAAATGGGGAATTTAGAGAGGTTTACTGTTTCAGGATTTTGTTTTTTTCAGTTAATGCTGTAATTAGTATGGCCGATTGTAAGAAAATGCAGTAATTACTAATAATGAAACATACGATTAATATATTCCGTGCTTTAGCACGGGTACGCCCTAGTGGTATGATAATAGCATAGTAATCCGTATTAAATAAAATCAAGTTCCGCCAAAGTCGATAGACTTTGAGAGAAACCACCGATACAAATACGTTTGTCACATTTATTAGCATCCCACCTAGCGATATTATGGGCAACTGAGTAACCCCTATAATAGGGAGAGATTAAGGCCTTGTTTGATAAAGAGATTTGTGGAAAGTTTTAAGCTTATTAAGCATTATTAGAAGTTTGACCATTTTAAGAAATATTAAAAGAGTTTTTGAGGTCAAAAAACTTTTTTAGAAAAGAGTTCATTATAAGAGCCTTTTGCAATTAGCTTTTTGAACAATTTGTTTTTTTGAGTATTAAATACACTTGGCTAATAATAACATATATTTACCAAACACTTGCACACAATTAGCTATTTACAACTTGTTAGTCAAATTATCTAATATAATCAGGTAATCAAATCAGTTGATACCACCAGCTAACAACTAATTACCAAATAGGGCTTAAATTTTAGTATACTTATTTAATAACCCTTAATTAAAAAATTAAATCTGGTCTCAAAATAATAATAATAATAATAATAATAATAATAATAATAAATTAAACCTTACAACACTAACAAAGTAATCTCTGTGTTACTAACTCATACTTCGTATAACATTAACCGAGTAACCTCACGAAAGATGGTCACACCGTGTGGCCAGGGTTACTTAAGTTACTCAGTCAGAGGTTACTTGAGTTACGTGGATTACTTGAGTAACTCGTTCAGAGGTTACTCGAGTTACTCCTAACCGAGTAACCCTTTGAGTAACCCCTGACCGAGTAACCCCTTCAAGCAACCCTTGACCGAACTCTCGAGTAATTTCTGACTGAATAACCCCTAACCAAACTCTCAAATAACCATTGACCGAACCCCTTAAGTAACCTCTAACTGAGCAACCCTTGACCGAACTCCTTAAGCAACCCCTAATCGTGTAACTCGAGTAACCCCTAACCGAGTAACCCTTAACCGAATAACTCAAATAACCCCTGACCGAGTAACTCAAATAATGTCGGTCACACGATCTGGCCAGCTATATATAAATATTTGTACACGTAAAAAGAAAACAACTAATCAAAGTGAATAATTATGAATAAGTGAACAACTTTTATCAATCTAGTAGTATAGTCATAAATTATAAACAAGTTTATTCTTGTTTACTTCATGAACATAAACATGCCAACATTTTATTTAAATTTTTTCATTTCAAAATTAAAACTCCATTCACACTCGAATAATTCATTTAACAAACAAAGATAAAACGAGCTTTATTCACACTCGAATAATTCATTTAACAAACAAAGATAAAACGAGCTTTACCCAACCTCAAAATTGAGTTATTTTCACCCCCTATAAGATCATGATGTTATTGAACTCATTTACACAATTACACATTTACACCCCTACCCATAGGATGTTAGCCGATAATGAACAACAAAGCCAAGGAAGATTGTTGGGGATCATTCAATGTGCCCAACTACCCAATCTTCTACTACCCAGATCAAAGGAGAGGAGAGAGAAACCAAAGTTCATATCTTTGAGGTCAATTGATGGCTTTAGGGAAATTAACACACTGGGTCTCTCTCCTCTTTCTGGGTTTTGCTGTTACTCTTTTTTACATCTACCCATCTCTATCTTCTCAACAATCACCTGAAGAATTACCCAATTCTATCTATGATTTCACTGTCAAGGTAATCATCAATTGTCGATTTGAACTTTGTTTTTGTTTTTGCTAATTATTGCTATCTACAATTATGATTTGTCCCCCTTTTTTTTGTTGTTTATGCTGTAAGTGTGTGAATTGCAGTGCTGAAGTTTAAAATCCCAACTTTTTTTTTAAAGTTTTTGATTAAGTGTATGTTTCAGATTTGGTTAAGTTTACATTTTGGGTATAGAAGAATTGTTTGTTAATTTGACATTATTTGTTATGTTTGATTGCAAAATGGTAGTTGTGAATCTTGTGATTAGTATAACTTGGGGTGATTGCTCTTATTGGATGAAAAATCGAATATATTAGATGACAATATGTCAACCGGCATTATGGTTGTATTTTGAGGATGATTGTTTGATCACATTGTGTCATATTAAAAACTATCTAATTTTGTTGCCTTGATCATTTGATTTTGATGCCGCCTTTTGTGAGACAAAAGTATAACATTATAAATTGATGGTGATTCTTGGGATGAATCTTTTTAGGTGAATTTTGATTATGGAGATGTTCCTTAGTACGAAAAATTCAAGATAACTAAGTTGATTCCACTATTAACGTTGATTTTTTGTTTCAATTTTTGTGGATTAACAGGATATCAATGGTAAAAATGTGAGTTTGAGTACTTACAAGGGAAAGGTTCTTCTGATTGTCAATGTTGCTTCTCAATGGTATATACAACCCTCTATATCCTTCCTATCTCTATTGTTGTGCGATTCAATTTGTGTTTTCCGAATTCTTTTTTGCATCATTATCATCAGTTTTCAAAGATCATCCTTAGTGATGTTGCTATAGGCACTATCTCTTTTGTAAAAAGCGGTGAAATATTATCTTTGTTGAATAGTAGTTTTATGCTGTATAGGAAAGTTAGAGCCTGTTACAGATTCACAAGAACTACCCATTAGAGATCATCTGAAATGAATCTACAGTACTTTGGGTTTGGGACATGAACCATAATGGGCAGCAACGCCAGCAAGTGCAATGGACTTCTCTCTAAGTCTTATCTGATGTATTCGTCCTAGTTCATCTAGCTTTACCATGTACCTTTTCTCTTCTTGGAATTCCATAGAACTATCTATGCAGACTTGTTTGCCCATTGATCATCTTGATGACACATTTTGCAACCCACTAACGAGTGTATACTTCTCCTAGAAATTTGGGAAAAGAGATTTGGATTTTAATTTGACTGTTGTCAGATTTAATAGATTTAATTGTATAGCCATTAAATCATCCTTCTGGGAAACAGTACAGAGATAAAGGAGTATCATCTATCATTTGTTGTCTTCCAGCTTTGGTTCTCAGAAGTCAGAGTGGCATGGTCAATCCAAAATAAAAGTAGATCGTACTCTGTATATGTTTATTATGAATCCTTAAGTTGCTTAGGTGAAAGTATTTTGCATTTTTCATTGCCATCTTATTTCTCTCAAGTGTTAAATAGGTAAACTGTGAAATGTTTCTCCCTATTGGATACATTTGCAAAGACCATACCAAATTGGTATGAATTCACATACTTCTCAAAAACCAGGAATTTAGTGCTAGGAACCATTGAATTGATCTACAGTGGTAAAATTATTGGGTAAGTGCATAAGTATGAAACATGAGATGAGACCCAATTTATGCTGACGAAGTCCCAATTGCTTTGCCTATACTATATCTTAGTCAAGGCTGAACTCTTGTTCTATGGGAACTATAAAGAATCCCACACGGCCACACCTTATCAAGTCTAGCTTAAAGTTACTTTGGTAGAAACTCAGGAATTGTGAGGTTAAAAAACGGTTGTGGTTTGATGTGCATAATGTAAATACATATTTTTTTTTTTTTTGGTTTTTTTTGTAAAGCTGTTAATTGTGGAGGGCAACTACCAATCTTTATGGAGCATAAGTTAGGCAATGTATGTAAAATTGCTTTAGTCTTATAAAGCCTAGTGCAAGACGTGTTAGTGCTCTATGATATATTTAATCAGGCTAAAGTAAGGGTGTTATATTGAATTGTTATGTGATACAATTCAATTAACAAATTCAAAGATAATGAGATATTCATTTACAAAGATCTCATATTGAAGTGTTATGTAATGAAATGGTTGAGATCTTAAGGATATAAAAAATTAGCAGTTTATTTCTTTTGGATTTCTTTCCTCATTAATTAGATGTGATCCTTCACTTGTTATGCAAGAGACCCAATTGCAAGCAAGTTGCGCAGTAATTGCCTTGGGAACAGGCCCGGCACAACATACAACCTGGTTTGTTGCTCTCTTTCCAGAGGCATTTCCAATGTTGGAGAAGTGTTCTTGTAGGAAGTACAACCTTGGCTTAAATCCTTTTGAATTGTTGATCCTCGCGGGTCAGCTCAACATGACAAAATTTAGTCCTTTGATTAGAGTGCTAAGACTGTTAACTATGATGTTGTCCCATGTGGACACTTCAGTTTTTTTTTTCCTCCACTCAGTCCTTTCCTTTGGAATTTTGCTTATATGAGATCTTTGTTTTCATGTGCAGTGGTTTAACAAAGTCAAACTATCAGGAATTGAACATTTTGTATAAGAAGTACAAGGACCAAGGTTTGTTTTCTCTTCAACAATTTTTGAAAAGTTTTGCTTGCAGCATCTAATTGGTTAAGTTTTATGTTTATGTGGCTGTCATCTTTGTGATAGGCTTTGAAATTTTAGCCTTCCCATGTAATCAGTTTGGATGGCAAGAACCAGGAAGTAATGAAGAAATCAATGAAGCTGTCTGCTCTTCTTTTAAAGCAGAATTCCCTTTATTTCAGAAGGTAATGTATTTCACATAGTCAGAAAGCATGAAATCCGTGTGTGTGAATTTATTAAATTCAGGAAATATATTTTTTCATAGGAGGTTTCCAGATTTAATGAATAATGATGATGCCATACTTCTCATCTTGTTTTAATTGTTGTTTGTTTCCTTATTTTCTGCCATATGTTCATCTGCATCTAAAATTAGTGACAGTTGAAAGATAGACTTGTCTTTTAATCTAAGATGGTCTCAACTCTCAAGTTTACTAGAACGAAAATTGCTGCTAATGTGTGACAATGCCTGCTGAGACTTCATGCTGTAGCTCAAATATTATATGCTGACTGAAAACTGTCTTATGATTACCATTTTGAGTGCAAGCTTGTATTGCTACCAGCACCTTTCTTAAAAAGTTTTTGCCGCTCCTATTATGGTTAATTAACTTGATTAATGCCCTGTGGGTGATCTGGAAACTGTAAAAAAAGAAACATGTAAAATAACCATCTCCAAGCCCTAGATGAGCACTTGATGCAGACTTTTGTCCTCGGTTTGATCTCTTTTGCTCTTGTACTGTGGAAACTCATTGATTAGTTCCAATCCTCCCCTACTCCTTAAGGGCTTACGTTGCGTTTAATTTTGCAATCTTGTGAATCTTAAAAACTCCATGGAGTATATACAACTTACAGTATGCTTATGTGAAACTCCACAGATAGATGTCAATGGGAAGAATGCAGCACCACTTTACAAGTTTTTAAAATCAAAGAAGTCCGGAGTAATAGTAGATGAGATCAAATGGAACTTTGCAAAATTTTTGGTGGACAGGCAAGGAAGCGTTGTTGAGAGATATGCTCCTGTGACCGCCCCCCTACAAATTGAGGTTTGATTCAGTACTTCTTTCAAATGCTTTGATGTTAAAAGTCCTTTCAGAAGTTCCATGGTTTTGTTTCGTCTGATTTCTGTTTCCCCCTCTAAATTCTCTGTTGCAGAGTGAGATTCAAAACCTCCTAGGATCTTCTTAGTGGTTGGATCATCAGGCATATAGCATCTGAGACTTGTCTATGACTACAATTGTGCAGGTTATTACAAGTTATGTATTTCGTCTATAGTCTATACGTCACGCTGTATAGGAATATAGGACTATGATTTTGAAAATCATTGATATTCTCACTCATACCCTGAGCTTCTATGATACATCTCTAGACTAGGCTATGATTGTTAAGCGATGACATTTTCTGTCTTGTAGTTTGTTAAAGTTATGCTAAAATTTGTCAATTGAGTAAAATAAACGAGCTCCTATGGTTTTGTAGAAAGTAGCTGTTTTTGAAGTTGTTCCAGTCTCCATTTATTCACTAGAAGTCTTATGATTGTCAATGAAACCTGCCTCTCAAATCTGAATCCTAGGTCCTAAATATCAGAATTCCACCATCATTTTACCGTTGGACATTGGTTGCTGTTCGTTTTATATAATTGAATTCTTATATGCACAATGCACCAGTCTTTTAAAATAGCGCGACATAATTGTTGATTGGATGATAGATACCTGATTTAACATCACCCTATAATTGTCATGTGCTAGTTTGTTACAACAGCGCGACATGAATTGTCTGCAACTCAGGATGAGGTATAAGCCATGGCATACTTCAGATTATTAAAGAAAAAAAATAATGTTTAAGAGCTATACTAGAATGCGAACACTTGGGCAATTTTATTCTTTCTTATGCTGTATATGACTAAAATGAGGCTAATCAAACCTTTGTATAATCAACTGATCCCTAAGCCCCCTCGACTAATCTCTCATTCCTGGACCTAGGCCGGCCTCGACGCCTCGTAGCTTACAAGCACAAAATAAAGAAAGTCCCAACCAGAGTACATGGTTCAAGTTCAACCAAACGTTCAAAAAAAAATTGAATTAAGGTCCTACCGAGATTTGAACTCGGGTTACTGGATTCAGAGTCCAATGTCCTAACCACTAGACCATAGGACCTTTTGTTGTGTATGGTAGTAAGAATTTAAAATGATATTTTCTTCGTGAGGCAAAGTTGCCGTAACACTAAAAACTTCTTTAATTTTATATTTCTATGCTGATTAGAATGCTGATAAACTCGTTCGTTTATTTTCTACGTCTTTTTTTTTTTTTTTTTTTCCGGAAAACATTTTCTACGTCCTAGATATACGTTGTTTAATGTAATATTGCAAGTAAAAGAAAAGGAAAAAGTGTATTTTTTTCATTCATATATACTTATATTATTTCCTCGCTTCTCAAGTTTATCCATAGATTGAATGGAATGGAGTAGAATATTATGTGATTGTGTCGATATTATTTATTGATGATGAAATAAAATTTAAAAATTCGTTCGTTGAATTAACAAACAAGCATTAACAATAATCTGAAGCTAGTTAAATAAACAAGCGAATTTCATTATCATACTTTTTAGCATTATCATATTTGATTCAATGATGTTCGTGAACAAAAAAAATCTTGGATATTTTTTAAAATTACTTTAGTAATCTTTTGATTGTACGGAGTACATGTTGACAAATTAATAGACAAGAGTGAATAAAATGGTTTTTGTATTGTTTGTTTATTATTCATCAATAGGTTGAGTATTTATACAAAACCTAACCTCATAAAATAGGAAACAATATTCCTAAAAGATATACCATATATCCTAATGATATATTCTCAAAATAATATCTTAACATAAATATCCTAAATATATTATTCTCTTAAATAATATATACGGAAAATATATCACACATATATTTTCCGATATTATCTCTAACACATGTATCTGTAAAAAAATTATAAATTATTTTATCATATATGCATGTATGAAAACTTGGACGACATTGGTCTTACTATAGAAATTAAAGATTGACAAATTTTGAATTAAAACTTAAATTTTCATCTTAAAATTAAATAGTACCAAAGTTTCATTTATTTAATCAAGTATGATATTAGCTCGTTCAAGCTTGAATTTAAATTCAAAACACAAATTTTAAATGAGCTTATAAGCACATTCGTGAACAAAATTTGAACAAGTCACTCTTATGTCTTAACCAACCAAGCTTGATCAAATTATTAAAAGTTCGTTCCATCTCAAACAGACTCAAACACTTTAAAAAGTTTGGTAATCTCTTGTCAAAAAAAAAAAAAAAAAAAGGTTTGGCTATCAGTCTTATAAATAATATTTGGACTAATATATTGTTTAAAATTGTCTCTTTTATAGACTTTTAAGAATTATGTGCGCACATTTATACCTCTAAAACCATTTTTTACATATTTCCTCCTGCCAACAACTAAATTTTTGACATAAAATCAAACCGAATGAGTTTTTCAAACATAGATAGCTATGACACACCCATCATACATTTAAGCCGCCCTACTCTTATCAAGCTTAACTCAAACAAACTACGTACTAAAACTTTAGCATTATTTACAACGGTACCATTGGTGTGTTACACATGGATTGATAAATAATTGCAATTGTTATGACATGTTTAGAGTGGACCCTAACCGAGCCAACACAATAATGTATGTCATTATGTCAATATGTGGTTCAAGAAACAATTTTGTCATCCTACAACAAACAGTGCTGAGAGCTGAGAGCTGAGCCAAGACAATAATGGAGAAACCATTGCTGAACGACGGCAACGGTAACAGGTTGAAGGCGGAAAACGGTGATTATCCGGAGGTGAAGTGCATTAGCGAGGCGGCGACGGTGTTTAAGGAAGAGTCTGTGAAGTTATGGAAGATAGCTATGCCATTAGTGTTTAACATTGTTTGTTATTACGCCACTACTTCACTTACCAACATTTTTGTAGGACATCTTGGTGAACTTGAGCTTTCTGCCATTTCTATTTCGGTCTCCGTCATTTACACTTTCACATTCGGTTTCATGGTTTGCTCTCTTTCTCCTATTCGTTTCCATAATTTTATAACATAGATCGCTTATTAAGATGATAAACTTGTATTTTTTTCTTTTTTTTTCTTTTTATTTTTTTATTTTGACTTATTATATTATTTATGCTTTTACTATTATTTATTGGTTTGCCCACTATTGACCAATAGTCTAATAATATTAAAATTTTGTAGCCATTGGTATAATGTTCAAAAAACTTAAATGTTCATAGATACTTTGTAAGAAAATAGGTCTAGGATGATTATTATAATTTTAAGTTTGAAAGCTTATAACAATATCTTAATAAGTATTCTTAGAGAACCACTTCAATCAATTAAGTATGGTTCTTGTAATGTGAATACAACCCAGATCTACTTATACCTTGCACGAAAAGACTTGAATCTATGGCTTCTTATCAATCTTGCTCTGCTCTGATACCATATTAGAGATCCAATTCATTTAAAAAAATTAAGTAGATGGTTAAATCCCAAGATTTGTCTATATAATCTATCAAGTGTGTCTAGTGTGCCAGGCTACAAACGATAGAATTGAGTTAGGGTCTGTTCTCTTACGTTGAAATTCAATTCAGTTCAGCTCAGTTCAGTTCAGCTCAACTCAGCTCCTAATTTCCTTCTCTTATAAAATATTCATTTCATTTCATTTCATTTCAGTTCAGCTGAGTTCAGTTCAATTCAGCTGAGTTCAGTCAATGAGAACAGGCCCTTAGTCTTGGTGGGGCTAAACTATTCTAATTAGGCCATAGCAATATTAGATTGAGATGCCAAATCGAGTGTGAGGACTATAATGGATCCATGTCAAGTCACAATGTATCGGAGTCATGGACTCATGGTGGGTTCGTGTCTATGGTCTCTATGTGGATTGTGTTAATTGATTACTTTGTCCTTGGACATTTTAGCAAAAATAATTCATGATCACTAGGATATTTACATGCATTAACAACTTTTGTTAAACTGTACTGAAATGCATCAACTTGTTAATGAGGGCGATAGCAAATCATATGGCACAATATATGGTTACTACAAACTTACAATAGTACTGTAATTATTTTGTTATTTGTTGGGGTTCTTCCTTGGTTTGCTTGCAGCACATCAAATATTGTTGTTCAAAATTGTAGCTTGGCATGGGGAGCGCGCTTGAGACATTGTGTGGACAAGCTTTTGGTGCAGGGCAAGTTCATATGCTTGGAATTTACATGCAACGCTCGTGGATTATTCTATTGCTTAGCAGTCTTGTACTCGTACCAACTTACATCTTTGCTGCACCTGTGTTAAAGTTTCTAGGACAGGACCCTGATGTAGCCAACCTTGCAGGACAGTACACAATCCTTACTCTACCCTCGGTGTTTTCATTGGCTATCAGTTTTCCTACTCAGAAGTTCCTACAAGCCCAAAGCAAAGTTGGTGTTATGGCTTGGATAGGATTTATTGTTCTAATAGAACACGCCGTGCTTCTCTGGCTTTTTATTTCTGTAATGGGCTGGGGTCTGCGCGGGGCTGCAGCAGCTTTCAACATCACAGAATGGGTGACTGCAATTGCACAACTTGTTTATGTATTTGGTTGGTGCAAGGATGCATGGAAAGGCTTCTCTTGGGCAGCTTTTAAGGAATTGTGGGCGTTTGTTAGGCTTTCGATTGCTTCTGCTGTGATGCTTTGCCTTGAAATCTGGTATGTGATGAGCTTACCACTTCTTGCTGGTCACCTTCCAAATGCTGTAATCGTTATAGGTTCCCTTTCTATCTGGTGAGTTTCCGAGCCTCTTTGAGTTATGACTTGAAAGTTTATTGTCTTTTTGCAAGAATGTCACATTGCCATGGTTAAGAAATTGAACAATTGTGGTATCATACTAAATCTTCTGCAAAAAAAAGTCGCTAATGCAATTCTCTTATTTATGTTGTAGCATGAATCTAAATGAACTACAGTTGATGATATTCGTTGGAATAAATGCTGCTGTAAGGTACATGCATACATATCAAAATTCTTACTATGCTAGACAAAGACCTTTCCGTTTCATTTGTTATAGGAGTTGGAAAACTGTCATGATACCATATTCGTAGAAGCTGTAAGTGGATATGATGATTTTATCTATCAAATCTGAAGTAGTTTTCTGTTACTATTAGTGTTCGTGTATCAAATGAGCTTGGGTTGCAGCGTCCAAGGGCAACAAAATACAGTGTTTACGTTGCAGTCTTCCAGTCTCTCATCATCGGGCTTTTGTGCATGGTCCTTATCCTCGTCACCAAAGACTATTTTGCTGTTATTTACACTGATAGCAAGGAATTGCAACAAGCAGTTTCTAAATTAGCCTGGTTACTTGGTGTGACAATGGTTCTTAACAGTGTTCAGCCTGTCATTTCAGGTAGACTTACACTTAAATTTCTTTGTATGCTTTTGTGGCTTCTTCTGTCTGTCAAATCTGTGACTTCTCCTTTCTGCCAACGTGCAACTGATCGAGCAGTCTGGACTTGAGTACTAAATGATTCAATAATTAGTTTCTTATCATATTTGTAGGAGTTGCTGTAGGATTGGGGTGGCAAGCCACTGTGGCTAACATAAACTTGGCTTGCTATTATGCATTTGGGCTACCTCTTGGATACATTCTCGGCTATGTAGCAGATTTTGGAGTAATGGTACTGAGTTATATTCCTTTCCACATAAGATTATATTTCTTCATTATAGCTACCACAGTTTCTAATATACGGGTTTATCAATTTACAGGGCATTTGGGGCGGCATGATAGCTGGAATCGTCTTACAGACACTCATTCTACTTTTCATCCTTTACAAAACAAATTGGAGTAGAGAGGTTGGATTTGCCATATTCAGTTATATTTTCCTTTCTTCTAAAAGCTTGGATTTGTCATAATTCAGAGATGTTATCTTAATATTTTCTCTATATAACAGGCAACTGTTATTAAGCCCTATGTCCTGACTCAAATTTAACATCGAGCCAGGCTCAGAGATTAAGGAAATGAGTGACAGAGGATTAGAGGCAGTAGTAATCAACGCAAACCATTAATCAAAATTAAACTTTTTCGAGTCAAGTTGTCATTTGGATCTCCTTATCTCCACATGGTGTTTAAGCAGTATACATGCATATTATTTGGATATTGGTACATGTATTGGAGTTTGGGGTGAAACTATCGAGTACATATGTACTTGACATGGATTAAAGAGAGTTCGAATACACACTTCTTGCATGTATGCTGTTAGCCTGTAATAGACATCAGAAAAGGTCTAAGGCTGTTTACTTCTGAACAAAATTCCACCTTAAACAAACTTCGAGTACATGGATACTTAAGATGAATGGAAGAGTTCGAACACACACTTCTTGATGAGTATGCTGTAAAAACACATCATAAAAGGGTTACATCTGAACAAAACTCAGCCTTCAATTATGCAAAAGCATCCTTAGTAGGGTGGTGATTGACTGATTGTTAATGTCATAAATTTGTAATAGACAATACTTGACTGAGCTACCTCCTGTATGATATGCAGGTGGAAGAAACAAGCAGCCGCATGCAGAAATGGGGTGGACAGGACATCAGCACACATAAGGTGGGCGACGACATATGAATGACTTACTCCAAGTGATGCAGAATTTCAGATTTCGACTGGAGCTGATGTTGTCCACAACCCGAAGGCTGAACAAACCACTGCTGAGAGAGTGTTTCATGATAAAGCCGAATCATCAAGACATCAAGTCACCATTTATTTGATTACTTAACATTCCTAAGTTTTGTACCGAGACCAAATTACATGCTCTTTTTATAAAACATTTAAAAAAAAAAAAAAAAAAATTGATGTGTTGAGGTCCTACCGAGATTTGAACTCGGGTTACTGGATTCAGAGTCCAATGTCCTGACCACTAGACCATAGGACCTATTGGTTTTTAAACTGAAGGCAAATGTACAATTCACCATTTACTTATACAAGTGAGAATTAGTGTACCATAAAAATGGTGGATTTCACTATTTCAGGTTCAATGGGGCAAATTAGTAATTTTCATATATTTTGTTAATTTTTTTTTAGAGAGTCACAGGGGCGGATGATGAAAATCGATTCCAGATATCGAACTATCCCTCATGTCATAGTAGCTCCGACTTTATTTTATTTTATTATATTATTTTATTTATTATTATTATTATTATTATAATTATGATATGTTGTTTTTTACACTTTCGTAATTAATACATTTTGGAAGTACTAGTCTACTTGTCAGAAATAACTAAATGACTGCCTTCCACGAAAATGGTAGGAATGTATTAAAACTTTTAATGGAATAAATCAATAGAGAAAATACTTGGTAAGTTGGTAGGGAGAAAATGCACGAGAGCCGCAAGGCAATAGCATATCGTGGACAATTTGATATCTTTGCTTTTTGGTAGAACATTGTGAATTTGTGATGTTCAAGCAACAAATAAATGTACCTACTTTTAATTCTTTTGGTACTCCCCTTTGATCATTTTTAGATTTATTTCGTTTTTAATAATAATTGGACTAGGTTAATGCACACATGTTAATATAGACAATTTTTTAAGCATGAAAAAAAATGCAATACTATTGATATTCGAAAAATACATATTAATATATATGAATCTAACAAAATCTTTAATTAAATTAGATGCATGGATATACACTTAAATTATAATATAATCATTTTACTTCTCAACGACACATTTATTTAATCAAGTTTGATTTAAGCTCGAAATTAAATTAAAATAATGCAAATGAGCACAGCACATCCATTAACAAAGTTCTAACACGCCAAATTTTTTAACGAGTCAGGCTTGAACAAACTTTTAAAAGCTTGTTCAAGCTCGAGCTGGCTTAAACACTAATACCCGTATTATGTATTTTGTTATTAAGCTTAGCGTAAACAAATTAAAACTCGGTTGGACTGGAATTATTTACAGCTCTTAGAGTAACTTCCATTCAAATTATTACAAATACTCTCCGTTTCGTAATAATCACAATAGTAAGGAGTGCATATAGTTTAAGAAAATATAAAGTAGGCTTGATTAAGCTTAGCGTAAACAAATTAAAACTCGGTTGAACTGGAATTATTTACAGCTCTTAGAGTAACGTCCATTCAAATCATTGCAAATACTCTCTCCGTTTCGTAATAATCGCAACAGTAAGGAGTGCATATAGTTTAAGAAAATATAAAGTAGACTTGTATTAGTGGCGGATCTTGGGCTAAAAAATTAAAGGGGAAGGATTGAAACCTTTTGCTCAAAAATTACAATACTTAATCACTATGCCACAATTTTTTATATGCAATTGTTAAAGCTTGTTAGTTCACTATTGCTTATCTAAATTGGTTTGGTATAACCAGACCTGATCTGATTATTTGATTTGACCAAACTTTGACCGTATGTTTACGATTATCTATAAAGAGAAAAATATATCAAGGCCCTGTTCTCTTACGTTGAAATTCAGTTCAGTTCAGTTCAGCTCAGTTTAGTTAAGTTCAGTTCAGCTCAACTCCTAATTTCCTTCTCTTATAAATATTCATTTCAGTTCAGTTCAGTTCAGTTCAGTTCAGATAAGTTTAGCCAATGAGAACAGGCCAGTGGGGGGTTTTGTTAGATTTGTAATAATGTGTATTTTTTATTAAAATGTAATTTTCATAATTTTTTTCGTTATAAAATTAAAGATATTTAGCGATAAAAAATCGCACTTAATGATGATTCGATCTGAACTTATTTTTTTTATCTGATCTGCACTTATTTTTTTAATCTGATTTTATTGGAACCTATTTTTTTTCTGAAATAAGTACAAATAAGGGTCTGTTCTCGTACGGTTATTTTCAGTTCAATTCAATTCTAATAAGTTTAGTTTAGTTCAGCTCCTAATTTTCTTCTCTTAAAAATATTAATTTTATTTCAGTTTAGTTCAGTTCAGTTCAACTCTAATAAGTTCAGTTCACTCAATGAGAACAAACCCTAAGTTGAACTAAACAAGACCTTAAACATCATATCCCTTATCATCAACAACTTAAACATACTTAAGGGGGTGGCAAACAAAGTTTCGCCCCTAGCTTGTAGGATTCAATAAAATAAAACAAGTGGATAAATTTTTTATGATATAAAGTATAGTTAGTAATTAGTATGTGAAAGAAATAATAATTTTTTTAAAAAAGAGTGTAACTGTGTAAGTGGGGTTGATAGGAGCGATAAACAATAAAATATTTGTGAAAATGAGGTCAGTTGAAGAAATAATTAATAAAATAATAATGAACCATTATCAAATAAAAAAGTGTTGCAATTATTATGAAATAAACATAAAAGAAAAGTGTTGAGATTTTTTTTTTTTTTTAAGTTGCGATTTTTACAAAATGTGGGGAGTATCTAAAAACATCTAAGTAAAAAAAATAAAAAAAAATAAAAAAAATCTAAGTATACCCAAACCAATTCAAGCCAAAACAAAATATCTATATAGACTGTACGTCTGTACTCATTTCACCATCAAATATTTATTACAACCCATCGTGCCACCCCACAAAATTGAGTATGAGGTGCAATAAGTAGAGAGAAATGATCAAATAATAACAAATAAATAAAAATCTAGAGAACAAAAAAAAAAAAAAAGTAGGTAGAGTGTGTGGAAATGGAGACACCATTGCTAAACGGCGGCGACGGTAACAGGTTGAAGGCGGAGAACGGTGACTATGCGGAGGTGAAGAGCATTAGCGAGGCGGCGGCGGTGTTTAAGGAAGAGACGGTGAAGTTATGGAAGATAGCTTCACCATTAGTCTTTAACATTCTTTGTCAATATGCTACAAATTCGCTTACAAACATATTTGTTGGACATCTTGGGGAGCTTGAGCTTTCTGCTATTTCTATTTCAATGTCCGTCATCAACACCTTTGCATTCGGCTTCATGGTTTTTTTCTATCTCTATTACTCTTTCGGGTTTTTTTTATAATTTACTCGTTTTGACTTTTTGCATTATTTATTCGTGTTTTTAAAATTTTTTTATTTGATGATGATGATGTATAAGTATAAAAATCAATCTTGTGTTTCAACCGTCAGGCAAGGGTTGTTCTGGGCATGTGTAGGGTGGTGGTCCGGTTTTATACAATGTAAAGATAAAATTTGAATTTTATCATAAAATTTGTAATTTAGTAAAATGATTTTAGGGCCCAATTTAACAAAATTGCACCAGACCATTTTCAATTTTAACTTTTGTAGCCCGCCTCTGTCGTTAGGTTAAGCTCTTGATTGAGTTAATCCTCAAACATTTTTCAATATTAGCTTTTTTTTTTCATCCTCCCTTTAAGTTACGTAATAATCTTTGTAATTTCTTATGTTAGTAAAGTAAAAGGATGGATTTTTTATTGGGTGCAAAGTGTGTAATGGTTATAGATAAGCCAATGTTTGAGTAGGTAGAGTAAGTTAGAAGGACGTTTATAGTACATGGGTTTAATAGACAGACAATAAAATATCCCAATAATAATTGAGGAAATTATTTCATGTGTAGTTTCCTACTCTGTCCTTTGTGCTCATTTTTGCCAAACTCTCACATTACATGTTGCTTTGTAAAAAGAATTTAGCAGTAATAGTCGTGAGGAATCAAACATAGCTTGATCTAGTGGTAAGGTTTGCATTTCACAACCATGAGGTTGTGGAATCAAACCCCACTAGAGGCACTTTGGGACCCGACCAGGTGAGTTCACCTGGCCAGGCTATTGCAATTAGGTCATAGTAATGTTAGAGCTGACAAATCAGGTGGGCCGATTGGATTCAAGTCACAATGGATCTGTGTCATGGTGGGTTTGTGTGTCTATGGCCTCTGTATGGATCGCATTTGAGTTTGGGACTCTTTGGTTACTTTGGATTAAGTAGGGTTATTTTCAAATGATTTTTTAGTAACAGCCCATGGTGTTATCTGATTATTTTTCTAGACATTCTAATACAGAAACTTTGGAACTTTATTAGATACAAAATATATTTATGTGGACATTACAACTTTACAAAATTACAAGCATAAAAAACTTGTGTTAAAAAGAATTGAAATGCCTAGAGTTGTTAATTAGTGTGATGGAAAATCACTTGGTGTAATGGTTTTTACAAACTTAACAATGTAGCACTATTATTTTGTTCAGTTGGGAGCATGTAATTTTTGGAGATTTTAATGGGGATTGTGTTCAAAATTGTAGCTTGGCATGGGGAGCGCGCTTGAGACATTGTGTGGGCAAGCTTTTGGTGCAGGGCAAGTTCATATGCTTGGAGTTTACATGCAACGCTCGTGGATAATCCTATTGCTTAGCAGTCTTATACTCCTACCAATTTACATCTTTGCTGCACCAGTGTTAAAGTTTCTTGGACAGGACCCTGATGTAGCCAACCTCTCAGGACAATTCACCATCCTTACTATACCCTCATTGTTCTCGTTGGCTATCAATTTTCCTACTCAGAAGTTCCTCCAAGCCCAAAGCAAGGTTAATGTAATGGCTTGGATCGGATTTATTGTTCTAATTGAACACGCTGTGCTTCTCTGGCTATTCATTGCTGTGCTGGGCTGGGGTCTGCGTGGGGCTGCAATAGCTTTCAACTTCACAAGATGGGTGACTGCAATTGCACAAGTTGTTTATGTGTTTGGTTGGTGCAAGGATGCTTGGACAGGGTTCTCTTGGGCTGCTTTTAATGAGATGTGGGCGTTTGTTAGGCTTTCAATTGCTTCTGCTGTGATGCTCTGCCTTGAAATCTGGTACATGATGAGCATAACTCTTCTTGCTGGTCACCTTCCAAATGCTGTCATTACTATAGGCTCTCTTTCTATCTGGTGAGTTTCTTAACCTCTCCGAGTCGTGACTTGTAAGTTTGTTGTCTACTTGCAAGCATGTCGAATTGTGGTATCATACTAAATCTTCCTTGATAAATGTATACTGAAGTATTATTCTTAACAACAGCTGTTGTTTTTCTGAGAATAAGTTGCTAATGCAATTTTCTTCACTGTTTCAGCACGAATATAAATGGACTACAATTTATGATATTCATTGGTATAAATGCTGCTGTAAGGTAAATGCATGAAATTCAATCTACTTACTATGCTAGACACTATTCTTTTCAGTTCTTTTGCTTTAGGAGTAGCGGGATTCTATCTTGATCCTACACTCTTAGAAGCTACAATTGGTTATTATGATTTCATATATCAATTCTGAAGCAATTTTGTTACTTCTAGTGTTCGTGTATCAAATGAGCTTGGGTTACAGCATCCAAGGGCAACCAAATACAGTGTTTTTGTTGCAGTCTTCCAGTCTATCATCATCGGGCTTTTGTGCTTGGTCATTATTCTCATCACTAAAGACCATTTTGCTATTATTTACACCGATAGCAAGGAATTGCAGCAAGCAGTTTCTAAACTAGCTTGGCTTCTTGGTGTGACAATGGTTCTTAACAGTATTCAGCCTGTAATTTCAGGTAGACTTACACTTAAATTTATTTTCTGTCTGTCAAAGTTGTGACTTCTCCTTTCTGCCAATGTGCAACTGATCGACATGACAGACTCCTGATCGAGCAGTCTGGACTTGAGTACTAAATGATACAATGATTATTTTCTTATCATATTTGTAGGAGTTGCTGTTGGAGGGGGGTGGCAAGCCACTGTGGCTAATATAAACTTGGCTTGCTATTATGTTTTTGGGATACCGCTTGGATACATTCTCGGCTATGTAGCACACTTGGGAGTAGAGGTAATATCACTTTAATTTCCATTTGTGCTAAAGATCTTAGGTCTTCATTATCAAGGATATATTCTGATATATGGTTTTATCAATGACAGGGCCTTTGGGGCGGAATGATAGCTGGAACTCTCATGCAAACATTCATTCTACTCTTCATCCTTTACAAAACAAATTGGAATAAAGAGGTGAGTTTTACATAATTTTCAGTTACTTTTTCCTTGTTTTTCTGAAAGTTTGGTGTCAGCATAATTTGGAGATATGAGATCTTAATACTTCACCTTAAGTTGCATTGCTGTGTTTCTTCTGTTCATACTCACATAGTCGCAAGTATTTTTGGCCAAGTGTGAGGACTTCCTTTAGCTATGTTCTTCTGATTTGGCTATTAGTTTTTCCAAACACTGGTAGTGGCATATTGAATTTCAAGGTAGAATTGTCGCGTACATTGGCACTAGAGATGAATGAAAGAGTTCATATGCACACATCTTGAGTATTTTGCAATTTTGTAAGACATCATAAAGGTTTAAGGTTGTGCATGAAAATGTGAATAAAACTCCACCTTCAATTGTGCAAAAGCATTCTAGATTCGCTGGTAATAGTTGATGTCGTACAAAGACAGACA
The DNA here is from genome assembly GCF_948465745.1 of Chenopodium album. Classification (NCBI taxonomy): domain Eukaryota; kingdom Viridiplantae; phylum Streptophyta; class Magnoliopsida; order Caryophyllales; family Amaranthaceae; genus Chenopodium; species Chenopodium album. Next base: position 31,635,855 of record NC_137856.1, on the reverse strand, counting down.
TGACTGAGCCGGCTACATGATATGCAGGTGGAGGAATCAAGCAGCCGCATGCAGAAGTGGGCAGGGCAGGACAACAACGCAGATAAGAGTGGTGATGAAATATGAATGACTTGCTTCAAGTGATATAACATTTCTGTTCTTGCATGAGTTGCATCACTCAAGCTTCACTCAATATCAGAAGAATGGATGTGTTCACTGAAGTTTATGTTCACGAAAAGGTGAACAAACTAATCCGGCAATGAAGATTTTTCCACCACAACATCGAACCACCAATTCCATTTTTTGAACGTTTTTAAAACCTCCAAAGTGTTCTGATTGTTTGGAGGGTGCTTCTGCAGGCATTGCATCTTTAAAATCCCAGCAAGATCGTGTTAGAAGATCTTGTTGATGAAATATTGTCATTTGTAAACCTTGTTACAACAGTCATTCTACTCCGTAAACTTCGTTGTTTAACGCTGAATCTGATCATATTACCGCATATGATCAGCATAGACTCAAATTTAACCAAGGATTGCAACTTACTGTAGTTACAAAATTGCAACCACATCCTCAAGTCGTTTCAAATTATTGAGCAGCATAGTGTTGAAGAAAATAATACTCCTTGTTACTTCTCTAATCATTATATTAATAATGGCGTTACTTTGAATGATTTTTAACATCACCCAACCCACAAGACATGACTAACGCATAGGCGGCTAGGCGATATGGGCATCATTTTCCACTGCAGGGCATATTCGTTATTTTGATGAATTTTAAAAAATATATATTAATAATAATAACACAATAAAATACATATACCATTAGATATTTAGTTATTTGCCTATTTAGCTTGATAAAATAAGTTGTTACCAACATATATTATTTGCAATCACCTGATATAACAAGTTCTTAACAAGATACATACTTGTATATATAGTCACTTCGGACTTCAGCAGCCTGTAGGGCAATACAATTTAAGCACACTACGGCATGCAACGGAATGAGACACAGCCCACAACCATCTTTACAATTAGCTAAAAAAGTAAGATTATAAATGAGCCGACTAAAATAAAGATTATTTTATTTGATTAGTGTAGGTTAAGTAGGTTAAGTTGACAAAGCAAAACTGATCCTAATAATCAGTTTGGTGATGTACCAAAGAATACGCCAACAACCAATTAATCAACAGCACTAACCAAATTAATCAGGCAGGCCATGTGGCCAACTAGACATCAAAATGATTAATTCTTACACTTAAGATTCAGATGTGTCAATCTAAACCACAATATTCTCTTATGCAAAGTTGATATCATACGTCAGAGACAAGATTCGCAAGCTTAAGACGAAAAATCTAAGTTATACTAATCTCTTTGAAGTAAGAATCTTTCTTCTTCTGCAGCCTGTAAGCGTATCTCTGAATCAAATCTCCCATAAACTAAACTTCTTCAAGATCTACACAGCTGACTTTCTCTAATTTCGGAGAAATTAATTAAACACGCCATATATTCGACCAATTCAGATCCCGATCTTCTGTTATTATGGAGTGTTTCACGTACCATCTCTTCTAATGTTGCCACTTACAGCTTGTAACTTCTTGATCGTAACGTTTAGATACCACAGAGGCAGATTAATACTAACATACTGATAAATCCTCCAAAAGACTGCATCAGCGGTTAGTACTATTAAATCACTTCAGGTTAATTATCAGCTATGGCTGGCTTTGCTCTAAACAATTTATTGAACATTGCCAGCCATAGGTCACAACTTTTGGTCATAAGGGTAGCAAGATGACAGTATGAGACTAAGATTGAGGAAAGTACCTCATTGCTCATTCTAATGAACACCAAATTTCCCATGAAACAGATTAAGAACTAATATGATATGAATGTACAGACACAGCAAACACATCAAAATATAGGAGATATGTTAGCAACTACTCGTGCTAGGTGATACTAATTGGTGCAGGTGTAGACTCTTCAAAGTCATGTAAGACAATTAACAAACCAACCGGCAAAGAGTCATTTCGGGTCTCCATCACCCGACTATAATGTCCACTGCTTGCTCTCGGAGTAAACTTCTGCAAGAGCATATACAAAGAACAACTTGAGAAAATATCTGCAATTCACCAAACAAGTTATGTGGACAGAATTATTAGTACACCACCATATACGAGTACGAGAGTTAGATAAAGACACCTCCTGCGAGAATGCCAACCTTTGAAGCAAGTTGCAGAAGGCCGACAAAAAGAGTCATTAAGGGTGCTCATCTTCAAACGCGAGAACAAGTTAGAAGTCAGTCGTACAAACATAGAGACAGCATAGTTTGCCATTAACAAAAAAATCAACTTGCAAATGACAATATTATTTCACAGATTAGACTTGGTCATCATTGTCATTCAACATATCAGATAACCACTTAAAGCAGTCCCAAGTTAGAGGTTAAACGAAAAGTATGTTCCATCAGGCAGAGATAATCGAAAGGATTGGCAATAATCCAAGACTGATTATCCAATAGGAGGAAGTTACCTCAGCAATGCAGAGGCCAGTTAAGAAGCTGAGGTAGCTGCAATGGTGATTCTCAACACACACTGCATAAGAATCACAGTAGAATAAGCACATGAAAATAAAAGTAACAACAAAACAACAGTTGCACAAAACAATTTAAAGATTAAAAGAAGCAAGTTTTATTCCACTTTCATCTCTTTTATTTCATCTATCATTACAAATAATCACAAGCTAAAATCTAAGCCGAGCACTAAATGTCAGACCATCATCGGTAGTTGATTAATCTCAGACCTGACACGGTCCTCTTCTCTAATGGTTCTGATTCCATCTTGTCCAAAATTCGGTCGCAAAGTTCTGAACTTTGACGGTCCTGGCATGTTCATCTTCCCATTCAAAGATCGATCCATTTTGATTATGAAAGTTGAGACTTTTCATCTTTTAGGGAAAACAGGACATCCTTTCGTCTTTAGACTGATAAAATCAGTCGACGTTGCAATCTAGCTGCATAATTTGACAGTGCACGCCACGGCCTGAGCCCAAAATTTTAGCCTTGCTTTGACATCTTCAGGATGATCACCTAATCAAAGGAACAGACAACATGTTAAGCATAGCACAATGGGTAATCAGAACAAATGTAAAAACAAACAGACTAGAACATACTGTGGCCAACTCATGCCTAACAGATGCCAACTATCTACAACTCAGAAAAATAAAAGCACACAATCCAATATACTACAGCAATTAACAATGTGAATGATTAGTTTTGTTCACACTTTACAGTTATCAAGTCATTATTTCTTGTAACAATTTTGTCAGCAAAGATCACAGAACACATGGAATTCTTTAATCTTAGAAACCAGATAATTAATGCAAGTTTTCCTCAATAAACTCATATTCTTAAGTGTATAATCTTTTGAAACTCAATCAGATCTGCTTATTATTTAATTACACATATATTCACATGATTAAGTAATCATTTGTCATGAAATTAATTAAAATCAACATCAAATCTCTAAATACCACCCTGCATATCCAGATTTAATTGTCACATTACTGATTCACATTATATGACTATTAATCCAAGTAATTTACAGCTTAAGGCAAATATCAAAATCAAATCCAGATCCCAAGAACCCAGAAAAATTCACAACACCCAGAAAAATTCAAACAAAACCCAGATCATAAAACAAAGACAAAACCAAACCCAGATCATAAAAATCAAAAATCAAAAAATAAAACTCACCAGGACTAGAGATCTTCCAAGTAGGCATAGGACTAGAACTTTCAGACCCAGAAGACGACGCCGTATCAGTAGTACTATTAGCATGATTCAAACTTTGTTGATGATGTTGTTGTTGATTAGGATGATCATCTAGAAACTTCTGAGACATAGAATAACAAAGCTCCAAAGCAGGTAAAGTATTACAAAGTTCAGGAATTTCATCATAACTAAACCCAAACCCTAAATCAACACAACCCTTTAATTCATCAAGATCATCATCAGTCAAGCTCTTTGTTCGAGGTAAATCATCGTCATCTGAGGGTTCAACGTATCCTTCTAAACAAACGTGAGGAACCCTCTTTCTGGGTTTTCTGATTCTGGGTTTTGGTTCATATACAATCACCTCTTCTTCATCTTCTTGATGATCGGAATTTGGGGTTGTTGTTTGGTTGGAAATTATGGTTTTTTCTTGGGATTCGGATTCGGAATTGTAGGCTGCCATTGATTTTCTGGGTATTTTCACTTTATTGTTTTTCTGGGTTTTTTCTCTCTCCAATTTTTTTGATTCTGTTGTGAATGTGAGATTGTGAGAAATGGGGTGAGAGAAGAAGGCCTTATAAAGGTAGGGCTTTTGCAGTTTAGTCCCTAAGTCGGTCATTAGACGGCTATTTTTTTTAATATTTGTTGTTATGCCCTTATGTGGGGACAACCCGGACAATCTGGTTTGTACCCCCTCTGTTTTGGAATAATTGACGCGAATTAACTTATTTAGACACTATTCACTTCACCTTATTTTTACCGAACATAAATTACTTTTACCAAACTGAACTTAGGGTCTGTTCACATTTACTGAACTGAGTTGAACTGAACCAAACTAAAGTGATTGGAGCTGAATTGAACTAAACTGAGCTGAAATGAATATTTTATGAGAGAGGAAAATTAAGAGCTGAACTGAACTGAACTGATTAGAGCTGAACTGAATTGAAATTAAGTAAATGTGAACACGACCTTATTTTTACTGAACTTAAATTAATTTTACTAAATTAAAATTATTTTTACTAAATACTTTTTTATTAAAGGCGAATTGAACCTTAATAATCATTCATATTAATTTGGACTATATAGTAATATACGAGTTCCAATTATTATCATTTTAAAATGTTTTCAAATACGAAGTATTTCTCTGTTTGTAAATGATGGTTACGCACTACGTTTGATGATTTTACATGATTAATAAGAAAAAGAATATGGTGGAAAGCAATGATTAAATGTCACATATATATTCTAATAATTCGTAGCATTAATTAAGTCATTCGATGAATCTTTGTCCATAATCGTAAAATAATATTAGCACAAGAGGAAAGAAATTTTATTTGGTTTTTTTTTATTTTTTATTTTTTTAATTTTACAAAGAGTAGATTACCTGATTACTTGAGGTCTGTTCATATTTATTGAACTGAGCTGAATTGAATTGAACTGAACTAAACTGAACTGATTGGAGCTGAACAGAACTGAATTGATTAGATCGAGCTGAACTGATTGGATCTAATAATTGAATTGAACTAAACTAAACTGATTAGAGCAGAACTGAACTGAAATTAAGCTGAACTAGACATGCCCTTAGTATACGGAGTATAATGTTATACAAGTGTTGTGACGAATCTTGAATTTTAAAGTGTAGGGGATTATATTTGAACCTTCAACATTTAGCTAATTAAAGTACAAATAATGTTATGTTTGTGACACAACTTTTCAAATGTTTAACACAATGAACATGTTCGGCAAAATATAGTTGTAAAAGTGGTTGTTAGTTGTGCTAATAGTTGCTAGTTGTGTGCCTATGTAAGTAACTATTTGCTATCATGCTTGTCAACAAATTGTTAGCTATGAATATATATCACTAAAATATGAATATTTAGTAAATTAGTTATTAACTGAATATATTATCCTTAAAACCATAGAGAGAAAATATACACCATCAATTGCTTTTCATTTTCAAATGCTGATAAGTAATAGTTTTAGTTGTTAATAATAGCTATTTTTACCACTAAACAATACTCTTATTATAAAATTACCTAATATTCTTCTTTTTTTTTTATTAAATAGTGTTTGAGTTAGGGCTTGTTCTCTTCAACTTAAATTCAGTTCAGTTCAGCTCCAACCAGTTCAATTTAGTTCCTAATTTTCTTCTCTCATGAATGATTTATTTCAGCTCTATTCAATTCAGTTAAATGTAGCCCAGTTCAGTAAATCAGACATGCCCTTTATCGAACCACTAAGTTATTCAAAAACTACTCAAAAAGTATTACCGAACACACCCAACAAGTTATTTACCACGGGTCGGGTGTTTAATGTTTATAACCTCATTGAAGATCCTTCCTTGTATACAAGGGCATACTCTAAAACACAAAACAAGATAAGGATCAAATATGAAAATAACAACATCTCAAAAATCAACATGGACCACTTCAGTAGTTCAGTCTCCTCTAAGACTATAACATATGATGATGATGATGCTACATGGGTGACCATATAATCTAAATAAATAAAAATAATAAAAAGTACATTTTTTAACATTTTTATATATGGGCATGTGATGTGGGAAAGGCATTGTTGTTCATATACAAAATGACAGCTGTCCAACTGCAAAAAGGCAAAATAAAAAAATAAAAATAAATAGTAATACGTGGAGGAAAGTAAATGGGGTAGCCACCCTTACCTTGGTGAAAAGGGCAAAGACAAAATTTTTATGGCCCAATACAAGGGAATGTGGGCCCATTTTAAATAACGGGTCCCACACCAAGATCCATGTTCATCTTATATGAGTAGTTGAAATTTTTTGTTCTTTTTCTATGGTTTAGAACAAAAATACTATTGCAATTGCAACTAACCAAGAATTTAATTGAAGAATAACGTGCATGAAATAGTTTATAGCTCTAGAGGATAATTACAATTTCAATTTGGTATTTTCTTAGGAATATTGGTTTCATAATGTGCTCCATATGTTGCATGAATTTTATCCAAGTTGAGTAAAATTCTAGATTCCTAAAGTGTTTCTTGTGGAGTAGATTAAACTTGTAAGGAAAGAGTTTGGATGAGGTTGAATGAATTAGATCATCATGTCGTTAAAAAATATATATATATATAAATACAACGCGTATTTGTTTTAAAATAAACTAAGTTGCCTCGAATATCGATCATATGAAAGCGATGATAGAATAATCTAATGACTTTGATGTGCGCTTTTTATTACGTTGTTCTCATTAAGGACGGTGTGATTATGTATAAACAAAACTGCCTAGCTTTAGAAATATTAGCTTATCTAATCTTACATCACCTAATGTTTCAAACGAATTTAAAACATTTTAGAGAACTTTCAAAATATGTAATTGATTTTTTTAAAAGTAGCTTCCGGTAGTATGACACGTAGAAAATTGACTATTTAGTATATTTGACAAAGGATTAATTCGTAATATTATTGAACTTGTAGTCTATGGGCTTGTTTAATAAGCTTATACGACACTTCAAGCTTCATGATGAAACATAGTGTATCCAATTTGATTTGTTTACCGGACGGGTGTCGGATTTAATTGCCAATCGGACTTTGGATAGTCTTCTCTTCTTTCTTTCGTCTCTTTGGGCAGTTTGGTTGACTCGCAATAACCTGGTCTTTCGGAATGCAGTTTATTCTCCGACCTCCATCTCTGCATTGGCGGAGGATTGGTTCCTCCGTAGTAAGCAGGCGGTTTCCTTCTCGGTCTGGGCTTCCTCTCGCCCGCATTCTCCTTCCCCTCATCAGGTTTTCCCTCCTTCCGGCTGGCTTGCGGGTAATGCTCGGTCGTCCCTCGAGGTCTGTTTACTTTTTGATGGCGCCTGGGATAAGTTGGATAATAGTGCAGGGGCTGGTTGGATCCTTCGTGACTTTGGTTCTGACAGGGTTCTGGGTGGGGGCACTCGAGCGTGCCGTGCTTCTTCTGCCTTCCAGGCGGAATTGCAGGCTTGTCTTTGGGCTCTCCAGGCTGCTTTGACCAGGGGTTTCTTGTGTATCTCTGTCTCCACTGATTGTTCTTCTTTGGTTTCCTGTTTGTGTGGTTTGGCCTCTGCTAATATAGATTGCTGCTGGTTGCTTCGGGACATTCAGCACATTTTGGATAATTTCCAGGCTTGTCGTCTGCAGGCGGTTCCTCGTTCCCGGGTTTCTCCAGCTCATTGGTTAGCAGTTCAGGCGCGGCGTCGGCATTTTCTTTTTTGGTCCTTTTAGCTTGTTTGTTTGTTTCTTTTCTTTGTTTGTTTTTTTTCTTTGTTCTATTTGTCAAAAAAAAAAAAAAAATTGATTTGTTTAAATCTATATCCATGCAAATATGCAATGTCATTTTAATAAGTAATTCATTTGTTAAATTTGAATAAAGACATATAAACCCTATATTATCTATATATACCTAGTATGTATTTGACACACGATATTTAACGGACACACAATACTTATAAGACATATATATATCCAATAATACTAAAAGTAATATACTACTTACTAAAATCAATGTTGTATGTGCCTAAAAGTATTGATAGATGTACAATACTCTCTTGTTTGTATTTTCATATTCATGTCTGTTAGTTTTCGTATTTCTTTTCATGCAATATGTCCTCAACAAATAATTTAAACTTCTAAACGTATATTTTGGTGAACTCCAATATTTAGTATAAATTTAACTTGGAAAAGAACTCTACGAAACATTATTATCTATATGAGAATAATCAAGAAGTTTCCATGATTAGAAGTGTGTACTCCAACAAATTAAGATGTAAGATGTTGCATGGTTTCTATTCTAAGTAGACTTTTGCATCTATATATGAATATGCTCATCAAAAAGACATAAAATTCCAATTCTCCAATAATACAATTTACTTGAAATGTGGGGCTATTTCAAACATCAACCACTAAATTAAAGCTCAATTACTGTCCCTAATTATAATTATCTAGCTGTCAATTCAACTATACATACAATTATCCACACTAATCCAAAATTAAGCTCAGCTGCCCCATGATTAAAATTAGTAATTCATAAAACTTTATTTTTACATAATTATTTTGTATTAAATTATATAAGTGGTTCACATTATTTTTGAAATATAAAATATAATGTCCAAACTTATGATCCGGTATCTTTGGGAATATAACGTACCTCATGTGTGTAAGCATCCAACTATGCTACAACTTGCGACATTATATTATTTAGACCTTTGGATTTAATTATGTGTAACAAATTTATGATTGGTGCATTAAATGATATAGATCTTAGCTTCATTACCAAGTAATTTGCCATATAATAAAATGTACATTGACGGCATAATCTAGTTACTCAAATTTTTAATTTAGCATAATTGTATCCTTAATTAGTCAATCAATCCTACGTGTGTGCTTACACAATACTCAAATTAGTGTGTATAATTAGGACATGAATTGGACCAGCTGTTACTTTTTCACGTAATTAGATTGCTATTGTGGGCATTAATTAGTGTTGGTAATGGTCTAATGGATTAGCTTAGGCTAAGATTTGGTCATTTGAATTGATAATTAATATTATTACTCTCCGACTCGCCATTAAACTCATTTTTGCTAATTTGATAACCAACTTTGACCTTTGGTTATTTTATAAAGGAAATTTTGTCAGAAAAAACCATTTACAACCATCTCTTTGCTGGAAAAAACCTTATAAAATTTTTTTGACACAAAGAAACCAGATTATAAAATTTTTTTGTTGAAGACAACCAAAAACTCTAATTACCCTAATTATCCTCTAATTTTCCCTAATTAGCCTTTAATTCTCAATTAATTAATTATATTAATTAAAAAAACATAAAACAACCTACCCCACCTCAGCCACCCCCTCCCCTGCAGCAGCCGCGGCGGCCAGAATCGGCACCCCTACCACTTTCCGTCTACCTCCTCCTTCCCTTACCCTGTGCCGGCGCCAATGTCGCCCTTACCCCGGTTCGCCCGGAAGTTTTACCTTCCGAAAGAAATCGCACAGACAAATCGCAAATTTTGCCGGCAAGTTATCAAAATTAATCGCACAAACATCAAACCCTTTGCATTTCAATTTCGGAAGAGATTTAAGCAATTCTATTGCGGCGGTGATGGTGGCCACTCTATTGGGTAGAATTTTTGGGTTACGGTTTAGGAGGGTAGTCGCGGCGAGGGTAAATGGGAAAGGGAGGGGGTCGGTTCACGGTGGAGGTTGATCGATAGGGGTGGGGGATCTATGCAGAGGTTGGGGACGGGAGAGGAGGTTGATGTCATAGGAGGGGAAGAAGGAAAGGGTGGCTCGGCCGATGCCTGGTGGTGGTGAGGAGTGGGTTTTTTTTTTATAAATTAAATTAATTATTAAATTGATTAGTGAGAATTATGAATAATTTGAAGAATTAAGGGAAAATTAGAGGTTAATTGAGTGATTAGAGAGCTTAGGTTGTCTTCAACAAAAAAAATTTACAATCTGGTTTCTTTGTGCCAAAAAATTTTTATAAGGTTTTTTTCAACAAAAAGGTTGCTATAAATGGTTTAATTTCCTTTTATAAATGATATATTATGCACATATAAATATAATTAAGAAAACATACTACAAAGTACAAAGTAGTAGAATCGTATTAAGAAAAAATAATCATATATATAATAATATAAGAAATCATACGACGAAGTACGAAGTAGTAGAATTGTATTAAAAAAATAATCATATATATAATAGAAAGTACTCTATAAAGCATTTTGTTTAAGTTTAAATTAATCAAGTTTAATTTGAATTTCGATAACGAATATGAAATTATTTGAAAATGAAGGGATTGTTTAGTAAATTAAAATAAATTCAATTCAGTGAATTATATGTTTAGTAAAAATCAATAACTTTAAAAAACAAATATAATTGAGATTTAGTAATAATAATTTCAATTTCAATTTAGTAAAAAAACAATTAAAAATATAATAATTTCAATTTAGTAAATTAAGGTGAAAATGATAGGGCTAAGTGAAAAGGTCTTCAAATGAAGGTAACTTCATATAAGATCAAATTAAGTCAACAAATTTTTATATGTATCTGGCCTGCCTTGCTTGGCCACACACGCCGGGGTTACTTTTTCAGAGGTTACTCAATCAGTCATATAAGTTCAATTATATTGTAATGTTTAGATAAGTGAAAATCACTTTTAACCATTTTCCTTCAATCATGTTATCCATACATACCAAAAACTCATGTGAACACACCTAAAATCGAGTATTGTGTTTTTTGAGCATCTCCAGAACGAGGAAGGGGAAGGGGAAAAGTGAGCTTGCATTTACATTTACAAAATTTGCATTGAAAGAATTCAATTTATTACAAGGGAAAGAAAAAAATGAACCCTTTCAACCTACAATAACTTTTGCATGCCCCCGGTTTACAATAATTTTATTGTACATCGAACATTTTGCGAAAAAGTGACCCTTTTTTCTTACAAAAGTGACCCTTTTTTTAACAAAAGCGACCCCTTTTTTTCACAAAAGTGACCCCTTTTTTCCAGAAAAGTGACCCTTTTTTTCCGCAAAAGTGACCCTTTTTTCCACAAAAGTGACCCTTTTAATTCACAAAAGTGACCTTTTTTTCACAAAAGTGATCCTTTTTCACATAAGTAATTAAGCTACATATGCAAAACAGAGTATCAAAATAAAAAAAAACACAAAATTAACAATAGTTATGAAAAAACTATACAATCACTCAAACAAATTAAAATAATAATGATTGACATCACATAATTAAAAAAAAATAATACTAAAAGAGAAAATGTACATGCATTTCGATCAACTACATCAGAAATTAGATTAGTCTTCTTCATTGCAGTGTTTACGAATCCAAAATTACTGAAAAAACGATAAAATCAATCGATTCAAAATTTCTACAAGTAAAACTACAGAAACAAAGAAAAACACAAAAAATTAAGATAACAAACTTGGATAATAAAGGTAGATCGCAAATGAAAGAGCGAAAGCTTGAATCGCCGAAGAAATAAAATCAAATTGAAGAGAGTGAAAGCTTTGAGCAATGTCAAGAAGATAGAAAATTACCAGGAAGATAGAGGAAAGAGAATGAGGAGAGAGAAAAGTAATCTATCTTGGGTAAATAGAGGAAAGAGAATGAAAGAGGATGAGGAGAGAGAAAAGTAATCTTGGGTAACAAATTTTCACCTGAAACAATTTAGGGAAGGACAATCTTCCTTTTCTTTCTTGCCATAAAATAAAATAGTGTAAACCCGCTTTTTTTAAATATTTGTGTTCATCCTATTAAGGAAAATTAAATCTTTCACACGTCCTTCCATTCCTTTTCTTCCAAAGTCTTCTATTCAAACATAACACTCTTTATCTAAGAAAAATATAAAAGGAGAAGTTCAAGTATGCAAGACTAGATTTGGTCATATGAAATCAAAACATTAATTAATTTAATTAAAGTAATTTTTTTTTTAAAAAAAGGTTGTTGTCCAATTGTCAAAAGCTTGAGAAAGAGGTTGCATGCCTTAATAAAATTCAAACAAGTGTTAAAAAATAAAATAAAATAAAATTTATTAATAAGAATAAACAACTAATTAGCTAAAGTATCCACTATTATACACAAATATATAAGTATATATGGTTTATGTTACTCCCAATTGTCAAAAACTAAAGAAAGAAATTGCACAATCTAAAGAGCCAGTGCAAGGCCAGCAAAATAGTATAATGTTGCACATCGTAATGATGATTAATTGCACAATGTTGCGCCAACCTAGCTATATAAAGCATCTTAATTATTCCCACCATATTATATAATCAACCATATATTATATAATTAATTAATCATATCATATAAGTATTATATAATCAACCATATTATAAAGATTGAAGAGAATACGTTAAGAGTTGGCATTATATTATCAAATTCATTCTTATCTTTTTCTTATTGTTAAGTGCTGCCGCCGTAGATTCTCCAACCTTTTATTCTCTCTTTTTGACTTTTTTTAATTTGTACGTTTTACTCCAATGTTCTTGCTAAAACTATAAGATGCAAAGTGCTTGTTATTAGGTTTTTCTTTCTTTTTGGACAATTTGGAGGATTCCATTTTGAGATTAATACACCTGTTAAACTATTGATTAAAAGTTTGAATTTAGATTAATGGCTAGATTAAGTGGCATGTCATTTATCAATATATACTTTGTGCTGGAAGTGTTTTTAGTCACATATATTTTGTTCGTGATCATCATGCTTTTTTATGAATTTTGAAATCTTTGTGGTGTTGCAAATGCGTGACGTGGTTGTGGTTGTGACGTGAAACTAACTAACGTGTCATGCTTTTTTACAGATGCCTTTCTCAATCTCTTTAATATCGTGTTCATCACTACGTACTCTTTGTGCCTCATAGAGTCATAGCATGCCAAATCAATTTATGTGCTTTGGCTCAATTAAGTGATCAAGCTTAGCCCAAGCCACGCACGTTCCTTGAAAAATTTATGTCTTCAAGCATATGTAAAATATATACTAGAAACATATAGCTTGACCAAATGGAAGAATTGATGGCCACTTAAATATGCTCGTTTTGAAAATTTAGATTGTACAGGGATATAGACTTTACAATCTTTAGGGCTTATTCATATTTATTGAACTAAGTTGAACTGAACTAAGCTGAATTGAATTGTTTATGAGAGTAGAAAATTAAGAACTGAACTGAATTGAAATTAAGCTGAAATGAACAGACCCTTAGATTGAAACACCTCGATCATTAATAAATTTTTGAGTAGATGGTTAATTCATTTTCAAGCAATGCCCTAATTAATGGGTAAGTCAATTGTCAATAATCATGTGTTGGAAGCCTAGAAATCACACATACATATAGTGTTGGTAACAATACTTTTCACGAATTATGAAATCTCTTTGCAGTCAGAGACGCTTATTCCTAGTGAGTATGTCGAGCTAACTAACATACCACACCCACGTGCAGACATGCTGGAAATGCATGAACGATGGCCCAATGGTTATGATATGCCGAGTCAAGCTATGTAATTCACAAACAAGTTTGGTTAAGCTAAGTCGAAGTCGAACACTCGTATCATACATGTTTCTCTATATCCATTGCGAGTTAGCTAGACCCTGTTCTTTTGAGCCGTTGTGGTCTACTATGCTAAATTTGCTCTGCTGAGACACATGCTCTACTCTGCTAAAAAAAATGTCTTAATACGTGATCTGAGAGCTAGGTTATCCATGTGCTATTCATGCCTATTAGAATCTATTTTGAAATATTCTAACTTATAAGCATTATGTGTAATTTTGTTGGTGAATTTTTAAACTAAATAATCCACATCAAGTAATTCACAAATGAGCTTTAAAATTTTCTGTATGGTTATGAATGTATAAACTATTCTACTCCATGATTTTGTAAAAAATCATCGTCCAATTGAATCTTGATTTGTTTGTTTGTGGAAACTTCATCAAGCTTTTCTCTTCAATTCCATAAATACGCATATACCAATCATCATTTCACTTAAAGTAACAAAGAAAAATCTTTAAAAAATTATTTTTCAGTTGACTACACAAGCTAAGCAAGCCTACAAGTCTTCCGGTGACTAATCTCCCGTCAATTATTAATAGAAATCCTAATCAATAACTATAAGAAATTAAGAAGGCAAGCAAGCTAAGATATTAATTTGATAAGTCTTGTATGCGGCTAGCCACACGGTGTGACCACATTGGTTTATGAGAGTAATCTTTATTCATATGTATGAGTAACCTCAATTTTTATAAGAGTAACCCCATGTTGTCCATAAAAGTAATCCAGATTTATTATACAAGTGAAATCAAGTCATTTAGAATAAGGAGCCCTATTTGTCTATTCTAGTAACCCCTATTATTTTGTTTAAAAAATAAAAGAATAATTCCACTTATTTAAGTAACTCATTTTTCTCATTTAAGTAATCTATATACGTTGCGGACAACGTAAATCTATGTTAGTATATTTGTAACTAAAAAATTCCTAGTATGTAAAATATATGTTAAAATAATAATATATATAAAAAAAATTTGAGTATGATTGGATTATATGTGTTAGCAAAATGGAAATAAGTATTATTATAGGACATAAAATGGAATTTATAAAAAAAAGCCTAAAAAAAAGGCGGGAAAATTTTTAATGACATCGTGACAAGTGTCACTTTTGGTTCACTTTTAGTATAGGTTAATTGATGTGAAGTAGCTACATCAAGTGGCTAGCCACATATAAAACTTTGTGCGTAAAAAGTAAATGAGGGAGGAGTAATTGATAATTTATTGTCCGTTGATGAACACAAAATTATATACCTCCACACATAAATTAGAATCAACACAACCTAATTCTAGATATTTATTGGATGCCACACAAGTTATTTCATAAAAATGTCAATTTTTAAGTTTGTGACTAAAAAAAATCTCACAACAACTGAAATATACCAATAAGCAATAAAAGACACTTATAAATTTGGCAATATTATTATCCACTTCCTCTTCATCACTCATTGGTAGCTAGGTTGGTGCAATGGTATACAACAACAAAACTAAAAAATGAAATAAAAATTAAATAAAATTACAACTATATATTAGATGGATATATATGCAAATTGTTACTTATCTTATAGCTAAGATAAGTTATCATCCACCACATCCTCTTATATACATACCCGAACCCACCGATCAAACATACCTATCACATCATTCACATACATGCATCCTTTTATATATGTGTATGCATGTGTTATGTACATGACATGATCATCATCATCATGCATGTGTTATGTAACATCATTATCATAAAGATTTTTGATGGCCCATGTCATGGTCAATAATTTGCCACGTGGAAATTATACAGTGGATAGAAAATAAGACAAATACAGCTCCAACAATCCACGTGGCTAGTCATTGTCGTCGTTTGATCAATTATTGAGCGGGAAACACGAGACAACATGTTGGTGACCAGTTAATGTGGGTCCCTCACATTAACATTATCTATGTTGTTTCATATATATACCATATCATAATAATATTATGCCTATATATATTAGCATAGCATAAGTGTTT
The DNA here is from genome assembly GCF_948465745.1 of Chenopodium album. NCBI lineage: Eukaryota > Viridiplantae > Streptophyta > Magnoliopsida > Caryophyllales > Amaranthaceae > Chenopodium > Chenopodium album. Next base: position 31,620,055 of record NC_137856.1, on the reverse strand, counting down.
TATTAGAGATCTAAGTTGATAGATAGTTAATCATCATTAGGGTCACTAAGAGTAGTGACTTTTGTGTTTTAATGGACTTCTTTTTGCTTCAAGATGAGATTAATTAGGTGATTTGTCTCTTTAAATTGGGTAATTAGTAGACTTCATAAACAGTGAAGTCCATCATTATCTATTTTAACTTGGAGGGGAGTGTAATTACTAATTAGTGAAGGGTATGTCCAAATTCTTTGGATGGAGATCGAACTCTATTCATGGTACGAAGACACTATCAAGTACCTTATTGTGATTAGTTTCCCATTAGAATGAAACTAGTTATAATCATATATTATACTTGTTTTGCTTTCTATGTTTGTATACGGCAATCAATAGTCATATGTTGATAGTGTAATCTAGATTAATAATAAGACAGATAAATCTAAATAAGAGGGGTGTATAAAACCTACAAATTAGCCCACAATTTTTGTAATTTTTCTTTCCTTAGCTTTAAATTGTATTAAGACCCATAATTGGTATTCAATTTGCAAACTACAAAAACCCTTGTACCTTCCTACAATTTTTTATTTTTATTTATTTATTTATTTTTATTAATAAAATCTTATTTTACGAGACAAATATTAAATATATAGTAGGCCAGGTTATTACCAACTCTAATTAACAATAAATTTAACAATATAAAGATTTTACAAAATCATGCAATTTTGGCTAATTTGTAAACTATTTGGATTTGGGGGCGGAATTTAGGAATTTGGGACGACAATGAAATATTTGCACTTTAAAGATCATCACATAATCAAGTGAAGGAGGTATGAGACATACAAAAAGAGAATTTGTGGTATGTAGCAACCCATCCTTATCTCTATTTATTCCATACATAAGAAAAACTTGTACAACTAATTAATAATAATAAGCATGGTATGGTCTACAAGCTAGATGACAATTACATTATGAATCCTCCTTTCATTCCCAACCCTAGCTAATTGGACCCCAAATTGCTCCCATGTTACCCCATCAAACAAGCAACTAAGGTTAGCCTAGAATTTGGTTCTTCTAACTTGAATCTCTTGATCAATTGTTTTTGATGTATGACACATGTAATTTTCAAAGAATTAGGAAGGGAAGTTAGTAGAGTTTGTTAACATTATTATTAATTAGTAGGCCAAAGTTGTTGGGGACAAGTAATGAGGAAATATCAAAGTGTGTAATGTATTGAAAGTGCTAACTCAACTAGCTAGGAGTATATGCTATATTATGCTATGACTATGGTGTTGGATTATATGGAATCTAATGGACCATAATATATACTTTAATTATTTATATATTGTATAGTTTTAAGTTTGATTTTAGATGTTTCTAGATTAGCTAGGTTATTATCATATATTTGGTGAAGTTGAAAGGAAAACTTTTATACATCATATATACGTGTATGTGTATGAATTGAGCCTTTACTTTTATTTGCTTGTTTATGTGAAGTCATATCTTCCTTTGGTCGTTGGTCTCTTCATGCTTGCGTATGTAGTGTAGAAAAATTTAGTGTTTTACTTTTATGCTGTTTTTATTTGTAAATTATTGTAATGAATAAAATTGTCAAGTAAGTATGTCATTTGATTCTTAATTATTAAGAATGCTGATATTTTTTTTTTTTTTTTTTTTCTTCCAATTATGTGTCATTGTTGCATTGTCCATCCACCGTTGATAATATATTCGATCCTGAAGTTTACTTGGAAGTTTACTTAATGTTATAGTTGGAGTTAGTCTCTTAATTCAAAAAACAAAGAGTTGGAGTTAGGTCAATGCTAGCTAGAATTAGGGTATCATATTGTGTTTTTTCTATTTAATTAATTTTGGATGTTTTTTTTAGGTGTCTATATTTCATTGGAAATAATGATTTAAGACAGTTTGGTCTGTCAAAAATAAAAATAAAAAAATAAGATGATTTGGTTTGGTCTCTTGACTACTTAAAGATTATGTAGTGATCAAAATCCATCAATCAAGAGCTCTTTAGGGGTAAGGATTTTCTTATCCTTTTTCCTCACTTTCTAAAATGAATCTGACCATTTTGCATATATTGAAATATTCTTCTCTGTTTGGTTGAATAATTGTTTGATTGACACTAGGAAGTAGGAACAAACTAACCAATTCGGAGCAATCAAAGTTTTACCCATGAATAATTAATACGCAGTATATATTCAATTCTAGATGATGCCTTATAGATCGTCTTATCACTACCAAAATCTCTACCCTTCAAAACAACAAAAAATAAAATTATACAGCGCAAACAGTGGATAGATTGATTGTTCATCACCAACAAAATCTCTACTCTTTTCTCTTTCTCACCCTCTCAACCTTCTCCCCACCCACAACGAACTATCTCTTGTAGATTATAGTAGCATAGTTCATAAGGGATACTTGACAATTTTGTAACATTATTGACCATAGTTGAGGCTAACTACTTTTTAAAATTTGGTGAGAAATGACTAATATAAATTTTTTATTAAAAAATGCATTGAAAAGATCCAAAAATTTAACATGTGACATATTTTCAAAGGATTTAATTTCTGCTAATAAATATTAATTTGTATTATTTCACTAATAAAATACTTGAATTTCAACAACTAAATCTTTATTTCCTCACGGCTAGCTCACACTAAACCAGTTTTTCTATTCACACATTATAATAAATACAAACATATTATACGGAGTATTATATTTTGACTATAGTCTAGTATCATCATAAAATAGATTAAAAGCCGGCATTTTGACTATCCTATTTTCACAAGAATCACATAAATTAACAAAAATGATTAGGAAATATAATCTAGTTGACCAATCATATAAACTTGTACAAAAGACAAATATATATTTGAGTCTTATTTTGTAATACTATTACAAAGTAATAACTCCAAAATTAAATAAAGTACACAAAATGAAAAAAAAAAAAGGTGTATTTTAGCAACTTTATTCATTCAATCACATCTATTAATAATAATTAGTTTTCCAAGTTGATTGGCATATCATTAGCCGAATTCTTTTTAGGTACATGCACGTACATATTTCTAGTCTACTCAATAAATCAAATTCTATTTTCTCTGCCTTTAATTTTAAATTACCTTTTATATAGGTAGTCTCTCTTTCACATAATATTCTCCCAACTTTTTATTTATGTCTTTAACTTTTTGTGCCTTTATGTAACTTATTATTATGTCAAATTGATATTATTATTATTATACACGCATTGTTGATAAACATTGCGCCTCAATTAAATTTGTCCGTTTTGACCTAGAGCCACAAAATTTATAACTAGTGCGCCTAGCTACGACCCCTTCATGTGATCATGCACATGCATAACGGTATGGTGATGGCTGATGAACAAAAGTTTTGCAGCACCAAATTTGATTTCCCTAGCTAGCTATTTTCCATGATATTATTATAATCCTCCATTCGAATATAATAATCATATAATAAAATTATTTTATCATAGAGTGTTCGATAAAGATTATTCTTGTGTTCATATTGCTGAGATTAAAGATAAAGAGAATAAAACAAATCAAAATCATGGTCCAAAATTATCAATTCACTAGTCTCAGGAAAATGAAGAAATTAAATGGAAGTTAAGTTATGTTTAATTCACCTGATTTAATCAATTTTATTAGATTTTCTTAGCAATAATTAAACACAAATAAATAAAAGTATTTAATGTGTTTTTAGTTTGATTTGATCTGCTCGTTTTTTAAATAAATTAATATTTTACATAAAACTTTTTAAATAAGTTGAATTGAACATATAACAGCCTTAGGGCCGGTTCATAATTACTTAATTTTAGTTCAGTTCAGTTCAGTTCAGCTTCTAATTTTCTTCTCTCATTAAATATTCATTTCAGCTCAGTTCAGTTCAGCTCCAATCAGTTCAATTCAGTTCAGTTCAGCTCAGTTCAATAAATATGAAAAGGCGCTTAACTAGAGCAATGTTACTTTTTTTTGACACATAGAACAATATTACTATTTACGTATTATATTTGGATATACATAGAAAGTGAAGATGTTTTTTTTTTTTTTTTTTATGACAAGAAGTCCTAAAAAAGAAAATACACACTTCAACTAGAAGGACCAACTAAGCAATTGTCGACGACGAGCCTGAGCAGCCAACCAATGAGCAGGGGCAACCCACTGACGAGGAACCTTGCGAAGTTTGCAGATAGAGAACTGCAAAACAGAAAGCCGAATCTTGTGAAGCAACCAGTGGCAAGAAATATCTCCATCACTAGAAAGTGAAGATGTTACACATACTATATGTTTGTTTGGTTTTATAAATGGAGTATGATATTGGATATGTATGGGTGAGACTGTGAGAGATAAGGAATGCAATTTTATTATTATTATTTTTTATTTTTTATTTTTTTTTGGCATGCGTGCATTGGCCTCAATCATGGATTTATACCATAGAAGTATAGGATAAGTAGTTCACATATGGTTCCTTTAATTTATCTTTTTGATTCCACATTTTTGTGTGTTGATATTGTCCATTTGTCTTAGTAAGTTGTGCACATTTGGAGTTATTAATAAATGATCAACCTTTTTGGTGTTCAATTCATGTTCAATGGATTAGGATCATTACTAGATCACATTGGCTGTTTGTTTATGATCAATGATTAAGTCAGATCTCAGACGTTGTTTGTTTGTAGTTTCACGTACTAGCTAGAAGTTTGCTACTTTGAGGGTGTCTTAGTCTAGATATAAATTAAAACCCGATAAAACGTGAACTAATTGGTTATGGATGTATTGTATTAGGTCGAATTTAATTGAACATTATATTTTATCCTTCGCTTAATTCACCTATTCGCTTTAGAGCCTATTCATATTTACTTAATTTCATTTCAGTTCAGTTCAACTCCAATCAGTTCAGTTCAGTTCAACTTCAATTATTTCAGTTCAGTTCAGCTCTTAATTTTCCTCTCTCATAAAATATTCATTTCAATTCAGTTCATTTCAGTTCCAATCAATTCAGTTCAGCTCAGTTCAGCAAATATGAACAGACCCTTAGTTTAGGAGAAAATGATAATTGTTGTAATATGTATACGGATATTACTCCCGTACAACTACTAGTGAGAAGGAAGTTAAAATAAATAAATAAAATAAATTACGAGTACTAACTATAAAGGTTTTTGCTACATATAAGGTTGAAACTTGAAAAGGCTTCTAATTATAAAGATGATATATATTATTGTGGATGAAAATGATGTTAATTAAGTTCCAAAATAATGACAAAATCATACATTTATAAATGGTTAGTAATCCAATAATTATATAATTTGAGTTATTATAATAACTCCCTAAGACATGTTCATATTTACTTAATTTCAGTTCAGTTCAGCTCCAATCAGTTCAGTTCAGCTGCAATCAGTTCAGTTCAGTTCAGCTCTTAATTTCTCTCTCTCATAAAATTTTCATTTCAGCTCTGTAGAGAATATTTCAAGCATTATGATAACCCCAAACTTGAACCCCACTGTGATCATACACTAAAGTACGGTGGCGTTCCAAAGGGAAAGACAAAGAGCAAAAAGAGTCGCCAACAAGTTTTAGGAACTTGTAAACCCAAAAGACAATCCAAAAGGACTATCAACTACTCCATAAGGTCTTGAACCAAACAGGGTCCGGGGATGAGGGTACGAATCCAATCTACAAAAGAAAGGACCCGCCCTATAAAATAGGCCTCTACTTTATTCTGCTCGTATTCATGCGCGCTTTTCGAATAACATACAAACATCATATTAAACCTACCATGTTTATCTATGTTGGTTGAAATTAATGCACAAATAAATCTATTATTGGCGATCACTTGAGTTAAAATCACATTAGCCTAAACCAAATTAATAATTATCTTATTAAGCGTGATTTCAAGTACAAATTCCCTTTAACAATCATAAAAGGTGTGATCAAGCAATAACAATAAAATATAATATCAAGCAACATAATATAAGCAATAAATAATGATGATAATAGCATGATAAGGCATAATAAAGCTTAATAATAATAGCAAGATCCTAGGTATGATACTAATAAGATTAATAACAAATCCTAGCATGTCACTAAACAATAAAGATCGAAACTTTAAACCTAACATGGTACTAACATGATAACATGATATTAGAAAAGATAAGAGGCACCCTAAACATGATACTAGAAAGCATAAAATAACATCCTAACATGATACTAGAAAGCATTAAAAGCATCCTAACATGATACTAAGAATTAATCAATAATAAACATGCTTTCTACATTGAAAGAGAGTAATAAGATTACATACTTTGAAGCCTCGTACCTCTTTCTAATAACAAAATACACAAGTTAGTAAACTTCAATGAAAATAAATAAAGAACAATCAAATAATAAAATCAAAATCAAATTAAATAAAGTTTTGACTAGATTTGGACCAAACCCTCAGAAATATTAAACCTTTCACGTCTAGGGCGAAGGCAACTTCGAACTTGGCTAAGAGATTCTAAGTCTTGTGAATGCGGAATATTTTGAGTAAAAAGCTAGTTTAGAAAGAGAGAGAGAAAGGATTAAGAATTAAGAATTAAGTAATTCTTGATGAGAGTTGATGAAAGTTCATGATGAAAGTTGATTGAGAGAATTGATAGTTGATGATGAAAAGTTGATGAATAAAAACAGAGGTTCGGGACCTTATTTATAAGGAAAAAGTCCGGAAAATCATAGAATTTGATAAGGAATAAAACTCCACTCTGTCGCCAGAAAATAGACCTTGTCGCCAGGCGACAGAGTCTGTCGTGAGGCGACAATCCTGTCGTTTCGCGACAAGACAGTTTTTTGCGGATTTTGTTTTAATCATATCTTTTGATCTAGAAGTCCAAATAAGTCATATAATATGTCGTTGGAAAGCTCTTGAAGTCTACTTTCTAATGCAATTGGAATCAGATTAAAATTTTTTGTAGAAAAAGATATGACCGAAATAGTGAAAGGGTGTCAGTTTTGGATAGAGTTTCGTATATCTTTAATATCTTTTTCGTTATAGCTCGGAATTAATATTATAATATATCATTGGAAAGATAATTTCAAGATCTATACAACCATATAAAATTTGGATAAAAAATATGAGGCACGAAAATAATATCTGACTATCTTTGAACAAGTTTAAATCCGAATAGAATTAGGAAAGTTTTAAAAAGGAAAGTTTATATTCAAATCAAATTCCATGATCTTATCTTTTCAAAAAAGGATAATTAAGATATTTTATAAACTTATAGAAGATTCTAATCAATCCTAATTAGTTTAGGAATAGGATTAAACCTTTGGACCCTCCTCATGATCATTGGGTCGTAGGTAAAATCCGGTTTGGGCCCACTTTAGTACTTTGGCCATAACTTCCTCATTATTCATCGGAATTGGGCTTATAATATATCGTTGGAAAGGTCTTTTAAAGCCCCATCCAACTACACCATTATTGGACCCTTATCATGGACCAAAATAAACTGGAATGGACGTTTTCATAAAATAGAGTGGGTTTTCGAAAACAGAAAGAAGGATTTTAATAAAAACTAACCGCAACACTTGACTTTTCACACTTTCACCTCATTCGATTATGGTTCGACGCAAAAGGTATTCATCACTGGGTTTGGTTTTGGGGAGACACAAATGGGTGTCTACAAGCTCAATTTAGTTCAGTTCAGTTCAGCTCCAATCAATTCAATTTAGTTCAGTTCAGCTCCAATCAGTTTAGTTTAGTTCAGTTCATCTCAGTTCAGTAAATGTGAACAAGCCCTAAGATTATTTTATTTTGAAAACTAATACTCCTATCTCCTTAAGATTTAAGATTACGTTTAGCATTTTTCTTAGGAAAAAATCAATTTTGTTTAATATGTGACACATGCATAAACACATTGGGATCATTGTATAAACCTAAGCTAATACTGAGTACTTATAATTAAGAATCAACTAATTGAGATGGAGAAAAGTTTGGATTCAATCCTCTAATATTTAAAAAGTATTTTGTCCACAAGACAAGATTCTAGCTAGCTTGAGAGCTTAATTATCGAAAATCTAGCAAAAATTGTAAATTAAAAAGACTTTTAATAATAATAATATAGTATATCAATTTGTACAATCAAACGACTAACCACTAACAAATCTTTTAATTCAAAGCTAATAAATCAACTAATCAAACCAACTTATAATACAAAAAAATTACGTATAAATATGTCACGTCATTGTACGGGACCACCATATTGTACACAATGGTCTATCTATAGAATTTGTAATCATGCCTTTGCTGAAAACATTGGACTTACACCATCATAATGTTCATGGACTCGATCAAAAACAAAACATTCCATATGCTTCTTAAGAGGTGGATTTCTAGATAATATAATCAATAATGTAACGAAGGTTAATTAAAAACTTTATCTATTTATAATTAGTTAATTACACGTTTCATTTGCAGCCTTGAAGGTTTATACTAGAGTTAATTTTGTGAAATATGACAAACAATAAAAGGATAAGGTTATTAAAAATAAGTGTTTGTGTTGTAATTCTTCTCTTCTACTTCTAAATTGTTTTTTTTCTTTATCCTTAGCTTTTTTTCACTTGATCACTGTATGGGCAATCTATGGCTGCACTATGACTTCTTTTTGACGATTTTAAGTAATGCAACATCAATTTGATGACACTACCTACTCACTTCCCGAGGAAGTTGAGGTTGTGGCAGAGCTACATTGGAACAATCGAGTCTTGAATATCATAACATAACTTATCTGAAATTATTAAATCTTAACTTATTAATCTTGATCCTAACTTATCTGAAATTATTGCACCTGAACTTGTCAAGTTATCAGTTCATTTGATATAAGTAGAAATAAGGTAAATTAAAAAGGACTTTATAAATGCATAGTATTCCTAATTAGCTGCGGTTAAATAGGATCAGGTCGGATCAAATGAGGTTGAATACATATATGTGATTTATGTCCAACCATCCTTCAAATGTAGAAGAAGCTAGTCATTACTAGATGAGAATGAATATGAGAAAACAAGATGCACCCCACCTCATGACATAAAATTTATGAGTACGTGTAAGGAGGATTCATGGACCCTATTATAAGTAGAATTAATGGAATAGTAATAATGGTAGATTGTCAGATGAAGTGGGGCTATGATAATTATTATTGTTACTAATGACAGATTACCTACGCAATTAAGATGATCCCTAGGGTTCCACGATTCATTGATCAATTATTTATGAAACCTTATTCTTGTTATTTCATACAGTAGTTCATTAATCCTAATGGTCCACATTACATAGTAGATGTGTATTATTAGCTAATCTAAGTAATATAGTTGTATTAGCTTCTACTATTACTCTATTAGGTTAGGAGTTTAAGTCAAATGTCTATTCACGTAATTAAGATCGACATTAGCCATGTTCTTGTAATAATTCAACAGATGCCCTATAGAGGTATCGAGTTTGAGTCATGATAATGCACAACAGTATCAACATGAAATCCAGATTAGTCGGAGTTTAGCATGACTGATATGATCATATTCCATTGGTTGTTCGCCTTATAAAAATCGATGCAAAACTTTCATGTTTTCAATCTAGTGTTGTACAAGCATCATCATTATATTTGTGAATCTAATAATGAGTTGGTTTTGAGTTACAACTACTCAAGTAGAGTATAATAAGAACACCAATTTAATCTGAAAGTTTGACAGCTTGACTTAGGTAAGGAATGGTGGAGTTTAGACCATAGAAATAAAAAAACGACAAGATAAGATATAATGGAGGAAGCAAAATATCTTACATGAGTAATGTTTGTGTGCACGATATTTCCAATAGATAAGATATATCATAATTCTACGTAACTGCTTGCTTGACTTCATTATATAACCCATTAATACACTATATGTATTTTTGCAACAATTTAAACGTTGCCTTATTATAGTCATAGCCAATTAGCCGTTTGTACTAATGCTCATAAATTCAATCGGATTTGAATATTTTGTAAATTTGTATTGTTTGGTATTTAGAGAGCCACGTGATGAGAATCGATCTCAGGATCACCTGAACCAGGGGGGAACTTTAACCACTTAAGCTATCCCTCACTTTCTGAATATTTATAATTGTGAATTGAAAAGGAATTGTTTAAATCTGAATTTTATTAAAGTTTAACTTTGGTTTTAATCTAGGTTGAAAGTTACACTAGCTAAACTTAATTGATGATAAGATGTAAAAATGATTTAGATTGAAAGCAGATTAAATTTATCGTGACTTACAGATGGCTTGAACCAAGCTAACTTGGACTAAGCCTAATGAGATTGAGTCACTTGCTAACTCTAAATTGCTTACAACAAAGTTGTCTCATTTGATGAATATGTATATTGAATTTGAAGCTTTAAGTTTGATTATACAGAAACTTGTATTTGAATATTTAATTGTATGTTTTTATGGTTAAGAAACTTCAAAGTATTTCAAGTAGAGGGGTTTCTTCAAATCTTGACAATATGCAATTGTGAAGATAGAATATTCTAAAAGAGTCGTAGAGTATTAAAATATCTATCTTTGAGACATACAAATAATGTATAAACTTTCTTTGAATTCTGAAAAATAATTTAATTTTACAATTATATTGTTATCATTTTGGATTTTAGCACAAGAGAAAATATTCTTGAAATTGATATATTTTTATACGCAAATGAAACCTTTGAAAGAAATGGGTGGTTGTTTGGTTTTAATGTGTGCAAGGATACAAATTTAGAAGATTCGTCTTGTAAATTTGTGGAATTGCGCATCTGTTGGTATAGGGGTACAGATTTAGAAGATTCGTCTGACAAATTTACAGATCTTGATGATCAATCAAGTTATATCTCTTTTGCGACTATACATCAACAGAGCTCCGTCAAGAATGATGCAAAGACATCTAAAATTATCCAGGAGGGGCAGGAGCAGTTCAGAAGCGATGTCATTAGTTTAGGGGTATTTAATTCTTGTATTGAGAATTTAGATCTCTTAAGGGATGATTGTAAGTGCCGAATGACTATTATTATCTAATGAAAGCACCCCTCCCTATTCCATTCAAAAAAAAAAAAAAAAAAGGGCTATAAAGAATTGATTTAGTCAAGAAAGAACAAAAATTGTCAAAGACTTCACATGTATATAAGAAGCAAATTTTATGGGCTTAAGCCCAACACAACGGTCCAGTTTTCTCAATCAACTGTACTCTAGTTTTAGTTAGTTTCATAAAATCATGGATTTCTTTCCCAAAATATGATTCCAAATGTTATGTATCAGCTGTATGATGTGAAAGATACTAAAGCAAGTTTGGATTGCTACATGTTTGCTTTGTGTCGGGTTCGATTAATCAATAACTTTGTTGTGTGCTCAACCATTTGAGTTGTGTTGTAATGTTGAGTTAGAGATTCAACACATAGTTTGAGTTAGGATTTTACTGCACTTCTTACAAGGTGAAAATTATAGGTTTTAAGTCGAGTGATTGTGATTTGTGGCAAGTTGTTGAATCTAGTATACATTTATAGACTAGTACTCGAGGTTCCATCTACCTTCCCTCGACATACGAAAAACATACACACTTAGATTTTGCATAGAGCCATAGCCACCCTCCATGTAACAGAGAAGACATTTCCAAGCCATTTCAACCAAGACCACTTCATTTTTATTGCAATATATCACAGTTATTTTACATGCAAACGATAAATACATTTGCGGATTAATTAAGGCATTAATCGGGAAAATAATCATCCAAAAAAAAAAATGTCCTAAGTAACTACATAACTTGGGGGGTAGAAACTAGGACAGCTCTTCATCATTTTTTACATCATTCTGAGGGTTGTTCCCACCTTCAAGAAGGCTTTTGTTAATAGATGAATGTCCCCAAGCCCTTTCTTTCCACATTTCCTCGACTTCCTCGAATGCCAACCCCTTTGTTTCGGGAAGGCATACTGCTACGAACACAAAGGCAAGAAGAGAGATACCAGCAAGTATAAGGAAAGTAGGACCAGTACCTGCAGCATCAGCAATAGAAAGGAAGGACTCCGAGACAATCACGTTGGAAACCCAGTTAACAGTAGCCGCCATACCCCCACAGATGCCTCGATAAGCTTGCGGGTAAATCTCAGAGTTCACTGTCCAGGGAACAGGTCCCATCCCAGGAGAGAAGAAAACAATATATAGGGCAAGCCCTACAACAGCAAGGGCCCCAGCGGATTGAAGAAAGAAAGAAACAGCCAAGATCAAGAGGGATGCAAACACGCCTGCCAAGCTCATCATGGCTAATGGGCGACGACCCATGTGATCAATGAGGTAAATACCCACAACTGTTCCAGCAGCATTCAGGCCCGCAACAATGAGGGAGAGAAGGAGAGCAAGTTGGTTAGAGCGGAAACCAGCCATTTGTACTATTGTTGGACTGTAGTACATAACTGTGTTAATACCAACAAACTGCTGACACGCCTGCACAGAAGTCAAATACAGATATTAGATCAAATCAGTGTATCACCTACCGATAGTATGGCAACAATTCACTAATCAAGGTATAAATTTTGATGCTAATATAGTTTGTACAGGCTAGGCAGAGGAAAGGTTCCGATGTGAAAATTGTCTTTGATTTCAAGTGAATAATATTTATCTTATATCACGGATACCAAGCAGAATGTAATATACTAGCATCTTAGGATGCTGGGTAAACTGATGTATAAAAGACATCGTCCAACACAGCAAAAGGCACTGTATCAGGCTAGATTTCGACTAACAAGTACAGTGATGGTGCTAAAGACCAGTATAGGCAATATTCAATCATCATGTTCTTTGAAAGTTGAAACTAAGTGAAGGCTTACCTGAAGACCACCTCCAACAAAAAATGCCAGTCTCCTTTCTTTATTCCCAAAAACATCCCAGATACTGGCTTTCTTTCTACTAAGCTCTTCCTCTGTAGCAGCAGCAAGGCCATCCACCTCATCCTCCAACCTAAACGGGTCATAAATATTTGAAAGCACTGCAACAGCCTTGGCTTTCTCACCCTGAAATGCATGATATATAGATTCCATTAGTCTTTAGCAGAACAAGCACAGACTGAGTGCAAAGCATTTCATCCACGAAGTATGACCTTCAGGTAAAGCCAGCGTGGGGACTCTGGTAAAAAGAGCATAGCAATGAACTGCACAATAGCTGGCACGGCTGATACTCCAAGCATCCATCGCCAAGTTCCAGGGACCTGATCAGAATATTACATATCAGATACATTCATGTAAAACTAAAAAGCCAAAAGAAACAGGATGTTGAGATTTCACATGAATTTACGTCACTTAAAGCAACAAGATTAATGTCCAAGAAGAGGTGGACGAAGCCATATGTAGCCTGCTTTACAAGATATTATGCATGACACAATATGCAGATAATTGTTTACCAATGTCATATTTGACTCAAGAAAATCAATTAAAATTAACATCAAGAAAAATTTAACACTATTCACACAATCAAAATGACCCAACACATCCAATTAGCCCAAGGCAGGTTAAGGGGGGATTGCAAGAATGCAGCCTTTCCCCTATAATGATGGAGAATTTATTTCCATTAGAGAACTTGTCTCGAAATACAATCACCATCTTTTACTTCACAGTAAGTAAGAAAGGCACACAGTTTACTAAGCTATTTTGTTCTAAAGTGTGTTTACTTCAGCTGAAATTGGCTAATTTACCAAAACTTTTCTGAACTTTGCAAAACAATTCTGGATAGTTCTGAATTTTGCAGAAATTTTCTTAAAAGTAGTAGTATTAGCATATTCAAGTTCATGATAAAAAATCTGAAACTGTAGAAATACACATGCCTCTTTACAAGCTACAGGCATATAAGGTTTTTTAGTGTACAGTACGCTGTATAGTAAGAGGAAGTAATAACAAAACAGTGATAAGAAATTACATGAATTTATAACAACAGTTATAAACTTATAATTTAAAAAAAAAAAAAAAAAAAAAAAAATAGTATTCATAATCACATCCTTACTATAAGGTGGTCTAACATATACTTACCTAACTAAGAAATATAAACTATGTGAACTAAAGTCAAAACTGCATTAATTGATATCAGAGGTGGAATATCATTTGATAACCTTCCATTAATCAAATCTCTGGTTTGAGTCTATAGCCAAAGATGCGCTCCAATGTCATTTAATGCACACAGTTGATAGTTAGGTATATTTTTGTGTATTTCTTAACTACAGGTTGGGTAAATCTATGTTTGATTATATACCAAAACAAGATATAAGAGAATGCACTTTGAAAAACCTATATTACTCTGTCTAATTAAGTAGTTACTAAAAGATATACCCTTTTTGAAGAGAGCAATTTTACTAAGAGTTGTAGCTCTATTAGAAATTTTGATAGCAAAGACTTCCAGGAGACATTAACAGTTGAAAGCTCCATCAGTTGTTCCTTCTCTTGTAACTACTAAATCATTAGTCATGACAGATATGCAGAGTGCGATATATTCCACTTGCTGATGCTTCAGAGATATGTAGACTCCAAGTCTCCAATACGTCAAGGATCAACAAAGTCACCAATTAGGAGGTGTATACCGGATTAACCATCAAAAGACACAAATTTTAAAGAAACTAATGATAGTCACAAGTCTAAATGGATTAAATCTAATGCAAAGTATTGGAATTGCAGGCAAAAGTGTATTTGAAAATTTTGAAAGAGTTATGGAACTTTTACTAGCTAGAATTTAGAGACAGATACAACAGCACCAAGCAACTCAGCAGAAAAGAAGCATCCTGCATTACAGAAATACATTTTGAATATATAGTGCACACTCACAGGAATGAAAAGAGAGCTTCCTAAAGGAACTATCCTTATTGCGGAAACATGCCTTCTATTCTATCTTGATGCTGCTTTTTCCCCAACTGCTCAGAGGCTCACAATTCACAGTCTTCCCACCAACAAAGTACTTATAAAAGCATATATAGAGAGAGAAACCTTCTCATACAATATATGAATGCCCTTTCACTAAGCACTTTCTTCCATTAAGTTAGAAAAGAAGAATCACCAAGCACAGTCATGAATGCAAAATATGCAAAATTAATCTAGTGTATTGTCAGAAAAGGATGGATTCTAGTATTCTACTCAAGAGTACCCAGTATATATTTGATATAATGAAGGTATCACTACTTTCATCCAAAAGAATATACAAATTGAGGATGCCAAGGATCTTGTTATAGTGAGAAGAACTAATGGCATAATAGCAGAGCAAGATTGAACTGACCTCTGTAAAACCAAGGTTCACGAGGTAGGAAAGAAACTGTCCACCAGTAATCATGAGCACATTTGTACTCACAAGTCCTCCTCTTACTTCAGTAGGGGCTGCTTCTGAAATATAAACTGGAGCAGTAACAGAAGCCACTCCAACACCCAAACCAACTAATAAACGTCCAAAAATAAGAACATAAGGATTTGGAGCGGCAGCCATGACAAACGAACCAGCCATGAAGATAACATCAGCTAATAATGTAGCTTTCTTGCGTCCAAAGGTGTCATTTATCCATCCGCCAAAAACAGCTCCAATTATTGCACCTACTTGGGCCATGCTGACAATTGTCTCCTGCCAATAAGAGCCATTTGAGTTTTGTGAGTACAAAAGCTTCAAAATATTAAGCCAATACCATCAAGGACACAGACAAGAAACAAGGGGGCATTTAAATCTAATAACTCTCCTAATAACAGCGTGACAGATAAACAAAAATAAAATTTCGAATTCTACGTCATGGATACAGAACAAAAAAATGCAATACAACATAAATTGTCCAAGCTTATCTAATACATCATTACAAACCCCCACATATTGCAAGGATTACTTTGCATGGCAAACCAATTTCTCAACCAATTTAATCCGCACCTATATTAATTGCTTTGGGATTGAAACCAAAACTAAAACCAGTTTATACAGTAGACAAGTAACACAATTAACCAGTAAGGTCTTCTAGGAATCTCTTACTGCTACCATACCATTCCTGACCACAGTTTCTGATGAGGCTCCTACCTATGGCAAGATAAGGTTTAGATCAAAAACCTAACTCCTTTGGAATTAACTAGATAGGTGCTCTACCATGCATATAACTGCTACTTTCAAGAGTTACTCCGTAATTTATAATAAAGCCCCCCGTAGTCTATTGGGATGTGTTTCTGTCTAATTTCTGTTCATCTATTGAGCCTGACATTGGAAAATGTTCCAAATTTCTCTATAACCCATGGCTGGAAAGCTATCCATAGCTTCAGTCACCAGAGGGAAAAAGGTACTGAGAAATTCAATCTCTTTTGTGGGACTAGAATGTTAATGATTGATAAGCACTCCCCCCCAACCCCCACCCTTTTTTTTTTTTTCTGTCCTCTCCCTTCGTTTGCACTATATGAAGAAAACTACAGAATAATAAGTTGCCCAACACACTAGATTGGAAGGAAAAAGGAGCTCCTGTTTTGATTCTCAATCCAACATATAATAGCTATATAGCTTATTGTAGACTGAGAAGAACTCGGAAAAGAGGAATGAACACCTAAGTCAAGCCTGGTCATTGAGTTTAGGATACAGTACAGTAGCTCATACCTGCAAAAAACTGCTGTTTTTGACTTCTTCGAAATCATCCTTGATGTACAAAAGTGCCCCTGATATAACACCTGCAATTCGAGATCTCCTTAAGAACATATGATTTCCGAAAAGAAAATGAAGACAAACAGCAGAAGCTAATTATGATGGTAAAAGTAAAACAGAAAATTACTAAGAAAATACACTAAAACTATGAGCGTAGTTCCGATAATTGAAACTTAGAAAAATCTTCTATTACATAAAATCCACCACTCAAATTACAAAATCAAGACTAACCTACTCATAAATTGTTTTTAAAAATAATCTTTTTACATGGACTGGAACTTCAGATTAACTATAGAAGTCTGGTTCCACTAAAAACCCAAGTAAGAAACAATATATGTACAAGTATAAAAGAAAGGCCAAACCAGCAAATCCGATAAGAATTACATACATATCCAAAAGCTTCACTAAGATATTCACTTTCAGACATATTTCATCATCAAAAACATCAGGATGTTACACACCCTCACATTATTAAACTCACATGCTATGCCGCCTATGTACATGGGACTATGAGAGTATCTGAGTGTGACTGTGTGAGGTTAGTTAAGTGAGAGGATGTAGGATATAACACCCGAGTGTATACTGGAAATTACGTAAAAAATACACCCACTAAGGGATTCAGCATTTCAGCCATTTAGAGATTAGGTCCCTTTGAGATTAAACCCAAGACCTGGAAATACTAATTGAATGCATAGTAGTCATGTTTTCTCACAACGCATTTTGGCTGTATTCTTGTTTTCATACTGATCATACATGTATTTGTTCATAATGCATTCAGTGAATTCAAGCAAACTTTGTTTCTTAAGTAGAATCAAGATAAATTAGAACTAAAATTAGAAAATTCAGTTTCAGAATCTTAATTCAGGACCTAAATAAGAACTAAAATCACATAAATTGAGAAATTAGAACTAATTACAATTTACAAAATTACAATAAATTGAGAAATTCAGGCGAAGAAAATAGAACAAATACCTGTATCATATCCAAAGAGCAAACCACCAATTCCAGCAACAACAGTCAAACCCAACACATATTTATTACTAAAATATGTAAATCTTCTTTCAGGAAATGATTGTAAATACCCAGAACTCCCAGGTATAGAATCCAACATCTGCACTAAATTCTTACCAACTTTTATTCACAAAATTGAACCAAATTTAGAAACTTAGAAATCAAAAAATCAATGTAAGAAGAAAATTTCCAATTTTGGGACTACCCAGATATTGAATTGGGGTTATTTGATCAATGTATGAAAAAAGATAACATAAAGAAAGGAAATTTGAAGAACCCAGAAAATGTTTTTGGATGTAATATGAAATTAAACAGTGTTTCTGGAACATATGGGAGTTGGAATGAAGGAAGAAAACAGAAGTAGTAAAAGTGCCAGCTCAACATTATTGCCGATGTGATCTTTTTAGTTGAATTTCAAGACATCAGTCCACCTCACTAATCCTATTTACTTCCATATTAAAAGTTCAAGTTGTGCACCAAACAATTAAAAAAGTTGAAAGATTTTTCAACATAGTGTTGAAAATTAAAAAAAAAATAAAAAATGGGGCTTATGGCTCACCTACAACTTATTTGATCGTAGAAAGGCTATTACAAAGTACAAATAGGAGAGAGGAATTCAAACCTACGACCTATTATACGCTTTGTTGTTTAGCTGGTACGTTGTGAGTTAGGCATTATTCACGAGAAATTCTAAGACTCTAACCGTTAGAGTCATGTATGACTCTAACAAGGCCAAAAATGTCCTTTTCAATTTTATGTTCATGTTAGAACAAAAATCAATTTCTCAAAAAAGAAATTCTGGCAAATTGAGTTCTTTTTTTTTTTTTTTTTTTTGCTATTTCCTCAAATAAAGTTCTCAACATGTGACAAATTTTGGCGCCAAAATATGGCGGAAACTAACTGTTGGTGATGTTAGTTCTTGTTCTATCTTTTGTTGTTGATGATATGTTGTATGATACCAACGAACTTCTTGATGGTATTCTTTTATACCAATAGACCTTGATGAGTTGATGGTATTCTCCAACAATTTTTTATTCTATTGTTTTAGATACCATTAACCCTTGATGGTATTCTCCAATAATCCTTGTTAGTATTCCTTTTTTCTATTTGTCAATGATGGTATTCTTTCAGATACCAAGTATAATAACTTTGAATTCGATTTGTTGGATAATATAAATCATGGTACAACGAACTTCTTGATGGTATTCTTTTAGATACCAACAACCCTTGATTAGTTGATGGTATTCTCCAACAATTCTTGATGGTATTGTTTTAGATATCAATAACCCTTGATGGTATTCTCCAACAACCTTTGATGGTATTCCTTTCTTCAATTTGTCGTTGATGGTATTCTTTTAGATACCAGGTATGATAACTTTGATTTTGATTTGTTGGATAATGTAAATCATGGAACAACGAACTTCTTGATGGTATTCTTTTAGATACCAAAATACCAACAAGGCAACAACCCTTGATGAGTTGATGGTATTCTCCAACAATTCTTGATGGTATTGTTTTAAATACCAATAGCCCTTGATGATACTTGATGGTTTTCCTTTTTTCTATTTATCGGTCGTTGATGGTATTCTTTTAGATACAAAGTATATTAACTTTTATTTCAATTTATTGGATAATATAAATTATGGAATAACGAACTTGTTGCTGGTATCCTTGTACATACCAACAGCCCTTGATAAGTTGATGGTATACTCCAATATCTCTTGATGGTATTGTTTTAGATACCAATAGCCCTTGATGGTATCCTTGATGATATTCCTTCTTTTCTATTTGTCGTTGATGGTATTCTTTTCGATACCAAGTACAATAAACTTTGATTGGAAAAAAAACCATCAGGGAACTTGTTAATTCGTCAATACTCAATAGCAATGTTGTAATTAGAGTATTGATGATAATATCAGTACATCTTTTTAATAAGAACCCTAAATCAACGTCCAAAATCATTTTTGCCAAATTTTGGAATTAAATTGGATCTTGAAACCAAAGTTTGATTTGAGGAGTTGTTACCTGTAGGCCGTAATAATATGGACTTTCGCTTTAATCTTGGCCAGAAAAAGATCGAAAGTCGTCGGTGATATTTCTCTAATTTTAGAGAGAAACTGAAAATGTTAGAGAGAGGAAGTTTGAAAATGTTAGAGAGGGGGAGTGAAATGAAATTTTTTGAGGAAGGAGTTGTCATTTCCCCCTTTTTGATTTCTTTAATGTCATGTCTTGTCCTTTTTTCAGCCTTTTCATATTTTTTTATTATTATTGCAATGGTACATAGTAAAATTACAACAATACCCCTAACGGTTAGAGTCTTAGAATTTCTCATTATTCACATAATAATTTACGTTGACTTCATTTTGTGATATATACTTAAAAACATACATGTGACATCATGTTAGATTAGTGTAAATGTGTTATACTAATTCTGATCTATGTATAATTGTAGATATCTATATCTATACTTACCATCTTAGCCATTTATTAATTGTGTTTTTTTATCCAACAAAATTATAATTAACTTAGATACGTAAATTGATGTTTTATTATACCCTTTGTTTCCAATATGTAATGATTGAGTTGGCAACTAAAAAATGTTTACATCAAGATTTAAACTCGAAACCAACAAGCACAAACTAGCAACCCGGGGCATCGCTCGGGCCACACACTAGTTAATGTTTAAATCATGTGCTTTATCGACAAATGTATATAAAGAAACGTGTCAACTAATATGAAATGGGAGAAATATAATTGAAGTTGAAACAATTGCTTTTAAGTCCCTACTTTAGTCGAAGTTTTATATATATCTAATTGCAAGTTTGCGGGAGATTTAAAGGGGTAAAATATTAGCTTTATATTATATTGGAACTTGTTAAGAACAACCGGCACAAATTTTGCTTTCGAGTAATAAGATTAGGAACCCGTTATATCAAATTCTCAAATATTCAAAATTGGAACCTATTGGGTAATTAGTACCTAGTCACCACAAATTTCAGGAGAGCCTATTCTGTACACCTGAATATACCGTATATCCGAATGTATATAACAAATTCTAAAATTTCAGTATAAGGAGAGATACTACGAAGAATAATCTTTATAATCCACTTGAAAATTTATAGTCAACCAACTAATAAAATTTACAATCAACCAAAGAAACACTACCTTTATTTTCCACTAAACAAAATAACAATTGCCTAAGGGCTAGAGAGCAACGAGAATCGATCCTTACCTGCTGGCAAGAGGGATACATGGCCAAAACAAATTACTAATTCTCAACCAATATGTAGCATAGATGCAAAAATAAATAACATATTTCTATTCATACCACAAATTAATTTATTCACATAAAAATTTACATATATAGCCCTTCAAATGGCATAGAAGCCTCCTAACAAGAGCAATAACTTGCAACCCACCAACTCAGAATCCCCAGAAACTATAAGCAACCATATCCAACTACCTTGAGTCTGATAAGAATGCTTCTTTCAGCAAAATAGAATTGACAAACTGCCGACCAACATACATTAATCTTAGGCTTGCTGATTTTCGAACCCGTTCCCAGGTTCAAGAAGGCTCTGGGAATTTTCCCTACTTCCATAAGCCCTCTCTTTAAACATCTGATCCACTTCCTCAAAAGTCAAGGCTCTGGTCTCAGGAACAAAGGTACAGACAAACAGAAACGCCAACACAAC
Source organism: Chenopodium album (assembly GCF_948465745.1). Taxonomy (NCBI): domain Eukaryota; kingdom Viridiplantae; phylum Streptophyta; class Magnoliopsida; order Caryophyllales; family Amaranthaceae; genus Chenopodium; species Chenopodium album. Next base: position 31,598,690 of record NC_137856.1, on the reverse strand, counting down.
AATGCCAGCTATTATCAAGAATGTACCACCTGTTCCAATAGCATCAGCAATCGAAAGAAATGACTCAGAAACAATAAGGTTTGTGATCCAGCACACAGTGGCTCCCATTCCACCACATAAACCTCGGTATGCTTGGGGATAAATCTCAGAGTTGATGGCCCATGGTACAGGCCCCATTCCTGGGGCAAAGAAGGCAATGTAGAGGGCAAGTCCTATGACAGCAAGCCATGAGTAGATAGACCCTGAGGTGTCAGATGAGCCGAGGAGGAGAGAGACAGAGAGGAGGATGAGAGAAACGAAAACACCTGCAAGGCTTGAGAGGGCCAATGAACGCCTGCCCATATGATCGATCAAGTATATACCCAAGACAGTTCCAGCGGCATTCATGGCAGCAACAATAAGAGATATTAGGAGGGCTAACTGATTGGAGCTAAAGCCAGCCATTTGGACGATAGTTGGACTGTAATACATGACAGTGTTAATTCCTGAAAACTGCTGAAATGCCTGCACATTAAGTTCGTAGAAAAATTGATTCAGCGAAGCACAAGGGCTTTTAAAAGATATCGGTAAATGCTGGCATGCTGCTAAAAACCAGCTGATCATGGGAAAGGAGGCGGAGCTAATGATCTCTAACAGGCTTTATGAAACTCAAGCTGCTCTTAATTGTACCACGAGAGATAAATTCTCATGATAAGACGGACACTTCAAAAAACCTTCAAGAGAAAAATACCTGACCGTTGTAAGATGGAAACCCACATTCAGTCCAAACCTTGTTCTCAAGCCAGCATATAGTATTCCATAGTATATTGCAACCAAAGTTCCAAGAAGGATGTTCACTATGAAATTTCAGTTACTTAAGAACCTTGAGTTAAGTATCCATCTTTATTTCCTATTCTAATTACAAATTTACGCCCTTAATCTTCTTTTTGAACACATTGCATACAACACTGATGCCCTTCAATGTCTTATGAATTAAAATCCATAGTTGAATCAAGACACTATTTCAAAATAATAAGTCCAAATCTAAGGGAACCATAGCTATTATCCAAACTGTAAAGAACTACAAGGTTACATCATATGTGCTCCATGTACGTTATAAGTATCTTGGGGTGACTGAAATAATTTAAAAAGAAAAAAAATGGCAATTACTTGTTCTTACGATGACTTTTAATCGATGTCATGATAACATAAAAAAAATAGAAGGGGCAACTTTAGCACAATAAGAGTGACTCTCAATCAATCATGGCCTCATGGAGTAGTTTACAGTTCGTTTACAATACAGCCATCTTACTCTAATATCTGTGTAGAAAAGCAACTTACAGTATGTGTATCTTAGCAAGTTGATATATCTAGAAAATTTTTGAAATCATCCTTTAGAATGCAGAGAGTATACATAAAGATGGAAAGTAGATTTAATTAACACACACAGAAGAACAAGTCAGCAAGGGCAAATCACTAACAAGAGCCACAGGCCCACAAGAACAAGTAATGCACAATGGAAGCAACAAGCTTCAACAGTTGAATATGAACTTACCAGAAGCCCACCACCAGCAAGAAATGCAAGCCGAATTTCTTTGATTCGGAACACATCCATAATACTGACAGCTTTTTGTTTGCGCTCCTCCTCAGCAGCAACAGCAAGCAGATCAAGCTCATCTTCCAGCCTAAATGGGTCATAAATCTTTGAGAGAACCTCAGCGGCCTGCTCCCTATCTTTCTGCAAAATAACAAATATTGATCTAAATGTTCTCAAAGTTGTTAAAGCAAGAAATCAAGAATAGCTTAGATGATTTGAATAGGCTTCTGACCTTCATATATAGCCAGCGGGGGGATTCTGGTAAAAGAAGCATAAAGATGAACTGCAAGACAGCAGGCACTCCCGATACTCCAAGCATCCAACGCCAGGTTCCAGGCACCTGCTCAACAAACACACATAAAAAAAAAATCTGTGGAAAATATTCCTACAATGCCATTATATATTTACAAAAAACCTTCAGTCCAAGCTCCAACACAACTCAACAAGAAAGACTTGACACCAAATGAGCTTAAGCTGCATTATATCAGACAGATTTTATAAATTACCTTAATGCCAACTATCCAAAAAAAATAATCAGTCACTGTCATTTATATAGAAAAATATTCATCTAAGGAATTTGTGAATTTTTTTAAGCTAGCAGATCATCAGCCACATCCAAGAAAACAATTAGAAATCTAGTTAATAAAAGCAAATCGTGATAAACACAGTACAATACATCAAAATTAGGCAGAAAGAGAAAGGAGTTTCCATAGCTGATGTTTCTCAATCTGAAAAACATGAAATGCAGGGCTCCATTTCTCTCAACTGCTGCCACTGTCCAAACTGCATAACCAGAAATCTTTCTTTCCGTGAAAGCACTCCAAATAAACATATAAAATGAAATTTAGGATTATGAAAGTAGATCCTTTGGCACATGAAGCATATAAAGAAATAGACGGGTAAAGTCTATCTGACCTGAGTAAAGGCAAGATTAACACAGTAGGAAAGGAACTGTCCGAAAGTTATCATTAGCACGTTAGTGCTGACAAGTCCTCCTCTTACTTCGGTAGGTGAAGCTTCTGCAATATATACCGGAGCACACACTGATGCCAACCCAACACCCAATCCAACCAAGAACCGTCCAACAATAAGAACAAATGGATCAGGAGCAACACCCATGACAATGGCCCCAGCAGTAAAGACGAAATCAGCAAGAAGAGTGGCTTTTTTACGTCCGTAAACATCATTTAACCATCCACCACCAGCAGATCCAATCATTGCACCGACCAATGCCATGCTAACAATTGTTTCCTATCAAGGAGGACAAGGTGAGATTAGAACATGAAATTAAATCTGATACACTGTATCTCTTGCTGCATTTTTTCTTAAAGAGAATCTAGCAAGATGCACAGCAACTGTTAGCTGAATCAATGTAGAGCCCCAGAAGCGTCGCGGGGTTGTAGCCCCAACACAACAGAATAGCAAGGTTATTTTCAAAATGCAGTATATTTTTTTTATTTTTTATTAAAGATATAGAGAATTAAAGAGGATATGTAACAATTTAATATTTCCATCCTTTATTATTCCAAAAATAAACACGGTTCATGATCATTGTACCTGCAAGAAACTGCTTTCTTTGACCTCTTGGAAATCATCTTTTATGTAGAGGAGTGCACCTGATATCACACCTGCATTATAGAAAAGTTTGCGTTACATTAACTCACCTGAAAGAGCAGAGCTACTGTCTCTGAATGCTGTGTAGTTCCACCAATCACAGAGAGAGTGAGAGAGAGAAAAGAGCAAAAGATCAACAGCCAACAGTAATTACAAGGATACAATGGATTTCTGCAAGCCATCAATACTTCAATAGTTCAAGAATCAGCAATGAAGCATCACCCTTTTTTCTAGTCCTTTTTTATCTATTGACAGGATGAAGTATGACTAGAAGACAACTGTTAGATCATATTCTTACAATATTCAAACCATACGTTGAACTTCAAAGTAGAATCAAATGGCATTCTGTTCCGTACAACTATAGAATCATTTAAAATACAGATACTGCTTCAACAAGCAATATTCTAAATGCTGAACCTGCCACCCAAGTACTACAACACGTCTACACCAATACAATAATATTACATCAAAATTCCTCTTCAGTTGCAACTCCCAAGTTCAAAGATATCGCAATAGGATAGCCAAAGTAGACCAAAAGCAATATTCATGGACTTATTTACTCTTAGCTCACCTATTTAAGCTACCCCATCTCATGTATTGGACATGGGTAGTTAGTACACGACTTTTACAAATTTTGACTAGCTTGCAATGCATATCTTCCAAGAGTCCAACCAGCATATATAGTCCACCATAGATAAGATTGATACTTCTATGACAGATAATGCTTTGCCAATGTACTATGGCATTTACAAACTTTCAACATTTACACAACTTAGGGTCACGATATTCATATATCAATGAATTATACACTAGCTACATTATGCCACTTATCATGCTCCAATTACCACAAACATAAACAACACCAAGATTAACAAAAAGGAAGAACTTCAATTTTTTGGGGGGAATCTAATTTGTTTTGAAATAGAGTTATTAAAGTGCAAAATGACCATTTATCCAATTAGCATTGAAAAATCAAAAATCATCCAAGTAACTCAAGGCAGCCATGTAGTCTTTATCCAGTATACAGGCTAAACAGTTGCAACAACAACCTATCAAACATGTCTACAAAGATCCACCATTTTAAATACAAGTATTTTAATTGCACAACACATGTAACATACTGAACATTGTTTAATAATATTGTACACTATCAATCATGCTTTCCAGGTGATCCTGGCCAGTTTCAAAATTAAATTAAATTAAAATAAAACAAGCAGCAAATGATTAAAACCAAAAAGACATAAGATTATGTCAGGGCACATTGGCACTTAGTTGCATATAATATTTTAGTGTGAAAATTGTAAAAAGTCAAATGGATCACCTTAAAAGGAACAGAGAATTCGATACATTATACCATAGAAAAAGAATTAAGTGGTTGTTAGTTGCTAATCCAACACCATAGAAAATTCTTGCTGATTGTCTTTTCCTCACATTGGAATTTATCAATTTAATTAAATTAATTAATTTTTTAAAATTATATCTGACCCTTAAAATATTAAATTTTTTTTTAAAAAAAAAATCATATTTCTGTAATTAACTAGCAGTTTAGGCTCAAAAAATTAACACTGCCAAAATAAACAAATCATTTCCCAAATAGACATGGAAAAAATCTTGAGTTTCAGGCTTTCAGCTAAATACTTCTAACTTAAGCCTAATTAATAACAATCACAACTAAATTGTTTTTTTTTTTTCCATGAATCAACTTGCTATGTATTGTCTGCATTCAAATTTTCTCTAACATGTAATGGCTTTTTATTAATGTGAAGTATTATTTTTATACAAGTAAAAAGTTTAGTCCTAGTCCAACTCTATCTTTAATGTAACAAACCATTCTTTATACTGTATTAATTATTTTTGAAAAAAAAATTAGGAATAAATCCCATGACTTTATCCATCACTTCCTCAAAATTAGGAAAAAAAATCACTTAATAATTTACATCATAGTATACTCATCTAATTATTATTATTATTTTTGTAAAAAATTGACTAATAATCCATGAATACACTAATACAGATTAATTTAACTTAATTAGGGCTTTATTTTATACCTGTATCATAACCAAAGAGTAATCCAGCAATCCCAGCAGTAAGAGTTAAAGCCAACACATATTTATTACCAAAATATGATATTCTTCTCTCTGGAAACGAGTCTAAGTACCCTGAACTCCCAGGAATTGAATCTAGTGCCATTATTTACCAATTTTTTTCAAAATTTTAAACAAGAAAACCCAGATAATGATCAAATAATTCAAACCCAGGAAAAAATTCTACAAAAAGAGGGATTTTTACAATATTTACACTAAAAAAAAATTGATTTTGAAAAAACCCAGAAAACTGAGTAGGAATGTAAGACTAAGAATATTAAACCCAGAAAAAATAAATTGATTTAAGAAGAAAATGAATGAGGCGTAAGGTTTTAGCTTACTGTGAATATGAATATTGAACGTTGATGGGAGGACAAGTGTGAGGAGGGAGAGAGAGGCTTTGTTGTTGTAACAGAAACAAAATGTGACGCATGTGTTGCCTTTTATCCTTAAACTAGGGATTCCAGCGCGCACGATGCGCGGTACAGCCAGCCTTTGAGAAGAATTATTATCGATGTTCGTTTATGTCCAATGCCAGTTTATGTATAATATTTTATCAAAGCTATTTGCATATAAATGATAAGTGTGTTGAATGTTGTGCAGTTATATATACAAGATAAGAGACACACGCAAAATTGCGTGTGCAATATAAGAAATCTTCTCGATCCTTTTTTTTCGAAATATTATATACCTAACTATAAATTTTTTACAAAAATATATAGTAGTTGATAGAGTATAAAACATATTCCTGGGACTCAACCATTAGCTTAAACTTTTGGTTGAGATGGTCCACTAACATGGTATCAGAGTCAACGTGACACATAGGTCACGGGTTCGAATCTCATCCACCCCTCCTTCAAAGTGGAATTAATTCGCACCAGGTATGGGTAGGCCTAAATCATGGATATGACTTAAAAAAAAAAAAAAAAGGTTAGCTTTAAACCCCCTGTCACTTTATATTTTAATTCCATGTTTCACGTAAAAGAGTAGTTATGTTTTTTTTTCCCAAAAGCAGTTGTGCATTTTTGAGGTAATTTTAAAGATTGAGAAGGGCATTTTTGAAAAAGCCAAATTTATCACCCAAAAAGCCCGGCCCATTCTCCTTAGGTTAAAATCCCGTGCAATGCGCGGTTGTTAAATTTTTTTGACAATAATATTACAGAATTTAAAGTATATAAAAGATATTCAGAAATATTTCATTTGAGTATATATGGAATATGGTTGTCAAACTTGAAAGATAATACATAAGGCATAAATAGTTTACTTAAAGATTTTGCAAAAAACAAAAAAAAAAAAAAAAAAAAAAGAAAAAAAAAAGAAGCGAAAAGGGCGTGAAAATTTTTCATAACGTAATGACAAGTGTCATGGAAGGATTTGCTTTTAGTATAGGTTAATAGATAGATTAACTTTATACTAATACTTGTATTCCGTATCATCATGTCTTGTGTGGCTGACCACATCACGTGATCACTTATAAAATAACAATGTAACCCCCTGTAATATTGACCAAGTAGCTTCTGTAATACTGACCAAATAACCCCTGTAACACTGACAAATTAATATTATAATATTTGACAAAGTAACTCCTTTAACACTGACCAAGTAACCTTTTTTACACTAACGAGGTAACCCATATGATGATTGGCCACACGGTGTGACCAGCCACATTTAAGAATTTGTGATTCCGTATTATACCAAATACTCCTTCCGTCCCCTTTTGATAGTCCCTTATGGGCAAATTTTAGTCCCAATATGTTCACCCCATTTGCTTTCCAACAACCATTAATATTAATTTTTTACCAAACTTCCCTCCAATCTGCAACAATACTTGTGCAAATTTATACTTCCCATGTAAATTTTGTTTTCCCATGTACTTTTATTACTTAATCTCTCTACTTTTTTGCATACCCAATGTCAATTTACTTTTTCAATGTACTTTAACTATTCTTATTTGTGTTTATTAATTCCCGTAAAAAATGCCCACAAGAGACTATCAAAAGGGGACGGAGGGAGTACATAACTATGTACATGTTGAAATGTAGAATTCATCAAATTGATATGGAGTATTCTGTAATCTAGATTATTAATGCAATTGATCTCATAGAGGTGTATTTTGGAAATTGAGTGGCAATTTCATATTGACATTACAGTAATCAAATCGGATGGCAATTTTGTATTGACATTATAGTCGAGTAATTTGAATGTGTTGCTCACTTGGTAAAACTCTTACCTCAAATCCTAGAGGTCTTGCGTCCGAATCTAACCAAGTGGGGGTACTTGGGGGTAGAGATTCCCTTACCCTTCCCTCTACTCTCAATTGTCTAGCCCGCAAATAATAGAACCCAAAACCGAGCGAGTTAAAGTTTGATCATTGTCCTCTTACCATAAAAAAATTGAAAAAAAAAAATGAATGTGTTTCCTCTAAGGGTTAAATAAAAACCTTTCTAATATGGACGACGAATCAAACAACTACTGCTATAACATTATGTACTCCGTATTTCTTTTCAACATTATTAGTGTATCATTATTATCAATTTATGCTATAACAAAATTTGTGATGTTACGGGTAATATTATTTTAAAAAATATTTAATTTTTAAAAGAAATAATTTGTATTTATGTATTTCTTTTCAATATTATAAGTGTATCATTATTGTCAATTTATCAAAGTATATGTTGCCATGTTGCTGGACAAAACAAAGGATACAAAATTAGTAAAACAATGTCACAATTTACATTATTATTTTTAAAGAAAAAAAAGTAAAATTCAGATAGAAGTAGACCAAGTAATTGTGTTTGGACAGTTGCCATTATTGTCAAGTAATTACAACTTTGTGCCAATTCATCTAAAATGAAAAGTGACATTTTTCTTCCAACAAATTGTAGTATAACACGAGTCATGAAATAAGGTGCAACCCATGAACTTGTGGGGATTGCACTCACATGGTTTTCTAGACCTTGAATCATCATTTTATGACAATATTTTGCGTACATTTTCTATTGTTTGGTGCACTATTTAAACATCATTAATTAACAAAACGACGGGTATTAATAGTTTCTCTTGTTTGATGAGTCAACTCGAGTTTAAAGGTTTGTTATTGAAGAAGAAAATAAAGTAATCCTTCATTTGTTTCTTATTTATATCTCGGGCCCCATGACCATACAAATCGTACAAAGCTCAAAAAGTTGTCCCATGCTGTGAATTTCCTCAGTTGAATGTCCTGTAAAGTTTCCCTGGCCCGTAGTATATAGGCTTTACCAAATTGAGAGAGTTAGATTAATGAGGAAAGGTGCCAAAGTAAATCTCAGGAGCATTATGATTAAACAAGCTAAAGCTTCTGCATGATTTGCCGAGACTACCAAACTGTAGTTGTAAGTTTGTAACCACCTTCCCCTTCATCCTATTTGAGTACTTCTATACAAACACCATCCTATTCTTGCCCGAGTTTCAAATCTAACCCAAGAAAAAACTAAATTGATTTCAAAAACCCTAAGTCCCTAATTAATCGAGTTTTATAATATCGATCTTGGAGCAACCACTGCTAGCCTTAGTAGAACCATCCTCCTGCTGGTGCATCTGCGCAATCAAAGGCTCACAGATGCTTTTAAACTCTTCTAATTTCTCCTCGAATTTGACAGCTTCAGCAAGCAAATAGTTCCACTCCAGCCACTGGGTTACTTTTTCTCAATGGCGTAATTGTATTTATTTATTTATTTTTGGGTAAATTTCATAATTTTATTGGCCATTAATGTGTTGACGAATGAGGTGTTAGGCCCGTTCTCTTCACCTTAATTTTGCTAAACTGAAATTATTTTTACTGAACTGAAATTATTTTTCTGAAATTAAGTTATTTTTACTGAACTGAAATTATTTTTACTGATTTTCTATTATAATTCTTCTTTTAGAAAACTGAATTTTACTGAACTGAAATTATTTTTATTTAATGTTAGTTTTTTTAAGGTAGAGAACAGGGCCTTAGACCCCGTTCACTTTACCTTATTTTTGTTGAACTGAAAATGTTTTTACTAAACTAAAATAATTTTGCTGAACTTAAATAATTTTTACCAAACTGAAATTAATTTTTATTGAACTGAAATTTTTTTTTGCTAAATTGAATTTTTTTTTTTTACTGATTTTCTATTATATTTCTTCTTTAAGTTTACTAATTTTTACTGAACTGAAATTATTTTTGCTGAACTAAACTTTTTTTTACTGAACTGAATTTAATTTAATGAACTGGAATTCTTTTTACTAAATATTTTTTTTAAGGTGAAGTAAACAGGGCCTTAAAGGTCGCTTGCTAATCCTACATTTCTTTTAATAAAATGATTTGACTAAAGAGCAATTTGAATTTGTAGAGACTTGTAAACATAATATTCATCGTACTTTTGTTTAAATAACTGTAATATAGATTTTAGCACAATTACTTTTTATGTGACAAGTTGTTTGTTAGACCTTGTTCTCACATCTTAAAAAGTTAATATTTTGTATAAAAATTCAGTTCTGTAAAAAGAATTCCACTTCTATAAAAACAAATTTAGTTAAATAAGAATCAATAATAACGGTAAAGAAAAAATATAGTAGAGAATTAGTAAAAATAATTTTAGTCCAATAAAAAAATTCAATTAAACAAAAATAATTTAAATCCAATAAAAAATAATTTCAGAATTAACAAAAATAAGGTGAAGTAAACATAAACTCAATCTATTCTATTACACTGTATGGAGTAGAAAATGTAAATGGAAGGTGTTGGAGGAAATATTAATTGTTTGAGAGAAGATGTGAGACTTTAACTTTTGGTAATGTGAAAAAAGACAATTGTGTAAAAGATACATGATAATTAATTGGGATAGACATAAAAGATATGTGATACTTTAAATTCATCACACGTGCTTCACATAAACAACTCATCTGCCGCTGCCCGCCTCTAATTATTCAAAACATCCTTCAAAGTTCAAACCAACACAAACCATAATCCAACTCTTAACACCCATAACTCGACCATACAAACATTATTATATCCATAAACCTTACTTAAACAACCCAATTATAATAATCCTCATTCATTACTATTCATATTACACTCGTTTTAGATTATTTGTAACAATTCGACTTGCTTTTGACTATATATACTTTTCACTAATATAATCGTATAAATAAAAAGTTTTCATTAAATTGTACTCGTACTTCGTATCTTTTAGAGAATGAACTTGTAGCAATTTTTAGAGATTATGAAATTGTAGTAACTTTTAGAGATGGGAGAGATAGGAAAAAAGATACGGAGTAAGAAAAAAAGGATTCATACAAAATACTACTCTGTACTCCGTAATACGGAGTGCGAAATATTAAAAAATCGTGCATTGACATGTGTCAGTCAAAGTGTTGCAATTATTGTCAAGTCGGAAATGAAACCAACATCATCATCATCCTCCCAGCTATTCCGGTAAACTCCCCTTTAGTTTACAACACAGTCCTTTCTATTCTCTCTCATCCCACCGCCCTAACTTATTAAACTTTCCTTTCTAATTTCCCCAACTTTACATAAATTGCATTTTTCCTACATTTCATCTCTCATTTTTCATAAACCCTAGCCAAATTCCCCCAATTTCTCAGGTTTTTCCATCAAAAACCCCATTTTTTCTCTGATCATCATCATCAATTCATCATTTCCTCTATTTATCTCTTTTCATTTGCTTTAATCGATTGTAGAATCCTTTGTTCTTCTCTCTCTTTCGCTGAATTCGATAAATTGGAGTGAAACGAGTTAGGGTTTTAGCAATGGATTCTGATGAGGAGATTCATGATGTTTATGATGGAGATTCTGCTGAAGATTATTATTACAGTGGTGGTGATTCTGATATGGATGGAGGTGATTCTATCGGCGGCGGCGAGGATGAAGATGATGATGCTGGATATGGCTATGGTTATGCCAGTGACGAAGGGTCCGAGGTTTGATTCTTTCTCTCTCTGCATTTCAATTTTTCATTTTTTTTTATTTTTTTTTAAAAAAATTTTAGTTTAATGGATTGCTGTAAAAGTAGGTGAATTATAGTTTTGATGATGCTAAGAATGTTTTTTTTATAATTGAAAGAATGTAGTTTGTCATTTGTGGGTGATAAGTGATATTGGTTTGAGTGATTTTTCAGTTGAGGGAATGCTACTGTACTACTGTAATTTGTGAGTTGTTTTCTGGTTAATTGACATTGAGGATTTTGTTATTGAATTGGATTGGTGTTTGATTTTGGATGGTTTTGTCTGAATTGGATTGGTGTTTGATTTTGGATGATTTTGTCTGAATTGGATTGGTGTTTGATTTTGGATGGTTTTGACTGAATTGGGTGGTGTTTGATTTTGGATGGTTTTGTCTGATGGTATTCATTGGTGTATGCTACAGACCCTACAGTAGAGGTTTGTATGTCATGATTTTGAGGCAAAATAGATATTTTTTATGAATTTTTGGTTGATTCTTTGGTTCTGTTTGTAGAGTGAAAGTGGAGGTTTTTTCACATGAATCTTGTGGTGTGAAAATGCAGTTTGTTTTCATAAATTTGGATTCTATGCTGCAGATGGTATTTAAAGTGATCTTCAATCTATTATAGAAATGCTAACTTGTTGATGATTAGTTTGTCTTAATGATAAGTTTTTTAAAATTGCTTTAAAGAGGAAGCAAATCATTTGATTATCGTTGCACGTGGGAGTCTTTTATGTGAATTAATGAGGATATGCAGAAGTTACGCTGCCAAATTTGGTATAATTGGTGATTCTGTGATTGTATAGAGAAAGAAGTATCTGAGCGGATAATATGACAGGCAGCTGGAGGTTTCACTGCTTGATGGAATTAAATAGAACACATTTCTTAAAATTTTCTAGGAGATGTAACGTTAAAGGGATAATCGCGTCTTCTATAGAATGATTCAATGTAGGCTCCCAGGCTGCCTTTTGATCTTTATGAAGCTCAGTTTATGTATGGAATAAAGAAGGCGGTTCCATGCTTAGGATTGGTTGTGGCTGTCTTTGTCCACAACATGAAATCGAGATTATTGGGTTGAGATTGAAGAGCAACTTGTGCTGGGTGAAGGCATGGAGATTTGGTGCCTATGGAAAAATGATTTGCTTCGATGATCTGGTACTTTGGTATATTTTTTTAATTTTTGGCATCGTAATTGGGTTGTACATATCGTGATTCTGGCTTTGCTATCATGGTTACTGACCCTTACCTTGCATCTGCTATATTGTTAACTGAGTTGATTGTTGATTTCTTGTCATTGTCCCCATGATTTTACTGCTATCATATTTTAAACCCACTGGATTTTGGCTGTTAATTATAGGCCATTCCTGTGACGTGGTCCTGTTGAGTTTCAATTCCTATTGTTGGCTATTGTTTGTATTGTGGAGTAACATCATTACTTGGAAGCTGTGTGGGTATTGTATGGTATTCGGATCCTTGAGAGGAACAGGTTGAAAACCAAAAGGGAATAAAATCTTTGAGTATTGCTTATGCTCCCTTCTTTTTACAAAAAAGTCGCTTGCTGAATCTTTGTGTTATTTTTATATAAAGAGACTAGGATTCTATATAGCTTGTCATGTGAAAATAATTCCTATGGTTTATAACTTTGCAGAGGGTTTTCTGCTCTCTCTTTTTTTATTTTTTATTTTTAAACCCTGGAAGTTTTTGCTCCTGTAGAAAAATTGTGCTTCTTGTGTCTCATTAAAATCTTCATTTTCAAACTTGGCTGTGAAAAAAATTGTAAAGTAGCTGGTTTTTACTGTATTTTAAAAATTGGAATGTGGGTGTAACGGACATAGGAAACAAAGAGTAAATGTTAGGAGCTTAGGAATGAGAAAACTACTGGATTGCTTGGATGGAATTTGGAAAGAGAAAAGGGAGAAGTAATAATGAAATTATGACATTAACTTGAAAGGTTTTGTGAACTGTTTGTTGAGACCTCCACTATCTGAAGTGTAAACATTAAAATTATTGTGGGTGGGTAGGGGATTTTTGTAGGGTGTTAGTCTGGTTAGTTCTCGTCGCGACGTTGTTACAAATTATTTTAAGTTCCAATCTGAACAATCAAGGGATGGTGATGAGATGAGTAAAGCTCAAGGCTCAACTCCTCTTGAATTTCTCGACTTGCCCAATCTCTAGGAATGACTTGAAGATTGAATTGTTAAGTTGATGACTTGGTGTCGAAAAAAGTTGGAGAAAATAAAAAACTAGGATTGTTTTAAAAAAAAATAAATTGAACAATGGTAAAAAAAATAAAGTATAGGATTGTTACAAAATACAATAATTGTAAATTAAGATTTTTTAAGGTACACAAACTATCCTACAAGCACTAGGCCTAGTAACCCACAACTATCTGTTAGAATGAAATCATCACGTTAACAACTACAACATCTCAATTTAATCAACGGTCAACATGACATAATCTTCCTATCCCATCTACTATGTTTTATCCATGGTTCCTCCACAACCAATTACGAAATTTTTTAACGTGGCTTAAATTTACTGTTTTGAGGCTAGAGAATTGACCCTACTTGTTTTCTAAATCTAGGGAGGAGATTTAAAAGGAAACTAAATAATGTCATTATGTAAAAATAATGCTTATAGTCATAGTTTTATCTTAAGTTATGATGAATTGATGAAGTCACGGGTATTAAATATGCGTATCTAATCTTTAACATTCAGACGAGTGAACTATAACCTCAAGTCAATACATATTGTGAGTACCTTTGACTAAATTTATGTGAATAGATCTAAATCTAAATCTAATTTGTGCATTTATGGGTACTTTTATTCTATTTAGATTGAGGAGAATGTATTTTTATGTATCCAAAAGATTTGGTTGGCACTTGGTAACGATGTCTAAGTGTATTGTAGATTGAATCTGGGACATGCACTGTCTTTGGGGATCCCTAGGTCAACTGGTGGATGGAAGTTGTAGTGAGACTGTTACTGTCAATCCTATATAGTCTGGGGGAATGATGCCACTGTGGATTAGGATGTGTGGTAGTGGAAGATCTGAGCTTGACTAGTACCTATACTTTTTTGTGGATACCTATATTTTTTCCAGATGTAGGGATATCTTGATGACATACCGAGTGCATCTTAAATTCTTAGGTAGTAGCCACTAGCAATTATTTGTGTGCTATGTTCTCTTTATGTTTAAACACTTTGATTTTGGTATTTTTGCCGAATAGAGGTCATCTTCTTTTCTGTTCAAGGCTAAGGGCTTTAAAGCTACAGAGTAAATGTTTGGTTGTTGTAGGCCCACGTTCAGATGATTTTATAAGTTGCGACCCTTGAGAGGTTCATGACCTATGATGTGCAAGTATAGGCTGTTCAAAAGAAAATGAAGTGTTGTTAAATTTTGTGTTGTTGCAGTTTCCTATGAATTTTTAATGTCCCTTTGCAGTTTTCTTATAAAATTTTAATTATATTCCAGAAAACATATACCGTCTTGAGGGAGGATGATATTCGACAGCGCCAAGAAGAGAGTATTTCACATGTTTCTGCTGTTCTATCCATTTCTAGAGTTGCTGCAAGCATATTGCTTTGCCATTATAAATGGTACAAACTTCCTAGTTGGCTATTATACTGTTTTTTTTTCCTTTCCCGGTTGTTACTTATTTGTGTAGCTTTACTATTCCTGTGTTTTGTGTATAGCATTTGTGTTTGTATATCTGTAGTTCTGTACTATATTGATGAGAACTGCCTTATGCTGAGCTACTATTACTAATTTAATGATTTAATCCTTGTTTTATGTTTATAATATATAATGTATTATCTTTTCAGGAATGTTAGTCAGTTGCATGATCAATGGTTTGCTGACGAAGATAGGATTCGAAAGTCGGTTGGCCTACTTAGCAAACCTGTAGTTATGTTTCCGAATGCTAATGAAGTGAGCTCTGCACCTGAAACTATGGGTCCTTAATTTTTGCATTCATTTTTGCTTGTTATGTTCTCATACTGATTGGACCTTTTTCTAATTGTGTGTTGTTTTGACAGTTGACCTGTGGAATCTGTTTTGACTCCTATCCTCGTGATCAGATACAATCAGCTGTTTGTGGTCATCCCTATTGTATAACTTGCTGGAAAGGTTGGATTTAGTGTGGTTTATCCTTATCCATCATCCTTCAAATAGATTATAATAAGTTCTCTTAGAATGATATGTATTTCTGTTAGTGTTTGGATATGTTGCATAATCATACTGACATGGTAATCTTTCAAATGCATGTTCATTTCCAACGGGATCTATCTCTCACTATTCTTTTGCTATAAGGCGATAACAGATACATAATTACGGCCTTATAAATTCTGCATTCTTAGCGACTGTTCAGTAATGGTTAAACAATATAGCTAGTGTTCTCTTCACACCTGTATCTACTTGTGATATTTTTATCTTATCATTTTAATCTTGAACTTATGTTATCTGAACTTATATGAATTTGTTAGCCCTTATCTTATCGGACATCCAGACCTTATTGGATCTTATATAAGGTGTTATTAAATCTTGTTAACCCTTATCTTATCTAATATGAACTTATTAACCCTTATATTTGAACTTATATTAATTTTTTTTGACCTGAAATATGGGAAATTTTGTGAGGAGAACAGAGCTTTACTGGATCTAGGGTCAATTGGGAACAAGCCTTTCTCTTACTGTAGGGATAAGGTTGTATTTTTCCGGCCACTATACCCTGCCCTAGCAGAATTTTTTCGGACTTTTGGAGGCATTGTGGTGATGTTGCTTCATTGATTGTTCAGTGAAGACTTTGCTACTGTATACTCTTTAATTTTGTAGAGTTTGTCTGCTCTCTAAGAGTAAAAATTATAGGTGGTGGTTTTAGTCTAAATGTGTAAATATTTGTAATGGTTTGATTTACTCTTGAGTTTATGCAACATAACTCTGTGCGTGAATGGTTGCAATAAAGGCATGGTGGTAGAATTATGCGAAGTAGAAAGCGTGTTATTGGACTCTTATGCTGAGTCATTTTGTCACATCCCAAATTGAAAAGCTGGAGTATATTGTATGTGCGACACAAATCCAACCCCTCTCCTGTATGAATGCACATATATTAATTTTTTACATGTCAATGCGCATTTAATCATCATTATTGCTTGTCTTTATGCATCTCCATCTTTTCTGCTGAGGATGTTGGTATCTAATTGGATTTGTTTTGCAGGTTATATTACTACATCCATTAATGATGGCCCAGGGTGCTTGTTGCTTAGATGTCCGGCTCCAGGTTGTGGTGCTGCAGTTGGTCATGATATGATCCACAAATTGGCATCTGATGAAGATAGGGAGAAATATTCTCGTTATTTTGTTAGATCTTACATTGTGGACAAGAAAAAGGTGGGTTTCTTTAATATGTTGATCTTACAGGTTATAATATTCTATGAAATTTTCTTCTTGAGAGTGGGGAGAGCTCAGATTTGTGTTAAGGTTTTTGATTTCTTTTACCTGTGCCACACATTATTGTTCATGTTTGGATTTTTGAATTTGGTAATATATAGTGATCTATTGATATCTTTCAATTGACTTGTGTCACTTTACAGTAAATTTTTTGAATTGTGGTATAATTTGTTGACTCTTTTGCAGTTGTTTTTGCTGCTTTGTTTGAAGTTGAATGGATTGATTTCCTGTATAGGGCTATAGGCTATTAGTGCTTCTCGTGTTGCTTGAAGCTATTGGATTTTGTTAGAATGTTATTTTAGCTCACCTTATGAGCATGAATGTCACGTCTGGTGGTGAACATGCTTATGTGTACTTTATGGTACTTATCCAGTTTTATCCTGGAATGAGCTTGCAATGGAGTGGCAAAAATGCTCTCTAATTTATAACACAAGTTGTAACTGGGAGATACTTTCATTCTATTCTTGAAACATATGCATTTAAGAGGATTAGATTATTTCCTTCACTTAATTATTTGGACCCATATTCCAACACCTTTATTCTTTCTTTGTTTAAATTCCTTTTTGGGCTAGATTGTTCTTTGGAAGATCTTTGACCTCTCCTGAGAAATAAATAACTAAAATTTCAGCATCACAGTGACTTGAGAAGCGGGATAGATTAATTATCTTAGATCATAGTTGCGATCTGATAAAAAAAAGTGGCTCTAAACTTTGAAGCATACTCTTTGTTTTGTTGTCTAAATGGCATGGTTGGTGTTGTTTGATTTTTATATTGGCCGTATCAGCTGCATCAACCTTTTATTGATATATCTCACATACTGACCTTGGTCATTTGCTACTTGCTCTTCATCTCTTGCTGCCAGTTGGAAAACTGATGCATCGACCAATTAGCCAGATCTTTAAAATCATGGTTGTCTTTGACTGAATGGCCGTGTGGACATTTATTTAGGCACACATTGTGTTCTCACTTTCCTTTTCTGGATATGACTACACTTTGCGAGTTTCCATTTTATTTGTGGATAGGTTTTCATTGTTGGGTGTAGAGCTTATGTCGTACTTAGTAAC
Organism: Chenopodium album; assembly: GCF_948465745.1. NCBI lineage: Eukaryota > Viridiplantae > Streptophyta > Magnoliopsida > Caryophyllales > Amaranthaceae > Chenopodium > Chenopodium album. Next base: position 31,580,932 of record NC_137856.1, on the reverse strand, counting down.
GAGTTAAGAAATTAAAGGTGGAAAACTGTGTCGGTGAAAAAGTTTTATGTGAGCTTTATTACAAGTGTGTGCTAATGCTTCTGATGTAGTCAGATGTGTTTTTACTATCTCGCAATTGGATTTATATCCATTTTGCATACTCTCAATGTTTGCGTCTTTTCATTTTTTTCGTTATGTATATCAAGTTCATAATATAACTCTCATTGCTACGTTTTACTGGCTTGTTGCTATAAAATTGTAATTGAATATTTTATCTTGGCTGTTTTGGCCTTAGATGTCTAAATGTGCAAACATATAAGTTACTTGCTTTGCCATCACTTTCTTCTCTTATAATGTCTTTTTTCATTTCCCGCAGACCAAGTGGTGCCCTGCCCCAGATTGTGAGAATGCAGTAGAATTTGAACTTGGAAGCAACGTTTATGACGTTAAATGCTTATGTTCGCATGCGTTTTGCTGGAATGTAAGTTTCAGCTGAATGATTTGCAGCCTTTTACCCCCTCCCTTTCTGAAAGGAAGATGTCCTGTTCTCTATTACAAGGAAAAACTGGTTCTTAATAGTTGTGTTTTTTGCTGTTACCATGAACTACCATGCTGAATGAGCTATTTCATTTAAGATTGAACAAGTTACGCCTCTGTCCAGACAACTGGTTATGCTTTGGCGAGGAAAAATGAGTGGAAAGCATCTGTTGTTTACGTTTGTAACTTATTATTGTAATATTTTTTTTAATGATTTAATTGCAACTGTAAGCTTTAAAAATATTTTGGAGAATTATTAATTTTCCTAAATCGAAGTTTCTCTTAGTGGAATTTGAATTTGGCGACTATTATTTACAGTGTACAGAAGAAGCTCATCGTCCGGTGGATTGTAGCACTGTGGCTAAGTGGATTTTGAAGAATAGTGCAGAATCTGAAAATATGAATTGGTATGGCTCTTTTGTGGTGGTTTTAAATGTCTCTGGTGCTTGCTGTTCTGACAATATTGTTGAGCTCTAATTTTTTTTCATTCATTGCTTCTGTATGGTTTATTATAATCTTAATTGACCAACAAATGAACAAGATACAAGGTAGGGTGGAAATGTCATATACATTCCATCTCTTACACATATTGACTATTGATGTGGTGTTTGCATGCTTCATATTTTCAGGATTCTGGCTAATTCAAAGCCTTGTCCGAAGTGCAAGCGTCCAATTGAGAAGAATCAGGGATGCATGCATATGTCTTGCACCCCACCATGCAAGTTTGAGTTTTGCTGGTAAAGAATAATTAAGTGTTGATATTGTAAACACTAATTTGTGCTGGAATCACATCTGTTTTTATTTTGAATGCTTTTTTTTTGGTTGAGGTTGATTGATCATTATTTTTCTATTGTTTATTGGACTGAATCGTGTTGCCTTTCAGGCTATGCCTTGGTGCTTGGTCTGATCATGGCGAAAGGACGGGTGGTTTCTATGCATGTAACCGTTACGAAGCTGCAAAGCAAGAGGGATTGGTAATGGAGCCTGCTGATATACGACTGGCTATAAGATTTTATATTTATTTCTATGGTACTGTTAATGATATTTCCATATACACCTGCATGTTTCTGTAGTATGATGAATCTGAAAAGAGGAGGGAAATGGCAAAGAATTCTCTGGAGAGATATACACATTATTATGAACGATGGGCAAGCAACCAAACAGTAAGCAGTATTAGAATCTTCTGGTCATTTGTTGGTTCTGACTTAGTGAATATTTGAACAATGTCTATGTGGTATAATTAGTACCCTATGTATGTCTCTGGTTTTGCATTGCAATACTTTTCGAAGAACAAAGCTTTATTAAAGTTCTTAAATTGAACTTGTTGGTACTCTATTTTTGTTTATATATGTGTCTGTGCTGTCATTTTAACTGGCAGACTGATTAATTACTTTGTGCCCTTATGTACTTAATTACTTTGATTGGTGGGTAAATGGTGAATGTTTGTTTCTTGTTGCAGTCAAGGCAAAAAGCTATTGCTGATTTGCACCAAATGGAAACTGTCCATGTAAGATTTTAGTTTTATATTGTAATTTACTATTTTACGCAATATTGTTTTTGACCTCATCCTGTGATCCTGATGCGCTCTATTATGGTTTTCCTTTTTTGTTTTTTTGTTTTGTTTTGTTTTGTTTTTTTTCCCCCCCTGAACTATTGAAAGGTTGATTGTAGCCTAAAATAGGTGGATTGTTTTTCTTGCTTAATTCGTATAGCTTTACTTCTGATTGTTATGTAGTGCTAGATACATCTTACATTGAGAGTATTACTTGGCTGTTGTTTTAACTTGTTTCATAATTTGATACTATGCCGGAATTGCCTATCTATTCTTGTAGCTATTCAATATCCAATGATAATCCTATCCTTAGATTTGTTACCTGGCTATGCCTAGTTCCTATATAAAAAAAAACTGAAGGTATATTCTTTTATCATCTTTGTGGTCTGATTATCTTGTTGATTAGTTTGAAATCTTATGGCTTATTAGAAAATATTCTTGGCACATGTGGTAAATTGGATTTCTACTTGACTTTTAATATCTCAACATCCACATGTGGTAAATTGAATTTCTACTTGACTTTTAATATCTCAACATCAAACCTCCTTGTCAGTTCTATGTACTAGTAACTATCTTTCTGTAAGATGCTTGTTTGTGTTAAAGCCAAGAAATTATTAGTGCATTGTGTTAAGAAGAGCAGATAAGATTATATATGTTTTTAGTTTCTTGAACTAGTGTAATACAGAGGTTTCTGTTCTCTCGAGTCATTGTCTCCTGTTGCTCCTAAATTCTCCCTTACCTTTTTGTGTGCTGGATCTATTAGTCTTCTAAATGAGCTTGAGCTTAAGTCAGGTTAAAATCATTCTGATCTTGGACAGTATCTTTACTGATAGTATTGCACTGACATTGGGTTTTTCTAATTATTTGCAGTTAGAGAAGTTGAGTGACAAACTGAAGGAACCTGAGTCGCAACTCAAGTTTATTATAGAGGCCTGGCAACAGGTAAATTATGGAATAATGACTTCATTCCCTGTCACCTTTTACACCTTTTGTAAAGAGGCAATGTGATAGGAAAGAAAAGGAGGAGAGATGTACAATTGGTGTGCTAGCTTCTTGTTCTTGTCACCCTTGGTCATGATTGATGCATCTGAGCATCTTTTTCCTGTTCGTTGTTTTAATTACAATTTTGTTTTATGCAGATTATTGAGTGTAGACGAGTGCTGAAATGGACGTATGCATATGGTTATTATTTACCTGAGCATGAAACTGCAAAGAGGCAGCTGTTTGAGTATTCACAAGGTAAAACAATACCCTAAAGCATTGTGGAACTGGCTGTTCAAGGGAAATTAAAAAGACTGACTGCTCCACCTAATGTTTGCTACTTGTAGGTGAGGCTGAGGCTGCTCTTGAGAGGCTTCATCAATGTGCGGAGAAGGAATTATTAGTTTTCCTTGGTAATGACGATGGTGAGGTTGAAACTCAACCAGATTTCGAAACATTTCGGCCAAAGTTGGCTGGATTGACCAGGTAACCATCTCGCATCAGGCTGTAGTGGTTGTGATTTGTACTTCTGTAAGACTTGTCTGATACATAGATATAATCATGAATTGCAAAGTCATTTTAATCTGGTGTATCTGTATTGCTTGTAGCATTGCCATTGCAAACTGCTCGTTGACTATGATATTAGCAGTTAGTGAGGATAGAGGAATACCTTCATTGATGTTTATGTCTTTTGCGGCTTGCAGATAATTAGGCCTAGTGGACACTGCTCTTGAAAAATCCCACTAGTGAGACTGAGTTATAGTGTATGACTGTATGATAGAGGTCTGAAGTAGTCATTATTCTAGACTACTTCTATGTTTACCAAAGGGGTACCTAGTTGAGACTTGGTCCTTATTTCTTTCTATGTAGCATGCAATTCCGTCACCCCATAGAGTTGTAAAGGAAGAAATAATAATTGCTTCTGATTATGTTGCTCTGCTATTAGTTTCCTGCACCTGTATCATATGTTTGACCTATGTCTATTGTTATATCATTCTATGCATTCCACAGTCCTTTCTGAAAGCTGAAATTGTTATTAATATAATCTCAAATTTCTACAGGGTTACTCGTTCATACTTTGAGAATTTAGTCAGGGCATTGGAAAATGGTTTATCAGAAGTTGATTCTCAAGCAGCTTCCAGTGCATCAGTTAGCTCGAAGAATGCTGGAGCCAAAGGGAAAGGGGGAAAAGCAAAATCTTCATCCTCACGAAGTAGTCGTACTGGTACCAGAAGCATAGACGATCTCAATCATTGGAACTGTGAACGGTGTACTTATGCAAATCCTGATTCCTCCACTCTATGTCAGATGTGCCGTAATCCTCGGTAAAGAGAAGAAATCCATTATCATCTGGATTACCGTTTTGAAGGTGCACAGGATGGGCAGTGAGTTTTGGATAGGCAGTCTGTGTCCGATGGCATTACATTGTCTTGGATATGTTGGATGTGTAAAATAGCATTCCCCTTGATTTGTGCATGTATTGAAGAGACTTGTAAATAGTATCTTATTGATGATGTCCATCGGATATAGATGCATCATTATTATATCATAATCATAATTATAGCGCAATGTTAACCAACTAGAGGGGATTCTACAGGTAGCCATACAAAATCTTAGGTGTATTCATGGGTTGGCCTTGACTCGTGTCATACTGCTTTATGCCGATTTTCTGGCTAATGGTCTAGAAATTTGAGTTCAGGGATTGTTGATCAATGCTGACTATTGCTGTTGTTTTGCTCTTATTTCTGGTTAATTCTAAAATGAACGTGGGTGCCTTCATAATCCCAGATAAGCTGAAGATCGAAATAGCTTAGCTGATTCATGGGAGGCCAATATCTAAATTATTTTATTTTATTTTATTTTATTTTATTTATTTTTTTTTCTGCTGTAATGCCTTTTGCTCAGTGATGGCGTTAGATTGGTACTTTTCTGATATTTGTCCTCATTTTTATCATCTTTTATCATAATTGATTGTATAATTTGTATACGTGGTAGTCGAATTTGCTGAAGTGTCTTTGTTTTTTATGTGTACTCGTATTTTTTTCTAATATTTTCCTGAGAAAATTGAAAACGTTATCGAGTTTGTATTTTCTGCTATTATTAGCCTTTTAATAGAGTTGCCTAAAAGAAGGCAAAAGGTTTACTGATATAAAAATTTGAAGTAAATTGTGTGAAAACTAATGTTTTTGCTGGTGCAGCTCTGTCATTGTGTTTTGTCTAAGCAAATATATAGATTAAATATTAGCGCCATAGTCGTCTCCTCGTCAAAAGAAAAGAATTAAACAAAACTTCGAAGTATGGTGGTTCATGTTCTACGTCAAGTCAATGCCATTTTTATTATACTTATTAATATTGTTTTCCTGCAAAGCACATTGTCTGTGCACTGTTTTCAAAGATGGCATCCCCATTGACATGCAAGAAAGTCGCCGTGATCGGTGCTGGCCCTGCTGGTTTGATGGCAGCGCATGAGCTTAGAAATGAAGGTCTTGATGTAGTTGTGTTCGAGCGCGCTGCTCAGTTGGGCGGATGCTGGGTTTACTCGGCTGAGGTTGAGTCTGATCCGCTTGGACTTGACCCAACTCGGAAAATTGTTCCCTCAAGCGTGTATGCTTCTCTCCGCACAAATTCTCCTAGAGAATCTACGGGCTTTCGTATTTTTCCTTTTGTTCCTACTGGTAGTGATCTTTTCTTCCTTGGTAAAACAATTTATATTTTCATGTTTTCATATGATATTTTATATAATCGACGTGCACTTCTTCCAATCCGTTCCTATTTAGTTTTGACCGGTAAAGAATTATAAGATAATTAGATTTGTAGGCAGCATTTAGCTTTAATATTATGGGATATGAAACTTGCATTGTGTAATTTTTGTATGTGCAAAGCCCTTGGAGAGTTGGAGATGGTACTTCTTGTAGCTGTTGAATTAAAGTGCAAAACGTATGTGAATCCTGCAGGAACTTTAGATTTCAGGAAGTAAATTAGTGTATTACATGACGAAGACAGCCTATATAATACGTACTTAAAAGACATTATGATTTATGTGGTTCCACGATTGATTTCCTGGACTTGTCTTACCGGTAATGGTGTATAATTTCTTTATAGGCAAAGTCGGCAGAGATTCACGAAGGTTTCCTGGGCATCAGGAGGTGCTGAGATACTTGGAAGATTTTGCTGATGAATTCGGACTGAATAAGTTAATCTGTTACCAGACAGATGTGAGGCATGTTGGGCTGGAGACGGATGGAAAGTGGATGGTGAAATATAGGAGAGTTGGTGGAGACAAGGGCAGGGATGTGGCTGAAACTTATGATGCTGTGGTTGTTTGCAACGGACATTACACTGAACCACGACTTGCTGATAATATTCCTGGTAATTTATGTGTACTAGAATGTACCCGTGCATTAATACGGGATTTATTTGCATGAATATTACATGTTTGGAGAAGTTAGTGGAGGATGAATGGTTATAAGGTTGTTATTTTTTTAGAGTGGATACTTGATGGAATTTGAGTATTTGAATTTTGGAGCACCTTGGTTAAAAACTTAAAATATACTCTGAACCACATATAGATTGCTATAATTGGTTCCTTCTAAAACTTTTGAATAAAGCTATTGCATTGTAAGTTCAGCCTATTATTGTTGTGTACTTGTGTTGTTTAAGGGGTGGGAGATGACAATCACTTAATTCTATTTTTTTGAAGAAAATCACTTAACTCTACATAACGCAATTGTCCACTTTAATATTTTGCCACAACAAAATGAATATCGATTGTTCCATTGGCAATAGTATTAGACAACACCTCTTTTTGAAATCTTGTACAGAATAGTAATATTTTATGCTGACAAAACTTGAAGATTGTGAATAACATATAAGCTAAATCTGAATATAAAAATTCTCCAAGTAGAGCCAATATATAAACAATCTTACACGTCTGAAAATTTAATTTGTTAAATACTTCTACTTTTGGTTATATGCTTGTTAGTTATTGATAGATTTTTCACCGATACTTCTGCAGGAATTGACCTTTGGCCAGGGAGGCAAATTCATAGTCATAACTATCGTACTCCAGAACTTTATCAAGACCAGGTGTGTTTCTGATTTACTTGTTCGTATTCATAATTTAGATGCCCAGATGCACGGAATGCAATGTTTATGTGTGACATTTAATGTTGTATGTTGGATTTGATTTCTGCCTAAACTTATATAAACTTCCACATGGGAACTAATTACTCTCCTTGTAAAGTTTGTATGGTTTTCTTTGAATTGTCTGATATAGTAATATCCTTTGTTTGTCTAGTAATATTGTCTTCTTGCTTTTATCAGGTTGTAGTTTTGATAGGGCTTGCTTCTAGTGCTAACGATATCTCTAGGGATATTGCTGTATCAGCCAAAGAAGTTCATGTAACAACTAGGTCTGTGTCAGCCAAATTTGGAAAGCATCCTGTTTATGATAACTTGTGGCTTCATCCAATGGTAAAACTACTCAACAAAAGTCCATTAAAATCATTGTTCATTTGCTGGTCCCTTATTCTAGGATGAGTTCTAGAACAAGCCCATGAAGATGGTAGAATATCGTTTCAGGATGGGAGTGTGGCCCTTGCAGATGTCATTATCCATTGCACTGGGTATTTTGATTAACCCAAAACTTTGTTTTTTTTTGGTTAAGCTATTGAGACTAGAGGAGAGTCGAATATGGATAGATGCAGATGAGTTTAAAATGCGTCCGTATATATTGTAGCATTGTACTAGCTACACTAGTTAACATCTGCACAACTAATGGATAATTACTGATGGACTGATGGGTCATGTGTCAGGTACAAGCAACATTTCCCTTTTCTTCAGACCGATGTCGTAAATGTTGATGATAATCGTGTTGGGCCACTTTACAAGCATGTGTTTCCTCCTGCATTAGCCCCAGGGATCTCCTTCATTGGTGTGCCATTTTATGTATGATTTCTTTTGTTGGTGTTATGAATATATGATATACTTTCTACCTTCTAGGGAGATATAGTTTTAATCAGTAGATAGCTAAAGACATTGACCAACTCGTTTCAAATTTCATGCTAGGTTGAACCATTCTTCCTTTTTGAACTTCAAAGTAAATGGGTAGCAGGTGTTTTATCTGGGCGTTTATCACTTCCATCTGAGGAAAAAATGATGGAAGATGTAGAAGCCTTCTACTCAGAATTGAAAGCTAAGGGAGTTCCAAACCGCTACACACATAAGATCCATGATTTTAAGGTAAATTTACTCGAGATGAGTGATTTAATTTTGTACTTGCATTCATGTACTCATTAACTAACAAATTTGTGAAAATTAATTTCTTAATTAAATTAAAGGGATTACTCTTTGCTCCTTCGAGTTTAACAAGGAAAGCCATTGTGACTAAGTTGACAGCTTACTAAACAACTGTGTATGGCTATCAGCATCATGTATTCATGTTAGAAACATTTTTGCAGGGGTCTATATATGGCCTGTATAAAAATTGGGACAATGTGATTATGTCATTATGAATTTGTGTTTAACAACCTGGAACATACTTTTAGGAATGTGGTTTTCCGTTTTTAAGAGAAATGATAAGCAACTATGTATACGGCTAACTACATGTCTAATATGCATAATTATTGCAACCTAGGGAGCAAGTTTGAATGGAGGAATGATAAATTAATTTTCTAGGGATAAATAATTTGATCCACTCGAGTATTTTTTTGTTGAAATTGACTTAAATGTTGGATCTCCACACAGCAACTATCTGGGTGGTCATATGAATATGAGGAATGGCTTGCTTCAGAATCTGGCTGCCCTCCTGCTGAGGAGTGGAGGAAGGGAATGTATATTGCAGCAGTAGGCCGCGCGTTTAATCAAACAGAGACTTTTCGCGATAAATGGGATGATGAAGACTTGGTCCTGGAAGCATACAAAGATTTTATGCAGTATTTGTCTGCTGAAGGCAGAGTTGCGGCTGCTGCTTCAACACTAAAATAACTCTATTTCATTGATGAAAAATTATACTATTTCTGATTCTACTGGTTTGAGTTGCAAAGCCCAAGCACCAAAAATATTATGTACTATTAATGACAATTCTTTTATAGATAAATTGTGTTGGTTCTCTTTAATAATCTGCTACGATCAGATCCTCAACTTAGTTCCATGCTTTGAAATGCTGTGTATGTTGCATGATTATTTGAAGCTCCAGGAAAAGTTTGATCAAATCAGATAATCAAACGTAAATATGGTTGCTCAAGATTAGCTACTGTGCATCGTAATAATTAATATGTCAAAACTCAATGAGAAGCGGAATAGCTTCGAATTCTAAATTGACATTTGTTGCATGTTGATCGTTGTATGGTGACTCTAGGGAAAAATTAGGGTAATTTTTAGTAATGGTAAATGTATGTTTTAGCAGCTTTCTAGTGAAATGCTCATCAAAACAAACTCTAGAGGGTTGTTTAACAAAGTAAATATCCTCACACAAAATGTACAAAATCATATTCCCTAGTCCCTACAATCATGTATCTTATTGATTTGCGCATGTACTAATGGGGCTTGTAAATATGGATTAGTATCGTAGTGATGATTCTCCTCCGATTCAAATGCATCATTGTCATATCATAATCATAATGCAATGTTAACCAAGAAAATTAAAGAGGGCTTTTGTTTTTCACAAAGAGCATTACAAAATCTAAGGGCATTCATAGGTTGGCCTCAACTCGTGTTACTTTATTTTATTAATTTTTTGTTTTTTTTTTATATTTTCCCTCTTTATAATCATCTAGTTGATTAAGTCCAATAATTCAAACTTGGTAGTCAATTTTGCCGAGCTCTCTTTGTGTTAATGGTTTTACCTATTTTTTAACCCCAAAATAATACACTATTTTCTTGTTGTTGTTCACTTCTTAAGATTTATGTAGTTAAAAAAACAAAAAAACTAATAACATTTATCAAGTGGAAAAATCATATATGCTCTTTGTTGTTTATTAATTGCATATTTGCATTACTTTGACTAACATATTTGTCGATAGAGCCGAAAGTAGTATTTGAGCACCAAAGGGGCTAGACCTGAGTCGACCCAAATAAGCCAACCCGCGACCTAAAATTTGACCCAAAATCATAGACCCGAACCCGAACTTACCTGACCCAACCCAAATGTTTGTTGACTTGAAATCGACTTGACCTGAAATGATCCGACTTGAACCAGACTCGAATGACATGTTTGTCATGTAAGGAGCCGAGCGTAACTTCTTAGGATTATTTCAAATTTCTACAGGGTTACTCGTTCAAATCCTGATTCCTCCACTCTATGTCAGATGTGCCGTAATCCTCGGTAAAGAGAAGAAATCCATTATCATCTGGATTACCGTTTTGAATGGGCAGTGAGTTTTGGATAGGAAATTTCTGCTGTCGAAAATGGAAAGAAAGAACTTGAAGAAGTCTTGCATAGCAGCATAAACCATTCATTGGTAAGCTCATCCAAATTTATGAGCGTCCTAATAAAGAAAGGAAGGTCAGAATGCTATGGTTTTTCCGTCCTTCGGAAATATCTAATTTTTTTTGGAGTGGAAAATGTGCTTGAGAATGAGCTATTTTTAGCAAATGGTAGTGGCAGAGGTTTGACAAATATAAATCCCCTGGTAACGTTTTTGTGATTTTATTCTTACATTTACATAGCAGTGGAAGGATGCGCAATAATCGTTGTTCAGCCTCCAAAAGACAATCGAATTTGTTCAAATGACCAAATTCTCACAGAAACTGAAATCATAAACCCAGCAGTTCATACCCAAATTACATCGAAATCCACCAAATTAAACTCAAAATCAGATCCAAAATTGGAAGAACAAGTGAAGAATACAGATAATTTCGCATTTTGTTTAGCCATTGAAGTATTCAGAGAAATTGAGAAGAAGAAGAAGAGCAGGGAATACGATAGAATTGGGGGTTAGGGTTTATATAAAGGGGTAATTGATTAAGGAGGGAAAGCAACATATAATTTTGGAGGGAAGTGATTTTTTTAGAAGGATAGGTTCGTAATTTTGTTATTAGTAAACTATGGTTAGTCAATATTTAGGTAAAAGTTTCATTAATGTTACCAGTAAATTAGTACTACTAATTAGTGATTACCAATGATAATCTAAAATTTAGCATTCTACCATTGAGAAAAAACAGAAGTTGAGTGTTACCGGTGAGAATTTTCCAAAAGTTTAAGTAAATTTTGTGAAAACTACTGTTTTTTCTGGTTCAGCTCTGTCATTGTGTTTTGTCTTAGCAAATATACAGATTAATATTATCGCCATAGTCGTCTCCTAGTCAATAGAAAATAATTAAACAAAACTGCGAAGTTTGGTGGTTAATGTTCTACGTCAAGTCAATGCCATTTTTATTATACTTGTAGTAATGTTTTCTTGCAAATCACATTGTCTGTACACTGTTTTCAAAGATGACATCCCCATTGACATACAAGAAAGTCGCTGTGATTGGTGCTGGCCCTGCCGGTTTGGTGGCAGCACATGAGCTTAGAAATGAAGGTCTTGATGTAGTGGTGTTCGATCGTGCTGCTCAGTTGGGCGGATGCTGGGTCTACTCGGCTGAGGTTGAGTCTGATCCGCTTGGACATGACCCAACTCGGAAAATTGTTCCCTCAAGCGTGTATGCTTCTCTTCGCACAAATTCTCCTAGAGAATCTATGGGCTTTCGTATTTTTCCTTTTGTTCCTACTGGTAATGATCTTTTCTTCCTTGCTTCAAAATCTATTTTTTCATGGTTTTCATACTATATTTTGTATAATCGACGTGTACTCCTTCCAACCAATCCTTTTTAGTTTTGACCGGTAAAGAGTTTTAAGTTAATTAGCTTTGTAGATAGGATTATGGGACATGAAACTTACATTGTGTAATATTTGTATGTGCAAAGCCCTTCCAGAAGTTGGGGATGATTCTTCTTGTAGCTTTGTGAACTCTGCAGGAACTTTAGATTTTAGGAAGGAAAATAGCTTCTGTAAGACTATAATATGTACTTTCAAATACATTACAATTTATGAGGTTCCACGATTGATTTTCTGGACTAGTCTTACTGGTAATGGTGCATACCTTTTTCTTTACAGGCAAAGCTGACAGAGATTCACGAAGGTTTCCAGGGCATCAGGAGGTGCTGAGATACTTGGAAGATTTTGCTTATGAATTCGGACTGAATAAATTAATCTGTTACCAGACAGATGTGAGGCATGTTGGTCTGGAGATGGATGGAAAGTGGATGGTGAAATATAGGAGAGTTGGTGGAGACAAGGGCAGCGATGTAGCTGAAACTTATGATGCTGTGGTTGTCTGCAACGGACATTACACTGAACCACAACTTGCTGATAATATTCCTGGTAATTTATACAGTATGTACTATAATGTGGATTTATATTTTGCATGAATAAAAAATAATAATAAAAAAAAGATGTTGGAGAAGTTAGTAGAGGATGGATGGTAATTAAAAAAAGATAATAGAATTTGAGTTTTGGAGCACTTTGGTTAAAGTACTCTTAACCAGATATAGATTGCTATCTGAAACTTTTGAAAAAAGCTATTGCATTAAAAGTTGAGTTCAGCCTTTTATTGTTGTGTTTACTTGTTTGAGGGATGGGAGATATCACTTTTTTTTTTTTTTTTTTTTTTTTTTTTTTGAAAGAGGGAGATGACAATCACTTAATTGTTAATTCTAATGTGAAGAAAATCACTTAACTCTTCCACTTAAATGCTATGCGACAGCAAAATAAATATCGATTGTTCCATTGGCAATAGTGTTAGACAACCTCTTTTTGATTTTCTGTACAGAGTAGTAATTTTAGAGAATGATTATGTGATTTTCTGTCATTGAGTCTTATGCTGACATTTGACAATTTGACAAAACTTGAAGATTGTGAAGAACATACAAGGTTAATCTGAATATAAAGATTCTCCAAGTACAGCCAATATATAAACAATCTTACACGTTTGTGAATATTAACTTTGTCACATGCTTCTGTATTGGTTATGATGCTTGTTAGTTGTTGATAGATTTTTCACCGATACCTTCTGCAGGAATTGACCTTTGGCCAGGGAGGCAAATTCATAGTCATAACTATCGTACTCCAGAACTTTATCAAGATCAGGTGTGTTTCTGATTTACTTGTTCGTATTCATAATTTAGATGCCCAGATGCACGGAATGCAATATTTATGTGTGATATTTAATGTTGTATATTGCATTTGATTTCTGCCTAAACTTATATAAACTTCCACAAGGGAACTATTTACTGTCCTTGTAAAGTTTGTATGGTTTTCTTTGAATTGTCTGATATAGTAATATCCTTTGTTTGTCTAGTAATATTGTCTTGTTGCTTCCATCAGGTTGTAGTTTTAATAGGGCTTGCTTCTAGTGCTGCCGATATCTCTAGGGATATTGCTGGATCAGCCAAAGAAGTTCATGTAACAACTAGGTCTGTATCAGCCAAATTTGGAAAGCATCCTGTTTATGATAACTTGTGGCTTCATCCAATGGTAAAACTACTCAACAAAGTCCATTAAAATCATTGTTCATTTGTTTGTCTCTTATTCTAGGATGATTACTAAAACACATTCATCTTCTGTTATGCAGATAGAACAAGCCCATGAAGATGGTAGAATATCGTTTCAGGATGGGAGTGTGGCCCTTGCAGATGTCATTATCCATTGCACTGGGTATTTTGATTAAACCCAAAGCATTTTTTTGGATAAGCTATAGAGACTAGAGGAGAGTTGACTATGGGTAGATGCAGATGAATTCAAAATACGTCCCCTAGATATTGTAGAACTGTACTAGTTAAAATCTGCACAACTAATGGAAAATTACTGATGGACTGATGGGTCATTTGTCAGGTACAAACAACATTTCCCTTTTCTTCACACTAATGATGTCGTAAATGTTGATGATAATCGTGTCGGGCCACTTTACAAGCATGTGTTTCCTCCTGCATTAGCCCCAGGGATCTCCTTCATTGGTGTGCCATTTCATGTAAGATTTCTTTTGTTGGTGTTATATATACTTTCTACCTTCTAGGGAGATATAGTTTTAATCAGTAGATAGCTAAAGACATTGACCAAATCGTTTCAAATTTCATGCTAGGTTGACCCATTCTTCCTTTTTGAACTTCAAGGTAAATGGGTAGCAGGTGTTTTATCTGGGCGTTTATCACTTCCATCCGAGGAAAAAATGATGGAAGATGTAGAAGCCTTCTACTCAGAATTGGAAGCTAAGGGAGTTCCAAAGCGCTTCACACATAGGATCCATGATTTTAAGGTAAATCTTACTCGAGGTGAGTGGTTTACTTTTGTACTTGCATTCATGTACTCACCAACTAACAAATTGTGAAAAATAATTTTTTTAAATTAAATAAGGGATCGCTCTTTGCTCCTTCGAGTTTAGCAAGGAAAGCCATTGTGACTAAGTTGGCAGCTTACTGAACAACTGTGTATGTCTATAAGCATCATGTATTCATGTTAGAAACATTTTTACAGGGGTCTACATATGGCCTGTAAAAAAATGGGAACAATGTGATTATGAATTTGTGTTTAACTAGCTGGTACAGAATACTTTTAGGAATATTGTGGTTGATTTTGGAGAAATGACAAGTACTATGTATACTGCTAACTACTAATACTGACCAGCTAGCCTTTCATGTCTAATATGCATAAGTTTATCGCAATCTTGGGAGCAAGTTTGAATGGAGGAATGATAAATCAATTCTCTGGGTATAAATAATTTGATCCACTCTAGAGTTTTCTTTTTTTGTTGAAATTGACTTCAATGTTGGATCTCCACACAGCAACTCTCTGGATGGTCATATGAATACGAGGATTGGCTTGCTTCAGAATCTGGCTGCCCTCCTGCTGAGGAGTGGAGGAAGGGAATGTATATTGCGACATTAGCCCGCGCATTTAAACAAACAGAGACTTTTCGCGATGAATGGGATGATGAAGACTTGGTCCTGCAAGCGTACAAAGATTTTATGCAGTATTTGTCTGCTGAAGGCAGAGTCGCTGTTGCTGCTTCAACACTAAGATAACTCTATTTCATTGATGTAAAATCATACTATTTCTGATTAGAGCTGGCAATAAGGCATATTGTGTCGTGTTTGGTCTCGTGTCAAATTCGTGTTATGCACAAAATCTATCAAAAACTATGTAAAATGTAGGATAATTGAATAATTTGACCACTTTAAATAAACAGGTCGTGTTCAGGTTGGTTTCGTGTCGTGTCGTGTCGACTTCGTGTTTCCTCTCAGTAACTTTGTGTTCGTGTCGTGCCGGTTTCGATCGTATTGTCGTGTCGTGTGACTCGTGTCGT
Organism: Chenopodium album; assembly: GCF_948465745.1. Lineage (NCBI taxonomy): Eukaryota > Viridiplantae > Streptophyta > Magnoliopsida > Caryophyllales > Amaranthaceae > Chenopodium > Chenopodium album. The sequence goes on along the minus strand of NC_137856.1, from coordinate 31,565,542 downwards.
GTCAGAGACTGACCGCTCTATTTTTTATTCTATTAGCTTGAGTTGCAAAGCCCAAGTGCCAAAAATAATACTCATGTACTATTAACGATAATTCTTTATTGCTGTACAGGACCTGTATAGATAAGTTGTGTTGTTCTCTTTAATACTCTACTATGATCAGATCATCAACTTAGCTCCATTCTTTGAAATGCTGGGTATGTTGCATGATTATTTTAAGCTAGAGGAAAAGTTAGATCAAATCAGATAATCAAACATAAATATGGTTGCACAAGATTAGCTACTGTGCATCGCAATAATTAATATGTCAAATTCAATGAGAAGCAGAATAGCTTCTTCGAATTCTAAATTGACATTTGTTGCATGTTGATCGTCGTATGGTGACTCTAGGGAAACATTAAAGTAATTTTTAGTAATGGTAAATATATGTTTTAGCAGCTTTCTAGTAAAATGCTCATTAAAAACAAACTTTAGAGGATTATACAACAATGCATTCACTTAGGGCCTGTTCTCTTACGTTGAAATTCAGTTCAGTTCAGTTCAATTCAGCTCAATTCAGTTCAGTTCAGTTCAGTTCAATTCAGCTTCTAATTTCCTTCTCTTATAAAATATTCATTTCAGTTCAGTTTAGCTGAGTTCAGTCCAGTTCAGCTGAGTTCAGTCAATGAGAACAGACCCTTAGTGTGTGAAAAGTTGAAGGAGGATGTTCAGTTGTTCGCCTCAAAGGTAGGCAATTGATACGGACACAAAATTGAAATGTAAAATGTCAAATTAGAGTGAATAGAGTTTTCTGTATTTCATTAGATTGTAGAGTAGTGTATTTATACAAGAGATTAGGGCTCACGAAATAGGCCCGTTAGCTATACCATATAAACACTAAATATAAAATATCACCCGTCTCCAAATCATACAACTTCCACCCTTTTTTACCATGAGGGTAGCCCACAAACACACATTTCCTACTCCTAGGAGCAAATTTATCCCCCTTAGCCTTTTGATTATGAGCAAAACAAAGACACCCAAAAACTTTCAATTCATCAAAATTAGGCTCCTTACCAAAAAGCAATTCAAATGGAGTCTTATTATCAAGTAGACGAGAGGGAGTACGGTTAATCAAGTAGACCGCACCTAGGACACATTCTCCCCAAAAACCAACCGGAAGATTGCCTTCAAACATTAAAGCACGACTAACATTCAAAATATGTTGGTGTTTACGCTCCACTCTACCATTTTGTTGTGGGGTACCGACACAAGATGTTTGGAATAAAATGCCATTATCAATAAAATACGGAATCATGGGATTGAATTCCGTACCATTATCACTCCGCACACATTTAACATGAACATCAAATTGACATTTAACCATAGCAAAGAAAGAAGAGAACGAAGAATAAACTTCAGTTTTATCATTTAACAAATAAACCCAAACACCTCTTGAGAAATCGTCAACAATCGTCAAAAAATAATGAGCACCACAAGTAGAGGGAGTCTTATATGGCCCCCATAAATCACAATGAATCATTTCAAAAATTCGGCTTGCCCGACTATCACTATCTGGGAAACTACCCCGTGACTGCTTAGCTTGTGGACAAATTTCACATGCTTTATTTAAAGATTTGCTACTAGAACTAGCACTAATAGCAGGAACTAACTTGACTATTTGATCCGACGGATGACCCAGACGACGATGCCATAGCTCGAATGTAGAAACTCCCGAATTCGTCACCGCACATACTTTTGGGATTCGCCGGAAATAGTAGAGTCCATCTATTCGTTCACCGCCTCCAATCAGGCTCCCCGAGTGTTGGTCCTGTATAGCACATAATGAGTCAGTGAATCGGACATAACAAGCATAATCATCAATCATTTTAGACACCGAAATTAAATTGCAATTTAATTTAGGCACAAATAAAACATTCTCTAGAGTAATTCCGTCGGCCAAATACACACGCCCTTCCTTTGTAGCTAGAGTTTGTGTACCATCGGGAAGACCAACGGGGCATGATAAAATAGAGCGTTCATCCACTAAGCAAGAGGCATCACCGGTAACATGATGAGAGGCGCCAGTGTCGATAATCCAAGACGATGAAAAATACTCACCAATCATTTTATCTTGCTGACTATTATTAACCATATTCAACAAAAGTCGAACATGCTCAGGCTTGAACTCAGATAAGGCCGAAAGAGTAGCTTGGGAAGGGCCATCACCAATAGAGCTGCCCACGGCAATAGCACGAGCCGTGGGCTTGCTGTGAACAGTAGCAGGTGCGGCAGAAGCAGTTGCGGCAGCAGCAGGGACAGCAGACGCGTGGGATGACAGAGCAGCCCTGCTGCCAGAAGCAGGGGACTGACCAGAAGGCGCACCTCCCCCCTTCTTCCCATATTTCTCTACCCACCAATCCGGGTAACCATGAAGCATAAAACAGCCGGAATTGTCATGGCCCGAACGCTTGCAATGTGAGCAATATAATCTGCTCTTATCGACCCTATTTGGCGGCTGAAAAGTCCTTCGATCAGAGGAAAGAGCAAAAACGTGTGCCTCATCCTTAGTCTTGTTGTGTGCGATGCCACGAGAGCGCTCTTCCTGAAGAAAAGCGTGGTATGCACGGTCTAGCGTAGCCGGTGGTTGTTGGGACAACAAGTTTGTCCTCACGGCTGCATATTTCTCATCATCAATACCAATGAGAAATTGATGTAATTTCTCCTCTTCTCTGTCAATTTCATACTTAGCAGCAACATTACACTCACACTTCCCGCACTCACATCCATGGGGAGGCTTGAGACTAATCAAATCATCATAAAAACCCATCAAAGTATTGTAGTATTCTTCCACAGTCATAGATTTGGTTTGTTTGCAATTAGTGATAGAAGAACACAATTGTTGGAGGCGAACATCACTAGCCTCGCAAAAACGCTTCTCCAAATATTCCTATAATTTTCGTGCTTCCTCAAAGTATGGGATAGAGGCCGCAAGCTTTGGGTCAATAGCTCGTAATATCCATGAAACAAGCATGGAGTTGACGGTGTCCCAATCGAGGAGCTTCTTCTTCTCTGTCGGTTTTGAGATGGTGCCATCAACAAACCCATACTTCCTCCGAGACTTCAAAGACAGGGTAATAGCCCTAGACCACGCAAGAAAATTGTCACCCTTCAATACCACATGAGTGATTAAATTGCCGGGTTGATCTCCTGCTCCAAGATAGAAAGGGGATGAAGGATCAATTTTGCCGTCGTCCGCCATTGATGAATAGAGTAGGGATTATAGAGTAGAGAAATATAGTGATTATAGAGTGTAGAGATTAGAGAAAAGAAAAGAAAAAAAAAATTAGAGAGAATAAATTAGGGTTTAGAGTATAGAGGCTCCGAAACCATGTCAAATTAGAGTGAATAGAGTTTTCTGTATTTCATTAGAGTGTAGAGTAGTGTATTTATACAAGAGATTAGGGCTCACGAAATAGGCCCGTTAGCTATACCATATAAACACTAAATATAGGCCCTAACATAAAACATTCACTTAATTAAAACTTAGAGAAATGTACAACAAAGTATATATCCTCACACAGTCGCACAAAATGTACAAACTCATATTCCCTAGTCCCTACAATCATGTATCATATTGAAATTGCATGTATTAATGGGGCTTGTAAATACGGATTAGTATCTTAGTGATGATTCCCATCGAATTCAAATGCATATCATATCAAGTTGATTAAGTTCAATAATTCAAACTTGGTAGTTAATTTTGCCGAGCTCTCTTTGTGTTATCTTAGCCATTTAAAAGAGTTTGCTAAATGAAGGCAAAATGTTTACACTTATGACATTCAACATTCTGAGTAAAAGTATTAGATTAACTGGTTAATCGAATTTTCAATACATGAGAGATACAAATTCCTGAAAAATAAACGTTTGAGTTGTTTGGCTAGCATGACTGCATGAGCATGCTACTATGCTAACCCACCTTAGGAAATAGGAACTCTCAACTTCAAATTCAATAGAATAGTTGTCATGCATGCATGCAATCTATGTACCACTAAATCTTGTGCAAATGTGAATGAGGAGCATGCATGCAATCTATTTACCACTAAATCTTGTGCAAATGTGAATGAGGAGAGGAAGGATCCCTCCTCTCCCCCCAAAGTGGTTGAAGGTTCGATTTCTCACCAAACCACCATTTTTGTAATAGGGAGGAGGACTGCAGGGCCCACCTTGTAGCTTACCGTGTAAAAAAAAAAAACGTGACCATTAAATTTGTCCCAAATAATCTACCTGAATAAATTAGTATGTCACACATATTTTTTTCTAAATTATTTTTGGTCAAAATATGTCCCACATAGTCTTCCTGAATTAAATTTGGTCAAAGTTTGTCACACTACATATTGTGCCTGAATTATTCTTGGTCAAGATAGGTCCCATGTAGTCTTCCTAAATTATTTTGGTCAAAGTATGTCACACAAAAATGTCCCACATAGTCTTCCTTAATAAATTTTGGTCAAAGTATGTCACACAATTCTCCCCAAATTGAGTTTATGCTAGTTCACAAGTTGTTCCCATTCTCCTAGGTCAAAAACGAAAACTGATTTTGGCAGTGGCACTCAATGTTAGAAAAACAAATATTCCCTCTGTTTTATACTAGTTGAACTGTTTCGATTTTTATCAAAACTTTAACTATTACAGTAATATATTTTTTATGTATTAGTCGTAAAAATTATAAAAAGTTGACATTCCAAAATAGAAGTATATATTAAGATTAATTCACAATATTATACTTCCTCCGTTTTCTTTTAGATGCAACACACACTTTTTCACGGTATTTAAGAAATGTGGGGTTCACATGATATAATACACTTTTAAATGGAATGAGTGATTGTTAGGAGTATAATTTAGTGGGCCATGTGCTTTAAATAAGGGAAATAATATAGTTTTTTCCTAAAATAACTTTCCTTTTATAGTGTGTTGCAAGTATTATGACATTTCCTTTTTAGGGAAGTCTTGCAAGTAAAAGAAAACGGAGGAAGTACTTATTAGGTATATTATTACCTCTGTTTATATTCCGTTGTTACATTTTGACTTTGGTATTCAACGTTAAAAACTTTGACTATAAAATTGCACTATTATGAAAATCAAAAAATCATATCATGTGGGTTGTTGTTGGATTTGTTTTAAAATAAATTTGATAAATATCAACTTTTCTATGGAATATGAATTTATATTGTATTTATGTAGTCAAAGATGTGCATTAAGGATCTTGAAATCAAACTGTAACAATAGTAAAGGGACGTAGAGACCGAGGGAGTAACATTTTTTTTAAAAGAGGGAGTAACGTTTTTTATTTTTTTTATTTTTATTTTATTTTTTTTAAGGAGAGGAACTAACATTTTATATTGTAAAATAGAAAAATAAAATGGTCATAGTTATGTTAAAAGTCAAATTGTATCAATTATTTATTGTGGAATGGAGGGAGCAAGGGAGTATGTCCGTGATTTGACAATTGACTTGCCATAATAACACTGTCTTTGTTATTTTTTAATCACAACCAACGCTAAAATTTTCACGCTTGTCATTGTATATTGAATAACAATAATACTTCCTCTGTTTTTTTAAATATTGCGCCACTTATTTTTTAATTAAGGAAGTTTCACAAATATTGCACCATATCTTTTTTAGAAAACAAAATATATCTCTATTCAAATTGCATATACCATACCCATTATACCCTTACTTTTAACACTTGGTTCTTTACTTTATGTTTACATCACATATATAATTTTTTATTTTACCTTTCTCCCGCTCTCTTTCTTTTTCCACTACCAAAAAAGTGTGTCCAACCCCTATGGTGCGATATTAAGAGAATGAAGGAAGTTTCTTAAGTTATTAGTTGATATTTTGAAAGTATATTTCGAGAAAAATTTAATAAGATCTCACATGATATTTTTGAACGTATTTCATTGTTAATATCATAACTTGTTATATTTAGTATAGTATATTAATATCTTTGATTTGATGTTATTGTTTGTAATCTTTTTAACATCCTTATTATTTTCATTTCTATCTTTGCTAGCATTTAATGCTCTTTTGTGACACTTTAAATAGTAGTTGGATTATTTCATGAATATAATTAATCTTTCCAACATTATTCTTTTTCTCATAACTCTGTCACTGCAAACCATTTTATTTGTGCACTCTTTTCAAAAAAATGACTGTCCCATTGTCAACTAAGAAAGTCGCCGTGATTGGCGCCGGAGCAGCTGGGTTGGTAGCGGCACGTGAGCTTATAAAGGAAGGTCATGATGTAGTGGTGTTTGATCGTGGTGCTCAGTTGGGTGGGAACTGGGTTTACTCGGACGAGGTTGAGTCTGACCCGCTGGGACTTGACCCAACTAGAAAAATCATAAATTCAAGCCTCTACGCTTCTCTCCGCACCAATACTCCTAGAGAAGCTATGGGCTTTCGTGATTTTCCCTTTGCTCCTACTGGTAATGATATTTTCTCTCTTTTATTTTCTTAAATTATTGTTGTTTTCGTTGTTGTTGTTGTTGTGGGAGCCCCAGTTTATGCTCTTGATAAACATATTTCATTTATTAAGGGGCAAAATCATCAAATTTTTGGGGTAAAAAGTTGCCCTAAAATTGCAAACATTAGTAGCAATATATTTTAGAGTTAAATCGCTACTTGTGTTAATGGTTTAACCTATTTTTACCCCAAAATATTACACTATTTTCTTGTTGTTGTTCACTTCTTAAGATTTAGGCCATGTTCTCTTCACCTTAAAAAAATAATATTAAGTAAAAATAATTTCAGTTCACTAAAAATAAGTTCAGTTCAGTAAAATTAAGTTCATTTCAGTAAAAATAATTTCAGTTTAGTAAAAATAAGTTCAGTTAAGTAAAATTCAGTTTTCTTAAAGAAGAATTATGATAGAAAATCAGTAAAAATAATTTCATTTCAGCAAAAATAATTTTAGTTCAGTAAAATTAATTTAAGTTTAGTAAAAATAATTTAAGTTCAGCAAATATAATTTTGTTTCAGTAAAATTAATTTCAGTTCAGCAAAAATAAGGTGAAGAGAACAGGGCCTTACTGATTATGGTGCTTACACTTTTCTTTGTAGGCAAAGTCGATAGGGATTCACGAAGGTTTCCAAGCCATCATGAGGTGCGCAGATACTTAGAAGATTTTTCTATCGAGTTTGGTCTGAATGAATTAATCAGTTATCAGACAGAGGTGCGACATGTTGGGTTAAAGACGGATGGAAAGTGGATGGTGAAATATGCTAGTGTTGGCAGAGATGAGAGCAGCGAAGTGGCTGAAACATACGATGCTGTGGTTGTTTGTAGCGGACATTTCACTGAACCACAAGTTGCTGATAACATTCCTGGTAATTGATTCAGGAAAAAATTGGTTTTAAGTATCTTTGTTTTATTACTTTATTGAAATTAGGCAAAATTGGCTTCAACACTCTGAACTATAGCTTGGATGCATCCATCACCCTGTATTTTGCGTAGTATCCAAAACACTGTTCACACAATTTGACACATTTATGAATATTATAATTTGTAAGATATATATATATATATATATATATATAAAACCCTATGTTGGGTGATGATTCTTGCTAGTTCTTGATAAATTGTTTATTATCAATACCTTTTACAGGGCTTGACCTTTGGCCAGGGAGGCAAATTCATAGCCACAACTATCGGGTACCAGAACCCTACCAAGACAAGGTGTGTTTCTATATTATTTGGTAATTTTTGTGTTTTGAGTTGATCGAATTGCATTGTTCAAATTCAAAGTTTTACTTGCACAAAGTGCGACGTTTGTGTGTAAGATATATAACTATTAGGATTTTCTTTTATTGTATAACCTTCTTTTTCTGCTTTCTCTGCTTCGTTTTGTCTAGAAATGATGTCTTCTTGCTTCCATCAGGTTGTCGTTGTGATAGGGCTTTCTTCTAGTGCTACTGATATCTCTAGGGAAATAGCTAAATCAGCCAAAGAAGTCCATGTAACAACTAGATCTAAGGCAGCAGGAAAATTGGGCAAATTTGGACAACATCATATTTTTAACAACTTGTGGCTCCATCCTATGGTAAAACTACTCAACTAGTGGGAGAGACTAATAGCCTTCTCGACTTGTGGCTCCATCATTTAATGCACTGTTTATTTGTTACTCCGTAGTTCCTAATTCTAGGATGAGCTAAAGAATTATTCTTCTTGCGTAAATGATGCAGATAGAAAGAGCCCATGAAGATGGTAAAGTGTCGTTTCAAGATGGGAGCGCGGTCCTTGCAGACGTCATTCTCCATTGCACTGGGTAATTTAATACTCTTTTTCTGTCCCTTTTTATTTGCACTAATTTTTTTTTCAAGCCAACCCTTAAAGATTGCTCCATAATATTTTATGTACATAGGAACCACTGCTTACTCTTACAAAAAAAAAAAAAAAAACTATAGGTCCCACCAGTTTTCTCTCACGTCAATTTTACTCAACTAAAACATTATAAAGTGAAATATTTCTATGGGACAAACATTTGAAGACGGAGGGAGTAGAAATTTTCTTCCCTTGAAACTTTTTTTGTTGGTTAAGCTATCTATAAACTAGAGGATGGTCGACTTTGGATAATTGCAGATGAATCCAAACCCATGCACCATTGAAAATTTTACTAGCTACACTTGATGAAGTTTGCACAACTACATTTTATGTAATATAATGTTGTATAAAATTGAATCCAAAAATACTAATGGACTGATTCATTAGGTATAAGCAACATTTCCCTTTCCTTGACACCAATGGTGTTGTTAATGTTGACGATAATCGTGTTGGGCCGCTTTACAAGCATGTATTTCCTCCTTCATTAGCCCCTGGGATATCCTTCATTGGTGTGCCATCATTGGTAAGATTTCTTTTGGTATTATACTTCATTTCATATACATGTTATCATCACTAGATAGATACCTAAAGAAAAATGACCGAGTCTTTTCAATTTCATGCTAGATTCTCTCGTTCTTCGTTTATGAACTTCAAAGTAAGTGGGTAGCAGGCATTTTATCTGGGCGCATATCACTTCCCTCGGAAGAAAAGATGATGGAGGATGTTGAAGCCTTCTATTCAAAATTGGATGCTAAGGGAGTTCCAAAGCGCTACACTCATAAGATCCATGATGTTAAGGTAACGTAATTTAGGGCCTGTTCTCTTCAGCTTATTTTCAGTCCAATTCAATTTAGTTCAGTGCAGTTCCTAATTTCCTTTACTCATAAAATATTCAGTCCAGTTCAGTCAATGAGAACAGACCTTAGGTTTATTACTCGAGTTAAATGATTTAGTTTGGCCTGGTATTTAATTTCAAGTACTCAACAACTAAGAAGTGGATGAGAAAGACTTTCCTCTTAACTTTATAATTTGCTTCTTGGCTTTAACAAGGATAGCCAATGTAACTAAATTTAGAGCTTAGGAAACATTTTTGTATTAGGCTATATGCAACATCATAATAGTAACATTGTACAAGACTCAAAATTTGACCCGTAATAATTGGGAACAATTTATTTACAATGGATGGATTGACAATGAAAATGAATCTATAATTCATCAACTCTTTTAGATTAATTGTGATATATAACTTTGTGTTAATACAAGTTGTTATAAAATAATTACAGATAACCTTTTATGTCTAGTTTGCATAATTGTCGTCGTTCAATAGGGAGAAAGTTAATGAGATGAAGGAAAGATATATGGATCAATTGACTTCAATATGTTTGGATTTTAATGCAGCAACTCTATACTTGGTCATTAGAATATGAGGATTGGCTTGCTGCGCAGTGTGGCTGCCCTCTCGCCGAGGAATGGAGGAAGGCTATATTTTTTGGGAGATTAGTCCATGCTCATAAGGAACCAGAGACTTATCGTGATGAATGGGATGATGAAGACTTGGTCTTGCAAGCTTATGAAGATTTTATGCAGTACTTGAATGCTGAAGGTAGGGTTGCGCTTGCTACATGCGCCTCGACACCAAGATTTTAAACTCTATCTTATTAATGAAAGATTTTTTTACTTGAGAGGTTTTTCATCATTTGTGTTTGAAAACTTTTCTAGTAAGAAACTATTTGGAATTTTAAGACAAAACTTTTCATTTGAGATCTTATTGGAGATTTCTCCTCTTTCCTTTTCAAAATTATTGTTTGGATATGAACTTTCATTACAAAAGAAATACCCCAAGGGAACCAAAAGTGAATAACAAAGACAACATTGGGGGGGGGGGTGTGGGAGAGGAGAGGGGAAGGGGACCAAAAGGAGACCTGTGGCTCTCAAATTTGGTGAAAATTAGACAAAAAGCTAGGTAAATTAGGGTTTTTATTAGCTGTGCTAAATTGAAAATCAATTATAATCATAATAGTGTTTATCACAATGTGATTGACGAATTTTGAGTTAATATCCCAAATGCGTCACCATAATCAAATCCTTAACTTCACTTCAAAATCCTAAAGTATTAAACAACAATACATAACTTTTTTCTCGATTGCAATTGAGTATTGAAGCATAAAGAATGATTTTTAAAATCCATAAAGTATACTTACTCTGTATCAAAGTAAGGAATATGGTCGAAGAATAATACGGAGTACTCCGTAATAATTAAATGGACATAAGTGAGGTACATGTAAAGAGAGATATATTATATGATACATAAAAAAGGACCGATTTAAAAAAGCTAAATTGCTATTTGACGACATAAAAATACTCAAGCTGACATTGTTAATGACCATGTTACCCTTACTTTCAAATGTTCTTACATCCTCATCATATTTACCTTGAAACCACAAATTCAGACCAGCACACCACAACACCTACACTGCCACCACCACTAATACCCCGGCCATCATATCGTCACCACCACCAAACCACCACATTTTGACTAATTAATGAACGCATAGAGTTATGCAAAATAAAACCAAATTAAGGACATATATTAGATGCAAAATTGTTAATTTTAACAAATTATGAAAAATGGAATTAGGCCCTATTCTCTTCTCCTAAAAAATTTATATTAAATAAAAATAATTTCAGTTCAGTAAAAATAAGTTCAGTTCAGCAAAAATAATTTCAGTTCACTATAAATAAGTTCAGTTCAGTAAAAATAATTTAAGTTCAGTAAAAATTAGTAACTTCAAAGAAGAAATATAATATGGAATCAGTAAAATTAATTTCAGTTCAACAAAAATAATTTCAGTTCAGTAAAATTAATTTCAGTTCAGTATAAATAATTTAAGTTCAGCAAAAATAATTTCAGTTCAGTAAAAATAATTTCAGTTCAGCAAAAATAATTTCAGTTCAGTAAAATTAATTTCAGTTCAGTATAAATAATTTAAGTTCAGCAAAAATAATTTCAGTTCAGTATAAATAATTTCAGTTCAGCAAAAATAAGGTGAAAAGAACGGGGCCTTAGATGCAAAACATTAATATTGACTAAATATTTTCGAAATATTAAAAAAAAAAACGATATTCAAAAAAAAAAATTTAAAAAAAATATCGGTGGATATCTAAAGGAGATGTCTCTTACGTGGTAGGATATCCCCGACAAATGTCTTTACCAACAGAATTGAAGAACATATACAACAAATAATCTCCACGTGGCGGAGACACGTGGTACGGACATCTCTGACATATGTCTCCACCGTTGAAGGGACATCTCCGACAAATGTCTCTACCATGTTGAGGACATCTCCGGCAGATGTCTTCACCGTGGAAGGGACATCTCCGACAGATGTCTCCACCACGTTGAGGACATCTCCGATAGGCGTTTGTAACCAACAAAATATTTTAAAAAAAACTTACCGTCGCTTTTGTTTCCCCGGAAGTTGCTTCCCTTGACGAGGCATGCTGGTTCGTGCACGCCCTGGTTTGGGCTGCTGCCGTCAGGTTGTGATGGTGCTATGGTGCTGTTGGTGGTTGTAGTGTTGTGGGTTGTGGTGGCTACGGATGGAAATGAATTAGGTTCGAGGCGGGTGGACCATCACCCGCCTCCATCGGACCCTACCTGATCCATCCACCACCCGCTATAACATCCACCTGAATCCATCCATCCATCACCCACGGGTGAAACGGATGGTTCGGGTGATAATCGGATGAAAAATATGAGCATTTAGAATAAATAAAAAAGTTACATAAGGTGTTGAAGGACGAACCGATGAATCATACCCAAATTCATTACCATCATATCCATAACATCATTTCCCATACCTAAATTAGCAGCAAATTCACATCAAAAATTAATTAAAAAAAATAGCAAATTCAAATATACATATGAACCTTAAACATAAGCAGCAAATTTGTGAAAATAACCTTAAAACAAGCATAAAAATCGAATTAATTTTGTGAAAAATAAGGCATCAATTCATGAAGAAAAAGGTAGCAAATTTGTGAAAAAAGGCAGCAAATTCTTAAAAAAAAAGGGCAGCAAATTAATGAAATTAACCCTAAAAACAACAATTACAACAACTTAATAACATATATTGAATTAAACAAGTGAACAAACAAAATTCATAAAATTAATTAATTAAACAAGTGAACAAACAAATTCGTAAAAAAAAAAGCGTTGTTTTCCTTGCTGAAATTGCTGCTGTCGTTGCTATATATGGTGCCATCGTGAGGCAGAGTCGCAAAGAGAGGGAAGAGAGAGGGGCAGAAAGCGGTGGTGGTTTTTTTTTTTTTTTTTTTTTTTTTTTTTTATTTTTTAAAGAATGTTCGGGTTTAGGAATTACAATATTGAATTAGGAGTAGGGACATTAGCTTTAGTCGGGCCTAGCCCAATATAAAATTCTGAATTTTTTTTTTAAAATTTATTTTTTTGAAATTTTCGGGTGATGAATCGGATTAACACGTCGGGTGATTGGTGAAAATATTCCACCCGAATCCAATCCGTCACCCGCATTCGTTAATCCATCACCCACCTATCAACAAGACTTGAACTCAAGACCAACAAGTCTTAAGTTACAAGTCTTCCCATCTTAGTCATTTATAACTTGTGTTTTTTTTTTATCCAACAAAATTATGGTTAACTTAGATAAGTTAATTAGTGGTTTAATATACTACTTCTTGTTTCGATTATGTAGTGATTGAGTTTGGCAACTAAAAAATGTTTATAGCAAAACTTAAACTCAAAACCAACAAATACAAACTAGTAACCCGGAGCATCGCCTGAACCACACATTAATTGGTTATTTATAATGTCGTCCCGAGTATTTTTATTTCGTCAAATAGTAACTCCCTAAAAACGTGAAGCAAGTGAGCACAAAATGACAAAAGTCAACTCAAATATTTAGTGAATTATTAACGGGCAGTTCAAAATTGACCCACCTCGAATTCAAATCATTACATCAGCTGTGGTTGAAACTCTTCTTCGCCATTAAAGAAAAACAACTAGTTCCGTACCCCATAACACGTTGCTATTAAGTAATGCTTAAGTTTTCACAAACCACGTTACATTATCTGTGCACATTTTCCCAAAATGCCCCTCCCGTCAACCCCCAAGAAAGTCGCCGTGATCGGCGCCGGAGCAGCCGGCTTAGTGGCGGCGCGTGAGCTCAAAAAGGAAGGTCACAATGTAGAAGTGTTCGAGCGTAATACTCAGTTGGGTGGTTGCTGGGTTTACTCACCCGAGGTTGAGTCTGACCCGCTTGGACTCGACCCGACCCGAAAAATAGTTGAGTCAAGCTTGTATGCTTCTCTTCGCACTAATCTTCCTAGAGAAGTAATGGGTTTTCGTGATTTTCCCTTTATTCCTACTGGTAATCAACTAATTATCTATTTTTAATTTCTCATGTTTTTCTTGTTATTTCTGTAATTAACAGTTAATTACATTAGACTAAAGTATCATCTAATTTATGTTTTTGTTGTTATTTCTGTAACTGATTGTTAATTACATTAGACTAGAGTATCATCTAATTTCTGTTTTTGTTTTTTTTTTTTTTTTTTTGTTTTTTTTTTTTTCTGTAATTAACAGTTAATTACATTAGACTAGAGTATCATCTAATTTATGCTTTTGTTGTTGTTTCTGTAATTAACAGTTAATTGCATTAGACTAGAGTATCATCTAATTTGGTTTTGGTGGAACTGAATATTCTAGATTGTTGTTTTTATTCAGTATTTAATTAGTTTTGGAGTTGGAAAACATGGGCAAGTTGATCTCTTTAATCAACTTTCAAAGCAAATTTGGATTGTTTGACTGTATGTACTTTCTTCGTTTCAAATTAGTTGACACGTTTTGACTTTTAACCCTACTCATACTCTATGAATACTGCAAAAATAGATAGATAGATAGATCGATAGATAAAATGGCGAGTGTTAAGAGGTTTTTATCTGTGAACAGTGCAAAATTACGCCATTTAGTTGCCACTATAGAAAGATAATCTTGTATTTTCTCAAATTGTATGCTTGTTGATCGGATATTCAACCATTTAGACCATATGTACGTTTCAATATAATCAAAAAACTGCCTCTTGATTACTTGAAATGTGAGCGAGTTTTGTAATTTAGGAAGATTAACTTGTCTTTTTTCGAGTTTTTAAAATGGAATTTGAAAGTAGCAGTGGTGTTTGGTGGAGTAAGGAACAAAACATTGTTGGTTTGGTTGTTAAAACAGGTTTCTTGGAGCATATTTATGATAAATCTATGCTCTAAAGAATTGGATTAGGTTGTTGTAGTTCTGGTATAATAATAACTTTAAGTCTTTAACTGTCAACAAATGCAAAGATATATACGAAATAAGAAATTAGTTATTGTATGTGCTACCTCAATTCATGGTCATTCGAAGTTGATCATTTTCCCTGTTCCAAAAGTTGAACCGGGGAGAAATTCAAGATAGAGAGATGGGAGGTATGGAGTAGCATTTCTATTGTTTTGTTTGATTAATTATTTTGTTAGCTATTATAGAAGAAATCAAGAAATGAATGAAATGAAAAAAATCCTACCCCTTGAAGTTTCAGTATACACTTTGTTCGGATTAGAGAAAATGGAGAGAAGGGGTGGGGTGGAAGGGGAAAGGAACAAGCTCAGTTTTTCTAGGCATTTTCCCTCAGTCTTTAATCAAAATTGTCACCGTCCGTCCAAAAATAGATTAGGGGTTGGTGGAAGGAAGGGGAGGGAGGAGAGTTTCCTACTCTCTTTAACAAACACCGTCTCTCCCAAATTGGAGGGAAAATGGAGCTTCACCTTCCCCTCCTGTTCTTTCTCTTCCCCTCCTGTTCTTTTCCCTTATATTTTGCTATTCAAACAAAGTGTAAGTTCTGTTAGCTAATCATTTAACTATAAATGGTAGTTTATCAAACTTTATGGGAATTGCTAGCTTTTATAGTCTGGAATGGGATTTTTACATATGGGACATGAAACTTGCATTGTGTATTCGTGTATCATTTGTATGGGTCGGCCCCTAGGAGATGAAGCTTCTTGTTGCTGTTGACCTTAGGTGCAAAACTTATGAGGATTTAATTCTGCAGGAACTTTAGAGTTCTGGAAGGAAACTAATGTATTACATGATGGAAAGTATGAAAACAACCTTTATGACATGTATTTCGATTAGTATCTTTTAGGTTCTGTGATTGGTTTTCTGGACTAGAATTACTGGTAATGGTGCATAGCTTTTTCTTTACAGGCAAAGTTGACAGAGATTCACGAAGGTTTCCAGGTCATCAGGAGGTGCTGAGATACTTGGAAGATTTTGCTTTTCAGTTTGGACTGAATGAATTAATACGTTACCAAACAGAGGTGAGGCATGTTGGGTTGGAGTCGGATGGAAAGTGGATGGTGAAATATAGGAGAGTTGGTGGAGATGAGAGCAGTGATGTGTCCAAAATTTACGATGCTGTGGTTGTCTGCAATGGACATTACACTGAACCACGAGTTGCTGATAATATTCCTGGTAATTAATTTGTATTTTTATAACTATTTTGTTCTAAATCTTTGAAAGAAAGGTTGATTATCACTAAACTCTGATCTTTATTGCTGTGTTGTTTACGAGGGATGGGAGATGATAATCACATAACTCTTTTTGTTAATAGTGGTATATCACTTGATGTGTAACATA
The DNA here is from genome assembly GCF_948465745.1 of Chenopodium album. Classification (NCBI taxonomy): domain Eukaryota; kingdom Viridiplantae; phylum Streptophyta; class Magnoliopsida; order Caryophyllales; family Amaranthaceae; genus Chenopodium; species Chenopodium album. Next base: position 31,549,475 of record NC_137856.1, on the reverse strand, counting down.
TTATAAGTATGGAGTCTTGAAACCACCTGAAAACAGAATGGTTTATGAACTTTCTTTCACTAGTATCATTAAGTGGCCCATCTTTTTAAAACATTGCATGGTCATGAGTAGTATTTTTAGAGATAGATTATATCGTTATCTGCCATTGATTTGTCTTATGCTAACAAATTTTGAAAATTATGAATAACATACAAGCTAAGCTTTTTTTTCTTTTTGCTTGACAAGATAGAACCAATTTTTACAAATTTTACGTGTTCTTGAATATTTTATTTTGTTACATGCTCCTATGTTGAGTGATGGTGCATGTTAGTTCTTGATAGATTTTTCTTTGATGCCTTTTACAGGCATTGACCTTTGGCCTGGGAGGCAAATTCATAGCCACAATTATCGTAGTCCAGAACCCTATCAAGACCAGGTGTGTTTTTCATTCTGTGTTTTATATTGACTCGATCATATTCAGAATATTAGATGCTCAGATGCACTCAATTCTATTAAATCTCCAAGGGAAGTTTCTATGGTTATCTTTGAACTGCATAATCTCCTTTCCTTATTTTCCTCCGTTGTGTTTGTCTAGACATAACTGTTCTCCTTATTTCAATGTCTTGTTGCTTCCATCAGGTTGTAGTTTTGATTGGGCTTTCTGCTAGTGCTATAGATATCTGTAGGGATATTGCTGTATCAGCCAAAGAAGTTCATGTAGCAAGTAGGTCCGAAGTAGTGGGAATATTGCACAAATTTGGAAAGCATCCTGCTTATGACAACTTGTGGTTCCATCCAATGGTATAACTATTCAACTAGAGGAAGAAACTGATAGCCGGCCTTCATGAGAAGTTATATAAAATCATTGTTCATTTGCTTGATCTTTATTCTAGATAGAGTTAAAATGGCATTCTTCTTCCATAATTAATGCAGATAGAAAAAGCTCATGAAGATGGTAGAGTATCGTTTCAGGATGGGAGTGTGGTCCTTGCAGATGTCATTCTCCATTGCACCGGGTATTTTGACTAAAATTATCTATGGATAGATGCAAATGAATGACATTTGCACGATTTCAAATTATATGAACAAAATGCTGTAAAAAATAGAACCATTATTACTTATGAACTGATGCATCATTATTTTCAGGTACAAGCAACATTTTCCTTTTCTTCACACCAATGGTGCCGTAAATGTTGATGATAATCGTGTGGGGCCGCTTTACAAGCATGTGTTTCCTCCTGCATTAGCCCCAGGAATCTCTTTCATTGGTTTGCCATTATTGGTAAAATAATTTGGTGTTATACTTTCTTCTATCTAGAGGGGAGATAGTTTTCATCACTAGATAGCCAAATAAATTGACTAAGCCTTCTCAAATTTCATGCTAGGTTCTCCCGTTCTTCCTTTCCGAACTTCAAAGTAAGTGGGTAGCAGGCGTTTTATCAGGGCGGATATCACTTCCATCCAAAGAAAAGATGATGGAGGATGTGGAAGCCCTCTACTCAGAATTGGAAGCTAAGGGAGTTCCAAAGCGTCACACACATAGGATCCACGACGCTAAGGTAACTTTAGAAGAATGATTTACTTCTAAACTCTTTGCTTCTTGGTGCATGTTTAACATGGATTAGCTCATGTGAGTTATGTAACTAACATGAGAGCTTAGCACACAATTGTGTGTCAGGCTATCAGCTTCATGCTAGAAACATTTTTACAGGGGACTTGATTTGATATGTAAAAAATGGGACAATATCTTTATCATGGCTGGATCGGCCCTGAACATGATTTTTAAATTCAAGAACTCTTTTTACTGTGCTAATTCTTTGTTAGAAGAAGTTGATGCAGAATAGTTAGAACTTGTTCTCTTCATCTGAAACAAGGAGATCTAATATGATTTTAATAAAGTCTCATCTGAATTTTTATTATCTGATCTAGTCTGATCTGACTTGATAATTTAACTAAACTTTGACCGCATTTAATACTAATCTATATAGAAAAGTATTATCAAAATGAATCTTGTTAGATTCGTCTCATTATGAACTTTTCAAATATGCAATTTTCATAATTTTTTTAATGCACAATTAACAATATCTAGCGATAAGTAAATAATAATTAAAAGTTCTTATCTGATTTGATCTGAATGTTTTTGGTCTAGTCTGATATGAATTTATTAAGAAAAAAGTAATAAGTATCTCAAACAAGTTGAAAAGAACAAGTCTTTAATTAGAATGTTGATAAGCGGCTATATTTTTTGATGTGTAATTTGCATAATATCGTGACCTTAGGAGTGATTTAAAATGGAGGAATGATATGAAAATCTCTAGGAAATTTTTGTTGAAATTGATTTTGATGTTGGAATTATACACAGCGGCTCTTTGCGCCATTTGAATACGAGGATTGGCTAGCTGCAGAATGTGGTTGCCCACCCGCCGAGGAATGGAGGAAGGGTATGTTTTATGGGACTTTCGTCCGCGTGATAAAACAAACAGAGACTTATCGTGATGAATGGGATGATGAAGACTTGGTTCTGCAAGCCTATGAAGATTTTATGCAATACTTATCGGCCGAAGGCAGAGCTGCAATTGCTGCTGCACTATGATTTAAAACTCTGTTTCATTGATGAAGAATTGTATTCATTGTCTATTACTACTGGTTTAGATTGCTAACACCAAGCACCCAATAAAGAATTACTACTACAATAAGAGAATGTAAACATGGTTGCAAACTTGTACAAGATTAGCAACCATGCATATATTGGTCTTGGTAAGACGGTTTAATAATTAAATAATGGGTTTTTTCTATGTAGTAACCCCGTGTTTTTCATTATTCCATGTCGTACCTCTTATTTTGAAAGTTCTACACAATACCCTTATATTTTACGTAGTATATTTTTAGTTAACTTTGCCCTTATAATGCCAAGAATTTTCTATGTTATGCCCCTGTGGTTTTTGTTTTCCAACTAAGGTGTATCCTTTTTCCAAGTCAAAGAGCAGAAAAGAAACAGAGAAATTTTAAAAGCCATTTTTTGTTTTTTTTTTTTTTTTTTTTTTTTTTGACAAAAAAAGCCAAAATTCTGTAATTGATAAGTTGTATAATATGGTTGAATTACAATAATATATGTCCAACATCATTGATTTGATCATTTAACAGGAGGAAATTATGCAAGGAGGAGAACAGGATACCAGTGATGAAGAGTAACTTTTTAAATACCAAAACTTTTTTTTTCTTTAAAATAAAGTGTCCAACCCTAAGGACAATGGTGTTAAAGTAGGATATGGTAATTAAAAGTCCAAGTGTCCAAATATATAAAATAAAAATTAGACAAATCTATATGTGTATCCAACATTGTATCACGTATGTTAATGTCTGACGTGTACATTACTGGTACGACAATTGAATGGTGTATCCGTGCTTTAATTTGTAAGTTTATAAGACCAAATCATGAGGCGCACACTTGCCTATTTATCGACAACGGTGCAAGCGCTAGTTGGGAACGTGATTGGGGAGCACATAGCAATACAGATGACATACATATGACTTAAATTATGAGAGAAAACTCTTTCCTTTTGGCAATGGAAACGAAACATGTAGGTTTTTGTGTTCAATAGCGGTCGAGCTAGTCAAGTGGACACAAGCGGGTAACTCTTTCCTATTGGCGATGGAAAAGGGACATGTAGGTTTTTGGGGTCAGTGACGGTCGAGATAGTCAAAGCAGACACAAGCAGGTTTGAAACACCGAGTTTCTTGTAGTATCTAAAAAGATAAGATGATTTAATACATGCAGCGACACAATTTCTAAATATCTACCCACAAGGCCACAAGGGCCACAACAACACATAAACATTAAAACAAGAGGCAACACTGAGTAGGGAGCAAGTAATTTTTGTCCAATGATGGCTCTAGGGAGGCACCATGCGCATGATACGCTTCACATATATGCACCCTTTTACCTCTAGGTCCTTCTTTAATGCCACTTCTCTTCATTGCCACACATATATTACTAAAGAATCATATTCTCAATTTGAAGAGGCAATTTCACTACTTAATAATCATTCATTTGATAAAATACTATGTAGTAATATATAATCATTCATTTGAATCTATGATAACCAAAATTTGTGTGCGGTCCAATTTTAGTATAATTATATGTATCATATGATTAACAAATATTATTTGATGTGCACACGAATACAATATTTTAGACTATAAAAATTAAAAATAATTGCATCCCACTTGGTCCACCACTACACCACATGTGCTTCCCTATCTTTTAATTTATCAAATCCATTGAACTTGATAAAATACAACAATTTTACAATTTTCTAGAATTAATTCATGCATTTTCAAGGTACATTGAATTCACCTTTCTATCATTTTACTATAAATTATGGTGACAATTTTCTCTAACTAAATCATCATCAACTTTCTCTCTCTACCCCTTTCTCTCTCTAGAAAAAAAAAGAAAAGTTAAGTTACAATATAATGGCATCAGAGAAGAAGTATGTTTGTGTATTGCAATATCAATAATGGGTTTTATTTATTTGATGTTGCAAATGTTGGAGTATCAATGGAGTTATTACTCCGTTGCTTTCTTGCTTCATGATTCTTGTAGTTTTCCACCTATTTTTTGTCCTCCTACATGGGCTCACTTTTTCGTGCCCGTTAATTACACAACAATCGTTCGTGAAAAAGATGTTAACGAATTATGTAGGCGTAAGGATGAACGACTAGGACAACAACAACAACGACAACATTACATCGCGAACCTGGCTATGAGATAGCTAGGGTTTGAATTATTAGTACGTTGAGATATTTAAAATTTTCTCTCGTGAGGAGAGGTTCTTTTAAATTGATATGTACTCGTTGTTATATGTATTAACTCTACTTAGGTGTGATTGATAGTATTAGTCTTTTTGTTGTACAATAGATATTGGTCATAAGGTAATGCATGTGACTAATTGGATATGATGTATGTAGGAATCAAATTTTAGTAGATTTTGCTACATTACAACAATTATGTAATTGTATGTTGCATTGTTGATTATGATATTAGTACATTGTATGATTATCCTATTAATACTTTACACGTACAACTATTAAAAATTGTAATTATTGAATAGGCATATATAACATATTTGTAGGGACAAATCATGCATGCTAAAATATAAACTATTTATGCCCCATATAACGTGCGTTACATGCTTATTGCTACAAATACACAACTTTAATAATCTACTTCAAAGTGATACAAATTATAAAGAAATATTTTTTTGGAAATATACATTAAAATAAACCGATCATCTTCATTTTCCTGTGCAAGCAAAAAAATTGATCAAAGGACTATGTATACAAAAATTCAAAATAATGCAAATGATTTGATAATATGATTGGAATCACAAAATGGTGAAAACTTATTTTTAACAAAAGAGTCACTAAAAAGACTAAAGAGAGTATTAAAACGAGTCAAACTTAAAAAATATAAAATGGACAACTATTTGTGAGACAAAGTCACAAAAAGATGAGTATGTAACAGCTTTCAAAAAACAATGTAAAACAACAAAACTCATCATAAAACTCCTAACAACATGTAACCAAATTATTGTTAATAACACAAAAAATGTCTAAATTCAAACAATTTCCCTAGGAAAAAGGAATGCTTACAACTTCATATAGATGTCACCAACCATTTACATAAAAATATATCCTCTCATTTTCTCCTCCATTTTTCTTCTTCTTCTTTTTTTTTTTCCTCCTATTTTTCTTTATTTTCATCCTTTTCATTTTTATACCATCACAAATTTTCTCCATTTTCTCTTCCTCTTTGTCTTCCTTTTAACCTAAACCTATTTCCTCCTTCAAAAAGACCTTAAAAAAGAAAAAAGAAAAAAGGTCTTTAAAATTATAGTCAACCTTCCCTTAAAATGGGAGGTTGCATATCAACATTCCCTCCTAATGGATCAAAACACCTTAGGAGAAAAGGCGGTGTCAAGAATGGCTCGAAGAGATCCCGGGGCTTACCGGAGGATGTGCCAGGGAGGAAATCAAGGTCATCAGCCGCCAACTCGAGGTTGATCACCGTGTTAGGAGACTCATGCATAGGGAACAACATAAAACAAAAGTACGCGTTTGGGAAGGAGTTAGGAAGGGGGGAGTTTGGGGTGACCTACCTATGTACGGAGCTTGATACCGGGGAGAACTACGCTTGCAAAACGATATCGAAGAGCAAGCTTAGGACGGAGGTTGACATCGAGGATGTTCGAAGAGAGGTTGAGATAATGAGACATTTTCCTAAGCACCCTAATATTGTTGCCTTTAAAGAGGCTTATGAAGATAAAGAGGCTGTTTATTTGGTCATGGAATTATGTGAAGGTGGTGAGCTTTTTGATAGGATTGTTTCTAGGGGACATTATTGTGAGAGGGCTGCTTCTCAAGTTGTTAGGACTATTTTGCAAGTCCTTAAGGTAATTCGTGTGTGATGAAATACATACTTCCTTTGTTTAGAAATAGTCGCATCATTTTTATTATGCATGTATGATAATATATGTTTATAATATATGTGCGTATTTGATTTTGAAAATTCAATTTTCTAGGTCATTAAGGTAATTCGTGTGTAATGAAATGCTACCTATGTTTAGAAATAGTTGCATCATTTTTATTATGCACATATGATAATGTATGTTTATAATATATGCGTGTATTTGATTTTGAAAATTTCCGAATTTTAATGAATTGTTTGTATTGTTATATGTAGGTTTGCCATGCACATGGAGTCATACACCGGGATCTCAAGCCAGAAAATTTCTTGTTTGCAAACAAAAATGAAAATGCTGCCCTTAAAGCAATTGATTTTGGGCTCTCCATTTTTTTCGAGCCAGGTATTTTTATAAGCATGAATTACAAACACGGTATATAATTTAGGAAAAATCGGCCTCATTAGAATATTGTTAAAATTATCTTCATTTGGTTTTCAAATTAAATGTTCTTATTATATACGGAGTACTTTGTATTTCTAACTTTCTATGAATTACTAAGGTATAAATGTAAATGGTTTTAGGTCAGCGATTCAATGAGATTGTGGGAAGTCCATATTACATGGCACCTGAAGTTCTAAGAAGGAACTATGGGCCCGAAATCGATGTATGGAGTGCTGGTGTTATCCTTTACATATTACTTTGTGGAGTTCCCCCCTTTTGGGCAGGTGAATTTTTAGCCTCATATAAATCGATGACATTATCCATCAATAATAACGTAGATAGTGCATTTGGAATCGGTGATGTGACAACTAATTCTAGACATATATAATTGAATTTTAAATGATAATGAGCATGTATAGACTAACAAGGGCTCAACTTTTAAACACATGCAGAGACCGAAGAAGGAATAGCACAAGCAATTGTAAAAGGAGTGATTGATTTTGATAGAGATCCATGGCCAAGAGTATCTCCACTAGCAAAGGATCTTGTAAAGCATATGCTTGATCAAAACCCTTACAGTCGAATGACTGTCGATGAAGTCCTAGGTAAGCCTTGTTAACAACTTCATTGAAACGTTGAAATTAATCTATTTCAACTAGTTATGAGACAATTAAATTTAGATGGATGTGTCGAGATAGTCATTCATTGAAATGAAAAACTTCAATATATTTACTAAATCTTTTGATGGTTTTTTCTACACGTTTTGGAATGAAGAACACCCTTGGATGAAAAATGCCAACAACAATGCCGATGTTCCATTAGGCCATAATGTGAGAACAAGGATCAAGCAATTCTCATTAATGAACAAATTCAAGAAGAAAGTTTTGAGAGTAAGTACTGAAAACCTAGTTCGTAGTCCTACGTATTTATGCTTTCACTTTGTACAAAGATATTCGATTACAATTAAAGTCCCGAGGTGGTAAAGGTTTAAGGTTTAGATGATAAAAAGTTTCTACACTAATTGACTCGTGATCCTATGTAATTAGTGTTGTAAACCTAATCATCATCTACCTCAGGCTTAAGATACTTTAAATAACGCGAAAGAAATATGAGTTTATTTTTGTTGAATGTAGGTTGTAGCAGATACTTTACCAGATGAACAAGTAGAAAAGCTAAGAAGAACGTTTAATATGATGGACACTGATAAGAACGGGAGCTTGAGCTTTGAAGAGCTCAAACAAGGCCTTCTTAAGCTTGGACATGTTCTTCCTGATTCCGATGTTCAAATGATCCTAGATGCTGTAAGTTTTCTTTATATACATGTTAATCCGTAAATGTTCAAATGATCATAGATCGATGCTGTAAATGATTCACTTATCAAACAAGTCTTAAAGTCTGAATGTATTCTCTAATTCGTGTATAGGCGGATTTGGATGGGAATGGAACCTTAGATTGTGGAGAATTCTTAACACTATCAATCCACCTCCAAAAGATGGGTGATGACGAACATCTTCAACGCGCTTTCAAGTACTTTGACAAGGATCATAGCGGCTACATTGAGTTTGAAGAGTTAAAAGAAGAGTTGCTTTCAGATGATGCTAATGAAGGTACCAAAAATGAGCAAGTCATACGAGACATTCTTTTCGATGCAGACTTGAATAAGGTAATCTTCCTCCTCATATACACCTACAAAAATAACCAACGAGGTATTGGCCTAGTGGCAAAGACTGAATACCTGTGTACGAATAATGCAGGATGGTCGAATAGACTACAACGAGTTTAAAGCTATGATGCACAGTGGAATGGATTGGAAGATGTGTTCTCGTCAATACTCAAAGGCCATGTTTAACAAATTGAGCACCAAGATGTTCAATCATTCTGGGCTATTAAAATGACTTTCCAATCAATTAGTTTGTTTGTTAATTTTTGATGATCCTACATTGTATTTTTGGCCTGCTCTTCCACCATACAGGTACATAACAAAGAGGAATAGATTTATATAGTAACAAATTAGAGATAATTAATCACGCGTTATGGCTTTCATGATGCTTGTACTTATCTAATCAACGTTCAGAAGACGGTCATTCAATAGCCGCTCTAGACCTTGGTATAAATTGCTCAAACTCTTAACAAACGTGAAATGACATTAAACAAATCTATTTACAAGGGAGGTAGCATTTTATGAAAATAACATGATTAAGAAATAGAGATCAATATATTAGATATAATAATGACGACACGTTCATCAAACAAGGTTAGGCTACAACTCACCTGAGATAGGATCTTGAGCTGAGCCAGAGTTTTAGCAGTTATTTAAACCCTCAGCTATTGCTGCTCTAAATCAAATCAATTAAGCATACGGAGGAGGATCGTTTATAAGAATCCCTCCTATGAATCCCTTTTTACACTGTTGGCTGCACCTTCAAAAACACAAGCTCTAGCAAGTCTGAAACTAATGAAGCATGCAAATTGCAGTAGCCATCCAACTAAGCAATTTAAATGAAATGCAGGGAATAAAATGGGAATCATGAAGTTTTTTCTTCAGACTGCTGACCAACAGTCTTCATTAGACACTGCTATTCAAATTAAACATATGCTATTGTTGACAGATAAAGATAAACCATGCCATCTCATAATATAAGACTGAGACTGAGCATGGCCAGGCAGGCTGCCCATGCAAACTTGGCTCAAATCAATCCGGTTTGGGTTTGGACATAGCTAGAAAATTTTTAAAAGCATATATAGGAGTTAGGACATGTGACATTTCATCCCAAACCGAGCCCAACCAGGACCACAGAAGGATTGGACCAGGCCAAGCAGGCCAGTGCCGCCAGTCCCATGTTCTGTTCTATGTAACTGTAGTATTTTGCATGATCAGGGATCAGGGAGTTGGAAAAACTGCATACATCAATTTGGATGTAATTTCATTGTTGTATTGACCAACATTTTCTCCAAAAATATAAAAATCATTACTTGAGTAGAAATTGTTAATGATGAATGCATAAGAGCAATGGCATAAATCGACTAAAATAAAATACATGGGTATCAAGTTGTAAAGCAACATCAATAATCAAGAAGGCGAATAAGAAATACCTGGTTATGAGTCAGAAGTTGCAGTATACAAATTCTGGTGCAAATGTTGGGACAAACACCTAAACACCTGATGAGTGAATGCATCAAATTAGCCAGTTAGGTTTCTCATAAATATGCACATCCTCAACAGAATTTATATAATCCAGCAACTGCTTATAGCTTGAGCTACACACTGACAGAGGAATGGAGAGACCAAAAAAGATCAAAATAACTACCACTATCGTATGAACATCCTAATCATTAATTATGTGCAGATTTTTACAGAACGATAGTGTCACCATGGCCAATAAAGAGGCCAATTATGTTATATACTTTCTATAGCCAAGCTTTCTAGTAATATACAGAGAGATCTAATATTACATCCTTTCTGCAAACTCTACTTTGCAAGTAGTCTTGTAATGCCCTATTTGGTTACACTTACTACAGCGAACAGCATGCTTCTCCCGGTTTATATCATTGGTACAAATTCTCTTTTTTTCGGGCCTTCCTGGAGGGCGACGGAACTTGGGTGGTCTGACAACTTGAATCTCTTCGTTTACCAGAATCTGGCCAGGTCTTTTCAATTCAATTTTCCTGGGGATAGGGTGCAATTTGGGCATATATGTCTCCCGAAAGCTCTCAACAGTAAAATATTTTACCACGAAAGCATATGGATCTTTTTTGCAAGAACGAAGTGCTGCAACTGCATGGGAACATGGGATTCCATATAGCTGCCAATACCGACATGAACAACAATGAGTTCCAATATTTACAATATCTGATCGGTCAGCTGATATGACTTCAAATTCAAATTCATCAGACTGAAGGGCTTGGTAAGAGGAAGCCAAGTTAACGGCTTCTTCTAACTGTTTTTCAGCAGAGGGGCTTAAAACTGATGTCCATGACTTACTCTTAGAACGTCGCTCTTCAAACATGGTTGTCAGTTTGCTGTAAATCTTCTCAATCACCTGGATAACAGGCAGTTCGCATGCTTCTGTAATCCATTTATTGAATTCCTCAACATTTGAGGAAAAATGTCCATATCTTTTCCCATCAAAATACAAAAGTGCCCAACTATGAGGAGGAAACTCTTGCAACCATTTGGCTGCTTCAGTAGACATGTCCTTGATTTCTGCCAACTTTTCTCTAAAAGTAAGTATACTGGTTGCATAAGCAGCTTGCCAGAGAAGATGGACAAGTCTAGAGTTTTTGAACTCCTTGCCAATACTTTCAGTCAAGTGACGCATGCAAACAGCATGAAATGAGCTAGGGAACTTTCTACTTAAAGCATCTACTATACCCTTTGATCCATCTGACAAAAAGGTAAATTGTGGCATACTCTGAGTATTCACCTCTAGCGCTTTATGTAACTCTGACAAGAACCACATCCAGCTCTCATCATTATCCATATCAACAACAGCGAAAGCAAGGGGGAACAGACCGCCATCAGCATCAAAAGAAGTGGCTGCCAATAGGGTCCCAAGATATTTGCTCTTAAGCTGTAACCCACCAAGCCCTACTATGGGTAAGCAACCATTCAGAAACCCATAAATGGATGCATAAAAAGAAACAAAGAGACGTTGAAACTGATTATCTGCACAAGCAGTATAAACCTCAGCAACAGTTCCAGGATTTGATTTCTTTATCTGATCGCAGAAGGAAGGAAGAAGGCAATATCCCTCTTCAGAAGAGCCATAAATTGCTTCAAGTCCCCGTTCCTTAGCACGCCAAGCTTGTTTGTAAGGTATTGTTATCCCATATTGTTTTTCAATGTCATGTGATATATCTTTTGGCTTGTAATTTATATTATCCCGCAGGCGGTCCTCTATGAAACGCACAATCCAATCAATAGAAGCCTGATGATGCCCATTCTGAGCATTGCAGCCACACGTATGTGTAGGTTCCAAACTTCGTATAGTGAACTTGGAGGAATTCGAAATCTTTACAGCACGGATACGCCATGGACAATCTCCAATAGAACATTTCGCAATATAACGAATTAAATCACTTTTCATTACACGTAGCTCAAAGTGCTGTGCAATAGCAGCCTCTTTAATTGCATTTCGGAAAGCCTTGACATCAGGAAACTCCTGACCAATGAAAATCTTGTGTTCTTCCATGGAATTCCTAGATCACTGAGATAAACCATGTCACAATGACAATAGGCCAGCAAGAAGATCACCTATTAGAGTAACAACTAACAAGGATATCGAAGCAGCTCCCATTTATCCATTACTGAATCAGCATTAAGACCTTCAACTTGAACCTGGAAAAAAAGAGATTTGGCAGACGAGTTTCTGTAAAATTTAATAACTTTGCACATGGATAAGGCTCTCAAAGTAATAATTTTAAACTATCAACAAAATTACAACAACAACAACAACAACAACAACAACCCTATACAAAATGATTCAAAAGATGGGTACTTGTTGAATGGAGAATTAGACACCAGTTAAAAGCTGATAAACTAAATGCAAGAGACCCACAAATCCTATTACAGCATTCAGAAACTTAGCCTAAACTTTGGTGTTGTCCTTGAAAAAAGTATATCACAACACTGTTTGGTCCTCAATGGTTGGAAGCATTGTAGCAAGTTACAACTAACAAAGTAACAAGACACATTTTTATTACCCAAGAGATGCATTAACTCATCATTACTCATACACTTCATATTAGCTCGTATTCCTCAAGTCTAACCCTTATAATCCAAATAGAAATTGCAATTTCTACTTCGTACAAGATCCAAATTCCAAATGATGGGAAATTCTACGACTTCATCAAACTGGTCCCAACTCACAATTCAAAGTACCCCCTCCTTACATTCTCACTAACAAACCCGTGGAGCACTGTTATGTGAAGTTAAAGTCGACTCATTTTCTAAATCACTTATGAACGGTAAGCTGAAAGCCAATTCCAAATCATACTTTTTTTTCAAACTTAAATCAGCAAAAATTCAAATTTCAACCAGCTCCTAAACAAATTAACACAATTATGCATGATCCTCAGAGAATATTAAAACTGTGACAGTCAACAAGACAAACTGCTACAAAACCCATAGTACTATACCAAGGTATGTGGACTGGCTCTTCAAACTCAAACCTAAAGAACCCGAACATGATGGATAATCTAAATTAGAACGACAAGATAACAGCATTTAGAAGATTCATTCATCCCCAAATCAGAAACACCATAATTGATTAAAATTAAAATCAAATTTGTTATCATCATTTACATTATTCGAGCAGCCGAAAATTTATTTAACCAATTAAATAAATTTTACTTCCATAAACACATATAATTAAGCTTAATAATCTGGAACTCAAATAGGGTCACACCCTTAAAGATTAAAACACCTATATCTAAATCTCATACCTAAATTGCAGGTAAAAAAAATTATCTTTTTTGGGTAAAAATTGAATTATGACATTTGTGGTATTCCCCAATTTCAAAAGTAACTCACTAAAACAACAATTAATAGCAAAATTACAAGTCTAAATAAATCACTTCCGTCGCTAAATACTATAGGAGACCCAAAAAAATGACCAAATTTTATGAAAATGATTGATGCCCAATTAAATTAAAGATCCGAATTTAAAAAAAATTGGAACAAAATTAGTGTCAAATGGAAGGAAAAATTAATTCGCAGAAAATGGAAGGAAAAATTAATTCGCAGATTTAAGGCAGGGAAATAAAGAACGAACCTTGAAACAGTTGAAGTTGCAGATGATGGGAAGAGCAGGCGGTTGCCCAGCGTGACAACGACGACGGAAAGACACTCACGAGTGACTTGCTCTGATGGTGTTCAATTTATTTTTTTTATTTTTATTTTTATTTTTTTATTTTTATTTTTATTTTTTATTTACTCCCTCCGTTCCCTTTTGATAGTCCCTTACAGGTAAATTTTAGTCCTAAAACGTCCACCCCATCAGCTTTTTCCAACAACCATAACTATAAATTTTTTACCAAACTTCACTCTAATTTGCAACAAAGCCAACAATACTTGTTAAATTTATATTTCCCATGTAAATTTTGTTTTCCCATGTACTTTCATTACTTTCTATCTCTACTTTTTTGCATACACAATGTCAATTTACCTTTTCAATGTACTTTTACTATTCTTATTTGTGTTTATTAATTCTCATGAAAAATGCCCATAAGGGACTATCAAAAGGGGACGGAGAGTTTTTCTTTTTTTTTTCTTTTTTTTTTTTTTTTTTTTTTGTAAATCACCTTATTTAAAAAAAAAATTTGGTAAATAGCTTTAATAAAACTTCTTTTTTAGACTTAAAAATTTTGGTAAATAGCTTTAATAAAACTTCTTTTTTTTTTTTTTTTTTTTTTTGACAGTAGCTTTATTAAAACTTGATTAATGCCATGTTCTCATAAAATTATTATAAGTTCAGTTCAGCCCTAAAGCAACCCCTAAAGGGTGCTAACTTGTTATAAAGCAAGTAATTTGAAGCAGACGTAATAAACGAAGTATACAGATTTATTAAGATACACTTGTCAGTCATAGATGATATATAGATCATGGCCTCCATGTTTTTGTTATCTTTAATTAATTTTCATGTGTGAAAAAATATTTGCTTATGTGTTCATATATCATGGCCACCATGTTCTAAGCTCAGTAAATTTTATAGGGCATACATCAACTTCCTTTATATAAAATGAAATAAAATATACACTAAATTTATATATTTAGTCCATTTATTTAATTTCAGATGAGGAGAAGGCCGGCAGGGAATTCAGGAAAACAATACATATGCAAATATTAGATGATCTGAACTCTGAAGACAAACTGAATAACATTTGTTAAAAAGTAATAGTTATTTTAGATAATGACATATTATTAAAGTATAAGGTTAGATCATTATCATCATATTATTAATTATTAATTTGATAAAACATAAAGTACTTAATAATTTTATTTATATTAAGTTATTAACCCATTCTTTTGAATTCATAGTTTGGCCTTTCCCACTAACAAATTTGTCATTTGTCTCCTGGAAATTGTTCATCATTGCTGAAAATTCTCATTGTTGACCCACTCAATTATTCTGGAAATTGTTATCTTTTGATCTTGTTGAAAGTTCTTTCTTTTGGACTTTAGAGGCAAAAGTGACACTTATAATACTTTGATCATTTCTAAACTTAATATTATCATCATCATAATATTATTATAATTATTAACAAGTCAATAAACTTTTTTGAGCTCGAAATTTAATTTTAGTGTATATATATGCATAATGTAGCACTTGTTCAGATTTGAGTGCCCCTTTATTGTGGCTCCAAAAAGATGAAAAAGTTTACCTACCACTCAAAAACATAAACAAAAAAAATATATAGTCTGAAAAAAAAAAAAAAAATCTGAAACTTTACTGTTGAATATCCAAGCTGTTCTTGAGCATCCAGTATGATGCATTAATCAAACAAACAAACAAAAAAAAAAAGAAAAAGTCTTGGCAGATATGTTTAGTTTTGGAATGGAGAAATCAATAGTTCGATCGATGGTGGATTTGAAGGGATGCTAATGCTGCTGCTGCTGCTGCTGTTTGGTGGTGAAATTTGCTGATACAAAAAAAAAGTCAGGTTCTTTCTTTGTAGAAGTTCTTTGTTGGTTTAAAATTCCTTTGTTCTGAACTTAAAATCTGTTATTACTGGTTTTATTCATCACAATCAGATAAATAAAAAAAAAAAATACATTAAAAAAAAGAGTTAAAAATTCTGCAGATTTGAAAGGAAAATACAAAAAGTAAGATAAAAATATTATGGTAGTTATTGAAAGTGCACGCTCATCCACTTCCTCGAGTACTTCTTCGAGGAAGGAGAAGCAAGGTCGAAGTTGTGAACAAGAGAATCATGAACTCCCTAAGAGAAAACTAGTACGAAAAACGAGCTCAATATCTTCCCCTTCTACTCCCTCTAAGAAGGAGAAAACAAGTGGGAGTTGTGTGAAGGACACTCGTGAACTTCTCAAGGGGAAACTTGCTCCAAGAGCAAACTCATTTTCTTCCCCTTTGTCTCCTTCTAAAAGAAAGGGAAAACAGAACATGAGCGGCCAAAAGGATGTTAACAATGTGCCCCCCAAGGAGAAACTTGTTCGAAAGGCTAGCTCGCTATCTTCCTCTTCCAATTCTTCAATGAGGGAGCAGAGGAGCCTAAGTACTAGTATTCCTGAGAAAAACAGAAAGAGCACTGCATTGATCAAGTCAAGAATCAAGGAGTTAGGCCCTATCTGCAAAAGGCGAAAGGAAATTCTGAGTTCCATTAAATTGGAAGAGGATATTGATGTGTATCTTGATAAACAGATTGCGGATGAAGGGAAGGCCAACCCTGATGATTGCTTGTGGTTATCCTCAGGAAGCATGTCCCCTCAAGAGTTTGGTCTCTTCATGAGCGCACTTGATCCATCTCTTGATGAATGGGTGCTCTCTTTTCTTCCTAGATCATCAAGGACACCTAAGGCTTTTGATGGGTCAAAGGTGATAAATCCTGTATGTGAAGCTAATTTATTGGGGAGAGTAGAGAAAGAAGAGGTGACACACGAGGCAAATGGATCAGCTCTAGAACGTTCACAAAGCATCGACTCTTCTTGTTCTTCTTCGCTTGCTTTGAGCACCAGCAACAACTCTTCATTCTGGAATATGGATAGAACAGGCGTTTGGGTGTCTTTGATCAATCTTGATGTGGAAGATTCCAAGTTCATTTCAGATGTGGACTCACAAATGGATGAATTGGAGTCTAACTTTCCTAGTCCCAATTATGAGTCCAACTGGGATTCTTACTTTTCTGATGTTGGAGTTTCTTCATCTGCTAAATCTACAACACAGGAGAGTACTTCCCAGAGTGAGTGGTCTTCAGACCTCCTGTCTGACTCCATGGATTGGGAAATGGAATCAGATGATCCGATATTTTGGCCTTATGGGGTGGATTGTGACTGGGATCAGAAAGATTTGGATGCATTTTCAGTTTCACCTCGCAAAGGGGTATACAAGATAAGGTTCAAGTCAGGAGAAGACAGCTCTGTTACTCCTGATTCTATCAGGTTCCGGCTTCAAGGTAGGAATGGAAAGCGGATTGTTTTCATGTCAGGTTTAAGTGCATCAAAGATAATTGCTTTTAAGAAGGGATGTCGAAAGAATGCTACTGCTGCTGCTGCCACAAAGGGGAAAAGATGCTCGAAGATTGGTAAAAGAGCTAACCGTTTCAAGAGAAGGGTCCCGCCAATCCTTGAGGATGATCTTGAAGGCATATCTCCAAAAGAAACACCAAAAGAATCCTTAAAGAAGGGTAGCAACTCTTCTGACATGGATCTCTCAGAGTGTACTGATGATTGGGGTGATGAGATGGACAATGATGGTCCACTTTTTTGGCCAACTGATCAGAAGACTGCCGACTGGGATGTGACATGGGATTCGTTCAACATATCACCTCGGAAAAATACACAATTGAATTCTGATCTAAGCTCTCCAAAAGGCGGTTTTGCAATTTCGAGTTCTGTCAGACTGAAATTCTGTCCTAAGAAGATGAAATCTAAGGTAGTGCCCAGCACAAAATCTAGTTTAGGCACATCAAAGAGTTTCAAGTTTAAATCCATCTCCCAGAAGACTAATGTTGCTGCTGCTGGTAGAAGCTTGGTGGTTATCGTCCCTGGGAAAAGAAGATCCATGTTTAAATCTTCAAATATGTTTTTTAAGCATGGAAGTCATGGTAAAAAGAAAAGGGATATGCCTCTGAAAGTTGGTAAATCAGTAGAAGAGTTCATAAGATTGGTATCTATTATTGGTATGAACAAGATGTTCCCTGGTAATGAACTAGCTTCAGAAAATCTTCCAATTGAGACCCTTGTAGGCCTTGGCGAGTTTGACGGGCACGAGGGCGTTGATATGGAGTTTGAAGATGACTTCTCACTTGAGGAATGCACGAAAGGTTGAAGACGCATTGTTTTCGCAGATGGAAGTAGAGCTTTGGTTAGTTCATGAAATGGCTTGAGTTCTTGCTGCCACATTTATCATTTTGTCCTTTTAATTTTGCAATGTTGTTTGTTACAATCAGGCTTCAGCATACATATAGTGTGAGGATAAGAGCAAAAAAGGGAAAAAGAAAAAAAGAGTGACATTTCAGATACTGGTGTAAAAACTCTGATGTTTTCTTGAACTGAGTACCAATAAAAATTGGAGAAAAAAAAAAGACAAAAAAAGAAGAAAATGTTTGAGAAAAAGGAGTTTGTTGTTTTCTGTCTCAGCCCTCTATCAAACCCAGCTTAACCTCCTCATCAATGAGTAAAAGAAGAAATAAATCTACCCAAAAGTAACTGCACTTAGCAGAACACGTGGATTGTCATCGAAGATTATATAAGCCTATGTAGGAGTTGAACCTACATCATTGTGCTGCTAAACGCTACACAACGCTCTGCCATGCTGAGCTAATAGGCTAAAAAATGATCCTAATCATACTAACAGAAAATTTCTAACCTGTTATTATTGTAACAGAACAAATAGAACAAGGCCAATATTAGGATGTAGTATAAAATCATGAAGGACATTAAAACTAGAACAAAGGAAGATGCTAAAGACTTTATAAAACATGTTTCATGGAAATAGTATCAAATGCCATGATCACATTCAAATAGCTTTTACTCTCATCAGTCTAATAGCCCATCTTATGACCTGAGAATTTGCCAAAGACCGTAAACTCGTAACACACTAGTGCTACACACAATACAATGATCATAAAACAATAATGAACACAACTTACTGAAAGTTCTGTATTCGTATACACGTAATTGATCCAGTAAAATCATATTTCATAAATACTGAACTCATCAAGCAAAATAGACACACCAAGTCTTTGAACAAAATGATAGACTACTCAATCCCTCTTAGCTAACACACTCCATAAATTAAGGTTAATCAAATTGGATTGGAATTGGTGGAAATTCAGATGGAACGACTCAAAATCGAAAACCCGAATCTAATTTCAGATTACATTGGACTAGACTTGGGCAAAATCCAAACCGAAAACCGGACTTTCACTCTTAATTCTATTACCAGAGTTATAGCATTACAGAGCAGGGCTACTGCTCTACTTTGATATACATTCCAAAAAACAATAGCCAAATTCACACACCAGAGTACCAGACGAATTTCTAGTACTTGTACTATCAATGTACAATTCAATCAATTGTTTCAAGCAGCTTGAAAAAAAAAATGGAATTTTGTCAGACCAATCAGAATTTCGAAAATGGAAATAATAAGTTAATAATCAAAGCTCATAAATTTATCTCGAATATTAGATAGTTGAACAAAATTAAGGATAAATAACGCAAAATTGGTAAAAATTATAAACCCTAGACAAAAAATTGGAAAGGATCATCAAAGGAATACCTTAATTGTGGGGAATTTGATCTTCAATTGATAAAGAGAAGGCGAAATTGCATTGGAAACATCAAGATTCAGTGAACACAAATCAAATATCTCCGAAATTTATGTTCTTGACTCGTGAGAGCCTGAGAAGAGATGAAGAATTTATAGTTGACTTTTTGTATTGACTATTGAGAAAGTTTTTTTTCTTTTTTTTTTTTTTTTAATATGACAAGGACTATTGAGGAAGTTGAAAATTACGGTTTTTATTTTATTTTATTTTTTGGTAGTTAGATACTTAGGTAGAGCAACAGTTGGGCATGGGCCAGCCACATTATGAAATTAGCTGAACCTGAGCTGGTTATCAGCTAATCGTCTAATCATGCTAATGAGCAACGGGTCGTGTATGAAACTATGAATATTGAAATCTCATGTGTTGAACTTGAGTAGCTTATATTAACCCATTGACAAAAAATTCTAATCCAATATTAATAATGACCAACTAGCATCGCATATTCGCATGGCTAGGCACAACATAATATGTGGGTTGTGCAATTGTGTTGTGTTTGACTCGTTTGTTGAATATCAATATGATTCAAACACAACATATAGACTATAGAGTAACCTTTTTGAATCATTCTTGAATTCTAAGCATGACCCACTAAATCACAAAGTTTAATAGTCTAATGTCTATACTTATCAGTTTTTTAGATAACAGATTATACCAATATAAAGTCTAAAGTTTTCCGATTACTTGATAATTTGAAAATAATTATCCTTTTCACTCCCCTCAATTTGTGGTCATGTGTGACAATATCATGCACCATTTCCCCACATTCATGATGTACTAATAAAACTACAAAAGTAATAAAACACAAAGTATAGTACTTAGTATGAAAATGATAAAATTGCACCTCCAAAGTCCAACCTGCCCACCCCCCTAATGACAAAGTGACAGCCTCATCCCCCAACAACCTGCCGCTGCTCATCTTCCAGATTTTACTCCCACTTTCTCTCTAATCTAATCATATTTATATTTAATCAAGACATTAATTAAACTACTGTACTATACGTCTATATTACTCCCACTAACCATATTATATACGTCAATACATAGTTAACAACAAAACTATACAAGTATGGGTTCAATGAATATAATAATATAGAAGGAAGTTATATTATGGTATTGAATGATGATTATGTATCTACCTTATATTTAATCTTTATCTATATAACACGTACACAATGATTGGTGTTACTGAGTAGTATTTGGTGTACCCATCTTTTCCATTTAAGTCCAATTTGTCGGAGCTTTCAATTTCATGATTCATATGTTGAAATAGTTAGGCAATGAATATAATAAATTCACACATGAATAAATATTTTATTACGTGTCAAATTTTTAAATAGTGTCAAAATTCAGATTGTTAAAAACTTTTAGGAACATAAACAATTTTAGCATAAAATGTATATTTTAAATTAAACTCAAGCTAAAAAGTATACATTTAACAATATTATTTTAAGATTATCCATCTCGTTTTGTTTCGAGGACTTAAGGGGCAATAAAAGGTGTGCAAAAACCGACTTAGGTTTTTACATTGGTTGACACAATGACACCACCTTTTGGACCTCGAGAAAGCTTAAATTACTTTCTACGTTCCTAGATGTTTGCCTCACTTTTCTTTTTAGCCCGTCTCTTTAAGTTTGTCCCACTTTAATTTTAGTTCATTTCTTTAAGTTTGCCCCATACATAAATAGTTATTACTTATATGGACCCATTGCTCTACTTTTACACCAACTAGAATTGATCCCATCATTCTTTTCTCTCATGAACTCTTCCAAAAAAAAAAAAAAAAAAAAAAAAAAGAGAGACGAATAGAGTGTATGATGTTTTTTAAATTCCCCTTATCCTTGATTTATTACATCATTTTATTTTATCACAAATCTAGGGCTTCATGAGGATTCCTTTTCTAGCCCAAATCACAAGGGGAAGATCTCAAATTATCATTATTTATGTTTAAATATCTAAATAAGGTAAACTTTTCATATCCATCAATGTGGAATAAAACACTTTCTCAAAATAGAATAGTCAGAAAATACCGAGTAAAATTCTCTACTAACAAGATTTGATCTCATATCCTCGATATAATTCAGGTTATAACTCTCGAGTTTCGACACAATAAGGTACATTGACAACTAATTTGAAACGGAGGGAATATTGGCACCTAATGATGAATGAGCAAGCCAGGAGAGCACACGACCAACCTCGACATAATGACCAAATTAAAAGGGAGAGCCAATGGGGTTTGCCAAACTATCTAGGAACTCTGAATCGAAGCTTCTTTCTGTCCTTCTCTCTTTCTCCACTCTGTAAGCAGCTTACCTTGTTTTCTTTTCCTTTTTTTCTTCTCCTCCCTTTTTGACTTTCCATTTTTATTTCCCATTTTTCTGGCAATCCCACGCGATCTCATTTCCTCCTACTTACCCCTTCTTTCGTTTGATTTTTAAGCTCTATTATTTTCAGATTTCAACTCTCATTTCTCGTTCATCTTTGTCAATTTCAGCTCTTTGGTGAGTTTCCCAATTCTTATTTTCTTTGTTTCTGCTTCAATTTTGCTTGTTTTTGATGTGATTTTTTCTGGGTGTGCTTTGAAAATGTGATTGCTGAAGTGGGGTTTGTGAATTTGTTGGTGGGTAGTTGTTAATTTGGCAATTGTTGGTTTTGTGCATCGAATTTTAGTGGGGTTTTTGTTGATTGCTATTTGTGTTATTGATTTTGTTTATCATGATCTTAAGAAAAATGGGGGAAAAATAGATTTGATGGAGATTTACGTGGTTGTTGTATATTAATTAAGGTTTTCTTAATTAATGATTTTCCTCGTGTAATCTCAAAATTTGCCTAATTTTCTGTATTGAATTTTTTTTTTTTTTTTATTTATTTATTTTTTTTTAAATTTTAATTTGTGTTATATGGAGACTTGTTCAATTTCATGTCAAATTTATGTGTGTTTTATCACATTAATGAGTCTCTAATTTTATATGTGCTTTAAATAAGTGTACTCATTGTACTTGTGATTAGGGAGTATCTTCTTATTCATGTTATTTAGGATTTGTATATGTAGGGCTAATTGTTCCTTGTGTTTACAGAATTGTTTGAGTGTGAGGATCAAGCATTATGCGTGCCACGTCATTGTTAGCACAGTGCTTACCAGGGTTGTTGCCCCATGATCGAGGAAATCCCAGCATCTCTGCTGTTTCAGACAGAGATGCACAATTTACTCCACCCGCTGTTGAAATTCTCCCATCAAAGGTAAGAATTATGTTCAATACCTTTTGAAAACTCGGTGGAAGTCTGTTACTTTATAAATCTTTTTGTTGCCTGTTTCACCTGATGATGGAGGTGCTGATAGATACTAGGATGCATCACTTTTGAAATGATTTGGGTTTCCGGCAGCATATTGACTCGCTTATTATCTTATCTCAGGTGGTGCAAACATCCAAGGGTGATGGTGACAATGCTGACGGACAAGGACTCCATGGATTCAAGGTTTTTCCTTGGGACTTGTTATCAAATTTATTTGTTCTGCTAAATTTACATTGGGTAATTACAAAAGTTAAGGTTATTTGGTATACCATACTGGTTGGAATATAAAACTTCTGCTTAGGCCCTAGAGAATTCATAAATCAACTAGTGGATCAGACATTGAATGCACAGGACATTTCAGTGCAGTATGTGATAGAAATATTGAAGAGTATATATGCAAATGTCAAAGTCACCTAATACCCATGTAGTTGGGTCAGAGGATAGATTTTTCTGCCCTGGTGATGAATTGGAGTTGTGCCAATTTTTAGTGTGTTTGTCTTGGCCAACAGATTGTTTTTCAGATTTGCTTTGAAGTAATTGGTTGGTGTTGCAGTGCAATATGAATAAATCCAAACTTTTATACTTGGATATATTAGATTTGTAAGTTGGAGCGCTTTATTGTGGTCGAAAAAACTTTAAAGTAGTAGTACTAAGTCACTAACATGGATGTAATTTTATCTGAATGACTGTATGCATCCAGCAACCTTGCCTGTTCTGATAAGTCAGTTGCTGTCCTTGCTGATGGTATAGTGCTCATAAAAATTCGAAGACTACAGTTGGTTAGGGCCTTAAGGCTTTGTTTTTTATGCAAATGATTAATTGATACTTAGACATACCTGGCACAAGCCTGTCAGTTGAGAAGCTCATTGAGCAGTAGACTACAGAACATGAATTGCATGGCCTCAGAACATTCCTTACTTCGATTTGAAAAAGGGTTTTTTAGCAGCCTTTCTATTTTCTAAGTTAGCTGGACTACTGTTCTTCATTCTTTCTGCTGTGTGTAGACTATAAGGCTTTCGTTTTTGTATTACTAAAATAATTTGTCAAACCAGCTTACAGTGGGTATGAAAATTAGCATTTCTCCTAATCTATACAATATAATCTGTGTTTTCTTTCTGTTGAGCGTTTCCAAGTTGAGGTTTTGGAGAACTAATGAAACAACCTCTTTGAGAAAGATTATAGTTTTAAAGCTCCAGCGTGCCTCATCTTGGCTATAAACATGTATGCCCAAGACTGTGTGTCCTAGCTCAATGAAACTAATGGGTTGCTTGTGTATTGCAGGGAAAGATTAATGTTGCAGATATAGTTGGTTTCAGCGGACTTGAAACAATATGCTCAAAAATGGATGGTAAGTGAATTGATGCTTGTTATAAAGTTCTAATGTCCTCTGTAGCCTGTATTCATGCTTCTTTTAGTTTCTTTTTTTGTTGATTGATATAATTTTTTTTTTTTTAAAAAAGGTCAATCTAAACATTTATTATAAATAAGAATGAGTTTATCTTATGTGCAGCATCACTCAAACCCTGGGATAGTTCGTTTGATCTTGTAAATGTCCTCAAACATGAGATCCGTGATGGGCAATTAAGCTTCAGGGGCAAAAGAGTGCTTGAGGTGTGTATATAATGGCCAGAAATCTTTGCTTTATTAGAAGTAATGTTATTTTTTTATATTTAAGGTTTTTTACAAAATTTTCTAGTCCAAATCTTTTGCTGATTTCTTGGGGACTATTTTTTTCAGTTTCACTCCGATTGAATCGATCTCTTTAAGTTTCACTTCAAAAGTTGATTAATTTTTATTTTCTTGTAACAGCTTTCCTGCAGCTATGGGCTTCCTGGTATTTTTGCATGCTTGAAGGTATATATGTATTCTATTTGATGAGCTTTAGCAAATATTATTTTTTTTTCATTTTTTTTGCTGCTGGAATGATGTTCCACCACACTTCAACTACATAACCTGAAAATTTTAGATCTCTATATCTGGATGAATTTTGAGGAACATTGTGAATTTTCTGTGATGTACTTTGATCAGGGAGATTTGTGCTCTTTGTTTTTCCCTTGATAATATATGGGAAGCCTTTTAGTGATATGACATTTGATCAAAAATAGGATGATAGACATTTATAGAACCGATCAATTTTCTGCTTTCTGCTTTCTGCTGTGTTCTATTTCGCTCATTGCATAATTACATTCCCTTTGTTGCCCTACTGGACAATCCAAGAGCCCTGAACCTGATTTTCAGTAGTGGGAAAGCTAGTATATTTCCATTTTTATCGGATTTTGTCACCAATAAAGTTGTATATTCTTCTCTGCTCCTACTTTTGGCCGTTTTGGAGGGTCACGTTTGGGGGTGAGTATGTCAAGAGAGGAAACTATTAGATTCTCAGCCCTGTTTCTGTGATCACCAATTCACTGTTGTTTTACCCATTGGATCTTGAGCCTGTGCAGAAATTTGTAGACTATCAATCCTCTTGTATTGAATATTAATGAGAGCTAGGAATAAAACCATGGGACTGAGGGGAAGTTGGGGGGACTTCATTGAATTGTTTAATACTTTGTCCACTTGGTTTCTTTGAAATTCCCAATAACATTGTTGAATTTTATAGTGGCACAAATTTAAGCAAATATGATTTGAGTAGCAAGGTTAAGATGATATAACCTCATCAACTGTCTTGTCACCAAATGCAGGGTGCATGTACTGTGCATTTTCAAGACATTAATGCAGAAACTATTAGATGTGCAACCATTCCCAATGTCCTGGCTAATTTGGAGCATGCTAGAGACCGACAAAGTCGCCAACCTGAGGGGCCTGTGACTCCATCTAGGCAACCTTTGGCTCCCGCTGTGCATTTTTATGCTGGGGACTGGGAAGAGCTACCCTCTGTCTTATCTGTTGTGAGAAATGATGCTTTTGCAGCTACTCCTGGAATGAGTATGTGCTTTTCAGAGGATGATTTTAATGATGGATGTAGTAGCCAAGATGGAAGCATAACTGGGCAGGAGTCCTCAACGAAACCAAGGCGATCTCGAAAGCTTTCTGGAAGTCGAGCTTGGGAAAGGGCTAGTGAATCAGATCATGGGGATTGTGGTTACGATGTTGTTCTGATGACTGAGATTCCTTGCTCAGTAACCTCTCTGAAGAAACTCTATGCACTGATTAAAAAGGTTAGCTCCATTCGCTCACTATTTTGCCTGGTTCATTTTGCAACCCTCTTAAATTATGCTGTTTACTGAAATAATTTTACTGTGTTTTGTTTTACCAGTGTCTTAGGCCTCCTTATGGAGTTCTATATCTAGCAACAAAGAGGAATTATGTTGGCTTCAACAGTGGAGCTCGTCATTTAAGAAATATAGTCGATGAGAACATTTTTGGAGTTCATTTAGTCAAAGAGATGACTGATAGAGAGATTTGGAAGGTCTTTCACAAATAAATACTCATGCTAGCATGAACGAGTATATTATTGATTAGATATTTGAGATACAAAAATTTTCCCCTTTCTTTTAGGCGTTTGTATCTGTATAATATGTAATGCAGATATCGTTCCTTCATTATTTTGCTTAGTGATAGTGATAAAGAAATACAAGTATGAATTTCAAGGTTAGCTGAGCTGATCTACGTTGTAATTCCCTCCATTTAGATACCAGTAACAGTTGTAAATAGGTTTTGGCTGTGCAAGAAAAATTCTAGCAGTTTTCCACAAACTACATAACTGATGTACGAAGTATTAGTTCTCTTACGCCTTTATACCATGCTCTTCAATCTTCGACTCTTCGGTGCTGTAAATAAAGTGATAATAGTCATCTTTCCAACTAAGTTTATACATATGAAACTTCTAATTCTAAATTTCTAATGGTTCCAGAAAAAGTTATAAAGATTGCAAAAACGTACAGGTTGCTAGAGAAAATGTTATGAGTTATGTACTTCATGAGACACATTGTTTGTGAATTGTAACCTTAACCTTTGCACAAAATTTCACAGCTGATGTATACAGGAAATTAGGAAGGTACAAGGCATAAAATTGGCATGACCCGTTGCTTGAACCCAATAACCCTCCCTATTGTTTCCCTGAAGGGATCCCGTCTAGATCGGGTGAAGATTCTTTAATTTTTTGTTGTGTGTTTGACAATTCCCTTGGTGCATTTGCTTTTTAGCTCCTTACTACAGATGGAAACTCATCCAATCACACCAAAAGGGGGAAAAAAAAAGAGCATGCTGAATGATTGAGATTACAATGATATATTTACATGGTAATAGTAAGCAGCATACATTACTGAATTAGGCTATGAAATTTACAAGTCAACAGTAATTGTTAAAGCATACATCCTACAGTAAAAATTTTAAATAGACTGCACTCGTTCAGCCTTTTATCTGAACCTCAAAGAATCTGACCATTTATCTCGCCTATAATTGGAGATTGGATTGCTCAAAAGAGAAAAATCTAAACAATACAGATTCGCAAATTCGTTGGAGGAAGATTCTGTAGCGTACTTGAAGAGTATGGGTTGATTAAGGAGTATTGTGGGACTGGCAAAGTAACTGAGTTTTGTAAGACAGATAATTGACTACTGCAAAGTAATCCCTCTACGCTGTTCATCAACCAATCTTCTCCACGCCATCTTCCCACAATGAATCAGTGTCAACGCAGCCATAAAATACAGCAAAGGAATGGAAATGATGCACCCACCAGGAGCAAAATTAGCGAGTGTCTGGGAAAAAAAAATAGAGCAGAATTTTCTATTATGTCAACATATAAACCGCAATATAGTACAATAGCTTGAAACACAATAAGATCTAATGTCAGGGCAGACAAAATACTGAATTAATTTTATAAATTTGCAACACTCCTACACAGTCCTACATAATATCACCCAGTTCTCAACAATAATCACATTACTAAACAGAAAGTTGCCCCTATCTGTGTCTACGTTGACAAGCTAATGATTATTGCTCCGAATACCACAATTTTTTATAAAAAAAAAAAATAGTTAAAATCAATATGAATGATTTTACTGAAGTATTTATTCGAGTGGATATATGTCCACTCTTTGAATTATGTCCGTCATCCCTCTTCCCTCCCTCATAATGAGGTTTATGAAGGTACAATAATCCTCTTCTAACCTTCTCTCTCATCTCCGACAACTCTATCCTAAACCCTGGCCAACAAACAACATACTTCCCACCTATTTATTGTTTCTGGTTAGATAAATCCATGACCAAATGATTTGGATCCCAGTACAAGTAATCCCTTTCACAACTAGCACTTCACTTTCTCAGCAATACTACATAATGCTTAAGTTATTATGAAGACTTGAAGAGCTATAATAGAGACCACATAACAACAAACTGATCATGTTATGCTAATAGGAATATTGTCACACATGTCATGCAGAATAATGCGCACATTATTCGTTATACCACAATAAATGTATGTATATTTGCTGAACTATATAGCAGAGGGTGTTCAAGTATACCAGCATTCCGGCAATCAGATGAACTATAGGAACAAAATACTGGTCAACTCTCTTTGATTCAGCATATCCATTGAAGGCAATCACCATTGAGAATGTATGAATGGTAACAAATGCAAGAGCAATAATAGCTGCCATGTACAAATCAACAATATGAGTGCTTCAGATGATACCAACGTAAATAAACAGAAGTAAAATAAACCTCATAGCTGTTTATCCCTACCCCATCAATACAGACACTCACATAAACAACCTTAAAAACTAAAAAAATTACAGGGTGTACCTTGATGTTTGACTAGATAAAAAGGTATATTTCATCTTGAAGGTATCATACAAAAGTTATCCATGTTTTCAAGTTAATAAGATATAGTCAAAAAGAATTTATTTTTACAATTTAGAAGAATTTGAAATATCATTATAGGGGAAAGAACAGTCATGAGTCTCATGACTTTTAATAAAATTTTATTTAAAAATGCATAATAGAAAAAAAAAATCTTAGAGAGGTTGAGTTTCTGTAGCAACATATTCATAGTTATACACTCCTCTACCACCAATACTATGTATACATATAATTTTAAACAATATAGTTCTTTTTGATGGAATCTATCAGTTGAATTCATCATTTCTTTAGGATGTGAAAAAACTTCTAAACGTTGGGAGAGCCACTGTATTTTAGGTCATCTACAAGAAATTCCTTCCCCTCACTCCCACACAGCCCTCAGTGCTTCCAAAAAGCACCAAAAGAGAGATTAAAGGGCTTCCAGCAACTTTACCCATTCATACATATTTACAAACTGAAAGGAAAATCTATTGAAATCTGACTAACCCGAAATAAGAAAGAAAGGCATCCATGTGCATCTGTCAGCATAGTAAGTGGCAGGTCCAAATGAAGGTGTCAAGAGGCTAAGGCAGAAAAAAACAGCATGAGCCACACCATGACCTAAGCCACCAGCTGCTTGCAATTGATTTGAAGAAAAAGCACATGAACTGGATTAGAACTATTAGTCTGTTCAACAAAAGCACAAGATATACTACATCATATTTACATATCGAAAAAGAATCTCAGAGTAGGAATAATTAATATCTATACATAGAAATAGCAACACACTTGTTTCCTGAATGCACTACAGTTATTGTCTCAGAATTACAAAGCCACCAAGGGCACAAAATTTAAAATCAGCTGCATCAGAGATTAAGTATTGTCAGTACTGGCCATATTTTAGCATAATTTAGCACGATAATATCATGCATTTAAGTCTCCACGAAGAAGATTTGAATCCAGACAATCAGAAATAGACTGGCTGCTGCCCAAAACTCAGTGGATAGAATATCTAGGGTCTATAGTTTAAATCTCCAAGACACCCTCTTAGCTAGTTCTGACAACCACAAGTCAGATTTTCTTCACTGACCAGTTATTCCTAAAGCAGCATCTGCAAAAGTTGAATTCAAGGACAAATCTACTACCTACTTCCCAGCTTCCCTCCTTTCCCCACAGGGATATATAGGCAAACAATTTAGCAACTTAGTCCATAGCTTAAACAATACATTGAGATCAAGAAAAACAAAAAAGGAAAAAAAAAAAAAAAAAAAAAAACCATGTACATCGCAGAAACCAACAAAATTGGAAACAATAATAATTCACAAGGGAAAAAAAAAATCCATACAACATTTTTGTGGGATCAAAGTCCAAAGAGCATGTCAGATTACCATAGCAACGGCTTCATTGGCACTTATTCATATTACAAAATATTTCCTGCTTACCTAAAGCAATTTGCATCTTATCAGTCAGAAACAGGCGAGGTTTCGAAAGCCTATCAGCAAACGCATCCAACATGTCCTCCAACATCCTGCGCAAGGTTTACATGGAAGATGATGAGTGATGACCCCACCAATAAAAGAAAGAAATATCAGTTATCATTTTGTTAAATTTCATCTTCCACATAGACCCCAGCATGAAAGGAAAGTGTCTTTTTAGAGGCTAAGCTATATTGAACCAGCTTTTATTAAATGATCAGACCAAAATTTTCGAAAATAATACTAAAGAACATGTAACTGAAACAACCTACAAAAACTTCAAAAGTATACTTATAGGTTCCTCACTCCAGAGGCAACTAATACACTAAATTATTGCTCTTTTTACCCTTTTCTTAACACATAACGCAAAACATGTACTCAATTATGCCCACCACTTTATTTTCTTATAGATACAGAAATGGAAAAAAAAAATAATAATTGTAATGGATGAAAATTTGAAAGACATAGCAATAAAAAAGGTAAGATGTACTATGGCTCTATGAGAGTACTTTCCCCTTGCAAAAGAGATAAATAACTCAAAAAATACATTAGAATCAGTACATGTACATGAGACGCAATATACAAGGAAACATAGTTACATACAGGTAAGCTTTCCATAGAAGAATACGAAGTCCTTCCTGAAAGCAAACAGATGTAAAGACAAGAATTGCATACGGCCACCATGCTGTCGACTTGAAAGGCAAAAAACCCCTCCAAAGCCCTGAAAGCATAATCAAACTCACCAGCCATAGTAGTGTGCTGAAAATCCAAATAAAAGACAAGTGAGACAAAATTGAGGGCAACATTTGTCCATTCGTTATCCTAACAGAACCCAAATACTACTTTAATGCAGCTACTTACAAGAACTCAAATAATAATCTAACAACCTTTTAGTCAGGACAATGGAGATTAAGTATTGTATGACAAAAGCACACCATCATGGCTTCACCTAAATTCACTCTAAGTCTCTAGCTATATGAAGTACAATTATGATAAGCTTAAACAGATCCAATAGTTGATTGGCCTCTAAGTTAAATTTTTTCCATAAGATCAGAGCATTATATTTTCATATCTAACTCCTTAGAGTAACTTCAATTTTCAGAAAAGAAAACTGAGCACCCTCAGCTTAAAGTAACCTCAATAACAAACCAAAACCTTGAGCACAAATATATTCTTCAGCTATAGTATAATGGAAACAACTCCAATGATCGTCTAAGTTAATTTAGACTCAGATTTAGAAAAGAACTTTTTAAAAAAAATCACTTTGCTAATACACCAGAGAAACAAAGATCTAGACTCTAGAGAACAAATGTCCACAACAAAAGCTAACATTTCAAAATTGCTCCAAACATATCTACTTACATTATATATCGCCCCTCTTCTTAATACCATAATCTGGTGAATAAGAATATCTGCTTGAGGACAACTAAGTAGTCAAGCACTAGTGACAAATATTAACTAAGTTTGCAATATAGCAATAAAGATCAGCTCTAAATAAACAATTCCCATTTTCCAGCTGGAGTAGGAATTTGCTACGAATTAGTCAGAAATTCTGATGGAAGGTTTCAGTTCCTCCATAATAAAATAAAAGTTAGAATTAGGATTACTTATTTGGTCAGTTTGTGCATCTGGAAAGATCAAGTTAGTTTGGATAGTTCCTGCAACTAGCTAACATGAAGTTAGAATTGCTAGTGACTGTGGACAGGATAAAAACAATTCAATATTAATTTTAAGTAGGCAAAACAATAACAAAGGAGCTTTATAAAGAAAGGTAATGCCTCTCCTTTCTTTACAGCAAATGTTCCACTGAAATATCCTTGACTTCTCTTTTTTATTGTAGAGTAGTAAGTCAGTCAATTGCCTCTAAAATAAAGGGTCTGACAGAGAAACCTTTTTTTAATTGCAAGGTTAAGGCTAAAAGAGCCTCTTTGCAGCTGCATGGTTAAGGCTGCAGTATATCCTACCCCCTCTCCCTCCTATGATCTTATCCCAACTTACAAAAAAAACCTCCTTAAACACACTGAAATGTGTAATGGTAAGCCGTTGGTGGCTATTCAATACCTAGGATATGGTGTAGTATGGTAAGCAATAAATATGATAATCTCCATGTAAATTCTTCAAATTACTAAGAAGTGATATCTAAGGTGGCTATTCAATACCTCAAGTTGCTGACAGGTGGATCTAAGGTGGCTATTCAATACCCCAGGCTTCTAAGCAGTAAAGCTAAGGCCACCATTCAAAATTTCAGGTAAGAAGTGAATCTAAGGTGGTTAATCAATACCTCAAGCGAATACACATGACTGCTCAATCAGCAAATTTCATTCCCATAAAACTGAGTTCTGCTAAACTACTCCCATGCTCCAAACTCCAAAATTGTCTGCCTCAGTCTCCAACTTTGCTATAAAGTGAAAGATAATATGCCTAACGGAAATGAATAGCTCAAAGAGATCGCAACTCTCAAGAAGAGGGATATCTCTTTAATCATTCCACACAAAATCCTCTTAAGCATTGGGCATTCATCTTGGAACCAACAAAAACCTCACTGACTCATAGCTCCTTTCTTTCCTATATCACAAAACCATTTCTCCTATCTCGAACCAAACAGCAAGCAATTAACAATGAAGCACGGTTTCACTTTACTCTCCGATCTCATTCCTACTGTCTCGAAGTTATCACATTTAACAATTGAGCTGTATTATTGCATTGTAATTCTTCCCATATGGGTTCTCCAAACATTGACAAAATAGCATAAAAACCCTAAGACCTGCTGAAAATAGTGTAATATACAAACCCTCACCAACTCAATACAAAGAAGAACCTCAGCCAAACAATCAACAAAACTACAAAACTCATTATAAATAAAGAAAAATGCAACAATTAAACAGAAATTTAATGAACCAACGACACAGAAGGCATAAAACTAAATAATCTCTTTAGTTTAAAAAATCACTAATCTAATACGAAAGTACATACAATTGACATAGTAATCACTAAAATTAAGGATGACTATGAACTTTGAAAATAAAACCCATTAAAATTGAAAACTTCCCAGTTCATTTTCTGGGTTTAATTGCATAAATAAGAAATGAAATGCAACAAACAAGAAAAGGAATAAAATGGAAAACTGGAGAGAAATACCTGGAGAGAACGGTGAGGATCAAGAAGGGTTTTTTGGCGATGACAGAGATAAAAAGTGACAAAGAAGGGCCTAACGCTATTAATGCATATCCAATTCCTGCTGCTACAGTCATCTCCTTCTTCCTCTTCTCTCTCTTTCACTTTCTCTGAATTCAATCAGATGAACAAGTTGCTGCCTTGCGGAGAAAATGGGAAAAATACAGGACTTTGCTCTCATCGCCTGAAAAAAGGAAATCTGGTCTGATTTTTTTTTTTTTTTTTTTTTGAAGGGGGAGATTAATTCATTAATTCATTAATAATAAGCCATACGGCACATTTGTTAAATTCGTTTTCATTATTGTTCATTGTCAATTGTAGATGCCGTATGGCTTATATTAATGAAATTTAGTGTCCTTTGGGACTTCTTTCAAAAAAAAAAAAATAAGCCATACGGCACTTACATAAGAGATCGTAATCGAACAATACAAAGACAACCAAACCAATTACAAATTCGAAATAAAAGAAACTACAATTGCACGCGCAAAATGACTTTCTTAAGTACCCTTGGCTCATATAACGCTGTCCTATGCAGCCTCTTGCAAGGGGGTCTGGCAATATGTCGTAATTTCTGACGTGAACCTTCATTGGCTCAGAATCCCGTACTCCTCGAACTGAAATCAAAATTAGTGTCGTACACTTCACCATAGACAAGACAAACTCCGATTCAAACACGAATATCGGCATGGAAGCATAACCCTTTAGCCCAAACCAACAGAAAATCAAACCGAAGCCCCATAGCCAAAAAACCCGGCTTAAATCCTGCACCAGAAGATCGATATGCCCCATATCACCCCAACCCACCACACAAACAGAAAAAATAATAAAACTAAATAGCACACAAAGACTCCTAAAAGAAAAAACAGCAAGAAAACTAAAAACTAAAACAACGAACGAAACCCTAACATCCCACCCCGCCACCAAACCGAGTCCCACCACCAACGCTCCGGGGTTCACCAACCCAGCCCACAAACCGCCAGAAGGAAACGCACGGACCGCCGAGATCCGCCCGAGAAGCCCGAACCCCACACGCCCCTGAGCCGCGGCAACGACGGCCCTACATGAGGGACTCAGAGGGAGAAAACTCACCCTCCCCGTTCTCGTACTCAGCGTCGCGACAACGGACAAGGAGGTGGAGCGTAGGCGCGGCGGGGAAGCGGGAAATCAAAACGGCGGCTGGCCGGCCACACGGTCGGAGATGAACAGCGGCGGCGGACGAAGCGGTGCGGCGCAAGATGAAAGGCTGAAAAAACAAAGAACCAAAACGGAAAAGGGAAAAAACAAACTAAGGGGCTAGATCGGAGGCTCGCCGACGCTGAGGCATGGGCGGTGAGCCACACGCCCGCCAGCGAGCCTCATAGCCGGAGAAAAAAAGGGGAGAACGGCGGTTTTTTGGGGGAGAGAGGTTTCTAGAGAGAGAAAGGGTTTTATATTCTTTTTCTCAAAATTAGGGCAATAGATCTGGTCTGATTTTCATAAGGTGTCTAATCAGAATTTTGATTATCTGATTAGGTCTGATTTGATTTAATAATTTGACTAAATTTTAATACTAATCTATATTTTTTTTAAAAAAAAAAACATTATCAAAATATTTTTTTTTAGATTCCTCTCATTATGAACTTTTCAATTATGTGATTTTTATAATTTTTAGTAATACACAATTAACGATATTTAACAATAAGTAAATGATAATTAAAGTTCTAATCTGAATATTTCTAGTCTGATCTGATCTAAATTTAGTAAGGAATAAGTACCTGAAATAAGTTGAAGATAATATGTCCACAGTCAATTTTTTATTATTATTTTTTACTAGCTAAGAGATATTAGAATGAAAAAAAAAATTAAAAAAAATAAAAAATAAAAAATAACCAATGCCTACCATCAATCTAGAATCGCCCAAAAAAAAAAACAACTATGTGTATTAGACGTTGTGAAACTAAATATTTACTAAAAGCATGAGAAAGAAAGATGGAAAAAAAAGGAAAAATACACTTTAATAATCCCAACTATTAGCGATTTTTTTCTAACAATCCCAACTAAGGTTTATTTTTTAACAATGCTAACTATGCCCTTAGTTTTCCTCCAACACTCCCAACCGGTCAACAAAAACTCAACAACCTATTATAACAGGTACCAATGTACCATGACACGTGTCAACACGTGATTGGTCTTCTCCACCGCAAAACCCTAGCTGACTACCTAACATCGCCGGCGGAAACTCGACGACCACCACCCTTCCCCACCGGACATCGCCGACCTAACCTCAACAACCCTAACTGGCCCAATCCTGACCCCTGAAACCACCGACCCAGCCACCCTGATAGATTTTCATTGGACTTGTTGGTGATTTTAGGAATTGGGGTGGCTGGGAAGATGGTTTAGGGGGTCGAGGATAGGTCACATAGGTGAAATCGGCTGGTTTCGGTGGTTAGTGGGGACGTGCAGCCAATTTCCGGCGAGTTTAGATGGGTTTCGCGGTGTGGGGTAGGTTAGGGTTTTGCGATGGTTAGTGGAGAAGGTGGCTGGGTGGTTTTAGGGGTTGGGAGGACATGTCGGCCATTGTCGGGGAGCAGTGGGCGAAGGTGGCTGGGTGGTTTTGGGGGTTGGCCGGCCGGTTTCCCGGTTGGCTGGGATTTGGCTTGCGGTTTCCGGTGGGCTGGGGGTGGCTGGAATGGGTTTTATTTATCTTTTTTCCTTTATTAATTTTTTTTTATTAATATTAGGCCAATCATGTGCTAACATGTGGCGTTTTAAAAAAAATTAAAAAAAATTACCCTTTTAGCAGGTAACCGGTTTTTGGGACTGTTGGAGGAAAACTAAGGGCATAGTTAGGATTGTTAAAAAACAAACTTTAGTTGGGATTATTAGAAGTAAATCGGCAATAGTTGGGATCATCAAAGTGTATTTTTCCCAAAAAAAAACCATAAATGAGAAAATTTAGAAGGAGTTTATGCGGAAGAAATGGAGCAGTTATTATAGGGTAATTATGATAGGTGATTTACTTTTTTTTTTTTAAAAAAATTATTCTTTAATTTTAATTGTAAATAAAGAATATTATATCTCCCATTTCCGGCCGTGTTTTTTTAAGTGTTACACTTCCCATTTCCGGCTGTGTTTTTTTTAAGTGTTACACTTCCTTTTTTGGCAAAAAGTTACATTAAAATATTATACCTCTCTCCTCTCATGGTCCCCACCCAAACCCACTACTACTTTTTAATTATATTTTTTCTCTCACATTCATTATTTTTCAATAAACTATTTGTAATATCCGAGATTTTAAAACATGATTTATTATACTCTAATCTATATGATAAGTTTAATTAAATTTTAACCTTTATTTTACGACGAATGAATATTTAATCTAAAATTTTATTTTAAGATTATATTATTTTAGAAGCTAATTTTATGAAGGATAGTATTTATTATTTTAAAGTTTATTTTCGGTCCGTAAAAATATTTAAAGATTTGTATCAAAATTTGTATTTCTTTTATCCGATATAGCAAAATGATACAAAATATATATACAAAACTTCCCTCCTAACTTCCCTGAGCTCTTTCCTTCACGATTAAGTTATGAGGATTAACATAAGTTTGCTTCTCCTATTACTTGTTGCTTAGTGTCTTGTTCAAACCAATCAAGGATAATTGACTAGAGTTTGCCACCTTAACTTAAGCTTATCCTACTCTTCAAGGTTAAGGAATGAAAGTAATAAAAAGACAAAAGGCACCTCTTAACTCTCTTCTTCCCTCACGGTCAAGTAATGAAGAGGTGAAGTCAAAATTTTGCTTCTTTATCATTTGTTGCTCAATCTTTGTGATAATCACATACTACGTAAATCTTATCCTTTTATTTCACTTCTTCTCTTTTAAGTTTTTGACAACAATCAAGCTATACTCCATAACCTCCCATTTGCCAAAGCAGGGGTGGTTCTGAGCATGTGCAGGGTGGTCGACCGCACAGGGTCCCTAAGTGAAACTACTATAAAGGGCCCCGACTTTTAAATTTAGTAACACTTTTCCTTGAAAAATTGATTTTAGGTCCCAATTCAACAAAATTGCACCGGGCCACTTTCACTACTAGAAATAGGCTAAATTGCGACGGAATGCTTACGACGGATATGATTTTCCGTCGTAAGTCTGGATATTTTCGACGGAAAATATTTCGTCGCAATTTAGCGACGGAAAATATTTCGTCGCAATTTAGCGACGGAAAATTTCTATTACGACACATTTTCCCTCGTAAAATTTTACGACGGAATTTATTTCCGTCGTAATTTAAAACTTGCGACGGAATATTCCGTCGTAAAGTGTTGTAATTTATTTCCGTCGTAATTTAAAACTCCATAAAGTGGTTTGATTTGTTTCTCTTGTTTAGTTTAATCTTGATATATTTGTTTAATATTATGTATGTTAGTTAAGTATATATATTTTTAAAAAAATCATTTGCATAATCATATGCCTAGATACCCGTTCAAGGCATACACATTAGGAGTATGTCTTGAATAGTCCCCAGTTGGGATTGTCCTTGTACGTTTATTCTCACTTAGGTGGTGAATGTATTCCTTTGTTTTAATTCTAAGGAAAATCCTTGCTTGTCATTTCTCTACAATGTTCTCTAGGTACATATATAGGTGTTTCTAATCGCCTATATTGTGTACTTGGGGAACTGTAGGGAGATGCTGCCGGATTTTCCATAGAATTGAAATTCTAGCATACATATATAGGTGTTTCTAATCGCCCTACTCCATGATATGATGCATAAAGAAGTGGAGGTCTATGTGGATGACATGATTGTAAAATCAAAAGACCGCCAAGGACACCCAATAGCTTTAAAGAAATTCTTTGAAAGATTAAGAAAATACAACATGAGGTTAAACCCCTCTAAATGTGCTTTTGGAGTTACCTCAGGGAAACTCCTGGGTTATGTCATAAGCTCTAGAGGAATAGAGATAGATCCCACCAAAATTACAGCAATCATGTCCATGCCACCGCCCAAAACCGAAAAGCAAATTCGAGGATTTATTGACCGGTTGCAATACATAAGTAGGTTCATATCCAAGTTAACCATGATATGCGAACC
Source organism: Chenopodium album (assembly GCF_948465745.1). Lineage (NCBI taxonomy): Eukaryota > Viridiplantae > Streptophyta > Magnoliopsida > Caryophyllales > Amaranthaceae > Chenopodium > Chenopodium album. Next base: position 31,511,277 of record NC_137856.1, on the reverse strand, counting down.
GATATTCAAAAAGCTTAAGAAAAATGTACCAATCATATGGGACGATGAGTGTCAAAAAGCCTTTGAGAAGATCAAAGCCTATCTTTCGAATCCTCCCGTATTAGCCCCAGCACTCCCCGGAATACGCTTAAGACTATACTTAACCGTCACAAAGGAAACAATGGGAGCTATGCTCGCACAAGAGGTAGAAAGCAAAGAAAATGCTATTTACTACTTAAGTAAGAAAATTCTCGAGTATGAAACACGCTACACACCATTGGAAAAGCTGTGCCTCGCGTTGGTGTGGGCCACAACTAAATTGAGACATTACATGCTCGTGCATACCGTTTACGTAGTCTCACGAATGGATCCCCTAAAATACCTATTCGAAAGATCTACACTTAACGGGCGAATCTCAAGATGGATAGTAAATTTGGCCCAATTCGACATAAGGTTTATGCCTCAAAAAGCAATTAAAGGATCAGTGGTCTCGGATTTTCTAGCAGATTTCCCAATAGAAGATTCAAGACCCTTAGAAGAGAATGAATTCCCAGACGAAAATTTAATGATGACAGAGGATGATACATGGACTCTATATTTTGATGGAGCCTCAAACCAAAAGGGGTGCGGCGTAGGAGTCTTATTAGTATCACCTAAGGAAGAACATGTCCCTATATCCATCAAATTAGATTTCAACGTCACCAACAACGCAGCTGAATATGAAGCATGCGTGGTAGGCCTCGAAACCGCTCTAGCCCTAGGCGTAAAGAAACTCCGGATATTTGGAGATTCATCCCTAATTATTAATCAAATCTCCAAAAGATGGAAGGTTAGGAGTGAAAGTTTAGCTCCTTACCAAACATATTTGGAAACTCTCACCGATCAATTGGAAAAAGTGGAATACACTTACCTACCTAGAGAGGAAAACCAATTCGCCGACGCCTTGGCAAGGCTAGCCTCAATGGTTAGAATACCTAAGGAAATTGAGCAAATGCCTTTAACCATAGAAAAAAAGGCATAAACCAGCATACATTCAGGCCATAGAAGACGATGAAGTAATTCAAGAAGAAGAACCAGAGGAGGAACCATGGTTCGTAGATATATTGAATTATGTCACCAAAGGAGAATATCCTCCTCATGCTGACAAAAGAGCGAAAAGAGCATTAAGACTCTTAGCTTCCCAGTTTGTACTCATAGGAAATGAACTACACAAAAGGGTACCTAAGGGACGAGCTCTATTATGTGTAGGCAAAAAAGATGCTCAAAGGGCTATGAGAGTAATCCATGAGGGTATATGCGGAACACATGTTAACGGCAAAATGCTAGTCCAAAAAATAATGCGAGAAGGATATTACTGGACTACCATGAATAAAGATTGTCATCAATATGTAAAAAGATGCCCAAAATGTCAAATTTATGCAAATTTGCAACATATCCCACCATCTCTTCTCTACACCTACACTTCACCATGGCCTTTCTCTACATGGGGAATAGACATAATTGGAAAGATTACACCTCCCGGAACAGGAGGTCATGAATACATCTTGGTTGCAATAGATTACTTCACAAAGTGGGTGGAAGCACAATCATACGCTTAACTCACCGCCAAGCATGTAGCACTCTTTATCGAAAGAAACATAATTTGTCGATACGGAGTCCCACATGAAATGATAAGTGACAATGGAACTCACTTTCAAGCAGAATGTGAAGAATTGCTACAAAAGTATGGTATTCAACAACACCATTCTTCCCCGTATAGACCTCAAGCAAATGGAGCAGTTGAGGCCGCTAATAAGAATTTGAAAACGATCATTGAGAAGATGACTGAAAATTATAAAGATTGGCCTGAAAAACTTCACTTCGCACTGTGGGGTTATCGCACGTCAATCCGAACATCAACAGGAAATACGCCATTCAATTTAGTATATGGAATGGATGTCGTACAACCTGTAGAGTTAGAAGTACCTTCTTTATGCATTGCGTTAGAAAGTAAACTCGATGAAGTTGAGTGGACTAGAGCGCGATATGAAGAGCTAATCCTACTCGATGAAAAACGACTAGAAGCTCTACATCATACCCAATGTTATCAAACCCGCATGGCTAGACATTTCAACAAAAAGGTCAAGACTAGAAATATCAAGGTTGGGGACTTGGTATTAAAAGCATTAAGGAAAAATGTCTTAGATCCAAGAGGCAAATTCCGGCCTAATTGGTCTGGACCATATATTGTCAAAACAGCGCGGCTAAATTAACTGATATGGATGGCAATGAATTTTCAAACATGACAAACCTTGACCAACTTAAGAAATACTACCCATAAGTACTTGAGTGAAACACTCAAGAGAGCTACGTTTGGCCTGATTCCTTAAATAAAGGATACATAGGCAACCCGTACAGGGTGCGGCCACTTTAATTCCTTCAATTTCTGTATCCCCGAAGTAAAAAATGCACGTCCGCAAAATTTCAAGACTGGCGCCAGAACATAGCCTCTGTCGCCAGACGATAATTTTGTCGCCAGGCGACAGTGCTAAATCGTCAGCGACAGTGCATCAGATAGCAGCGCCAGTCTTCTGCAAGTGTCTAGACAAGTTTCACGTATTTTGGAAATTTATTCGACTCCCGTACTCGAATTAATTCTCCGAAAAAATAAATGTTGTAATTATTTTCATTGCTTTAATTGAAATTTGATTAAAATAAAAGCTGAAATTTTATTGATTAATAAAGAAAGTACATTATTGATAAAATAAAAGCTGAAAAATTAACTAAAACAAATTAACTTTGTCTAATAAATCAAAAGAAAAGCAATGTTCTAATCTTTTTTCTCCTTCTTCATTCTTTTCCAATTTGTGTCTTCATTCTCTTCCTCTTGATCCATAACCTTCGCTAGGAGACAACCGTTAGAAGATCTACACTCTATTTTAGTATAGATAGTTTCTCCTTCCGCTAGGACTCCATGTTTCTTCTCTACCCAAGCTTCCTTCTTAGTAGAGTCGACTTTTCTTTTTCCTTGATTCTTCTTAGCACTCTTCTTTCTAGGCATAATAGGAGTCTTGAATTCAATTCTTTCCCCTAGGCGTTCTTTAGCAGGGACCTTCTTGTCACCCAGACGATCCTTCACATTGGTCTTTTCAATTGTAACTTGAGGTTTTGGAATCTTCCATCAAGCCATTGCTTCACTTTATTTGACAAGCAAGGTGGTTCCTTATGGGTAATCACCTCCGATAAGGGCCTACCACTCCAGTATCCATCAAAGCGCTCAATCTCTTGTGACACAGGAAATTCATAAGGACGGCGAAGATCTCCTGTAGGGATGGTTTGTGCGAAACCATATTGTCTCATGACTCTACAAGGAAAATAAAAGGTTAGTCTCGACAAGCTCGGGAGACGACAATATACTTGGTTACTACAACCAATCATCGCCTCAATCTTCCACCAAGGAACAATCCAGTTTATGGTAAAGTCACCGGCAGCGAACACCTTGCTCCACTCAAGGCGACCGATTTTCCAAAATCGTTTCTTTCGGCGAACTATGCAATTTGGAACATATGTGTGAATATCATCAGGAGGATTAATAAGCTTCAGCCTCTCCATGAGCCATATCTGCAAATATGTATTTAAATTAATATTATAGTGTAAAAATAATATTCTTTAGTTCTTGATAAATTAATAATAACATTATTTTATACCTGTAATAAAATTGGAGAACCTCTTAAAGGTGCTCTTGAATTCTTTCTTAGTGCATCTAACCACAGCACAGTCTCTCCAACAATTAATGGCATTGGATTTCTCCCATATTCAACTTGTTCTATAACAGATATAATTATCGATTGCCCTTCATTATCTTTACCACTCACTAAGAGCAATTGGTTAAATAAACAATAAAGGAAAGCCCTTCTTTTATAGACACGGAAATCGGGATTGGGATTATCATAAAAATAATGTGCAAATTCTGTCAAATTAACTATGTTACCATGCACTATGTGTTTTAAAGCTGTCCCCCTCAAATCAAAAAAGTGTTCGAAATCCTTATAGTAATATTCATTGATTCTAGGCATTACCGCAAGGTCTGTGGAATAATAACCTATGATAGCCCCAAATTCTTCCGGTAAAGGACATATTTCATCATGAAAGAATCTAAAACAATAATGAGTATCAATATTTCAATAATCTATGGCAGAATAAATAAAGTCAATATCAAGACTCATCCCCTTGACTCCAAACATACCCCCCATATGAGAAAGATCTAATGTTTTTCTATCTTTAGCAGTTAAGTGACGACACCATTCATCCATGTACCCACAAAAGGTTCTTTTAGCTAAAGGCATGATTACTAGTTAATTAACTATTTAATAAGCTGGTTAAATTATGCAGTAAACGGATGATTCGGGGGCTATTTATAACTTTTTTTGCACGACAGACTTCAATTCCTGTAGGAAACAGGAAAGCGCGTCTGTCGCCAGGCGACAAAATTGTCGCGTGGCGACAGAGGCTGTCGCGTGGCGACAGAATGGTTTACGCGGCGCCAATTTATTCCTTAGCAGCGTCACCTATTGCGCGTAGGAAACCGTGTTTTTACGTATTTGATTTCGACTTTGACTTGACTTACTGTTCTATTCCTCTTCTCATACCCTCAACATTATGATTTTTATTATTTTTATTATTATTACTATTATTATTACTCCTATTATTATTATTATTATTAATATTATTATTATTATTATTATTATTATTATTATTATTATTATTATTATTATTATTATTATTATTATTATTATTATTATTATTATAGTAACTCTTAATTAATTTTAAGCTTGCCTTCATTTTCTTTTTTCTTTTTTTTGGGGGAGAGAGTCGGTACCCTCCATTAATATTAAAATGACGGAAAAATTTTGCGCAAAAATTACACTTTCTCACACACTTACATACACAATGCATGCATTATAAAGTAATAAACTAAGCAAATAAAATGTTCAATAAATAATAAAATGCATATATATATATACAAGCGTCTGGTACATGAGTCATATAAATACAAAAGGCAAAGTTCTACAAAAGTCAAACATAAAACAAACACAGGTACAACTATGGCGCTGGAGGTCGCAAGTCGCGAGGAATGCCAAATGTATCGAAAAATGCCCTACTCCGCGGAGTATGTCCATCATCGTCCCCTGGACCACCAGACGGCGCAAACTGCAGCTCAGGACCAGGCCACCTAACCTCACCCTGAAACCCGACGGAAAGAGGCTGGGGCTGCAAAGGCTGCTGCGACGACGAGCCAAACTCGTATGTCCCACCACCTATCCCACCTCGAACGGTCGGCCCGGTCGGAATGTCCTCAGGTGATGACGCCGAATCCTCTACAGCGGCGGCCTCAGAACGACCACCTCGACCACCAGAAGTAGTCCGGCGACGCCTCGAGTCGGACCTAGTAGTCTCCCTCCTAGGCTCGGGCCTCGATCGAGTGCGTGGAGAAGGAATAGGCTGCCCCTGCAAAAGTAAATCAAAGTTAGCAAATGCAACAAAAATAAAGCCAAAAGCAGCAAAAGTAAAAGTAATACCTCCTCAGCGTCGTTGCTACGACAGGTAGCACGGTTCCGCAACCTCACAAGCTGGCTGCGAAAGGCGTCAATGCACCTGGCCATAGCCGTCACCACCTCACGAGAGAACTGCCAAAATAGCCAAAGTCAATAACAATTATAAAGCCAACATAAGGATGGTATAAAACTACTTACTCGAGTCTGGTGACGAGGAATAGACCGCTCCACAAACTGCTCTTCCTCTGGAGCTGGCGGAATAAGCTCCTCGATCGGTCTAATGGGTCCATACGGACCCTGGTAGCGTATAGACATCCTCGGAGGGATGAACTCCCTAGGACCAGCCTGCTAAAAGTAAAAGTTAGAAAGATACTTGGGGGCTACCTAAGAAAGATAAACTAAACGAATAAAAGCATACCGCTGCCTCCTCTGAAGGAACAGGAGCCGGCGCTAGTAACGGTAGCAGGTCCTCCTCATAGCTCTGCTCGAGGAGAACGTACGACCTCCAGGGAGTACCTCGCGAAGGCCCACCAACACGATCCCGCTGCAAGGCATCGTGGAACATATGCCGAGGTGGAGGAGCGGGAACAACGAAAGTATCTGAGGAGTGCTGGATGGCCACCCTCTCTCCTAGGTAGACCACTGCGTCATACGTCCCCAGAAAGTAACGACGCTCAGCTGTATACTGCGGCGCCAGCGCAGAGATAGGAATAGCAGCCCAAGGTCGATATACCGGGCTAGGCTCCTGAAACATCACTAAGTAAGATACTAACGCTAAAAGGTGATAAAAGAGAAAGTAAGAATTAAAGAAAAACCCACTGTGAGGATCATCTCTCGAAGGCGTAGCACCTCCGGCGGACCTCTGCGGCCTCCCCAACTAGCAGCAATGGGGAGCACGCGAGGAGAAGGCCTCGCAGGTGCAAGAGAAGGGAAGTACTCGTAGAACCAAATCTATACAAAAAGTGAAAATTAGCATAGGCCTTGTGACGACAGGAACGCCGCAAGCCCAGAGTTAAAATCTAAATAGGGAAAAGGAGATATACCTCTACAACCCTCCAGAAACTGGAAAGGGCAATCTCCCCAGACAAGGCCTTGTGACGACAGGAACGCCGCAAGCCCAGTAAAAAATCAGCATAGGCCATGCTGGCCCAGTCATATGTCCCGACCAACTGGAGGTCGCGAACGGCGGACATGTAGTATAAAAGTACTCTACTACCTCGATCAGGGGAAAATGTCCCTGATAGCAGAACAAAGTAGAGGCCTATTTTATAGGGCGGGTCCTTTCTTTTGTAGATTAGATTCGTACCCTCATCCCCGGACCCTATTTGGTTCAAGACCTTATGGAGTAGTTGATGGTCCTTTTGGATTGTCTTTTGGGTTTACAAGTTCCTAAAACTTGTTGGCGACTTTTTTTGCTCTTTATCTTTCCCTTTGGAACGTCACTGTACTTTAGTGTATGATCACAGTGGGGTTCAAGTTTGGGGTTATCATAATGCTTGAAATATTCCCTACAGTTTTTGGCGACTCCACTGGGGAATCAGCACAAAGATGCGCACCCGCTGCTCTCGGGTAGTCGCATCATCCTCGAAAGCTGCAGCCAACGTGCAGCGACGGATACATCGGGAACTCAGCTGTCCCGACTGAGCCTCAGCCTGGGCCCGAATAACGATCGGCCCCAATAACTCCAAAACCTCCGGCGAGTAAACAGTAACGCCAGCATCGAAAGGTAGAGGAGTAGACTGGACCTCTAGCCCCGTGATGAGACTAAAGTCAGCTGGAGTGACTGTCATCTCACCCCAGGGAAAGTGAAAAGTGTTGGTGGTGTCCCAAAAGAACTCCACCAAAGCCCGAACGACGAGGTTACCTGACAGGCTAAAGTCGTATCACCTAATCAAAAATAATAACCTAAGTCCTCTAGCTTATGCAGATAGGGAAGTAGGGTCGAATCCACAGGGAAACAAGTCTTTTTATTCCTAATTAATCAATTATAATCTAAATTATTAAGTAACCAAATTGTTGTTTGAGATTAATAACTATACTACGAAGATTATGAGTAAGGGGAATTAATAAGGGAAGAAATCAATAATAATAAAGTCTAGGGTATAGGTTCACTAATAAACAATATTCCAGGGTAAACACGATAATCAATCATCAATGCATTAATTAATCAGATCGTAAAGGGCTTTCGCTACGTATTACAATCACAGAATTAATTTACCGGTATTAAATCTCATCTCTCGAATCTCGACCTAACCATTTATAAATTAATCTGCTTATTGAAACTAAGCCTAAACATCAATTCTCATCTCTCGAATCTCGAATCAATATTGCTAAACTCATACAATCAAATCTGGCCAAATCTAATTGCATAGCATGTAAACAATCAATAAGAAATCAATTAAGCATTAATAATTAACGATCATATAATTAACCCTTTCATATTATTTATTAGATCCCCTTGAACCCTAGAAGGAAACTACTCAGACATGATCAAAACTAAACAAAGCATAATAATTAAACAAGACATAACAGAAATCGGGAAGAATAAAATACTGAGATTAATTAAAGGAGAAATCGTACCAAGACGGCGGAATTACAAGAGTGTAAGGAACAAGAGAGAAAATAAAATCTAGAGAGAGAAAGTTAAGTAGAGAGAAGGAAGAGAAAAAACTAATACTAGAGTAATAATAATGATAAGAGATGGTAATCTTGCCTAATAAAAATTACATTAATACTAAGCAAGAGTTCACGCTAAAACGAACTTAATCGGAAAGCTAATCCTCTAGAAAATCTACATGCGCCCGGCCGGGCAGAGGGCCGCCCGACCGGGCCCGCCATTCCTCTCAAAGTAATCTTCTCGCGCCCGGCCGGGCGCGTCTTGCTTTGGCCCGCCCGGCCGGGCGCGTGCACCGGGCCGAGCTCATGAACTTGGGCGGCTTCTCTTGGGCCACCAACAACTCGATTGGGCCTCTTTTCCTCGGCCCAATCCGAGTTTCTTCCTTGGATCTTCATACTCGAGCCCTTAATCACCGATTTGATGCCTCCAATCGGTCTTGGGCTGTCGAACTGGGCCGCGGTCTTCCAATACTCGTAGATGCTCCTCTAAAAGCCCGGGAAAATGCTCCAAGTACGCAAATTCCTACAAAACACAAGCAAAACTACCAAAGCACTGGAAAACACAAATTAGTAATAAAAGTGGCTCGGTTGAGCCAAAAACAGTACTAATTACGACCAAGGGACGGGGATAAATATATATATAAAATGAACACATCAAACTCCCCCAAGCCAAACCTTTGCTTGTCCCTAAGCAAAGAGCTCCTCAATGAACAAATAAAACATGCCTCACCCCAATATAAAAATCAAGCACAGACGATTCAAGGCAAATCAAGTGAACATGCTTCAAAATCAACCAATCCTATCCATCTAATCACCCTTCATCCCCAACAATTGTCAAATAGAGCAAACCACAAGAGCATATAGAATTCAAGACTAGTGCTCACACACTCAACTCTCATTTATGTGGCGAGTAAAAGATGTACTCGATCGCTCTCCATCCCAACCCCTTTAATGTGAACAATGCCCTCCCAAACTCACAACACTCGTGTGTTTAAAAAGACATACACTCAACCTAATAGTCGACTCGGAATATGTCAAATCATAACTTGCATTGATAAACAACACTTTCATATTTACACAACTCTATGCACAAGGTCAAAAGGTCTTTTAAAGCTTGTAATGTAAGGCTAGGGAAAAGGGTAGGATAAATTTGGGAACATGTGAGAGAAAAGCTATGCATAAAGGGAGCCATATCCTAAATAAACCCATGACCAAAAATAATGATCATACACATCTCCAACATAACCAACCCCAACACAAATCCACCAAATATAATCCAATCAATATAAATCAATCCCAAAACTTACAACTTCACTCATAAAAAATATGATAATATGGAACGAGAGTGAATAAACAAACTTTGAACTCAACTCAACTATTTTACAATGAAACTCAATTTTTTCCTTCTTTTCGATAAACCTTCACTTAGACAATTTGAACATCAAACTTATTTTTTTCTTTTTGCTCTTTTTTTCTCTTTTTTTTTTCTAGAAGTTCACTTTCTATTTTTTTTATTTTTTTTATTTTTTTCACTATTTTTTTTTTAACTTCTCTTTTTTTTTTTCTTTTTCATCACACTTTTATTTTTTTCTCAAATATGTACACAATAAAGCTCATCAAATAAAAACATGATCAAGAACAAATAACTTCTCAAACCCACCCAATTGTGCAAATAATGTGCACACTACAAACTCCCTCACCTCACTCACTATTAGCTCCCCCAAGCCAAGCTTGGGACTAGTAACCAATGGGGCAAAATAGGCTTGTAATGTGGCAAATAAACAACAAAAGGTCAAGGCAACAACATGGGTAGCAAGAAGGGAACAAATGTATCTAAATAAATCTGAAGGCCACCTAAAAGAACAAATGCCTTTGTCCTCCACATGTGCATAATATTGAGTCATGAAACACTACTCATAGTTGCAAACCAATACTCAAATTCATTGACATACCAGGAACTAATCACACATTCCTAACCAAATCAACTAGTCAAGCACTATATTCACAAGAAGTTGGACAAAATTGACGCATGTTTAGGAATCCAAATAATTAAACTTCAAGTCATGATCAACTAATCCACAATGCTCACAATCAAATACCAAGAATCAAAACAATTTTTCTCAAGTATGGGGCACAGGGAAGCATGATTTACAGTTCATTGGTTCGTATTTTTTTATTTTTTTTTTATTTTTCAATTTTTTTGTATTTTTCATATAAGGAAAGCAATAAACTAAACTAGAAAGCAATAAAACTAAACTAACAAAACACACCAAAAATAAACAAAAATAAAGAAAAGGAAAGAGAAAAGTATATACCAAATCCAAAAATCCTCCCCCAAGTCAAGATCGGACAATGTCCTCATTGGCTCGAAAGTAGCCCAGCTGGCTACTCATCCTCATCCTGGTCCATATGAGAGGACCCACCTGCTCCGCCACTGGAACCGGCACCATCTGCACCGAAAGAGCCACTACCAAAATAGTTAGCATGAAAAGTCCCCCCCGGCGGTCCCCCAAAAGGAATGTCCTGTCCGTACCCATGGAACAAGGAATAGTCTGTGTAAATGCCATGGGCAGTGGGATCCCTATCGTATCCCTGGGGTGGGGGCTGAAACCAGTCTGGGTAAACCGCATCGTCGGGAATGTTGCCCCGACGAGCGTAATCATCATATATAGGGTAGAGCCCCCTACCCTGGTTCCTCTCGAGGTAGCCTAACCTATGGTCAACAGAGCCTATCATCTGCCTAAACTCGGTCTGGGTCTGCTCTATACGACCTATGGCCTGGCCAATACTCTGTAAATCCCAGACTGGGTCAGAGTCACCGTGAGGGACGGAGTAGGACTGTCGGGGTGGTGATGGTGGCTGTGGAATGGGCTGTACAGGAGGTGGCTGGGCCTGCTGTGGATCCTCACCCCTAGCATGGGCAACTAACAGGGCATAAGTATAAGACTCTTGCCCTGGGGGAAAGGCGGTCAGCTCGGGGTTGGGCAAAGGAAAAATAGGCAAGGGTTGTTCAGTCCCTGTCCTAATGCACCAATGGGGGACTTGGTTCTCGTCCGCTCTCAACCACCCCAGTTCCTCAAGGTACCTAGAGGTCATGTAAGTGTCCGGCCCCATGTTGGTCATCCTATGAGGTCCACTCTCTACAAAACCGGCCTTCTTGATGGCTATCCTAGTGATAAGGCCACCAAGACGGATAGGGGTAGTGTGGTGGTTGCTGGCCGTAGCGTGCCTACCGAGGTGGTGAATAATGTACCGGGCGATGTTCAGTTTTTCATACCCAAAAATGTAATGGCCAATTACAGCAAGTTCATTGGTCTGACAGTTATGGGGTTCATTTCTACCTAGGAAACAGACACCGGAAAATCTTTGCCACAATTTGGGGATGGGGTGGTGAATGGGCCTAGCACTAGCATGTTGAGCAGAAACATTTGAAATGCCAGTCAAAGCTAAATAAACATCTTCCATTTTAAATTTCGCATTCCATTGTCTGTTCAAATCAGGTTCCAGTTCAAATAATTTACAGAATTCCACAAAAGAAAGAGTGATATTTTTATTGTTAAGCCTAAATATTAATTTAGGACCACTTTTATGGTTTTGAATAACAAAAAAAGACAAAAATTCACAAGTTAATTCACGGTATGTCGCATAATGCATATCTACACATTTACGCATACCAATATCGTTTAAAAATCTCCTAACAAAACCATATAAACCTAAATCTTCTAAGGTAGGGCGGTGTAACCACCGTGAAGGGATTACCTCGCGTCCGTAGAGCACCTCGAGTTTTTCCCGTTGCTCCGTGATAACTTGTTATTTGATACGATTTTAGGGTGATTTTTGAACCTTGTTTACTTGAAATGTTGGCATTTTGGTTCACTTTCTATCCTATTTTCATTCAATTTTTGTGTATCCCTTGCTTCACGGGTTTTTAGTGTTTTTGTTGAGTTTTCAGGACCAAAAACCGATGATTTGAAGCATATGGATGACAAACCAAGTTTAGAAGCCGTAACAAAGGAGCAAAACTAAAGAGAATGTGAAGAAAAGGGCCTTAGAAGACCCTGCACGGCCGTGCAGGACAACCTCAGTCAAACGTTGCTACTGCCCGATTTGGCACGGACGTGCAAGGATTCAGCACGTCCGTGCATCTCAGCCAGCACGTCCGTGCCATAAACTGCACGGCCGTGCAGTTAGCCTGGCCAAAGCTGAGCTACTGCCCAAATCTGCACGTCCGTGCTTAGGGTGGCACGTCCGTGCCACCTTGGCTGCACGTCCGTGCCACCCCTGGCATGTCCGTGCTCACCTGCAGAAAAACCCGACTCTTGTTTTCTCCGTCCTTTTTATTTGAGGGTCATATAAATACCCCCTTAGACTCTATTGTAAGGAGAGATCCAAGTTTTCAGAGCTTCCTCTTAGTTTGTAATTGTAGAAACATAAATTCTCTCAAATCATTAGTTAGATTTAATTATTTAGTTTGGAACTCTCAATCTCAATCATTGTAGAAGACAAGTTCCTCCATTGTTATTCAATTTCAAGCTTCAATTAGTAATTTCTCCAACCTTTTTCTACTTAATTTCTGATTTCATTTGCTTTTGCATGTCATTTAAATCTTCTTAAGTTCTTGGTAATTTGTTATTGGATGATAGTTATTTCAATCGTTAACCACTTTATCCCAATTATTGAAGTCGTTAGAACCCTAATTGTTGATTGCATGTTTATAAATATGAGTTGTGAGTAGTCTTCTTGCTAGGGGTTGGGTGAAACTCAACCTTTTGGGTTAGTTATGCAAATATGGGAGAAACATTGATGTTGGTATTGCAATTAAATTGATTATATGAGATTGCTTGTTAGTTCTTCATGATATGATTAGCTACCCTTGACTTAGGAGCTTGATAGCATGATGTGCCTAATTTGACATGGAAGTGTAAATTGAGTATGTCATTACTTATTGTAATTTGATTATGTATCATCTATTGCTAGACTAATGAGGAATCTAAGTTTAGTAGTGTGAGTTGTTTTCTTATTGCATGAGGTTGATTTTACATATAGTCCTTGCTATAACTTGTCTATTTTACTCCCGTTTGCCTAATTGCCTTAGTTGAGTGGATCCCATTCCCTAGTGTCTTTAATCCATTGATTTAGAACCATAGTTTGTTTGTCTACTTGACGAAACCCCAATTCACCATTGACTTCGAATTAGCTTAAGTGTTGAGATCTTTAGCAACCATATCCCGTTCCTTGTGGACCGAACTCTTACTTGTCATTATGCTTGGTTTGTAAGGTGTTTGTTAATAAATGTGTTTGATTGAGTGTGGAATGAGCGACCGTTCTAACGCCCATCAAAATGGCGCCGTTGCCGGGGAACGGTGTTGTTGATTGCTAATTGATTACTTGAGTCTAGTTCACCATAAACCAGAAAAAGTTCAAAAAGAATTGTTTCTTTTTGGATACACTTGTAGCCTTGGTACTAATTGCATTTGTTGAGAGTGTATGCGCAGAACTCATAACAGGATCTTGGTACCTTACGATCCCGAGATTGAGCAAACTTATAGAAGGAGAAAAAGAGCCGGTTCTAGGCCGTTCAATACTCCCCCAACTAGAGAGACCAATTTCGAGGAGGATCGAGATCAAATGGGTGACGCGGAACCACCACCTCAAAGACCTTTAAAGGAGTTGGGAACTCCGGGAGCTTATAGAGCTTCAAGCGGCATTGCTCCACCCGTCACTCAAGCCAATGACTTCGAGATTCGGCCCGCGATGATAAATTTGATTGAAAGGAGGCAATACAGTGGAGCAAAACATGAGAGCCCACTTGCACACTTGAACGAGTTCGAGAAATATTGCAACACAATCAAGGTAAATGGGGTAACTCAAGAGTTTGTGAGACTAAAGCTATTTCCTTTTTCTTTGATAGGAAGGGCTCTTGAATGGCTTGAGAAGGAGGTGAGGCCTAACTCCTTGAGAACTTGGGACGAGGTCACCACGGCCTTCTTAGGGAGATTCTATTCTCAAAAGAAGACGGCCGAAGCAAGGGCTTTGATCCAAGGCTTCCGTCAAAGGGCTAGTGAAACCATATATGAGGCATGGGAACGATACAAAGAATATCAAAGGGAGTGCCCTCATCATGGCATTCCATCATATCAAGTGCTTCAAATTTTCTATGGGGGATTGAGCCCACAAGGAAAGACTAGCTTGGATGCGGGAGCGGGTGGCCCGATCATGAACAAAACGGAGGAACAAGTCATCGAGATAATTGAGGATGTGGTGAGACACCACATGGATTGGCAAGAAGGAGAGAGGGAGTCTTTAAGCAAAGGAGGGAATGCGGTCTACTCCGTCGATCACCTAAACGCCATCAATAATTTGACATCTCAAATAGCCAATCTTGGCAAGGAGATGACATCTATCAAGGCAAAGCTAGAGACTTCCACTTCACAACAAGAGCATCCCTCCCAATCTAAGGGGAGAGGTATGAATTCTAACTCTTCTCCTTCTACATCTAATAACATGCCACATGGGTGTTTGTTTTGTGAAAATTGTGGGTCATATGACCATGATACCTCTTCTTGTAATTATGATTCCCAACCCCAATCCCATTATGAAGAGGGTAATGATAATGAAAATGAACAGGTCAATGCTTTGTCGTATGATAATAGACATAGGAATGACAATCAAAGATATTTACCACCTAATCGAAGGGAACAAGGGGGAAATGCTTATAATCAAAGAGGAAATGATTATGATTACCATAACCAAAACCAATGGGGTAATAGGAACCAAAGGGACCAAAATCCCCAAGGTAACTACAACCAACAAGGTGGTTATGGTAACCATAACCATAATAATCAAGGGAATTATGGGAATCAAGGTCAATATCACCAAGGGGGGAACTCTAATAATAGGAATAATTGGAACAACAATAACAATAGAGGTTTTTCTAATCAAAATGCTTCCAATTCAAATGTGAGAGGTAATAGAGCTCCCCAAGATAACTATTATGCCCAAGCATCACCTAGTAAGTCTAATCTAGAGGAAATGATGGAAAGTCAAGCCAAAATGTTCAACACTTTCATGGCCACGAGTGACAAGAAGTTTAATGAAGTAATGACTCATAATAAAATGCTTGAAACTCAAATTTCGCAATTGGCCAATGCTTTGAAGGAAGGGGCTAGCACTTCCAAACTTCCACCCCAAGGTCTAGATCCTAAGAGGCCCGTTAATGCCATATCTACTAGGAGTGGTAAGGTGTTGGAAGATAATGTTCCTAAGAAAAGCAATGAGAGAGTGAACATGAGTGAGCCTCCCCTTGAGAGTGATTGTGAGCAAGAAAAAGAGAAAAATCAAGAGAGTAAAAGAGAAAAAGAATGTGAGAAAGAAAAAGAATGTGAAAAAGAGAATGATTTTGAAAAAGAGAGTCAAGAGAAAAGAGAAAAAGAGAGGGAAACAAAACAATTGCAAAGGCTACCATATCCTCATAAATTTGTTAGAAACAAATTAGATGTGCAATTTGGAAAGTTTCTTGAGACATTGAAGCAAATTCATCTTTCAATTCCTTTTACCGACGCTATCAAGCAAATGCCTAATTATGCTAGGTTTTTAAAAGACATTTTGAGTGGAAGGAGAAAGTGTGAATTGGTTGAAACGGTGAATCTCACCGAGAATTGTAGTGCTATTATCATGAATAAGATGCCACCCAAGTTGAAAGACCCCGGTAACTTTTCTATCCCATGTGCGATATACAAGATGCAAATTGATAATGCTTTGTGTGACCTAGGGGCTAGTGTTAGCCTAATGCCATACTCGGTATACCAAAGACTTGGGATAGGGGAACTTCTACCCACCAACATCACCCTACAATTGGCCGATCGCTCTATTAAATTCCCAAAGGGTAAGGTAGAGGATGTTCCTCTAAGGGTAGGAAAGTTTGTAATCCCGGTGGATTTTGTTGTGTTAGAGATGGACGAAGATGTTAACATTCCAATAATTCTAGGAAGACCTTTTCTTGCTACTTCGGGTGCTTTAATAGATGTTAAAAGTGCTAAAATTTCACTAAAAGTAGGAGATGAGGTAATAGAATTTGACTTGAATGAGAGCATGAAATATCCAAGCTCTAATCTTGATAATTGCATGATGATTGATACTATTGATTCTATTGTAACTTCCATGCATGAGCACTTGCTCACTACTAATGATGCCCTTGAGAATGTCCTTTTGAACAAGGAAAAGATAGGTGACCAAAGCAAAGAGATGGCATTGTATGAGGAGATGCTTGAAGGAAGTACGGAATCAAGCGATGAGCAAGTGTGCATGGGAATCACAACACATGATGCACTAGAAGTAGCTACCTCAAGAGAAGGTAAGGGTGTTCCAATGGTAGAATTGAAACCTCTACCATCACACCTAAGGTATGAATTTTTGGGCCCCAATTCAACTTTTCCGATTATTGTGAATTCTTCTTTGAATGAGTGCCAAAATCAAATGTTATGTGGTGTTTTGAGAGACCACCAAGGTGCTTTAGGCTATACCATAGATAACCTCAAAGGTATTAGTCCGGCTTTATGTATGCACCACATAACACTTGAGGAGGGTGCTAAGCCTTCCATTGAGAGGCAAAGGAAACTCAATCCTCAAATGGGGGAGGTGGTGAAGAAAGAAATCACCAAACTCCTTGATGCCGGCATCATCTTCCCCATTTCGAGTTCTAGATGGGTTTCCCCTGTTCATGTGGTCCCTAAAAAGGGAGGAATGACCGTAGTTGAAAATGAGAATGGTGATCTCATTTCAACTAGAACGGTGACCGGTTGGAGGATGTGCATAGACTATAGACGTCTAAATGCATCCACCAACAAGGATCATTTCCCTCTCCCTTTTATCGACCAAATGCTTGAAAGACTAACCAAGCACAAGTATTATTGCTTTCTTGATGGTTATTCGGGTTTCTTTCAAATCCCTATAAACCCGGATGATCAAGAGAAAACAACTTTTACTTGTCCCTATGGAACTTTTGCATATAGGAGGATGCCCTTCGGGCTTTGCAACGCACCGGCAACCTTCCAAAGATGCATGATGAGTATTTTTGGGGACATGCTTGAAGCCGAAATGGAAGTTTTCATGGATGACTTCTCGGTAGGGGGCCTTTCATTCGAGGATTGCTTGTCCAACTTGGGCAAGTGCTTGGCAAGATGTGAGAAGGTCAATTTGGTTTTGAATTGGGAAAAATGCCACTTTATGGTGGAAGAGGGAATTGTCCTTGGTCACAAGATTTCGAGCAAAGGGATTGAGGTTGACAAGGCCAAAGTTGAAGTGATAGAGAAGCTACCGCCACCAATCAATGTGAGAGGAGTAAGGTCATTTTTGGGGCATGCCGGGTTCTACAGAAGATTCATCAAGGATTTTTCACAAATTGCTAGACCCCTAAATGCTCTTCTTCAAAAGGATGCCATCTTTATTTTTGATGAAAAGTGTCTCCAAGCTTTCAACAAATTAAAGGAGGCCTTAATCTCAACTCCAATTGTACAAGGGCCAAGATGGGATTTGCCGTTTGAACTTATGTGCGATGCAAGTGATGTTGCGATTGGAGGAGTATTGGGGCAAAGGGTAGAGAAGAAGCTTCACGTGATTTACTACATGTCTAAGACCTTGAATGAAGCTCAACGGAACTACACCACAACGGAGAAAGAGTTTCTTGCCGTGGTTCATGCTTTTGAGAAGTTTTGGAACTACCTCATTGGTTCCAAAACTATTGTCTATACCGATCACGCAGCCATTAGGTACCTTATTGCAAAGAAAGAATCCAAGCCACGTCTTCTTCGGTGGGTCTTATCTCTCCAACAATTTGATGTTGAAATCCGTGATAAAAAGGGGGCCGAGAATGTGGTTGCGGACCATCTTTCCCGACTAGAGAATGTGCAAGCTAGCGATGATGAAATCCCTATAAGTGATGAATTGAGAGATGATGTGCTTTACATTTTGAATGAAAAGGAGCTTCCTTGGTTCGCCGACTTGGTGAACTACTTGGCTTGTGGAGAATGTCCACCCGATTTCTCCAAGAATCAAAGGAAGAAGCTAAAAAGAGAAGCAAGACATTATGTATGGGATGATCCCATTCTCTACAAACGAGGAGTAGATGGTTTGCTCCGTAGGTGTGTCCCGGATGAACAAGTGCAAGAAGTGCTCAAGATGTGCCATTCCGATCCATGTGGAGGGCATATGGGAGCCAACAAAACTGCATTGAAAATCTTGCATAGCGGGTTGTGGTGGCCTCACATTTTCAAGGACGCTTGGGGATTTGTGAAGACTTGTGACCGGTGTCAACGAACCGGCAACATATCCAAGCGCAATGAGATGCCCCAACAACCGATTCTTGAGCTTGAGGTATTTGATGTTTGGGGTATGGATTTCATGGGGCCATTCCCGAATTCTCATGGAAATCAATACATCCTTGTGGCGGTCGACTATGTATCAAAATGGGTGGAAGCCATTGCCTCCCCAACCAATGACCACAAGGTTGTCATGAAGATGTTCAAAAAAGTCATATTCCCAAGATTCGGTATTCCAAGGGCGGTGGTGAGTGATAATGGTTCACATTTTGTTCATAGTGCTTTTCAAAGGATGCTAAGAAAGCACGGGGTCCACCAAAGATTCGGCCTTACCTATCATCCACAAACAAGTGGACAAGCGGAAGTGTCTAACCGTCAAATAAAGCTAATCCTCGAGAAGACGGTTGCTAAGAATAGGAAGGATTGGTCGGAAAAGCTTGACGACGCTCTATGGGCATATAGGACGGCGTACAAGACCCCAATAGGCACAACTCCATACCGGCTAGTGTATGGAAAATCTTGTCATCTACCGGTGGAGCTTGAGCACCGAACCCAATGGGCGATCAAGAAGATTAATTTCGACTTGGCTAGCGCGGGAGAGCAAAGATGGCTTGATTTGCATGAGCTTGAAGAGCTAAGGTTGGAAGCCTATGAGTGTGCCAGCAACTATAAGAATCGCACTAAGGATTGTCACGACCGGAACATTGAAAAGAAAGCATTTCAAAAGGGCGATAAGGTACTCCTCTACAACTCTAGGATGAAATTGTTTCCCGGGAAACTTTTATCAAGGTGGAGTGGGCCTTTTGTCGTCAAGGAAGTGTTTCCTCATGGAGCCGTGGAAGTATGGGATATGGACGGCAAGAGATTTTTCAAGGTGAATGGGCATCGCCTCAAGCTTTACTACGAGGGTGCTCATGTGGGTGTTTTAGAATCAACTCAATGTAATCTTATCTCCTAGGTGTGGAGGTCGTCAAGCTAGTGACGTTAAAAGAGCGCTTCCGGGAGGCAACCCGAGTTTCTCAACTCTCTCTCTCTCAATAAGCTATTACTTAATTTCCATCACTTTGCTATTACTAACTTTTCTTTCAATGTCTTTTGTAGGTGTTGATGAAAAGAGAAGTAAGAAAAGGTTTTTGTGAAAAGGAAGTAGTAGGCAATTTTTTAAATAATAATAATAATAATGGTGATAATAATAATTTTATTATTATTATTATTATTATTATGCCTTATTATTAGTAAAAAAAAAAAAAAAAAAAAAAAAGAGAAAAAAAAAAAAGGGCAGCATCAGGTCTGCACGGACGTGCAGAACATCGCACGTCCGTGCAGAATCAGGCAGTAAGTGCCAAAATGCTTCGGAATTTGGCACGGACGTGCCAAATTCAGCACGTCCGTGCCAAATCGAGCAGGAACTTTACTCCAAAACTGATCGAAACTGCACGTCCGTGCCAAATTTGGCACGTCCGTGCAGCCTCGATTTTGGCACGGGTTTTCCTTAAAAAAAAAAAAAATTTCCTCACTCCTCCTTTCAATCTCACGATTCTCACTCCTCTCTCTCTCTAGAAAACCCCTCTTCTCTTCATCCCAACTCACTCAAATCCCCCACAAACACTCAATTTCTCACTCAAATTTTACAAATTTCACAAAATCTTCACTCCATTTCAACAAATTCACAAACTACTACCACTTTTATCACATTTAACCCCAAAAATCACCCAAAAACTCAAACCCTTACTTGAAAAAAAAAAAATTGATTTGGGGGTTTTCTTTGTGAGTAAATTTTGGAGCAATTGGTTGAAGGAGGTTGTCAAGCAAGCAAAAAGGAAGGCAAGAGAGGTTCATTTGCGGGTTTTACACCCACGATAAGCTCGGTATAATCGTTCCTCCCTTTAACTATTTTTATGCTTTAATTCTTGGATTTTTGTATCAAATTGCTTATGAAAGCTTGTTGAAATTGGTTATGAGTGATTGATAATTGATAATTGCCAAGTATTATAAAGTTTGAATGAATTTTGGTGTGTTTTGAGAATTGAACTTTTGTAAGTGAGGGTGAGGAAATGATTTTCATACATGACAAAGCATGCTTGTTTGAGTAAATTGTTGTGTTGGTTTTGTTGATTCTAGTGCATAATTTTGATATTAGAATTGTTGTGGTTGTGATTGGATTAAGTCTTAGTGGCTTGGTGATTTGCTTGTTTTAGGTGGGAGACTTAGAGCTAAGTTTGATTGTGTAATATCTATTGGCCTTGTTTGAGCTTTATTTGTGTTTAGTGGACCTAGTGCCTATTGTGTGTTTATTGTGTTGATTATTTGGTTGTGGTTTGTTTGATTGCATTGCATAAATCCGACCATGTCTAGAAGAAATCGACCTAGAAACACGGACGCTAGGTACCGCAACCCTTCTCCTCCTCCTCCCGTTGGTCCACCACAAGTGGATACAATGGGAATAATTTTCAATGACGAAACTTTTGCAAACAACTTTCTGAGAAATAGTAGGAGGAGAATTAGGCCGACCAAGTTCTATAGTGAGGAGGTTGCCGAGTCCCTAGGAGTGGGGGAGGACATAAGATTGTTATTCGAGGGATGTGGCCTAGGTAGTTGGCTAGACTTACATGCCTTGACCTACAAGAGATTAACTCTTGAATTCCTCTCCACCCTACAAGTCCAACGGGACACAACTAGGAACCCCCGCCGTATCACTTTCCAACTCATGAACACCACCCATACCATGACCATCAATAGGGTGAACCAAGCGTTCGGGTGGCCTACAAACGGAACTATTGGGGCAAAAGATAGGCCACCCCGTACCTATAACGCAGGTGAGTTTTGGAGGAAGATCACCGGCCTCTTTAACTACAACCCCAGGACCGATAAGGCCACGGCCATTATCCACCCCGCATTTAGGTTGTCACAGCGCACCATAGCGAACACGACGTTCGCTAGAGGTGACAGTTCGGGGGTAGTGTCCACTAGGGAGCTTCACTTCCTATGGCACTTGAGTATGGGTAGTTCGGCCCTAGATGTAGGGTCCTGGTTTGTAGACCACCTAGAGGATGTTGCCACCGGGTCCGGTAACATCACCATAGGTGGTATGATCACTATTATTGCTGCTGCTCTTAATCTTGATTTTGCAGATCAGCAGGTTTGCCCGGGAGCGACGCGGATCGATATGCAGTCGCTTAGGACAATGAGGTGGGTGGAGGACGTCGAGGGGCCACACCCCTACCTGTGGCACGTCAGTGGCCGGTCCTACGCCTACCTCCCCGACCCGGAGCGGACCTTCATCGACGACGAGACCAACTGGATCTTCGAGAGAGACCACGATTGGGCTCCCGGCGATGAAGACGATGAAGAGGGGCAAGAGCAAGGAGAGCAGCAGCAACCTCCACAACAACCTCCACAACAACAATTCCAACAACAACAACACGATCACCAACAAGGGTACCAGCAAGGATACCAAGGTCAAGGCATGGGTGAGGGCAACCCACCCCTCACCTTCGAGCAGCAAATGCATATGATGAACCAAGGGTTCAACCGGATGACCACCGAGTTCGAGACTATGAGAAAGTCTCACGAAGATATGAGGTCCTCCTACGACAATATGAGGACAAGCTTCGAAGGACTTCGGTCGGAATTAGGTGAGTTCCGAAATGCCTACCGACATTGGTACCCCGGGGGCTCAAGCTCCCAAGGAGGACCAAACCAATGAGTTAGTCTCTTTTTCCCCTTTCTTGTGCTTTTATTGTTTCAACATTGGGGACAATGTGTATGGTAGCTTGGGGGGGAGTCTTTCTCTTTGGTTTTGTTGATTGGTTCTTGTTTGTGCTTGATTGGTGATTACCTTGCATGTTGTTTGTTCCTTCCCCTAACATCCAAACCCCTTAACATCCAAATTTGCTCCCTTTGAAATCCAACGCCCTAAATCCAAATCTCTTAATGTGTGAATACCTTTCTTCTCTCCTCTCTTCATTTATTTGTATAGTTGTGTTCTATTTTTTTTATGCTTAGTTTAGTTCTCCTAACTCGTCCAACTAAAAAAAAAAAACCGAAAAATAGCCCTTGGATGAGACTCAAATGACGATGCTTATACGATTTGCTTGCTTGACTCTTGAGTGATGAGTAAAGTTCTTTTAGAAGGGTGTGTGCAAGAGTTGGGGTCATTTAGAGGCTTATTAATCTCGATTGCACTAGTGTATATGAAATGAAAACCGATGAATGCTCAATTGCACGTCTAGCATAGGATATTGTCTAATTTTCCCAAAGTAGGATATGTTTGAATCAAATTGCGGTCCCTTGTGCCCTTGGTGTGTCTCCCTTCCTCCCCGAAACGAAACTCTGCTAGGGAATTAGTTCTATGCATATCTTGTGTAATAAGTGGCATAATAAGCCACATGTTTCGAATAAAAGAAAGAGCCACTCAAAGTTAAAAGAGGCGAGGGCAATGAATTACCAAAAAAAAAAAAAAAAAAAAGAAAAAAGGGGAAGAGTGGAGAAGTGAAAATAAATAAATAAAACTCCTCCAAAATCCTCAAAATTTTCACTTTTTCTATTCTAGAGGTCAATTTGTGGATGCCTCCCACACGCTTTCTATTTTGAAGTTTCTTGTGTAAATTCCCGAATTAGAGCGTAGTTGAAAGGGCTTGGGAGTGCATTTTGGGAGGTGGACTTGCATTTTGAGATTTTATAACCGAAAAAGGGCTTTGCAACTTTGGAATATCTAGACGTGCTCTAATGAACTAGTAAAAGGTATAACGAAGTATCCTAGTGCAACCTTGCTTAGTTCGCCTCTCTACCCCCAACTTAGGTGCACATTTGTATGAATGGTGATTCTTGAAAGTTGCTCACTTGTCTTGCTTGTGTTTTGTATCCCGATGAGTTGACTTGGGCAATAAAAATATTGGTTTTGTGTGTTTTGACCACTTTGAGAACAACAATGTGCTATGTTAGTTGGTGTGGTTTGTGTGAGTTGTGGGTTAAGCTCAAGGGAAACCCTCACGAGATAAAAACTCGTCCTCTTAGGCGACTTAGGGGTTTAAATTGCTTTCACTTGGGCTAAAAGTGTTTATGGTTCTTGCCATGCGGATTTGTGTTTGTGTTTTCTCTCCTTGGTTTGATCATTAGCAAGTAATCTTCCTTCTTAATTTGGCATGTTTGTTTTGCTCGAGGACTAGCAAAAACTTAGCTTGGGGGGATTTGATAACTTGTTATTTGATACGATTTTAGGGTGATTTTTGAACCTTGTTTACTTGAAATGTTGGCATTTTGGTTCACTTTCTATCCTATTTTCATTCAATTTTTGTGTATCCCTTGCTTCACGGGTTTTTAGTGTTTTTGTTGAGTTTTCAGGACCAAAAACCGATGATTTGAAGCATATGGATGACAAACCAAGTTTAGAAGCCGTAACAAAGGAGCAAAACTAAAGAGAATGTGAAGAAAAGGGCCTTAGAAGACCCTGCACGGACGTGCCATGTCCTGCACGGCCGTGCAGGACAATCTCAGTCAAACGTTGCTACTGCCCGATTTGGCACGGACGTGCAAGGATTCAGCACGTCCGTGCATCTCAGCCAGCACGTCCGTGCCATAAACTGCACGGCCGTGCAGTTAGCCTGGCCAAAGCTGAGCTACTGCCCAAATCTGCACGTCCGTGCTTAGGGTGGCACGTCCGTGCCACCCCTGGCACGTCCGTGCTCACCTGCAGAAAAACCCGACTCTTGTTTTCTCCGTCCTTTTTATTTGAGGGTCATATAAATACCCCCTTAGACTCTATTGTAAGGAGAGATCCAAGTTTTCAGAGCTTCCTTTTAGTTTGTAATTGTAGAAACATAAATTCTCTCAAATCATTAGTTAGATTTAATTATTTAGTTTGGAACTCTCAATCTCAATCATTGTAGAAGACAAGTTCCTCCATTGTTATTCAATTTCAAGCTTCAATTAGTAATTTCTCCAACCTTTTTCTACTTAATTTCTGATTTCATTTGCTTTTGCATGTCATTTAAATCTTCTTAAGTTCTTGGTAATTTGTTATTGGATGATAGTTATTTCAATCGTTAACCACTTTATCCCAATTATTGAAGTCGTTAGAACCCTAATTGTTGATTGCATGTTTATAAATATGAGTTGTGAGTAGTCTTCTTGCTAGGGGTTGGGTGAAACTCAACCTTTTGGGTTAGTTATGCAAATATGGGAGAAACATTGATGTTGGTATTGCAATTAAATTGATTATATGAGATTGCTTGTTAGTTCTTCATGATAGGATTAGCTACCCTTGACTTAGGAGCTTGATAGCATGATGTGCCTAATTTGACATGGAAGTGTAAATTGAGTATGTCATTACTTATTGTAATTTGATTATGTATCATCTATTGCTAGACTAATGAGGAATCTAAGTTTAGTAGTGTGAGTTGTTTTCTTATTGCATGAGGTTGATTTTACATATAGTCCTTGCTATAACTTGTCTATTTTACTCCCGTTTGCCTAATTGCCTTGGTTGAGTGGATCCCATTCCCTAGTGTCTTTAATCCATTGATTTAGAACCCCAATTCACCATTGACTTCAAATTAGCTTAAGTGTTGAGATCTTTAGCAACCATATCCCGTTCCTTGTGGACCGAACTCTTACTTGTCATTATGCTTGGTTTGTAAGGTGTTTGTTAATAAATGTGTTTGATTGAGTGTGGAATGAGCGACCGTTCTAACGCCCATCACTCCGCCGTTGCGATTTTGATCGTCGGCCACTGAGGGAGCTGGAGCGCCGGGTCATACTGCTGGGACGAGCTGGAGCTTCCTCCGAGTAGGCTTCTTTCTCTTTTAGCCGCCATTTAGGTAGTGGTCGAAAATTTAATTTGTGGAAACTGAAAAATTGTGGTATAGAAATGTAGAGGATGAAGAGAAGAGTAATAATATGTGAAAAGGTTTGGATTTGGGTAAGGGAATAAGGAGAAAACTTAGAGAGAAGTCAGAGGAAATTTAGAGTTTAGAGAGATAAAGTGAAGGAAGAAAGAAAGAAGAATGAAGAAAGAAGAAGAAAAGAAGAAGGAAAAGGAAAGAAAAACGACGGTTGATTGTCGCGCCCGGCCGGGCAAGGTACCGCCCGGTCGGGCGATCTTATTTCGTGAGACGTTTGGTTATCGCGCCCGGCCGGGCGGTCATGAGCCCGGTCGGGCGATCTAAACCTTCTCAAATTTCTTTCTCTCGCGCCCGATCGGGCGCCATTTCGCCCGATCGGGCGATCTTTCCCTCTTGGAACAATTTTGTCTCGCGCCCGGTCGGGCCAATTTCTTCACTTTTCAAACTTCTTCTCGCTCCCGGTCGGGCGTAATCCCGCCCGGCCGGGCCAATTTTTAGTCCGTATTCGTCAACTCTCGCGCCCGGTCGGGCGAAACTCCGCCCGGTCGGGCCCGAGAGCAGGTTTTGACGAACTTTTTCTCCCTCAAAATTTGACTAACTCTTTTCCTGTAAACTGTATCAAAAACTCATAAAACTCATTAAATTCCCTCCTCTCTCCTCTCATAAGAAAAACAAAGAGAAAACTAAAATAAAAGCAAGTAAAATACGGGTTGCCTCCCGCAAAGCGCTGGTTTATCTAGGTCCCGCACGACCTCCTTACCATAGGTTTCTCAAGGTGAGCTGGAACTAGTCAGGTGTAGTAGTTCAACTGCACCAATCGTAGCTCCGTCATGATAAATCTTAAGCCTCTGACCATTTACCTTGAATTCATTACCATTCTCATCAAACAACTCTACAGAACCGAATTTGTTGGCCCGTTTTACTGTGAAAGGACCCGACCACCTTGACTTCAACTTTCCTGGAAAAAGTTTAAGCCTAGAGTTGAACAACAACACCTTATCACCCTCTTTGAATTCTCTCGGAAGGATCATCTTGTCGTGCCATCTCTTTGTCTTTTCCTTGTAGACTCGCGCACTATTATAGGCCATCAACCTAAACTCATCAAGTTGGTTAAGTTGTAGAAGCCTCTTCTCTCCCGCTAGCTTAGCGTCCAAATTGAGCTCCTTAATAGCCTAATATGCCTTGTACTCTAACTCCACCGGAAGATGACATGCTTTGCCGTACACAAGTCTATAGGGAGTGGTACCTATAGGGGTCTTAAATGCGGTTCTATATGCCCATAGGGTGTCATCCAACTTATCGCTCCAATCTTTCCTAGATTTTGCCACCACCTTCTCTAAGATTACCTTAATCTCGCGATTAGACACTTCGACTTGGCCACTAGTTTGGGGATGGTAGGCTAGCCCTGTCCTATGGTAAACACCATACTTCTTTAGGAGGGTATCTAACTTCCGCTCATGAAAGTGGGATCCTCCGTCACTAATTATGGCTCTAGGCACTCCGAATCTAGGAAAAATGGTCTTCTTGAAAAGCCTATGGACCACCTTGGCGTCATTGGTAGGAGTGGCAATGGCTTCTACCCACTTGGATACATAATCTTCGGCGACTAGTATATAGCAGTTCCCTCTAGAGGAAGGGAACGGTCCCATGTAATCAACACCCCAAACATCAAAAATTTCAACTTCCAAAATCCCAGTTTGAGGCATCTCATGCCGCCGCGAGATGTTGCCAGTCCTCTGGCAAGAGTCACAAGCCTGCACAAAAATGTTAGCATCCTTGAACATGGTGGGCCAATAGAATCCTGACTCATTTATCTTGGCCACTGTTTTAGAGGGACCATGATGTCCTCCATAAGGTGAAGTGTGGCAGCTAGTAAGAATACCGTGTACCTCCCATTCGGGAACGCACCTGCGAAATAATCCATCTGCACACTCACGAAACAAAAAAGGATCATCCCAAAAAATAATGTTTAACATCATACAGGAATTTCTTCTTTTGTTGGTAGGACAAGTCAAGAGGTAGAGTACCACCCACTAAATAATTTGCAAAATCGGCGTACCAGGGGTGTTCCTCTACCACTGCATACAGGTTGTCATCAGGGAAAGAATCGTCTATAGGGAGAAAATCCTTACCCTCATCATACCTGATTCGTGACAAGTGATCTGCCACAACGTTCTCTGCACCTTTTTTGTCCCTAATTTCAATGTTGAAGTCCTGGAGCAAGAGAACCCACCGGAGTAGCCTGGGCTTTGATTCCGCCTTGGCTATCAAGTACTTTAAAGCTGCATGGTCAGTAAAAACAATAACTTTAGAACCAACTAGATATGATCTAAATTTTTCTAAAGCGTAAATGACAGCTAAAAACTTCTTCTCCGTGGTGGCATAGTTGATTTGAGCCTCATCCAAAGTTTTACTAGCATAGTAGATAGCATGTAAAACTTTGTCTTTCCTCTGTCCAAGCACGGCTCCTAAAACAAAGTCGCTTGCATCGCACATGATCTCGAAGGGAAGATTCCAGTCAGGAGCACATATGATGGGCGCCGATATTAAAGCCTGCTTGATCCTGTTAAAAGACTCAAGACACTCGTCAGTAAAAACAAAAGGGGCATCCTTAAGCAAAAGCTGAGTCAGTGGTTTAGCAATTTTAGAAAAATCTTTGATAAAACGGCGATAAAACCCCGCATGACCCAAGAAACTCCTAACTCCCTTAACATTAACTGGAGGAGGTAATTGCTCAATCACTGAAATTTTTGCTCTGTCTACCTGTATGCCCTTATCAGATACAATGTGACCCAATACTACTCCCTCTGTCACCATAAAGTGACATTTTTCCCAATTTAAGACCAAATTGCATTCTTCACATCTTTTCAGGATTTTAGCTAGGTTAATTAGGCATGCATCAAATGAAGAACCATAAAGACTTCCATGATAGACTCTATGAACTCAGAAAAGATACTCATCATGCAACGTTGAAAAGTAGCAGGTGCATTACATAAACCAAAAGGCATTCTACGATATGCAAAAGTGCCATAAGGGCATGTAAATGTTGTCTTTTCCTGATCTTCAGGGTGGATCGGAATTTGGAAAAATCCCAAATACCCATCTAAATAGCAAAAGAACTTATGATTCGCTAACCTCTCAAGCATTTGATCAATGAAGGGGAGAGGGAAGTGGTCCTTTTTAGTGGCGACATTTAATCTACGATAGTCAATGCACATACGCCACCCTGTAACAGTTCTAGTGGGAATTAATTCATTTTTATCGTTCTTAACAACAGTCATCCCACCCTTCTTAGGAACCACCTGTACAGGACTTACCCATTTGGAGTCAGAAATAGGATAGATGATACCTGCATCAAGTAGTTTCATAACCTCTTTCTTGACTACCTCTTGCATGTTAGGATTCAACCTCCTCCGGGGTTGAATGCAGGGCTTGTAGTTATCCTCTAGGTGTATCCTGTGCATACAAAAATCTGGGCTTATACCCTTGAGATCATCAATACTGTACCCTATTGCCCTTTTGTGGGTTCTGAGAACCTCTAGAAGTTGGGAAATTTGTGGGTCATCAAGTGCAGTACTGATGATCACAGGGTTCATTTCCTGCTCATCAAGAAAAAACATATTTTAAATGAGAAGGGAGAGGTTTTAGTTCGGGTTTCTTTACCTCTGCAGGTTTCGATTCCTGAACTAATTTTACTACCTTCTTATTTTCCTTGTCATCCAGTTCTTTTATGGCAAGTGCTTTCTCAATAATATCCACCTCCTTGCTCCAGATACTCGCATCACCTGCAGACAAATTACCACAAAGTATTTCTTCCAAGGGATCCCTTGCAAGAATCTGTATCAAGCTATCATCACAAATATCATCCATTATATCCAACACATCAATTAAACAACAGTTTTCTTCAAGCATAGGACCTTTTAAAACCTTCCCTAAATTAAAAGTAATATTATCATCACCAACAGATAGGGTTAGTTTACCATTTTTAACATCTATAATGGCTCCTGCAGTATGGAGAAAAGGCCTACCTAATATAATGGGTATTTGTGTGTCCTCAGCCATGTCTAAAACAACAAAGTCAACAGGGATGAAAAATTTACCAACTCTAACAGGGACGTCCTCTAAAATACCTAAGGGATATCTAACAGAACGATCTGCCATTTGCAAAGTGATATTAGTAATTTTTAATTCACCCATATTCAATTTAGAACAGATAGACGATGGCATTACACTAACAGAAGCACCCAAATCACATAATGCTTTATCTATGAAGACATTACCAATATGACAAGGGATAGAAAAACTACCAGGATCCTTTAATTTAGGAGGAGATTTATTTTGTAACAATGCACTACACTCCTCAGTAAAAGCGACAGTTTCTACTTCATTAAAGGCCCTCTTCCTAGTCAAAATATCTTTCATAAATTTAGCGTATGCAGGAACCTGTGTAATAAGTTCAGTAAAAGGAACCGTTACCTGCAAATTTTTAACAACCTCCAGAAACTTACCAAACTGCTTGTCCAACTTAGTCTTTAGTTGGCGATTAGGGAAAGGTAATTTGATAACTGGTGGTGCTTCCCTACTCTTCTCCTGGGGTGCATCCTTCCCTGGGGTTGTACCCTGCAATGAATCATCAAAAATATTAGCATCAGGAATTTTACCCTGCAGCCCTGTAGGGGAAATTGGTACAAAGGAATCAGGATTAGCAATGTCAGATAATTCAGGTTCATCCTCTTTGGGCATTTGGGACCCATCGTAGTGTGAACCACTCCTTAGGGTGATTGCATTTGCATGATCCGTTGGTTGGATTCCCTGCGCTGGTAAAGCTCCCTGCTGACGAGATTGAAGGGTAGAGGACAATTGGGCAATTTGGGTGTCCATGACTTTATTATGGGCTATAATAGAGTCAATCTGTTGGTCTCTACTCTCCATATGCTTTTGCATATTAGTCAGCATTGCCCTAATTTCTGATAAAGCAGGGTCAGAAGATGTAGTAGGGGGTTGTGATGGGGGTTTCTGATTGGCATGAGGATGGTAGTATTTCTGCTGTGGAGGGGGTGCTTGTTGTGGTTGTTGTGGAGGTGGAGGATTTTGAACATTGGTGCTACGGTAAGATAGGTAGGGATGGTTCCGGTAGCCAGGATTGTAGGAATTGGAGTAAGGGTTATTTTGCTTGTAAGTTTGGAAAGCATTAACTTGCTCCATAGAACTCCTGCAATCTTGTTCATAATGACCTACACTGCCACAATTTTCACAAAAAGCATCATTAGCATTATTAGCAACAGCAGAAACATTAGCAACAGAATTGGAATTGTTAGTGGTAAGATTATCTAATTTCTGACAAATAGAAGTAAGCTGGGCTTGCTATAAAGTGACTGAATCAACATGATGCTTGCCCTTGTGAGCAAAACCTCTAGCATTCCCATATTGGGAATTATGGATTGCCATATCTTCAATAACCTGACCTGCATCATCAACATTTAAATTCATAAATCTACCGCTAGCTGCGGAGTCTAAAATTGTTCTAGATGCATTTCCTAATCCGTTGTAAAAGGCTTGAATTAGTTGCCACTTAGCCAAATTGTGGTGAGGACACTCCCTCTGCAGATCTTTGAACCTTTCCCAAGCTTCATATAATGCTTCATCTGGTTCCTGGGCAAAGTTCTGAATGGCGCTTCTTAATAAAGCTGTTTTCTCTGCAGGGTAATATTTATTATAAAAATTCAGTGCAAGACTCTCCCAGTTAGTAATACCAAGTGCAGCTCTATTCAAACCATTAAACCATAATTTAGCTTTTCCACATAAAGAAAAGGGAAAAAGAATCTCCCTGATTTGATCCTGCGTTACCCCATTCTGCCTAATAGTATTGCAGTATTGACAGAAATCTGCAATGTGAAGATTAGGATCTTCACCCTTTGCTCCACTGAATTGCTTTCTTTCTATCATCGTAATGAATTGGGGCTTGATCTCAAACTGGACTCCCTCGAGATCGGGCGTAGGAGAAAGATGCGGAAAATTTGTCAGCGATGGTTGCGAATAATCGCTAAGCTTACGAGGTGGTGGAGGTGGTGGTGTACCCATCTCTAGTTCTGAATCAGAAGAATGCTCCGAATCACTAGAGGAAGGTAATGGATTTCCAGGAATATCACTACTCCCGGAATCTGCTAAGATCTGCCTGTAAAGATTCTTTTGTCTATGAAACGAGCGTTCGATCTCAGGATCGAATGGAATGTAACCTGATCTGGAACACCTGGGCATAAACAAAGAACTAAAAAAAACAGATATTAGTACTATCTCAAAGAACTAATGTCCCTTGAGGCAAAAGAGAAAATAATCTAAACTATAAGAATAATTAGAAATAAAAATAAAACCGTTTCCCCGGCAACGGCGCCAAATTTTGACAGGCTAAAGTCGTATCACCTAATCAAAAATAATAACCTAAGTCCTCTAGCTTATGCAGATAGGGAAGTAGGGTCGAATCCACAGGGAAACAAGTCTTTTTATTCCTAATTAATTAATTATAATCTAAATTATTAAGTAACCAAATTGTTGTTTGAGATTAATAACTATACTACGAAGATTATGAGTAAGGGGAATTAATAAGGGAAGAAATCAATAATAATAAAGTCTAGGGTATAGGTTCACTAATAAACAATATTCCAGGGTAAACACGATAATCAATCATCAATGCATTAATTAATCAGATCGTAAAGGGCTTTCGCTACGTATTACAATCACAGAATTAATTTACCGGTATTAAATCTCATCTCTCGAATCTCGACCTAACCATTTATAAATTAATCTGCTTATTGAAACTAAGCCTAAACATCAATTCTCATCTCTCGAATCTCGAATCAATATTGCTAAACTCATACAATCAAATATGGCCAAATCTAATTGCATAGCATGTAAACAATCAATAAGAAATCAATTAAGCATTAATAATTAACGATCATATAATTAACCCTTTCATATTATTTATTAGATCCCCTTGAACCCTAGAAGGAAACTACTCAGACATGATCAAAACTAAACAAAGCATAATAATTAAACAAGACATAACAGAAATCGGGAAGAATAAAATACTGAGATTAATTAAAGGAGAAATCGTACCAAGACGGCGGAATTACAAGAGTGTAAGGAACAAGAGAGAAAATAAAATCTAGAGAGAGAAAGTTAAGTAGAGAGAAGGAAGAGAAAAAACTAATACTAGAGTAATAATAATGATAAGAGATGGTAATCTTGCCTAATAAAAATTACATTAATACTAAGCAAGAGTTCACGCTAAAACGAACTTAATCGGAAAGCTAATCCTCTAGAAAATCTACACGCGCCCGGCCGGGCAGAGGGCCGCCCGACCGGGCCCGCCATTCCTCTCAAAGTAATCTTCTCGCGCCCGGCCGGGCGCGTCTTGCTTTGGCCCGCCCGGCCGGGCGCGTGCACCGGGCCGAGCTCATGAACTTGGGCGGCTTCTCTTGGGCCACCAACAACTCGATTGGGCCTCTTTTCCTCGGCCCAATCCGAGTTTCTTCCTTGGATCTTCATACTCGAGCCCTTAATCACCGATTTGATGCCTCCAATCGGTCTTGGGCTATCGAACTGGGCCGCGGTCTTCCAATACTCGTAGATGCTCCTCTAAAAGCCCGGGAAAATGCTCCAAGTACGCAAATTCCTACAAAACACAAGCAAAACTACCAAAGCACTGGAAAACACAAATTAGTAATAAAAGTGGCTCGGTTGAGCCAAAAACAGTACTAATTACGACCAAGGGACGGGGATAAATATATATATAAAATGAACACATCATTACCCCCATCATATGAAAACATGGCCCGAGTGGCCTGCAGCAGAGGAGTCAACCCACATGACTCCCAAAGACGACGAAGCCCCTCATCGCGGCAGATGAAGTTGTCGTACAGGGAGATGATGGTGGAATTACCCGAGCCATGGCTACGGGTCCTCCCACTCGCTAGACCTCGTCGGATTCTCTCCGACAGATGATGAACCGGCGCGTGAAATAGAGTGCACTCGTCCCAATCAGGCATGACACCCAGCCCGGAAGTAGAAGGCACGTCCTCACCCTCACTGGTGGGCTCGTCCTCTCGACGTGTGTCCCTCGACCGAGAACCGGAACCACGTCGTCTAGCATGCTAAAGTATGTAAAAGTAATTAAACTTAAGTTTCTACAGTATCTAAAGTTCGCCTAAGCCGCATGATACTATGTTAAAAAAAAACAGAGTACGTAGTACTAAAACAGAGCAAAATCTCAAACAAGCATGGAAGTGTTCTTTGAGCAAATAAACAATTTCTTGTAAACATATGATGAACATTGTGACAAATTGTACAAGTAAAAGCAGTCAAAATGCAAAGAACGACCCACATTGTTCTTCACGACCTTAAGAGGTCCTACAATGGTGAATTGTTTATTTCTTCACCAAATTGAGTCAAACAAGTCTCAAAATACTCCCAAAGTAATATACAAGCATAATTAAACAAATTCAAGGCATAAAATTCAACGAGCAAAGCAAATTAAGCAAAATGAGTTTCGAATTTTCGGAAAAACGCAAACAAGAATGTGTAATTCATTAAAAACCGAGTAGAGTTTGAGCAAAACTTACATAGATCGGGAAAATAGATAAGAAAAGCTTCGATTTGCAACAAGTTTGAGCGAATTTGGTTGAGAAATGAGAAAGAACGAGTAGATTGAAGTTTTCGCGAAATTTGTGAAGTAGAGCAGCGAAATGAGAAAGAAGAAGAAGACGGGTTTAAAACCCCGATTCTGTTGCCAAACAACAGAATTGTCGCGAGGCGACAGACTCTGTCGCGCGGCGACAGATGCAAAAGCTCGCGACAGGCACTTCTGGTCAGCGCTGGAGCGGCGACAGAGTGCTGGGCTCTTCCTTATGGTTTTGTGGGTCCAGTTTAATAATTTGGGTTCCTTGGTACGCTAGCTAGCCCCTTTAAGCAATTGACATGATTCAGTCAGCTTGATTAAAATGCACTAAGTGATCGACTTGATGAAAGATCGTCTCACTTTAGCTTAAAGCGCCTACGTATTGGCTCGTAATAAGGCACCGAAAAAATGGTTCAACAAATAAGGCACCGAAATATTGGTTCAATAAACGCACCAAAGTAATGGTTTACAAAGGCAAAAGCACCAAAGTACCGGCACAAATATAAAAACAATGATAAATAATGATATTAAGGGTCAATAGGTAAAGTGATTCTTTGGCAATGTCTCAACATAAAGGGAAATTGTTTAGCGGCGAAGTACGGTCGTGACGAGGTAGTGTCACAAATGGTGGAGATGGCAAAGCAAGGCCACCTTCGACGGTCCCTCAAGGTAAAGAAGAGATTGTCTATAGCGGCGACATACTGCTGTGGCGACGTATGGCCACACCCAGGAGATGACGACATACAGTTATTTTCGATGATGTTCCCGAAATAATGTGGAGGATTATCACCAAGAATATTGAAGGCGACGACATATGGTTATCTTCAAGGATGGCGTTCACATGACACAGTGGAGGTTGTCACAAACAACATACGATGCAACAACAAAATGGTTACGTTCATGGACGTGTGCTCGACGGTGCAAGATACGCGTTTCTTAACTCTTTTATCTGTTTTAACTAATGATTAGTTTGCAGGTATCGGCGTTATAAGAATGATTTGGAATCGCAAAACGTTTTGAATCATTCTTCGTCCCTATCACTACTTTGACTTTCGTTTTCGAAACATAAGTTTCTCCAAACTCAGTCAAAGTGGGGGCTTCTGTAGACACCCATTTGTGTTTCCCCAAAACCAAACCCAGTTGTTTTGGGTGTTTTTGTCCCTCGGGAGAGTTACAACTCAAAGACTGGTCCGGGAAGCTTCTGTACCTGCAAAATCAACGGAGACACCGTTTGGGTGGTGTTCCGCCTCCGACGATCAAGTTAGTAACTTGAAGGGGAAAAAGGTGCGGAAATTTAGGAGGGGATCTGCTAGGTTGTCTACCTCAGTTGTCTCTATCAAAGGGACAGTTGTGTGTAATAAATGAAGGAACGTGCCCTCCAAAAGAGGGGAATCTCCCTATTTATAGGGTCATTGGGATTTGTGCCCCTGATTAGGTGACAGAACCCTAATCAGAGATGGGCTGCGCCGTTTTGCGGCTTTCTCGGGATTTGGGCCTGAAGGCCGCCATTCCCCCTGATATCTGGGAAGACACGTGTCACCCTGGGATTGGACCATTTTGGTCCATTCCTTGGCTGACACGTGTCACCCTCTGATTGGGCCACGTGTGAGGGGTAAAATTACCCTAAACATTTGCCCCTCACAGATGTGACGTGGTACGCCACGTGGCATCTGTGACACTTGTCACGCCACGAGTGGTGGTAATTTTACCGCCTATTTCAACTTTTCAAATTCCGGGTAAATTACGGGAATACCCCTTCTTTTACCCCCCATATATATAAGCGTTTTACCCCTCAGTTTCTCATTTACGCTTCACAAATTTCAAAACAAACTTAGAGAATTTTCTTGAAAGAGAGATCAGAAGTCATCCGTCTGAGTCAGGCGCACCTTTCCGAAGAAACTCAGTCGCATTAACGCAGGCGGACCCGTCTACCTTCAGATATCAAATCTAAAGGTACCGTCTCTGACTCTTTCAGCTCTTTTTCATTTTTCCGTTTGTATATATTCCTTGCAATAAATGGATTCATCACCAACACACACGGCACAACCTAGGTTAGAATCCAGTCGTTCACCAGGAACGGCTGAGTCTAGGACTGGTAGTGCCGTCTCAGGCTGTTGGGACCACCCTCATGCTTGGATTCCGACCATTTGCGCGTCTGTGCAGGACACAATGGCTCGGACTATGCAGACGGCACAAGATCCAGATTACCGAAGTGATGCCTCAGGCGGCCATTCGCCTGATGGGGAGACGTCTGGCTCTGGACACCAGACGGCTCCGGAGAGATCTCCGCCTCGAGGCCCCCCAACTCCTCCAGATTCCTTTTTGGAGGAATGCGACCGAAGTGTGGAAGAGACCCACAACCTAGGCGGTGTAGAGGCCGTCTCAATTTCTTCGTCCTCGTCTGGGGAGGAGGCGGAAAGTAGCCTCAACGCCTCTTCTTCAGATGATATAGATGACCTTCCTCCCTTTGAGGATAGTGAAGAAGAAGAGAGGAAGACGTGGAAGGAGAAGGACGATCCGTTTAAGATCCACGTCTCCTCAAAGGACATTGACCTCATGCAAAGAGGTCTTGAAAAATTCTTGCAGACTCACCCCATGGGAGACGGGTGGAAAATAAGGGTGCCTCCCCCAGACGGCACCATTTCTTGGGAAGACGATCAGCGCAACGCAGACGGCTATTTTGGCTGCTATGAGGCCACATTCAAGGCGGGGCTTCGCTTCCCTCTTCACCAGGCGGTGAAGGCAATTTTGAGAGGCTACGGCCTCGGCGTCTGGCAACTTACCCCCAATTCTTGGGCAAACATATTGGGGTATGTTGCCGCCTGCGAGTTTCAAGGGGTTCACCCCGGCTGGGAGGCATTTGCCAAAATGCATTATCTAAGTCGCAACCCAGGCGAGTATAGAGCGTGGTATACTCTGACCACGTTCCCCCAATATATGATGACCTTGGACAAAGTGTCCAAGTTCGACGGCTGGAAGAACAGGTTCTACCTGTGTACGGCTCCTACTAGGCGGGAGAATTCCGAACTCCGCCGGTATAATAAAAAGCCCGAGCTAATGGGGCGAAAATGCTGTCTGCCTCGTATCCCGGATGAGGATTACGACGCAATAATTGAGGCTGATCTCTTTGGCCTTAAAGACGCAACTCTGTCTACAGGCGAGACAATAAAGGTTCCAAAAAATAAGATCCCCAAAAGCGCCTGGTTCAGAGACGAGTGCTTCCTAGCCGCCTGCGGGCTAGGGCACATGTTTGAGAGACGTATGCGCCTGCCTTGCTTCCGTCTGTATTACTTTTGTATCGGAAGTCTATTTCTTGAAATTTGTTCTAACTGTTTTCCCGTCTGATCTTTGCAGAAGAAGCTCTGAACATGTTGCCGGAAGAGAAAACCGCCAGACGGTCCTCCGCTCAGATCCGCCGGGACTTGGCGGAGGCTCAGGCGAGGGACCTCAGGGCCAAGGTAACCGCCTGACCCCTTTTTACACGCTTTTCTTTCAAAGTTTCATTTCTTCGCCTGCTGACAATATGTTGTAATATTTCAGGGAGGCATTATAGACAAATCGTTTGAGAAAAATCTCAAACGGGCGAGGGAGGAGACGCCTGTCTCCAAAAAATCCTCGAAAAAGGCCGCCTCCTCCGTTACCACCCCCGTTGCCCCGTCTGGGAGGCAAATGAGGATTGGGGGGAGGAATGAACAAGTGTCAGGCCCCTTTGGCCTTGATATGGTTCCACGTCTTACTGCAACCGGGGGGATTTCCACGACTGCTAGTGGCTCTCGCCACGCCGGCTCTGCATGTAAGAATCCTTTTGAATCCCCGCCTGAGCTGGGATGGCCGTTGCGAGTGAAATCACACTCTCAGCAGACGTCATCCTCAGACGGTCGAAACCAGATAGGCGGAGCTTTAGTTACTCAATCTGACGCTGATTATGGTACAGATCGGTCGCCTCGCTGGCCAGACGTCCAGCAGCATGCGCGGGCTATGCTGGAGGCTGTGGGCAAACGGGATAAGGATGCTATCCCAGGGATTGAGACATTCAATCTGGAACGCATCCTGACCCTTCTGGCTGAGGTAACTTAGCCATTTTTCTCTTATTTTTATATGTTCTTTACACTCTTTTTTCCGCCTGCATTCCTGAACTTGACTTCTTTTGCAGGCCATGCTGCGGGTAGACGGGCTGAAGCGTCCCTACACCCGCAAGCGGGATGAGGTAATACGGGCCAATCAGTCTGCCACTACTGCCAATGACGTTGCTTTACACACGTCTATTGTAAATGAACTTAAAACTAAAGCAACCGAAATGACGCAGGCGGCCAAGGTCTCAGAGCTGGAGTCGCAGCTGCAGGCGGCTAACCAGAAGGCTGAGGCTGCAGAGGCGGCTCAGAAGCAGGCGGAGGCAGACCTTCCCAAGCTCAGGGAGGACCTCCAGAAGGCCCAGGAGAGCCTCCAGGCGCTCCAAAACGCCTCTTCAGAAAATGTTGATCTGAAGAGTAAAGTGGCCCGTCTGGAGGAGGCGGCAGCCAAGGCCCAGGAGAACTTCAAGGCCACCCTCGAGGCGGAGCAAAACCGCCTGGTCACTGAAATGTCCAACGACCAGGACGCCATGATGAGGATCGCCTGGGAAGCTCTTTACCCTGGGAGGGAGTACGGCGTCTGGGCTCTGGCTCACAAGTATGCTGACGAGGTCATCTACTTGAGAGAGAAGGGGCTGCATGAGCCGGAATCCTTCAGAGTCTGGGCCGAGACGGAACATCCTGAGCCGGGGGACGAAGCCGAAGCCAATGCTCCAGAGGTTGAGATCCTAGAAGGAGGCGGGAACGACCAGGAGGGGCCGTCTGCGGGGCAATGATTTCAGCGGCTGTGTGCCAAGTCTTTTTTTTATTTTTTCTTCTGCGGCAGTATGCCAAAAAACTTGCTTTTCCGGCCTGTGTGCCGAGTAAATTTGTATCTTTACCGGCTGAGGAGCCGTGTTATCAAACAATTTCTTTCTTTCCGGACGGGGTCCGGGTAACAATTGATCCACTACAGCCGTTTGGCTGGGTGGAATATTAATGAATGTACCGACTGAGTCGGTTTTGGTATTTTCTCCGCTTGTGTTTGCACTTCATTTTTTGCCTAACTTATCAAAAGTATGCGGCTTCAATTTCTTAATTTTTCGCCTAACTTATCAAAAGTATACGGCTGTCCTTGCCCCTGGACGGCTGTGTGCTTGGTTTTAAGCCGGGTTGGTTGATGGACCTGGGGACGTCTGATGCTGCAACGAGCATGAAACGTCAGCAAGTCACTCAGTCACAATAGTGATTGCCCCCGAGCCAAGTGCACAGCCGTACATGTACAGGCGTTTCCGCTTCTACCTAGACGGTTTTAACCGCCTAGGGGAAGTTCACTAGGTTACTTGTACGACTCTTTTGCCTCAAATGAGGCTGCGTACAATTTAAATGCAAAAATACGCTAAGTAAGGAATGTAGTCGGTAAAGGAAACCGTCTGATGTCAATTGGCATCTGGTTCTCCAACCTTAAGACTTCCTTAATTTGCTTGGGCAGACGACGATGGACGGCTGGTTCAGCTGTCCAATTGTGGCCGCCTGCATTGGTACGTAGAGTTAGCATGTTGGCTTCTCTCTGCGACAATTGCACCCGGAGGGGTGTCGCCGGATGCCTTGGTCCATGTAGGGACAGGCGGTTTTATAGGGTAATTAGCCGTCTGGCCATTGGCCAATTGTCTTGGTTTAGACCGGCTGTGTAGCCACTGAGCGTTTTTGTGCTCAGCTTAGTTATCTGGCCATTGGCCTCTTTGCCAATCTGGCATACATTCAATTCCCAAGTATCAAACTTAGAAACACACATGCAACCCGTCTGTGTTCCAGACGGAAATAAAAACTTAGAAATGAAAACAAAAAGCCTTTTCTCATTAAAGTACACTTCTTGCTTACAAAAAATTATTACAAAATCTCAGACGTAGTATCTTTTTAGATTATCTACGTTCCAAGTTCTAGGCAGGCGCCTGCCGTCTGGGGTTTCCAGGCGGTAGGTGCCGTCTCTTACTTCTTCATAGATCCGGTAGGGGCCTTCCCAATTTGGAGTCAACTTTCCAAGCTCGTTGGCCCTACCGGTTGCCTCCATTTTTCGTAACACAAGGTCGTCCACTTTCAAGGGACGCCTGTGTACTCTCTTATTGTAGGCTCTTGTCATTCTCAGACGGTAAATCTCATGGCGTAAGGCGGCATTGCCCCTACGCTCTGGGAGTGAATCCAATGCTAGGCGCATTGCCTCCCAGTTTGCCTCTTCATCATACAGCATGACTCGAAGAGTAGGCTCATAGTGCTCAATAGGCAAGACGGCCTCAGCACCATAAACCATGAGAAATGGGGTTTCACCGGTTGCCCCTTTTGCAGTTGTCCGGATGGCCCATAGGACATGAATTAATTCCTCAGCCCATAAACCACCGGCTCTCTCAATTTTCTTCTTTATACCGTCTGAGATTAGCTTGTTGATGGCTTCAACTTGGCCGTTTGCTTGGGGCCGGCCAACAGATGCAAGTAACTTGAGACCCCCTGATCTCCCAACCAAGTTTTGAGCTGAGGCGTCTCAAACTGAGGCCCATTATCAAACACCTAGACATAGGGACCCCAAACCGGGTGATGATGTTCTTCCAGATGAAGGAGATCACGTCTGAGGTCCTAATATTCTTTACCGCCTCAGCCTCTACCCACTTGGTGAAGTAATCCACAGCCACCAAGATGTAGCGCTTTCCGCCTGGTGCAGGCGTGTAAGGACCCAAGATGTCCATGCCCCATTTGGCAAACGGGATTGGGCTGTGGATGGCCGTCAGATCAGTAGCCGGACGGTGAATAAGCTTGCCAAATTTCTGGCACTTGTCACATTTTCTCACCAATTCCTTGGCGTCTGCCTCTAAAGTGGGCCAAAAGTAATGTCGTCTGGCTCTGACGGCTAGGGATTTGCCGCCTATATGGGAGGCGCAGAACCCCGAGTGCAAATCTTCAAGAACTTCCTTCCCTTTTTCTGGGGTTACACACTTCAAAAGAGGCTTAAGGAACCCCGCCTTGAAGAGCTCTCCATTTCTTAACTCGAAGTTTGCAGCTCGCTTTTTCAGGACGGCCGCCTCCTGTGGCGAATCAGGAAGTGTCCCGTCTGAGAGATAAGCCCGGATGCCATCCATCCAGGTAGAGCTTCGGTCTAGGACTCCAATGGGATCTTCATAGATGCTTCTTTTTTCAAGTACTTCCCAGAATACTGACCGAGGCGTGTCATGGCAGGCGGAGGATGCAAGTTTAGACAAAGCATCCGCCTGGTTGTTATCTGACCTGGGCACCTGATTCAGATGGAATTCCTCAAGTAACCCCGCCTCATCTTTGACCGCCTAAAGATATTTGATCATAGCCGGGTGAGTTGTTTCAAATGTACCCTCATATTGGCTAACGACCAACTGTGAATCAGAGTAGGCGTCAATTTTTGTGGCCCCTGCCGCCTTACACATGCGGATTCCGGCTAGCAGGGCTTCATATTCCGCCTCATTATTTGAGGCCTGGAACTTGAAACGTAGTGCATACTCATATC
Source organism: Chenopodium album (assembly GCF_948465745.1). Taxonomy (NCBI): domain Eukaryota; kingdom Viridiplantae; phylum Streptophyta; class Magnoliopsida; order Caryophyllales; family Amaranthaceae; genus Chenopodium; species Chenopodium album. The sequence continues at coordinate 31,469,741 of NC_137856.1, read as the reverse complement.
TGTCTCCCTCAGGAGACTCACAAATTACGCCTGCACCACAGCCGTTTTTAGTTGAACTCCCGTCTACATACACCTTCCAAACCTGATTGAGATTATCCGGAGCCACCGGACGGGTCATTTCCACAATGAAGTCGGCAAACGCCTGACCTTTCACTGCCTTTCTTGGTTCATAAGTGATTTCAAGACTTTGCATTTCAATAGCCCATTTTAACATTCTACCGGATGACTCCAAGGTGGACATTGGCCGTTTGAGTGGCTGGTCGGTGTAAATCACCACCGGATGGGCCAAAAAGTAAGGCTTCAGCTTTTTGAATGCCATGAACAAAGCAAGACCAAATTTTTCCACCACAGGGTACCGGAGTTCAGCATTTTTCAGAACATGGCTAATGAAGTAGACTGGGAGTTGAACGCCGTCTCGCTCAGCAAGGAGAACGGCACTGAGAGCATGATCTGAGACGGCTAAATACATATACAACGTCTCCCTAGGTAGAGGACTGACCAGCCTAGGTAGAGAGTGCAAGTGCTCTTTCAACTTTTGGAATGCCGCCTCAGCATCGTCTCCCCATTCGAACCTGGTCTTCTTCCTGATTGCTTGGAAGAAGTAGAGGCATTTGTCACCTGACCGGCTGAGGAACCTTCCCAAGGCGGCCAAGCAACCGGTTAGCCTTTGAACTTCTTTGACAGAACGGGGTGACTTCATGTCAATCACCGCCTGTATCTTCTCGGGGTTAGCCTCTATCCCCCTTTGATCAATCAGGAATCCGAGAAACTTCCCAGACTCAACACCAAAGACGCATTTCTTGGGGTTTAACATGACCTTATGCCGCCTGAGGGTGGTGAATGTTTCTCGGAGATCAGCAAGGTGATCCGCCTGCTGCTTGGATTTGACTATCATGTCATCTATGTACGCCTCCACATTCCTCCCAATTTGATTAATGAAGACCGTATTAATCATCCGTTGGAAAGTGGCAGGCGCATTCTTCAAGCCAAACGGCATCACAGTGTAGCAGAATACCCCCAAATCAGTGACGAAGGCCGTCTTCTCTTGATCCTTTTTCCAGAGGGGTATCTGATGGAAGCCGGAGTAGGCATCCATGAAGCTCATCAAGGCGTGACCGGCTGTAGAGTCGACCAGATTGTCGATCTTTGGAAGCGGGTAACTGTCTTTTGGACACGCCTTGTTGAGATCTGTGTAGTCTACACACATGCGCCAGGTTCCATTCGGCTTCTTGACAAGGACCACATTGGCCACCCAGTCGGGAAAATTACAGGGCCGAATGAATCTGGCATCTAGCAGCTTTTTGACTTCGGCAGCTGCCGCCTGACTTCTTTCCTCGCCATGGTTTCTTTTCTTTTGCCGGATGGGCTTCCTTTTTGGATCCACGGCGAGCTTGTGGACAGCGAGATCCGGACTGACGCCTGGCATCTCTTCCACTTCAAAGGCAAAAATGTCTTTGAACTCTTGCAGCAGAAGGTGCAAGCTTGCACCCAGAGTAGCATAAGCAACCGTCCCAACCTTCACCGTACGCTCTGGACGGCTGTCGTCCAGAACGAGATCAATACTTTCTCCAGCCGGTTGGGGACGGAGCTCGTCTGACCGTTCACCGGTCAGTGATTGCTATTTCTTCTCTTTCTTCACCTCCACCAGCAGAGGTGCTTTTCTTTTCCTTCCAACGGCTGGTGGGGCTGGGTTGGCTTCCTTGACATCGTCAAGGTCTATTGGTTCCTTCCCTTGGCCGTCTGAGGCCACAGTATCTTTTACGGCTGAGAGGTAGCACTCCCTTGCCGTCTTCTGATCCCCGTTCAGGGAACCAACAGAGCCATCATCCCGCTCATACTTAATGAGCATGAGAGACGGGATAATGACCGCCTTAGCTTCGTTGAGGGTTGGCCTTCCAAGGATGATATTGTAGGCGGTCAACTCCTTAACGACCAAGAATCTTACGACTATATGCCGCCCCTGGCCTTTTTCACCCAGCCGGATGGGCAAGTCGACTCTACCGGCTGGGTAGACCATCCCACCCCCAAAACCAACCAAGGGGTGGGTGACCGGATGCATGCTACTGGCATTATATTTTAGCTTCTGTAGGCACCGGAGACTGATTATATCTGACGAGCTGCCGGTGTCAATAAGGATCCATCCAACCAGCTGGTTGGCAACCTTACATTCAATGACAACCGGGTCGTCATGCGGACGGCGGACGCTGCCCCTATCCTTCTCAGTTATAAGAACGTCTGGGAAGGTGGAGGAGGCAGACGCCTGCTCGTCATCATCCTTATCCATCTTTCGAAGATGGCTCTTGGTGCCCCGGATGGTAGGGCCACCACATGAAAATCCGCCTGCTATAGTGTAGACCGGATCCTTGTCAGTTTCCGAGCTACTAGCCGGCTGGGGGTCAGCCTTGGAGGCCTGACCCTTACTCTTCTTCTTTGCCCCGGCAGGGGACTTAGAGATGTAGGACTTGAGGAGCCCCTTGTCAGCCAGACGGTCCAACGTCCGCTGTAGACTGAAGCAGTCGTTGGTGTCATGGCCAACCTCCTCATGGAAGTGGCAAAATTTATTTTTGTTCCGAGACTGGACGGAACTCTTCATCGGATTCGGCTTCTCAATAGACAGCCGGTCCTTCACCTCCGTGAAAATGGAGTTGCAGTCTTTGTTAAACTCGTACTTGGGGACGTACGGTTTAAACTCTTTCTTCTTCTTCCGGGACGGCTGGTCAGAATCACTAACCGCCCAGACTTCTTTTCTCTTCTTGCTCTCTTCTTTTTTGTTACCCGGCTGAGCAGACCGGCTTTCCTTTTGCTTGTCAGACTTCTTGGAGTCTGACTGGCTACCAGGCGAGCAGAGGTCGGTAGCCTGGATGTAGCTCTCCGCCTCCCTCAGGGCCGCCTGTAGCGTAAATGCCCCTTTTCGGACAAGATCGAACTTAAAGGCCGACCCGTCCTTCAGACCCTTGAAGAAGTCTGTGAAAGCTACCTCGTCAGACAGCCCCTGGATCTGTATTCTGACCAGGTTGAACCGCCTGACATATGAGCGTAGCCCTTCTCTCTCACCTTGCCTGACGGTGCTCAAATCAAGGCTCGTCTTTTTGGCAGGGATGTTCATCGAGAAGTTGGTAGCAAACAAGAAGGCTAGCCTCTTGAAGCTGTCAATAGAGCCGGCTGGCAAGTTGCCAAACCACTGCTGGGCAATGCCCTTCAGTGTAGCCGGGAAACATCGACACCAGGTGGCATCGTCCCAACCTTGTAAGCACATAAGGTTGGTGTATGCCATCAGGTGGTCTTCAGGGTTGGTGGTACCATCATAGGCGCCCACCAATACATTCTTAACCTTGGCCGGCTGAGCCGCCTCGGTTATATTGGCTGCAAAGGCAGACGGTTGCTCGCCTAGCCTCATTAGCCGAAGCTGCCAGTCCAGAGGCTGGGCAGGAGGATACGCCGCCTGACCCCCAAAAGGAGGCGGCTGCATGAATTGAAGGCCATACTGCCCATACTGCGCCTGAGGTGCGTATGGCATTGACCCTATCATCAGTTGGGGCTCGGTGTTGACGGATTTACCGTCTGTCCGACTCTCATGCAAGGACATTGAATTCCTTGCTGAAGCTTGTTTAAAGCTGTCTGGAAAGCTCGAGGTAGAGGCTGACTCAGACTGCTGCTGCCTCCTTCGATTAATGACTTCTCTTGCATCGAAGGTAGGCGTCTTCTTGCCCTCCGGCTGGGGTCGCCGAGGCATCAAAATCTTAGACCAGTCAAGTTTTGCGGTTGCCTTCTCCTTTGGGTGAGGAGTTGGCTGCCTGTCCTTGACTGGCTTCTTCTTCTTCCCATCATTGGGAGTCTTTTTAGCCGGCTGACTCTTGCTAGAGCCTGCCTTGTTTTGGTTGATCATGGCCTTGATCTCACCTTTGAAAGAGTTCATGAACTTCATGAGCTCATCTCGGGTGACTGGAGCCTGACCCTTGGCCTTCTGGGTTTCCCCTTCTGGCCTTCCAGATGGACGCCTACTTGGGCCCGCCTGGTCTTCATTTCGCTCCAGGTGATCCCTGGAACGAACAGACTTAGAGATGAGGGAGCCATCCTTGGATATGTAAGTCTCCACATCATCATCCTCCTCTTCTTCCTCCTCCTCAGTGAATACCTCTGGCTGAGGCTGAGGTGGAGGCTGGGGGATTTCAAACCCCACCGGCTGAATAACCGGATTGTCATCCGTGGCACCCGTCTGAGTACCCAGACGTAGAGAGGTAGAATTGAGAATCGGTACAGAATTTTCAACCATCTTGAGGTACTCTCCCCACAGACGGCGCCAAATGTTTTGGGTGTTTTTGTCCCTCGGGAGAGTTACAACTCAAAGACTGGTCCGGGAAGCTTCTGTACCTGCAAAATCAACGGAGACACCGTTTGGGTGGTGTTCCGCCTCCGACGATCAAGTTAGTAACTTGAAGGGGAAAAAGGTGCGGAAATTTAGGAGGGGATCTGCTAGGTTGTCTAGCTCAGTTGTCTCTATCAAAGGGACAGTTGTGTGTAATAAATGAAGGAACGTGCCCTCCAAAAGAGGGGAATCTCCCTATTTATAGGGTCATTGGGATTTGTGCCCCTGATTAGGTGACAGAACCCTAATCAGAGATGGGCTGCGCCGTTTTGCGGCTTTCTCGGGATTTGGGCCTGAAGGCCGCCATTCCCATTGATATCTGGGAAGACACGTGTCACCCTGGGATTGGACCATTTTGGTCCATTCCTTGGCTGACACGTGTCACCCTCTGATTGGGCCACGTGTGAGGGGTAAAATTACCCTAAACACCAGTGATGAATGCCTTGCGCGTTGTGTTATTATCGAATTAGGTGAAAGTGATTCGAAAGCCAAATGTTGCGGTTTAGTTCTAATTAAATTCTTCTCTCTCTGTTTTTGAAAATGACCTTATTTATTTTGGAAAACTTCCATTTCAGTTTATTTTGGTCCATGATAAGGGTCCAATAATGGTGTAGATGGATGGGGCTCGAAGAGACCTTTCCAACGATATATTATAAGCCCGATTACGATGAATTTTGAGGAAGTTATGGCCAAAATACTAAACTGGGCCCAGTTATTTATTTTAATACGGCCCAATGATCTAGAGGAGGGCCCAATATTAATTATTATTTCTAAAATTATTAGGATTAATTATAGTTTTCTAGAAATTTCTAGAAAGTTCCTTTTAATTCTAATATTGTTAGATTTAATAATTAATTATCTTTAAAAGATTTTTATTTGGAATAAAATATTGTTTTGTTATCTTAAAAATACGTATTTTATCTTCTGTACGGATTCCGTAGATCAAGTTGATTAAAGATCGGATTCCGCGTGAAGAAAAACGCGCTAATACAGGCTGTCGCCAAACGACAAGTCTGTCGCCACGCGACAGACCCTGTCGCCTCGCGACAGACATTGTCGCGTCGCGACAGAGTTAATTCCTGGCGACAGCATGGAGTTTTATTCCTTATCAAATTCTATGATTTTCTGGATTATTTTCATTATAAATAGCGTCCGAACTCCTGTTTTCAGAATCATCAATTCTCATTAACTTCTTCTTTAATTCTCTCTTTTCTCTCTTGAGCAATTTATGCTTTCTTTCTCTCTCCATTTCTAAACTAGCTTTTTACAAACAATATTCCGCATTCACTAGACTTAGAGTCTCTTAGCTAAGTTCGAAGTTGCCTTCGCCCTAGACGTGCAAGGTTCGATATTTCTGAGGGTTTAGTCCAAAACTAGTCTAAACTTTATTTAATTTGATTTGATTTGATTCTTTAATTGTTCTTTATTGATTTTCATTGAAGTTTACTAACTTGTGTATTTTGTTATTAGAAAGAAGTACGAGGCTTCAAAGTAAGTAGATTAGCTTACTCCCTATTTCTTTTACAATGTAGATTGCATGCTTATTATTGTTTATGATTCCTAGTATCATGTTAGGATGCTTTTAATGCTTTCTAGTATCATGTTAGGATGTTATTTTGTGCTTTCTAGTATCATGTTAGGATGTTATTTTGTGCTTTCTAGTATCATGTTTAGGGTGCCTTTTACTCTTTTCTAATATCATGTTAGTACCATGTTAGGTTTAAAGCTTCGATCTTTATTGTTTAGTGACATGCTAGGATTTATTATTAATTTTATTAGTATCATGCCTTGGATCTTGCTATTATTATTAAGCTTTATTATGCCTTATCATGTTATTATCATCGTTATTATTATTGTTTATTATTTACGTTGCTTGATATATATTATTTTATTGTTATTGCTTGATCACACCTTTGATGATTGTTAAAGGGAATTTGTACTTGAAATCACGCTTAATAAGATAATTAATAATTTGGTTTAGGCTAATGTGATTTTAATTCAAGTGATCGCCAATAATAGTTTTATTTGTGCATTAATATTCAACCAACATAGATAAACAGGGTAGGTTTAATATAATGTTTGTATGTTATTCGAAAAGCGCGCATGAATACGAGCAGAACAAAGTAGAGGCCTATTTTATAAGGCGGGTCCTTTCTTTTGTAGATTGGATTCGTACCCTCATCCCCGGACCCTGTTTGGTTCAAGACCTTATGGAGTAGTTTAGTCCTTTTGGATTGTCTTTTGGGTTTACAAGTTCCTAAAACTTGTTAGCGACTCTTTTTGCTCTTTGTCTTTCCCTTTGGAACGTCACCGTACTTTAGTGTATGATCACAGTGGGGTTCAAGTTTGGGGTTATCATAATGCTTGAAATATTCCCTACAGGAAGGGTTTCCAGGAACTCGTAGAAGGCAGTCAAATGAATATCGTGAAATGGTGTTGGATGCCTTTGGTCAGTCTCAAGATCAAGGCCATTCCGAAGAGCCACCTGTTTCATTAGAGGAGGAGCCTAATGCACAAGCCAAGCCATTTTTTGATTTGTTAAGGGCTTCTGAGCAACCGTTATACGAAGGGAGTTCATTGTCTGTGTTAGATATGGCTTCTAGAATCACTAGCCTAAAGTGTGAGTATAATTTGCCGCACAGATGTGTTGATGGATTTGCTTCTTTGGTTAATGAAGCGATTCCTAACAACAACCACATGGCCGAGACATTTTTTGAGGTCAAGAAAATTGTTAAGGGGTTAGAGCTGCCCCATGAAAAGATTCATGCATGCTCGAAAGGATGTATGTTGTTTTGGAAAGATGATGCTCAATTATCTACATGTAGGGTGTGTGGCAGCGACCGATACAAGAAGACTTCTAAAGGTAGCTTAGTGCCTTTGAATGTTTTATTTTATTTCCCTATCACACCTAGGTTGCAAAGGCTTTTTGCAACTAAAAACATTTTTGAGGAAATGACATGGCATGCTAAAAATCCTCGAGTTCAAGGCACAATGGCACACCCTAGCGATAGTGAAGCGTGGAAACACCTAGATAGTTGCTTTCCTGAGTTTGCCTCTGAACCTCGTAATGTTCGACTTGGCCTATGTACGGATGGATTTGCTCCACATGGTCAGTTTGGGGGACAGTATTCATGTTGGCCTGTCATTTTGACCCCTTATAACTTGCCTCCGTCAATGTGTATGAAAAGACAGTTCATGTTTCTGTCGTTACTTGCTCCTGGTCCTAAAAACCCTAAGGGAAACTTAGATGTTTACATGCAACCGCTCATACACGAGTTGAAACAGTTGTGGGAAGTTGGGGCAAATACTTACGATATTTCGAGAAAACAAAATTTCAATCTTCGAGCAGCCATCCTATGGACCGTTAGTGACTTCCCGGCTTATGGTATGTTATCTGGTTGGACCACAGCCGGTAAGAAGGCTTGTCCATATTGTATGGAAAAAAGCAAAGCATTTTGGCTCGAAAATGGTGGTAAGGTTTCTTGGTTTGATTGCCATCGTCAATTCCTTCCGACAAATCATGTGATTTTGGATAAGTTAGGGTCGAAAAGTGACTTATTTGCTTATTTCTCTTAATTTCTATCCTTAGGCACTTAAAAGTATGTGATATTAGAATGTTATAAGAAAGAACGAGTCCATTTGCTTGAAAACTTAGAAAATAGGCATATATGGTTTTAGCCATATAGGCCAAATTTGGGTAATTTTGGATGAGTTAGGGTCGAAAAGTGACTTATGTGCTTATTTCTCTTAATTTCTATCCTTAGGCACTTAAAAGTATGTGATATTGGAATGTTATAAGAAAGAACGAGTCCATTTGCTTGAAAACTTAGAAAATAGGCAAGGTTTTAGCCATATAGGCCAAATTTGGGTGATTTTGGATGAGTTAGGGTCGAAAAGTGACTTATTTGCTTATTTCTCTTAATTTCTATCCTTAGGCACTTAAAAGTATGTGATATTGGAATGTTATAAGAAAGAACGAGTCCATTTGCTTGAAAACTTAGAAAATAGGCAAGGTTTTAGCCATATAGGCCAAATTTGGGTGATTTTGGATGAGTTAGGGTCGAAAAGTGACTTATTTGCTTATTTCTCTTTATTTCTATCCTTAGGCACTTAAAATTATGTGATATTGGAATGTTATAAGAAAGAACGAGTCCATTTGCTTGAAAACTTAGAAAATAGGCAAGGTTTTAGCCATATAGGCCAAATTTGGGTGATTTTGGATGAGTTAGGGTCGAAAAGTGACTTATGTGCTTATTTCTCTTAATTTTCACACTTAGGCACTTAAAAGTATGTGATATTAGAATGTTATAAGAAAGAACGAGTCCATTTGCTTGAAAACTTAGAAAATAGGCATATATGGTTTTAGCCATATAGGCCAAATTTGGGTAATTTTGGATGAGTTAGGGTCGAAAAGTGAATTATGTGCTTATTTCTCTTAATTTCTATCCTTAGGAACTTAAAAGTATGTGATATTGGAATGTTATAAGAAAGAACGAGTCCATTTGCTTGAAAACTTAGAAAATAGGCAAGGTTTTAGCCATATAAGCCAAATTTGGGTGATTTTGGATGAGTTAGGTCGAAAAGTGACTTATTTGCTTATTTCTCTTAATTTCTATCCTTAGGCACTTAAAAGTATGTGATATTGGAATGTTATAAGAAAGAACGAGTCCATTTGCTTGAAAACTTAGAAAATAGGCATGGTTTTAGCCATATAGGCCAAATTAATTTGGGTGATTTTGGATGAGTTAGGGTCGAAAAGTGACTTATGTGCTTATTTCTCTTTATTTCTATATCCTTAGGCACTTAAAAATATGTGATATTGGAATGTTAGAAGAAAGAAACCTTACCTTATATTGTTGGTTGTTTTTTTAACAATATTTTTTATTATCTTCAATATTTTGTAGGAAACCTACCAGAAGAAGCTCGAAGAAACAAGGAGTCAGGGGATTCAGAAGAGTCTTAATGAGTTGTACTGGGAGTCGGTGGGTGGGCGCAATATGAAGGGGCGTGTGAAGGGACTTGGCCAAAGTGCAGAGCTCTACTATGGCAAACAGATGGGTCGAGGTTCCCTTTCTTCACAACAATACACGCCGTCTGTCATTTCTCAAATGCAAGACCAGATGGAACACAGGGAGCAAGCTCTCCAAACTCAAATGGAAGCCCGAATGGCTGAAATGGAGAGGAGATACAAGGAGAGTATGAATGAGATGATGAGTCGTCTCAACAACGACTCTTGTTCCACCATTCATCCTCAGCATCGAGACCCTAGGGACGACCCAGGTGGTGGTGGAGCAGGCCAGGGTTTCCAGGCGATTGCGTAGCTTAGCTTTAGTCTAGCATAGAATCACTCTAACCTAGCTTTTGTTTGGCATAGATACCAAAATGTGGACTATCTTTTGTACAAGGACATAATTATTGTATATATATGTACATAACCCCAATTTTGTAGGTCGGTAATTAATTTTTTAAAAACAACAATTTAAGGACTCAATATTTAGTTTTTTTTTTTTGTCGATTTATCATTAAAAAAATTCAGGTTTGAAAATGCAGAAAATTACAAAAATTTGTTTTGGGCTGGAAATACAATTTGTGACGGAATATTTCGTCGCAAAATTTGCGACGGAATTTTCCCTCGCAAAATATAATTTGCGACGGAATTTTCCCTCGCAAAATATAATTTACGACGGAATTTTCCATCGTACAAATATATATTGCGACGGAATTGTCCGTCGTAATTATATTTTGCGAAGGAAAATTCCGTCGCAAATATGTAAATTACGACGAAATATTCCGTCGCAAGTAATATTTTGCGAGGGAAAATTCCGTCGCAAAATATAATTTGCGAGGGAACTTTTTCCGTCGCAAATTTGCGACGGAACTTCTTCAAAGGCCAATTCCAAGTCTGACGATATTATTTCCGTCGTAAAGTTGGTTTACGACGGAAATTCCGTCGTAAAATGGCCATTTTCCTACAAAGGGTTTTCCGACAACCATTTACGACGGAAGTCCATCGTAAACCAACTTTACGACGGAATTTACATAGTTTACGACGAAATTTTTCCGTCGCAATTAAGGTGTTTTCTTGTAGTGTTTCAGTGTTAGCATTTGTAGCCCCGCCTCTGTGCCAAAGCAACGCCACCACCACTACCATAATCACCTCCACCGCACCCTTCCCCTACTCTAAGTTGCTACTCTCACGCAACGACCCAGTTCACCGCCCTTCTTCTTTTTCCTCCATTTATAGCTTGTTCTATAGAAAAACCCACTACTCCATTTGTGCAAGTCAAAGTGAGTATTTTACTCTTCCCCAGTATAATTTTGAGTATAAGTTTATCTTTTATTTAGATTAAAATTCTCACTTTCTTTGAAAATGATTAGATATACATTTTGGTGATTAGATATTGATAGTGTATATAGTATTATGGTGGAAACCTTATTTTTCTTATCATAGCTATAATAGCTTTGTTTTTACTACTACTGTGTACTAGTATGTTCATGAAATAAAGATAGTATTCATTTCTTGTTATTAAAAAGAATAAGAGTAGTAACGTACGTAGACCTATAGTTTTCTAAGTAGTTGTATAAGCATATTATATAAAAACAGTTAAACCTTATCATTTCTTAAGATGAATTTTTGTTGACCACTTGTTTATACTCCTATAGTGCTATGTATTTTCAAATAATATTGCTAACTTTTTCTTAAAAAAAAAAAGCTTTAAAATGATTAAATTATTTATATATCTATAAATTTCCCTACTAATACTGTAATTTTAACTTTTGTTATTGAAAAGAAGAATCGGACCTCGAAGCTCAGTGAGAACAATAATTTGAAAGCCTACAGGAAGGTTATCAGATTGTAAATTGAGGTAACGTCTATTGCCAGGACCCGCAATTCCCTTGAAATGTGTTTATAAAAGCATGATGCCACTTTTGAAAGTTATTTATATCTCTGGATTTAATGACTTGCGGGATGATGAACGTGTTTATATTAATGTATTTCAGTCTTATGATTTATACGAATGATTTTATGGATATACGTTGTTTTATTGATCTTTGGATCTCAAGAAAGTATGTTATGAATCTATGAATGATCTATGTAAAAGTTACGTAACATGATAAATAACAGTGAAAGATCTAGTCCGTCTGGCAGTATATGTTTACAGGTTACTTCTCAGTCATGCATGTACCCATGGGGCGTTAGCCCAATTCAACTATGTCGAGCATCTGCTCTATGTTATGGGCACCGGCCCATCGCGTAAGACGTTCCGCCATGTCATACTTGCCAGCGCGCGACTAGCATGCTAATATGAGAGTTATATGTATCATTATATAATTTTTTTAAAAAAAAGTTTTAAGATATTCCATTCTCCCTGTTTTGTTAACTAAAATGAATTGAAATGATGTTACACTACTAGAGTAGTATGTTACTGAGTCTTCGGCTCACCGTTTTTGTGTTTTTATGTTTTAGATACTGCTGGGGATGATGGAGACGAGTAGTAGCGAGGATTTTACTGTCAGTTATTACATAATAGTAGTTGTAGTTTTAAGCTGTTCAATTTGAATAGTAAGACTAAGCTACTTAGTAAGTATGTGTTAGGATAGGATTTGCTATTATAAAATGAAGAATAATGTTTGTAATAAATAGATTACTTTAATTTGTTCTATAAATAAAGTTTGTTAATTAAGTATGATTGTTGCCTTGTAAATCTCGTGAGGGATTTACGACAGTGACGTCCCGACCATGTTAGGTTAATTTCGCTGCTAAGATTCTCTTAATAACTAAATTAGAGGTTGGGGCGTTACACTATTAACCCCCTATTTTTCTTTTATAATTTTTTAATACTCCAACTACCCCACTTACCTCTTATTTTATCTAAGTCAATTAAATTGCCTAAAACTATGTGCCGGTCAAACTGTAACACTTAAAGAAACACGGAGGGAGTAAGAAGGGCATTTTGGAAAAAAAAAAAAAAAACAAATTTAACACCCAAGAAGCCTTTTCTCTCTCTATAATATTATAGATTAAATTAAGATACATGATAAAAATTAAAAAGCCTTTTTACAAGACATGTCTCAATCTGTCTAGTAGTAATAAAAAAAATGAAAATATAATACCGTTAAGCGTTTACGGATCGAATTTTTGAACTAAAATGTGATTTTGGTTCGGATATCCAATTAGAAACTTAAATTCAAATCAGATCTGAAAATTGAAGATATTCAATATTCGGTTATCCAAAATTTTCAGATCAAATGCTTTGGATATTCATTATCCAAATTTAATAATTGATTATGATTATTTTCTAAATTTCACATATTTTAACAAATTAGTAGTCTTTTTGCAATAAAATTATTATCATATATAATAAGTTAATAATACCTGATCAATTTTATATGAACAATTTAAAATATATGTGTGTGTGTGTGTGTGTATATATATATATATATATATATATATATATATATATATATATATATATATATATATATATATATATATATATATATATATATATATATATATATATATATATTTAATTTAGAAAATCGAATATTCAAAAAATTTTAAATCAATATCCGAAACCGCATCCGATATCCGCCTTTTCGGATCTTCGGATCGGTTACCCGAAATGAAAAATCGAACCAATTATCCAAAATTTTTTGGTTGTGGATCAAATTCTCGAATAGTTTTGTACAGGTGTACTATTTTTGATGGGTTAGAACTTAGAACAGAATAGCCGAAAGGGATAATATACTATATTATCAGATTTCCTTCACGAAAAACGTGCCTGGACTTGAAAACCGAAAAAGAATCCATCTATTTTTTATATGATTCAGCAACTTGAACATCCACATGTTGTTATTAATACTTCTTGCAAAGGATCACGACGAACAAAGCTAATATTGTGTTAGATTATCACCTTCAATAAAAATACGAGTATGAGATATTTTATATTCTTTGGCTAAAAAAGACAAGGAAAAATTAACAAAAATAATCCAAATTATTAACTTCCTTCTCATTTTAATCCCAACTATGTTTTAAATCAAAATAATCCCAAGTATAGGAGTCCCTTCTCAAATTAGTATGAGACTTTTATTAACCTATTCATCAGGTAATATGAGCAACATGTCAACCTATTATTGGTTAATTAACATTATGTCCTAAAATTTCACAAAAAAAAAAATAAAAAATAAAAAAAAATTATATCCTAAAATGTCTCCTCTTAAACGCAAACTCCCACCGCCGCCACCACCATCTACTCTTAAACGCAAGCTCCCACAGGCCACCGCCACCTCCACCACCACCATCTACTCTTAAACGCAAACCCCCCCCCCCCCACCACCCTCTCACACCTACCCAACAAAGTCCATCCACTAACACCACCTTTACATTCATCCCCAGAAACGAAAAGTTAGTATCTTTCCAACCAAGCCCATCCACCGAAACCCCCTTTCTGCCACCCTCTGCGGTAAATCACCATCAGTCAACACCAACAACAATCACCATCAACCACAATTTCCCCTGCGAAAACCTCACCAATGTCTGCAGAACGAGAAAAGGAGAGAGGAATGGGATCGGAGAAGGAGGACATGAAGTGAAAGGCGTCGAAGGAGGAGGAGATACGGTTGATGGCGGGGGAGCGAATTGGGATGTAGGTGGGTCAGGGGGTAGAGGTGGGCGAGTGGTACAGGCGCCGCAATTGGGAGGGGAAAGGAGGTGGGCTGATTAGGTGGTGTAGTGTGGTGTGGCTGTGAGGAGGTGGTTGGTCCATGGTGGTTTGAGGGAAGAGAGAGATAGGGGCTGGTGGTTATGGCTGAGGTTTAGGCCAGGTGATGATGGTGACAATAATTAAATTAAATAAATAAAAAGTTAATTGTATCAAAAAAAAACAAAAACTTAACCGGTATTACAAGTTGTAGATAAGAGAGACTAATTTGAGAAGAATTCCTAATAGTTGGGATTATTATGATTTAAAGCTTAGTTGGGATTAAAATGAGAAGGTAGATAATAGTTTGGATTATTTTTATTAATTTTTCCAAAAGACAATTACAAAGGGCAATAACCTTAATAAGAAATATTTTAAACACGACTAGCTCTATGATTTATTAACCAATTGCTAAGGACAACGGTAAAGGGCAAAACCAATGTTATTAAAATCGCGACTCGGACCAATCCACCTAAACAATGCAAATCGTCGGTGGACTCGTTATACTATATAATTGCTCATAGAATCGGTACCGATTCTACGATTCTACCGATTCCACTCCTGCAAAAAAACCTGATTTTTCGAAACCCATAACTTTTGATTTCGAAGTCGGAATTAGGCTTCAATATATCATTGAAAAGCTCTGATCTTGAAGTTTAGTTTCTAATAGAATTGGTTTTGTACCCGTATCAACTATATATTTTATGTTATAGACTAAAGAGTGTAAGGGTGTCATAGTTGAGCTTAACTTTAGTCAATGACTTATATATTATTCATTCTAAATCATAATAAAGCTTATGAAACATCAATTTAAATAAATTTTAAGTTTCTATCCAACCATTAAATTTTGTAGGCATAAGAATATATTCACGAGTCTTATGCATTCAACTTTGAGCATATAAAAAATACTTTTAATCTTTTATAACATGAGTTTGATACCGTTGTCATTCTTTAGCTATTTCGTTAAATGAACTAACTTGACACTTAGTTTTTTATTATCATTGGATTTTTTATTAGGGGTCTAGGGGGAACAACTTTACAAGTCAACAACGTTATTTTTTTCGTAATTTAACAACTATTGTCGTGTACTCTCGTGGTTAAGAATGTGTACCAATAATTTAACTTTAAAGTATGTAGTGTATTGTTTGAGTTGTGTGAACTTAATTCACAATAATATTATTGTAGACCTATAAGCGCGCAAATAACATTGTATTGAACATATATAGTACCCTAATTTTAACATAAACTCGTGTGACCTTTAATATTATTATGAACATGAAATACATATACGTCAACTGATGCTATTTTAAATATAGTGACCTTAATTTTAACATAGTAGCATGTATTATTCATATTGACAAGTATAAAACACATTCATTTTTTTAAAGAAAATAATCATCTTATGATCTTTATAATATATACTAACACACAATGACTTTTTTTTTTTTTTACATAATAACCTTTATTTTAACATAAGTACTTTTTAAAATTAATATAAATATATATTTTAATGTGAATAAGGTTTATTTTAAGAATTTATACATACAAAATTAGTATAAAGGAAAAAAAAGATACTTTCTCTGTTTCTTTTATATTACACTTTCAATTTAGGCACATTCTTAAGGAGAGGATATAATGTTGCAATTAGGTCATGTTCATTTCACCTTACAAAAAAAGGATAATGTTCTGTAAAAATAATTTCAGTTCACTAAATATAATTTCTGTTCATTAAACATAAGTTGTATTCAATAACTTTGAAAAATTATAATAGTGAATCAGTAAAAATAAATTTAGCAAAAATAACTTCAACTCAGTAAAATGAATTTCAGGTTGGTAAAAATAATTTAAGTTCAGCAAAAATAAAGTGGAGTGAATATAATATGGCCTAATTCCACAACAATGTACTTCCTCCATTTTCTTTTAGATGCAACACACCCTTTAACGCGGTAATTAAGAAAGATGGGGTTTAGATGATATAATAAACTTTAAAATAGGATGAGTGGTTGTTAGGAGTGTAATTTAGTGGGCCATGTGCTTTAAATAAGGGATATAATATAGTTTTTCCCTAAAGTAACTTTCCGTTTATAGTATGTTGCAAGTATTGTGACATTTTCTTTTTAGGGAAGTGTTGCAAGTAAAAGAAAACGGAGGAAGTATAACAATAAAGATTTGTTTGTGAAAAAAAAATTGTAAACTATAAATTTAGAGAAAATAACATAACTTTTACAATCAAAATTATAACTATTTTGCATATCTGGCATACATATACCTAATATTCCACCGCTTCAAGCTTTGACTCGAACATAGATTTTCAATGTTACCGATTTCAAGATTAAGAGGCCAAGAAAACTACAACCCTAAAATGCAATATGATTTGTTGTTATACACCGGGTTAATATTGCAACATGAAGTTATTATTGGAGTGTGTTAGATATTATGAGAAAGAGAAAGAGTATGGCCTTTGTTTGGCAATTGGCTGGTGGGTGGTTTGATTGGTTGTTTGTATTGATTTTTTTGTTGGATGTTTGACTTTTTATTAGTCTAAAAACATACTCCCTTCGTCCCCTTTTGATAGTCCCTTATGAGCATTTTTCACGGGAATTAATAAACACAAATAATTATAGTTAAAGTACATTGAAAAAGTAAATTGACATTGGGTATGCAAAAAAGTAGAGAGAAAAAGTAATAAAAGTACATGGGAAAACAAAATTTGCACAAGTTTTGTTGCAAATTGGAGGGAATTTTGGTAAAAAATTAATATTAATGGTTGTTGGAAAAACCAAAGGGGTGAACATTTTGGGACTAAAATTTGCCCATAAAAGACTATCAAAAGGGGACGGAGGGAGTATTTGGTAAAATTGGTTGTTGGATGTTATTAGTAACTTAGGTACCCAAAAGCCAAAAGCTACTCGGATGTTTGACCAAATGAAAAAGCCAAAAACCAATCAAAAAACCAATGAAAAGTCATTTACCAAACAAGCCGTCCCAGACTACCAGTTAATTGTTGTTAATTAACAGCAATTTGATATACATTTACAGTTTTACGAGAAAAATGTACTCCGGAAGAAATATAGAGGGAATATATTAAAACAAAGGTGAAAGAGGAGAGAGATAAGAGAAGCAGAAAACACAAAAAGCTGTATCAGTGCTCCAAGTTTGAATCAATTTTCCAGAAATGGAGATTGGAACAGCTGTATCTGCTGTTGATTCTCTGAATGAAACGCTGAGAACACTTGAGAGCAAAGAGTTTTTATGGATGCATGGCTGCAAATCCCAGATCGGTGAACTCTTAGTCACCGTCCCCAAACTGAGAGCTCTGTTACTCCGAGGTAGTGGTAGTGGTTATTTGCCTGATTTCTCTAGCCCAGATCCTGTTATATTGCTGGAACTGAAGGATGCTCTCTTTGAAGCAAATAGGGTGCTCGAGGACATTCTCAATCGGAATCAACTCTTGAAAAATAGAGGTAGAGGTAGTTTTTTAAAAAAGTTGCGTCTCCACTGTTCTCGTTCAAATCCTCGCTGGGTTGCTTACCGTATCTCTCACATAGTTCAAAAAATCAGGAATATATTGGGTGATTATGTTGATTATGATGATTATGCTCCAAATACGAGTATGATTATTCTCGGTCATCAGAGAGAGACCTTTTCATACATAGGTGAAGCCGATATAATCATTGGAAGAGAAGATGAAGTGGAGAAAATCGTCGGGATGCTTGATTCTTCTAACGTTCAATGTGACCTGGTGTCCTTCCTTTCTATTGTAGGAATGGGAGGGTTGGGCAAAACTGCTCTTGCTCAACTTGTGTTTAACCATCCAAGGATTGCAAATGCATTTCCTTTGAGGTTGTGGACTTGTTGTGTCTCTGATACTATTCATAGTAATCAGAATCTGTGGTATATTGGTGAGATTCTTATAAAAATTTTAGAATCAGCCACTGGCCAGAATCACATGAATTCCACTATGGATCAGGTCCAAAGCCAACTTCAAGAGCAACTAGCAAGCCAGAGATACTTGCTTGTTTTAGATGATGTGTGGATTGAGAATCATATTCTGTGGGATGAATTGGTAAAATACTTGGTTGGAGGTCAAAAGGGAAGTTGGATACTGGTCACTACACGCTTGAAAAGCACTGCAACAATGGTAGGTGGTGCTGTGTATGAGCTACAAGGCTTATCAAAGGATAATTCGTGGCGCTTGTTTGAACGACTGGCTTTTACACTAGACCAGTTATCAAAACCCCTTGATGACCAGCTAGTCATGATTGGCCGAAACAATATTGACAAATGTGCCGGAGTTCCACTCATTATAAGATATATTGCACATCAATTGTGTGGTCACCCAATCCAAAGGTGGAGACTATTTCAAGCACTAGGAGTAACAACTGCCATCACTTGCTTCCCCGGCAGTGAATTTGACATTATGTCCACATTTAAGTTGAGTTTTCAAAATCTTGAATCTCAATTAAATAGTTGCTTTAGTTATTGTGCATTGTTTCCTAAGGGTTTCGAGATAGAGAAAGAGAAGCTGATAAGCCTTTGGATGGCACAACGCTATATTTTTCCATCATATGAAGGTCAAAGTATAGAAGATATATGTGAGGAATATTTTTCAAGTTTGTTCAATAGATTTTTTTTCCAAGACGTGAAAAAAGATAAATTTGGTCAAATCATGTCTTGCAAGATCCCTGATATCATGCTTGATTATTCTCGAAAGGTCGCAGGGAAGGAAATGTGTGTAATGAAAGCCAGTTGTTCCAAAATAGATAAAGATGTGCGCCATCTATCAGTTTGGGGTGAATTTGATGAATACACTTTGGGTGAAACCCATATTCTTTCATATCTTCATTTTTGTGAGGATGGTTTTCAAGTTGGCAAGGTGAAAATGCCTTACCTGGACTCGTTGGTAGAAAATTGTCTGAGCCTGAAGGCATTGGACCTGAGTGGGTTAATTTTTGAAAAATTGCCAGATAATGTTAGCAAATTGGTACAGTTAAGATATCTAAATATCTCAGGGAATACAGAGATTGAGATTCTCCCCAAGTCAATTACAAAACTTCATAATCTACAAACCTTTATGTTAAGGTGGTGCTGCACACTGAAAGAGTTGCCAACTGATCTGAGCAGGTTGGTTGATCTCAGATTGTTGGACATCAGGGGTTGCTCCAGGTTGACTTACATGCCTAGTAGCATGGGTAAGTTGACATGCCTTCACAGTCTGAGTGATTACATAGTAGGTGGTGAACAAAGTTATTCAAGTTCGAGTCAGTGGTTTGATGGGTTGAACGAGCTAACGCCTCTTAACAACCTCAGAGGTTGTCTTAACATCCAGATCAGGTGGCCTGAACATGTAAAATATGCTGTCAAGGAAGACGGTGAACAGGATGGATTATGCCTGGGGAATAAGGAACGTCTCATTGCTATTTTGTTTGATTTCATCCATGAAGAAGAGGTTGATGAAAGAGCGGGTTATGAGGAAGCAGAAGTATTGATGGAAAAGCTACATCCACATCGTAATTTGAAGTTCTTAGAGGTGAAGAACTACCATGGTCTGAGAATGCCTGGTTGGGTAACCCTTCTCCCATATCTTGAAGAGCTTTGCCTTACAAATTGTAGGGAGCTCGAGTACCTGCCATGCCTCAGAAACTTGCTATGTTTGAAAGTTCTCAAACTTGTAAACTTAGCTAAATTGGAGTGGATAGGGGAAGATAGCCCATTGGTCGATTCCAGTTCCACACCCACGCCTCATCAATTGTCAAGCACAGAGGGATTATCATACCTACCATCCCTTGAAACAATTGAGATGGATAATCTGCCGAAGTTGAAAGGATGGAGGAGAGGAGTGGGAGATGATCATCAGTTCTTCAATGATGATAGCAGCAACAGCAGCAGCAGTAAGGCACAATTGCAATCACTGCCATCTTCGTCTGGCCTGAAATCTTTGGTCATATGGAACTGTCCGGAGATGACAAGCTTTTCGCCGTGTCTCAAGATTGAAGACCTTACATTATTTAATTTTAATAGCAGACTGCAAATGAACTTGGGAGTGGCTGTCATTCCCTATGCATCTTGTTCGTCGTGGTCACCTCATCCTGAAAATTGGACTGCAGTTAAGAAGGTGACTATATCCAATGTGTCATGGCTAAGTTCGGTTCCCAAGGAGGCTTTTCGGTCTCTTGAAAGCCTAGATATACGGGATGACAAGGAACTAAGGAGCCTTGGTGAAGCTACAAATGTTTTTCGTGGCTGCTCATCTTCCCTGAGACACTTAATTATTCGCAATTGCTGTAATCTGAGTAGCGTTGTGCTTGGAGGATTGAAGCATCTCGTGGCCTTGGAGGAGCTAGAAATAAAGGATTGTAATGATCTGAGGCTATCAGAAGAACAGAACGAGGAGGGTGTGGAGTGTACTGACATCGACATAAAGCTTATGCCACAACTCACCACTTTGACATTGCATAATCTCCCACAGCTAATGAGTCTGCCCGACTGGATGCAGTTCCTGACCGCCCTTCAATCTCTTGATGTTTCATATTGCAACCAACTCAGATCAATGCCGAATTGGATGCCCAAACTCCAATCTCTCACTCATCTTACACTTTCCGGGTGTTCAAATAGCCTGAAGAGAAGATGCCAACAAAATCCCCCGGGGAAGGACAGGCCTTACATTGAACACATCCAGAACATTTATTTTTAAGAATTTTTATATTCGGGTATGTAGTAGTAATTGATTTATTTCCTTCCCAAATGTCTTTTTTTTTTTTTTTACAATCTCTCCATTGATTATAAAATAACTCATAGGTCATAACTACTGAATGTGCAGATTTTGTTGCTCTTCCTGAATTCACTAATCCTGTCCACTACTCCAGAGCGTCTTTCCCTACACTTATGTAAGCATTCTGTGTTTTTTTCATAATTCACCTACATTCACTTAGGATTGATTACGGCCTAAACAATTATTGATACATTGTTGCCTGTTCTTGATTCATTACATTAGAATTATTATTAGAAGTTTGCATTTAATTATTACTCATAACATGTAATTGTAGATGTTCCATGGTGAAAACTGATGGATCGGAGATGTCAGTAAGTAACTTCGTCAAGAGCAGCAGATAGAGAGCAAGTTACCCAGTCCCCAACCTCATCAGGGGTTAATCAAGGAACCTGCTTCGATGCTAGACTTGTCCTTGTAACCGGCATGTAAATATTATTAGTAATGTTTCTTTGAATGTCTATTGTGTGTAATCTTAAGCATACAAACTTCTCTGTATTTACTTGGATTTTTAATTGTCATATTTCCTGTCGATTACTCATTTTCATTCCCACTTCAATGTTATGGCTCGATACCAAATACGTAGTAATAAAATTTGAGCCACTGCTTAATTACTTCTCTTGTTTGTGAGTTGTGTGCTAGATTATAAAGTTATATGTTTTAGGAGCACCATATCAGTCATCTGATGGTGTAACAAACAAATATGATGTACGAGTTAAAGTGCCTCAAATGAACAGAATAACAGAAATGAATTTAAAGTATAAATGAAATTTCTTTCCAACATATACTTTGATCATTTTTCCAGGCTCAATAATACTCAGTTGCTAAGTTACAGGCCATGTACATGCGCGCATGATCACTATCCATCTCCAGCAACAATCTCCAGCTAGCTGGTTTCCAACAAATTTACTTACAATGTAATTGATTGCACCAAAAATTGTGGTTGAAATTTCCAATTTTCTGGGTCTACTTGCTGATCCATATTAATAATTGAGGTAGAATAGACAAATTTTGTTATTTTCCTGGAACTTGTTTCTATCTTTCCTGGAATTTGTTATTTGGCTCCTTTTATCCCCTTTCTTTTTCATACAATTAATTTGTGCAAAATGGGTCAGTTTGCTAGAATCTTGCTGTAATTATGAATGAGCACTAACAGCATAGAGCCATAGACTGAAACAATTGCAAATTTGTTTGAATTTTCCACGCGCTTTTGTAGACTTGTTGCATAGACTGAAATAAATTCACTAACATGTTCTGGTTCCGGTTTTATTGTTGCCTGTTCATGAGTCATTATATTAGAATTATTAGAAGTTTTACAGTTAATTATTCACGTATAATTGTAGAAGTTCCATGTTCAAAACTGATGGGTCGTCGGAGATGTGAGAGTACTCAGTAACTTCATCAAGAGCAGCAGATAGAGAGCAAGTTACCCAGTGCGCAAGCTCATCAGGGGTTAATCAAGGAAACTGTTCCGATACTAGACTTATCATCATGGGTTAAAGGCAATGTACAGATGTGCGAATACATGCTTTCTATCCATCGATCTCAAGCAAAATTGACTAGTAAATGAATGATGTTAACGAGCACATGGTTTCCAACATATTGTGATTGAAATTTATCATTTTCTGATGGTCCATATTAATAATTGAGGTAGAATAGACAAATTTGGTTATTTTCCTGGAATTGTTTATATCTTTAAATTTGGCTTCTTTTATCCCTTTTTTTCATACAAAAAATTTGTGCAAAAATGGTCAATTTCTTGCTATAATTATGAATGCTACTTTGTTTGAATATTCCACACGTTTTGTAGATTTTTTTATTAGAATGAAAACACAATAGTATGTTCTGGTATCGGTTTCGGTGTAGAAATCTTAACAGGTACCAGTTATGCTCACTCCTAATAATTCTCTCTCCATATTTCATTTGTTTCACTTTTTTTCTTTTTCTTTTCTTTTTTTTTTTTTAAGACCCTTTGTAATTTTGTTCCACTTTGAATATAGTAAAACAAGCCATATAATATTCATAGACTTATAGTTATGTGTAAAACATGTCTAAATCAATGTGAAAATATGTCTAAATCAATGTGAAAACCTATCCTAAATTCATGTCCTTGTGACTTTGCGGGATTTGAGAAAAGGCAAAAATGTTATTAATCACCAGAAAAGAACACTGAGGTTATTAAACGCCTAAACATATTCCCTTAGCTAGGAATGGCAACGAATCGAATTCGGGTCAGATTGGGCTAAATCCGAATTCACTCAGTTTAATATTCCAAATCGTGGACTTGGGTCATCGATCGATCCGAGTGTGAGTCCAAATCCGACTCACATTTTAAGGGTCCAATCCGATACATTTTATTCGAACATCTGAATTGATCCGAGTACTTTTTTTTTTTTTAAGAATAATGTTTCATATGTACTTATTATCACAAATTTTTGTATGTGGCTGGCCATCATGGTGCGGCAAGAGTTACTTATATGGTGTTACTGGTTTTGTCCGGGTTACTTGTAGGTGTTACTTGTATTCTGGGGTTACTTGTATGTGAGTTACTGGTTTTGTCAGGGGTTACTTGTAGGTGTTACTTGTATTTTTGGGGTTACTTGTATGGGTGTTACTGGTTTGGTACGAGGTTTTGGTATGGGGTTACTTGTAGGTGTTACTCAACCCCTACAATTAATCCATACAAGTAACCCCATAATACAAGTAACTCTAAAATGCAAGTAACATCCTACAAGTAACACCTACAAGTAACCCCCGCCGCACATGTGGTCTGCCGCGCTGAAAAACCTCTGACTTATTATTGTTTGTATTGTCTCTAATTATATTTTCTACATTATATTATATTATTGCATAAAAAAATCCAAAAAAAACCTATGATATAAATTCTAAAAATAATGTATTTAAATTACTCCCTTTGTTTTTAAATATACTTGTTATATTTCTTCATGTGCGAAGTTGGAAAAAGTAATAAAATATGGAGGTGGTGGGACAGGTGGAAGAATGAAAAAATTATAAAAAGCTAAATAGTTGAGAGAATTGGAGGAGAGAGAATATGAAATTAATAAAATATTACTTCGCATTTATGTTGGGTCCATTATTTCAGAGAAATGAATTAAATATTGTAGAAAATTTCCAAATAAGAAAATAGAGCAAGTATTTAAAAACGGACGGAAATGGAAAATGAAGCAAGTATTTATAAACGGCCAGAAATAGAAAGTGGAACAAGTATTTAAAAACGAAGAGAGTATATTCTAAGACTTGGGTTGGAATTGGAATCGAACTCCATCGGACTTTGCACAAGGTCCAAGTCCGATCAGCCTCGTATTCGAATTCGGATCCAATTTGTCGGATTCGAATTCAGACTATTTTAAATCGAATTCGAATCAGTTTTTTTTTCCTTTCGAATTGGACGAATTCGAATCGAACTCGGGCTGTCGTCATCCAGACCCTTAGCCAAGCTAGATCCTTAGCCTTAACTTTGCTAGAACTAACACTGCAAATTTTATTTACAATAACATCATGTCTCAAAATTCTAGCCTCCCAAATGGCTCCATTTCTTTGCTGCCATATGCTGTAAATCAATGCTGCACATAAGCTCTAAAGCACTTGTTTCTGGAACACCATTCATTACAAGTTGCAAAGCTCCTGAAATCCATTATGGTCTTGATTTTGTCCTGTAACAAACTAAGCAACTTCTAGCTGTAATCACATTCAAAGAGAATATGCTCATTTGTCTAAGGGAGATTTCCCCATAAAGGGCATATATTATCATCAAGCACCCTAAGTCTCCCCCAAGCTGCAATATAATCCATACAATAAATCGATGCCTGTGATTATTGAACCTATTCCAAATCCAATTACGCCAATTTACTTCAAGTTTAGAATTCTGCAACCATCTGTAAGCTGAAGTAACTGTATAACCAGCAGCATTATGTTGCCAAGTGTTTCCTGTGAAACCGTATTTCATCTGTTCCTTCACTCTCCAAATCTGCTTTCGCTGCCAACTAGCTTGAGAAGGGCATCCATTCATCCAACTCTCTTCCAATTTTTGTTTTAACGTAATGATGATTGACCCATCTAACTATCTAAGCCAAAGACTATTATTCTTATTATCAATATCCCGTATATACTTGCCCATCGTAGCAATATTCCAAGTAATACAATCTTGAACACCTAATTCACCTTGCTTCTTAGGTCTGCAGATAATATCCCAGGAAATAGGAGGTAGGACTGTAGGAGTTCTACCAGAAATGGCTTTCCAATCCCATATAAAATTTCTGCATATGGCCATCCCATAATTGAAGCGTCCAATTTCTGTTTTAAACCTTAGAAACAGTGAGTGAACTGAATGAATTTTGATTTTTGTATCCAGATTTGGTTCTTTATCACAGAAAAGTCAGTTGTCATACTACACTTCATTAACCTTGAGAATACAAACATACATATTCATTGAATAACACGTAATTATGATCATAGTATACTCCATAGTTAAATACTTGAAAAGTCTATAATCAAGATTAAAAAAAATGTCACACCATATGGGTTGGTGAGTGTTTTAACTTTTAAGTAGCATAGACTAAACTATGACACCTGCAACTGCAAGTGACTCTTGCATTACTAGAACACATAACAACATAACATAATCAAGCAAGTGGTGTCATTTTATTTGTGAATAATAAGTTTAGTCCATCCAAAGCCCTGATTCTGCAGGAAGCGCTCCCCTAAGCCAAGATGAGTCATAAACAGCCACACCAAAGTTAAGAGCTCTCCGCCTTTGCTTAGCCGCGCAATATGCGATCTTGGTGAACAACGAATAGCAGCATAACATAGCAGTTCCACCCAAACCTTAGCTGTTATCTCCCACTGCTTTTCTCCAAACAATTCCAGTTGCTTAGCAAGGCGACATGCATCAAAGAGTATTGATTTGCTTTTATCACCCTTGGCTTTTAAAGGCTGTACATCCGCCTTTACTTGAAGCACCTTCTCACTAAACTTCTTGAAGAATTCAGCTTCTTCTTTTTCTGAGGGACTCTTCTTGTCTTGGCTTGACGCGAACCTGAACCTCTTAGCCTTCCACCAGCAATCTTCAAGCCAGCTGACGTTGATGCAGCTATTATTCATGAACTTGTTGGCCTCTGCACAAGTGTGTTCAAATCGAGTCTCTGACATACCCACTAGTGCAGACACCATCTTCTGCTGCCTGAGTATAACATATGCCATGTAATCTGCCAGTGCCTTGCTGAATCTACGATCCTTTGATTCTGATGAACCAGCATCATCTTTATCGTCACTTGTAGTCCAGTAGCAGATATCAGTAGCAAGGTGCCAAATCAACAAACTTTCATCATAATCAACATCTACGGTCCAAGGGCTTAAACACTCTGAAGCGAGGAAATAATCTTTTTGCAAAACCAAATTCCCTCTAGCAGAACAAACCTCCTTTGCTACCGCCATTTCATCTGCTTCTTTAGCTTTGGACTGCAGCCCTTCTATTAAATATTTGATAAGCTCCTCCTCGATCTGATCTTCTTTGACATAGAGGATACCAACTAGAATATCCCTGATTTCCTTTATTTTAAACAAGTATATCAAGTTGAACAACGAAGAGGGTTTTCTAAAGCAACGCCTTAGTAAATTGTATTTTGAGATGGAATTAGACCACCTTCTACGATTATGTTGTCTAGCCCATTTTGACCATCTAAGGATCGTCCGCATAAGCGATTGAAGGTAGTTTTTAAACATACCATTAGAGCATAAGATAACCCACCAATCCGACAACACGAACATAACAGCAGTCAATAGATCCAAGGCTATAGCACCACCAAGTAATGTGAAAGTTACTATCACATCAACATGATGATCAGTGTATTTGCCTCTATCTTGAAAATAGAAAACTAAAAGGGATGCAAGAGCCAAAAAAAGGCACAAAACTCGAGCATAAGCTCTTTTCTTTTGAAATAGGAACAACTTAGTATAGAAAATATCATAGATTAAGTTGAGCTCAATCTGTATGATTCTAAAAGCTTCCCCACAAGGCCTATTTAAGAAAAATTTGCGGCTTACATTGCGATCTTTTAAGCTCAAAAATCCATCAGTTAAGAGGGGCATAGAGATTTCATAAAACCAATGAGCTTCTTTGATCATATCATCAGTTTCCTTCACCACACCACCTTCCAAGCGACTCTCTATTGTAGTCGAAGCATCATCGTTTGTTACTGGCTTATCATCCATTATTGTAGATGAAGCATTATCACCAATGCATTGTGACTCATCATCAGGACCATCTCTTCGTCCCTGAAATAGTTTTGATACACCTCCTGAGGGACCATTTTCACCTTCGAAATCAGTGGGAATATGAGCACTCTTTGCCGAATAGTACTCTTCCATTAGCCTAGCATAGTTAGGCCCGGGTTCAGGTTTGGACACAAGGGAGTCTCTATAACTGTCTGAGCTAGCAAAAAATAGAGCACAGGTTCGCTCAAAGTACTTGATAAATCCATCAACGAACATAAGCACCGTTGGTAATATCAGATTGTTATGTTGGAATGATTGAAGAAAGACATAAATAGTGATGATTACCTGGGTGGCCAACTGAAGAGCATGTCGACGCCACAGCTCGTTATCCTCGAGAGCTAAGGCGGTGATTGTGTCCGGACCACCAAGATGTAATAGAAGAAACGGTGCCCAAAATGCAAGTAACTCCGCCTTTTGGGGGGAGTCACTCCCGTTGTTAGAGATCAACCCAATGACGAGCACTGCAATGGCATCAGCTGATAAATAGAGTATCCAAATAGAGAACATGAGAAAGCTGTTAGAACTACGCTTTCTAAGGGGTGCTAATGATGTGAGTAGAATTTGGATGATCAGACTAGTGAGTATCAAGGCACGGATATCCCATGTTTTCCATAGATGTCTTAAACTTTCAGCAAATACCATTGGAATTTGTCTTTCTCCTTTCCAATGAGAGGAATAAATTAAAGTAGCTTAGTTTTTGGAGTGACTTTTTTTCTTTGAGACAGAGGAGTGAAACTGTACGAGACTATGAGAGTGAGTAGAAGAATTAGATGCTTACTTGTACTCTGAAACTATTATCACTAGTTGATTATGGAGTACCTACTTTCAAGAGAGTAAGGAAAAAAAAAAAAAAAAAAAAAAAAAACTTATGTTAAATCGTTCCAAACTATATAAAACAGAGATAGTAATTAATATAAAATAAAATAATTAAATTAAATTAAATTTCAAAAAAAAAAAAAAATTTACTATATCCTTTAAAAGAGTGTAAATTAAAATTGTGCAAGAAGAACTAGAGAGGGCTTAGTGCTTGAATTGACAAGTCGCATAAACCACTAGCTAGCTAGTACATATCATTTTTTTGGGAGGGGAAAGTTGTAGAGTACACATTAATTGATTGTACGATAATTAACTTGTCTATTTTTTCCTCTTGTCCTGTCCTTCCTCCATTTTTATATCTTGTCATGTCCTTCCTCCATTTTTATACCGTAAGTGTTTCAATTTGACTTTTACAATATTTGCAATTCACTTACATTTTATAGGCTACATATTTTGTTATGTTAAAAAATAAATAAATAAATAAATTAAAAAAAAAAAAAAAAAAAAAAAGAACCACATATTCAAATCTCATGACCTCAAGGTAAATTTATGAGACAAATCCCCAACCACAATACTAGCCTCCTCCTCCATCGGCCGCACCATGAATCCTTTGGTCAACTCCCTAATCAAACATGGTAACATTTTAGCTACACTACTCGAAGATGTGGCTAAAAGCCGATCAAGTAGAGAAAGCATTCATGAAAGTGTTATAAAAGAGGTTGAAGATCTACTTCTAAAGCTCGAGAAACCTCAACTTCCAAGCTCTTTCCCTGATACTATCATACCCAATATAATCGATAAAATCCAGGCTACTGTTCAAACTTTCATCAAGCTTGACAGTGACAATGCCGCAAAATACGAATACCTTTCTAAGAAAATCAATGACCGGAAATCCAAGAAGCAATCTTCTTCAAAAACACTCAGTGTGCCCAAGCACCTTCGCATGTCACCAACTGGTGATTCAACTTATCAGCCTGATTCTTCCACTGTTGATGATCATCAATTTCAGCAGCTCACTAACAAAAAGAAGAAATGTTTAATCTGCTGGAGTTTGTTCCCTGCCGGGATCGAAATACAGAGAAGACAGTTGATCTACTGGTGGATTGGGATGGATTTAATTGCTGATCAAATCGAGGGTGATAATATACTAGCAGATTTTGTTGACAAAGAGTTCATCGAGCGCACCATTATGGGAAACAAAATGATGTGTAATAGCTACAAGATGAATGAAAATGTTCACTCCATAGTCGTTCAAGCGATTAGCAGCTTTGGCAATTCTGTAACAGAGCGCAACTTTTGCTCCATAATGTACCAGCAACAGCAACAGCAGCAGCAGCAGCAGCAGCAGCCAGCAATGTTCCAGCGAATGCCATCACTATCTAAACAAACGAAAGGCGATGACAATGTCACGCCAACGATGTCATTGGTGATTAACAAAGGAGAGAACAGCCTCAGTGGTGAGACACTTGAATGGCTGAATAAAATGAAAAATGTTAAAGTACTACACTTAGGTAGCTGGGTTCGTGATCCTAAAATTTATATTGTAGTTGAAGATATTGAAACTTTCAAGGGTTTGAGAAATATGGGGCATTTAACTTGTTTAAGCTTACAAGGGATATCAGGAATAGTTGAGCTACCGGAATCAGTATACAAGCTTGATAACCTGAAGATCTTGGACTTGCGAGCATGTCCCAACTTGGAGTCCCTCTCGAAAGGGATCGAGTCATTGAAGCAACTTACTCACTTGGATTTATCCGAGTGCTACTTACTTGATCATGTCCCTGATGGGATTTCTTCATTGACTAAGCTTCAAGTGCTCAAGGGCTTTGTAATTAATCCAGAAGACGATCCACAACAAGCGGTAGATGATGAAAATGGAAAGATTAATAACAATAAGATGAAGAAAAAGGCATCTTCAATGGCAACATTTAGTGACTTATCAAATCTTAAAGAGCTAGTAAAGTTGACTATCCGCACTAGAAGAATGAAATTTCCAACCATACAAGATTTTGATACTCTGTTGGCAATGGACAAGCTCGAAACTCTAAGAGTTCTTTGGGTGCGGAGTCCTTCCGCTGTTGTATGTGTAACACCCACAAGAAGATTCCCAAAGAGTCTCACGAAATTGGAGCTTCAGGCTGCCCCAAAGGATACATTGTCATCTCTTCTACGATGTATCTGTAAAGATAAAGAGAGTTCCTTACAGAAACTCTACATTAGAGGAGGCCAAGGTTTGGACCTTGGTATGGAGTCAATGGAGATGCATTCTGTTTGCAATGTGCATACCGTACGTCTCAGATACTTGCCGGAGCTAACCATCCGTTGGGGTGAATTTAGGAACTTTTTTCCTAAATTAACTCGATTACAAGTATTGAACTGTCCTAAACTCATCTCTTTCCCTTGTGATGAGAATGGTTTATGGGTAGAGACAAAGAAGATCAATAAATAATGTATAATTAATATTTTTTTTTTTTTTTTTTATCAAACTAGCTTGTTTTTGGTTCGCATGTTATTCCTGTACTAAGTTTTGTATCATTTTAAAATAATGAAGTAATAATCGAGTTACTAATCCAGAAGTCCTGGTGAGATGAAAGTCAAACGTCAAATACTTGACTTTGTGGCGGAATCCATCATATAGGTGCCATTTTTAAAACAAAATTTAATTCAAGGTATTAGTTTGCACGCTCTCAAAAAAAAAAAAAAAAAAAAAAAAAAAAAAGGTTTTAGTTTACAACAAAAAGGTAAGGTACTGGTTCACAATTGAACTTTTATATTCCCTAGTTCGTATGCCCGTGCGCAATGCATGCGGACCAGTTAGGATTTGATTTTGTATTGCCGGTTTGAAGTTTACGCATTTTTATTACCAAACACCTATAATGCATATACTTATCTCCGTTTTTTCAGTTGACATGTATTTTTTTTTAGAAACTTCAATTTTAGTTGACACATTTTCTTTTTTGGGTAATGGGTAAGTCTTATACCTTGTACTTATTAGTATACCCCACTTGCTTTATCATTCTCTCTCATCTCCTTAATATGTGTGTCTAAATTAAACGCGTCAACTAAATAGAAGATTAGTACTTAATTTTGCTAAACATCTTATTAGATATATCTCACCCCGAAAAATTATTTACAATTATCTCACCCTTAAAAAATTTGCTCACCCCTAAAAATCTTGTACAATTATCTCATCCCTAAAAATTTGATTATAAGAACCTAGAAACACCTATCAAGTTACCTTTAAACCATTTATTAATGTGTAGCATCCTGAGCAACTTGATAGGTAGCGACACTATAGGTAACCTCCTTGCACTTCCCCTCATTATGGTGGTTTATAAATCACTTGTTACTTTAGAAGCGCCTTGAATTGTGTAGTTTATGAGTAGCTTTCTACACATATATTATAGATTATAAGTCGAAGGTTTCTTTAATGGCTTTATGAGTGTTGTTTCTTCAGAGGCGCTGTGTAAGCTATTTTTATGAGTCACCTATTTTTTAGAAGCAACACGTATGGTATTTTAAAGCTGTCCAGATCTAGCTTCAAAAAGATCTAGCTTGACCTATTGAGTTGCGTCTTAATTAGAAAGAATGTGTAAAATAATTATTTTTTTTCCTTTTGGAACTTTAAATCATTATATTTATAGTTCCAACCTATGTAGGACTCGAACCCACATATATGTGCAATGGCACATTGCTCTACCATTTGAACAAATAGGTTATCCAAAAACTTTAATGAAACTCGACATAATTATACTACCTCCGTAATTATTATTATGTGCCACTTTGGAATATTAATATCTCACAAATAATACCCAAAGTCGCACATAATAATTGACGGAGGTAGTAGCAATATATAGAAAAGCGAGAGGGGTTAAAAGTAAAAATTGCCTAATGCTAAGGTGAAGACAAAGCATCAAATCATAGGAAGAATGAAGTTAAATATGACTTCATTTATCCACTCTTGCTGCTCTACACCATCACTCACACCCCCTGTCATCTAACAACACATACTACAGACACAATACAGCCCACAAAGCAGACACATGATTGATTACATAAAAGTAACGTCTATCTAGTCCACATGCACAACATAATCTCACCCTTGCCACACTAACTGTGCCAAAACACAAACCTCACATACAAACACCAATCAGACCAAATAGACTTGTATGAGACAATAAAATAGTACGCTTCACATACACGAGATCACACATATCATGATAGGATAAAAAATTCTAAGGCACACCAAATAACATAATACAACATAAGAGTTATACTTAAGTGTTAGAGTTATTATAGAATATGCATCAACGTTGTCTTCTTATTTTAAAAAAAAAAATTGAAAGGAACTTCTAAACTGTTAAATGAGGCATACCAGTCTGAAGTAGGATCGTTAGCTTTCCAATTTCAGCTCACATAAGTACATAACAGCCAATATTGCGTGGGCTAATATCAATCTCCTTCAGCAATTCAGACTCTTTCTTTGCAAAACCTATCCCTATAAATCTTCTTAAAAGCCAATTAATAGTTAATCACATTTCTAGAAATTTTGAAGTTGGAATAAATATATAAAACATCAAAAGATCCATAAGTCATACTCTTTTTTAAAGGACCAGAATTTTGTTTATTATCAGAGTAGTCATTATGAAGCATTTTAATATCAACTTCATTAAGCCTACTGAATATATCCAAAATTGTTCTTACCAACAACTTTTCCACAACAAATAAACAACTCTTCCTAGGTACTTCATAGTTCATATGGTTGTATTAAAAATTTGATCTGGATTCAACACAGTGGGTTGTTTAACCTGACATTTTTTAGAGCATGGTTATAAGCTATATCCTTACCATATATCTGAGCTGGAAAGTAGCCTGCCTCATTTTCAATATGTACAACCTGCCCAGAATCCTCTTGAAAACTTCAAGGTCCTCTACCTGAGTTTTGACAGATGAACATATACCCGACATTTCTCCATGTTGCCTCTCTGATAATCCTGTGACAATTACACCAGATTGCAAGAAATAATTTGAGAGCTGAACCCAGATATTATCCCACAATAATGTTTTAAGTACACAAAGTGACTGAGAAAAACAGATGGACTACCAAAATCCACATGGACAAATCAAGCACAGAATATGTTAATATACCCAGAATACAGACAATTTCAAGTGTTTCAGTGAGGATAAAAGTCGTAGTTTTACTTCCAAACCTTAAATCAGATCACCCATAAGCTAACTTCAACCAAACCAACCATAGAAATTGAGCATTAATTCTTATAGCATCAATCTATCAACCGTATGTCACTGACCATTATTTCATTATAGAAGACTTAAGCTAAATTTTTCTAGTGACTGATTTCACTTCCATCATCTTGTACAATAAGATTAGAAACATACGGCAAGCAGGAAACTATTTTAAATCCTACATGATGATAAAGGAGCAATTTCCACTAAAATCATTCCAAAACCCAAGAGAAGTGAGTTTAGGCATTCCCACAAAAATAATATATCCCCTACTTTTCTCAAATCCTATATTTCTAAGTGCATGCTTCAGCTCCTATATATTTGGGAAAGAAAATACATTTCTCTCTCTTGTTTCTAAGTTCTTGCTTCCTTTTCTTATTAATTTTTTTAGGTAAGATACCTTCCAGGTCTATGAGATGAATAGCAAAAGCAAATAACTTGTTCATCTTCAATCCACAATGTCCAGCTTCTCCTACATCATTTATCCTACTCCAACTGTCTAATGTAGTTTCAAATGAGGTTATAGTTCATTTTCAGCTTCCACAAAGATAAAAACCCAAGTTTGATAAATGTAGTGTATATCACACAACAAATTCTAAATATTATACTTTATTCACTTTTCATGCGAATACCCCTATCACCTTTTGATATATTCTGAATTTATATGCATGTATTCTATCTAGAACAGATTTAACAGCAATTGTTTTCCTCTTAATTGGTTTCCTCTATCATTAAGAGTAACTTGGTTTATAAAAGCACTGGCTAAAAAAAATTACAGTATTTATTCGTCACAGAACTGACTTAGGTAGTGTTTAATGGTTAAAGTAGTGCATGGCTAGTGTTTCTCTCCGACATTAAATACCACTAGCATTCTCTAAGGTAACATGTGCTATGTGTCTGTGCGTCAAATGTTACTTATTTTTTAAAATGTAAATTTTTTAAATTAAATTTAAATATTTACAGCTATTTTTTGTCGAGCTCTAAAATGGATCAATGAGTACTTTGTTTAGCAACTAAGACTAAAGGTATGGGTATATTTGATCAAATGTTCAAATCTCCCCACCCAATTTATAACTTGCATTCCCGTTGATGCTCCTTTGGATGGGGGGGGGGAAAAAAAATAGAAGATAAATGGAGTTATATGACTTATTTCCAAAATACTCCACGTCTAGTTGTGGGACTTCTTTTACTGTAATTTTTAAAAAAAAATGTTACTTGTACACCTTACATCCATAATTTGTAATGCTCTTGTGACTTGTTTGGAGAAAAAATGTTAAATTGTAATTGTAGTCTGACAAGCTAGTTTTGCCAGGTATTTTCTCCCTAGTTAGCATTTGAATAACTAAGTTTCAATGTAGCATGTCCACAAACATAACATGAGATTAACACCAAAACCAAACATAACATGAAATAGATGCAAGAGTTTGTGGCAAGAGATCAGTTGAGAGGGAGAGAAAGTGATACAATAAAAAAGTGTTTTAAGGAGTTGTTATAAGATAATTATGACAAGTCACATGTGAAATTGTGAATTATGTTACTTGTCAAATAAAGATATAGATACGGAGTTCCAAAATATTTCCTCTACTCGATTTTGTTATACTTACTATCATTCTTCAGCTCATACTATAGCTCCCAAATGTTAGACATTGCAGCAAACTTTCTGCACTTGTTTGTTATCTTGGTTAAAGTGGGTAGAGAGAAAGCATCCAAATGTGATGCCCAACCTACTAGGAAGGATGTGTGGAAGGAAGAGAGAAAAGGAAAGAGGTGGGTAATGAGATTATACTAGATGTGAGTGCAAGGGAATTTCACTTGACATTTTTTTGAGGAAAATCAAATAGGTAGGGCCCTATAACGTGCACCGTTAAGTTTTTGGACATAAAATTATACAAAGTATAAGGTAGTGATACCAAAACTATTGGAAGAAACTTGGTAGTTTTATAATTTTTATTTTTTGAAATAGGGTAGTTATTCATAAACTAGGTAATTAATAACAAATAATCCTAAAATATACCACCATGATTGATAGTTCTAAAAATAGTGGATCACAAAGAATAATTGCAACAATCTAAGTATCAACTATAGTTGAATGTTGCAATATTCAACCTAATAATAATGCAATACTGCATCCAAACAATTAAGCTCCTTTTCTTCTCCAAGAGAATAGAGAAAGTGTACTCAAATGAAGTAATTCGTCTAGCATAAATAAAAACAAATTGTCCTTCCTTAACAATCAAACGAAAATCAAAAATCAAGTGTAAGGTCTAAATCAAACAATTCAAAAACACAATCAATCACATCATCAATTCTTAATAAAATTACATAATCAAGGTAAAAAAGCAAACTCAAAACAACCAAAGACGAGTAGTGATCTTCAGTTGCAAGGAAAATGTAGGTCCGGATATTCAAGACGTTTGAGCATAGATTAGAAAATTTACAAGGAAATTATAAATTTATCAGAAATTCAAACGAATTGTGATTAAACAAAAAAAAAATCAAAAATTCACTCAAGAACCCTAAATTGTTTATACTGACAATAAAGTGAAAGATAATGAAACCCTAGATAGATTGTCGATTCAAATTGAAATTCGATAAAAAATACGAAGAAGAACAAATAACTCACCTCAACTTGAATGGAGAAAAGAAAGCTCGGAGTGCGCATTAATGGAAATTTTGGAAGAGAGAAACAGAGAGAGAAGGGAAGTAGATACTTCCTCCGTTTTCTTTTGGATGCAACGTACACTTTTTTACGGTGTTTAAAAAATGTGGGGTTAATATGATAGAATACACTTTAAAATGGGATGAATGGTTGTTATAAGTGTAATTTAGTGGGCCATGTGCTTTAAATAAGGGAAGTAGTATAGTTTTTCCCTAAAATAACTTTCCTTTTATAGTGTGTTGCAAGTATTGTGACATTCCTTTTTAGGAAGGTGTTGCAAGTAAAATAAAACGGAGGAAGTATTAGGATAAGTGGAAAAGAAGAAATACTTATACGTAAAGATGGCAGCAAAGGGCAAGACAGTAATTGAACTTTTGTAGGGTATATATGGAACGGCACTATTCATAAGGGAAATATTGGAGTATATGTGGAGTTTTAGGAAGGCAAAAGAGTAATATGTTTTTTTTTTTTTGGTGTTTAGAGAGCCACAAGGACACTTGAAATCGAGAGGAGAGCTCTAACCACTTATGCTATCCCTCACTCTCAAATAATACAGTACATGATATCGTTGAATTAAAACATTTAAAAAGGTAAAAAAAAAAAAAAAAAAAAAAAAAAAAAAAAAAGAGAAATATAAGTAGGACCATTTTTTTTCCCAATAAATATAAATCATATAATGTAATAGAAAGAAATATTACAAAATGATGGTGGGTCAAAAGGTGGAGAGAGAAATAATAATGTGCGAATGAAGTTTCTAAATCTAATATTATGATACTTAAAAATAAAAATAAAAAATAAAATGGTCGATTTTAGGAAATAGGACACTCAAGAAAAACGGAGGGAGCACATGATAATTGAATCAAATAAAAACATTCTTTCAGCAAAACTACGATCGTTGTCGCATTATAGCATTTTTCACATTGTTGTGGTATACAACCTTCTTCGACAAGGGGGTCTTTCAATCTATTGTAACCGTGAACAAAAATCTCGTCTAATTCGTCTAGTTGTAGTTGAAATATTAACCTCTTTTTCAATCTCTCACAAATCTTACCCATGAAACAATTTTACATCAATCCATCAAAAAAGAATTCAAATTCCTCCTCAAAAGATAAAAGGAAAATATTTTCTTTCGAATGAGAAAAAACCTTCTTTAAAAGAAGAAAAACTCTTTATTTCGAGGGAGAAACGTTCCCCCTAAAAAAGGAAGAGTTATTATAAACCTAAAGCAAACAAAAATAAAAAGAGAAAAGGCACCAAAAACAAATATTGGGGCTTTTCATCGATAAAAATTGATGGAAGCCCCTCTAAAATTTAACTATGGAGGCTAGGATATTTTAAGGAAATGGGAGGGAGAGAGAATACCATTAGGTTTAATATTAATTCATATGGGAAGTCCTTATTTCCCACTTTTGGCTTTAAGAGTTACTATACATATAAATAGATTTTAAAATGAGAAAAAATAAATTTAATAGGCAGAAAATATTCTTAGGTGTACTTGCTCAATTTCCTGACGTGGAATTTTGGAAGAAATAGTAAAAAAATATCTATACTAATGTACTATACTAAAGTGAAATATATTTTTCCCTCCTAAATGCCTTGGAGTCCCGCCTATTCCCTCAATTCTTCTTTAAAAAAACATTTATTAAAGTTACATTGAATTATCCCCGATGCACAATATATTTTTTATAAATAAAATCATAATCTTATAGGAATAATTTTTTTTATTTATCAGATGATAAAGTTGTACAATACTTTTTTCGTTTGGACATCAAGTTGCTGGACATCAAATTGCTTACCAATTGAACCAACTTCTGTTGATTACAAAATTGTTATTCCTAACTTTTTTTTTTTTTTTCACAACAAAAGTGTTATTCCTAACCTTCCACTCCACTCCCCAACCTCAACTCCTTGTTTCTTTGAAGCTACCTCCTTCAAATTTCTTTAAACTCAACTTCGACGGATCAGTTTGCAACAACTCAGCAGTGGCATGAGTCGTCACCAAAGATAGCATCAATCAACTTATCAAGGCTACCACTTTCAACTTGGGTAGTACTAAAGTCTTCTTTGCAAAAATTATGACGCTCTACAAAGGCATTTTCATAGCTCTTCAACAAGATATTCACAATATTCAAATTGAGTGCGACAACCTTTTTGTCATCAAAGCAGTTTAAAGGTATCTAGTCCATCCCATGGGAGATTGAGCACATTGTCTTTGATATTAGAGCTCTTCTTCACCGTTGAAGCATTCACCATATCTCTACCGAGAGACGAATAGAGCAACTGATTAGAAGTAAATGTGGGTCATTTAGTTAACGATAGTACAAATCTAATATATATATATATATATATATATATATATATATATATAAAGGGGAGTTTTTTCCCGAGTTTTTAGAGTGCCACGTAGGATCTAATTTTCTTAGCGCGCCATGTAGGATTATAAATCTTAGTAATAGCCAATTAAATAAGAGATTAATAATTTCTTTTTAGAATTAAATAATTCAAATGTCATGTAAGCAAAATTGGCGAATGAGATTTTTAAGTTTAAAATAAATATTATCTTTTAATATTAGGAATTTTATCTAAATATATAACAAAGTTTAGCTCATAAATACAAAAAAAAAAAAAAAAAAAAAAATCAAACAAACCGTGATCGTGCATCGCACGGGTTTCATCTAGTATTTTACTAGTTTTTTGCCCGAGCAAACGCTCGGATATTCAAAAAAAAAAAAAAAATTAATCTATAAATTATACGCAGTACTATCTATATTATTAAATTTATATAGATTAAATACATTAATGTAAAGTACTTATCTCTAATTTTTGTTTGTTGACATGTTATAAATTTGAAATTGAGTGAAAATCCTTTTTTTTTTTTTTGTTTTATGTAAAAAACAAACAATGCATAGATTGAAGGGAATATATAATGCATTTTATAGATTAACGATTAAATTTATTTATTTATTTATCTAAGTTGTTATTATTTTTCTATTTTTTTAGGTTGTTTATTAGGTTGTATATTCTCTTTTTGTTTATTTATTAGCTATTTTATTATTTTGAAAAAAAAAAGAAAAAAAGGATTTATGGCGGGAAAATTTTTAATGTGAACGCGACACATGTACTTCTAGAATAATCCTGGTGATTACTTTAGTATATACTTCCTCCGTTTTCTTTTACTTGCAACACTTCCCTAAAAAGGAAATGTCACAATACTTGCAACACACTACAAAAGGAAAGTTACTTTAGGGGAAAACTATACTATTTCCCTTATTTAAAGCACATAGCCCACTAAATTACACTCCTAACAACCACTCATCCCATTTTAAAGTGTATTACTACCTCCGTTTCTTATTTCTCGCAACAAAGGGTTATTATTTGTGAGATATAAAATATTCATTTGTTGCAAGAAATAAGAAACGGAGGTAGTATATCATATGAACCCCACATTTCTTAAATACCGTGAAAAAGTGTGTGTTGCATCTAAAAGAAAACGGAGGAAGTAGTATTGATATATATATTTACGAGTATAATAACTCTCCAATTTCCTACGAATGTTTTTCTTTTTTCTTACTAGTACCTTAAAAGTTTTTATTTTATTTTATCTTAAAAGCAGCTCAAAAATATTGGAGAAAAGCTGAAACCCCATCACTCCTTTTCTCCATTGCTGTTGAGCTTCATTCGAGCATGGATTCCGACGACGATCAAACCATTCCACTGAGCCAAAGACCCGAATGGTCCGACGTTAATCCGGTACCCCAGAATGACGGCCCGAACCCGGTTGTTCCGATCGCATACACTGACGAATTCAGAGAAACTATGGATTATTTTCGAGCTGTTTATCTCTCTGATGAGCGTTCTTCTCGTTCACTTCAACTTACTTCTGAAGCTATCAAATTGAACGCCGGAAATTACACTGTAATTTTACAAAACCCCCATTATTTTTTGCTTTAATGGGTATTTTTATTTGTATATTTTTGTTGCTTTTGTTTGATTTTGGTGTATAAGGGGCTGCTAATGGGTAATGATGTAGACGGGATTCGATCCGAGGTCTTGAGTACTGTGTTAGTTGACATTCAATTGCATTTGGGGTTGATGTTTTATTATGTGGGTATTGATTATTTAGTTATACTTGTTGATTAAATTGCTTTTATTGGAATATGGGTCTATGTAAAATGTATGAAATGGGTTTTGATAGTTTGATAGTTGTAGCTTTGCTTGAATTAATTAATTTAGTGTGTAATTACCCTGTATTTCAATTGTGATTCTTGAGTTTGGTAATGATTTTGATATTAGTTGGACAAAGTTTAGGGTGTTTTGCTGTTTTTGTGTCTAGGATTAGTTGATTGGAGAAAGTATTTTGATGGTTTTGTTGGGCTTGTTGGATGAATAAATAAAAGGGTTGAGAAAAAAGATTGATTTTCCCTAAATCGGTTGTTTGTATTTGTTGAATAATCACTCTTGATCTGTTTAGGGAGTTTTGCTTATTTTGTGTGTAATCGATTTTCCATATTGCTCCAAAATGAAGTGTGAAAGTGCCCTACCCATGTCATAGTGTCGAGGATATGTGCCCTACCCGTCTGACATAGCTCTTGATTGCACCTTCTATATTCTTCTCTCTATGTAGTATGCATTGCACATTGGAATTAAGTTTTCTTTGAAATATACTTTGCTGTAAATTATTTATATTGCATTCGAAAGGGTAGTACTTTACTCTTTTTTACAGGTTTGGCATTTCAGGCAGCTTATTCTTGAGTCCCTGAATGCTGATTTGCACAAAGAACTGGATTATGTAGAAAATGTTGCGAAGAAGAATTCAAAGAATTACCAGATATGGTAAGTGGCGTTATCTTTTATTTATTTTAATTTTAACCCTTCGTGAAGTGATGATCTATTTCATATGGCATGTATAACGTATCCACAATCACTTTTGTCATTAACATTGTCTGGTACTGTTAGTTCTCTTTTTCTGCTTATATTATTTGAGAAGCTATAACCAGAGATGAATAAATTGATTAGGACCATCATTTTAAAAACAACTAGTGAGTGATCCCGGGCATTGCCCCGAGTTGCTACTGTTGTAGACGTACAATCAATAAATTTTTTAGAAGTCTTTTCAAAACTGCAATTGTCATTGTCAAACCAAAATTGAGTTATTCTTTAAATATAGTTTTTTTATTTTATAATTGAACCTTGTGGTTTGCACTTATATGAATTTTTTTCTATACAAATAACATATTTTATATTGGCTTAGATGGTTAAATAGTAATATGTGTAATAAGAGGTTTAGGAACGCTTTTTAATATGCGGAGTACGAAGTAGGGAATAAAGAGTGAAGTAGGAAATAAATATGTGTTTTTTTGTAATAATTACACCACATGGTTTTAAGTTATATATATTTCTTTTTCATAATTATAACGTGTTTGATAATTAGCTTAGATGGCTAAAGAGTCAATTTTGTTGTAAGTGGTTTGGGGTTCAAATCCTCTTATCATCATTTTTTTTTTTATTTAGTGATGGTGTGGTATGTGGAGATGTTGGGTAGGTGACATGGCGCCGTCAAATGTTTGTGAAGTGACGTGGCGTCATGAATTGTTGGTGAAGTGACGTGGCGTAATTTGGAAGAGGCTACGTGGCGCATAGACGTTTTTATAAACGCCTTTTAATATATTAGTATAGATTGTTATGAACTAATGCTCAACAAGTTCTGGCTTATCATGTAACCATTTTGCAGTCCAGGAGAAGAGTTTTTGATAGTATTAAAATTTCACCAAGTTGATATTCTTTATCTCTGTACTGGCTGTTTCATCTTATTATAGTTTTGTGTAGGCATCATAGACGGTGGCTTGCCGAGAAGCTAGGACCAGATGCTGCTTTTAGAGAAATTGAATTTACAAAGAAAATACTTTCTCTTGATGCTAAAAATTACCATGCCTGGTCTCATAGACAGGTGAGCTTAGAATTCAATTGTTTGGCTTGGTGTTTTTCTTATGAGTCGTATTATTCCATTCCTTGACGCTGTTACATGAAAAAGCACGTTCACATATTATTTCTTGTGCAGTGGGTTCTGAAAACATTAGGTGGTTGGGATGATGAACTCGAGTACTGTAATCAGCTTCTTAAGGATGACATCTTTAACAACTCTGCTTGGAACCAGGTATGCCACTAATTTTGAAGATTTTTCTGAATTATTTTTTAAGTTCAGTTAAAAAATGCATGAAAGGCATTAAGGGGGTAATTTTCTGAAATCTATCACGCTGATCTGCTTGTAGATTGTCCTGTGTATTTATTCTGTGCAAATTAGTCAACAATGTACTAGCTATATAATCAGTATTTCCAGGTCAAAGCATGCACAAATCCATCACTTCATATGTGAAAACATTCTCGGAGATTAAAATAAAATTGCAAACTACAAAGGTGAGTATATTCACTAAAGGCTTTCATGTAATCAAGTTTGAAGAAGTTTTCTAAGCATGGCATACATATTAATCATTGAAAGGGGGGAGGTGGTGCTAAAAGATCGACACCTCTCTTCTCTCATGCTATGTTCTGAAAAGGAGTATCCAGATAGAGCTGCCATTGTTTGTAACAGGGGTGCTGAGAGATCTGCACTAAGTCGAAAATACTGCTCAACTGGGGGGGGGGGGGGGGGGTGGACTGTATAAAGAAGTAGGTGAGCATATTGTAGGTCTCTTGGTTGCTGATACCGTTGAAGAAATAGCTCTTGTTCTTTTCTCTTCTAATAAAAATGTTGAAAAGGGCCAAGCCTCATAAACAAAGAGTTGACTTAGTGACAAGTTACAACTGCTGTTTGAA
This sequence comes from Chenopodium album, assembly GCF_948465745.1. Classification (NCBI taxonomy): domain Eukaryota; kingdom Viridiplantae; phylum Streptophyta; class Magnoliopsida; order Caryophyllales; family Amaranthaceae; genus Chenopodium; species Chenopodium album. Next base: position 31,427,076 of record NC_137856.1, on the reverse strand, counting down.
ATTTTGACATTAGCTATCAGTTGTGATGACCTATATATAGTCTATAAATATGGGGGCTTAAGAAAGGTTTTCATAATGTTTCTATTGTTCTAAAAGGCTACAACCAGTTGTTGTAGGCTTCCTTAAGATTGTATAATAATAATTGTGGAGGGTAGAGGATTGGAGGATAGGAGGACCAGGGAAATGATAGGAGAGGTGGATGACACAAAAATGAATGAAAAAGAAAAGAGACAAGAGGTGATTTCCCTACCAATATATCCAACTATGTAAAGGATAATGGATCCCCGTATTCTTTAAATTTATTCCTAATTTTCATCCAAGTAAAAGAAATAGATTTCTCACTCTTCCAAAGTTTTTATCATCCTATTCCCTCCCGGCTTCTTTCACCCAATTACTCATTTTGCATTTAGGGCTTTTTCCCCTCTAGGACCTTTCTCTAATCCTACATTGGAGAAGTTCTTTTGGTAATGCTTATAAGATCTTTCAGATGGAATCATAGTGAGACTGTGAGATCTTGTCGTTCTCTATTGAGGTTTGCAGTTCACAAGGGTAATTGAAATGCACCTTTGACATATCTGCGGCCTGGAGATCTATTACTTGGATAATTGTGGTGTCTAGAAGTTGGGTATAGTTTACACATTTGACTTTATCCTAGTAGGAACTGAAAGAAGAATTCAGTTACCATTCATACAACCACAGTATAACTTGAATGTTATATTTGATTCTAAAATTTACTGGATTGCCTAAACTGGTATCTAAATTTTCATTGATGTAGTAAAGCGGAACTTATAAATGACGAGAAAATATAGTGTTCCCGAGGTAGGTTAGGAAATTCTTTTGACGTCATTCATTAAAATTACTATAAACTATCAAAATATTCATTGTAAGATGGAATGTTGAAAATGATACTGTAGTTATCTTTGCCCACTAGTCCTGACTCCTGAGGTTGTAGGTGAAATCCAATTTCCAGGTTGGAACCTTTAAAAAGAGTCCATACTTCTGTGTATGTAATATTTCTTTTTCTGATTTTCTTAAAGAAAAAAGTTAACAAATTCAGATGTATATTGTGTAAAAAAACAAAATAATAATAATAAAAAAAAAAAAAAAACCCAAACAAATTAAAGTACTAAAAAAATTGGGATGTAATTGTGTTTGCTGAGGGGGTGTAATAAAAAATGCGGAGAGCGGAGTGTTCAATGAATTTGGAGTAAAAGTCAGCAATCTGGTAACTGCCTCTACTTATAAACTGATGGATGACTTTACCTCTTCCAGCTACTGTGAGAGCTGCATTTGTCTAATTTGCTTCAGGAGCTAAGTTCTTGTATGCTTGGCAGTTGGCACTTTAATTGAAAGCACAAAAGACAGATCGATCTCACTTCTGCACTGATCATTGTAGCTTCATGTGAGATAAGGATCCCACTATAGTTTGTATTTTTGCCACAGCAATCATTTTGCTAAATTTTTTATTCTGCTCTGTTCTATACCTTTCACCTTCACTGTGTTCCATCATATTCTACTTGCTTCATCTTACAAAGTGATTTTCTTATACATCTTAAGTACATCCTTGTCTGTGTATGCTTTCTTCTGATTCCAGGGTGTCACCACTTTATGTTTGTTCTCGTTTATCTTACAAAGTTATTTTGTTATAATCTTTAAGTACTTCCTCTGTGTATGCATTATTCTGAATCCAGGGTGTTGCCAGTTTATGGTTTTTCTTATTTTGCTATGGGAAAATGTGGTGGGATCTTAAATTGTGCAGTTCATTATGAAAAAATCTTGTTCTGATGCTAATAATGTCCGTGCTGTAGATTTATCCAATAAGTGTACTTAAATGCTTTACTCTTTATTTTGCTACGATACAATTCTAACTCACTCCTCTGTTATATGTGATACAGAGGCATTTTGTTGTCACAAGATCTCCTTTGCTTGGAGGCCTAGATGCCATGAGAGACTCTGAAGTGAATTACACTATTGAAGCCATTGTACAACATCCCGAGAATGAAAGCTCATGGAGGTACCTTCGGGGCCTTTACAAAAAAGACTTGAAGTCTTGGGTAAATGATCCTCGAGTTTCGTCTGTATGCTTAAAGATCTTGAGCGCCAAAAGTAGATGTATTTTTGCCTTAAGTACACTATTGGACCTCATCTGCCAAGGTCTTGAACCAAGCTCTGAGTTAAAAGAAGCAGTTGATTCTCTAAAGAGTTCAAATATAGAATCAAGCAGTTCTGGCTTAGCAGAAACTATATGCTCAGTTTTGGAAAGCATGGATCCCTTGAGAGTGAATTATTGGAGTTGGCGCAAGGAACACATCCCTACTTTAACACCTTGACGTCGATAATTAAGTTAAAACTTTTATCATCCTATATATGTTGCGGTCCTTGTGGATTGAACCATTTGATTAGGCATTTTACTTTTACCCATGAAAATTTAAAAACGTTGTGGAATTTGATTGAACATCAATAGATATTATAGAGAGATTGATTTCCGGACTGAGTTCTTTTGCATATACTAAATGCAGCTAATTAGTACTGTACATCCTTATGTCTCACGAAGTCATAAAAAGCACTCAAATTACAGTTTACGATGATCTTCCCCTCAAAAGCAAAAATAGCAACAAGTAGGGGGCCACCAAACTTTGTTTTGACAGCATAAAGAATCAGAATGAAGCCACAAAGTAAATGACAGCAGAGTGCAGGCTGCTTGAGTCTTTCAGGCCTAGCAATTGGTAGCAAATTTACAAGAATCTGGACATCCACAATGAACTACTTCTGTTACTATAGCTTTTCACGTACTGATTTCTTCGGCTTTGATGATGGACTAGGAGCCTCCTTGAAAGCAGATGGGCAGAGGCTATTAATCTGACAGACACCACATCGTGGTCTCAACGGTGCACATATGGTCTGCCCGAACCCTACCTGTTTAACATCCACCAGAAGTAACAAAAGGAAACTTGGTTAGAATAAATCACTCGGGTACACAAAATCTAGTACAGTGAAGAAAAATACTGTACACAACATCATATCAAGTACAATGCAGAAAAATACTGTACACAACAGCATCCAGGAATAAACTCAATGCATATACATTCAAAATTTTCCACAAACATCACTGTATCAGACATCTCAGATAGTCAGATCCTTGACATGACAGAGTCAAGCTTGGTAAATAACATCTCATTTGCAAACTAACACAATATACTCAGGAACATGAGAAGAGTCTTGAAATAAAAACGTTATTGATTTTCCATAAACAGGAGTACTAAATCGCTAATAAGTTTTAATTTATGATTTCCAGACCTGGTAAAGAAAATATATGACGCCTCATTGGCAATTATAAAATATTTCATATAAATAAGGTCTCCTGGGAGGCCAAGATATGTGAAGGAAAACATTATTTTATTCACAAAATATTTGATTCAAAAACATTCCAGATTAAGTATAAATGAGAGATGCAGTCATACCAAAAGTGGATTTATGGAAACCCATTCTTCCTTGGGAAGCCATTTCTGCAATGCCTCTCTAGTTTCCTCTGGTGATTTAGTTTTCTATAACATGAACAAAAATATTAGAATATATATTTGCAAACAAATAACGGTTAGAAGAGAGTTCATCATACAACATAAGTAGAAGGAAGAGTATAATCACTAAGTTCACTATTGTTGGCTATCCAGGGGAAAACGAAAGAAGGGCGCAGCTGTGTAAAAGACTACAAATGCAACATGAATATTTTATACCATCTTAACTTCTTAAGTATTACATTGACAATGCTGGGCTTTCAGATTTAGTTCAAAATAGCTTAACTATGGCAACATTCAAGGAGCACAGAAATACAGAATAATCACAAAACAACCTTCAAGGAGCACAGAAATACAGAATAACACGGAAATTTCTGAATAGGTGTGACGTACTGACATGTAGGCAAGCCACTATGGCAACATTTTCGGTTCAGGGGGGAAGGAGAGGGGGGGGGGGGGGGGAACTCACATAAACAATTCATCTGATTTGTCCATAATTAAAATTGAAATCCCAGACATAAAGCCTTCATAAAAAAAAGGTGATAAATAATAACATTGCTGTCTGGCAATGTGATATATTATGACAAAAAAGGAAAATTAAATGAAAATATAAAATAAGTAATTAAATAATAAAGCAGAAAAAAGGATGAAAAATGGGAGAGGAAAATAGCCAGTGTTGCTGTTGCAGAATATATGAAGAGTTTACCTGATTAGTGCCAGCTCGTGTCACCCATCCTAGTCTGTTGCAGATGCGATGGACATGAGTGTCAACACAAATTCCTTGGACATCATTCCAGGCAATGTGCAAAACCTACATTGTGACATGAATATAGCAATCAAAGCGACTTTTGAAATGGAAGTATTCAAAGTTCAAAGACGCACCAGATGAGCAATTTTAGGACCTATCCCAGGGAGTTCAAGTAATTGTTCCAGTGAGCTGGGAATATCTCCATTATACTTCTCAATACAGATATTTGCAACTTTTTTCAAGTTACTGGCCTTCCTGGTGTAGAACCCCACCTACAACGAATCAAGTGATATATAAAAATTTATTCACGTAATTACATATCAGACATAATTGGTCAGAGTAGATAAATATTCTTGCTTTATACTTCCCATGCCCCAGACACCACCAGACCAATAGCAATGCAAAATTGCAGTATAAAGCAAGAATATCTATCCTATTCATCAGCTTACCGGGTAGATCAAGTTCTTGATTGTTTCCTCATCAGCCTTCTCAATGGAATAGGGATCAAGAAGTCCATTTTCCAAGAGACGCTGAACTGCTCCTGCAAAGCCAAGAAGCCAGTCATTTGCTCATATATGAAGAAAAGAGTAAGGTAATACGGGAAACCCTTTTTATATACTAGGTAAATTGGCTTACAACAATTTGTAGATTTATTAGATCAAACAAAACCTGTGAGAAATATGACCTCACAGCATTCTCACTATGCCAGCTGTAAAAACCACATAAATTTCACATTGATTCCATTCCTAAAAATTTCTATTCACAAATGAAAATCAGTATCTCCCTCCACTTCGAGAACTGCAGAAAATTTGTTCACACGTGCAAAAGAATAAATGAGCAAGCCAAGGTATAAAGACTATAAACAAGGAGTATATTAATGTACATTATAAATTGTTTAAAATCACAAAAAACCATAAATAAATGTATTACTACAACCATTGGAGTTGATCTAATGGCCTCGAAAATCCTCAATACACCACATGAGGTATAAGCTAGATGTATACTACGTATTAAAGATAATAAGACAACCAGGATGCAGGCTTTGGAGTGTCTGTGTTTCCAACACTTGATAGTCAGCTTTGACATTTTAGAATGAAAACAAGCAAGTAAATACAAGAAGGGTGTTCACTGGAGAATAATCACCTCCTTTCCTCTAGAGTAGCAAAGAGGAAAAAAAAAAAAAAAAAAAAAAAAAAAAAAAAAAAAACCTACATACCAAGTGGTTATGTAGACTTTTCTTTTAAATGTATAGGATTGAAAAAGAGATTGGAAAACCTTTGTCGTTGTTAACTAAGATTTTGACATCTTCAACCACTCATAATGCCTTCATTATTATAAAAAACAATATTAAAAAAACAGATAAGTTTTTAGATAGGAACAAGAACTTGCCATGAGTAACATGATCTTTTGTTTGGCTTGAAAGAAGTGTACCAGCTAGTACAGCAAATCTTCTTTCCTGCAAGAAAAGCAATATAATTAGTCTTTTGAAGCTCCACATTTCAACATGCTTGTCATGATTATCATTCTATCTCAGTATGCACTAATCCTTTAATTTATTGCTATAAAAATATTATCGACATTCTTACTATTAGTGATAAGTCAACTATGACCATCACGAGAAATGAAGGGAATACAAATTAGCAAGTCAATGGAACATAACTTTGACATACTATAATAGGTTATCAGCGCTCCAGAAATTCTAAAGAACTAACATTTAATCTTCAACTCATCACTCAGAAAGTGGTGGGTGAAAAGATAAAGGAGGATCAGAATTAATAAAACAATCATCCAAAAATTGTGATATTGCAGATGAACAGGCAGCCATCACCCCTATGTTGGTCATCTAAATTAGATAATATTTGGGAATAAAAATTGAAATTATATCATTGAAGGTTTCCAAAGTAAAGAGCATCAGGATTAAAGGCGTTGTACCTTTGGGGGAAGAGAACTACCAGCCTTCTCACATCCAACAGAGTCTACTGGTGCATCTTCAGAAGATCTCATGTGACGGATTCCTTCAAGAACTTTCTCCCAGTTTTCTGGGGATTCACTTGAAGCAAATGATCCCAGAGTAACACTTTCTGTTGAAAATGGACATTATCAACAAAACAACCTTGAAAAATAAGTTCATCTGTAAGCACAAGTTTCCTACTTGTTATAGAGGGTCTAACAAACACAGAAACTTAAACACGGAGGGAGAACAATAGAGACATGATCCAGAGAGATAATTCATGATTAGAGTCTATTCAGAAAAACTCAAATACAAAGGTATAATTAGGCAATTTTCATGTCAACCATCAATCATCACTACAATGATTCCTTCAATATTCAAGAATTCATAATGACACACCTACCATGCTTCAAAGTAACCTTAGTTCTTGTAGGATGTGTTGGAGGCATAGGCTTTGACTTTCCTGAAACAAACGTAGTCATTATAAATTTGAAAAAGAATCGATTTATAGAAGTCAGGACTTATGACAAATAACGGATGTGAAAAAGTTTGCAAAGTATGAAACTCTAGCAACAAACAGCACTATACAGCACTTAAGCACTTGCCTTTTGTAGATGATTTAGCAATTCGCTTTTGAAAGGTGAAATCTTCAATATCAGGTAGGCCAGAATTCTACATCATGAGGAGTGAATTAACATAGATTGTCTTTTGCTATGCAGGACAAGAAATTATCAGAAAATATGATTCGAGCACTGCTCTATTCAAATCAGAATAACAAGAAAATGCAATCTAATATTATCAACCAAAGGGGTTATAAAATTGAAAGCCTTCAGTCCTCAGTGGCTAAATATTTATAGCCATTAATTCAAGATCATAGTCCATTAAAACACATACAAGTGAACAAGTGATACACCTATATAAGGTTGCATTTGCATGTAACCTACTTAGAACTCATAAAAGCACAATGTGTCTATTAACAACATAGCCTAGCGATGAGTGGAGTATAAACATGACCTAATAGGCTAATATCCCAAAATTACACCTTTTATTTCTACTCATATTGTTCCATATTACTCCAATAGGTTATGCTTAACCAAACTTGAGACCATATATGCACCATTATATCAACAACAATATAGCATCTCTTCTACTAAATAATTCAACCTTCTATATTAACATTAATTAATACTCCCTCCAACTTCTTCGTGTTTTGATTTTTGTGATAACTTTTAGAGACAAGGAAGTACTGCCTACAAAACAAACAAATTGGGTATAAAGGTAAAGGCATGACCAAACACCCACTTAACTATTACTAGTATATCAAACACAAAATCAAACCAAAAGACACGAACTTTAAGGGTATTCATACTCACTCTATCACTATGACTATGTTCTTCATCTGCTTCTCTTTTCACCCTCTTTTTCCTAACAAAAACTTGTGTTTCCGAACCAGAAACTGCGGTTTTTAACTCAGAACCTGTACACGAATCATGAACCCAATAATATTCAGAAACAAACAGATAAAATGCAAAAAAAAAAAAAAAAAAAAAAGGTGTGCAATAAATTCAAAAGGGTATGTAAATATTTGCTCATATTTCTTGTAATTTTGTTTTCCATAACTCAAAAGGTCATACCTTGATTTGGGACTGCCTCTAAATTTGGGGGTTCTTGCTTAATGTTGAGGGCAAGAGCCTTTGAAGAGAATCTAGTGATGGGCATTTTCAAACCGATTTCTGCGTAACGAAGAGGATTTAGCTGCCCAATTGGAAATTTAACCAGCATTTTTGGGGTTTTATTACTTGTTTAATTTTTTGGAACACCATAATTTTTGGGTATATGAGAAGACACTAAAGTGGTGTTTATTTGGTGATCGCTCATAGTTAAGTACTTAAGTTGTTGAATGCACCACGTTGTAAACTAATTTTTTTCAATTTAATAAATCGTGTTGTTGGATTTTTTAGAACCAATTCGATAACGTGTTGGTTTAAAAAATAACTAGTGTGTAGTACGGGTGATGCCCCGGGTTGCTAGTTTGTAGTTGTTTAATTTGCTAATCAAATTCGACTATTTAAATAGTAATACTTGTTGGTTTTGAATTTAAGTCTTGCTATAAACATTTTTTAGTTGTCAAACTCAATCATTACATAATGGAAACAAATAGTGTAATAAGACACAAACTAACTTATCTAAGTTAACTATAATTTTGTTGGATAGAAAAACACTATTAATAAATGGTTAAGATGGTAAGACTCTTAACTTAAGACATTTTGGTCTTGAGTTCAAGCCTTGGTATAAGTTGCTGACATGTCGAACTTCAAAAAGGTGACACGTGGAACATATTCAGTTTTAGGAACGCTTTTTAATATATAAGTATAGAAGTATAGATTCCCATCATACCAAAGCATTGGAAGAAATTTTTATTTTAAAAACTATCCGAGGCTAAAAATCTCTAATAACAATAGCGGTTTTCTAAAATAAAAGCTATTTCGTAATTACTAGTGATTCATTAAATAAAACTGATAGTGACATTATTGATTAATTTCATAAAACCGCTAACAAATATTTTCACATATAATTGCTCAATCACTACTATTTAAAGTCTCCTTCCCAACTTCATGATGCTCCATTCCTTTAAAACTGCTCATGGTGATTGGCGATTTTATGTACATAACGTCATAACCGCTATACCATTAGAGGTTCTATAAATAGAACCGCTAATGTTGTTAGGGGTTCCATATAAAATAGCGTTAATGATATTGAAGGCTCCATCATACTTTAAACCGTCATCACCATTAGCGGTTTACACTTTCATAAAATAAAAATAAACAAAGCTAGAAGCGTGATGGATATGCACGAATTATGTTTTTAAACCGACACATATAAGAATTTTGTTTATGTTTTAGCATTATTCGTGGAAATTATTGTATTGTTTCCATGAATAATTATCTAACGACATTAATTATTTCATGTTAATTACGTGTAATAGTAAAGATGGTTGTGGATTGTGTTATGTTTTTATGTCAAACTCGGTGCTTTTGAGTTGATAAGTCCACACTGACCACACATACAACCCAACTCACTAGCTCATGTCATGCTACAATATTTACAGTGGTGGCAAACTTGCCCTAGTTTCATGTGTGCCATGTGACCATATGTACCAAGAGTATTTCTGCTCATTTTTATTATTATTGCTTATTTAATCATTAAATGAGTAAAAATTAAAATTAGGTGCAGCTTATACTAACGGATTTAACATAATTTTCAAAAAAATCTAATACAATAATCCAACTTATTTTCAAAGAATGTGAGACATATTATTTATTCCACATTTATCCTAGCTACATGTTGTGAATCAAATCTCACAAGACACCACCTTGAACTAATTTTGTAGTTCATAATTTTTTTTTTTTTTTTTTTTTTAACATAATCCGTAGTTCATAATTTAACTTTATCTCCCAAGTACACCCAAAAGCTTCAGCTCTAAATAACACAGAAAAAACAATTAAATGATTAATCCATAAAACCCCATTTGAAAAAACCAGAAAACAATAAAAAAGAAGATATCTTTAACACTTTAACAACTACCCAAGTACCCAACAACACTATCTCTCTTCTTCTTCTTGTTCTTCCTTCCAAACACTGCTTGCACTTCTAAACATAATCACCCCCATTTCAGCTACATGACGGGAATGCCAACGCGCCACCTAATCCATACTCACGCGCCGTCGTTTCTTTCTCACGCGCGTCCTCCTCCTCTTTCCGATGCTGCCGCTTCTCAAGCTTTTCCGGCTACACCCACTTCCCAGTAAGTTTAATTTTAATTTCCTATTTTTTTTTTTGCTGAATTTCCCAAATTTTTGCTTGCTTTAAAGTATTTTATTGTTAAACTGCTACTAGTGAACTTATTTGATGATAGAGAACAAATGTAGGAGGTGAATTTTATGTTAATTGTGCATAATTTTTGTGGGTTATGCTTATTTATTTATTTTTATTATATGTATATTAGTGACATTATGAACTTACAATTAAACAAAGTGTAGTCAGACAAGGTTTTCATGATTAGGATAGTTGGATAAGAGTGAGAAATTGAGGAGTGGCATAAACTTCAGTTAAAGGGTCTGCTTGGTGATACTAGTTGTTGTAATAGCTGTTAGTTGTTGCTGTAGAGGTAGCTGGTGGGCGAAAAATGAAATTCATATCTTCGTTCCGGTACCGTGAAGGTATGGTAAGATGATATAGTGGTGTAGTAGAAGAACATGTAGGCACAAAAATGATTAATGACTAGTATACTGAAGGACCTGGATGTGCAATTGTACATCCCTGTCTGGGGTTTGTTATGTATGAGTTGAAGTAATGCCTGGATTGCAATGGAGTCCACAATACAGCACAAAACTTATTATTGGTGTTGAAGAGGAGTTATTCGGTTGATTTCCTTTGATGCTTTTTGGGGAGGGTACTCGTTTAATTTATTTTCATCTCCATATATAATGGAGAAGGGTAAAAATATATATCGTCTAGTTTTTTTTGTACTTGCAACACACCTCATTAGCATCTTGTGTAAGGGTTTATTCTATTCATCTTATATTCATTTATTTCAAGTCTAATAACTTCATTATATAAGTTCAAGAAATGATAAGGTAACCCAAGTTCAAATTACAACTAAAATACCCGTCAAAAAAAAAAAAATTACAACTAAAATAAATTATAAAAAGGTCTATTTAGTTTAGGTAAGTGTAGATAAGTAAAAATCAGGTGCATAGAACACACCCTAAGAAAGTAATTAGAGAAGGTAAACAGAAAAATTATGTAAAATAAGTTTAATCAATAATCTTACCCTTTTCTCTTATCGGTGAGGGAGTAGTGTGTTGCAAGTAAAAGATAATGGAAAAGGTATAAATAAAATGAAAAATGTATATTAGTGGCTGTTACATTTACTCTTTATAATTGTATTTCTTCTTAATTTGTTGTTCTTGCTTTGTGTGGTGTGTTGGGGGATTGCAATACTTGACATCTTCGTGCTTTTGATGTTTCTGCTTCAGAAGACAGATGGCACTTTCAAACTTGTGTTATATCAACTTTAATAACCATAGAAGACTGGAGGTTGTTTGTTTTGGTATGTTGTCACCAAGAAAGTTCATGCAAAAGAGGAAAAAAATAGAATTATTCAAAGATGCAGCCCATGAAGCAGATCAAAAAAACTGGAGGAAATTGATGCTGGAAATTGATGAAACTGGTACTGCAGTTCCTGTTTTGAGAAGTCGAAAGGCTTCCAATGATTCTCTTCCTAAAGATCTTGTACTTGGGACTTTGGTTAGATTGAAGCAGTTAAAGAAATGGAATCTTGTTAGTGAGGTGATTTATCCTCCTGTGTTCTTATTCACCTGGCCTTTTGCCAGAAGTTCAGTTGGAAATACTAAATTATACTACAATGACCTGAACTTTGTTTTTATCTTCACCAGTAAAATTGAGATCTAAGAGATAATATAGTGAATAGTGCTTGAGAATTAAAAGGTTCTATCATAACTTGCTAACTAGAGAGTGATTAAAAATTGTGGACTTCAGTGAACATCCTGAATAAGTTATGTACTTCAAATGAAAATGAACTCTCGTTTGAAGCATTCAAACTCTCGTAGACATTTTATGTCCACATGGTAACCTAAAGTTAGGGTATACCAATAGAGCTTTGTCTTACTGTGTGTGTGGGTGGTGTGTGTGCGCGTGCACATTGGGGGGGGGGGGGGGGGAGGAGGAGGAGGAGGGGAGTCTTCTTTATTTGGTTAAAAGCTTATAATCCTTCGTTTTCTCTGTCAAAATTGCTTGCTTTGTAAAATCTTAACTTTATATGCTTTAAAAGTAAATGTGCGTTATGTTGCGACTTACAATTTAGTATCCCTTCTGTTTTCAAGATTCTTGAATGGCTAAGGACTCAGCAGTGGTGGGACTTCAATGAGATGGACTTTGTGATGCTTATCACGGCTTATGGGAAGCAAGGGGACTTTGTAAAAGCTGAGAACATATTTAGCTTCATGAATAAGAAGGGATACACTCCAAATGTGGTATCCTACACTGCTCTTATGGAAGCATATGGAAAAGGAGGCCAATACAGTAAAGCCGAGTCTGTATTTCGGAGAATGCAGACTTCAGGTCCCGAACCCTCTGCTTTGACATATCAAATAATCCTCAAGATATTTGTTGAGGTAATGCATGCTTCTAAAGTAATGCATCTTTGTGTATCCCTGCCTGTTGGCTTATTGCGTGATCTGTTGTGTCTTGATTTGATAAAGATAACACTGCAGTATATGATCGATGTAGAATTAGATTAGCATGCAAAGCTATGCCAAATGGTTCTCAAATGGAAGACTATGCTTGTGCAGTCTTCCCATCATATCAAGTCATTTTAGGCTTACCGTCAATTTTATTTCTTTGGTTAGTTTAGAGAAATAATAGGATCAAAAGAGGAGCTTGTTTGCATACTGCTTGGTATTTTGTACTACCTCCGTTTCACATTTTTTGCAACTTTGAAGAGTGCACGGACTCTTAGGCAAAATTTGTTTGTGAGTGTAAGATAGAGAGAGAAAATTAAGAATGCATGTGATGAGGAGAGAGAAAGAGAGAAATGACAACCTAAAAAGGAAAGAAAAGGTTAGTTGCAAATAATGTGTAGCATCCATTTTTGGCAAAAGTTGCAAAAAATATGAAACGGAGGTAGTATTATATTATAGTGTTTCTGGTGCTTGATGAAGATTTTTAGTGTATCTGTAGATCTATAACCGTTCATGTTCCTGTTCATATTTATGTATACAGGGAAACAAGTTCGAGGAAGCTGAACAAATTTTTGAAAATTTGACAAGTGATGAGAAATCTCCTTTGAAACCAGATCAGAAGATGTTCCATATGATGATTTACATGCATAAGAAGGCTGGAAGCTATGAAAAGGCCTATAAACTCTTCTGTCTGATGGCTGAACGGGGGATTCAACGATCCACAGTTACATTCAATAGTCTTATGTCATTTGAAACCAACTATAAGGAAGTTTCCCGTATTTATGACCAGGTAAAGTTGAAGAACTAGTCATCATAGTGTTTGTTACTAAGTAGATTGTGTTCATGTTTTGCATTCTTCTCAGTCTTCAAGTTATTTGCTGTGCATGTGTCAGTCTGTCAGATACATTCTTATTGTTTTGTGTCCTTTGCTTCCCTGTTATCTAACCTAGTGCGTGCATCATATTGGATTATGTCTAATAATATAGGATAACTAGAGGGAAATGGGGCAGAATATCATATGACATGGTCTTGGCCCCTTTGGATGATGGGGTTACCCCACTTTTCTTTTTTCTTCCTGTTCCTCTTGTGTTTGTAGTTGATGATTATACCCGGGTCTTTGATGGCGACTTATCAACATATACAAGTATGCCTTAGGTGGCAATGCGTCAAAAATCAAAATATTATAAGCACTAAAGAGATTTTTCAAATAAATATTTTTAAAAGTGAGGTTTTCAGTTTTATTTGGTAAAGAGAATTCTTTTGAAGAATCCGTATCATCATTTGGCTTAAATAGAACTGAAGACAATACTTGCATGATAAAAATTGAGAAGTAGATTTATCTGATGTATGTCCCACATTTTTTCCCAGCAGGATTTTGCTTTAGTTGTTTATTTTATTTTATTTTATTCTTATTTTTTATTTAATTTTATTTATTTATTTATTTTTTTTATTTTAACAATGGTGTTTCTTACTTTTCGTTAAATGATAATTTTAAATTTATTTGGTGGTATATAGATGCAAAAGGCAGGTCTCAGACCTGATGTTGTTAGCTATGCTTTACTCATCCATGCCTATGGGAAAGCTAGACGTGAGGAGGAAGCTTTAGCTGTTTTTGAGGAAATGCTGGATGCTGGTGTCAGGTATTATGACAATGAAATTATCTTTTGGCTTCTGTCAGCGAATTTAATCTTTGTTTGGATAAGAGGATAATCAGGATATAGAGAGGAAGGGAGGAAAGGGATAGGAAGAAGAACAAGTTTCCTTATTTAGATGAAAGGTTGGGGAAGGAAGGGGAGGTATCCATATTCAGTGGGATTTAATATATTCTTTGTCACTTGAAGTGTAGTCTGATTTTAGGGTTCCTTGGAATGAAGGATTTGGACTTTGCAGGGTAGTTTGGGGAGAGGAAGGGATCCATTTTCCATTGTTTATACTAACAATTTGGTTGAGCTATTAGTCTAACAAATCGAGCATCAACCTCAGATTCACAACCATATCTTACTTTTCAATTCATTAAGGGCTTGTTCTGTTCAGCTTAATTTATGTTCAGTTCAGCTCAACTCAGCTCCAATCAGTTGAGTTCAGTACCCTTCCTAATTGCCTTCTCTCATAATCAATTCATTTCAGCTCAGTTCATTTCAGCCCCAATCAGTTCAGTTTAATTCAGCCCCAATCAGATCAGTTCAGTTGTCTTCAGTAAATCGAAACAGGCCCTAAATTGCACCTTCTCTCTCTCTCTGTGTACAATGTCTACCTGGGAATCCTGGACGCTTTCTCATATATTCCCGTGAAAATTGACTAACATTAGCAAAATTAGTTCTAACTTGTGACAATAGTTCAAATTGGAAAGTCTAAGCACATGGACAAGAGCCTGTAACTGTAACTATGCTTTTTCTCCTCAAAATTAGGCTAGAAGTAGTTAAATTTTTTTAAAAAAAAAAAATGAAAAAGTGCTAAAATGGCTTCTTCATGCCCAGTGGCGCAATATTACTGCAATAAGAGGTTCCACATAACTTTGAGGAGGTGCATATTGCCATGCAGAGCTTTATCTGACCATAAGTGGATGGTCTAATGAGCTCCAAGTGGTTCTTTGATATTACTTGTCTTTCATAGTGCCTACAGGAATAATCTAAATCAAGCGATACCAGAATTTAAAGATGGATCATGTAACTCTGCTAGTGATAAAAGTTGTAAAGGGAAAGTAAGCTGAAAACTTATAAATGTAAAGAATGCCGTTAAAAAGGGAAGATATCTAGGTGGAATCCGAGACACTGGAGTTCTAGAATAAATAAAAATCAATATTTTTTTTGTTCTGTTCATTGATGCTGAATGCCAGTCTTTCTGTTTTATAACACATTCTCCTGCTGCCTTTTTTTTTTCTTCTTTTCCCAGGCCGACTCATAAAGCTTACAACATATTGCTTGATGCTTTTGCTATCTCTGGGATGGTGGAGCAAGCTCGTAATGTCTTTAAGTGCATGAGGCGAGATAGGTTGGTTCAATTTCTGATTTTGGAAACCCATATCTGATTATGCTATCATATCTTTTCGGCTATTAGATTGGATTTTGTGGTTTTGTTTTGCCTTCATGCACACAGAAGCGTTACCTTTATGCCCATTGCCCCGTATTATATTTTATAAGCTTCAAAATAGTAGAGCACTATGTCCACCAAAAAAAATAAAAATTAAAAAAATAAAAATAAAAAAAAAATAAATAAAAAAAAAGAAAAAGGAAAAAATCATTGTTTGTAAAGCATCGAGTTCTTGAAACACTTTTGCATATGTACTACGTTCTGGTTCAGCTATATGTACCTGGATTACACATTCATATGCCTCTTCAGTTTTAGCTCATATTAACAGTGAGTTGTGCATGGATTTGTTGTTAATATGGTGCATCTTCTGTTTGCCCTTTAGTTAGTATAATTTACATGTTGCAGCTACTAACAAAGTTGTGTGTCCACTTTCTGTCATATGACTACAGGTTTACACCTGATCTATGCTCCTATACAAGTATGCTTTCAGCATATATAAACGCCTCTGACATGGATGGCGCTGAGAAATTTTTTAAGAGACTGAGAGTTGATAAACTTGAGCCCAACGTCGTGACTTATGGGACATTGCTGAAAGGCTATGCTAAAGTAAATAATCTTGAGAAGATGATGGAAACATATGAAGATATGATAACACATGGGATCAAAGCAAACCAAACAATTTTTACCACAATAATGGACGCTTATGGAAAGAATAAAGATTTTGCAAGTGCTGTGCATTGGTATAAGGAGATGGACAATTGTGGATGTCCTCCTGATCAAAAGGCAAAGAACATCCTCCTGTCACTGGCTAAAACAGAAGAAGAACAAGAGGAAGCTAATCAACTTGTGGGCAGTAATGCAAGCTATAAAACCCCCCGGCTCTCTAATTACAACAGTGACGATATAAATGAAGTCAGTGATGAGTCTGATGACGACTATTCTGATGACGAAACAGAAGTGAATATTAACTCTGAATCTTCTGAAATACAGGATGAGTTGATAGCTAACAGAAGTTCATGACATTGAGGCATGCTGATGCTGTAGTTATTAACACAGGTCCCAACTGTATGTGACAACATATAAATCAGTGTCAACAATTTTGTTTGTATATTTCCAACCCATATTTTAGATTGGTTTAGAAGGAACCATTTCAAGGAATGTATTCAGATAGTGAAAGAATTGTTACACATAGCAATATAATTATAGTACGGAGTAATTATTTCCATTTTCCTAGTTAATTAGTTACAAATTGGGAACCTTATGTACTCCGTTTCTTAGTGGATGCATCATTTTAACTTAATACACTTGCCAATGCATGAGTTCGAGTCATTTGACTATTAATATCTTTAACTATAGTAAACATCGCAAAAACTTAAAATATTTGGAAATAATTATAATACTCCGTGTGTATTTGGTTGATGAAAGCATAGAAAATTGAACAATGAAGTTGTTTGACTGAAGTCTAAAACATAAGAACATGTACTTTCTGTAAGGTCTCACTATCCAAATGGAAGAGTTTATTTACCTAAACAACTTAGTTAAGTGGTATTTTCCATGAAAGTTAACCTTTGTTATGAGTTATGACCAATTAAGCAAATTGGTGAATTTTATAGGAAATGAAAATTCATGGACAAACATATACCAGTATTCAAGAAGATGGTAATTCATTTGGTCAACCAGATGACTACTTACTCTATATTCTACGAAGTACGCATAATTATTTAATGTTTGACTTTACTTGTAGATGCTAGCTAGCTTAAGTAATAATCTAAAATGTCAAAATTTGTTATTATATCTCGACTTACCATTCGTCCTCAGTGTGAAAATATTATATTTCATCATATAAAGTTATTAAAAATTGTTTTCTTGCTACTAATCTTCATTAATTAAAATTGTTGTATTTCCTAAAAATATGTTTTTAACTTTAAAAATTTGTACTCCGTAATGAGTCTTATTGACCAATCATAATTCATAACTACGGATTATTCTTGGATAGATTAAAATTTTTTTTATAAAAAAAATTAATAAGTGAGGTATCTATCCTTTATCTTATAATTGATTGTGATCCATTTCCATATCAATTGGCAAATTATTGCTCCTATCAGATTTGATCAATTCTCATAACCTGTTGATTCTTTCTAACATTAGAGATTACATGAATTTCAACAAATCATTTTGATTTGGTAAATCATAACATTAATTTATCCATTATCACTTTTGATAAGTTACCATAATATGTTGATTTCCTCTAATAATAGAGATTACATAATTTCACAATTAAGTCTAAGAAATAATTCAATCAAAAAGGAGATGAACTGGCAATTTTCAATTAACACCCAATTTTAAACCTCATGCTTAGATAATACTCCCTCCGTTTCATAATGATGTTCCTGTTTCGCAAATCGATGCAAAATTTTACCCATCTTTGACCGCAAATATCTTTAATCTCACACTAGCAAAAATTATAAAAGTTAGATATTAATAATCAACTCACCAAGACGAATCAAACTAGCTCCCACATGACTATATTTGCTCTTATAGATTAAGAGAAATTCAGAAGATTCTCTCTTTCTTAAAAAAGTCAAAGATTCAAAACAGGAACATCATTGTGAAACGGAGGGAGTAATATCAATCCTACTTTTATAATTACAAAAATTTAGCAATAATACCGGCATCTAATAAACTTAATTTTCTCACACTCAATAACCATCTTTAATCAATTCGCATGTAATAAGATATCGTGTCCCTAAAAGACATCACTAATCAATTCGCATATAATATAATAAGATACCATATCCCCAAAAGACATCACTAATCAATTTTCATATAATAAGATACCGTAACTCAGATATCGCCCAGAACAATCACTAGATAGCTCACATAGGGGATTGGATAAGATGCAAGATGGATACTTTCCTCTTTCCATGACTCCCCATTTCAATAATAATTAATTTAAGTAATTCATGTTTTTAGGACAATGACAAGTGTAAACTTCGCGCTCTTCTTCTAAAGCTTCTTACATCTTACAAATAAAATTGTCCCATCACTTTTTTTTCACACTCCCAAAATTCTGCCTACCAAATTTACTCTAATTTTTTTTGTTGGTACGAATTCCCAAGCACTCCTCACTTGTCTCTTTCAGTTTCTCTTCTTCTTCTGTTACCCCACTTCACTCAACCACTCCTATTCATTGCTGTTACTAGTAGACTGATCTTTGGGGGTAAATTTCAAGCAATTTTGCTACTTTAAGACTGTAAAAATTCATTCTTTTGCTGTAAAAATTGAAGATTTCAGTGCCCAATTCTCTAAATTGTTTACAAATTCTTTGATTTGGGCATTTGGGTTGTGTTTTGCTGTTTTATGTAAGACCCAGAATTATATTTGCCTATTTTGGTGTCTTCTTTTTAATTTTATTTTAAAAATGTGTTCTTTAAAATGTTTTGCTTAAGGGTAGAAGATTTCATTGCTCAATTATCTGTTTCTTTCAGAATTCTTTGATAGAATTGGATTTTGGTTTGTTTTTATTTTTTATTATATTTCATTTTGTTTTATTTTTTATTTTGATAGAATTGGGTTGTTTTGTTTTGCTTCTACAGGTAAGACCCAGTAATCATGTTTGCCTAATTTTGCATATTTTGATGTGTCCTTCATAATGGCTTGCTGAAAAACCAGAAAATTGCATCACCCAATTCTATATTTATATTAATTTTTTTTTTGTTATTTTTTTTAATCTTTTGTTGAATTCTTTGATTTGGGCATTTGGTTTGCTTTGTTTTGCTATACCAGAATTATTTTTATGTTTATTTTTTCAAATGATTTGCTGAAAATCTAGAGAATTGCATTTCCCAATTCTCCTTTTCTCCAAAAGTTTTTGACTTGGGCATTGGGGTTGAATTTTTTTATTATTTGCTACCAATGTAAGAGACCCATAATTTTTTTGCCTAATTTTGCTTATTTTAATGTGTCCCCATTTACTAACTTGATGCTATAATCCTAGTTTTATGGATTATTTTGGGTGAATTTTGATGTTTGTTGTTCCTGCATTGTAGTGTGTAGGTTTGATGCTTGGAATGCATTCATCTTCAGAGGAAATGGGTCCCACTGAGGGTGCTGTTCTGGCTTTGCTGGATTTCCTGGTTGATCCATTGCTTCCTGCAAGAACAACTTCAAGAGAGACTATAACTCTCTCTCAGGAAGTTTTGGTTGCTAAACAGGTTGATCATCCTTTATTGGCTAATTTTGTTTATTTAGTACTTCTTCTTGGGCTGTTTGTCTGGTGTTTTATTGTTTTGGAATTTTGGTTTGTTATTTTGGATGTGGTTTCTTTTAATGCTGGTAAAGGGTTTTGATTGTCCTTGGAATCAGCATTAGAGCAATAATAATCTCTTGGTTATTAAGGGTCTGTTATTGAGTGGACATGATGAAGAGAAAATTCTTCTTTTTTAAAATAAGCAATTTTTTCTTGTTGTTTACTCATGAAGGTGGTGTAGTAGCTAGTCAATTGTTTTTTAGGATCCATATGAATATTCTTCTTTGTAGTTGTTAATTTGAGTCTTTTACATGTAATGCCGTATGACAACCTAATATCCTGTCCTTCATTAGAAGGATTTGAATCATGGCGTAGGTAGATCTCGTAGTGTTTATGCTCTGAGTAATGTCTGTTTGTCTTTAAAGAATCTGTGGTTTGATTTTGCTACAAGTACATTTTTTAAGTAAATCAAAGGATTGGTAAAAAGAAGTTGAAGATCATCACTCGTGAATTATACTCTGTAGAAGTTTTGATTAAAGAGATTCCGTCTAAATGAATGATATCCTATACTATAAGAAGTATTGAAAAATCTGAATAATGTTATTGATTAGGATGGAGGCTTATAACATGATAACCTATATTGACTATTAATCAGGCTTGCATATAATTCTTTTCATTATATAATTCAAAAGTTGGGATGTGATGGGGCCTTCCTGATTACTACAATTTTTTGTAGTTAAGTAGTAATCTTTATAGATTGCGATTATAGCTCTCCTGCAAGGCATAGTCACATGATAATAGGATAAGACAAAACCATAATCTGGCTCTTAAATTGATTTATGTTCAATCACTTCAGGCCCTTCTTAATTCTATTGTAGCAAATGGATGAAGCCCCCTACTTGTTAACTTGCCAAGATTTGATAAATTCGTATGTTTTGTTGTAAGAGGAAAAAAAATAAATGAAATAAAGCTTGTGCTACTAGGAGCTTCATTTATGGTTGTTTCAATTAAGGTAGGACTTTAATGGTTGACTTAAATTGTTTATTCCAAGCCAACATTCAAAGGAATATTATGTTTAACTCTTTAAATCGCCAAAAATCTGGAAGAAAACGGGAAACTTTTGGTTCAGTATCAAGTCTGCATTAATTTTCTTGCACTCACGCTCTCTTTAAAGTGTTGAGCTTGTTAATTCTGAACTACAAAAATTGATACTTAACATTCTTAATATTGTGGCTGCAATAATGCCAAAAGTATTGGATGAGTTTTTCAGATGAAATTATTAATTTTAAGTATAGTTTGGGCCTTATTTATTACAAAATGAAAAAAAAAAAAAAAAGAAATTTGTTTTTATAATTCTCATGTACATTCTATTGCATTCTGCAATTTAACAAAGTTCACAAATGGTTGTTTAAGTGATTAAATTAATTCATGATGGATAATTATTACTTAGATGTTTTTGGCTTGTATATCTTGTGGAACAAATTTCTTTCTCTGTACCAATGATTCTGTACATTAATTTGAAAGCCAACATCTTAGATAATCAGACTTTTAGTATCTATAATAATTCTCATTTGGTTGACTACAGTAATTTACTTTGTCCTCATGGATGAGTTGACATAGTATTTTTGAAGATTAGCATTATGG
Source organism: Chenopodium album (assembly GCF_948465745.1). Lineage (NCBI taxonomy): Eukaryota > Viridiplantae > Streptophyta > Magnoliopsida > Caryophyllales > Amaranthaceae > Chenopodium > Chenopodium album. Next base: position 31,405,676 of record NC_137856.1, on the reverse strand, counting down.
TTGTTACTGTATTTAAGATTTCCGTGCGGATAATTTGGTTGCTTAAATGATACTACTTTCTGTTTCTTGACTTTAAGTGATCAGACGCCAGGAGTGAAGTTAGAGTACTTCAGAGTGTGTATGCACACCCATACACACAGAATAATAAGAGAAGAAAACCCCTCCCTCTCAGTCTATTCCCTTTTTTGGTAGTTGGGAAAGAAGGCTGTCATTATGCAGCTTAAAATAGATTGTCTAGTTAGATACTTTATATGAATAGTCTAAGATCGACATATGAGTACATGTATTAGTATCAGTACTGAATTTTATATGGTTTCTGTTTTTTGCTAATTGCCATATTTAATGCTGACATAGGTGCATGCAGTAGTAGTGCTGTACAATTACCACCACAGAATACAACATCCAGATCTCAAATTTTTGGATTTTCAGTCTTTCTGCAAGCTGGCTATGGCTCTGAAACCATGTCTGCAATTTTACTTTAAGCTCATGCAAAGGACAGATGCTGAGCTGGAACATATAGATGAACATCTTTCATTGACCGAGAAAGCGATCATGAATGCTTGTGACATTTCCAAAAGTTTAGATGCATCTAGCAACTACCCGATCATTGAAGGTTGGCCTGTTGCCAAAGTTGCTGTTTTCTTAATTGATTACAGAAAAGAAAACTGCTATTTGTTCCATGGTTCCATCACACAGGGAGTATGGTCAACAATCGAAAAAGAGGTTAATGGTCCTAGTCAAGGATCAGAAGCTGTAAATAAAAAGAAACGAGTCATTAAAAAGGCTTCGAAAGAGAATCAAACTGCTGATGTTATTGGTCTTCAGCAGCTTGCCTACTTAGCTGTCAAAGAAACATGTGGTACGCTATTATGTTTGCATGGCTTTTCATTTAAGAAGTTTGTATGATATATTTTTTTCTTGGTGTTGGGTTTGTTTGTTTGATTCCTGTGTTAGCAACTCTATCTTGCTTTAAAAAGTATATCGCTTTATCATATATACTTCCTTTTGAAATTCTGGACCTTTTGAAGGATACATGCTGGTTTAGTCAAGTGTATATATCAGGGGGTAGGTTTTTCCTTCATGATTAGTGGTTTCATTTATATTCACCTTAAATATACTATACCAGCTTTCTAATAGATTTCCAGCCTTTTCTTGTTACTACATGGGCCAACCTAGGAGTGCATCTTTTTCTGTATTATCTTTTAAATTCTTATTTAGTTATGTTGTCATTCTTTTGCACGAGGAACAGGTATTAATCAGTGTGATCTTAAAATCTTGGAGACCCACTTGGTATATTCTACAAGCAAACCAAAGACAGCTGTTCGCTTATTTATAATGCAATGCACGCAAACCAATCAGCACGCGAATCTGGTTCCAATAAATGATGTCATGGACAGGTTTGGTCCTATTTCTTAACATTTCTTTTTCTGGTTATCTATATATTTCTGTGGGGAAAAGGTAATGCAATATGGGATTTAATATGTGAGCAAATTTGGAAATTGTACAGATTGTGGTCTCAGTTCGCATAGCTCACATATGGGATAAATCATTTAGTCGAATGGTAGAAGACAATTCAATTTCCTTACTATGTATCAATATATCATTGGCAAGATGTTTAACAATAGATGATGATCTTTGTGTTTCTCTGGGTTACCTAGGAAGAAGAATTCAGAGAGCTTCAATGATGGATGTATGAAGTTGAATATAGGGAAAGCCTAGGTAGGGAGGAATAACTATTATGTCTACTAAAGTTCCTCATTTGTAATATTAGGTTCTTGGAGACTGGTAGAACTCGTAGAAGAGAGGTTTTATTGAAGACACCATTAGTGTTTGTCCTGATTTCATACATTTTCAAAAGATTAAGCTTGAGCCTATTGAAATTGGTCATGTGACTCATACCAATCAATAGGAGTCCAGATTTAAAGACTGATGTTGTCTTCCTCCTTTTTGTGCCGGGCATTTTTTTGACTCTTAAGAAGTTGTCAGAATGGGATATGAGTGTCATAATCTTGGAATCTTGAAGATTCTAGCAGAATTTATGCTCTTTGTGTGACTTATTTCTGATGTGGAAGGGTTAACTGACCATTCACCTATTGTGATACTCAATCCCAGCATTTTATTCAATTTCATTGTGGGTAAAGTGCAAAGAATTGACTGGTATTTGTTCCTCTCCTTGGGTGATAAGAGTGGACTTGAAAGTTGAAACATATTTAGTTTTATTGGTTGTCCCTCTTTGGGATTCCTCTTTAGGGCTTGAAGCAATCATTATATATGTTATGACATGTATATCACTATATCCTGAAAACACCTTAAATAAAGAATCACATCTTTTATAAGATGAAGTTCTAGTGCCTGTTAATTTGTTTGGGAACTACTATTCTAGTTTACATATTTTGGGGTGCTAGTGTCAACAAATCCCCCGGGCTCTGAAACTGCAAGCTAATATTTAACTTAGTGCAGTAAGAGAATTTAAGGGTCGGTATAGATAATTTCTTCAAGATGCTATGATAGGGAATAAAGTTACCCTAATATACTACTTCCACTTTTGAGCAGTGATTTTGTTTTTGATGCAGCTTGCAAGGTCCATTGGTAAGAAAAGATTCCATCAGTTGGATATTTACACCTGTTGTCGAATATTTTCACTTGTTGCCATTTGCCGATAAAGTGTCAGATTGCCTCACAAGGTATGCTTATCAATTCCTTAAGTCAGCATTTGTGAATTGTGATGACATTATGAATGATTATCCAGAAAGTCCTTTTTTGGCGGTTTTAAGCAGTATATGTTTTCTGATGTATAAAATGTGGGCCTGGGGAAATATGCTCAAATGGACAGGTGGAGGAAACATTAATGTTTAGGTGGTAATTGTTTGTGTAGCTTTTCCTTGTAATGTTAGTTTGCTCCCTATTTTTAAACTTTAATTTCAAATATTTTTATTTATTTATTTATTTATTTTATTTTTATTTTTATTTTTTTTTGGCTAAACAAATAATTGATTTACTTAATGATTTTGTGTAGTGCTAAAATATCTCTTTTGGAGGGTAATGGCTTTGTTGACTCCCTTCGGAACCTAGTATTTTTTGATATCGAGTGCTTAAGATCAAGTAATCTCTTAAAACAATTGAGGGTGTTAGATGCCTTGAGTTTTTTGGGAGTCTGGGATGGAGACTGTAGGACTCCCGACTCTATTTTTATATAGGTGACACACTCACGTACATCATTTTTACACTCATAAATGAGGCAATCACTGACATAGATATAGGTGAGGAGAAATTTTTGTTTGTTTACCTTTATTTCTTTCCCTTTTCGTTTATAATTTTTATCAAATATGGGAAAAACTCACATTTAGCAAACTGAATGTTGGTTTGTGTGAGTCGTTTTTTTGATGGGGTAGGAATATTCAGTTTATCGTTGTCTCATCGTACATCATACTTAATATTTGTTATAATTATATATATGTTTGTAAAAGAAATTCCTTTGCATGGTAGTAGGGTAATGTCCCAAAATTCATCAGAACATGTTGAAGTGGCTAAGGATGATGGAACTTGCAACATAAGTCTGGAACAACTATCCAATCCTTCACATATGCCCCAAAATTTTTCACAACATGTCGAAGCGGCAAAGGATGATGCAAATTGCAAAAGTTTTCGCATGAGGCCGGAACAACCATCAAATCCTTCACACACGCCCCAAAAATCTTCACAACATGTTGAAGCAGCAAAGGATGATGGAAGTTGCAAAAGTTTACCCACAAGGCCGGAACAACTATCAAATCCTTCACACATTCCCCAAAATTCTTCACGACATGTTGAAGTGCCAAAGGATGATATAAATTGCAAAAGTGTTCACATAAGGCCGGAACAACTATCAAACCTTTCAAACCATATTGCAGCAAATGAAATTGAAAATCGCTCTGGCTCTCCTTCAATGCTGGAAACACTCCTGAGCAATTCTGCAAAAAATGGCACCATCCTTCAAGTAAATAAGGAACCATTCCTGTTCACCTCTGAACAAAATTGTACTGTCTTACAGGAGAAACCACTCTTGAGCATTCCTGAATTGCAAGAGGTTAGAAATGGAAATAGCAATCACTTGGAAGAGGGAACTGTTCCAAATGTCGATAACTGTCAGCCAGAAGAACCCCGACACCCTAAAGTAGCAGAAGTGGTAAAAAACAATAGTTCTCGCCGAAAATGGGTACCTGCTGAACCTGTTGTGTATAGGAAAAGAAATAAATCGCAAAAGAACAACAATTCCAATAAGATATCAGGTAGCAAGATGATCGATGCTTCTACAGATTTTCCTAGGCTGGTACAAGAGCAGAGCGCAGCTACTCCTTTATCCCATAAGAAGGACATTTTAGCTCAAGAGACTGATCAAACTGCATTGGTTGCAGGTGCTATTGTTGTGGTAAAGTCCATAGAAATTGCTTCTAAATCCCATTTTCAGTTTGATGTTTTTTGTGAATCTGTTTTGGCAAGTACATCTTTAGTTTTCTAATCAGTACTGGTGTACTTTGAGCTCATTTATAATATATGATTAACTGCTAATGAGAAATATCTCTGACTTGGGGTCTGAGAAACACTTTTCTCTTATGCTGGGCACAGTAGTTGGGACATGTCAAAATTGGTGGCCAATCCTGGCCATAATTTACTCACCTCATGCTTGCTATTTTTAACTTCATGTAAGACTGTAAAATAAAGGTAGGTCCTTTTTATAGAAAATCCATGGCATGTATTATGTGATATAGGTAGCTGCTTAATCTGTATTTTCTTTGAACCTTTTTGTTTCATCTACTGTCTAACAATCTTATATGGACTTTGCAGGCAGATTTTCCTGTTACATCTTCCCATGAATGTGATGTTGAAAAGGATGTATCTGATAATAGGGTTGCTGATACTGTAATGTCAGATCAAGATGAAAAAGACGACCATGCCCTTGTTCCCTTAGACACTGACTTAAAGCATCTCCGCAAATTACAGCTCACTATTGCTTCAAAGGAGAAATTGCTATCACATACTGCACTAAATGTCCTATTAAGGAAGAGAGAGCAATTGGTATGTCCACACTGTGTAACTTTTGTGAGATTAATAATTGTGTGATGAAACTTAGACCCCAGTGCCTGAGCTTGCTTCACAAAATGTGTGGGGATAATAAAATTTGATCGACTTCCTTCTTGGTTCACCAAGTTATTCGATGGTCTTGAATCTTGATGTGTTTACTGTGGCTGCAATCTAAGGTTCAAAACTCACTTGTGTTGAGAACTTTGTGAATCATGGACCCATCTTACATTTGTGCTTCCTGATCTGAAAGTCTAAATTCTGATTCAAGCTATGTGTTTTGTTTTTTTTCCCTTTCCATATATTAGGTGCATGATTGTATATGTTTTATTGTTGTGAACAATAGAATCGTAGTTGCTTACTGAAATCCAAGTCCTGTGTGAAAGATATGCTGGCACACTCTTGATGAGTCCAATATTGCATTGGAAGCCAATTTGATAATTAAACCTAACAGGCGGATTCAGAAGAAGGGATGTATAATTTCAAAGAACTGATCATCCTGATGTAAAAATGTTTCACTCTGCTTGAGCTTCTTCTAAAAAACAATATAAACTTGGTAAATAAATAGGTTATGAGATTGCTATACAGATACTTCTTTTTCATACAGTTTTAATGTATACCTTTAAAGTTTAAAGGCTTGAATTTAGACTAAGTATTAATAGTGCTCTAAGCTTACATAAATATAGCCAAACCATGACCCCTCTGTTTGTATTGCTGCAAGCATCCAGCTCCATGTCAAAGTAAAGTTGTGCAATAAAGAAAGCTTGTCATTCACTTTTATGCCTGCTGTGAGAGACTAAGGCCTTGGTATTTCCCCCTGCAAAATACAAGTGTTAGGAAAATAATGGCCTATAAGTTCTGATAAGGACATTACACTTCCTGTAGCATACGTTTCTTTTTCTTTAATTGGTCTGTTATCTCTCGTCTTTTCTTTCTCCCCTTGCATAGACTATTGGAAATATGTATATATCTAAAGCTAACCTTTAAGGAAATAGTTACAGTCAGTAACTACAAGATTAATTTCGCTAACCATCAGCCTGAGACTTTTGGTTAAATTAATTCTCATTGTCTTTATTGTTCTGATAATTTGATGACTATCCGCTACAATTTATTAAAATACTGCAAGAAGCTATCTTGTTGCACTACCGATTTAGTGTTTTAATGTCTGTCTCTATGTTGTAGTCCCTGCAGATTCGCAATAATGAAGATGAGATGGCTTTGTGTGATAGAAGCATCCAAGCAATTTTAAATGGTATGATTCTATCTTTTTGTTGATAAATGCATGTAGTTTCAAACATACCCAGTTACAATTACAGTAGACTTGTTAAATTTCCATTCAAATAGCTATAGTCTCTTTCATCAAATTTTAATTTGCGCATTGCATTATACTGATCTCATATCCGTAGACATCATTAGTGTTTAAGTAGTGTTATTACTCGAGAGGCATTTGTTACAATTTTGAACAATTTCCATAGGGCTTACTATTTTCTGTAACCAACAAAATTTTATGCAACCTCTAGTTGAATGATTCAATGGTACAAAACATTGATTATCAGATTAAATACTATATGTATATGATTGAAGATATAAAAGAAAAGAATTCACAAATCTTAGAACTTGCAACAATTTTCTGACTCGGGGGCACAGGGACTTTCCCTTGTTGATTTCTTTTAGAGTACCTAAAAAGATTTACTTTTGCATCTTTTTTTATTAATTGGGCTTTTGCTTAGTGTAATGAATTGTACATCTTAGATGTCCGCATCTTGTTGAACTAGTACATTTTTGGTCCATGACAAATCGTTAACTGCCGACTTCATTTCCTTGTATATTACTTTGGTTGGTGATCCTGCTTGTATTAAGATTTTTGTAAGATGCTGATCCCCCATAGTTGCATTTTCTTGCTCTTGATTTTGAGTACGAACTCAATTTCATATTATGTGCAACAATTACTAAAAATGGTTGCTACACATTATTATGTGCAACAAATGTTTTCTGTTGTCTATCCTCTCTACCTCTCTCCTCATCACATGCATCTCTATCTTTCTTTCCATTCAACACTCACAAACAAATTTTTGCAAGCTTATTTGTTGCACATAATATGAAACAAAGGTAGTAGAAAATTTGAAACAGAAAATCAATTGGGTAAGGCCCTTTCAATTTCTATTTGATTCACTTTCTTCTTAATGCTTCAGCAGGTAGTGAAGATGATTTAGCTGTGAAATTAGACTCCATTTTGGAGGGTTGTAACGAGATATGTATGAGATCTTCTGGGGCAGCTGGGGACAAAAAAGCTCTGCATCTTGAAGACCAAGACTTGCCTCCAGTAGCAAGAAGGAAAAGACTTTCTGAGGCCGACGTCTCTGCACTAAGTCCCAGTCAAGTAAGTTTTCACTCTTAAAAATCTATCATGATGCCTCTCATCTCGTGGTTTCTGTGCTTTTCCTCAGAGATATTAGTAATCTTTTTAGCTATAAAGTTATTTAAAGTAGAACATGAACAAAAGAGTACGAGTAGAGGACAGGAAGCAATATATTTTTCTTAAAACGACAATCCTTGTAGCATAAACTTGGGACGATGGTCTTGAAAGTTTTGGCAATGTACCTGTCAAAGTCTAATCCACTTTCCCTAGTCGATCCTGTTGACTTTCATTGACCTCCTTAATTAAAATAGTCATAGACCCTGTAGGCATAATACTCTGTCTTAGTAAGCCTCGAACAATAGGTTACCATGTAGGAGCGCCATCTAAAACACTTTCTTTCCGCATCAAAAGGATCAATCAAACTCCCATTTACAAATTATTGTGTTAATTCACTATTTACTGCTTGTTCCAATTGACAATTGTATACCAAACTTTTTGCAACATATGCTTCAGTAAAAAGGGAAATCCCATTCAACTACTCGAGGTCATATCATTATCATAAATACGTTCCCCTCTACTGGAAGCAGGTAATGTGTAACCTGTAAAACAATTAATCACCTTAACAAACCTAGAATTATGTTTTGGCAATAATTAGTTTTAGTGAAAGAATAATTCTAATTGTAATGGATATTATTACATACTGGATCTTTCTTTGATTTTGTTATCCTCTTATCTGAATTATTGAACCTTTATCAATTTTTTTACTTGTATTATCTTTTCACAAAGCAGGAGTTGGATCGTATATGTAATACAAACTATTGGATGTTACCTACTTACAGCTTATCAGGATCCGAAGGTTTGTTCATGCTATACAACAAGATATGTTGCTTCTCATATTGAAATTTGTGCTGTATACTGCTGTTGTTGTCGCAAATTCCGTATGGCTTTATATGTGTATTATCTAAACTTGATTTTTTTTTTTGTAAGATGTGATACCCTTCTGGCTTGGTGGTCACTTCACTAATTTATTGACAATATTGACAATGAACTTGAACATCAGTCATAAATTCATAATCTCAAAATACAGAATAGGTATATTTGCCTTAGGAGCTATGTTTTTAGGCTTCAAATATAACGAACACACTGGAGTATTTGGTGTCTATATACTTAGCATCTCAAAATGGTGTTGAGGAAGTCCAGAATAATCATCTATATATTGAAGCAATTGAAGTTCAGTTTCATTTCCATGTACCTCCATTGATTTTTCCCTCAAAAAAAAAAAAATGTACCTCCATTGATTTAATTTCCTGTATGCTTTAATTTAGTTAGCTGTTGTGCTCACTTTCCACGAAATATGGAACGAATAATATATAGCTCATTAGACTGTCAATAAGCTATTACTTGAAAATTGCAGTCATGGTTTTAGTTGTGTGTATTCAAACATGATGAAAAAAAGGATTAGAAATATTTGTACAGTATGAAAAACATCGAATGCAAAGGAATGAAAGGAAGGTGTAAAATTCACGAGGATTAGGGAATTCTTTTTTTTTTTTTTTTTTTTTTTTTTTGTGTGTGTGTGTGTGTGGGGGGTGGGGGTTTTGGGGTTGGGGGGGGGGGGGGGGTGGGGGTTTTGGGGTTGGGGGGGGGGGTATGAGCCGGTGGAGAGTAAGAATCTTCAACGAACTGGAATTTGAATGTATGTGTTTTTTATTCTCCTGCTGAATTCTTGCCTTCTCTTGTGTAGGTGGCTTCCTGTCTACTGTTACTGTGAAGGGGGTTGATTTTGAGTGTTCATCTGAAGGAACAATGCATACAAATCCTCATGAAGCGAGGAACTCAGCTGCATCAAACGTTTTGGCTAAATTGCGGAGAATGGTAGCTGAGTCATAAATCATCAAGGCAAAATTTACCTGGAAGTAAGCATGTTGGTAGACATGAGCAACTCAGCGCTCCTTTTTATTACATCTATTTCAAATTTATCAGCTGAAATACCAGTTTAGCAGTGCAGAGGAGACCACATTGTAAAGTTTATGTATATCCTTAGACCTTTAAATCCTTAGATTATAACAGTGAATTTTGCTAGATCGTAGAGTTTCATATGTTGATGCAGAATTCCCAGCTGAGAAGTCTGGAAAACTGTCCGAAAATGGTAGAATGAATAATCTTTTGTAGTGGGTGATGAATTTAGGCTCATTATTGCATGTTAGTTCAGGAACTTGACTTCTATTGCTGTATCAGCTAATAAATTGATCTTTGATTTCATATTTCATCCAATTGAAGCACGAGTTTGGAAGATATTATACTCGTGTTCTTAAACCATTGGTCATTAGGGTCCTTGTCTGGACTTGTTATTGATTAGGTTGTTAGGATTCAGGAGCCAAATTCGAGCAAAACCACTCTAATAACAAGGTTGGTTTTTATTTTTGAAAGTAAATTTACACAACTATTAATAGTCTCCTTGTGCCCTTATGGACTATATCATAGGAAAAAAGCCTAAAGCGTCTAAATAAGTGAGGTAGCTTTTTACTTCTGTAAATTTACATTTACATGCAATATGTATCAATTGAATGTCCTTTAAAGCTTAGTCAGTTGTACTGTAGTTCTTACTTACAAGAGCTATATCCTATCTCGAAACCCCCATTAGTAAAATCTATGTAAGAAACTTTTATTTCTTAGTTGGGAGTAGTTCAAATTCAAGGAAAGAGAACAACAATTAACTATAACATCCTAAAATCAAAAGAGATACTATTACAACAAGTTCACTACATGATTATCCTTATATTTCATCTTTTTTTTTTTTAGTTAATACCATTTGACTTTTACACTATTCACATATTACACTTTGACTTGCTTTTGTGATTTATAAATAAGATAAAACATAGGGCCTGTTCATATTTACTTATTTTCAGTTCAGTTCAGTTCAGTTCAGCTCCAATCAGTTCAGTTCAGTTCAGTTCCAATCAGTTCAGTTCAGTTCAGTTCAGCTCTTAATTTCCCTCTCACATAAAATATTCATTTCAGCTCAATTCAGTTCAGTTCAGTTCCAATCAGTTCAGTTCAATTCAGCTCCAATCAGTTCAGTTCAGTTCAGCTTAATTCAGTAAATATGAACAGGCCCATAGTTGAATTGTTTCGGTGTATATTTTATTAATATCCACTTATAATTTTACAATAATTAGAGATATCTATACTTATATATTAAAAAGCGTTCCTAAAACGGAGTATGTGCCACGTGGCACCTTTCACATGTATTAGATATATACCGCATCACCTTTCACATGTATTATATGCCACATCAATAAAAATGCTTATTACAAGGTTTGAACACAAGACCAATCTATATCTATACTTATATATTAAAAAGCGTTCCTAAAACGGAGTATGTGCCACGTGGCACCTTTCACATGTATTAGATATATACCACATCACCTTTCACATGTATTATATGCCACATCAATAAAAATGCTTATTACAAGGTTTGAACACAAGACCAATAAGAATTAAACTAATGTTCTAACCATCTTTGCTATCGTTTAATCATGTTTCATATTCAATTAAAATATACTAAATACTTTGTATCAAACATCAATTTGAGAGCACTTATTTAGATTCATAGTTATTTTTGTTCACTCTTATTTTAATTATATACTTTATATTTTATAGGTCAAATAATATTTGTTAATATTTAAAGTAAAACTCGGGGCATCGCCCGGGGTACACACTAGTTAATGGTTATAAACATGTGATGACAAGTGTGTTAATTGAAATGTGTCAACTAAAAACATAGAGGAAGTTTACTAATTACTACTAGTAAATTTATAACCCAAAAACTACTTTGTAAACGAATCCTACTTTAAATGTTCGAGATCGACAACATAAAAAATCAACGCTTATGAATAGTGTTATGTCAATCAACTATGTTCCTTAAAATGTCTATTTACCTAAATGCCCCTATTTATTCATGTGAATCACATGTGTGGCATTTTTTTTAAGTTTAACTTAATGCTTATGAATATAGGAGTGCAACTAGGCGCATAACTGCTATTTGTTTATGATGCATATAGGATAGTTCATTGGTAAATTCACTTAATTTTTATGCTTTTTTTTATTGCTACAGTGGTATATTTAATGTTTTATAATACGTATAGTGGTATGTTTAATGTATTACTATACATGTATTTTATACTACTAGAATATAAGGGTCTGTTCTCTTCAGCTTATTTTCAGTTAAGCTCCAATAAGTTCAGTTCAGTTCAGTTCTTATCTTAATTTCCTTCTCTCATAAAATGTTCATTTCATTTCAGTTCAGTTCAGTTCTTATCTTAATTTCCTTCTCTCATAAAATGTTCATTTCAGTCAGTTCAGCTCCAATAAGTTCAGTTCAGTCAATCACAATAGACCTTAAGATATTTTAGTAGTACTATTAATAGTCATTATAGCTAGAGCTGTCAAAAGCTGACCCGACCTGAAATACCGACCCTAACCCTAACCCGTCTGAACCCGAAAATAATAGTGACCCGAACCCGACCTAAAACCAACCCTAGACCCGAGTTAACCCGAGTATTTTTGACCCGAACCCGACCATGAACTGACCTAGAGAGGACCCGACCCGAATGTAACCCGTAAATTATTGACCTGAACCGAACCCGACTCGAACCCGAGAATGACCAAAACCCGATTTAACCCGTCAAAACCCGAATTCAACTGGACCTGTTACTAAATCGACCCGAGGTCAACCCGACCCGTTCCTAACCCGACTCGAATTCAAACCCGACCTATTACAAACCCGACACGAAATTAACCCGACTTGTTATTGACCCGACCCAAATTCAACCCGATATGTTGTTGACCCGACCCGAATTTAAACTCGACCTATTACTTACCCCAATTTTAGAATTTAGGTTTTTTTAGGATAAAAAGAGTACAACGTATTGACTATTGAGTTTCAGGCTTTTTTTTCAATTTATTAACAATAGAAAAAAAAAAAAATTCATTACTCTTTTGTCTTATAGATGCTATTTACTTGCCATGTAAATAACAGCTATGCAATAATACTTAACCTGAATATAGTGATATGCTAACTACATCTCTTAAAATGTCTATTTACATAAATACCCTCATTTATTTACTTTTGTTTTCTTCTTTTCAATTTATTTCCTTTTGTTTTTACCGGTATAAATTTTTTTTCCTTTTTTTTTTCTACCTTTTAAAAAGTATAAAATAAGGGTCTGTTCTCATACTTTATTTTCAGTTCAATTTAGTTCAGCTCCTAATTTCGTTCTCTTATAAAATATTTAGTTCAGTTCAGTTCAGTTCAGCTGAGTTCGATCAGTCAATGAGAACAAACCCTAACTTTTGAAATTTGAGTGTTATTAAAGGCAGGGAGTGATGGAAGAGGGAGGAATGGAGGGACAATTCTCACTCTACAACAGTAGAAGATAATACCATAAATTCCGACCCAAATACGTACACCTTTTTTTAGTTATCATTTACGATTAAACAAGAGAAACTACCGTTAAAAAAAAAATAGAATCAATTGAAATTTCACGCATTCAATTCAAGTTCGGGTATTCAAGTTGGGTCAAATTAGGTCTCGGGTTAAATCAGAATCAGATCATGTCGGGTCAATCAAGCTTCAGTTTAGGTCGGGTCAATTTCAGTTCAAGTTATAACAGGTCGTTCACCTTTTCGGATACAGATCGGGTTCAATTCGAGTTAAAATCAAATTGGGTTTAATTTCAGGTTCGAGTTGTGTTGAGTTGGGTTTGGATAGGTTAACAAGATGGTACATTCGGGTTCGAGTTAGTGTTGAGTCGGGTTCTGGTTCAAATTCAATTCTTATAAATATCGATGTGGCCAAGTTGAACTATATAATTACGCCTTCCATAATTATTTGATCAAGCATCATCAAGATTTTATTAAACCTATATACGAGTGATAGAGAACAAAAGTTATATAAGCTGAACAAAAGGTTTTATTAAATCGGATTGAAGGTTTACAGAATTATACCAGTATATAAGCTGAATAAAAGGTATATAAAATTTTATTAAACCTTTCATAACTCGGGTTCATGTTTTAATTGGGTTGGGTACTACTTCAGGTTCGAATTGTTTTCGGGTCGGATTAAATCGGTTGACGGTTACTATCAGGTCGGGGCAGGTTCGGGTGTAGGTCATAAAGTATTGGATCAAATGGGTTTCCTGTTAAGATCAGGTCATGTTACAAGTCACTAGTTTTACCCCATTGTTCGAGTACAGGCTAAGTTGAAATCATTGTTCGTTAAGGTCTTGTTAGTTTTTGACAACTCTAGCTATAATCCACACTTTTTGAGGAAATTTTGAGATTTCGGGGCCTGGTGGCAAAATGTGTTGAGACCCTAGGGAATATATCTCGGGGTCATATAATGCCATTTGAAACCATATATAATTATTATATGTTGTCATAAACGTATGTGGTAGGCTTGAGTTTATGAAATCAACGCAAGTTATGAACGGGTAAAATGACTGTTTAAGGGCATATTGGATGGTTCCACCGACCCAATTGGACACCTGGAGGTTACTAGAGACTATAGTAAACATCTCGGCAATTTTTAATTTTGGGCGAAAAAATGTCAAAAAATTACAAATTGAAGGCTATAATTCAAGCTTTTAGAGGAAATTTTGAGGTTTTGGGCCCCGATAGTGAAAAGCCTTGAGACCCTAAGGGATACATCTTGGGGTCATATAATATCTTTCGAACCATATATGATCATTGCATGTTGTCATAAACGTCCGTGGTAGGCTTGCATTTACGAAATCGGTGCAAGTTGCAAACGGGTAAAATGACCATTTCAAAAAATATGGATGGTTCTGCCGACCCAATTGGACTCCCAGAGGCTATTAGAGACCATGGTAAACATCTCGGCAATTTTTATTTCCGGGCGAAAAAAAGTCAAAAAATTACAAAATCGAAGGCTGTAATCCACGCTTTTTGATGAAATTTTGAGGTTTCGGGGCCTGGTGGCGAAACACCTTGAGACCCTAAGGGATACATCTCGAGGTCATATAATTCTGTTTGAAACCACATATGATCATTATATGTTGTCATAAACGTTCGTGGTAGGCTTGAGTATACGAAATCACTTCAAGTTGTGAACGGATAAAATGATCGTTTAAGGGCATATTGGATGGTTTCAGCGACCCAATTGGACTCTTGGAGGGTATTAGGGACCATAGTAAAAATCTCGGCAATTTTTATTTTCGTGCGAAAAAAGATCAAAAAAATTACAAAATTGAAGGCTATAATCCACGCTTTTTAAGGAAATTTTGAGGTTTTGGGCCCGGTGGCGAAAAGCCTTGAGACCCTAAGGGATACATCTCGAGGTCATATAGTTCTTTTTGAAACCACATATAATCATTATATGTTGTCATAAACGGTCTTGGTAGGCCGCTTGAGTTTACGAAATCACTTCAAGTTGTGAACGGATAAAATGAACGTTTAAGGGCATATTGGATGGTTCTACCGACCCAATTAGACTCTTGGAGGGTATTAGCTAGGGACCATGGTAAAAATCTTAGCAATTTTTATTTCCGGGTGAAAAAGGGTCAAAAAATTACAAAATTGAAGGCTATAATCCACGTTTTTAAGGAATTTTGAGGTTTCGTGGCCCGTTTGCGCAAAGCATTGAAACCCTAAGGGATACATCTCAGGGTCATATAATGATGTTTGAAACCATATATGATCATTATATGTTTTCATAAACGTCCGTGGTAGGCCTGAGTTTACGAAATCATTTTAAGTTACGAACAGATAAAATGACCGTTTAAGGGAATATTGGATGGTTCAATCGACCCAATTGGACTCTTGGAAGGTATTAGGGACCATGGTAAACATCTCATCAAATTTTATTTTCGGGCGAATAAAGGTAAAAAAATTACAAAATTGAAGGCTATAATCCACGCTTTTTAAGAATATTTTGAGGTTTTGGGGCCCGGTGGCGAAAAGGCTTGAGACCCTAAGGGATACATCTCGAGGTCTTAGAATTTTGTTTGAAACCACATATGATCAATATTTGTTGTCATAAACGTCCGTGGTAGGCTTGAGTATATGAAATCATTTCAAGTTGTGAATGGATAAAATGACCGTTTAACGGCATATTGGATGATTCCACCGACCCAATTGGACTCTTGGAGGTTATTAGGGACCATCTTGTGTCCCGGAGATACGGGATTCAGAGTGGTAAACATCTCGTCAATTTTTATTTCTAGGTGAAAATAGGTCAAAAAATTACAAAATTGAAGGTTCTAATCCACGGTTTTTAAGGTTTTTTTTTTGAGGTTTTAGGGCCCGGTGGCGAAAAGTGGCAAAATTGAAGGTTATAATCCACCCCATTGTTCGAGTACAGGCTGGGTTCATATCATTGTCGGTTAAGGTTGGGTCTCGGGTCGAGTCAGTTTTTTGACAGTTTTAGGGTTTTTACACTTTTCGCCACCCTGAAACCTTAAAAATTCCTTAAAAACTGTGGATTATATAGCCTTCTATTTTGTAACTTTTTGACCTTTTCCGCCCGGAAATAAAATTGCCGAGATGTTACCATGGTCCCTAATACCCTTCGAGAGTTTAATTGGGTGGGTGGAACCATCCAACTTGCCTTTAAATGGTCATTTTACCCGTTTTCGTACATGTCTCTTGTATTGGCTATAAGCTTACACGGGGCCTTTACGTCGCCGGATAATGGTCATATATGGGTCCACACAATATTATATGATCTTGGGATTCATACCGTAGTATTTCGTGAAATTCCAACACCAGCTCCCGACACCTCTTAAATCGCTCCGATTTCGTGTATTATAGTAGAGTTGTCGTTTCGGGTATTCAAGTCTGATTTGGGTTAGGTCAAATCATGTCTTGGGTTAAATTAGGATCTGGTTATGTCGGGTTAATCTAGCCTCATATCAGGTTTAAGTTTGGGTTGGGTCAATTTCAGTTGAGTTTATTCTGGATCGTTCACCTTTTTAGATATATGTCGGGTTCAATTCGAGCTAAATTCTGATCGGATTCAATTTTAGGTTCGGGTTGTGTGTGAGTCAGGTTTGAGTGGATTAATAGATGGTACATTCGGGTTCGAGTTAGTGTTGAGTTGGGTTCTGGTTGAAGTTCAATTCCAATAAATATTGATGTGTTCAAGCTAAACCTATATAATTATGCCTTCCATAATTTGATCAACTTTATCAAGATCTTATTAAACCTATATATGAGTAATAGAGTACAAGCTGAATCGGATTGTGGGTTTACAAATTTGTACCAGTATATAAGTTGAACAAAAGACATATAAAATTTATTAAACCTTCCATGACTCGGGTACAGGTTCTAATTGGGTCGGGTACTAGTTCGGGTATAGATTGTTGTTGGGTCGGATTAAATTAGTTGACGGTTACTCTTAGATCGGGAGCAGGTTTGAGTTTTGGTCAAAAAGTATTGGATCACATCGGTTGTCGGTTAACATATGGTCAGGTTCAGGTCGGGTTACAGATCACTAGTTTCACCCCATTTTCCGGGTACAGGTTGGATTCAGATCATTATCGATTCAAGTCGAGTTCTCGAGTTGAGTCAGTTTTTGACAGCTCTAGCTGGAGGTAGTATAAGCAAAAACTACTCCGTACTTTGTAGAATTCGTCATCAATCACTATAACAGAGAATCACTCTCTCATTTTCTCTTTCTTTCTCTCTCCTCTCATTTCTGGGTTTTTCACAGCAAAACACAAATTCCAGAAATGGCAGCGATTTCTTCTCACTCTTCTTCACTCTGCTTCGACTCTTCTTCTCTCTCCTCCAAAACTTCCTCTTTCTCCGGCAACCCTCTTCGCCGTTTCTCCGCCACCTTCGCCTCGTCGTCTACGATTAGTCGCCGGAAAATCAGTTGCCAGACTTCTTCTCTTGCTGCCTCTCCTGCATCTGTTGATGCTCAAGGTGATATTTTTGTGCTTTTTCTGTGATTATTTTGTAATTTGTGAAATGGGATTGAAACCCCTTTTTTGTCTGTCTTTTTGGTGAAGCACATTTGTGGGGTTCTTTAGTTTTTTGCCCTGTTTTGGGAGTCGTAAAGGGTAGTGATGTAGACGGGATTTAATCGTTGTTTGGTTTTGGATATCGGGTATGCGGCTAAGATTTTGATCAACTAAGCGATTTGTCATCCACATTTTGTGTCCTTTTATCTTGGTTGAAGAAATTGTAATATACTACCTCCATTTTGAAATAGTTGCATCATTGTGACTTTTTGTATTAATTAATCATATACTTTGTATTAACTTTGAACCTTCATTTCACTAATGAATTAAATAATAAATCTTATTATATTATAGAGTTTTAGTTTTTTCTCAATGTTTATTTTGTAAATTTCATAGTAATGTAATGTTAAATATATCAATGTTCAATGTTTATTTTGTAAACTTCATAGTAATGTAATGTTAAATATATCAATGTAGAAAGTTGTGTGTTGAGTGTTGACAAACATGATAGTTATAAATGCGGAACTATTTCCATACTGAGGAAGTATTGATTATAAGTGGAAATCATTTTGTTGTTGGGTCTTTGAGCTAATATGAGGATTTACTCAACTACATTAATAAGTTTTTGACTGTTTTTTTGTTAAGTGAAATTGTCAGTGATGATTGCTGAGTTATATTGCTAAAATTAATTGATAACTAGGATAATGTTAAATGCAATTAGAAATGCTGGTTAGTATTACTAAACTGTATCGGAGTACCTGTTATGTAGTTGAGCTTAATGGTCTCTTTGTCCTTTAAAAATTTGCATTGAGTTTTTGTCTTGTTTATCTATAATTTATGATCCAAATCAATTATGTTTTTTCTTCCTTTCTTTTCCTTTCCGGCATTTGTACCCTGTTTTGTGTTTGTACTTGGATAACATTTCTAACTATTGATGTTGAACTTCTTTCATCTCAAAAACTTATCCGCTTTCTTGTGGCTTGGTAAGTCTTTAGTTGACTCAAAAGCTGTTATTTCTTGATGCAAGTCAAGTTGTTTTATTGAATATATACAAATTGTATGCACATCTGTAATATGTTTCAAATATATTATTGCGCTCGTTTGGGTTGTCAAATTTATGATTTTCTATTGATTGTCCATCTCCTACAAGTTACTTTTGTTACTGTATTTGATTGGTTGTCTACTTCATTCTGAATTCTGTGGGTTTGACACCAACTGCTTTAGAGCCATACCTTAATCATTATTTTTCGTTTCAGTGAAAACAGCCAAAAAGGATTTTCTGCACATAACTGATTATGACAAGGCTACAATTTTGAAGATCTTAGACCGCGCAATCGAGGTTAAGGCTTTACTTAAATCAGGTGATAGGTCATATCAGCCATTCAAAGGGAAGAGTATGGCTATGATATTTGCAAAGCCATCCATGAGAACAAGAGTATCGTTTGAGACAGGTTTTTTCTTGTTGGGAGGTCATGCAATATACTTGGGACCAGATGACATTCAAATGGGAAAGCGAGAAGAAACTCGAGATGTTGCTCGTGTACTCTCTCGCTATAACGACATCATTATGGCCCGTGTTTTTGCACATCAGGTACGCTGGTGAGTTTCCGTTATGGTCTCATCAAGGTTGCTAAAATTAGCGAAATCTCCTTTCGTACCTTTTACCTGATGTTCTGTGTGCTAGGTGAATACATTTAATAATCTAAAATATTTTCAGGCAATTAATAATGCTGTAAAGATATTAGCATGGAAAGAAAACTATTACAACAGCTACTTGTTCAAATAAGCTGTGTCAATGGTTTTAATCTTGTAAGAAAGGTTTGATTCATATTTTGCTATCATTGGAGAGTATTGTTCTTCTGCGACAATTGACCAACCTATCTTTGTATGTTAACTCTATGTTCCTAGAAAGAGAGTTGATCTAGTTTTATGTCAGTGGTTGTGTTTGTTTGGTCTAAAAGCTAGATCTATTATATTTCTTCGAAGGTTAAGTTTAGAAGAGTTAGGTTTGCTCTTCTAGTAGTTTAGTCTTTGGCTAATCCAAAATAAACAAATAAGCACTATTACCAGTACAAGCCCCAGTGTAAAATAACTCTATTAGTGACAGAGGTTTGCATTTCTCATAACATATATATAATTTAACTCTTTCAAGTGTTGTTATGAGAAAAAGAAACGTAGAGTGTCCACATACAGCATATTGAAACAATTTAAGTTGAACTTATCAGAAAAAAGAGTTGTCTTCCCTCCCTTTTTCTGTTTGATTGCTCTTTCCATCTAGACTTGCATTAAAGCTGCTATGTGATTGAAGTAATGATTTTTTTTTTGGTCACAGGATATCATTGACCTAGCTAAGTATGCAACTGTACCTGTGGTCAATGGCTTGACAGATTACAACCACCCGTGTCAAATAATGGCCGATGCTCTGACTATGATTGAACACATTGGTAGCATAGAAGGAACAAAGGTGACACTTCTGTTTGTGGCATCAAGAGTGCTATATCTACCTTCTCACATTTCTAGATGGGGCCTACCAAGGCAGGATGTTATATCTGTGTTATACACTAGCCTTATATTTCATATCTCGCAGCAATATTTTCTGCATATATTCTGATTAGCTGAGTTGTGGATAATTACTGTGTTTGACCAGGTCGTTTATGTTGGAGATGGGAACAATATTGTGCATTCTTGGTTGCTATTGGCAGAAATTATCCCTTTCCATTTTGTCTGTGCCTGCCCAAAGGGATTTGAACCTGATCAGAAGACGGTGCAAAAGGCTCAACAGGCTGGCATCAGCAAAATCGAAATAACAAATGATCCCAAAGAAGCTGTTATTGGAGCAGACGTAGTTTACTCAGATGTTTGGGCAAGCATGGGACAGAAGGAAGAAGCCGAACATCGTAGAAAAGTTTTCCAAGGATTTCAGGTGAATGTAGATGATATATTGTTATCTATCTTTTTTATTTCTTGGTTGATTATGTTATATTGCATTGCTTTACACATCTTGCCTTGCTACTTGCTTTTGGCATTGCTCTGTTCTTGTTCGGTTAATTCGATTCAATCTTGTAATGTGGTAAAAGGACAATAAAATTTACATAATGCTTTTGTTATTTCCACTAGGTGGATGAGGCTCTTATGAAATTAGCTGGACCAAAGGCTTACTTCATGCACTGTTTGCCAGCTGAGAGAGGAGTAGAAGTTACTGATGGGGTCATTGAGGCTCCCAACTCAATTGTTTTCCCTCAAGCTGAGAATCGCATGCATGCTCAAAATGCTATAATGCTACATGTGCTTGATGCCTGAAGTCTTAACATTTTTAGAGCTTTTGCTGCATTGGTAGTCTGATCATCTGATGTCTTTTAGCGGTGTAAGGTAGAACTTGTAGATTCAGATGTGTTCAGCATGTTACATATATGCAAAGGAGGGATTAAAAATTTGCATAAAATAGCCGTACTTTCATCTTTAAGTGTGACAGAATTTTCAGGTGGAATGATATGAGAAGAGCAGAAACCATTTATTTCTTAAACTGATATATTTTCTCCACTATTTTGATCATTCGTCTCAAATACAAGTAATAGTTACTGTCTTGCTGGTGTACTGATCACTTGATCAGTTAAAATTGCGTTTGGTGCTTCCCTATGAGCTCTTGTATGGGTTAGCAGTATGGCTATGCTCCTGAGTGTTACGTGACCGAAATTGATATAAATAAGAACTGCTTGTGTAACAGTTTTCTGCGAATGTGTTAGTTTATGTATTTTCTAAATAAACAATTCTGCAGGTATTTAAAACTAATTGCAGCTAAATTCTCATACATCACACTCGAAATCCTTATATGTGAGAAATTACAACATAAAGAGGATGAAACTTTTCCTAACTACTAAGCTGCTCACTAAGAAGGCTTAAGGTCCATATTCATCTCATTAGAGGCAATTTGAAGGAGCCTCCTAGGGTTAGTTGATGTTTGTATTTTCCACCTAACGATCATCAAAACCAGAACAACTAGCTAATTATATAGGTGTACAAGATCATGGTCTTGAACTGAGCCAATTGGGATGTCAAGAGTGTAGTACTGGAGCTACCAAGCGCCGTCAGTACATTTAGGTGCTTTGGTCTGAATCATTTTTTCTACCACTCATAGCAATATAAGCATCAATCCTTTTCCGACATTAAAAACAAGAAGTATAAATCTTGTGCAACTTTGTTTTATTTCCTACTCACAGGAATACAGATAAATTAGGAAAATGGACACAAGAATACTGTCAAAAACATGTTTTCTTCTGATTTGTCACAGGGTACTTAAAATATCACACCGTGTTGCTTAAAGCTTTGATGCAAGAGCTCATCTGCAAGAAAGAATCCCATTCTTATCAATCATTATCTATACCTCTGAATGTTCTCTACAAGAAAAAGGAACAAAATGCTGTAGTAAAAGGGAGCTGCTTCAGTAATTTCTGGTGCAGGTGCTAACAACTAACAAGACAAAAGTATTGTATCTCTTATTACTCTAAACAAAGCCTAGCTTATCTGTAAAGGAATAGAATATATGACAGTGATCACTGATGGAGACCATGTAAATTCCAAAGAAAATGCCAGTGTAATCGATTGCAATCTTTAATTAGTTTCACTGTTCTTCGATTGGGAAACTTCAGCACCGTTAGGGAGAAGCTTAGTGGTTAGATTCCTCGAGTTATATTGGTTCTGCTTAAAGATGAAGGCATTAGCTTTCGTTACTCATCTACATCTTAAGGCTTTGTTGTCACACTTACACACAAGACATGAAAAATTAGCATCGTCGAAGAAATGCTAAAGAATATCCTAATCTAGCTCTTGAGATTAGTCAGCATCTACAGTTTGTGTGCATATGTTACTTCTTCCATAATCTATAATCCTATCATTGGTTTGGGCAAACTACGTCGACATTGATAAGTGACAGAAAGAGCACCTTGTCTTGGAATTATGCTATGAAAGCACCTTTAATATGAATCTTCGCACAAACTGCTCTACTATATATAACAACAGATCTCCTTTCCAGCAACAAATATCACAGTACCATGGCTTAAGAGTTAGAATTTGTTTCGGCGTGCATGCTTCCTCCACAGTTTTCTTCTGCACAGCAAATTAGTATGGTTAGAAATGGATAATCTGCATCCTGAGGCTCAACTTTGTACGGAAATCTCCCGCGTTGAGCCTCAGGATGCAGATGATCTGTTGCTTGCCAACAAAATCAGTAAAAGTAGTAATACCATCAGTCCATTACAATCTGTGGACTCTGGCTATTGTAATGAATGTGATCTATAAGCAAGGTATTGTATCGACGTGTATGATTAATACTCCCTCTGTCGCTATTTTTTGACTCATGTAAAACATTATGTATACATCTTTGGCCAATATTGCATGTATACATGATACCTCTATTTTGTTAAAGTTTAAAGTTTGTAGCTCATGCACTTTTCAAGCATATACACAGGTAGTAAATTTTGGATCATGACAGATTGACAGTAAGTTGCTCCTTAAATTATGTTAACAAAAAAATTATAATTTTGATACAAAAATTATCTTACCAATATAATTCTGTGCATTTACACCAATCAAAACTGGTTATAATCTAAAAGGAATTGGAGCAAATAATAAATAATATATTTATGTAAAGTGGAAATTAATACAGAGTATGTTTTAGGTAACAAAAAACAAAATCATAAGTAAAGGTATAAGAATTTTACGAGTAATGAGTAGCTAACTTTATGTACTAGTAAAATCGATCAAGATGATGAGGAATTATATATGTATGAATATCAATGCAAGTATTGTTATTTGGATTAAGAATAGGAGTTGAACTCTAATGGTGTAACCATAAAAAATGCCTGGCTTATGAAGAATTCGGCAGAGATTTATTACATACTGATGATTAAATCATGTCTTGCCTTGAAAGAAGGTATTATCCAAGCAAAGAGCTTAAGGAAGCTGTTAATAGAATACTGCAACATCTACAATTTTTTTTTTTTTTCAATATTAACTTGTTTTTACCCATTCAAATAAGTGAATAAAATATGGAAGTGTTAATGTGTTCTTTTGCAATTTTATTTTTTATGTAAGATGATTTATTTTTTTGAAAGATTTTATGTAAGATGATTTATTATTATTATTATCATATATATATTTTTAAAATCAGCAATGATAAAATAATAATAATAATAATAAAAAAATAAAAAATAAATAAAATTAACCTCTATCAAATACCAATACATATGAAACCATAACAAGACAACGTGTTTTCTATACGGTTGGTCATACCATTTGGACGTTTGTAAAAGAACAAATTAACCCCTAAAATTTTGACCGAGTAACCCCTGTAGCACAACCGTATAACATTAACGAAGAAACCCATATAATTGATGAAGTAACCCCATGATGACTGCACACACCTGCCACATATATAAGATTAATACTAAGCAAATAACAAAACACGGTAACAACATAGTACTGACATACATCAAAACCACAAACAGAGAACCAAAACAACATATCAAAATTGATGTATGATCAAATACCACATTGATCCAACAACAACCCAACAAAATAAAACTAAATTCATAACAAGATTACATTTTGATAAGATCATAAATCTCTAACATGCAAGGTATAATTAAAACCCAAATAAAGCGTTAAAAGGGTAAATGAAAGTTTACCCCGCTAAAAAGCCATAGTTGCTAAGTTTTGCAGCGAGAAGAGGGATTTTCTATACAAGATTCAAATTAAAGGGAAGAAAAGAGGAAAATATGATGACACAAATATAAAGGTTTTATGTATTAAGGTAAAAGTGAAAATTGGCATAAACAGTAAGAATTGTCCATCATGCAGATAGACTCTATCCAGACAAGTTTGCCTCCTTGGAAGCTCATCCTCAACGTCTCAGAAAAGGGAGACTCAACCATACATGTCTTCACTGTCCAGTGCCTTATTTCCTATTCATCTGTTTTCAGTGATCATTTTACATTCAAACTAACTGCTAATGCTCCGTCAGGGCGTCAGAAGCTCAGAACCAGTAGTATAAAAGAAATGGTAATAGAACCTGTACATACGGAGAGAGAGAGAGAGAGACCAATGGCCTGTAAGCTGTAGCAACACATTCATGAGGCTAGTGTCTTGGAAATCGTAGGGCTGGAGAAAATAATGAAGAGAAGAACAAGACTCAGATTGTGCACTGAAAGCTCTACCTGTGTAACTCTTATATTTTCCATGCAGAAAAAATTAAGATCCCGACTTTGTACAATATCTAGTTTAAATTACCTACCAATAGAACCAGGAAAAAAGGGGAGGGGAGGAAAAAAAAAAGCTGAGATCAAAAGTTGGTATCATCCTGAGAGAACTTTGACAAAAATTGGAGAACCTTGGCTTTGGGATTCTCTGAACCTGCAGCAGATTTTGTCTCAAAAACACCCTTAATAATACGAGTATACAGCCTTTCAAGCTGTGGAATACCATATGCTTCTGTGTGCTTCAAAAATTGTTGCTTGATCACTGCCACTTGGCTGCTTGAAGTATCTTCGTCTTCCATGTTCACATCATCTTCAGGACATCTTCCACATCTAAGTTCCTCTATTTCCATGGGAGTCTCAGATTCATTACACTTTGCAGTTATGGTCTCTGGTCCTGTGCGGGTGGTAAACTTAGCTTGAGGCTCTTCAGATGATGGTGAAGGCAATGATTCTAGGTGCTCGGTTTTGTCTTCATCAGCTGAAACTGAAAAATTCCAAACACAGACCAAGATTTAGGGAAGAGTTCTAAAATATCAGAGCATTTCAGGCTCAAAACTTGAGTGCATCACAAAGATAAACTAAAAGATATAAGAGTTTCAAGAACTTAGGGAAGAAAAGTCGAGCAAAAATCCTTAACTAAAAGAAATTTGCTTTGATTTCTTTAGCTAAAAGCATTAACATTACTGATGAAAATTCATATTGCCCTGTGAATGCTATCCAAATTTACAAAATCATCGAATAACTTTTTCATAACTTTAAGATATATTAATATATTTCATATCTTTAAACTAAAAATTCAAGCATAACCAGACAGGTACAGGAGCGCTTGCTGGCACGAGGTTCATTGAACCATTTGAAATGGGTATTTTTATGCATTCTATGGTGCAATTGGTGTGTATGCTTGCAACAACACATGTATCAGCAGGGAACTCTTATATCATCACTTTTTTCAAACATTTTAACCACAATCCAAAACGTCCCTGGAA
Organism: Chenopodium album; assembly: GCF_948465745.1. Lineage (NCBI taxonomy): Eukaryota > Viridiplantae > Streptophyta > Magnoliopsida > Caryophyllales > Amaranthaceae > Chenopodium > Chenopodium album. The sequence continues at coordinate 31,380,034 of NC_137856.1, read as the reverse complement.
GTGTGTCCAGAATCACAGACAACAAGCATACATATTAGCCAAATTTACAATCTCATCAAAGTATGAGTCTAAGCTAAAGATTACAAATATATTCAAAAGATTTTAGAGGCATAGTATTGCCTTTCAAAGAGATTAATAAATCGGCTACAAGATGACAAATTAACGCTTGAAGCATACTTGCCAAGATCACATTTTTCCAATACTGCAGTACATTTAGATGTCCACCAATAGCCCAGATTCAGTTGATACTAAGACCTTTTCAGAGATCAGAGATGAAGGATCATACCACAACATTGCCTTTCACAGAGATAAATAACAAGTAGATTCCAAACTAATAAAGAGGCTACAAGATGACAAGTTGACAACGCTTTAAATTTACATGCCAAGATCACATTTATTTTTTTCAATATAAAAAGGTCTGAATGAATTTAAGACTGCAGTTCTGCATAAATTTCATTTAGATTTCAGTACATTTAGATGTCCACCAATAGCCCAGATTCAGCTCATACTAAAACCTTTTCAGAAAGCAGAGGTGAACGATCATACCACAATATAAAAGCCAAGCAAAGGGAATAAAGGCTTGTACCTGTGGAGATAGTGTCAACATTCTTCTTTGGTCTTTTTAATGCTTCATAACTTTGATCTAAGTTAACCTCTGGCTGGACATGACGGAGCCGAGCACTCGCTCTAGTCACAGTTAACGTTTGAACAACGGGAGTTTGCTGAAGAGATGAGCCTCCATAACCATCAGGCATTTGACTAGGGCCTCCTTGATCAGCAATCTTGTCACAAAATGCCACAAGTGCAGGGTCTATCTGAGAGAGCATTCCTTGCACCTAAAGAGCATACCAACAATAATCAACATATAATTAATCAACAAAATCCAAATCAAAATTCAGATACAAGGTAGCCACATCAGAAGAACCTAGTGACACAAATGAAAATGTGAACATACTGCATCTCGAAGCTCATGTGCTCTGCTAACAATCCTAGCTCCATTATAATCTTCTCCGTTGTATGCCTGATGATAAGCATAATTAAAAAAATACAATTAAATTAAAAAATTTTAAAAAAAAGCATAGAAGTTCCTTTTACCAAGGAATTAAGCAGTTAGCACAAACATTACATTACATATGTGAATCAAGATTAATGAATCAGTTGAAAGTACCCCCCCCCCAAAAAAAAAAAAAAAAAAAAAACCCTAATAACTCCACCTTCAAACCCCCCCCCCCCCCAACCCCCTTCCCTACTCTCACCCACACCTCCCCACCCAGGTCAAAGGGAAAAAAGGAAGGAAAAGATGATGAAAAAGACTTAACAATAGAGTGAGGATACATGAGTAGGAGGATTTTTAGGCGACTAACTGCATATCATTTGAAATGGAGGCATTAGCTCACAACCTCACAATACTAGCAAGATTTGTCAAGTTTTATATTTTATAGAGATTTGAGGTTGAAATTAATTGGTGGGTACCTAAAATTCCTAAACATATCATGGGCAAGGAGCCAAAAATTTCCCTTATTTTGATCTGCTTCCTAGTAAGGTGGCCATCTCAAAACTGCATACTTTTCTACTGTTAATAAATAACTCTCACTATCCTTTCTTCTTTACCATTCCAAATTACAGAACAAGTTGTCATGAACTCACTCACTGAAAGATCTCACAACTGCCGTCGCTGTGAATTTCACCAGAGAACAGATATAACAGCAGTCATGGTTTCTGAAGAGAGAACGACAGGGAGAGAGATATGAGAGGAAGTCGGGGAAGGAACCTGTACACCACCACCAATAACGAATAAGATGGAGTGATGACAATGCTGTTTGACGCCACTTATCCTTTGACAGTACAGAACAGCTCTAGTGGTTGTTGGACAATGGATTGTGGTATGACCGTATGATGATGATGATGATGATGATGATGATGATGATGATGATGATGATTAAGGGAGTGGCGGCGATGGGAAAAGTTACCTTAAAAGTGAAACAAGGAAATACAGTACCCTCCTATGCCCCAATCATCATTATCCTCAATGAGTCAATGGCCTCTACCCACCCTCTCAATTCTACCAGAAATTTACTCTGATTATCCCCTCATTTACCCCCAATCCAGGTGTCCCCTCTTAACAGAAATTACATTTTCTGGCTGTTATCTCCATCTTGCTTCTCATTCGATAAATGCACATAATAATTGTGAAACATCTTCTACAATTGCAATTTACAAAGAAGAGAATAATCAACACCAAGTTATTGCTATGGCTGTTTGGTTAGCTGCTTGATAATGAGCTATTAAATTATTAGTGGAAGAGTTTCTTTTCAGACAAATAGCAGCCCTCAGCCCTAACTAACATTTTTACATTTTCTTACTTCTAATGTCCAGACCGTTTATAAAAATAATACAATTCAGGTCCAGGTGCAATCAATTTCGAGTATTGTTCCGGATTAAGGTCTTTCACTGGTAAAAAAATATAAAATGGCTATGTCTCATTAAAATATCTCTAGCGAAATTAAGGAATATAAAGATAATATTGCAATCAGCTCAGCATTATGAACGCAATGTCTCATTGGCATATTTCAAACAATAATAGTAAGAGTTGAGAAACTTGTAAAAGGCAATGACAATGAGTGGATCAGCATAATATGCAATATTAGGGGAAATATACAGCATTTAGCTGAATAAGCTACACACCTTTGCATTGGTTAATATCAGCTCAACATCTGCCAGAAAATCAGAACTTTTAATATATCTGCCAGAATCTACACGTTGAAGCAATGTAGCCATGTCCATAGGATTTTGGATGATGGAGCGATAATTTGGAGCATCCTCATCTGTAACTGGATAATGGAAGGCACTAAAACGTTTATCATATAAGATCCTGCACAAAATTGTAATAAATAACAATTTATCAGTGGCATATTTTATACATTTAAATCCAAAATACAGACATAACAAGGTCTCCTACTGTCTTTATCAAGACAAAATGAATTCAGAAAACAGGACATGCAGCATGGGCCAGCATGAGAACATTATACTGGAAACAAAAACCTTTGTGTACATCAGGCTTACAATAATATTAGTGCACATCAAATAGTTTTAAGGTAACTATTAACCAATTTTGGGCAATTTTTAACCTATTTGGAGTAACTTTATACTTGATATGATTTTAAAGTAAATATGCAATGAGATAAATTTTACAAGGATACTATGATTATCTTTACAGACTGGGATCTGATTTTTACTCTTTAAAAGCAACTTTATCAATAAGAAAATAGGTAAAGTTTAATATATCGAGGTAAATTTAAATTTTAGCACCTGTTTTATCTAAAAGTTTGTCTACTAGAAATTGAGCATAGAACAGCCATTAGCATAGATGGTAAATATGTTGATACAAAGAAAATATACTCCCTTCAGCCTCCATTCTCAAATTATTGTCCTCCTAGGCTTTGGGTACACATATTAAGAGTATATAGCAGGGTAGTGTAGACATTTTTATAAATTGTGGAAAAGTAAGAATAAAAACTTTGGTTGAAGGAAAAAGGGTTAGTGGAGGGCCTAATATCACATGAGATATAGAGAGAGTGAGATAGTAATGGGGCTCATATCACTTAGGTTGAGTGAGATAAAAGTTTCATTAAAAAGGAAAATATATTTGGGGAATGAACTAAAATAGTATGATGACAATTTGTTGAGGACGGAGGGAGTAGAAGGCTGTCCCACAAAGAGTGTACCTAATTTGTCCCATGGACAAATATATGGTTGCACCATTAATACTTCGGCCATATTGTAGAATTTGAGAAAGTCAGATCAAATCCCAATGGAAATGCTAATTTGACAGACTAGCCAACGAGGCAGTTCAAAGATAGGCAACCATCATTGTTGATGGTCGTCCATGGGGGGTTGGTGGTTGGGGGGATGGTATCAAGAGGGAAAGGAGGAAAGCATTTGGTGAAAGAGGTTGAAGGTATGAACCAATGAGATTGAGTTGTACATGAAATGGTACATATATATATGCCCATGAAGGAGGCAAGTCAAATCACTAGCCTAAGTACAGTTCCTCAACCAATTGGCAACAGGAAGAATTATTCTTCACTCATAAGGTGATTTCTTTATCCATTTACCTCCAACATGGAACAGCTCACATGAACAAATAAATATGGGGGTCAATACTTTTTCTGACATGTGAATCCTACTGTTACTTCAGCATAATGGCGAAGTAAACAACCCTAGCATGATTAAAGAACCAAAACTAATAAACAAAACAATATAGATAATGATACCACATTAAAATCAAGAAGATATGAAAATAGTTCTACACCATGCCTGTGAAAGAGGAGAATTAGAGACGCTGACAAGACAAAATGATTTTCTACATAAAACCTATGCCGATGAGTAGAGTTACTCCCTAAGGATATAAGATGGGACTTTCACTCCTCTACTTCAATGAGGACAATTCACATCAGTAGTCATAAGCTTGTGAAGTTGGACCTGAGGGAAGGAAAACTCACCTATTGCACACATCTCTAAGACACATCCTCAGTCTACGAAGTGCATGCTGTTCTGCTTCTACCTTAGCTTTCAACTCAGAGATCTTTGGGCCGCTGGCAACCTTAGGAGCTTTAGGGAGCTCTGGAAGTGACGTTGATGTCTTGGGGTTTTTTGTATTAGCTTCAGATGGTACCGACAAAGAAGCTTCAATTAGTCGATCAAAGAACAAAGACAGATCTTCACTTGATGGTCCATCCACTTTGTAGCTGGAAAGAAAACCAAAGAAATACAAAATCATTTGAATCTATAAATTTTGACAAACATACCAGGCTAAATACTATATTATTAAGAAAATACAAGAACCACATTATGACACTATTTTTTTGCAATTTAAGGTTCTGAAGTGATCATATCAAGATTGCCTTTTAAGAAGCACCCAATTTCAAGCTAGTTCACAGCATGAATACTGTAGCTTTAACAGAAAGAGGGGGGAAAAAAAACAAGCATTTTGATTTGTGAACAATTTTTTTTTAAAGACATTAGCATACTATCAAAGCTGAACTAGAAGGAGCACATAGTAAGATGTATACATGTTACGTTCAGAAAATATCCGATGCCGTTCGTCCACATCAGGGGGTAGATCTGAGGTTGTTCCGAGTAACAATATAGGTAGCTCAGATGGCAATTCTTCTAACAAAGTGAGTAGGACAGCTCTTAGCTGATCATGTGCCTGACAAACAATATGACTGAGTCAAAAGAGTTTCATGAACATAGCAAATTCAGCATGCATAGCCATAATTTAATCTGCTTGCACATGTATGTGCAGAGCGTAAAGGTACAAGCTTTTCTACACATGCAAACTGAGAGAAAGACCTATAAATTGCGAACTTACATTTTCCCACCAAAGATCATAATGAGGCAAATATAGAATAGATGGTGTAGTCCTTCGTGCTTCACTAATTATATGTACCAAAGCCTCTTCAGGTGTCTTTGCACTAGGGTCTGACAGCAGAGATGGAAGCCCAAGAGAGTGAACAGGAAACTTTTCCATCTCATGTAATATAGCAGGTCCTAGATGATCCTGTACAACTAAAGAAGTGAGTAAACTCAGCAATCATTCATACCTTACTGATTATTAGATCTTTCAAAATTGTCAAAGAGAATTACCATCCCAACACCCTCGTTCCCACATAGCAGAAACCGAGGCCTGTAAACCAGTGGAATAGCAGAACCGTACGAGAGCATTGATAGCTTTGTCAATTCAGATGAAATAGCAGAAGCAGGGAATATATCAGATATGTGTACCATGGCCTTTTGGAGGTGTCTTTGCAAGCATGGAGCAACAACAACTGATAAAGGCCTCGAATGAACTATGGAGCCTCTATGAGCAGCAGGGGTAATAGTTGACATAGCATCAAAAAAATGATATTTTTCAACCCTAACTGATTCAACATCTATCAGAAACTTGTCATCGCTGGTGTACACCTGAGGATATTTTTCACGAAATGCACGAATGGCTGCTTCAGTGCAGAGTGCCTTTAAATCAGCCCCACAATAACCCACACAACTTGCTGCAAGTTCCGTCCTTAGTTCCCTGGTTGGAGGGTGCATCCACTTGCGTGTGTGAATGTCTAAGATTTCAGCCCGGGCATCACAACCAGGCAAAGGAAAGTTGAACTCGCGATCAAATCGACCAGGTCGACGCAAGGCCCCGTCAATAGCATCAATTCTGTTTGTGGCTCCAATCAAGACAACTTGTCCACGAGAATCGAGGCCATCCATTAAAGCAAGCAAAGTTGAAACTATAGAATTGTGGATTTGCTCCTGTTTGCTTGACCTCACTGGAGCAAGCCCATCTATCTCATCAAAGAAAATGATAGAAGGTTGATTCCTTTGGGCTTCTTCGAAAAGAAGTTTCAACTGTCGTTCGGCTTCTCCAACCCATTTGCTGAGAACATCAGCTCCCTTACGCATGTAAAAGCTCACTTTCTGGCCAGCTTTTGAAGCAGCACAAGCTAATGCTCGTGCAATTAGAGTTTTCCCAGTTCCTGGGGGTCCACACAATAGGACACCTCTTGGTGGGGTAATACTATAGCTTGCAAAGAAATCCGGGTAAAGCAAGGGAAAGAAGACCATTTCCTTTAACGCATCAATGTATTCTGAAAGCCCACCTATCTCATTGAAACTCACACTATCATCAACTTGCAAAGGTTGAATATCTGCTCCTCCCTTTGAACTCGGACCGGCAGTCTGAACTCCAGGTGTCAAAGAAGTAAAGGAATCAGCCTGGTGACCCCAACCAGAAGCAGCAACATTCAACCCCCACGCAGTTGCCCCATGCATATCTAGCCCTCCCATGAGCCAAGGAGGCCCAGCTCTACTTCCACTCCGAGCCCAAGGAATTGCTGGTCCTTGGTCCAACTCATCCACAAGAAGAGAGTCATCAGAATCATCAATCCTACTAAAACGATGACGCTTATGGACTCTAGTGCCACCCCTTCCCACAACCCTATTGACCTTGTTTCCCATCCCATGATGCAACACTCTCCGAGGAGATCTTGGTCTATGTTTACCCTCCTCCAAAGACATCCTACGGACCTCTGCACGGTTCCGAAGATCATAGCGCCTTCGCCCATCCTGCTCCTCTTCACCTTCATCATCATCACCATCTTCCTCTCTTTCATCCTCCTCTTCACCCTCCCCACCCTCTTCAGCTTCAGCTTCACCTTCATCATCACCCTCAACTTCATCATCATTATCATCACCATCATTCCCATTCTCTATTCCATCTTGATCATCTTTTTCACCTGAGCTACCTTCTACATCATCAAATTCAATTCGCCGCCCATTTGATTTGGAATTACGAGGACGCAGACCTTCCCGTCGCGGTGTGGATTTAGTTTCAATAACTTTTCTGCGTTTAGGAGTTGATAATACATCCTGAGCAGCACTGTTATCAATCCGGCTTCTAGTACTGTATTTTCTAGGTTCCTGTAAAGAGCAAATGGAAAAGATCATTAATTTGAGTCCTACAAGATAAATCATGTCCAATTGAGCATGAAAATGGAGCTGAAGCTCAAATTTTAAACTTAAAAATATGCTTACTAGTTAGCTATAAGCTTTACCATTAAGTCTTCATCTGAACCAGAGCTATCTGTATAATCTCCCAAATTAACAGATACTCTCCTCTGTCTGGTTGAGCGCCGAAGGTTGGTTGCATCCAGCTGAAAAGAAAGGACCAGAATTAGATCAAATTGAAAAAAGGCATAATATATCATCAAGCTTCTTGATTATACATACATAGTCAGGTCACCTGATGGGGAAAAAAATGTCTCAAATGCACCTCAAAAAAGTATTCATCATACAAAACTCAGCACAACTTAATCAGTTAACATTACCACAAATTTAAGTAGCATATCAAAGCACACAATAACAGTTAATAAAGATCACGGAGGGATGATATTCAGAGAGCACAAAGTCTGAAGCTACAGCAGCTGTACCTCTTATACTTCTATAATCAAGGCTGAAAAATAATCAAGACTGATAAACATTATAAGCCCCCTCCCACAACAGCCATACATGTGATACATATACTTCTATTTTTGCTCCTGCGAATATGAGACAGATGAAGTATGATATCATCCCATTACTATATAAAAAGCTAATCTCATAGCATATACTATGGTTTAGGCTATTATGAACCATTTCAGGAAGTTTCTTAACCCTTGCCTCTGTGGTAAAATTCCAGAATCAGGTCATGACAGCACCCCCAACATACAAGAAACTTTGCAGGTTCACAAATTTTGGACCCCCAACACGGAAATTTCCCAATGCGTGTCAGGTAATACGGTAAGAAGCGGGTTTATGTATTGTAGAGTGCTTCTTATGTGTGGAACAGGCATCTAATCATTCTTCAACTCATTAATTTAGCCAATAAGACCTTCATTGTAAAGGCTAAACACACACACGTGATGCTTTGACAGTTCCCAAAGTCCCAGCTCACCATAAACTAACTAAATCTCAACAATTATATAGGCATTACTTCTAATTGTGCTTAATTAGAAGTGGGAAGTGGCTCAGCTACACTAGAGATCAGTAGTAAGTATGATGATGGTGGGAAGTGTGAAAAGAAACATCTAGTTCAGAGGATACTGTTTTGAGTACTCTTTGATGTTCGGTGTCCTAAATGCTATAATTGGTACTAGGCAGTTAGAGATTTTCTCATCTTCAATTTTGTGTTACAATGTTTTCAATTGATATCTATAATGAATTTTCAATACAAAGGTATGATTAGCACACTAAGTGTTGCCCTTAGCATTAAGGAAACAGTTTCACTTTTCTTCCCTTTAACACTAAAATCATATTATTTACTTATTTTTTCCCAATTCTTTTGTCCTGTAAGATGAATTAGGGCCGAAACAGAGGAAGATTTAGATGAGAGTCCCAGATTTCACTAAATGAGGGAGGAAATATTTATGATGTGTATGAGAAGCTTAATATAATGTGCCTACTTGCATATTTTCAAACTCGTGCTGACAGAGTAAAGAGAACTCTTGTTGCCAGTGACAATAAGGCTCTACTAGAAAAAAATGAAAAAGCCAGCTATAAGAAGAAATATAGACATTAGCTGAAAACCTGCTAGCTGATGAGCAAGTTGATTGTTTGTATTAGATGTTGTTTGGTACCAGTTAAAACCTAGCTAAAAAAACGAGGACATTTTAACAAAAATTTGATGTAATAAATATTAAATACTCCCTCTGTCAATTATTGCTTGCCCCATTTCCCGTTCCAAAAAGATTGTCCCATATCATAAATGTCCATGTGGACCAGAACTTCAATTTCACAAAAATACTTTAAGTCCCACCAATTTCTCTCTCATCATTTCCACTAAACAAACTTAATAAAGTAAGATATGGCTTAGGGGAGAACAATTAGGAACGGAGGGAGTATATTCTCTCTGCATAATCTAAACAAGTCTTATGCCTCATAGTCTAGTGTTTCTCCACTCTTACCTCTATCCACTCTTCTACTTCGTCTCAATTTTACTCCTATTCTACACAACTGTTCTTACTTGAAAAAAATTCATTGCCTCAAACTTACACACTAACTACAATTAAAGATACTAAACTCACATTTACAAGAAAACATTCATTAGTAAACTAAACCCAAATGATATCGAAAAAAGAACCTCCAAACCAAACCAAACCAACTGTAACTGAAAACATTCCTCGAACAGCAACAGCCAATAAAAACACGAAATGCACCAATCCCTAACAAAAATATCCAAATATTCACCCTCTTCACAGTTCAACCAAACAACATATGTCACTACAGCAACAGATTCCACGATTACGAACCAATACCCGAACAACAAACATACATTAACCCAAAATCCAAACCTTCCCACTCCCTAACCCCAACTAATCACACCCACAAACAATTAACACTATCTCATTCAACCTAAACATAACATACTAAGTTCCAAAACATTAAAACACATAAAATCAAAAATTAACCAAGAAAATCAAAATAACAGGGATAAAGTTAGATAAAGCATACATTAGAGATAGACTTGGAAGAGTTATGAATTGGACGGCGACCACCCGGCTTCAAATACTTGGCAATGTGAGCAGCAGCAGTTCTAGTTTTCACCTTCTTCCTGTTCTTCCGACGATACCCCGGCGAGTTCTTGAAGTAAAATGTATTTCTCATCACCGGCTTTCGAGTCCGACTACTGGTTCGTTTCTCCATTCCATTGATGTTACTGTTATCATTGTTATTGTTATTGTCATTGCTAACAGAAGCGACGACGACTCCATTTTCATCTCCATTGTTGGATCGCTTCGAATGCATAACTCAAAAAATGCAGCAATTTCAGAGTGTTCTGCTCGCCGGAATTCGGAGCGGAACGTTTTGGGAAGGATTAATCGACATGCATGTTTGGGATTGGGGAAGAAATTGAAAACCCTAGATCGAATTAGGGGAGATAGTTGGATTGTTGGGGGAAGAATTTGGGTTTGAAAATTGGGGGTTTTTGAAGAGAGAGAAAGTGGAGGAGAGAGAAAGAAAGGAGAGTGACAAATGTGAAGAAGAAAGTGGGGAAATGAAATTAGTTTGGGTTTTTGAAGGCTTCTTCCGATGTTCTGATATTATTATAGGGAGGGAAGAGAAGGGGGGGAAAGAGGATGGGAGGTTTTTCTTTTTTTTGTTTTTTTCTTTTTTGACTTTTGTCAGTTACGTGACTTGCCTATGTTCTCTTTACCTTATTTTTTGTTCGAAAAAAAAAAAAATTTATTACTGAAAAAACTACTGTAATTATTTTTACTGATTAAAATATATTGTAAATTAAACTTATTAAAATTTTTATTTAATTAATACTAGGTTAAAATTGTTAAATATTTTTGACAACAATATTACAAAATATGAGGTATATACGGAGTAAAAGATATTTAGATATATTTCTTTTGGGTATATATGGAATATGAATAAACTAGAAATAAAATACATAAGATATAAATAGTATACTTAAAAAGATAATAAAAAAAATAATACAAAAGCGAAAAAGGCGGGAAATTTTTTCACAAAATAATGACAAGTGTCATTTTAGGTTTGGTTTTAGGGTATGTTCTGTTCACCTTATTTTCACTTATTTCAGGTGTAATAAGTTCAGATAAGTTCAGTTAAGTTCAGATAAGTTCAGATCAGGTTTGATAAGTTCTGATAAGGGTTATCCAAGTACAAATTACAACTAAAATAAGTTTTAATAAGGTCTAATAAGTTCAGATAAGTTCAGATAAGTTCAGGTAAGTTCAGATAAGTTAAGACAAGTTCAAATAAGTTCAGATCAGTGAAAATCAGGTGAATAGAACACACCCTTAGTATAGGTTAATAGATAGATAGATAGATAGATAGATAATTCGAATAAGGTGAGGTTTAAGGCCTGTTCAGTTCAGTTCAGTTTTTAATTTTCTTCTCTCATAAAATATTCAGTTTAACTCCAATAAGTTAAGTTTAGTTCAGCTCAGTCAATCAAAACAGGCCCTTAGTGTCCTAATTAGTTGATCTTGTACACTTATTTATGACGGACTGCTTTGATTTATATAGTATTTATGTTATTCACAAATTATCACATAAAAGAAAAAATCAAAGTGCATGCGCATAGTTTATTTTCAATTGTTAAAAATAAATAAATAAATAAATAAAAAATAAAAAAATAGTATTTGAAATAAATTTGGGGCCAGCAACATGGGAAATCTAATGGATTTTGTGTTTAATTTTGGGTTGATTTTGAGTTGCTCTCTTATTACATCAAAATTTATTTTTAAAGTGGGATGATTTCATAATCTGCTTTATATATACAAGTTTATTCTTGTTTTTTACAAAAAAGGGTTTATTTCTGTTTATAAATCATGTTGGATATTGGACGGAGTTGGAGTCACGTAGTCGTAATAAACAAATAATGTTAGTAATTATCCGAACAAACTAAATATCAGATTATTAGCGTAGAGCATTTGCATTTTGCATAGGTACACTTTAGTCTTTTATATGATTTAAGAGTCATTTTTTTTTTTAATTTTCACTACAACACCATAATCCTTGAATGGAGCAATTCTATGCATTTATTTATTTATTTATTATTTAATTTTTTTTTTATAACTTCCTCTCTAACTTCCACTACTCTCACTTGAAACTCCAATCTGTAAATTTTTTGTATTCCTTATAACTTCCACTTCTCCATTTTTTTTTTCAAAAAAAAAAATTATCTATAACTTCCACTTAATTTTTTTTCTTTTATATATTCCTATGCATTTAAAAAAATGCTTCCAAAAAAAAAATGCATTTAAAAAAAGAATTAATAAATAAAAATTACCAATAATAAAATTAGTAGTAGTGAAAATCTATAATATTATTACAGAGTCACTTAATGATGTTTAATCAAAACCTCAATCCTCAACTCTCACAAATTTAGTTTTTTTTTTTCCCCTTTTTTTAAGTAGAAGAAAAAAATAAGTAGAAGTGAAAAGTATTGGAAGCTACTTGTATTTTTTATTTTTTATTTTTTCCCCAAAAAACACATAATTAACCTACAAGGGTAAAATTCATCCTATTTTAACTAATTCAAGTTAAATATACCAAGGATTTTGACTCGATTTACTTGAAGAAGCAATTTGATTGATGTCGCGTTAAAATCCTATACCACCGTCCTAGATTTTCACCCAAAACAGTAAAACACAGCCACCTCCCATCTGTACCATCTTGAGTCTTAAGCACCTTTCGACTCATCACTAACACCAATTGCACGTATGCACCAACTCAGTGATGCACAAAACTGCGGAGGTGGTTACTAGCATTTCCTGATATGATCCACGAACAAGTGAACCGAGTTTGAAAAAAAAAACCCGCAAAGCAAAATACATACAAATCCTGCATTAAGCTTCATCGTATCAATATTTTTTTTATAAGTGATACATTTTGCTGATTAGCGTTGAAACAACAATTTAGGTGTCTCAACATGGTTCTATCACAACTCAACCAACCAAAAATTTTTATATTTCAACTTGTATACTATATAACATAACTTTCTATTACAAAGAATGAAAAAATTAACCACTTATGAGGAAAACTTACAAAGAAATGGAGATTATAAGAGGGAAAAAAAAATGGAATTATTATGCTATTACATACATAAAATACAGAGTTAACCTGTTCATTTAGCATCCGGCAGCTTTCAAAAACTTGTCATAGGGGCTTGCAGGTGGTAACCGAAAAGATTGATAACCGTACTCCAATGAGCAAGGATACAACTGATCATGGCGTTGGATCATTTCTTTGCCTATTGAATCTGGAACAGGTTCCTCCTCCATTGGCTGGTCAACAATAAAAGGAAATAAGTCAAGTCCAAATGAAAACGAGTTTGTCTGGTTAGTCATAATAGAGGAATACTAGAATGTCTAGAATGCATTAAAGGTTCCAAATAATATTTTGATTGACTAAACCTGGCACGTTTTTTTTTCCCCCCTTCCTTTTTAATTTTTCTAAATTTATAATCTCGGGGTGAATGGGGGAAGACAGCAATGGCATGGAACCCTACTCGGCTACCAGCAAAACCCAAATTCAAGACCCGTGATCTCCATTGAAAGGGGGTTTCTTTCCCAAGTTCCCAAATACTGTTAAAGAGGGTTCCGACCCAATCAAAGGAAGGATGACCAATACTTGGCATTGTCAAAAAGAGCAAACACTTAATGTTATCTTACCATGTCCATAATTGTTGGCCTCTTCATCTCAGTGTCATCAGCAAGAACAATAGCTTTGGTTTCCTGTTGCTGCTTGAAACTTTGGAGCACTGACATCTTCTGTTGCTTACCAGTCACAAGGGCCTCGCATTGGTTTCTCACTTGGTCATATGATATGAGGCTGGTGGAGGAAGGCAAGTTAGCCACTTGTTGAGCTGTTTCCAACACCTGTTTTGGATACAAGAAGATGAGACCGTGAAGGACTAAAGATATATATCAAGAAACTGATATAAAGTAACTTTCTGGTAGCATTGCATAGGTGGAATTGAAATTTACTTCAAGCATTACATTCACCAGATTTATTGATGTTTTGCCTACCAGGAGCAGCAAATATTTGACACGTAACAATAAAGGGAAACTTTTCTCGATATGTTAAAAAACTTAAGTTTGAAACACCAACAAAAAACAAAAGACAGTGTAAGGTTTCCTTAACTCACTCCAGCAGACTACAACCATAAAGTTCTAGCACAAAACCTAGACATTTCTAGAATAAATCAACAGGTATAACATAACATATATGGAAACTGAACTCACCGACTCGAGAAGCTGATTGACATTTAGAATATCAAGTGCATTGGAGGAACTGGATGTCTTACGACCAGATTGGCTTTGGCTTCCACTAGCATCAGGTAAGGCTTCGTCAAACAATGAAGTGCCCACCTGAGTACAAATACAGCATGGTTGAAAAAAGCTCTGATCTTCAGCCTAACAAAGGGAAAATACACAAGACATAACACACAGAAATCTAACCTCGTCAAAAGATTGAAAGTCTAGCTGTGCAAGTGGGGAGCTTTGTTGTGGTGTCTCCATGAATAATGGAGCACCCATAGGATATGACTCATCAGGTGAAAATCCCTGCAAAAGTTGCTTCTTTATGCTAGATAATTCATCCTGCATAAAACAAGCACGCAAAAGTTAGAAGAGTTGTTTTAAATATTATATGTGGAATGTCACACATCCACATTCTCTCAACTTCATAATTATACAATAAATTACTTGATTACATGGCCAAATATAGACTATATATGACATATTTTCAAGCTCACCCAGCCAAACATAAAACCATTGTAGTATAAAGACTCGTCAAGAATAAAAGTTGGTCCTGATTCATTTAGATCAAGAAAATGGGAATTCCTAAATCTCAGAAGGGTCAAGGCCCTTCCTAAATAAACTTCCACGTGTACTCTTACCCAGCCAATCAATCTGGTTAGCTAAATCGTTTTTGATAAATTCCAGTTCATCCATGCAACATTTTCCCAAACTACCTTTGATCATTTCTCTCATTATTACCTTCTACAGACCTTTGTTCAATACAAAAAATTTCCACATTAATAGATACATTTAATTTAGCTCATTCATCTCAACCTGTCAGACTAAACCATTTCAGTACATGAAGTTGCCAAAGGCGTGTCACTTTCAAGTACTGGATAGAATAGTGTCCCACATACAAACAAAAATAATTAGCTGCTAAAACAACATACCACGTACCAAATGTGCAAACTAAGGAAGGCTTTGTAATAGCCAGTAAAATGGAATATAATATTTACTGATGAAGAGATCAGTGCAGGTAAATGATGCAGAAGTGAACGAAGAAATAGATCTAGTAAAGGTAGAAAGCTCTATCCTGGATGAAACGTTGAGGAAAATGAGTGTTGAAGAGTGTGGATTACTCATCAAACGAACATGGAAAGAAGATGCAGAAGTCTCATGTTTCTTAAGCTCATTTTATTTGAAATGTACTGGGATCTGCCAATAGGCTGAATGGAGCATTCCCCCAACCCACCACCCCCTCACCAAGTTATATATGTTGTTTTTTAGTTAATAGAGGAGAGAGATTGGGAAGGAAAGGGAGGCCATAAGGTTCACAGTAGGGCAATAACACAATAAGGGCTTTGCTCTTAAATCTTCTGTATATGTTGGCTACAAGAGAGACAGCATATGTCCCTTCACTAGCACCTTTGTAAAACATTAGCTTGTTTCTTCTACGCTTACACAGGTTAGAGAAGTAAACATATATGCTAAGAGTCATACTATCTTAATTCATGTTGTTTAATTCTTCACTTTAAAAATCAAATCTTAAACAAGAAACATTCTTAAAATCTCTGTTACGTGTATAGGGGCTTAACTCTTTAAATTCCATATAACTACAGGGTAACAGATCATTAGTGTGAAAAGCCAGGTTTCACTAGAAACTGATTGGATGTAGGCCAATTACCTCTGATAACTCCTTAAATTTGGACATCAAGTGAGATAAAACAGTTTCTTTCAACTGCTGTTCATCTGATTCTACAGCTGTAAGAGATTTTAATGCAGCAAATTCATCTTCATCTGATCCATAGGTCTTTCCACCATCAACTAGTTTTTGGATGACTGCTTCGAGTCTGATATTGTCAACCAACTCCAGATAAGGATCAACCTGCCATGAAAAAAAATTAGCCATCAATATTACCATTGGGATGTATTATGAAGGCTAACATTTAACAGAGAAAAAGCAATCCTCTGCAGAACAATCTTGAGTGAGGCATATTACAGTTATATCTGTCAAAGATGATTTAACAATAGGGATCAGCTCTGGAAGATTGCCTGCTCTTGCTGAAAATATAAGCATGCTCGATGCCATGGTGAAGAGAGATCTTCTTCGAGATGGTTGTAGACCTCCTTCAATAAGCAAACACACAATCAAAAGGGATGCACATATAATATCTCTAATATATAAGCAGAAAATCAGCAAAGCTCCAGAATTTGAAGACTTGAACTCTAAAAGACTCAAAAGAACTGGATAACTATTCCTCTCGGACACTAATGTTCAGTATTATTCACCAATTACATCAATTCTCTAAAGATCCTGGTGAAGCAAAGATTAGTAATAATGAAAAAATAATCACCTAATTACCTATTATGAATTGACGTCCTAAAGTCAACTTTGTTGAATATCATCCCTATATCACTAATTGTATAAACAAACAAGTGCTTTATATAGTGGTCATATGAATTTCCAAAGAGAAGTCATGGGATCCAAAAAAAAAAAAGGCATTTATAGTTATTACTTATTAGAACCCACTTGCTGAGGAAATATTCTGTCATTTGATCATGTTTCCTTTTAAAAAGTCCAAGGCTGCCCATTAGGAAAGTCCAAAGGGCTCAGATTTTCTGTTTTGTATGTTCATGGGATGCAGTATATGAGCAGAAGTAGTAGTGCTGGACACTGCAATATCCAACAACATTAAGCTTGATTATAATATGGGTTTTGAGCAGTGGTTTCTGCCTGATATATAAATAATAAAGTACACTTGCAACCCTATTTTTTCCGTCTGGGAGAGAAAGACCAAAGGTCCAATAATTTTTGTCAGGTTGGGGGCACCTTATTAGGCAAGAAGAAACTGCTTTTAATAAACTCTGAACAAATTCTAATATGAAGGACAAAGAGACAATCTTCAGACGCCAAGCGAATGTTTTTAAATGATTCACACTGAAATATTTCTGTCAATAGCCAAGGAACAAGAGTGAAAGCAGATGAGAAAGAATACCTTCTTGATCAAGGGATATGCTCCTCAGAGAAAATGCTAACTGGAAACACCTGACCAGAGCCACATGACTGGAAGTCTGTCATATTAAGTCAAAATGTTATGCAAGTAAAGAAGATAAACTCGGGTATGTGCGAGGCTTATGAAACATTTATAAAGCACAACGAAATAGTCAGTACTCAGTAGCGAAGCAGAAAGAAAATTCAAACCTTGGTCCGGGTCAGTAGCAAAGCAATACTGTAAGTGTGAGCCATTGCTTCAAAGTTGAAAGGAGTATTTTCTCTACAAGTTGCCTGAACCCAGATAGAGGAAAGCAAGAGACTGACTTGATGACTACTCAGTCTAAGTGAAGCAAGCTCCTGGAACCACAAAAGAAATGGTTAAAATAAATTACATGCATTAAGCAAGAGCAAAAAAAGAAGAAATTTATGCATAACCTTTTATCCTCACCATATTTCCATTGGTCATAGCACTCTTAAAACTGTATGAGTTACTATGTGATCGACAAACTCGAGACTGATTTACATCATTCCATCTCTGGCTGTCTTCCAATGTGTCCATAGATTGTACTTTCTCCTCACTTTCCTCAGGAATGGAGTTACTTCCCCCTTTTGCTTCCAATTTTGGAAGAATGGATGAAGGCCCAAAACCGTTTAGCAAAGCCAGCTCTTTTAGGTCTGACCAAGGGCAAATCAAAGAGGGCATAAGCACAGAGGCCAATATACGGTGTGCCCCGATTCGAGTTTCATTATCTGTATGGCCCATGGCTAAAAGCAGTTGGTGAAATAAAGCATCAGGAAAGGTCTGCAAATTAAGCAAATAGGCCAGATGTTAAATATGGTTCGAAATTATAGCCTGTAGTAAGTATTCAAAATAAAAAACACATTTTACCTTTTTGTGATAAGATATATTGGGTAGGGAAGATACTATCCGAGCAGTGCGATAAACAGAGAAGATCGTTGTTCTGGCAACAATATTGCTATTTGGAACATTCTCAAGCACTACGGCCATCAAATCTAGAATTGGCCCAACATCTCCAACCTGTTAATACCAATTCATACATTTCCAAGTTAGAACCTAAAAAAAAAAAAGGCGAGAACAGTAGTCGTGTGGGAAAAAAAAAAAAAATCCATTAAGTTCATGCTTAATCTCCCTACCTATCCCCCTCCATCCCAGTCCATATGAAAAAATAATAATAATGAAATAAAGAAAATAAACAAAGAGTATAGGGGACAAAAAGAATATTAACATACTATATTTTTTAATAGATTAGACATGCTCTGAATGAAAAAATGCAAATCAATAAGTACTCATTTCTTTATGTGATTTTTAGAGAAATTCAGTGTAACAGTTGTAGGATCCAAACTTAGTCAATATTGCACCTTGCATGTTAAAGAAAAATGAGAAGGGAAGATTATATAACAAACCTTACTTGACAGCTGCGAGATACATTTTTCTAATGCTGACTGAAGATCTGCATTTAACTTCTCTGCGCCACTTCCAGAGCTAGATACGTCTACTGAATATTGCATGCATTTGCGTAGATGCTTTATTAGGTCAGTCAATGCACCTGTCAGAGAAACTGAAGCTTGTTGCTTAACATGCTGTGCAAGTTGCCTGATGACATGAATGATACTGATTTGTTTAAGAGGCTGCTTGGCAACATTTTTGTGATCCAAGTGCTTCACCAAGATTGATAATAATAAATGAGAGTTTTCTGCAGCTGCAGAAAATTATTTAATAAAAATAAGAAAGACTAGCCAAATATAGGATAGTAACACGCCACTGGACTATGATAGTATTATGTATAATCAAAAGACAAGCAGTAAAGTTAACCTGAATCTTCCAACACCACTTGCATATACATCAACACAGAGAAGGCAAGCCCCCTCTCGGGACACCAGCAGTCTTCTGAATCAAATATATGGAAAAAGGGTTCAAGTACACGCCTGACAGTTGTAGCTTCCTTGGCTAAGCCAGCCATATTATACAAGCAGACCTTAGCCCAATAAGAAGGACTTTTTGAAGCATTCCTACAAAAAGAGACAAAACAGAAGTTCTCAATACAATATACAAGAATAAGCTGAAGGACACAGGCGTCGACGTGTCATCATACATTGGTAGTTCTAATTGTTGTTTAATGTTGTGAAGGTCCACCAAAGAAGTGGCGTCTTTGCAAATGTTTACAGTTGACGGCCTATTATCATCTGTGTTTGTTGATACTCGGCTGCATTGATCTGGGCTTTCACAAATTACTCCATCTAGCTTGCCATTCAAAAGCATAATTTGGGTATCCGCAAAATTATCTAAAGTCGCCGATATGATCTGACCATTTATCAAAATAAGATAAAGGAATCAGACTAAACAGAAAATTAAGCCCGAAAATTATTTATAATATATAATTATATCACAGATTCATCCTTACTTTGTCAAATTCCATTGGAATGTGGGACTGTTCACCCATGAACTGCACCTATTACAGAACAGTTTCAGGAAATTAACAAAAGAAAATAAGTCAGCGAATTATTGCACAAGTATAATTGCAATGACACCTAAGAATAGATTAGTTAACAAGAGAGCATCTTTAACCTATTGCAACATCTCTGGAATGAATTATTCAGTAGAAGATAAGGCAGGAATAGATGAAGAAGATCAGACATGCTCTTGGAAAAGTCAAGGGAGACATTACCATTGAGGAAAGCGCTTGCAATCCAGCTGCCCGCAGGCAAAAAGATCTCTCATCATTCCCTACTTCTTGAGCTAGTTGACAAAGTTTGGGGACAAGACCTTCTATGTTGAACATATATGTGCTCTCCACCTACGGAAACTTAGAATGTCAACATCCTCATCCTGGGTAAGTCTTATCCAAAAAGACGGTCACATTAAAAAACATAAGCAATATTAAGACTGTAGGTATCACTCCTTCATATTGCGTAGGATATAAACTCTTACAACTTAAGATCATTTGTCACTGATCACATCTATAACCATTCATCTGACTCTCCACTAGCGCATAAATGCCAATGTACATGTGTTAATGTGGATGTAGATATCAAAAGAGGAATTATCGAGCACAACTACTAACATGATTATCACAATGCCATTGCTTTCTGGAAGCTGGATGAATTTATTAAAAAAAAAAAAAAAAATCAAGTGCATAATACTAAAAATTCTCAATATCGGACAGCTATGAACTAGATGAGAAGTGTCGTACTGTCCTAATTAGTTGTGAAGTAGGTCAGTCAACTGTCTTTTTGTTAGGGGCAAAATGCCACCTTGTGTTAACAGGATCAATGCATCAAATATGTAACTCCATCCATCTGACTATCTTCCTCCACAAGCCCAATTAGAAGGGTTGGTTTAATCACATGGTATGGTATGGATTGAACAGTAAAAACTAATTCCTTACCTGGACATTTAAGAAGTCGACAAGGGCATTGCAAGCCAATATTTGCATTTCTTCTTGGCTCGTTTGATCTAGAAGAGTTCGAATGATTCCTAATAAACTGCTTGCAAACAATGGCCTGCAATAAATTGAGGTGCCAACATAAGACGTATGTCCAAAAGGACTAACAATAGTGGATTTAAACATACTGATGACCTTGTGAGCTTCATACTCAAGAAACAAAGCAGGCACAAGCAATGAATTGCATCATCTCAAGACAACCAAAAAGTACTGAGATACTTTTTTGTTGTTCATGTCGTCATATTGCAAGATAAAATTGACAGCAACCATATATTATGAGGGATCACTATGAGAAGTTTTTGACCACCCTGGCGCCCCCTTCTTGGAGGTTATTTTTCGTTTTTATTTTATTATTAAGGCTCCTTTCTGGATCTACATATGACTTCAAACAGACAGAGTAAATAATAAAATGAAAGGCCAAACTGTATCAGCTAAAAACTTATGTTAATGTAAAATAAAATAAAATAAACAAACAAAGATAAGTCATACTCACATCTGCTCCTTACATGAAGATATAAATTTCCTGTACACGCACAGAACAACCTTTGCTGATCCAACATTCCCATTCCGTAAATCCTTGTAAAATCGTTGTTCTAGGTATTCAGTTATCTAAAAATTAAAAAAAATGTATAGGATGAGATGAAAAGTTTCAGTAAGCCCTGTAGGTCTAATTGTTCAATATTTGATTAAAGTCAAACGACAAATAGAATAAAGAGCGTAATACAATTCCAACCCTTCATGATCAGCAATTTGAAGACATTAGAAATTCATGTATAGATGACCATCATCATCATTATCATTATCATTATCATTGTCATCATAAACAAGTAACATTTTTCAGATTAAAGTAAGAGATATTTTTATGAAGACAAAGAGGGATTGAAAACAAAGCCCCTGCCACCCAAGGTCAGAATGCAACTCAAATGTGCTTCTTTTATGAGCCTTATGTCATAATCATTGAACACTTGCTAACAAATATGGCAGTAAACTGAAGAGAAGATAAATGCTAAATCCAAATAATTCTCATAAACATCTAAAGATTTTCATACCATTTCAAGAACATTTCAATCATATAAGTCATATCTCAATCAACAGCTAGATGAATAGGAGCCAAAATCATAAATCTTCATTAAAGCATTTGGTTTCCTACTTTTTATGTGTGCTCTCTTAAACTTATTCTGATTTATCCAAACTTAAATGAAATTTTCTAAGCTTGTATGTAAAAACTTATTGGAACTTCTTTTGTCTATTACATATACTGCCGGGACTTATTATGTCCAATTTAGTAAGTATAAGTTGATGAGACCACACTGATCACTTACTCTTAAGCATCCTTGTCATTCTCCACTCTCTTTTCATCTCTTCTTCTCTGTTATATTTACAAGCTAAGATAATATATTTTGGCTTCCCGGAGCAAAATATGATAATTCATTTTGGACAAATTCTATGCAAAATGGCCATGTCAGACACTTGGAAACAATCCCGTAACAACAACAACAACAACAACATCTCATAATAACAACAACAAGGGTTGGCTAACATGAATCATTATAAGGAACCGTCCTAAAAGGAAAAAGAGCATAGCAAGATAATCGATTGAATAAAGTTGGGAAAAAAAAAAACGCGAGTACGCCACAATGTCGAATAAAGGGGAAAAAATTGCCCAAGCCACAATGTGATGAGGACCCCATTTTTTCTAAAAGAAATTATTCATCACATCAATTTTGTTGCCTCACAATTCCTACACTTTCTCTTACCCATTTTCTCTAATAACTAATTAAACTAACTTACATTTCATGACTTTTGGCTCACCCCCTATAATAGTTTTCTTAATGTATTGTGCCAAATATTATCTAAAAGATAGAACTAGAACATAGGGAGTATGTCATAAATGAACAACACACAAAGTAAGATTCATCTATTGGTAAGCCATGTGGTGGAAACTTATTGCCTTATTGGTAAAGGTAGAACTGTGATATAGGGACTACAAGATATTACGCAAGTGAAAATGTATACAATGTGTCCAAGATGATTAATATATTCAATTAGCTGAGATACCTTGTAAAAAAAAAAATTAAAAAATGAAAAAAAGAAGATTCACCTTAGGAACTCTTAGTGGATTCTTTGATACATATTCACAAAGCTTCCCAATCTTTCTGTCATTTGGCTCAATATCCTGTGGAATGAAGCAATATGAAATTCATGATGTTTCAAGGCAACCAACAAAATCCACACAGGAAAAGTAGTCTAAAGCTTTTTCCCTAATCATCTAGTAAACCATAAATAAGCTCTACATTTATACACTGTTTAATTTTGCAAAAGATAACAAATCAAAATACTGTTAATTAAAAATGTGTGTAATCTTAACATGAAATTTAGCACATGAAATTATAAAATTCTATCAATTGCCCAAAGCAATGTATCTCCAATTGCCATTGTTATGTTTCTTCAAAGTATCAAATGTACCCACATCTCTACATAGGCTTTGCTTAGAGAGCATGATTATCGAATTCATACATCACCTTATTGGCATATAAAAGCAAAAACATAACCTTCTTAAGTAGGAATTGTAGCTATGATCACTAATTAACACAACATTCAGCCAAACAGAAACTTAACAAAAGCCACTAAATCAATCACACAAACAGCAGTGCTGAAGTCAGAAGCTAAGAGAAAGCTGCAAACACTTCACCTGATTTTTAGGAAATATTTCCGCAAGGAGCTTCTTATATCTTTTCACTGGCTGTCTTGACCTCGCTCGCAGCGACGGACAGAAAATGCAGATGCTACCACAGACAGGAAGAACCCGTCTGGACATAACCCCCATTTTCAACTATCAGATTTAAACCCTCCTAGTTCTTCATAATTCAACATCAAAAAGAAAAATAGTATTAGAGCATAATCAAGCATTGACCCACTTGATCAAATACTACAATTAACGACAAAAGCTACGCAATTTAGCATAATGCTGTAAGTTCATCAATTGAGTTCAATGAATAATCAACATCCCAGATAAAATTCATCAATTTGACCAATTGACTACTCTCAAATTCTGTTAATTTTTACAAAATTCAGCAAAAATAACACGAATTAAACAAACCCCACCTAAAAATTTTCCAGAAATTTGACAAAGTTTCAACCTTTGATCGCCTCTGAACAGATTAAACCTATAGCAGAGTGAACAAAATTAAAACAATTCCAACATTTTACCATATAATATAATCATTCAAACCATAAATTCATTCAAAATAAAAATTATTATAAATTAAATACATCCCAAATAAAATCAAAATTCACAAAAATTTCAAAATTACCTGAAGTTGTAGCCAGTGGGGGAGGGAGGCTACAGATCCCCCAGGCACCTCTTTCTGTCTTATTCCGCTGTCTCTCTCTCTCTTACATGTAGAAATTTAATTAAAAAATAATTAATATTTAATAAAAATAACAGTTTGGCAAATTAATTAATTTAATTTATAAAAATGAAATAATTTGTCAAAATTAACAAAAATATTAATAATAATAATTCTCAAATGACGTGCTGTTGACGGAAACGGTCACAGCTCTTAATCAAATTAAATGCAAGATCTTTGAAGAATAGTGGGACCCATTAAGAGTCATTTAATGTGGTTGGTTGATAGGTTGATAATGTGGTGCCGTGGTGGGGTGACAAGATTAGAAAGGTGACAGACAGTGAAATTAGCAAAAAGAACGTTATTAATTTTTTTTAATTTTTTTTCTTTTTTTTTTTGGCTGAGTGAAGTGTTGCATGGCGAAAAGGGAGATAAAATGATGAGAAAGTGACCCAACTAACCCGAGAATTAAGGGGACTGAAACTTTTTTTGTAATTGGTGAAAGACGAAATTGCCCCTTTTGTAGAACTGTCTATTTTATTGACCTTTTTAATCAAAGTGATTAAGAAAAGATAAAGTAAAAGACAATTGGATTAAGACACCCTCGATTAAGGGGAGTGTGGTGGATAGTGCGGTGGATAATCCCTAAATATGATAATCATACTATAAGGATTAAGGAGTATCCGAGTATGTATAATGATTTGTACCCCATGTGAATTAATTGGTTTAGGTTGTTTGTTTAGACTTGATTATCGGTTTGTTCAACAAGTGTTCACTTATGATAAACATGAAAATTTAATTTTCAAATAGTTTAGTAGCCGAATATGCAAGTTTGATTTTAGACCATGTATAAATTTTAATTGGAAATTTAAATAAAAGTGAATAGATGAGGATAGGGGTGTAAATGAGCCGAGCCAAGTACTACCTTGTTTATGTTCAAGTTCAATTAAGTTAGGCGAGTCCGAGCACGATCTCGATTTTTCAAGCGAGCTCAAAAATTTGTTCAAGCTCGGCTCATTTAGTATACTATATGTTTGTAGACACGGAAATTTTATAAGTGTCATACATTAAATTAAATAAATTAAAATTAAATAAATTAATTTGGGTTAAATCATTTTAATGATCCATTTTAATTATTTTTGGCCCACCCAAATAAATAATCCGAATTAATCAAATACAATTCGGGTTATAAAATAAGTCAAATGGACCAGGTTAAAAGACTTTTTAAGTCATAAAATGGGTCTGGCCCAAACCTACTAAGTCCACTCAAGGGGTTCCCATCTCCTATAAATACACCATTCCTTCATCAGTTGAGGGATTTAGAAATCATTATTCCAAGCTCATAAAACTCAAACGGAATTCTCTCTAAAGTGAGTCAATAAGCACATCAAATTCGTGTCGACTTGTTCAGATACACTCAAACACATTTGAATGGGATTAAGCTTCATAAGCCCTCGTTCAGGTGTATTTAAACAAAACCTCTCGAATACAAGTTGACATCACCAAACGTCACCCTGCATTCAAACTCAAGTCGACGTCATCAAATTAAACGCCATCCTACAGGTGTCACACACGTGTCATCGTCAAGCTGCGGAACAGAATCAGAGAACTTAGTTTATTTTATTATAAACTGTTATACATGTTATACAGAGATTGTACCCAATATTCACATATTAATATAAAATTCATTTGTTACTCATTTCCCGTCTTTATTTATTTAGACTCGAAATTTGTGTAGACAATGTTCACAAACGATTCGAGAACGGCTCGTAAACGAGTTTATAGACGAGCGTTTCATGCATGAGTTTAGTAATAAACGAGCTTCCCTAATGAAACGAGCTTTGTATTTTAACATTTGAAAATCTCAAAAAAAAAAAAAAATAGCATAATAATTAAATCCTAATTATAAACCTAAAAACTAAATCTTAATTATTAAAAAAAGAATTAAAATTAACAATTGTGAATAAATTAATAATTCATGAATAAAAATAAATGAGTAGTTCGTCATTATATAAACGAGTTGTTCATGAACTTATCCGAACGAGTATATTTATGTTTGTGTTCAAAAATTTGTTCAAGCTCAGCTCATTTATCAAATAAACGAACATGAACAAGCTTAAGTCGAGCTTGAACCCGAGTAGTTTATTGTTCAGCTTGGTTCATTCACAATTTTACACCCCTAGATTAGGAGTTGGTACTTTAAATAGAATTGAGGTGATTAGTGTAGATCAACTATATATCATCATCCCTTTTATAGAATAACATCCTTCATTTTTTTTAATTGCAACGTAATAATTTCCAAACTTGTCCATGCATATTTTACATCAATCAATATCTTTAATCATACTTTAGTACGTAAAAATTACTTAGTACACTAGTATAAAAAATTGATATATTGGCCGTTCTTTTGAGTTTTCTCTATATCTTAAAGGAATATGAGAGTTCATTACATTACTCTCACCAGCCCCGTTTCTAGAAATTTATGGGCCCTAGGCATAATGTAAGAAAAGGGCCCCTTACGTAAACAAATTTTTTTACACGCAATAGCTTTAAATATAAGACAATGAAAATAACTTAAATTATTTGAATAATAAGTCTCCCTACACAATACTGGAGTAATAACTTTGCATAATATTTCGGTAATTGAATAAATATGAAACGGTTTAATTGAAAAGATTAATATTTTGAAACAGATACTCATAAAATCGGAAGATTAGAAGAAGAAGAAGAGGTTATATTGCATAATTATCTCCACCTAATTGACATCTAAGTAATTTAATATTAATTGCTAACTAAATGCATTTATTATCTTTTTTAAAAGTAGCTTATTTTTTAGCGTGTAAAAACTACAGTTTAGATAGTTTAAATTCTACGGCTATGCTAATTGATTTTTTTTTTTTTTGAATTTTTGGGCCCATTCTAACGTGGGCCCTAGGCGGTCGCACTCGAGGCCTACCCCTCCGGGCCGGCCCTGACTCTCACAAACTTTTCTGTAGACCATTTGATCCCATCAATTTTCTCTTTAACCAATTGACATTTTCAATATTGTCTTGCCTCCTCTTAATAAAGTGCACTTGTGATTAGAATTTCCCTCCCAATTCAAGGAGATTTCGAAAAACGATTCTGCATCACATGCCCTTGTGGCTCTGTAAACACCAAAAAAATTGTGGTTATGGATCAATATTATTAGTTTTACTTGAATGTACTCATGCTAATGCATAGGATATATGTATGTTTAGAGAAAAAATTTAGTATAAGTGGAAGTTATAGGTTTTTTTTTTTTTTTTTTTTTTTTTTTTGAAAGGAAGTTAATTATTTGGAGTTTAAAAAAAGTGCATGAGAATTGAGAGTCGGAGTTTTAGAGTGCTATAGTAAAGTGTTGCAAAATGACTCTTAAATATTACTACTCGTACTACTAGAATGTACCCATGCTAATGCATGGGATATATGTATATTTAGGGAAAAAATTAGTATAAGTGAAAGTTATAGATTTTTTTTTAAAGGAAGTTATTTTTCTAAAGTTAGGGCCTGTTCACATTTACTTAATTTCAGTACAGTTCAGTTCAGCTCCAATCAGTTCAGTTCAGTTCCAATTTGTTCAGTTCAGTTCCAATCAGCTCTTAATTTCCCTCTCACATAAAATATTCATTTCAGCTCAATTCAGTTCAGTTCAGCTCCAATCAGTTCAGTTCAGTTCAGCTCAATTCAGTAAATATGAACAGGTCCTTAATGTGACCGTGTGAGAGTTATTTGAAAGTTATTTTCTTATTTTTGTTTTTTTTAAAAAAAAAATAAAATAAAAAGAATGCATGAGAATTTTAAATTGGGGGGTTGGAATGATGTGAGGAAATATTGGAAAAACGTCCCTTAAATTACGTAAAAGGAGTATAAGATTACATGTACAGTCACAAAATTCCCAAATTTACAAACTTAATCACCAATATCATTACGAAAATATAAGATGAAATAGGCTCACTAAGGCCCTGTTCTTTTGAGCTTCTAGGCAGAACAGAGCAGATTTCAGCAGAGCAGAGCAAAGCAGAGCAGATTTCAGCAGAGCAAAGCAGAGCAGATTGAAGCAGAGCAGAGCCGAGCCGAGCCGAGCATATTTCATTATTATTATTATTATTATTATTATTATTATTATTATTATTATTATTATTATTAGTTATATGCATTATTATTACTATTATTATCATTATTATTAAATATTATTTAATATAATGTTATTATTAATTATTATTATTAAATATTAATTTTTAATAATATTATTATTAACTATTATATATTATTATTATTATTATTATTATTAAATATTAATTATTATTATTATTATTAAATATTAATTATTACTATTATTATTAAATATTAATTATTATTATTAAATATTTATTATTACTATTATTAAATATTAATTAATATCATCATTATTATTATTAAATATTAAATATTAGTTATTATTATTATTAAATATTAAATATTTATTATTATTAAATATTATTTATTTATTATTATTATTAAATATTAATTATTATTATTATTATTATAATAATTCAATATTGAGTATTAATTTTAAGCAGAGCAGAGCAGATTGAAGCAGAGCAGAGCAGAGCAAAGTAGATTTCAGCAGAGCAGAGCAAAGCATCTCTAAAGAACGGGGCCTAAGTCACCGCAATTTTGATAAGACGGGTCATCCAATATAAAAACATACATACACAATCATTGAAGAACAACAATTTCAAAAACCCTTTTGTCAAAAAAAAAAATAAAAAATAAATAAAAAAAAAAAGCCAATTTCAAAAACCGCCATTATTTAAGAGTAACAGAGCTTATATGTCTTATCCATTTATGATCATTAATACAGTATGATAAAAAGTTTCTAATAAAAAATGAAAAGGTTTGACAAAGAAAATCAAATGGCCTGATAGTTTTTTTTTTTTTTTTTTTTTTTTTTTTTTTTTTTTTTTTTTTCTTATAGTAGCTTAAAAAACTTTCTGATCAGTATTTAAGCATAGAAATCACTTGTATATAAACTGATAAAAGGAATCAAAGAGAAATTTGATGCTAAGTTTAGTACCTGTGTCTGTGTAGAGTGTGTACCACTATATTTGTTTATGAACGGAAATAACATTAGTTAATATTAAAATACTTACAATAAAATCCCTTCTTGCCTCTTGCATTTCCTAAGAATAGTTTAATAGATTAGAATATAATTAAGCTTTGATAAATTGATATCACAATCCAATAAATTAGACTATTCACTATATATTAACTAGCAGCGCCAACCCAAGTGAAAGACAAGGGGGCACTTTCAAATATTTCAGTTCAATTATAAAACACCTAAACAAACTAACCCATAAATCCACCTCCAGACATATTTGGCTGGGTCCCCTGCGATGGTACTTGTCCCTGTGGAAGCATTTGAGGTCGACCGGGACCTTGCATATAACCCTGACCCATTCCAGCACCAACCATTTGCTGAGGTTGAGATTGTTGTTGTAGTTGCTGAAGTTGCTGCTGCTGTTGTAACTGAGGTATTTGTTGCTGTTGCTGAAGTTGTGGAATTTGCTGTTGTTGCTGTAGCTGTGGAATTTGTTGTTGTTGAAGTTGCGGGATTTGTTGTTGTTGTTGTAAATGTTGCATGTTTTGTTGTTGTGGTAAATGTTGAAGCTGTGATTGCTGCATCTGTGGAAGCTGTTGTTGTTGCAGCTGTTGCATAGTTTGTTGTTGTTGCATATGTTGAAGTTGTTGAGGCTGCAGCTGAGAGTGTGGTTGCTGCTGCTGCTGCTGCTGTTGAGATTGCTGCTGCTGCATCTGCTGATTTTGCTGCTGCTGATGCTGCAACTGTTGATTTTGTTGCTGCTGGTGCTGCAATTGCTGCTGCTGACTTGGTATTTGAGGTTTAAAAATCACCATATCCTAGTTTACACACACACACACCAAAAAAAAAAAATAAATAAAAAATAATAATAAAAAAAAAGGCACAAAGCTTGTTAGGAAAATAATTTGAGGACTATTCAGTTCTGTTGCAAAGCTAACAAACCAACCATACAAGGCAAAATTAAAAATAGTAGCATAAGAAAACTAAGTATAATTGCCCCAAAACATTCTAATGTTAATATTATATTTTTTTTGAAAGCCATATAAAAATGGGGTTATATTATCAGATCATTAAAAGTAGAGCCGTCAAAAGCTGACCCAACATGAAAATTTACCCGAATCCGATTATTAACCAAACGGTTAGAACCTGGAAAATGGTGACCAGAACCCGATATGACCTCATCGAAAACCAACCCTAGACCCGAGTTAACCTGAGTATTTGAGACCCGCACCCGAACATGAACCGACCTAGAGATAACCTAGATATAACCCGTAAATTAATGACCTGAACCGAACTCGGCTGGAATCGAGATTCACCCAAACCTGTTTGAATTCATCAAAACCTGAATTTAACCCGACCTGTTACTAACCCGACCTATTACAAACCCGACCCGAATTTAACCCGACTTGTTACTAACCCGACCAGAAATTCAACGAGATTTGTTACTAACCCAACCTGAAATAAATACCACTTGTTATTGACTCTGCCCAAATTCAACCCGAAGTTTCTGACCCATTTGGAACTCAACCTAACCTGTTATTAACTTGACCCGATTTTCTCACCTTAAATTCAATTTAGACCACCTTATCAATATATAGTTATATACTCTCTCCGTTACGATTTACTCGCATCAATTACTAAAAATGGCCGGTACACATTTCTTGCAACAAACTTATTTATTTCCCTTTATGGTAAGTTTTTTGTGTGATTTTACAACATTACCCTTACTTTTTTTTCTTTTTCTAAACACCCTAATTAAACTTCTAATTTTATCTTATTAACTTAAACCCTAACATTAATTAACTTAAACATTTCTACCAAAATCATTCACCTTCCATCCAAATTTATCATCATCTTAATTGGCAACCACCACCACCATACTACCACCGCAACTCCACTGTTCAGAAATTTCTCTCTCTTTGTCCATCTCCCCCGATCTCCACCGCAACCATGGCGATCTATTGTTGCCGGAACTCACTATCGATATCCTGTTGGTTTTCGTCGCCTCCTCTCTCTCTTTACCCAGAAATCGGGGTTGTTGTGGTGCTCTATTTACCCAGAAATCAGGGTTGTCGATCTCTTCCTTCTCTTGGTAATTTTCCAGATCTGATTGTTTTCTAGGTTCCATGGATTTGTTGAGGGTTCGCGGGCTTCATGGTGGGTGGTTGGTGATAGGTGGTGGTTCGTTTGTATATGGTTCGTGGTTCGTGATGGGTCGAAATCAGGGTTACGGGCTAAATCGTGGGTGGTGCTGGGTCAAATTCGTGGTGTTGGGTCGAAATCGGAGGCGGTGGTGGGTCGAAATCGTGGTTGTGGGCGCAATTAGGGATGGTGGTGGGTCAAAATCGTGGTTTTGGGTTCGATTGTGGTGGTGGTTGTGGTATGGTGCTAGGTGGTGGTGGTGCTATGTGGTGGTGGTTTGCTGCTAGGTGGTGGTGCTGCTGCTGCTAGGTGCTAAGTGGTTGTATTTGATTTTTTTTTTTTATTTTGGGTTGGATTAACACTAAACACATGCCCTTATTTTTTGTTAATTACACTTACCATCTTTTGCCTAGGAGTCCGCAAACCCCCTCTTTGTTGCGAGTAAATCGTAACGGAGGGAGTAGTAACATAATCATTTCTAAATTATTTCTACTAAGATATGATCACAACGCAAATAAGAATATCAGATTATATTATATGAAATTAATGACATCTTGTGTGTGTCACTTGTGTAGTTGTGCCACTGTGTGCTTATGCAAACGAGTTACTATGAGAAGTTCAATAGTTAATAGTTCAATACATATGACTCCTTCCAAAAACTAATTATAGCTATTGGCTCATTTCTAAGTGTGAGAATATATATATATATATATTTTTTTTATTTTTTTTTTTTTTATTTTTTTTTTATGAGGCAGCTAAGTGTTAGAATATACTTTGCATATATGTACTAAATGTTCTATATATTTTTATTATCGTAGATATTGACTAGTTAAATAAAAATATATACAGTAATTAGAGAATACATGCTAAAAAAATCTAAGTTACTCGTAAAGTCGTAACTTTGTAAGGGTAAAACTACTCTATATACCCGAACCCGATATAGCACTGAGACCTAGATTAACCCAAACCAGAACATGACCCAATTTGGAAATGACCCGACCTAATCATAACCCGCAAATTATTGACTTGAATCGAACCCGATACTGATCCAACTGGACTCAGCAAATTATAGACTTGAATTGAGCCGACTTAAACCCGAGAATGACCCTAACTCATTTTAAGCCGTTAAAACCCAAACCCGACTGTTATTCACTCGACCCGAATATAACCCGACCTGTTATTGACCCGACCCAAACCCGATAAAATGTACGACCCGACCCGAAACCGACCCGCATAGGTTACAACATTAACCCGAATTGGTTCAAACCGAGTTGACCTAGACTAGGCAAATGAGTTATTCAGGTCAGCTAACATTCGGGCCGGGTATGGATCGATTCAGGTTTCAGGTCAACTTCGGGTCGATATCAGGTTAGTTTCAGGTCAGATATGTTCGGGTTGGGTCAAGTATGTTCGGGTCATATTCGAGTTAGGTCAAAATCTAGTCGGTTCATGTTCAGGTTGTTCTGTTTGTAAATCAAGCTCAAATAAAAAATTTAATACGAAGTACATATTTTGTTATTGTTATAATAAAAACTATCAATTCAGTTTATGAGCTTAGCTATGGCTAAAGATGAACAATTTGAGTTATTTTTGGTACAAGACTTTTTAAGTTCAATTATAAGGTAATTTTAGTTCGGGACATTTCGGGTGTCGGGTCTGTTTGGGTCAATTTCGGGTATCGGGTTTGTTCGGGTCAGTTTGGGTTATCGGGGCTACTCTGGTCAATTTGTGACTAAAAGTAAATGGTATTAAAGATAATGGGTGAAGTTGAACTGAGAAGATTTGTGACTAAAAGTAGTGGAACCAGCTCCAAAAAAAAAAAAAAAAAACGCTATTTGGGGGAATCCCCAATCCTCAATACACAAATTACAAAAATGGGTACACTATTAAAGAACAGAGGGAGTATTTTGCAAATAGACGGAACATAAGGAACTAAAGAAGCCAATCAATTTCTGCAGAACACACTTTAAATGATAATTCAAGCAAATTGCTGATAATAATCTTTTAAGATGAACTTGTAAATAAGCAAATAAAGTACAGAACAAAAAAAATAAAAAAAACTTACCCCAGGAAAAAGCATTCCTATTAAGCGGCAGGCTTTATCAGAAACGGACAGCAGCAATGTCTGTGTAGGCAGCTGGATAACTGCACACTGAAAGTTCAAACACAAGCAAAAAAAAAAAAGTGATCTCAATCTAACTGTAGTAGCATAAATAAAAGCATCTAAAACATCAGAAGTTTATTGCTTCCCTTAGACGTACAGGAAGAGAACAACATGTGACTCACAAGAAGCATCCACATTCACAAAGTTCAATAATAAACACGTCAGTAAATTATGCACTTTTCTCAATTTTCACAAAATAACATCAATATATAACACCTTCTGGTATGAAACTTCAACAAAACTAAAGACTCATTGTACTTCCAGATCAGCAGACATCATTATACAGCAAATCCAATTCCCCTTCGTTCAACAACATATTAAATCCCCCCCCCCCCCCCTCTTCCTACTTCCCATCTTTTTCCTAATCAGGCTATGAATGTGCCAGAAACAAGATTAGGATACACAGGTATGACATCAGAAGTCACAAAGAACTATCCAACAACTCACAAGCTTCTTTTCTTGTAGCTGAGCAAGAAATCCATGCTGATTCATCGCCCTGAAAACAAGAAAATCTGCTTTGCCAACATATTGCCTGCAAGTGAAAAAGGACAAAACATAAGATATCAGATGACTAACATTAACATTCATGTTAAACAGTTCGGCTCTGTAGTCCCTCGTAGAAACACATATGTGCATGTCAAGAGCATCAAAGATACAAGAAAAACAAACAACAATTTCAATATGGCAGTAAGCCTGAAAGGAATGCATTACTTGTTATTCATGTGATCTTGAGAAATAAGACGGACTATTTGCATAGTTGGCGGCCAGTTTGCTGCAAGTCTGTGCAAGAGTAATAGAGAGTTAGTAAGGCCATTAAATGGTATATGACCCACTTCCTTTTTTTTTTTTTTTTTTTTTTTTTTTTTTAATGGATTTTTGCAGGAAGGAGACAAGGTAAGGTGTGAAAAAAAAGGGGCCAACTAAGGTTTATTTGCAGTGAATGCAGATAGTGACATATTCCCCGTCAACTAGCAGTAAAGACAAATAATACAACTAGAAGAAATACACAAAACCTTAACAGAAAGCCAATAGCAACAGAACCTATAGTACTAAAGACAATGCATCCAGAAAAAAATGTACAGAAGATAGCTTAAATATACAGCACCATATCTGCTCACTCATCCTCTTTCTCTTCCTCCATGTCTTTAACACTTTACTCCTTTCCAGTTCTCTCATGCATTTCTAGTTCTCAAATTTCACTGATTCATTTATTTCACTCATTCTTTTTTCTGCTCTATTATCCCTTCTATGTAATCCTGATTCTCTCTATTCAATCTTCTTCCCGCCAAGATTTTCACTCGCTTGTATGATATATGTTCTTATAAATTCTGAATCAGTATTATAATGAATCCTTACCTTTCAAACTTTGTCAGACAAGAATACAGTACAGCTTCTATGTTTCCTAATAACAGTATAAAACATTTAAGTTCTCTGCTGAAAATAATCAAACAATATACTATTATACTCAGTCATTAAGACTACAGTAGTGCATAAAACAACTTTTAAGGTCCCTCATTACAATTCTTGCTGCTCATTGATTTTTTTGTTCCTATGAGGAGTTTAATTAATGTTCTCCGCTCTAATAATTTATTTTTCCTGGCTTATTATTGAAACTTTAAGGAACTCCTCACTAAATTTAGTTCAGAGACAAATCATTAATTAGATTGTGAGTAGTTTGTTGAAGGTGTATGCCTCTATCCACATGCCACAGCTTTACTGTTCCCTGCACTTTTGAGCAACAATCCACAAGCTTGTCAAGCATACATTCTAAATTTCTAATGCACCACTATTGCACAAAAAGAATCACCATAAAAAAGAATAAAAAAAAACCATCATACAGCAGAGTAACATAACTCAGCTAAGCACCAACATCTACTTACTAAATATCCAAGAATTTGAACTCAGAATAGCTGCATAACACAGCTAAGCAGCTACATCAACTTTAATAATGTAGCAAATTTTTCAAGGGGGCTTCAAGCACATAAATGAGCAGCCAAGACAAACAAAGATTAATAACACGAGGAAACAGATTTACTTACGTCTCTGAGGCTGATGCATTCCTGTACCCCTGCATCAAGAATAACAATCCTATTAAAAAGCTTCCAGGTGTTATTCATTACTTTATCTGATAAATAAAGTAAACAACATTATTGATCTTAATTAAGAACTAATAAACTTAAAATACATATTATAAAAAGTACCTCTAATCTAGTAATAAATACAGGTTGTCCCTGTCTCTGTCCGGATAAGTTTCCCTGTAATTATCAGTAACAAAATTCAGAAATAATACTACCATGCAGAGAGTGAGAGAGAGAGGGCTCATCTCCTCAAAGACTGTAAGACACTGATTGAAATTCACACAATAATAATATCAAGAAATTGAACAAAGAAACCTCTCAGTATGAATTCCACCGAGCTGCTGAGGTATCAAGAGGTTCATATGTACGGAGCTTTACGCTTAACTACCCAGTGCCTATTGGATATTTAAGTCAAGCACTATCAAGCTTATGCCTTACCGGCCTAGAACTCTAAATGAGTATTTCGAGCACAAATGTCCAAGAAAAAACTTGACCATAAGGCATAAGCAACTACAAATTCTTCTGTTTCCCTAAAGCAATACTAAACATGTTCTCATGGTCTCTAATCAGCACCCAACACATTCTGGCAATAATCAATAGGGCTGTTTTTATTGAAGCATGTCAAAAAGAATCATCTAAAAATCATTGAGCTCAAAGAAAAGAAAAGGAAAAAAAAAAAAAACAGTAAAGCAAATTTGCGCTTCAACTTTTAAAAGTGCTTCTGGCTTTCATCTAGCAATATATATGGCTATAAAGTAAACACCCCAGCTATGTAATAATATGAAGATTTACTAGAAATGAGAGAACACTAAGAGATGAATTCGTACAACAAACTAGAACCAATAAATCCATATATAAGTGCAACGTATCATTGTAATCTATAGTCTGAAGCCCTTTCAGCTAGACCACCCCCCCCCCCCCCCACACACACACACACAAAATAAAATAAACCCTACACTCGTCTATATTCACAAAGAAAGTAAGCACACTGATATTTACCTCCCAAACTTTAACATATTTGGATTGTGAAGACTGTAAAGAAGCCGTAGCTTGTTGAGACATCGGCATATTAGCAGCTGAATTGTTCACTCCAATAGATTGCATTCCTGGCTGTACCTGCTGAGGCATTCCTGGAGTTGGCATCATAGAGCCAGTACCGGATGGTGCACCAGTTGAACCAAGATTCGACATCATGTTTTGATTCATATTAGTCCCACTCTGTGTCATAGCCGAAATATTTCCCTGACCAATCCCAGATACAGGTTGACCCATCGCATTACTTACATTTCCTTGGAGATTAGTCAACGGCTGAGAAATGCCTAGGTTAGAATTTCCAGAGACATTTGAAGTTGCAGTAGAAAATGAACCGAGGGTTGAGTTCTGTAAAGGCTGAGAAGCTCCTGCAATGCTTCCCGATCCAGTTACAGTAGAGATGCCGGACTGTCCAGAAGACAATACAGTTTGAGAAGGCGGCACATTCGATGTCATACCATTAGATATCATGTTTGACATGTGCATACCAATAGTGTTCCCACCCATTGAAGGCAACCCTAGAGAAGTTCCTCCAGCAAGGGCTACTCGAGCTTGAGAGATATTGTTTAGTATGGCACCCACAGGACGAACGGGTTGAGAAATACTACTGCTAATAATTGGCTTCAGATCTGGAACATTTTCATTGGTTGTAGTCGGCTCCTGAGACACGGAAGGAGGCGAAGATGCCTGTAAGCTAGAAACACTTTGTGCAGCAGCACGAGGAATGGAAGGCATATGAGGTATAGCAGGTCCTGATGCCATGGATGTCACTGTACTTGGCTCCTGAAATAGAATTAAAGATAACAGGTTCAGCAACAAAATTAAAAACTAATAAATACATAAAACAGTTGACAAGTCAAACACATAAGGTAGAATACAGAAGTCTTACGATTTTGACAGTTGCTTGCGGAACGTTTCCCATAGACACGGATGGTCTATTCATGATATATCCATTCCCTGAAAGAATAATAAATTTAATATTTTAGTAAATGGATAACAGAAATGTAAAAGCACAAGATTTATGATAACATTAGCATATCAAGTTATAAGCATTCAAGTTACAACCATCACAAAAGGCTTCTAACAAGATAATAAGATGAGCGACAGATTCCCCAAAATTTGCAATAGGAGGCACCCCAACTCCCCAAGATCTTAAAATATCATTCGGTGAACAAATGCAGGATCTCATTAATAACCTACAATATCTGGTGAAGCAAGAAACGATGCATCACGTAGCTTGCAGTTAAAAAGAGATAGCCTGCAAATTTTGAATTTTATTTTCCTTTCTTCCCAAAAATCCTATTCTCCAAATGAAAGCACATTGATAAAATTAGCCTCCAATTATGTAATTAGTGACTAAGTTTTACTTCTTGGAGTGTAAAAATGTAGCACAGAAGATATTGATTATAACATAAAAGCAAATCTGCCGAATCAATATTTGTAGATGCACAATTTCAATTTTCAAACTGAAACTTTATTTCAAGGATAATTAAGAAAACCCATATCAGATTATCAGCATCCGAGTTGGAATCATTACATCATCCTCAAATCCTCATGAGAGGATGGCTGTATCACTGCCAAACACTCAACCACAGTTAAAAGTATATGTCATCGCAACATCAGTTAAAAATAATACAAAGCACAATGGAACCATCCTCCAACCCTCAACTACCCAACATTTCTTCATCCTGCTTTCCTTCTCTTCTTGGCATAAGCTACAACAGCTTAAAAATCATACTTCCTTTCCTAAACACAACCTTTGCTAGAATCTTCACCTTGTCAAATGCCTAAACCTCTAAAAATATTCTTTGCAAGGACTTCCAATTTCCAAGTCCAATCTGCCAATCAGCTAGGAAAGCTCACAAAAATTCTATGCAAAAAGGCTAACAAAATTTTTGGCCAAAAAAAAAAAAAATAAAAAATTCTTGGTATGGCGACAAATCGTTTCTTCGTTTCCATTGAAATAGACCTCCTTAAATTTAGCAACTCCAATATTTTTATATACAGAACCTTCTTCCCAATTATTCGACAGTTTTGAAAAAAGAAACAATTGCAACAATCATACATGTTCACGTCCAACAAGAGCCTTCTTAAGGAAGGTAATTCTTTAACCCATTGATGTTGTACAACAAATATCAAAGCCCCCAATCTCCCCTTGCTTGAAAATAATCTAAGAACTTCAAGACCAGCAACTCCCCATGGATGAATTTCCATGTGCATTATTAATGCGGGGAAAAAAAAAAAAAAAAAACATAATTACTGCAAGGGAATCCATCCGCTCTAATTTAAATTTGATGACAATATTCAATAACATATTAACATCTCTACATTGTGTAAACCTCCAAAACCAATGTGCCTAAAGAGCTCTATTCATGGTGTGACACTGCAAATTAATACCCCCCCCCCCAATCTTGATTAGACAACAAGACATACCTAGTAACCTTAAATGACAGCCTTTACTGAATCCTTATCGACCTTTAAGAAGTCCTATTCAATATTCTCTAATTTTGAAGCAAAACTAGTAAGAAAAGTAAGCATGGACATTAAAAAAAAAAAAAAGTTTCTCTTTAGCAAGAATGAGGGAAAGAAACAAGTTAGCTAAAAGTACATATAACACCCCCAAAATTCGAGCCTTTCAACCTTTTCAGCATTCAAAAATCCAACAATCAAACCATGGGAGTGTTACTGCTACACTTGTTTTCCATAGAAAATAAATGCAAAACAAAACAAAACAAAATAAAATTTAATAAACTAAATGGTCTAAGTGCTAACAAAATAAAATTTAAAATAAATTATAAAATGTATGTACAAAAATTGATACCAGAAAATTCATTTACTAAAATATTTCAAAAATTCGGGGCATTACATCTACTCCTCCCAAAAAAAAAGGTTCATCCTCGAACTTTAAGGTCAAATCTCAAAACAAGGCTCACACGGTGACGAAAAGACAAGTTAGTATAACATTCCCCCCCCCCCCCCCTTACGAAACTTAGCGTACCTGCTCAAAAAGTTCTAGATAGCTCTTTTTCATGCCATTGTGTACCTAGAGCTTTAAATGAGTACCAAGAATAAAATTTAAAAGAGTTTTAAAGGAGTTGTGAAAATACTTAGTTGACTAGAAAAAAATAATAATAAATTCAGAGAAACTCCTATATCATTCATACATATCAGAGAAATATACAAACAAAAATGGTGAGATACAAAAGCACTAAAAGTGGTTGGTGATGCCATGAGAAGGAAGCTTGGAAGTTTGAAGGGATGCTTTCCAGCGAAAGTGTGGTGATTATGCTTTGGAAAGTAAACGAAAAGTGGTAAATTTGTAAGCAAATAAGATGAACTTATATCAATGATAAATTTGTAACTGCATCTGCTATAAATTTTTTATTTTCTACTCATTTTCCATTTTAGGCTGGTTTTATATCTTCTACGCACTTAACTTTATTCCATTTTCGACAAACTATCTTAACCATCATACCCCTTTTGGCCCAAGTTAATTACCTTTCCACACATCCTATCTCCTACTCTATCTTATACCCACCCACCTTTCCACATACACAACACACTCTTGGTTTATCTTATATTCACACTCATTTTTGCACCCTCATTTTTACTTTTTCCTTACACTCACTTTTTTTTTTTTTTTAAACTTCGTATTTATAGTAAAGTGAGGCAAAAAAACAAAAGTAATGCATTTTATCGGACGCCAAGTTATTTTTCTAGTAAGAATTCTAGTGATTACGTTCAAGTTTCATTGCAAAAATCATACAAGTTTCGGCTGCCAATCTACTGCAACTAAAAGTTAAGGGGCTCAATTGCACACTTGATGACCTGGGGGGATCACCACTTTGCTGGATGTTATATCAATTAGTAATGGTTAGCAACTTAACAATTCAAGGACCTAGCCTGCCAACAAATTTCATTCAATCACCTGGTGGCACAGAAGGAGGGGCTGAGCCAGGAGGTGAAGTTGTGGCAGGATTCTGACTTTGAGCTAATCCCGACCGACTTAAAGCAGCAAGAGCCTCCATGAAGCTATCTGATATCTGAACAGTGTAGTGAGGTTGTTTAACATCAACAGCTGGATCAGCCGCCATCTGGTTACGCTTACCCTACGACAACACATTAATTTTTATGTTAATTGAAAATGCAATCGTAAAGTTTTATTTTAACTGCACATACAGCAGAAAAACTTAAATAAGAATAGGAAAACTACATTTAGGACCAAGTGGGAGAATTTAAACAATCTCTGATAAAAAATGAGAAGCTACTGGTCTTCTTATTCACACAAGTTTATATTAATGCCAATTTGCATACAAACAAAATCAGGGCATGAGTTTAGAATTTCTAGTCAAAAAAAGGTTGTGGTGTTTAAATATCCCAGCAAGGAAGACACTAATAGCCTAATATTAACAAAAATGAAATCTAAGTATCTTGTTACTTTTCTCAAACTTTTCTGTTGTATCACGATTAGACAAAAGGCATGCCAGGCTGCAGCAATCTGCTTAGGTCGTGGACCTTGATAGTGGTTCAGCTAAAAACGTACACACTTTCTTGTTTTTTCAGTGGGCACGAGAGACATCAAAGGGATGAACAAGTTCAGTACTGTGACAGATACATAGTGATGTTTGGCACTATTCCCCAGTTAGCCAGAATTTCTAGCAGCTAGATGAGAAAATTTAGTACGAAGGTACAAGAAGTCAGGACGTGAAGGGAAAAAATTGGTTTCCCAGCACCAAATTTAGATAGATGTGAAGCAATTTAAAAGAAAGCAAGGTGATACTGAAGGGAAAGACTTCTTTATAGAGTTCCATTTTGCTTTCATAAAACTGATGACATTTCTGAAGGCCCCTTTCCAGTCATGCTTGTTAGGCACTAAGGCATGTCAGTCAACAAAACCTAGAAATGGTTGCTTCCTTTCCAATCCTTTTCCCCAAACCGAACTTTTAAATTTTCACTTTCTCCTTTAACCATCTCAGATCAACAAAACCTGACATGTCTTGCAGTCCTTAGAAATAGCATCCTGGTTTGTGAACATCACATGTTACCATTAGCTCTAAAAATTGCATCAAAGTCTCTGAAATACTCAACCACTTTGAAATTTCAGGGTTTCTAATTTGCTGATGCAGTTGCAATCAGCACCAATTTTGCAGGCAATGCGGATGGTTTACAGCTGCCATAACCTAATACCATAATCCCGATAAGCTCAAAAAACCTTTACAATGCTGTCTCAAATTCTCAATACAATGAGTCAATGATATACATCACTTAAACCTTTTGGCAAGTTCATACTTCCTGGAAAATTTGAAAAAGTACCATCTCTCCCCCCCCCCCCCTCAACACACACACACACACACACACACACACACACAAATATCTACACACTAGAGCCCTCCTTACAAGTAAGTGAAATGGCAAACATATGTCATGAAAAGAACAGTGCAAATGCAAAATCTAGACAAAGACAAAAGTATCCTTCACTGTAATTGTGAGCTAAAAAAGTGTTGCTTACTGCGTTATATATTGCTTTAAGCTTAGGTAGCGGTTTCGGACAAATCACAGACAACGAGACAGAACACTGCATGCAGAAACCAAGGTCAGGCTGCTACATGTAAAAAGTAAAACAAAAGATTTAATTCATATAATGAAATGCAGATAAATTCCAGTACCAGACCAAACCATTTAGACACAGTCTCAGCATCATATAAAAGATTCTCGGCTTGAGATTCACCATTTTCACCCTGCTCAGAATTTTCAATTGCTGGTCGATATACTGGTGTCGGCAAGGAATAAGGGTTACTAGCAGAAACAAGAATACAATGTCTTTTTCCATCCAAATTCTGTTCAGCCCGATATCCATTTTGAGGGATAGCAAACATCTAAAAAGTAAGCAAACAAGTCAGTATCTAGCAGGCCTCTCTCTAGATATAAATGCCAATCAACAGAACATATCTTTGTATAAGACAAAGTTTGGCATTACTTTAACAAAAGATACAAGGAAATGCAACAATAAAGAAGGTTGTTTATGATTTCAATAGCTAGACTAACAATTCCTCCATCAAACTCATAATTTAACAAGGTTAGTAAGGAAGAAGATTGACCAGTACACAAAGGGGAGGTTAGGGGGAAAGGGGAGAGTGGAGAGGGATAAACAGCTCAAGAAGGTAACCAGTAATCTTTATGTAATTAATGCTAAGTATACAGACCAGGTTGAAAAATGCCTCAATAGGAGCACTTTCCATCAAGAATCAACCTTTTGGCTAATATTTCGTTCGCTTTCTTTTAATTTACTCACTATCCTAT
Organism: Chenopodium album; assembly: GCF_948465745.1. Classification (NCBI taxonomy): domain Eukaryota; kingdom Viridiplantae; phylum Streptophyta; class Magnoliopsida; order Caryophyllales; family Amaranthaceae; genus Chenopodium; species Chenopodium album. Next base: position 31,337,102 of record NC_137856.1, on the reverse strand, counting down.
TTCGGATTTTTTTTTTTAAAAAAAAAAAAAATTTACTCACTACAAACTATTTTATAATTGTCACTTTCACACCTTACTTTTTTCCCTCTATTTTAAGTGAGGCAACAAAATAGGTAAGCGACATTTACATAATACAAAAGTAGAACCCAATGACTCCCAAACGCCACAGGATCAGTAGTCAGTACAAAAAACTGCTTTCATTAGCTAGCTAGCTAACAAGTTGCCGTATCTTACATAATTATTCTTTACAAGTTACTTATCCACCTACTTTTCCACAATGATATCAGCAAAGTAGATTTCAGCAATTTCCAACCAAAAAAAGGTTGAGATGAATCAAATTATGGTAATGCAACATGCATCAGGCCTCCTTTGCAACAGAAAAAACTACCGAGGCAAAACATTGACTTGGACGTAACAGCAAATAAAACAAAACCAGAACAAGAAGCATAAATACTAATTTAAGTGAAAGTAAAGATATAACAATAGCAACAACTAAACTATGAGCACTTTAAAAATCAAAATCCACACCATTAAAGCCTCGGCAAGGCCTTCGGCAGTTGCAACATCGTTCCATCCACCGCCAGAAAAAGTTATGGAAGACAACCAGCTTAAAAAATTATCCATGTCTCTTGTCCAACCACTTCTTTGAACCAAGGAACCTGTTAAAATATTTCAAATATCAATTTCATCTTCGAACAAAAAAATCTAATTTGATTGAGACATCAAAATAAATCTGAAATATGTGACTACAAATTACTTTATACACTGCACCACAAGAGAGAAAATGAGGCCTGCATAGATTACAGGAGTTAACAACTAACACATCAATGCCTTAAAAGCAACACATAGTACCCCTGGCCCATGAAGTAAAGTCATGTGAAACCTACATATTCAAGGATCAAATTTTTTTAAGAGTGTCTTTAACTCTCTAAGGGGGCGTTTGGTTCACGAAATATAGGTATGAGCTATGGGTTTAGAATGACTAAAACCCATACCATATGTTTGGTTGACAAAAATATGAATTTCAAACCCATACCTCAAACCCATGAGGTATGGGGTTTAGAAACCTTGGGGGGAGGTGTGTTTGGCTCATTCCATTCCCTTAGGTATCAAATAAAAGGAGAGAATAGTGAGATATTCCATTCCAGAATTACACCAAACACATGTTATTAAGTATCAAGTTCCAACCCGATACCACCTTAACCCCATTCCTGATTCCAACCCCATACCACTTTGTGAACCAAACGCCCCCTAAGTGTTTCTTCTTACTGTTTCTTTTTCTCTCTGCTCTCCTTTTTTCACTATTGGTTTAAGAATTATTTAATGTCACATAAATTGAGTACTATTATGAAGCAACTAACTAAAAAATGTAAAAAGTGTCTAATGGGCTATACATTTTATAAGAAATACAGAATAATCTCTTCCTGCAAACAGAAGGCAGTGAGAAAAAGAAAAGACTTATATGACCAAAAAATAGCCCAGATGAAACAAAGCCAGACACTCAATTACCCATCAATTTTGTGATTGATCTCTTTTCTAATAGATAAATAAATATATATCGCACTCTCTTTGGTGTACAACGACAATAACAAAGCCTTAATCCCAAAAAGATAGGGTTGATGACATGAACCAAGACTTTAACATGTGGTTGTCGATAAAGATCGGTTTGCCTCCATTCACTTCTATCTAGTGATATGTACTTCTATACTAAAACCCAATTTCTTCATATCCTTTTCCATTTCTCCTCTATACTTACTAGTGCAGTAGCACATTGTCATCACACATGTCCAAGTATAAAAGCCAGTTCTCTCTTATCATATTTTTCAGTATCTTCAACGCCAAACTCACTCTGAAATTCTAAAAATCCTGAATTCAATTTGTTTTCACTTATATTCACACATCAATTTCAACTCTCAACATAACATAACATATGAGTTATACTCATCTTCTTCATATTATCCTTCCTAAATTCCCAAAATTAAAGTAGATGACTAATCTACTACTGTAAGTCTGTAATACTTCCTTCTTTTTCTTTTAGTTCAGTGATTTATCTTTGTCGGTTTCGCCTCTTTATTTAAGGTAGTTCTGAAATTACAAATAAACCATGTGATTAGCCAAAAAAAAAGTATGGGAGAGAAAATAGCTTATAACAAGCCGATAAGGTGTTACAGCAATCAAAAAGGCAACTGTTCTCATATACAACATTTTAACATAAGCACTGCATTTAAAAAAAACAGTATTGTTTAGTGTTAACGTTATGCGGATATAACTGGATGGGATGGACGTATAGAGAAGGAAAAAAAAGGAATTTAATGAGGATTGGGAAATATAAAATGATCTTTACTTCACAAGGGCATATATGGCGTGATTATAGAGAGGAGGAAAATAAAATAATCAGAAATAGAGAATATAACAGAATAGGAATTTAACAAAAAAAAAAAAAGGTTCAATATTTTAGGTAGGCTGTCAAAGTTAACATTCGCTATGGAGAAGCAAAAACATGAAGGTGTAGTCCAAGCATATGATTTATAGATAATGGATTTAAATAAGATTCTTAAACACCTACCGGAATAAGGTCCGTGTGTATTAAACACAACTAGGGCAAGCTCAAAGGTCGAACCAGAAACAATTGAAGTAGGCTTCTGTATCTTGCAAAGAAACAAAAACATATGCACTAAAATTAGGAAGATAAGATAATTGTAAAAAAAAAAGTTGAACCTTATACAAAATTGAAAAAGTAGAATGTATCATCATCAAAACTCCCAAAAAAAAAATCAAAAAGGCACTATAACAGAATGGTTAGGTGAGTAAAACAAGAGGCACAACAGATGTCAAATTTATTTCCTCAACGCAAAAAGTAAATGTACTACATCTCATTACATAAATTCATCAAAAAAAGCTTGACAATCACTTCTAGCTCCAACAGTCTGTCTACTGCTGTCCGTCTTGAAAGTCAATATTATCTTTGTTTCTTTGAGAGAATGAATCAAAGATTTTATTATTACCTTAAAAATAAAAAAATAAATAATAAATAATAAATAAAACCTAAGTTGAAAGGTAACTTTCCATTTATATTTGGCTATTTACGGTATCTACAATATTCAAAAACATTCTCCCTGTTTCCAAAAAATTTAAAGTATATTAATAGAATAATAATAGCGTATCTTAGAATATTTAATCATCAATGGGAAAGCAAATTCATTTTTAGTTTTAGAATAAAATTGTTTTCTAGATTTCCAAGATATTGTTTAAGTCCACAAATTACATCCTATACACTAAGCTGTGATTATCAATGAATTTCCTAAAAGAAGAAATTCTCCATTACCAATAATCACTAGTGTAACAACACATCCAGCAAGCCAGACTGGCCAACCATCAAAACTAAAGCCCATTTGACATCAAAATACGTAGAAGAAACCAACTTCCCAAACCTTTCTTTTCCACCAGACCTCGAGAAAACGAAAGGGAAGCATGCAACTCAGAGGTCAGCTAAAATTAGATATTGCAATCAGAAAACCCCCTCCTAAATGATTGACAAAATATAAATTTGGCACTTGAATGAAGAAGATAACAAAGGCCAATACTAGAGTAATTTAAAAAATAAAAAAAGGGTGAGAATGAGACAAATAATCAGAAAGCATAAGAAGGAAAAATAACAAACCTGAGTTGTCATATCATTTGAACAAAAAGACCTGCATATGAAACAAAACATATTACATTTTTTTTCTTGGGAAGTAAAGGCTTGTATGATTTTGTTTAGATACATTTATAAATCTTATAATTGTCAAGTAGGACAGACGTTAATACACCTCAATGCATGAGATTTCACGCCAACAAAATCATACACAAAATGTTAAGCTTCCTGCTACAAATCCATTTCTTTCCTTTTCAAGGAGGTAAGATAGACAATGGGAAGTAGAGTAACCCAATCAAGATGAAAGCATTTGATGCAGCAAATGACTTCACACAAAAAAAAAAAAAAAAAAAAAAAAAAAAAAAAAAAAAAAAAAAAACCTAACTAAAAGTTCTACTGCCAGACTAGTCCCCAAAAGGTTTCAAATTATAAAAAAATAAATAAATAAATAAATAAATAAATAAATAAAATCTATCCTATTTTCAAGAAAAAAAATCAACAATATACGTGAAACACTTAAAAAGAAAGAAACTGGTTCGCTGCAGTATTAGTAGGACAGTGAAGCTACAAAATAACTCATGATTTCTAGCATAGCAAGGCTGCAAGCTACACATTAAAAATGCATGGTTTGTTGATAGTTAATTCCGGCTAATTTCTAGATTAAAGGCTATAAAAACCCACAATACATATACATTCAACAAAGTGCAAGCAAACAAAACCAGCTCAAGCTGAGAAGAGCAAAAGCTTGCACTAAGTTAAGAGTAGTTTCATCTCGGATAAAGCAACGGAATATACAGCCCAATATTGTAAGGGAGTAAATCTAATAACCCTCATCGACCTATCTACATCAAGCAGGGTGAAAACTGCAAATAGGTTGTTCAGGGGTGAGTAAAGAAGCCATTGTATTGTTCTGTTACAATAAAATCCAGCAGAGTTTTCTCTACTGCGATCATGTTCGTACTTAGATCTAGTGAGGGGCCCAAACATGTTAATTATGGTATGCAATCAGCAATTCAACTCACAAACTTTTCAAACACCAAAATTAAGATGTTTCAAAATCAAGCACAAAATACCCATTCATACTAGCTAAGCAACATTATTTCATTCAATCAGGCCAAAAATATCATCAAAAATAGCATTACGGCATAACCTAGACTTCTTAATATCACTCAGTATCCACAGAGTTAACAATTTAGTAAAAATAATACAAAGTGATAAATCAAACCGTTCCAAAATCGTAATTAATCTAATTAGCCATCATTAAATCAACCAATAATTACCATAAAATATCATCATGATCATTTTCAACAAATTAAAACCTAAAATACACAAGAACAAAATTTTTTTTTTTTTAAAAAAAAAAAAAAACGAATAAGAAAAATTCATTCATTCACAACAAAATTCCATTCAATTCTACCAAAAAAATCATCAAAAACCAGCATTACTGCATAACTAACTAGAAAGGCAAGCCCTTCTCCCTCTTGTGAGAAACCCTTACCTTAGAGATGTATAAAATAACACAAATCAAACCGTTTTAAAATTGCAATTCCTCCAATTAACCATCATTTACTCAACCAATAATCACCATAAATATCACCATGATCATTTTCAACAAATCAAAAACCTAAATTACTCTCAAACAAAACTAAAAACTAATTTTTAAAAAAATGAATCAAAAACAACAAATTCCATTCAATTTAACCAAAAAAATCATCAAAAACAGCATAACTGCATGAACTAGTCTTCATAATTTCACTCGAAATCCAAGCACAGTCAACAATTCAGTAAAACAACACAATTCAAACAGTTTCAAAATCGCAATTCATCCAATTAATCATCATTTAATCAACTTATAATTTCGATCATCATGAAAATTTTCAAAAAAAAATCAAAAACCTAAATTACACTCAAACAAAACTAAAAACGAATTTAAAATCAAACACAACAAAATTCCATACAATTTGACAAAAAAAATCATCAGAAACAGCATAAGAGCATAATCTAATTCCACTCAAAATCCAAACACAGTCAACAATTAAGAAAAACAACAAAAAAATCAAACAGTTTCAAAATCGCAATTCATCCAATTAACTAACCATCATTTAATCAACCAACAATTACCACAAACATCATCATGATCAATTTCAACAAAACAAAAACCTAAATCACACTCAAACGAAACAAGTAAATTCAATCGAACAACAGCAAAGTAAAATTAAAAGCCCTAATTTAGCGAAAAACCTGATGATCTTATCAAGGTAATCGGAAACAATGGTTTTCCAATAAGGACCCATAGCCGCAGTCCCTTCAACAACGAGTATAAGCTGCTTGTCCGCCATTGAAATTCAGCTTAGAGCATGAAGATTTTGGCGGGGTTGAATTAAGGAGAGAGAAATTGATTCAATTGTTTTTTGGTTTGTTTAATTTGAGATGTTTCGTACAAAACCCAGGTTTGTTTGGCTTTATAACAAGTTCCAGAAATGTAGTTTACTTGCAAACTTTCAGTGCAAGCTTACGACGAAGTTTATTTTGTTTCCTTTTGTGTGAAAGATTGCGTTATGTCTGGGTGAGTCAAACTCAACTCAACACACCTCAGCGGGCCGTGCTCGGGGTATATTGGTAAATCGCTATGGGAGAAGTAACCATCTAACCGGAAGTTTATTAAAGTTCATAAGTAGGGTTTATATTACTTGAATTTCACTCGTCTTATATTATCTTGTTTTGTTATCAAACTTCATCTGATCTTATTGATCTTACTTTTTATTTTTTACTTGATATTTTTTCTTTCAAAAAAAAAAAGTGAGGATCAAATTGCTTATTTCAATTATGTTATGCAATCAATATAAAAAAAAAAAAAAATATAGTGTGAGATTTTTTACATAGTGATATTAGGAAAGTAATATCATTAGGATTATTTATGGGAGGATAAGATTTGCTAAATGATATTGTTTTGATTTTGTGAATCATATCCTTGGTATTTATGGTAATATATCTTTTAAGAATATTGTTTCTTATTTTATGTTATCTTATATTTTGTTAATGGTGGTCAAAAAATCAGGCCGGGCCGGGCTCTAACATATTACCTCGTGCCCAAACCCGTTAAAAAGTGGCGGGCTTGTAGGGCCAAAGCGGGTTTTTTTGGGTTTTTCAGGCTGGGTTCGAACTTTTAACTATAAATACGGTTTTAAGCTTGCCCAAACCCACCCTATTTTCAGGCCGGGCTAGCTGGTCGGGCTGAGGTTGATCACCTCTAAATTTTGTATAAAGAACTGACCTAGATGAATAACAAACGAGGTACGCAACTAAAACTAAACCCTAAATTTAACTTCATTACAATGTTGCTTTGACTACTATGATGATGATTATTATATCACCATTTCACCAATGACTCAAATGAGTTTGATTCTTATGAAACACACTTGATTCTAGCTAGCTAGCTAGCTAGCTCATTAAAGTGTATTAAAGGTTGGAAAATAAATAAGATTTTGCAACATGCCAGACTTGATACTTCTATCTATCTGTTTTTCTCTTTAAATAATGTAACATTTTGCCTTAAGGAGAAGAAGTTGAAATATAGGTATTCCCAAATTTGAAACATAAGAAATGTAGTTTCTAATTTATAACAATAGTTTAAACTGACGGTTAATAATGGTTGTAGCTTCAAGATTGATTTTATACTATACTAGTCATATATGCTCGCAATGCATGCGAAACTGTATAATCTTTTGTTATACTAAATACACAATTGGGTTTCACGGCTTACGCCATAAAGAAATATAATATTGATAATTTAAAAAAACCCCACAATATCGACATGACAAATAACATTATTATTGAAAGTACTTCATTCAAATTTGGAAGATATCTCTTCAACAACATATGATTTTCTTCATGATCAAAATGCACAAGTATGCCTTGATTTATATATTTGTGCACTTGCAATAATGAGTGGAAATTTGTGATATTAAGAATTTTAGATAAATCGTATAATTGTTCATTTTAATTTTCAATAATTGTAATTTCTTATTAAAATCTTGTTAATTGTTAGAGTTCCATAATATGTAATTCTTTGATTGTACCTTCTTTTGTAATTATGTAATAAATGGCAATTGTTTAATGAATTTGTGTCAAATTTGAATTTGCCAAATGTTGATTGATTTTTCAAAGATTAGTTTACACTTCAATTGTTATTGTAATAATGTAATCATCCTTTTTTAAAAAAAAAATCTTTCTATCCAAGCCTATGGATTTATTTATTTTTCTAATAATGTAACTCCGATAAATTTAAATAATTTCAGTGATTTAATTTAAGTTACTTAATTTTATTAAAAAATAATTTTAATCAACCAAAGTAGTAACTCACAAAAATAAATGTAATAATAGAGAATCAATTAAATTAAGTTTTAATTAGTAAAAATAATTTAAGTGTAGTAAAATCTACTTAGTAAAATAATAAAAGGTTTAAAGTTCAGCTCAACAAAAATAAGGTGAAGAGAAATAAAATTTATTATTATTAATTTATCATCATTGTTTTTTTTTTTCCCCATTTTTCTATGATTGTAAATTTGTACAATAATTTTTTCATTTTTTTTCGCATTCGACATCCATTCATCAATCTTGCAAAATACTATTCCTTAAATACTGTCTATGTAGGCTCTGTGACTCCGTCTAAGATTTAGTATTTGCCAATATAAAGCTATTAACAATGTTGACAGTTGGCTAATGGTATTAATGGTTCTATACATATATATATATATATATATATTATACATATACAATTTGCGGTTCTAAGGGCCTGTTTCGATTTTTATCACTGTAAACAACTGAACTGAATTAAACTGAACTTAACTGATTGGGGCTTAACCGAACCAAATAGAGTTGAAATGAGTTGTTTATGAGAGAAGGAAAGTAGGAACCGAGCTGAACTAAACTAAACTGAAATTAAGCTTAATTAAATAGACCCTATGTTGAATCTTCCTTTTTATTTTATTTATTTATTTATTTTGTTTTTTAAAGAAAGTTGAATCTAACTTTAATAAAAAATCGTTTACACCATTCAAAAAAAAAAGAATTGTTTATACCATTAGAGATTTAATATTAGTAAGAACCGCAAATTTATTTTTTTTTTAAAAAAAGTTAGAACTGCAAAAAAATAGTCAATAGCGTTTTAAAAAAAAAAAAAAGGGTAGTTTATGTTAATCCGCATTACGGTATTCGGGGAAATCGCTAAAATTAAAATCACCTTATTGCGAGCGACAAATTGCCGAAACAAAAAAAATGCAAGCGTGGATGCAATAAAAACCTGAAGAAAGATATCCGGCGACGGAAGAATGCCGGAGTTGAATATTTTGAAGTGGTTCTTCTTCAATTTTTTCTTGATTTATACATCACCCACTGCATCAGCAATCAGGTTTACTTTTTACCCTTAATTTATAATTTTGCAAATTTATGATTTTTAAATTGTTGGGTTTTTTTTCGAAACCCATTTCATCAATTGGGTTTTGCTCTGAATGTTAAATCTGTAGTTTTTGGAATTTGAGGCTAAAAATTGGATGGTTGTTCTTAGAGTAAATAAATTGATCATAGCTTATTGATTAACGATGATATGGATATTTGTTCAGTATTTTGAATATTAGATGAGAGTTATTAATGTAGTTGAATTTGTATGTGTAAAAATCATGTCTTGAACTAATTGATGGTTGCTCTAAGTAGGCTTCGGGGGTTGTGAGGAACTGGATAACCTAATAGGAGTTTGGCTGTACATATTAATATTATATTCTCGTAGTTTGTAAATGGCTGGAATGCTATGTTTAGTTGGAAGTAACTAAGAGTTGAAGAGTCTTAGTTGGTTGATTTGATTGTCTTGATTTGGGAACTAACTAAGAGTTGAAGAGTCATAGTTGGTTGATTTGATTGTTATAGTTGGTTGATTTGATTGTCTTGATGTGGCAGTAAAATTCAGGTGCTATCTGCTGCCCGTGTTCTGGGGCTACCAAACAAGGATGCAGTAGCCCTTTCTTTTCTTTATTCTAAACGAGGGATTTTAAGCACGCCAATAGTTTCATAATTTCTAAAGCTCTAGAGATTAAGATATGATAAGGTTTGGGTTAGCCGAGGCATTTGCTGTCTGTATCTGTTAGTTTTGAAATACATCACTTGATTGATGCTTAGTTAGAAATAAGAGCTAGGACGTTTAGTCTGATGATGTAACATCTTTTGACTATATTATATACTTATTATTAGGGCTTGTGTAGTAACGAGTATCAGTTCTGATGAAATATGCTTGACTGGTTAGAGTCAAAATTTAGGAATAACTTAATATTTCTTTTGGTACTCATGGTATTGGTCTTGTTGGTTGGCTGGTCATATACATATTTGTGGATGTACCTGTAGACAAGGATAAGATAATTAATATGCTTATTCTGTTAGCATACGTTGATGTCTAACTCACTCAATTTTTGTGGTGTACTTTCCCTGTAGGAGGGATGTAGGCCTTCAACTTCATGCATGCAGAAATACAGTTCAAGGAAGATATTTATTAGCAGATGACAATGGTATATGACTGTCCCCCAAAAGCAATGAAATTAAACATAGTTTTACTTGTTATCATTAATATGCAAGTTTATAGGGCTAGACTTAGAAGGAAACTATGTAAGGACATCTGTTCCGCTGAACATAAAATATATGCTAGATGTAGGAAGATAGATGTAAAATAGGATGGGCTAATTTGCTCTATGCTTTGTGCCATTTGATAATTAGAATGTTCTGGTGTCCAGCCATATTCTATCAAATTATTCATCTTAAAAAGAAGTTATGCTTACATATGAGAGGCATTGGTTGAGAAAGGGATGCTGATATGTGATATGAGTCAGACTGCTAGTAGTGATTCGAAAGGCACAATCTATGCTTCTAGTTTTATCACATCCGTACAAGGAACATGTGGTGATGGCATTCATGTTAGTGGGAGTAATTAGGACCTATGTATTTGATCTAATTTGCTGGTGCCTTTTAGTACTTTGCTGCAGATTGATTATGCGAAATTGATTCTCTGTCAGAATTATCATATGTTATTTACAGAATTAACAGAAGTGATATGCTTTATTATCTTATACGATTATCTGGCTTGTCACTTTTTTTAGGGGATATCAAGTTCCTTTTTCTACATTTGATTTTTAAATTTAAGCTTGTACTCTTGTAGTCTAACTTAAGGAGACTTCATATGAGATTAGGTGACTAACCCATAAGGAAATTTTTACCACTCATCTAGAAAAGAATAATAATATTTCTTTAGGAAATGGAGCAATCTTTTACTCTCACATATGACTTAAAGAAATTTTTATCAGTTTTCTTTTGTTTTTTTTTTTTATTGTACGCATTCAATATCGTGTTTCTCTCCCGTTAAAAAAGAAACTAAAAATTTGTGTTTCTCTTTCCTGGAAACCTGCTCATTATGTTTACTGCATTATAGGCTATGTCTGTGATGCTCTATCAGTGGATCCCGAGTCACGCTGTTGCCCCCAGAAAACAGGACAATACTCTTGTCAGTGAGTTATATTCTTACCGATTTATGAATTATAATGAGTGGTGATTGGTGATTATTTGAAAAAAATAGCTTGCTCATGACCTTTTTTGTACAGAGGATGCAACCTGATTTCACAATGCTGCAACTCGTATGAATTTTGTGTTTCATGCTGCCTGAATCCGTTGCAGGTATTATCTATTCCCCTTTTTATCTTTAGTGGAACCTTGGACAATTTTCTGGTTATGCTCATCTGTTCTCTTTGTATCATCAGACTCAAAAAGAGTTGGCAGTAAAGGTGAAGATAGCCAAGGCAGCAAATGCAGGTAGACCAGCTAAAATTTAAAGCTCCTCTGTTACTTCTTAGCCATGAATCCTGTAGTGCTTGCTGTAACCATGTTTGTACATCGGTGTTGCCTCCATCTTGTGTTATCTTATTAGCATAGAAGTAAATTCTGTTACATATGCACCAAAGAAAATAGACAAAACAATTGCTCTATGCCTCTATGAGGCCAAGATTATTTTTTGCATTCAACTTGCCAAATTGCATCTTTGTGCTATCTGTTAGGATGATAATTGTATGTTACGTGCGGCAATGCGCCACTTCTGCAGGTACTTACAATTCCGTTTTTGATTTCTGTGCTGGGAGGTGCCGTCACAATTCTGAGAGTGTGGTATGTATTGTTTCCCTTTGTGATTCCCCTTTTATCAATTGGAACATTAACTTGGTTCTGTGCTGTTTTTAATCTTAAACTTGCTTTTGGTGGAGTATGGTGGTGGTGATTCAGTTGTTCATGTAGGTAGCTGCATTGCCATGATTCTTTCTCCTTGTCATAGGGGAAATTACTATAATAAAAATTAATGTATGATACCATAAATTACTATTATATGTGCTGTCAAGGTTTGACTTTGGTCTTTTTTCCCCAGCAGAATCCAGCAAAAATAGGTTCTAGACTGTAGAGATCTTAGGCAAAATGCAAGCTGAAGCTAAATTCAGTATCATGTTATGTTTGATATTTGGAACTTATATCAAGTTTAATTTCATGCCTTGATTAATTGTATAAGTTGACTGGTCACTGATTTTCAGGTACACGAAAATGCTTATCTGAGTGATTTCCACCACTGCTTTTCTTTGCCATCAAATACCTCAGGTCAGCTGCAGCATTTTGACAAACACTCTTTCACATGGACTAGATTTATTAGAAATGCTTGTTGAATTCTTCATTGTCTTCTGACCTGTAATGAACTGTACTTTTTGCTAATTTTATCTAACGTATTAACTTCACATTATCACTTACTTTTACACTATTTGAATTCTATAGAGAACTCTGCAGATTATTTGCCTTCTTATTCAATTTTGTTTCCTTTCCACATGATCCTCTGCAATTAAGTATTTGTCCATAGATTTCTGACTTTATCACCACATTTTTCTGTGAAACAGGATCCTCTGATACACTGATGGAATCAAGACTAGCTGGCATTAGCATTGTTGTTGGAAGGTGTGAAACTTATTGATTATACATGTTTTTAAATTTACTCCTATTGGTTTATCAATGGAAGTTGATTTTGTGTAATTTGTGGTGGGACAGGCAGGGTGAATCATGTAACTCTGTTTGCAAGTCGAGTGGGAAGTCGTGTGTTCCTAGCAGGCTTTTGGTGCTCAACCAATGTGAAATGTAAGCTATAACATTAAATTTTTTGCTTCTTTATGCAAGACTGCAACATTTCCAAGACACTTATTGTATCTCTGTCCACCAAATGCTTTGTTTCACTGATCAAGTAGCTCATTGTTTCCTTTTACCTTTGCTAAATAGGAGTATCCTGCCTCTTTTTTTTATTTATTTTATTTTATTTTTATTATTAATTTCTTTTATTTATTTATTTATTTATTTATGTTTGCATTTATTTCACTCACCAGAAAACATGACTAATACTCCATATAACATGCCATTTAAAGGGAAAATAAACTTTAAAGGGGAAAACCTCCTTTTGCTTATTAAATGATAGTCTGTTTCTGACTTTCTGAGTGCTGGACACTGGTAGTAGGAATACTCAAGTTACTTTTTTCTTTCTTTCTTTTCCTTTTTTTTTTTTTTTTTTTTGTTTTTTTTTGTTTTTTTTTGTTTTTTTTTTTTTTGTTTTTTTTTGTTTTTTTGATAAGTTCAGATAAGCTGTTTATAAGTTCAATTAAGGCCTACCTAAATTCAATTAACAACGAGATAATTTCCAATAAGCACAGATAAGCTCCAAAATGTTCAGAGCAGTTCAGTTTAGTTTAATTAAATTTAGTGAATGTGAATATGTGATGGTCATCATGTGTTGCACATCTTTTTTTAATGCTTTATACCTCTTTCAATAATTGTATATATATTGTGCTGTCTGTGATGGTAGTATGCAGAAATACATGAACTGCAAAGGAGGGTGTTTAGCGAGCATGGGGCCAGATCAGCCAGCAGAAGTTAGTGATGGTGCACCTAAGCAATTGGTATATACTATATACGCCCTACTCTCTCTTTATTGAACTGCTGACAAGGGGTCAAAAAAATTGACTTCTTTCTGGATTTTGGAATAAAGTGTGGCATTTTGTTTTCTTGTCATTTCTCTGTAAGTAATTGAGTATAATAATTTCAATTGGAGTGGCATAATTCTTCAGCATTAGTAGATACAGCTCAGCAACCAGTTCAATTGGTCCTGTATCCACTGTCAACCTCAAATGCATGAGTAAATGAGTGTCTTTTTTTTTTGGGAAGGAGAGTAAATGAGTAATTACACTGAAAAGGATATAGAAAAGTAAAAATAAGAAAAACTGCAATGATAGGAAGAAACATAATAATCGACAGAATTGCCTGTTGGTTAATGTTTTTGGTAAACACACTAAACAGGCCTGCCATATTGCTGATACACATGTCCACTTGAGAAATTGAATATTAGGTGAAATTTAGAAACACTAAAACACTATCATAGACTGAAATCCTGGACTCATGTAGGTTTTGCTCTAAAGATAATAGATAATTCAAAGATGGATATAAGAGGATTGAATATTATTGGGCTCTTTGGTTGTGTGTGTTCATGTGCTTTAGTCTTTAATCACCTATATAGAAAAGAAATCCTGATGTGTGCTTCGTTCTTATCCTCCCCGTCCACTTGCTGGCATACTTGATGCATCTATATCATTTTATTAATCAATAATTACCTTACAGTTTTTTATGAGTCATTGTTCTATTAGAAGCAAGCATGCTATGGTTGATTTGTTAGACTGCAATTTGGCTTTAAATGGTAGTAGCGTGAAGATGTTTGCATTTCCATAGTGACAGTTTGAAACTGGATGATTTGTTTCTGAAGTTCAGGGTTGTGAATTTTCCCTTTTAATGGACCTGTAGTGAAAGATAACCTGAAACTAAAGCAAGGTTATGATTACTTTTTTTCTTTACCCAGTATCCGGGAGCATGCTTATACACAAAATCACAGACGATGTTTACTTGTGATGGTTTGCATCAGCATACAAGAAGGCTTTGCCCCTGTGCCTAGTGATTGACTTCATGTTCTGGTAAGTCTCTTTCAATTATAAATATTGATGGGCTGTTGATCTGTGCCTCTTTATATGTGAAGTAATTGGATTCTCTTGGGTTACGCACCAATGGGGTTATTTGGGGTCTTCTGGTCAGTATGTGATTGGCTACATGCTAGTTACTAGTTAGAGGCCCTTTTTTCCCCTTTTCTTTTCAGGAGTTTAGTTCTGTAGTTGTAGACTCCTAGGTGTGGAAATGGAAGTATTGTTAATACTTAATACCATCTCACTGCCCTAAATCTATGATTTTTCTCTAACTCCAAATTTGGCTTCCTAAATTTCAACATTTCAGGCCCAGAATGGCTGTTGACATTTGATTTCCACCAGTGGCTTATTGAACCTGTGGCATTAGGAGGGTTTTGCTTACTTAGTCTTGGTTAGCTGGTTGTATCATTTATTCTTTAATTATCTGTGGAATATGTCGCTTCACAAATTGGATGCGTGCAAGCAACATGGTTTGAGTTATTTTACCGTTGTAGTTATAGGTGGGTTTTGAATTGTATATAACTTAAGAGATTAGATTGCTACATAATTATATAGATTTTCAGTTTTTAGTATGTGGTAGTTCATTTTCTTTCATACTTGCCTTTTATTCATCTGCATATATTATTTCACCAGTTTGTGACCATAATTAGAAACCTTAGTGCGCTCATTCTTGGGCTTGCTTGGTTGACAGGAAAACTGGACCTTACTTAGAGTGTGTTGTACATGTACATTGGACCTTAATGCTATTAAGCACAAGGTCAATTTGCTTATGAGTTGTGTTAAGCTTGTTTTCACTGTTCACTCATAGTCAAGTGGTAAAAACTAACAGTGCACTAGTAGAGTAGTACAAGTCGATGAGTCTGGCAGCTTGAGTTTATGTCTTTACAACACCTTCACAGTTAAAGCTGAATAGACTTGCTACTTCAAGATCATATCCTAGGATGAGTCGTATTAACACTGATATGGTCATTAAAAACAATGTTGAGGCTCGTATTGAGTAATGGCACGCAGACACTTGAGAGTTTCTGGTGCGTTCCTGGTTTCAGAACTCTCTAGGGATGTTCGTTCTTGACTTAAGCGATGAAGATTGCGAAGAAAGCTTGTCTTCTATCTATGTTGGACTGTTCTTTCTCTATTTCAAAATATAGGGTATTAAATCCCTTTGTTAAATTTATAATTCACAAATCCAATGCATAACATGATGTTATATTCTGTATTTTATGCAGTGCAACTACATAGTAGTTAATTGCTATCAATTAAGCATTTTAATAAAAAAAAAACCATTTAATCTTTCTTAATCATTAAATTAACTGTCCTACATTTAAAGATTGATTGTACTGGTTTAATTATAAGATTTACTTGCTTTCAAATTTCATGTTGGTTTCTCACTTGCTTTCGAATTTCATGTCGGTTTCTTACATGTTAGTTTCAGTCTCATTGTGTGGCCTATTTTTCGACGGGGCATTTGGCGTTAAGTATCATTCTGTATACTAAGGACAAGGTGTCTTGCTTAACCCTCATTTATGTACTATTACTTGAACACAATTAACTCGTGGGTTTAAGGCACGGACACACGGTCCCAATCCATTACGCCAGCAAAGCTAATTCTGCTTCTAAACCAAACCTAATTAGCAGAAAATACTCTAATTTGTAAAATTAAACAATTATCAATGGCATCAAACACTTGTCCATAGTTAACACCTTCTTTGCCCGGGAGCTTAATAACCACACTTAATAAGCTAATAAAGTACACTTCCCATTTTCCATATTCATAAAATATATTAAAATGTTGTTATTTTTCATTCAAAAAAAAAAAAGAAAAGTTATTTTCAAACCATAATTATGAAGTTTTTCAACTACAAGTGTATATGTAAGCTGCCAAAGCTGGTTGAATTGTATATAATTCGTACAATTTTCTTCTTAAAATTTGCACAAATCTCTCTTTCCTCAGCATTTGTTATTAGCCAAAGTTGCATGTTTTACACTTTTCACATCCCCAATTCTCTAAATTTAACCCATCACTTGTCACCATCCCTCATTATTGCATTTCATATCACCCACAAATTTTCCTCTCTTTTTTTTTTCTTTTTTTATTTTACAAAAAAACATTTTAATTTCTAATAATTAAAATTTCCCAAAAACACAAAATCTCCAGCATATGATAGCATAATAAAAGCAAATAAGAAAATGATAAAGTAAGAGAAAATCCCACCCTCACCCTTTTCTAACCAATCAAAATCATTCTTTCTATCCTCTTGGATCAACCTCCCCTTATTTCCTACTTGTCCTAACCTTATATCTCTATTTCCCTCCCTTCTCTTTTCTTTCATACTTGTCATTTTTCTCACCACCACCACTCCCTCCTTCATTCACTACTACCACTCAATCTCTTCTTATGGCCTCTATCCACCACCACCAATCTTACCACTACTCGGGGCCGAGCACGACGACACGTCGTGCTCGGCACCACTCCTTAGACTACTCCTCTCTCCCTTCCTCTTCCACCACTTCCTTCAAACACCCCCACCTCACTACTATCTCCCTACACTCCCACATGATCACATTACCATTCACTACCTCTACCGCGGCCACTACCACTAACACCCCTACCACTTCCCCCGATACCGCCTTTTCTTTAGAAACCCTCCAACGCCATCTCGCCTCAGGTGACTTCCGTCAAGCTGATGATGAAACTCGCCGTCTCATCATTGTACTTGCCGGTGAAGCTGCTGTTAAACGTGGATATGTTTTCTTTTCTGAAGTTCAGTTCATACCGAAAGATGACCTTCAGGCTATTGATGAGCTTTGGAAGAAGTTTAGCAATAACCGGTTCGGGTATAGTGTTCAGAGGAAGATATGGTTGAAGGTTGATAAGGATTTTACTAGGTTTTTTATCAAGGTTGGGTGGATGAAGAAGCTTGATACCGAAATCGAGCAGTTTAACTATAGGGCGTTTCCTAATGAGTTTTTATGGGAGCTTAATGTTGATAATAAAGCCGAGTCTAACAATACAGACTCGGCTAATAATAGTAATAGTAATAGTAATAATAAAGATGTTGCTGTTCCTCCAGAAGGGCATTTGCCGTTGACAAATGCCCTAAGAGGAACACAACTATTGAGTTGTATTTTGAGTCACCCTGCTTTTGATGATGGAGAAGGGGAGGGAAATGATAAGGTAGAGGATGAGCAAGGTGTGGTTGATGAAAGTGATAAGAAGAAATCAAGGTTTGCTGCTTTGAGGGATAAATTGTTTAAGCCTAATTATAGTTTTTAATTATTGATTAGGAGGTAATTATGAATTAAAGAAAAAAATTAATGTTGATTTTGTATTTATATTTATATAGTAGTAGTTTTTATTTTATTATTGATGATTCTCCATCTTTTGGCTTATTGATGGGTTTTGTTTAGTACTAGTAATAATTATTGTATAATTTGAACTGTATTTGATTGAGATTGTTTGTAAAATTTGAGTTATTATATAATATGGGATGATAAAGTATTAGCATGCTGTTTTTTCTTGTCCGTTTTCTTGTTCTTTTTTGTGGGTTACAACGGCTTTGAATATGGGGAATCGGGCTAACATGTACTCCTAGTTTCCTACTCGATCTAGTATACTAAAGTAGTACAGTACAACTATTCACTTGGCAAGTAACTTCTACCGTCTATGTTTTGTAATACCGGGTAGAAGAGATGTATGAAGAGAGGTTATATATGGGTTGTTTGGATTGAGTTCGATTTTGGACAATGATTATAGTTCAATATATCTTTCTTTAATTAGTCATTTGGTTTGGTTTTAGGGTCAATTTAGCTTTTGTCATAGTCATGCTAATGATTGAAGCATAAATGTTATCAACTTATCATATTTGGGGTGGGTTTGATTCAAGTCATTTTTGGCTACCTAGTTACGAGTACACTTAAACTGAATTTGAACCTCTACCTTGTATACGTCTTTTTTTTTGAAGAATAGCTTGTATACATCTTTGAGTGAGCAATAAGTTGTGGTAATACAAAAATTCTTGTGTGGACCTGGTCCACATTAATTATTAATGTGAACCAAAAGCCCACCCGTGCCAAAACTGGCAACCCCAGCCCCTAATTTCTATGTCCTAGGCTGGAAAATTTTTGCCCCTTTCTCTCTCTACCTTCAATCTCCAGCCCAGATCGAAGAAAATCCGAAGAAGATGGTCGATCAAACATCGACAAATTGATCTCAATAGAGCAATTGTTTTTTCAAATTAATCAAGACGATATTACTGAAGGTGATACAAATCAAAACCCTAAAATATCAGTTTGATTTAATTTCTTCTAAAAGAAAGCAAAATCTAAATTATTTTCCGAGAACATGCAATTAAAGACATCAAACAGGAGGAAGATAATCTAGAATCAATTTCTAGAGGTAGAATTATACCACTTATCTACTAATTGCTTGTTGATAGATGAATTTATGCGATAAATATAGGTATGATTTTTGTAATTTGGTGATATAATTTTACTTGAATTCATCTAATATTTGAATTAGTGGGATACAATATGATTCCATGAAGTGATGTGAAATTATTTGCTAATTGCTAATTTAAAGTTAGTGGCCGAATAAGGTCACTAATTCACTATACTATGAGTTTGCAGATTTGGGAATAGATTAGTTTGGTTTTGATATTAACACTGCAAATTTGTTGGTGTTATTTTTTAGAATTATGCTTAATTTATGGCATTGTTAAGTATTTCATGACTTAGGTGTGGTTGATTTTATTGGAGTCGTTAGAGGCAGCTGTGGATCCTTCCCTGCTTTCCTTCTGGAAAACCAAGATAAAACTGTCATTTGCAGGAAGAGGGTTTAAAGGATGCATTACTCCATATCATATGCCTAGGCATGGGAATAGGCCTTGCTTGAATATTAAAACAAAAGTAGACACTAAAGCTACTGTATAGTGAAGATTTGATCTGATGATTATCAGTTTATCACATTGACTCAATAATATCTAGTTCATGGAGTAACCATGTGAAAATGAAAAGGTTACATATTACATGTGCTCGAAAATGGTCAAATATTTATACTTTTATGTACTCCATGTTTTGATGTTTGGTGACAAGCAAGGAACATCTATTCTAGCCTATTATAGGGATGGTGATAGACCTTGCTTGAATACTAAAATAATTGTAGACATTAAAGTTAGAGTGATGAATCTGATTATTATGCTCTGATGATGATTAGCATATTCACTCTATAATATCTGGTTCAAGTGTAACCATGTAAAAAATAAAAGGTGACATATTATATGTTCTCGAATAGAAAATGGTAAGATATCTATGCTTTTATGTATGTTTGATGACAAGCAGGGAACATCATGCATTGTTTTTTCAAAGTCATGTAGGATTGGAGAATTATATAATTGAAAACTATTTAAACCTGTCCAAGCCTATTAGCTCAAATGGCCGAGCACTGTGTCTTTTTTCGCACAGAAGATGTTGGTTCGAATCCTACATAGGCTGACATATAAACATATAGTTACCCTTTCTAGCAAATAGTTATTTTTTCCTTACATATTGCAAGCCCTATAAACATATAGTTACCTTTTTCTTACATATAGTGACCCTTTTTTAGGTATAGTTATATTTTTTTGGAATTACCGTATAACATATAGTGACTATTATAATCACCCATTTTTACACAATAGTGACCCCTATTTATCTATAATAATCTTTTGATTACTCGTCACATTTTGTGACCCCTGTACACTTATAATTACCTTTATTTACATATAGTGACCCATTTTTAGATATAGGCATCTTATTTTGTAATTATCGTATAATTACACATAGTGACTTCTACTTAAATATAATCACCCATATCAAACATATAGTGACCCCTATTTAAATAAAGCTACTTTTTATTTACCATATTTACAAATTACAATGACCAAAACACAACTCATCAATAATCATAGCAACACGCAAGCATTATTGTAGGCTATGTGGGACTTGAACCCACACCATGTACATTATTGTACATTGCTCTACCCTTTGAGCTAATAGCCTATATATATATATATGGACAATCCTTTTATAAAACAAACAAACAAAGTAAATAAGAAGAATATGACCATAGTAAGTGACAACATTATTAAAACTTGACTACATACCAAAGCAATGGAATTTATATCCATCTCCTCACAAGATCAGTCATCAACTCATCATGGCTCATGCTGCTCAAGCTCTCAGTAGTATGGGAGTAACTCAATCCTACATTCAGAAACAATAGACTTCCTAATCATGCATGTAAGAGTAATGTCATCGGTTGTGTTGATTTATTCAATACATCATGCCCTTTAGAATGCCCTTCACGGCATTTTGAACCTCACGAGGCCCGATATCGTAGCTTTATCCACTCAAATATCTCTCCATGGTTAAGATGAATTACAATGTCTTTTGTGGCAGCCATTAGTTTTAGACATACACATATAATAAGTAATGCCAAAAATATTAAACCTTATTCATATGCATAGTAACTCTTTTTGGAATCATAGTTGCTCTATTATACTTAAAGAGTAAAGAATCACTTTAATAAAAAAGAATCGCAACATTTTACAAAATTAGGAACATAATAACATATGGTGATCTTTTTTTACTACATGAGAGAAAAAGAGTGAGTTTGGGTTCCTTTGCACTTCCTTGATGTTAAGCAACACAGCAGATGAGCAGCAACAATAAACAAGCAAGCTTGCCTAATCTCATCATAAACCACCACCCCCTTAATTAAATAACACCACCCTCACCTGCCTCCATTCAACCAATCCACCACACAATAGCATCAACAAAATCTTTAACCTCCTTCTCGCAAGTCCCCAACTGGTACCACCAACAATTTCACCAGCAACAACTATAAATACCCGCTCAATAGCACACACTCCACATGGCTTCTAGCAGCAGCCCACTCGTCCCACTCCACCAACATCGCCGCACCAACCAGGCTCATAAACCACCACAATCTCGCCTCACTCGCCCAACTCAGCCACCACCACAACACCTACTGATAAACGAGGTCAAAACCCTAATAACCTAAATCAAATAGCTAATTTACAAAATAAATCAACGAAATTTTGTTTTAATTATAAGTAAACATAGATTGAACAAATTAGAACCCTAATTTGTTGATACGGGACAAAATTCAAGCAATAGAAATCCAAAATAAGTGTAAACAAATGCGAACAGATTTGTAATTCAAAAACCAAAGCAACGAAACAATTTAATCAACTTAATAAGTTCAAAAACAAAATCAAAAACCAAAAATTTACCAGAATTACCACGATTATTGTCTTCAACCTCACGATTTGCATTTGAAGGGCGAAGTTCTCAGAAGTTTTTGCAGAGCATTGAGGAGAGAAAAATTGGTTGAGAGAGAGTGAAAAGAAAGTAAAATAACGTAAACAAATACGGAGTAACCTAGCTTCGCACGTGCAATCAATTGGTCCACAATAAGTTTATTGTGGACCAGGTTTATTTAAGATTTTTTAGTGGTAATAAACCAAGTTGAAATCGTAAAATTATTTTGATTTCCTCTTTTTGAAACAAAGTTTATTACATCAGGAAGTTTTTATTACAACAAAGTGATGCAAGGTACATGATATTATTAGTAAAAATTAAGCTGAAACTCAACTCTAGGAGCTGTGGTATTCTTATCAATCTGGTACTGAAAGCTTCGGCTCAACTCGAATCCACGGGCCAGGCGAAACATACCCGACCCGCCAACAATCGGTAGCTCCCGGACTTGAAATGCTGGGAAGCCCAAGCCCACCATAGTTAGAGTGCTCCCTTTGTAAGGCCCATTTGTGAACACATGGTTAAGTACAATTACTAGCCCAAGGTCTGACTGGCTAGCCGACGTAAACGTGCCCAACATTCGGCCAACCATAGTTGAGTTGGGCTCTGGACTATCGTAGATTGGGCCGTCCAACACCACTAGGTTCCCAACGGAGAAGTTTCCGTTACCATTCGGGCTTGCCACCGTAACGAGGTCCGAATCCGGGTACGTTATTTGGTTATGGTAGTATATTTGGATTTGAGCTTTCTTTGTTAGTCCATTTTCTTGGGCTTGTGCTGGTTTCATAATAGCCCGACTTATGCTAAGGAGCAAGCAGCAAAGCACAATTGTCCTTGCCATGTGTTGGTGCTTCCTTTTTGTATTTTGATTATAATAAATTGAAAATTAATGAAAGTATGAAGAAAGTAGATGGGAAGATGGAGAAGGAATGCATGTAAAAAATAGATATATGGTACGTATATTTATATTGTATGGTTGTAGTGTGACTAATGAGATTAGGATTATATCACCTCAAAAAACAGAGTTAGATCTTGATTTAAGTAGGTAAGAACTCTTAATCTCTAAGAAGGGACATGACAGTATGGTTTGAGTGGCTTTTAGAAACATAACGTTGGTGTACCTCCCTTTGTATCAAAATGGATAATTGCATATCACAATGGTTCAACCCCTTTTTAATGAAGGTAATAAGGGACGTAACTCGAATTTTCTTGCTGGACCATTGCTTTAATCTCCCCATAGGTCTTTAGTAAAAAGATAAAAGTCAAACTATTACAAATATTACATTTAGACATGGAACAAATAATATTGAACTCCTATGACTAGTGATATATGACGATATCTACTGGGTGAGGGAGTGAAATATAAGGACTAATGATTTTACGCTCTTTATAAGCTATTAACCTTTGTATGTTTTTAGAAAATTACTAAAGATAGTAATGATTTTATATTTTTATATACTTTGGAAGTCTTGTTTTTTGTTCCTTCCCGTAACATGATTTCCAACAATTACAAATTTAAATCATAGATACATTTTCTTGTCTTAAGATTTAAATTACTTGGTAGATAGATCTGTTGGCAAGTTTGGCCACTATCTTAACATAATTATAAGTATAACCTAACATTAAATGCTATTCTTTCTTGATGATGTTTTGGCCTACTAAATACGAAGTATATGATTAACCACTTAGCTAGATACATAGAATTGGCTAAACAGCTTAATTACTGAGAGTCTAGCTCTTTTCATAGGCCTATATAGTTTTTGATAGAATCATCTGACTTATAGACATAATATTGTTTTCTATGTAATTGTATGAGTTTAATTAATTACTAGAATGTATTGTTCATTGAAGAAATAAAAAGATCACAAAGTATACATTCATCTTAAAACAACAACAATACTTATAATACATTGAGCACATATGAATACAGCACACATTATGAACTTGCTGCAAGATAAGGATAGGAAAAACATAAAAAATTTATTTTGTGACTTTAACAATGGCATTTAAGCAGTCGACTTGTAGTGGCCAAATTGAAGATCTCTGATTTGAGTCTTGATCTAGCATTATATCGTCTAAGAAACAACCTGTAGCAAATAATTAAATTTTCTTAGAGAACCTAATGATTATATACACATGGTTATGCTGTTAACAAGTAGCTAAAAAAAAGTTTATTAGGAAATATCAAGAAAGGGTAGAATTACTGACCTGCTTCACTGCCTCCTTCGAATCCTGGCTATGTTGGCGGAAACCATGACATAGAGCTTGTCTTTCATGTCACCAAAGAACCGGAAAAAGGTAATTCTCCAAGATCTTTTTAGCACTAAACTTCCACAAACTCCCCAAAATCCGATAATGAATCCAAGCACTACACTGATGTATAACCCCAGATAAAAGTCATCGATTCCACTCTTATCTTGACGATTGATATCATCTTCATTTCCCGGATTATTGTCGGGTAGTTGATCCCAAGGACATTTTGGAAGTGGCATTCCACAAAGTCCTGGGTTTCCCTCGTACGACGACGCGTTAAAGGTTTGGAGTTGAGGACCGGTTGGAATTTTTCCGGAAAAGTGGTTATTGGACAAATCCAAGACTCCAAGAGAATTCAAATCAGCAAGGCTCGTAGGGATCTCACCAGAAAAACGGTTGTTTGACAAATCAAGTGCATTCAGAGATGTCAATTTTCCAATCGCTGTAACATTTCCATGCAAATGATTTCTTGATAAGTTCAAGGTCACAAGTCCCGTCAATAATGAAATTTCGAAGGGGATTTCTCCTTCAAGCTTGTTGTTAGACACATCAATTGCTCTGACTAATCCCAAAACGGATCTTATAAGACTTTGATCTTCATTCTTCCACATGAGTTTTTCGTCATCATTGATGTGCATTCCCGCCATAAGAAAACCTCTAAAAAAGCTGCTGTAGATCACGTCATCATCATATATAGTTTGTGGTCGTAAATTTGTCCCATTTCGCATTGCTGTAAGTTTATATATGCATTTAGGAATGGTACCAGTAATGCGGTTGGTGGACAAATCCAAAATTTGGAGAGAAGATAATCGACAGAGACTAAAAGGTATCCCTCCAACAAAATGGTTACTTCCTAGGTTGAGATAAGCAAGACTTCTCAAATATTTCCCTATTCCGGTCGGTATATGCCCACTCAATGAATTACGAGCAAGATCGAGATTAACTAAAGACGTACAATTTGTCAATGATCTCACATCTAAAAAGCTATTGTCACTTAAATGTAATGACTGAAGCTTTTTCAAGTAACCAAAGGAAGCCGGTATACTACCAGAAAAACTGTTATTTTCCAAGCGTAGCAACGATAATTGATCAAAACTCATCCAACAGTCTGGAAGTTCCCTAGTGAAGGAGTTGTTTGAGAGGATTAAATATTGAAGTTTCAATTTTTCTTTAGGACATAAGAAAGGGATAGGGTCAGTAAAGTTGTTGTCATTCAAAATTAATGAAGTGACATTTCTTGGAAATAATGGTATTGCCCCTTCTAAATTGTTAAAGCTCATATCTATCGCAAGGACTTCAATCTCACTGACTAACATTTGTAAATCCGGAAGTGTCCCATAAATCTTGTTGTGAGACATGTCAAGATGAAAAACTTTTGAAGATAGTGTCATCCAGAAAGATTTTGGAATCTTATCTGATATTCCACCATAAGAAATGTCAAGCCGAGAATAATTTTTTTGGCTCAAAAGCCATTTTGGAAACATTGGCCCCAACCGACATGAACTTAATCTGATGGATTTCAGTTGAAATGGAGGAACCCAATCAGTATCGATATTGAGCAACAACGATGGATTGTTGGACAAAACCATCGAAGTCAATCTTGAAAGATTAGAGAAGTGGTTGCTAGAGAGTGTGCCTTCTAACGAGTTAGAAGAAAGATCCAAACTCTCCAACATTGACAAATTCCCCAAACTCTGACTGATCGATCCGTTTAATAGGTTTTCTCCAAGATGTAGAACTTTGAGTGAAGAAAATGTGTCGATTGTGTCTGGGACAGGACCCCAGATTTTGTTACCATCCAGATATAGAGACAATAATGAATGAGTTGCACATCCATTCAGTTTTTGGATTATGCTCTGGAGCTCTTCGGTGAGATTATTTCTAAACAAGTAAAGCTCTTGTAAGCTACATAGATTACCAAGTGTTTTCGGCAAGAATCGGAAATTATTGTCATAAAGAAAGAGATGTGTGAGAGGCTTTATGTTTGAAATTGTATCTGGAATTGGACTTTCTAACTGATTCCCCTGAAGACTAAGATATGAAAGAGACTTCATGTTACCAAAAGAACTTGGAATTGAACCTTGCAAATAATTATTGCTAAGGTCAAGATATGAAAGAGCATGCAAGTTTTCAAATGCAGTGGGAATAGGACCTTTCAATTGATTATCCTCGAGATCAAGATATGCAAGGTGAACATTTACTCCACTCAAATTGAACAACCACTTGAATATTGAATCATCAATTACATTGTTCCCAAGGCTAATAGCAGAAAATTTAGTTGATGAGTTTTGGTATGATGGTATTTGTGGAGGTAATGCAGGAAGATTGCAAAAGTCCAAGTGAAGGACCCGTAGATGTGGGAGGTTGTTCATGATTTGGAACCAATTTGTGGCTTTACTAAGATCCATGCCACTCAAATCAATGTATCTCAATAAAGTTAGGCGTGAAAGCCATGACAAGTTTTTTACATAATTGAATTCCGCTGTGACATACACAGTACCCACGGAACTGAGATCAAGAGAAATCAAGCGAGAGAGGTTCCCGAGATGGTTGGGAACTTCTCCCTTGAATCTGGAGAAAGAAAGATTAAGGTGTTTCAAATTCACAAGGGAGCCAATATAAGTGGGGATGGGTTGGAGTTGGAAATTATTACAGCTGAGGTCTAAGTAACTTAAATGTGTCAAATTTAAAAGAGATGAGCTCACTTTACCTTGGAGACACCGATCCTCTAAATTAAATTTGTAAACTCCTGGAAGATCGAGCTTAATGACATTACCAGTGCGGTTGCTGCATTGAATGCCATGCCATTGACAGCAATTTTTGTTATCATCATCATCTTCCCAAGTTGACAGGAGGCCGCAAAGATCGTCTTGGATACCCTCTTTGAATTTCAACAAAGCTTCTCTCTCTTTCTCAGGACACATGATGTCGTTGTGATTAATCTCATGGTCAGCAGCAAAACTAAAGAAGAAAAATAGCAAGAGCCAAGAAAGCAGGAGAAGATAAGATGTATTATTCATTGTACGTGATTGAATTATGATTATAGATGAGTGTGTTTGGGAGGTATATATAGAAACATAATCATTGTTCTTTATTTTTTTTTTGGGTTGAATAGTAAAATCAATTCTCATTGCTCATTTGTTCCTACTTGATGAGCTGATGGTGACTAATGCAAAAGCTGGAAATTTCGTTGTAATACAAATATTACTCCATATTT
Organism: Chenopodium album; assembly: GCF_948465745.1. Lineage (NCBI taxonomy): Eukaryota > Viridiplantae > Streptophyta > Magnoliopsida > Caryophyllales > Amaranthaceae > Chenopodium > Chenopodium album. The sequence continues at coordinate 31,309,609 of NC_137856.1, read as the reverse complement.
TAGTTCTTAAGTACTCCATTTTGACGGATACTTTTGCATTAGTATAGTCATTTCTATATGTTAAATTCGTCCCCAATGTATACTTTAATTTATATATATTGATAAATGATAAGAAAAGATTTTAAAGGTTAAATTTTACATAGATTAAAAAAAAAAAAAAATCACCCGTAGTAGTTCTCCCGTTACCAAAACTTTGACCCTTTTGGCCTAATTTTAATCCCAAAATGATCGATCCATTTTGCATTAAAATACCCACCAATTTACAACAATTTTTGTGCAAAATTAGCTTCCCATATAAAATTTTGTTTTTTCATATATTTTTAATACTTTATCCCCCTACTTTTTTACAAACCTCATCTAAATTTATCATTCCAATATATTTTTATTTCTTTTTATTTTAATTTCTTAATAACCGCGAAATCAACTCAAAAGGGTCGAAGTTTTGGGGATGGAGGGAGTAGAATTTTATCTTATACTCCTTCCGTCCCCTTTTGATAGTCCTTTATGGGCATTTTTCACGGGAATTAATAAACACAAATAAGAATAGTAAAAGTACATTGAAAAAGTAAATTGACATTGGGTATGCAAAAAAATAGAGAGAGAAAGTAATAAAAGTACATGGGAAAACAAAATTTGCATGAAAAAGTTAAATTTACACAAGCATTGTTGCAAATTGGAGAGAATTTTGGTAAAAAATTAATATTAATGGTTGTCGGAAAAAACAAATGGGGTGAACATTTTGGGACTAAAATTTGTCCATAAGGGACTATCAAAAGGGGACGGAGAGAGTATAATGAATACTTGAATTAAGTCTTTGGAAATAGGTAATGGGGTTTTCACGCATGTTAAGTCTTTACAATTAGCCATTCAACTTGTATGTTCATATTGATTGACATGACTCAAATTCGAACTAGACGAAAATTAACTAAGCTAGACTTTATCAAACTTGACCCAATTTCTCGAATTGATCACCTCTACCTATATGAGGCTTTTGTTATTATTATTATTATTATTATTATTATTATTATTATTATTTTATTTTTTTTTAATTTTTGTTTTTGTTTCTTCTTTTGTTTTATCCATATAATCAAAAACAAGGTAATAAGTAGACTTAACACTCTTAGGTAATAAGTAGACTTAACACTCTTAGGTAATAAGTAGACTTTTCTAGATTTAAAAGTCTTGTAATACTATTGAATTGTACCCTCACAACCTCACATTTGGATTTCAAGACTCAAGTGTACTATATAGTCCCGTAGAAAATTCCTTATTTATTGTTCATATCATTGGATTGAACCTACCTTTACCTTTTTAAAAGTATAAAGTATGAGTAAATTTTAATGAATAGTGTTAGACTATTATGTCCCTAAAAATGTTTATTTACGTATTTATCCTTTTTTAAAAAAAGTACTCCGTATGACCACACTATGAATAGTGTTGAGACGATTATGTCCCTAAATTGTTTATTTACATCATATTTGCCCTCATTAATGTTAATTGTATTTTTTTTAACTTTCAAGAATAGCATGTGTACATTTATATCGTACCCCTAAAAATATATGTTACTAGTACATATTTCTCTAATTAACGTTACTTAAGATGTCTAATCGAAAGAATTTCCGGACATGTCTAGCTATAATGCACGCATTGCGCCGTTAGCCGCCATAGTAATAATGAGAAAAGTTATACAAGTCCATAAATAAAAGTCTTGTTGGTTCATTGACTCCAAGTCTTCTTGTCATGTTTTATGCGCTGGGCTACTTTCCTTTTCAAATTGAGAGAGTAGAAGGGGGTGTCCGTGTATTGATTTTACCATAATTTTACAAGTAGTTATTATATGATGATTGAGTTTATTTGTTTTTAGTGTGAAATGAGTTTTCAAGAGTTTGATAAAATAGGGTATTTCTTTTAATAAAAAAATTAATTCATTATTAAAAATCCATACAATGTTAATAAAAAAAAAAAAAAAAAATCCAAATTTAGCAGATACATACTATGTAACACATTTAAGTAAATAAAAATTTCTTTCACAAAAATTACTTTCAATATAGTCATACTCATATAGGAGAGACAATCTTACAAACTTGTGTAATTGAATTGATTAAAAGCTTATCACATTCAATTACTACTCCCTCTGTCCCTAAATTACATTCGTGTTTGGAAATTTACCGGGAATTAAGGAGGGAAGAATAAGACAAATAACAATAATTTGATAATGCAATGGGAAGTACAAAGATAAATTAGTATTACTCATGACATGTCATCAATCCTTTGCAAAAAAAAAAAAAAGAACCAATCACATGCTCCGTATTCAAAATTTTTGACCAATCATATTCATTGTAATTTGGCACAAGGATTATGAGTGAGATTAGGAAAGGATGAGTGAGAAAGCATTAAATATAAAACAGAAAAAGAGAGTTGATTTACTAAAAAAAATTTACCAAAAATAGAAAGGAGGAATGTAATTTCGGGACTGAGGGAGTAAGAAATTTCCTTCAATCCTAAATCTAAGTCTACTACGATGACCAATTATAAGCTTATCACATTCAATTCCTAATTTACTGTGCATATCATTGAATTGATTATAGAGAAAAATTATACCAGTCAATAACTAATTAAAGTCTTATTGGTTCATTAACTGCAAGTCTTCTTGTCGTGTTTTATACACTGGGCTCCTTTCCTTTTCAATGGGGGTGACATTTTAACAAACTCTTAAATAATGCTTTGAATTAACTTCTGCGTAGAGAAAATATTTGGATAAAAAGATTGGAGTATTTGAAATTTGAAAAATAAAGTATGACACAGTATTAGTTCCTCCTTCCTCGTATGTCTCGTAGTCATTGCCGTGATAGATAAGCAAGGGAAATAAAATCTAAATTTTCCAATTTGAAAAAGTGTAAGGAACTATTATTGTTAAACGCGTTAAGATGATTTGAAGTAAATTTTTATTGTTGTTAATTGGAAGACTTGAAGTCAACTTTTAACTTTGTTGTTAGGGGGAAGACTTGAAGTCAACTTAGTCAGCAAAACCACATCCTCATAGCAGTAAGTTCCATTGCCCTCTCTTACAATAAGACAATTAACTAAAAAATTAACTCATTTAAGTATCGTACTTCCTCCGTCCCTAAATTATATTCCTACTTCTCTCTATTATGCGAGGAATAAATGCTAAAAATAGGAATGTAATTTAGAGAATGAGGGAGTACTAATAATCTAATATATATATATATATATATATATATATATATATATATATATATATATATATATAAAGAGGAGTTTTTTTCCGAGATTTTAGAGCGCCACGTAGGATTTTTATTTTTAAAAAATTATTAGAGCGCCATATAGGATTAATATTTTTAAAACACTACAATAGAATTATGCCACCTAAGATTAGCTAACGTAACACGTAGGATTATAATGTATAGTTATATCTAATAAATAATTCAAGTGCCACATAAGCATAATTAACCAATGAGATTTTAATGGTTACATTAATTAAATACGAAATATTATCTTTTTTAGAGATTAGAAATTTTATCTAATATTTTAAAACAAATACGGAAAAAATGATATATTATATACAACTAATAAAATAACAAATGTAATCACGTAAAGTCATAAATATGAAAAATATTTTTTTTTAAAAAAAATAGATCGACCCGTTCATCGCACGGGCTTCATCTAGTAATATACATTTGGGAGGGAATTCATAATTTTGGAAGCGTTTATGGAAGCTAAGAGAAACATATGGCGAAAATGGAAAGTTATTATCTGAGGGTTCGTTTGGCATCACTGTGGTTTTCTGTTTTTTTGGTTTTAAAATCATATGATATATGTCACATAATGAATCAAATATTAGTCAAAGTTATTAAAACCATGATAAAAATGAAAACTGACAACAGATTAGTGGAAACACCTTTTTCTTGTTTCCTGTTATTGGTTTTTTGTTTTCAAAAAAACTGAAAAATGAAAAAAAAAAAAAAAAATAATGCCAAACAAGCCATGAAAAATCATCAATGACGTTATTAGATATTCTAACATAGTTGAGTTGGGCTCTGGACCATCGTAGATTGGGCCATCTAATACGGCTAGCTTCCCAAGTATCCCAACTGTTGGAGTTTGCAATCATAACGTCGCCTGTCATACTATATACTCCCTGCGTCCCTAAATGCTAGAATTGAAATGCTAGAAATAAATGCTAGAAATAGGATTATAATTTAGGAACGGAGGAGGTAACAAATACAGAGATAAATTTAATGATAGCTCACAATGTTTTTTATGTGCATGTTAATGACTTTTATGACCAAAAAAGCACTAAGTTATCAAACTGATGAAGTATTATGAGGAAGATATAAATAATAATACTACCTCCGTTTCATATTATTTGCAACGATTTGACATAAAGTAGAGAAGAAAAATGTCTAATAATTATAAATAATATGAAACGGAGGTAGTATGATGATATTTAGACGGTGGACTAATTATTTTACGTATGTTAGCAGCTTTAATTTGGTGTTTTAGAAAATTAGACAAGTACGGAGTAATGATTTTTACTCAAGAAATCTTGTTTTTCGTCCTTCCCGGTGTCATGATTTCCAAGAATTGTCCTTTAAGTCATAGATATACGTTTTTTTGGCCACTATCTTAAGAAAATTGTAACCTAATTTTACCTGCTAGTCCAGTAGTCCTACTTGATGTTGTTTTGGCAGACTACATACGAAGTATATGATTAGCAAGATACATTAAACTAACTAACTAGCTTATTGGATTATTGAGAGTTTAGCTCTTTTTAAACGGTAAGAAGGGGGCTCATTTAAGAGGGAAGATAAGGAAAATCAATCAAGTGATCGAGTCGGATCCCATGAGGTTTGACCCTAGACAGCTAGACCTAGGGATACAAGGTGGGAGCAATGCCACTATTCCATCACCTCAACCTCAAAGATTTAAAAATACATATTCGTAGGCCTATATAATTGTCCCTGATGGAATCATATGTCTTTTAGACATACGTACAGTAAATATTGTTTCTATGTACGAAGTGTATATTGTTCATTGAAGAAATGAAACGGTCACGAAGTACATTCATCATACAACAACACTTATATTACATTGTTGCGTACATCGATATACATTACAAGCTTGCTGCAAGATAGGGATATAGGTTGATCGAAAGATCAACGAACACATTGTATAAATAAACACAAGAAAAAAAGAAAAAAAAAATCACACACATTTTTAACGTTTACATTGCCAATTCAGTAGTCAACTCAACTTGTAGTGGCCAAATTGAAGATCTCTGATGGACTGATTTGAGTCTCTAGGCTCTAGCAGTACAATGTCATAACTAATAAGCAACAACCTGTAGCAAATAATAAATTTGATTAGGGAAAAAAAGTGATTGATCTGATTAAATTATTATTCTATCATGTTTAGTTTTAGTAGATAACCTAGCTATATAGCTAACAATTAGGAAATACCCGATATCAAGGAAGGGTAGAATTACCAACCTGATTCATTGTCTCCTTCGAATTCTGGCTATGTTGACGGAAACCATGACATAGAGCTTGTCTTTCACGTCGCCAAAGAATCGAAAAAAGGCAAGTCTCCAAGATCTTTTGACCATTAATGTTCCACAAACACCCCAAAATCCTATAATGAATCCAAGCACCACACTGATGTATAGCCCCAAATAAAAGTCGTCAATTCCACTCTTATCCTGGCGATCAATATTATCTTCATTTACTGGTTTATTATCGGGTAGTTGATCCCAAGGACATGTGGGGAGTGGCATTCCACAAAGTCCTGGGTTTCCCTCGTACGACCAAGCATCAAAGGTTTGGAGTTGAGGCCCCTTTGGAATTTTTCCATAAAAGTGGTTGTTGGACAAATCCAAAGTACCAAGGGAAGTCAAATCACCAAGGCTAGCAGGGATCTCACCAGAAAGACGGTTGTTTGACAAATCGAGATTCTCCAAGGATTTTAAATGTCCGATTGCATTCATATTTCCATCCAAATGATTTCGTGACAAGTTTAAGATAATAAGACCAACCAAAGTTGAAATTTCGTTCGGAATTTCTCCTTCTAGCTAGCTTGTTCTGTGAGAGATCTATTGCTTTTAGCAGTCCCAAATTATCTTTGACAAAACTCCTCTCTTTTCTATTCCACACAATTTTTTCCTCTTCATCGTAGAAATTAACAATTCTGACTCCAAAGTCGTCAACATATTCATCATCGTACCTAAATTCTGGCATTAAATCTGTCCCATTTTGCATTGCCGTAAGATTATATATGCATTTTGGAATGGCACCCGTAATGTTGTTGGTTGACAAATCGAAAATCTGGAGATAAGACAGTTTACAAATACTTGAAGGTATCTCTCCCATAAGATTGTTGCTTCTTACAATAAGAGACCTAAGCCTTCTAAGATTGCCCCCAATTGATATTGGTATATGCCCGCTCAATAAATTGTGACCAAGATTGAGGTTAACTAGGGAAGTACAATTCATCAACGATCTCGGGAAGTCTTTTGAAAACATATTATTGCCTAGGTGTAGTGACTGGAGTTTATTCAAGTAGCCAAAAGAAGATGGAATACTAGCTGAAAACTTATTGTTCTCTAAGTTCAGAAACAACAGTTGGTCAAAATTCATCCAACAATCTAGAAGTTCTCCAAACAACAAGTTGTTTGAGAGGTCAAGATTGTGAATATTTGTTTTGGATTTAGGACACAAGAAAGGGAAATGGCTAGAAAACTTGTTGCTACTCAAGTAAACAGAAGTAACATGTTTTGGAAATGATGGTATTTTCCCTTTAAAATTGTTAAAGCTCATATCTATGTCAAAAAATTGACTAGAAGTACTAGGGACTATTATTTGTAAATCTGGGAGTGTCCCATATATATTGTTGTGAGAAATATTAAGATTAACCAAATTTGGTGGCAATGATTTCCAAAAGGAGTTTGGAATACTATCTGAGATTCCAGCATCAGATATATCAAGCCAAGAATAATTGGTTTGTTTTTGAAGCCATTTTGGAAACATTGGTCCCAATCTACAAGATCCTAAATATATATTGTATCGAGTTGAAATGGTGGAACCAACTTGTCATCGATATTGAGCACCAACGCTGAATTGTTTGACAAATCCAAGTTCTTTAATCTTGAAAGATTTGAAAAGTGATTGTTGGAAAGAGTACCTTTCAAAGAATTAGATGAAAGATCCAAGGTCTCTAGCATAGTCATATTTCTCAATCTCTGAGTAATTGTTCCATTCAATCGATTATTGTAAAGATACAATTCTTGTAATGAAGAAAAGGTATCAATTGTATCCGGAATCGAACCCCAAATTTGGTTGGACTCCAACCATAAAATCAATAATGATTTTTTTGTACACCCATTTAGTGTTTGGATTATGTCGCCGAGCTCTTGGGTGAGATTGTTAAGAATCACATCAAGTTTTTGTAAGCTACACAGATTACCAAGTGAGCTTGACAAGAGCTTGAAATTATTGGATGAGAGATCGAGATATGTGAGGTGCTTGATGTTTGGAATTGAACTTTCTAATTGATTGAAGCCGAGTTTGAGATATGAAAGGGACTTCATGTTTCCAAAAGAAGCTGGAATTATACCTTGCAATTTATTGTGAGAGAGGTCGAGATATGAAAGATCATGCATATTCCCAAAAGAAGGTGGAATTGCACCTTGCAAATTATTTCTAGACAGGTCAAGATATGAAAGAGATTGCATATCTTCGAATGTATTAGGAATTGATCCTTCAAGTCGATTAAATTTGAGATTGATATGTACAAGTTGAGGGTTATTATTACTCAAATTGAACAACCATTGGAATATTGATGAATTCAAATTGTTCATCGCTAGACTAATAGTTGAAAAGGTGGTTGAGGAATTTTCGTATGAAAGTGACCATGGATATCTAGGATTAAGTTTACACTGATCTAAGTATAGAACTTCTAATGATGGAAAGTTGTTCATGATTTGGAGCCAGTCTATAGCTATACTAAGATCTACACCACTCAATTAAGTTAATGTATCTCAAAAATGTCAACCGTGAAAGCCATGACAAGTTTTTTACACAATGATTGTAATTGATGTCCTCAGTCCCATACAAAAAAATAAATTCAATAGAAGAATATGAACTGAGATCAAGATACATTAAGCGTGAAAGATTTCCGAGCTGGTGAGGAATCTCTCCCACAAATCCAGCAAAAGAAAGATTGAGATGTTCTAAATTGAATAAAGAACCAATAAAGTTGGGGATGGGTTGGTTTTGGAAGTAATTGAAACTAAGGTCCAAGTAAGTCAAATGCTTCAATTCAACAAGGGAATAGAACTCACTTTACCTTGCAAGCAACGATCCTTAAAATCACAAGTAAAGATCCCATGAAGGTCGAGCTTAATGACATGACCAGTGTGGTTGCTGCATTGAATGCCATGCCAATGACAACAATCTTTATCATCCACCCAAGATGACAACATCCCACAAAGGTCTACTTGGATGGCCTCTTTGAATTGGAGCAAAGCTTCCCTCTCATGGTCGAAGCACATAGCATTGTTGCTGCTAGTGGTGATCCCATCAGCAAGACAACTCAAGTAATAGGATGCAAAAATTAAAGAAAAGAGAAGGTAAAGTTGATTGAATCTTTTCATGGTACCATAATACAAATTCATCATTGTGACACTACTTTTGGCTGGGGTTTATGAATCAAAGTGTTAAACATGCACTATATATTATATACATAGGTTTAAGATTGTGTTACTATTTTTAGTCATGTCATCCATACCTACTAAAGGTCATCTCGTCGTCCAAACACGTTTTTTTTTTTTTTTTTTTTTTTTCTTGTAGTACCGCGTTTAGTGTCGGATGATTGATTCAAATCAATTATGGCTAGTTATTAGGATTAGTTGTTACGTGTATTTAGTCATCAATAAAGGATAAATTAATTAGGAGTGTGTTGTTAGTGGGAGGTTAGGTAGGCCATGTTTATGCATTCTGAATTTTTGATCATGGGATAGTTCCATATTTGACTATTTGTAGGCCTAGTTTGTTACTTTCACTTTCTATAAATTATGTAATGTATCCGTTTATGCAAGTGTATGAAATATGACCATCATTTTATTTCGGTTTCTCTAAAACTATTTTCTCTTCTTTATGTCTTTTATTAGCTTCTACATTTAGGTGTTATGAACTCAATCACAATTCAATAATGTCGGTTACGGTACAGGAAATATGAAGAAAGTACTTTGTAAATTACTACTTTCTCGATTCTAAAGTAGTTGATATATTTCTTTTATCATAATTAACTTGTATCAATGCATAACAACATAAGTTTAAGTGTAAATATCTCAAACTCACTAACAATTAATTACTAGCTAGTACCTTAAAAAAAAAAAAAAGAAAAAATTACTAGCTAGTATAAAAAGTTAATATTTTCTAAATACGACTACATATTTCATTATTTGCCTCTTTGTCCACATCAATCTATTTTATACGGAGTAATTCAAATGTTATCTGCTTAATTCAACTTAAATTCAATGTGAATACACTACTAGGATGAGAGTGAGGGAGCGCTTAAGTGATTAGAGCTTCCCTCCCGATTCTAGGATCGAGGTCCTAAGATCGATTCTAACCCCACCCTTGTGGCTCTCTAAACACCAAAAAAAATACACTACTAGGACGATAGCTAACGGGTATACACACTCCGTGTTAACAGAACCTTAAAAAAGGTCATTATGAAGTTTTGGACATTTTATAAAGAGTGTAAAATCATGAAGTTTTGGACTTTTAATATAAGAATGTGTCAAATACCCATTTTTTTAATTCACATAGGCCATGTTTGGTAATTAGAGTTTCGACAAAAAATGAGCTTATTTGACCAAATTAGAAGTTTGACTACAAAAATCATCTAATAGTGTAAATGTGGAGCACCACCGCTTTAATATATAGTAGTAGTTCATACATCAAATTCGTCGTTTTATGACTTGTCAACATATGTTTAAGAATTTGTACTATTACACAATAGTATAAATATTCAAATGTATTATTATGTTGATATAATTAGTTTAAAAAAAAATTATATTATCAAGTATTTTGAAAAATTAAATACATATTGACAATTTTTTGTTTTTGTTTTTAAAAAAAAGCCTACCAATGGGGTTGAGTATTATTAATTTGGATTGCACTGCATATGAAATTATTAAAATAATATGCATTTTGAAAAGAAAACAGAAAATTAATAATGAATAAATATAGACGGAATATTCCTTGTGATGCTATTCCGGTGAATGGCGTACTATTTTGCACATAAAGTGCGTGTGCAAAAGTTGGTATCGCTAATTTGGAAATTTTAGCCAATTATTTACAAATTCCTATAAAATATTATCATTTGATATTATGAATTTTATCTAAATATATAACAAATTTTTGCACATACATAAAAAAATATCTATATTTTTAAAAATTCAAACAAATCGTGCATCGCACGGGCTTCATCTAGTGTACTATAAAAGCCATTTTTTTTTGAATTAATTTATAATAGCTCTGTCAATGGAGGCGGAGCTGATTCTTCTTACCTTAGTGAAACCAAGTTCGTCTTCTATAATTTCGTTTATTGTTTGTTCTGAATCCTTTCTAGAGGACCAACTTGTAGGAGATTATAGGTACTACGCAGCGGAAATAAACATGAATCATATTCATACAGTACCTAATCCCAAGATCTAATGCATAACACATAAAGAACATATAATCGTACCTTTGAAGCGTGATTCCACATGCGATCGAGCAAGAACAATGGGAGATAAAGAACCCCAAGCGTGATTCCTCTACTTGGTCCACGGGCACAGATTAAGACCTCCACTAATGCTAGTTAGTTGCAATTGAACCCTTCAATTGACCTTCTACGGAGAAGAGCGAGCAACGAACCACCATGAACCACCGCACGAGCCACCAAGGGTCGCCGACCGTACGGACGAGGAGAGGAGAGGAGAGGAGAGAGATAGCCGTGAGTTAGAGAGAGGAATTGGGGTTTTGGGATTGGTTGCCATCATGTCAAAATACATTGTGTGTGTGAATTATTATTATGACTGCTTGCTAGCAACCCTAGGCATGGATCTTATTTATAGATCTCATCTCTAAATAAGAGCCCATGTCAAAAGCCCAAAACCTAATTCCACTCTAACTATGCTAGCCCAATCCATTTCATGATTAGTTAATTGCTCATGAGGCCCATTAATGTTACTTGCTTAACCCAATACCCTTGTTGTGTGACCTCATAGGATCCAAACTAGTAGGGTTTGGACTATTTGACTAGCCTACAGATCATTGATTATAGTCTAGCAATAGATAACGACGACCCAAAAGAATGACCTTATTATCTCCATAGTAATGATCCTTGATATATCTAGTAATTGTACTTATCAAAGACACAATTCCTTCACAACTCACCCAAAAGCTTAAGCTGATGGTTGAGGCTTAGAAATATGCTTTATACTCTATCAATCCTATCTGTATTGTACCGAATCACCTTCTTCATAGGTATCAGCTCAATTATCGCTTATCTGTCGACATCAATCTATTCTAGTTCATATGTGATTTGCTTTATTCAACTTAAATTCAGTGTATTACTAAAGACGATAATAAATTCAGAGGTGTCTAAAACACACCCGACCCGATCCGATCCGAAACCGATCCAAAAAAACTCGATTCAGATTTGGACTCGTCTGGACATAACAATTTAGTATGACTTTACTTTATAAATTTACCCGATCCGACCTGACCATATTAGACTCGATCCGATCATCCGAATTGACACCCTATTAATAATTGAGCACCCTATTAAAAGAAACAAAAAAAGATCATTATAAAGTTTTGGACTTGATATATACGAGTAATAACTTGTCAAAAAGTAGCCAACACTCTTGCTCATTTTTTTCATTAATATAGTGGGAAGGTGGAGCACCACCACTTCATACATCAAATTTCACGCTTACTTTGACTGTTATAAGTTTATAACTTATAAATTACTCGTTTATGTTGTCCTTACATATAACACCATTAAAATTTGACACATCAACAGAAAATGTGAGAAAGTTAAGAATCAAATATAAAATTGAATTTAATGGAACTTGTGCCTATTGTTTTAGCCAATAGAAACATGACAAATGAGAGTTGTATGTAGAGACCACATAGAACAATTGGAGGCCTTCCAAAGGGAGATTTGATAGGTACTTGTATATATATATCAAGGGGCATTTGAGACATTTTGCATGGAATTTACCCCATCTTTCTCCTCCTTTCTCTCACCCCCACGTGCTGGATTTAAGTGTACCATTGGGTGATTAATAGTATCACTAGATGATCAAAAAGTATCATTGAACATTCAGTGGTACTATATATTAATTCAATGGTACTGTATATTCATTTAGTGATACTAACTACGCATAGAAATAATATCACTACATAGTCAATGATATTATATAAGCTTCCAGTGGTACATTTAAAAACTGGTCCCACTTGCCCATCTCTCTCCTCCTTTCTCTCACCCCCATGTGCTTTCAATACTTTTTAATATTTTAAGGTTTGATATGTATTTGCAAATACATATCAAACCTACATTAGTACTTCCTCGAACAATTGTATTTGTAGCCTTTCACCGTTTATTGACAACTGTAAATTACATCAAATTGCACATTAAATTTTTGGGAGTACTTGCATCAATTGTTAAGTGGTATGTTTATTAACAAAAGCATAATTTACAACTCTCATGGAGATCTCAAACTTAATTGCATTTGATCATATATGATTGTGAGTCAATTTTCCCTATTGGAGTTAGATTACTTGTTTCATTTAAACATCAATGTAAGTAATTCGTATTTTAAATGATAATCAATCAATCGATTTTGATAATGCTATGTTTTTCGATTGTAATTGTACGATTATAATGTTTTGATTTCATAGTTTTTGTTCTATTGATTTTAATTTTGATAATAATGCTCTGGTTATTCTTATTGTTATTAGTAGTTGATTCATAGTTTTGGTTGTATTATTCTTCTAATTTGAATCTTATTTGTATAATTGTTTTTATTTTGTAATTTTGATTGTAATCTTATTATTTGATTGTTGTCTTTCCAGTTTTGTGCGTCGTATATGAACATCTATACTTGTTATAATTTTGCTAAACCGATTATTTTTATCACCTTGGTGTATCGATTAAAAATAATCTTAGTTAAAAAAAAATGATTACTTGTGTAATAGTAAATGTTCAATTATGTTTAATGTATGTTAGTTTCTGTAGTAAACTATAGGTTTATTGTAGTCGTATACAAAAATGTATGTTGTACATGTGAATTTCAATGATTTTCATTCATGTAAAGATGCTCATATAAATTTTTTTAAAAAAAAATAGTTTAACATTTGTTATTCTGTTTTGTTGTAATAATGTTCAATTATGCAATTATAAATGTTCATTTATAATTACACTTGTGTTTATGGAACTATAAGTTGTACATGTAACTTTTAATGATTATCACTGTTTTGTAGTTTCATTAATAATGTTCAGTGATGTAACTATAGATGATTATTTATATTTTTTTATATGATAATTTTACTATAATGATCAAATGCATTATTGTAATTGACCCTTATTGCTACTATATTTGTTTATTTATTACATGTTTAATTATTGCAGTGGGAACAGAGGATGCTGTTATTTTTGAAGAAGCAAGTCACTTTGATTTTTGGGGGAAACAATTTCCTTTTGAAGATGATGCTTATGAAATGTATAATGAGTATGCTTTTATGAAAGGTTTTGGGATCAGAGTTGGGAGGAGTAAGAGGTGAAGGGATGTCTTATTTTTTATGAAAGGATTTATTTATTCTAATGAGGGTTATAAAGATAGTAAGTGTAGAAATATTTGGTCCTATGTGAACTTGATACAAGAACTGAATGTTTAACTTTTGTACAGTTTCCTATTGATCGTTCAGGTGTGTTTATGAACACATATTGTCAAAAATTCTAATATATTTAGTGAATGATGGTTCAAAATCGTCAAAAAAATATTAGTATTACTAGCTTATGGTCCCGTGCAATGCACGGATTTACCAAAATTTATAAATATTTTTATTTCAAGAACTTTTTTATGATTTTTTTTAAAAATAAGTCTGAAAATTTTTTAATATTTTGCTAATTATATTAAAAATTATGCATATCTTTTAAAATAATATTATTATGCTTAAATTTTTTATAAGTTGTTACAATAATGTTTTATTGAATTTGGGACGGAAAGATTGCGTTGTAGGAAAGAAAATATTATAGTGTATTAAAATTGCCTATGATAATTTGACAAATAAAGGGAAAAAAAACTGGAGGGAAATTATTTAACCAGATTTTGCCACGTGTCATTTTTTATTCGCCTTAGTGTATAAATATATATATATACTAGTTAATGCCCGAGCCATGCTCGGATTTTTGATTTGATATATGGCTGAATTATCTTTATGCATAATATAGAAAATTAATTTTGTTTGTTTTTTTTTAAGATGTATGAATTATGATGTATGATGCATCATTTAATAAGTATCAAAATTAACACACCTTTTGTTTTTTATTCACTCAAAAATTCAAAATTCAAAATTGAATATGAGATAAATAATGAGATAAGAATAAATTCAAGTTTTTTTTTTTGAAAAACAATTCAAGTTTTTTTTTAAAATAAAATAAAATTATCAAAAAAAAAAAAAAACAAAAAAATCCTAAGTTTTTGGGCGGGAAAATATTTTATGAGAAGTTGACACGTGTAATCCTGGGATATTTTTGGTGACTACTTTAGTATATAGTATAGATATATATATATATATATATATATATATATATATATATATATATATATATATATATATATATATATATATATATATATATGTATATATATATATGTATATATATATATATGTATATATATATATATGTATATATATATATATATATATGTATATATATATATATGTATATATATATATATGTATATATATATATATGTATATATATATATATGTATATATATATATATATATATATATATGTTTGCTTTTGAAGGATGTGATTTGTAATAATACCTTGAGAAACCAAAAAATTTATCACCAAAAATTGTATATCACCAAAAATTAAAATATTGAATATTAAATATACAACTCAATTCTACACATATTATTATACACAATGAATTCTCGATCCAAAATCGAAAAATTCAAGCTAGTGTTATTGGTTGATGTTGGGCGAATCCATGCATTCTTGATTTCCTTATTTTTTGTCGTCTTCCTTTTTTTCCCTTGCTATCGTGTGGTGTAACTCATTATATCCACGATTCTTTGTTTAACTAATAGACAAAAACAAGAATTTTTAGTTAGATTTGAGCAATAATAAGTGTTGAAATGAACCAATTTTCATATGAATATGAAAATATAACAATTGAAATGATCGATATGGAAATGAACATAGATTAATATATAATTGAACATATATGTGTAGAAATGATCATTTTTTAATATGGAATGAACAACTATTAATACAATAATGAACATATTTACATAATTGAATATGAAAATGTACATCTACTAATATATAAATGAACATGCATTAGTTTAAAAATGCCTATGAAAGATATCAGTCAATGAACATGAAATATATACGTGAATAACTCTTGAAGTTATCAATATGTGATTTATCATACATGCATCTGAAAAAAAGACATATTGAAACTCAAAATTTAACTGAGCATGATATATTTGAAGACGATGACCAAAACATAAATATTTATCAAAATTCTAGTAATCGTATATTAATATGTGAAAACCATATACTTTTATACGATTGAACATCTACCAAAATACAAATGAATATTCATCCAAAATAACTTTCCACTCCAAACTATGAAAAAGAATGAACATTCATATGTACAATGATTATGTAATAATAATTTTTCACTCCAAACTATGAAAAAGAATGAACATTAATACAATGACTATATGGCTAGACTCTAGTCTAGGCATCTTACCCTACACCCCTCCCTTAACTCATCGTTTAACACCCCTTCCCCCAAATACTCACTTTTACAGTAATTACATAGTAATAGCAGTATGTTTCCCCCACCCATATATACCAAAAAAAAAGCCATTATCATTTCACTTTCTCTCTCCTCACCCATTTTCTACATTTTCTCTCTACATCTACTTTTTGCATTTTCAAATCTGGAAATTTCTATGAATTTATGACAAATATGAAAAAATTGTTCAGTTACTACAACTAAGTTTTTAGTAATTTTTTGTTGCAATTGTGTTAAAGGATCATCATCGAAGTATAAAACATAGAAAAAAGTATGAACTATTGCATTTTAGTAATTTTTACGAATTTTCGATTAAAAACTAGTTATCTGAACAAGTACCTTTTGATTTTTGGGTATGAACTATGAAATATTCCTTTTTTTTGGCAGTTGAAGGATATTGTTTCAGAGAAGAACATCAAAGAATCTGGAGAAAAGTAAGCATTAATTAAATTAGTTCGTAGTGTTTCTTTGTTACTGAATGTTCATTTCCGTTTTAATAAATGTTCATTTATATATTAGTACACAATCATTCACATGTTAATAGATGATTAATATAAATATATTACTGTATAGTCATTGTATTAATGTTCATTCTTTTTCATAGTTTAGAGTGGAAAATAATTACTACATACTCATTGTAGTATATATAAATGTTAATTCTTTTTCATAGTTTGGAGTGGAAAGTTATTTTAGATGAATATTCATTTGTATTTTGGTAGATGTTCAATCGTATAAAATTATATGGTTTTTACATATTAATATACGATTACTAGAATTTTGATAAATATTTATACTTTGGTCAGCTTCTTCAAATATTTCCTGCTCGGTTAAATTTTGAGTTTCAACCTATGTCTCTTTTTCAAATGCATGTATGATAAATCACATATTGATAGCTTCAAGAGTTATTCGCGTATATATTTCATGTTCATTGATTGATATCTTTCATAGGCGTTTTTAAACTAATGCATGTTCATTTATATATTAATAAATGTACATTTTCATATTCAATTATGTAAATATGTTCATCATTGTATTAATAGTTGTTCATTCCATATTAATAGATGATCATTTCTACACATATATATGTTCATTTCCATATCGATCATTTCAATTGTTATATTTTCATATTCATATGAAAATTGGTTCATTTCAACACTTATTATTGCTCAAATCTAACTAATAATTCTTGTTTTTGTCTATTAGTTAAACAAAGAATCGTGGATATAGTGAGTTACACCACACGATAGCAAGGAAAAAACGGGAAGACGACAAAAATAAGGAAATCAACGATAACACTAGCTTGAATTTTTCGATTTTGGATCGAGAATTCATTGTGTATAATAATATGTGTAGAATTGAGTTGTGTATTTAATATCCAATATTTCAATTTTTGGTGATATAAAATTTCTATTTGATTTTAACAAGAAGGAAATAAACTTTTTTTTTTCCCCAAAGTATTATTACCAATCACATCCTTCAAAAGCAACATTTAAAAGGAAGTAAACTTTTTTTTTTTTCTCCAAAGTATATATAATGTTCATATTTTTTTGGAAAATTTGTCAAAAACAACCTTTTAAATTGTCTATTTTATTAAAAACAACCTTTTAAATTTTTTTTTGCAACTTCAGACCACATTATAAATTTTTTTTACCAAAGACAACCTAATGCTAGTTTTTGGCGTTGACTCTATTTTTCCGATGTTGACCACGAGTGTGTGAGACACGTGACTTGATATATTGCTAATTATACCCCTTTCCCCTCCAATTAATTCCTATTAAAACCCTTCAAAGTGACAAATTACTTTGAGAGAGGAGGGGATTTAGTACGAGTGAATTGGAGGGAAAGGGGTGTAATTAGCAATATATGAGGTCACATACCTCATACACTCGTTGTCAACATCGGAAAAATAGAGTCAACGCCAAAAACTAGCATTAGGTTGTCTTTGATAAAAAAAAATTATAATGTGGTCTGAATTTGTAAAAAAATATTTAAAAGGTTGTTTTAAGTAAAGTGAACACTTTAAAAGGTTGTTTCTAACAAATTTTCCTATTTTTTTTTATGACTTATATAATGTTCATATTTTTTGACGACTTATATAATGTTCATATTAGAAAAACAATATGTTCATAAACAAAAAACTAAATATTCATAACAAATATATATATAAATGAACATTAAAAGTCACATGTACAACTTATATTATAATCCCATAAACACAAATATATATGAGCGTCTTTAATAGAATTATTACAAATACACAAAATAACAAATTTTTAAATATGTTCACTAGTTAAAATATATATGAGCGTCTTTAAAAGAATAAAAAACATTGAAATTCACGTGTACAACATTTATATTCAAATACAACTACAATAATCCTATAGTTTACTACAGAAAACATACATTAAACATAATTGAACATTGGATGATGGAAATGTTCACTTTTGTGTTTATGAAACAATTACATGTAATAGTATAACTGTATGGAAATGCATTATTATTGTAATTAAATTGAATTTATTTTATATTGGAAATTATTTTTAATAACTCTTTATTTATATAAATACAATTCTAAGACGTTTGTATTTGCATACATCTTACTATAAAACCTACACATAGCTCTTGAAATGAACATTTAATCATACAAAAATGAACATATGTTGAAACACGAATAAACAAAAATGTACATTGGATGATGCAATACTTCTAATAATAAAAATGATTTGAACGCACCAATCCATATAAATAAATTTGCTCATTTTTATTGATAAAAAAATTCTTAAAATGCAATTCAAAATATACTAATTTGAACAAAAACTCCTTATTATAAAAATGAACATCTAATGATTTATAAATGAACATTTACCAATACAGAAATGAACATATTATAAAATATTTATAGAAAATTCATAAATGAAAAGGGGCGGGGGCGGGGGCGGGGGCAGGGCACGCGCGGAGGGAGGGTGCAGGTAGTGTTCCCTGCCTTAGAGTTTAGGTAAAAATTTGTAAACTTGGTTATGGTAGTAGATTTGGATTTGAGCTTTCTTTGTTAGTCCATTTTCTTGGGCTTGTGTTGGTTTCATAGTAGCCCAACATATGCTAAGGAGCAAGCAACAAAGTACAATTGTCCTTGCCATTTGTTGGTGCTTTCGTCTTGTATTTTGATTATAAATTAAAAAATAATGAAAGTACGAAGAAAGTAGCTAGAGAAGGAATGCATGTAAATTATAGATATATGGTACGTATATTTATATTGTATGGTTGTAGTATGACTAATGAGATTAGGATTATATCACCTCAAAAAACAGAGTTCGATCTTAATATAAGTAGGTAAGAACTCTAAAGAATGGACATGACAATATGGTTAAATTGGGTTTCAAAAACAAAACTTTGGTGTACCTCCATTTGTACCGAAAAGGATAGTTGCACCCTTATTAATTAAGGTAACTAGCGACGTTATTGCAATAATCTCCCCATAAATCTTTAGTAAAAAGATAAAAGTCAAACTATTTTAAATATTACATTTAGACAAGGAACACCTAATATTGAACTCCTATGACTAGTGATATATGACGATATCTGGGCGAGGGAGCGATATTTAAGGACTAATGATTTTACGCTCTTTATAAGCTTTGGGTGTTTTTAGAAAATTAGATAGTAATGACTTCATATACTTTGGAAGTCTTTTTTTTTGTCCTTCCCGTATCATGATTTCCAAGAATTATCGTTTAAATCGTAGATACATTTTCTTGTCTTACGATTTAAATTACTTAGTAGATAGATCTGTTGGCAAGTTTTGCCACTATCTTAAGATAATTATAAGTATAACCTAACATTAAATGTTATTCTTTCTTGATGATTTTTTGGCCTACTAAATACAAAGTATATGACTAGCCACTTAGCTAGATACATAAAATTGGCTAAACAGCTTAATTACTCAGAGTCTAGCTCTTTTAATTTCTTAGGCCTATATAGTTTTTGATGGAATCATCTGATTTATAGACATAATATTGCTTTCTATGTAATTGTATGAATTTAATTAATTACTAGATTAACCATAGCTTAACCATGATGTACATTGTACGAAGTACATATTGTTCATTGAAGAAATGAAACGATCACAAAGTATACATTCGATCATCTTAAAACAACAATACTTATACTACATTGAGCACATACATACGAATACAACACACATTATGAACTTGCTGCAAGATAAGGATAGGAAAAACATAAAAATGTATTTTGTGACTTTAACAATGCCATTTAAGCAGTCGACTTGTAGTGGCCAAATTGAAGATTTCTGATTTGAGTCTCAATCTAGCAGTATATCGTCTAAGCAACAACCTGTAGCAAATAATTAAATTTTCTTAGAGAACTTAATGATTTAAATACACATGGTTATGCTGTTAACAAGTAGCGAAAAAAAAGTTTATTTGGAAATATCAAGAAAGGGTAGAATTATTGACCTGCTTCACTGCCTCCTTCGAATCCTGGCTATGTTGATAGTAACCTGACATAGAGCTTGTCTTTCATGTCACCAAAGAATCGGAAAAAGGCAAGTCTCCAAGATCTTTTGACCACCAAAGTTCCACAAACTCCCCAAAATCCGATAATGAATCCAAGCACCACGCTGATGTATAACCCCAGATGAAAGTCGTCGATTCCACTCTTATCCTGACGATTGATATCATCTTCATTTCCCGGATTATTGTTGGGTAGTTGATCCCAAGGACATTTTGCAAGTGGCATTCCACAAAGTTCTGGGTTCCCCTCGTACGACGAAGCGTTAAAGGTTTGGAGTTGAGGACCGGTTGGAATTTTTCCGGAAAAGTGGTTATTGGACAAATCCAAGACTCCAAGAGAATTCAAATCAGCAAGGCTCGTAGGAATCTCACCAGAAAGATGGTTGTTTGACAAATCAAGTTTATCCAAAAATGTCAAGTGTCCAATCGCAGTAATATTTCCATGCAAATGATTTCTTGATAAGTTTAAGGTGACAAGCCCCACCAATAATGAAATTTCGACGGGAATTTCTCCTTCTAGCTCGTTGTTAGACATGTCTATTGCTCTGACTAATCCCAAAACGGATCCTATAAGACTTTGATCTTCCCTGTTCCACATGAGTTTTTCGTCATCATTGATGCTACCAGTATAAGCTCTAGTAGTATCATTGTTGGGAATCTCATTATATTCAATTTGTGGTTGTAAATCTGTCCGAGTTCGCATTGCTGTAAGATTATATATGCATTTAGGAATGGTACCAGTAATGCGGTTGGTGGACAGATCCAAAATTTGGAGAGAAGATAATCGACAGAGACTAAAAGGTATCCCTCCAACAAAATGGTTACTTCTTAGGCTGAGATAAGCAAGACTTCCCAAATATTTCCCAATTCCGGTCGGTATATGCCCACTCAATGAATTATTAGCAAGATCGAGATTAACTAAAGACGTACAATTTGTCAATGATCTCACATCTAAAAAGAGCTATTGTCTCTTAAATGTAATGACTCGAGCCTTTTCAAGTAACCAAAGGAAGTTGGTATCTATATGAATTTCACTCTGAATATCAGTAACTAACATTTGTAGATCCGGAAGTGTCCCATAAATCTTGTTATGAGACATGTCAAGATAATAAAGATTTGACGACAATGACATCCAAAAAGACTTTGGAATCCTATCTGATATTCCAACATAAGAAATGTCAAGCAAAGAATAATTTTTTTGACTCAAAAGCCATTTTGGAAACATTGGCCCCAAGCGACATGAACTTAATGCAATGTAATCTAGTTGAAATGGAGGAACCCAATCGGTATCGATATTGAGCAACAACGATGGATTGTTGGACAAATCCATGCGTGTCAATCTTGAAAGATTAGAGAAGTGGTTGCTAGAGAGTGTGCCTTCTAACGAGTTAGAAGAAAGATCCAAACTCTCCAACATTGACAAATTCCCCAAACTCTGACTGATCGTTCCATTTAATAGGTTTTCTCCAAGACTTAGAGCTTTGAGTGAAGAAAAGGTGTCGATTGTGTCTGGGACAGGACCCCAGATTTTGTTTTCATCAAGATATAGAGACAACAATGAATGAGTTGCACATCCATTCAGTTTTTGGATTATGCTCTGGAGCTCTTCGGTGAGATTATTTCTAAACAAGTAAAGCTCTTGTAAGCTACATAGATTACCAAGTGTTTTCGGCAAGAATCGGAAATTATTGTCATAAAGAAAGAGATGTGTGAGAGGCTTTATGTTTGAAATTGTATCTGGAATTGGACTTTCTAATTGATTCACCCCGAGATGAAGGTATGAAAGGGACTTCATGTTACCAAAAGAACTTGGAATTTTACCTTGCAGTTTATTACCACCAAGGTCAAGATATGAAAGAGCATGCAAGTTTTCAAATGCAGTGGGAATAGGACCTTTCAATTGATTAGCCATGAGATCAAGATGTGAAAGGTGATCATTTACTCCACTCAAATTGAACAACCACTTGAATATTGAATCATCAATTACATTGTTCCCAAGGCTAATAACAGAAAAAGTAGTTGATGAGTTTTGGTATGATGGTATTTGTGGAGGTAATGCAGGAAGATTACAACCGTCCAAGTGAAGGACCTGTAGATGTGGGAGGTTGTTCATGATTTGGAACCAATTTGTGGCTTTACTAAGATCGATGTCACCCAAATCAATGTATCTTAATAAAGTTAGGCGTGAAAGCCATGACAAGTTTCTTACATAACGATTGTAAATTACATTATATTGCTCATCATAAGAAATTGATGAACTGAGATCAAGAGAAATTAAGCTAGAAAGATTTCCGAGCTGGTTAGGAACTTCTCCCTTGAATCCAGAGAAAGAAAGATTAAGGTGTTTCAAATTCACAAGGGAGCCAATAAAAGTGGGGATGGGTTGGTTGAAGTTATTTAAGCTGAGGTCTAAGTAACTTAAATGTGTCAAATTTAAAAGAGATGAGCTTACTTTACCTTGGAGACAATGATCCTCTAAATCATGTTTGTAAACTCCTGGAAGATCGAGCTTAATGACATTACCAGTGCGGTTGCTGCATTGAATGCCATGCCAATGACAACAATTTTTATCATCATCTTCCCAAGTGGACAAGACCCCGCAAAGATCGACTCGGATGCCCTCTTTGAATTTCAACAAAGCTTCTCTTTCTTTCTCAGGACACATGAATGCCATCCCATGATCATCAGCCAAGCTGAAGTAGGAAGATAGCAAAAGCAAAGAAAGAAGGTTAAGATAAGATGTATTATTCATTGTACGTGATTGAATTATGATTAATAGATGGGTGTGTTTGATTGTAAATATGCTTAAAATTTTAAGGTATTTATAGAATAAAAAACTACGTAATAAGTAGACTTTTCTAGATTTAAAAGTCTTGTAATACTATTGAATTGTACCCTTACAACCTCACATTTGTATTAAAAGGCTTAAGTGTACTCCCTCTGTCCCCGAAAAAATGACCCATTTGGGTTGATTTTGCGGATATTAAGAAACTTAATTTGCAAGTAAAAATGTATGGGAAAATACAAGTCATTAATAATTTGCAAGTACAAATGTATGGGAAAACACAAGAAAAATTAATGGTGGCATGAGAGAGGAAAAAAATTTAAAATTTAGAGAGGAGATGTCACAAAGATATGAAAAAAGCAAGGTTAAAATAGGGAGAAGGAGCTATATGTCAAAAATATTTGAGAATATATTGGTAAATTTTGTGATTTTAATAGATGTTGGGTTTAACAAATGGATCATTTTTTTTGGGACTGAAATTAGACCAAATGTGTCGTTCTTTAAGGGACGGAGGGAGTAATATATAGTCCTGTAGAAAATTCCATATTTATTGTGCATATTCTTTTTTTTTTTTTTTTTTTTTTTTTTTTTTTTTGACAACATGTGCATATTCATTGAATTGAATTCCTACATTTAACTTTTCAAAAGTATGAGTAAACTATTATGAATAGTGTTGAGACTATCATGTCCTTAAAAATGTTTATTTACATATTTATCTCTTTTAAAAAAAGTACTCCGTATGACCACACTATAAATAGTGTTAAGTCGATTATGTCCCTAAACTGTTTATTTACACCATATTTGCCCTCATTAATGTTAATTATTTATTTTTTTTTAACTTTCAAGAACAGCGTGTACATTTATACCCCTAAAAAAAAATATCTGTTTACATATTTCTGTAATTAGGCCCTGTTCTCTTCACCTTAAAAAAATAATATTAAGTAAAAATAATTTCAGTTCAGTTAAATTAATTTCAGTTCAGTAAAAAATATTTCAGTTCAGTAAAAATAAGTTCAGTTCAGTAAAATTCAGTTTTCTTAAAGAAGAATTATTATAGAAAATCAGTAAAAATAATTTCAGTTCAGTAAAAATAATTTCAGTTCAGTAAAATTCAGTTCAGTTCAGTAAAAATAAGTTCAGTTCAGTAAAAATAAGTTCAGTTCAGCAAAATTAAGGTGAATCAAACAGGGCCTTAATATAATTAATGATGTCTAATCGAAAGAATCTCCGGACATGACTAGGTATAACGCGCCTTGCGCATGTTAGGCACGCTAGTAATAATGAGAAAAGTTATACAAGGCCATAAATAAAAGTCTTGTTGGTTCATCGACTTCAAGTCTTCTTGTCGTGTTTATACGCTGGGCTACTTTCCTTTTCAAATTGAGAGAGTGGAAGGGGGTGTCTGTGTATTGATTTTACCATAAATTTTATAAGTAGTTATTATATGATTATGTGATTGAGTTTATTTGATTTTAGTGTGAAATGAGTTTTCGAGAGTTTGATAAAATAAGGTATTTTTTTTTATAGTAAAATTAATTTATAATAAAAAACCCATGCAATGTTAAAAAAAAATAAAAAATAAAAAATAAAACAAATTTAACAAATGCATACTACGTTACATATTGAAGTAAATAAAAATTTCTTTCACAAAAATTACGTTATCGAAGAGACAATCTCACAATCTTGTGTAATTTTGATACTTTTTGACCAAGCTTTTTTATTGTATTCGAAAACTTGAGTACTCGTATAAGAAATTTCCTTCAATCCCAAATCCAGGTCTATTACCATGAGCAATTAATACGAGTACTTAGGGCCCATTCGCGTTTATTGAACTGAGCTGAATTGAACTGATTGGAGCCGAATTGAACTGAATTGATTGGAGCTGAACTGAATTGGCCTGAGCTGAAATGAATATTTTATGAGAGACGGAAATTAGGAGCTGAACTGAATTGAACTGATTGAAGCTGAACAGATTTGAACTGAACTGAACTGAAATTAAGTAAATGTGAACAGGCCCTTTGGAATAATACTCGTAACTAATTTGGTTACTATAATATAATCCATCTTTTTAGTTATATATATATATATATATATATATATATATATATATATATATATATATATATATTTGTAAATGACTTTTTTCTTTTTCTTTTTTTGTTGCCTAATACGCAGATTTTTTAAGTTATTATTAAATATATATAAATGACATGTGTCGTTTCTGAATATATATGTATATTCAATTTTCTGAATATATATATTCAAAGAAGATCAATTTCCGCAAAAGTTGTCAATTTTGCTTTTAGTATAAAGCTATTGATGAAGGAAAGATCAACATATTTTCTTGTATATAAAGAGTTGAGCATCCAAAGAGCGCAGCTCTCAAATATGCTACGTGTATACAAATTAGGGCCCAAAACATTTATACATCTTTAAAAAAGAAAACATTCATCAAATTTAGGGTATGTTCGCTTACGTTGAAATTCAGTCCAATTCAATTCACTTCAGTTCAGCTCCGATCCTTATTTCCTTCTCTTATAAAATATTCAAATTAGTTCAGTTCAGCTGAGTCCAGTCAATGAGAACAGACCCTTAGTACTCACAAATTAGAGAAAAGACACTCGAATTTTTTTACTTTATTTATATGAGAAAAATATGCTTTAGTGGAGAATAATACAATATTCATTTAATAATTTTATTTTAAAAGAATTCTCGTTTTTTTTTTTTTTTTTTTTTTTTTTTTTTTTTTTTTTTTTTTTTGTAAGAAGTCCTAAAGGATATTAAATTTCATTAATAATAGTCATACGGCATCTACAATTGACAATTAACGATAATGAAAACGAATTTAACAAAATCAAACAAGAATAAATCGGGGAAGGGCTAAGAATCCAAATACGTAAATATAAAAATTCGGCAC
The DNA here is from genome assembly GCF_948465745.1 of Chenopodium album. Classification (NCBI taxonomy): domain Eukaryota; kingdom Viridiplantae; phylum Streptophyta; class Magnoliopsida; order Caryophyllales; family Amaranthaceae; genus Chenopodium; species Chenopodium album. Next base: position 31,283,264 of record NC_137856.1, on the reverse strand, counting down.
ATTCTCGGTTCGTTGTCTCATACAACTTTTTGAGTGGATCCGTCGTCGCCGCATCGTAATTTTGGGAGAAAGAAAATTCTTGTGTTGATTCTGTAACCCGAATCCGAGCAATAATCAATAGTAGGCCCGCACAACCAGAGACCAAATTAAGCACAAATAAAACCTTGTCTTTCGAAGGAGTCCGAAAAACCTTGTCTTTCGAAGGAGATCGAAAAAACCTTGTCTTTCGAAGAAGATAAACCCTTTCTTTCGAGGGAGAAATTATTGTAACCTAAGAAACAAAATTAAAAACTTAAAAGAAAATAAAGATTGGGGTTTTTCACCGGTGAAATCCGATTGAAGCTCCTTCAAAATTGACAATGAAAGCTAAACATTAGGAGAGAGAAGAGAGAGAGAGGAGGCTAGGGGTTTTTTGATAAAAAAGAATTCTCGTTTAATACAAAGCAGATTAAATTAACTAAAAAAAAAAGGATTCAATATTACTTATGATTGCACATCAGCGCATTAAACATAGGTCCATGACCATGGCTATATTTTGAAGGTATATTTGTTATCCTTTGAAGATTTTTTTTTATTTTTTTATTTAATATATATAACTATATATGTATGATTTTGATTTAAAGATTGCACATTAACCATGGGTCCATGGTTATATTTTTATGGTAAAACAATCATATCAGCAAGGGTATGTTCTGTTCACCTTATTTTCATTTATTTCAGGTGTTATAAATTCAGATCAGTTTGATAAGTTCTGATAAGGGTTAACAAAATACAAATTACAACTAGAATAAGTCTCAATAAGGTTTAAGAAGTTCAGATAAGTTCAGATCAGTGAAAATCAAGTGAATATAATACACCCTTAAATACATAAGTACAATAATTTAAGTTAGTAAAAGATAAATTCTGGACATCAATTTGACAGAAGATAAATTTACTAGTTACTCGTATTATCCTCTCATTATTGATTACAAAGTTGACTAAAGTTCCAAATTTATATATTTATTTATTTATTTATTTTGGTAGAGAGTTCCACATGTATAGTAATTCATATCTTTGTAATTTAACTATTTAAGGCCCTATTTGATTCACCTTAATTTTACTAAACTGAAATTATTTTTACTGAACTGAACTTATTTTTACTGAACTGAACTGAATTTTACTGAACTGAAATTATTTTTACTGAACTTAAATTATTTTTACTGAACTGAAATTATTTTTACTGATTTTCTATTATAATTCTTCTTTAAGAAAACTGAATTTTACTGAACTGAACTTATTTTTACTGAACTGAAATTATTTTTACTGAACTGAAATTAATTTTACTGAACTGAACTTATTTTTACTGAACTGAAATTATTTTTACTTAATATTATTTTTTTAAGGTGAAGAGAACAGGGCCTAAGTCAATGTAAATATTTTAGCCTAGAATTAAGCCATCCACTATTGTAGTATCATCTTTCATATTTTGTCATATACTTCCTAAACTCACGCCACTTAAAAAAGAAATCACCCCCACTTCCTAATTTATAGGTTTATTATAAAAAATTAAAAAAATTGAATGATTATTTTTTAAAGCTTCAAACGTTTAGTAATAGCAGACAAATAACAAAATTTAACCGGTCACATATAACTTATAAAATCCCTACATAAGTCGTAATACATTAACAGTTAAAGGAAGTTACATAATTCAAGTTTCGAGCTGGGACATCACCTTTCCTTTAAAAAAAAAAGTCGTATTACATAAGTATTGTTATGGTAATGAGTATAGAAATATTATGTCCATCTTCAACAATATCATAGCAGCTTCAACATTCAACCATGACAAATTACTATCAAGTTCATATGATTTTTCAAAATTATAAGATCTGATAGTGTTTTTTATATGAATTTTTGTTACAGATAAGTATTCAAATCATAGAGTTAATTTGACTTAAAATTGAAGCACATTTATGATAATCTAATATTAATTTTATTAATTTCATATACAATTAAGTAATTTATGTACGAGTTTTATACGACGGTTGAAGGCTTTTGGTTGAAGATGAAGATTTTATGTTGAACATGACATGATACGTAGTTGAGATTCATATGAAGTTATTTAAGGCTGGGGATGAAATAATTATTTTGGAGTAATTGTTTTTATTTAAATAAAAAAAAAATTTCGTTCGTTAAATATAAATCAATTAAACAAACAGTCCCTTGATGACTGTTTTGCATAAGTGTTAATTGGACGAATAAGATTAATCAATTAATAAATAAATGCTTTAGATTTAGGGCCTATTCACATTTACCGAACTAGGGCCTGTTCTCATTGACTGAAATCAGCTGAACTGAACTGAACAGAACTGAACTGAACTGAACTCAGCTGAACTGAACTGAACTGAACTGAAATGAATATTTTATAAGAGAAGGAAATTAGGAGCTGAACTGAACTGAACTGAATTGAGCTGAACTGAACTGAACTGAACTGAACTCAGTTGAACTGAACTGAACTGAACTGAACTGAATTTCAACGTAAGAGAACAGGCCCTAAGCTGAACTGAACGGGACTGATTGGAGCTGAACTGAACTGAAGTGAATTGATTGGAGCTGAATTGAACTAAAATTAAGTAAATCTCAACAAGCCCTTAATCTCTTATTGTAGTTGACCATAGTCGTCCGAAATCGACAACTACGGTAAAATTTTTACTAAATTACATTTCTACTTTCCTCTATTTTGTGAGAAATAAATGTTAGAAATAGGAATGTAATTTAGAGACGGAGAAAGTAATAAACATATAAATAAATTTAATGATAGCTCACAATGTTCTTTTGTGCATGTTGACTTTTATGACCAAAGATTTTAAAGTTCGATCATAATAATGAAAATAACTCAAACACTATATTATAAAACTGATGAAATGTAACACCCCAATAATTCCCCTTTTTTCAAACTACTTAATTTAAATAAAATAGTGGAGAACCATTGGCATGCTACCGCCACGCGTTAAAACGTTAAGGCTTTATCAAAGTATCGCAGCGGAAAAACAAACTTAAGTCTTTAAAATAACATAGTTTAGAAAACGAATAAGTCAAAGCTTACAAATTGGAACCATATAAGGCCCTTATTTAAAACCATACCAATAATCAAAGTCCAAAATATAAATGAAATAGCAATGCATAAATAAGTTCAACACAAGAATCGAATACTCTCAATCACACCAATCCCTTAACAATGCGTTTGTCAAATCCCTGAACTTCACATCATCAAGCTAACCTGTGCATACTGCTCCCCAATAATACAAGTGTAATAATTGGATCATCACAGGGTCATTGAAAGGCGAAGGCCATGACCAAAGGAAACACACACAAAAGCACGCAATCAGCAAAGCTGAGTACATACAAGCTACAACGTACAAAACCTAGCATGCTCAATTAATTAAAGTAAATAAACATACAACACGAATTCATTAATCAAGACTCCACATTTAGACAATTCAATTGACTCAATATACTTACTAATTAATTCCAAACACTTGACTTTATATTTAATCCAATTAATTTAATTTGGAGTAGGCAATAGACCAGGTTGTCCAATCCACCAAATCATTTTGGTCCCAAATGACCATTTGAAATAAAAGTTTAGCGCGATGCAAGAATGGGCGCGACTCCATTCTCACAAAGTTAGTCTAGGATCCCATCTAACTTTCATTATAAAATAAAATGTAAATACCAAAAGAGAAGAGGACATGTTGATCAAACAAGCCTCGAAAAGCCACGGGCTACCACCGTGTACCCCAACCCATAATTGTCAATATTCTAGAAGTGCACGCTTTCTAGAGTTTTATTGCTCATCCATGTTTCACTTTACGTGATTACAATTTTAATTAATAGCCGACTCAATCAAGAAGACCACACATAACAATCATACATCAATTCATTTTTAATCTTATTTAGGACAATGGTGATCACATCACAAATTGACCTTTAATTCCATTAAACTTCCAAATTATTCAAAATTGTTGAACATAGTCAACTCACCTAGCCATTTCGGCTTAATCCACCTTTACTCAACATACTAGAAAGTTATGATTGAGTAATAAATAAATAATAATAACCTTGTGGAATAATTAATAAATTCATTCCACTTAAACCATTCCATTCCAGTCCTTTAATAATCCAAATGTGGTTAACAAACCAATCCAATAAAATATGTTTGTATCAACATTCCATACAAACAATTAATCCAATATATTTCAACATGTTTGCATCCATAATTCCATACAAACATAATCAATTCACCAAAACATATCTCATAAACATAAACGCATGAATTAAATCAATGTGAACCAAACAATTTCCATCCAAGTTTTCCCTAATCATGAAACTAAGTTCTTTCCTTTTGGTATCTAAACATGATACTACTTATAACGAACTAGACATGTACGTACCTCGTACAAACAATCCTTTGAGCCACTTTTAATCACTTAAAATTCTCCTAGGGAATAATCACTTCCTAGAAAACAACCCATAACAATAAATTAATACTTAACCAAATTTCCAGCAATATAATTTAGATTAAAAGTCCTTAAAACTTCATTAAAAACATGTTTTTATGGTTAATTAATCATTAGAAATTGACTAGGAACAAAAGCCCCAAATTAATTAGTCATAAGAACCCTAAAATCCAAATTTAAATAAATTGAAACCCAAGGTTTTAAAATTATAAAATCTGAAAAAATTATAGCATCATTAAAATCTGAAATTACAAGTTTAAGCTATCAAAAACATGAATTTGATACTAAAAACATAAACTTTATACTACAAAAACAAAACCCAAAACTAATACATTTATAATTAAATAAGTAGTAAAAACAAAGGAGGAATAAGGGGAAAGATGGCCACGGCTGGTGGCCAGCGGTGGCTGGGCAAACCGCCGGTGGTCGGCGCCGGTTTCTGGCAGGTAGGGGCGGCGGACTCAGCAGCAACAGTGAGTAGTAACTCACGTAGGAAAGGAGAAAGAAAGAAAGGAAAGAAAGGAAAGAAAGAAAAAAAAAAAAAGAAAAGGAAAAGAAAGGGGAAAAAAAAAGAAAAAGGAAAAAGAAAATAAAGGAAAATAAAATAAAGAAAATAAAGAGGAGGAAAAATAAGACTAACCTTTTGTGTGGGGAAAAATTTGGGGATGTATGGGGTGTTTATAGGAGAGAGAGTGGTGTAGGGTTAGTTTTAAGATTGAGCCTCATAAAATTAATGGGCCAATGAGATAAATGAAATGGGCTAGCTTTGTTTAATATGTATGGCATAAATTGTTGAATGGACAATTAAAATAAAAATCCTTTTGGAACAAAATCAATCATCAACCCAAAAATAAATTGGAACTTTAAAACTTAAATCTCGAAAAAACACATATAAATATTATAAATAAAATAAAAATTCATTTATAATATATTTATAAATACGGGGGATTACATGAAATATTATTAGGAAGATAAATAATATATAATATAATGATATCTAGAAGGGGGACTAGTTATTTTACGTATGTTAGCAGCTTTAGGTGTTTTGAAAAATTAGACAAGTAATGATTTTTACTCAAGAAATCTTGTTTTTCGTCCTTCCCGGTATCATGATTTCCAAGAATTGTCCTTAAAGTCATAGATATACGTTTTCTTGTTTAAAGATTTATATTACTTAGGGCAGGGGTGGAACTAGAATTTTTTTATGGGTAAATTCAAGTTGATCTATGAGATAAATGATGTGAATAAATCTCCTCTCACAATTTATTCATTTTCTTTTATATTTTAAATGATAAAAGTAAAATAATAAAGTGGCACAGATTTCAACACATAAAGTTGTGAGAGGAGATAAATTAGATTGTCAATCTCTGAGATCAACTGGGGCTCCCTCTTTTTTTATTAGGGAGGCCCAACTTATTAACTTAATATATGTCCTTATATATTGTACACAAATATAATGTCGAAATGTGAAAAAATAATGAAAAAATATAATCCCTCCGTTCCTTTTTACTCACAACAATTACCATATTTAGCCATTACACATTACTTGCAAAACTTTTTTTTCCTTCTTTTTATGGTAGGTTTTAAATGGTAAAATGACAATTTTACCCTTATTTTTTTTGTAAACCTTTTCTAATTTTCCCTAAACTATGCTTATTTAACTCCTAATCTAATTCACTAACTCTAATCTAATCTAACTATTACCACCAAAAATTACCCACCTCAATTTGATTTCATTAGAAATCATCCAACCTCTCAACTACCAGAATTGAATGAAGAACATTCAACATTCAATTCTCCTCGACCATGGTTCCCAGATCTTCCTTCTTCTGGAGATTTCTCTAGAAGAACACCATAAACCCTAGATCTACTCCATTATCCTCCTTTCTCTCTCATCTTCTTCCTCTGTTCTCTCTCGTCCTTCTTTTCTATCAAACCCTAACTGCGATTTCTTCTTCTCTGTCCTCTCTCTTCCTTCTTGTTCCCTGAGAAAATGAGTTTTGAAAAACGCGAAAAGGAGTCCCTTGAACTTTCTAAGAAAGATTACAACACTATCACTCGTTATCGCCCTCAATGAGGAACTAGAATCATGAAACCAGTTCGCCGTTGCTCTGCGTCCTTTTCCAGGTTCAAATGAAGCAAAATTGGGGCAAAATTGGTGGAGTACATCTCCAACGACGATGAGAAGGAGGATGTGGAGTCAGTTCCGGTGCAAACTGTAGAAGTTCTGGTGTCGGTGGTTGTTGATCTACCTGCTACTGGTGGTGAAGTGGTTGACACTAATGATGGGGTGAAGGGAAGCCCTAAAAAGGCTGAATCGGGGAAGAAGGACACCCCTAAGAAGGCTTCAGGCAGTGGTGGGTCACCTCGTGGACAGAAGAGGCGCAGATCTGTCTGGAGGGATGACTACAGTGACTGGGATCCCTGCTACTTGACCTATTTGTGGGACAAGTACCCTCATGACTTCCCCCCAGATCTCTAATCTTGCAGCGTAACTATTACTAAACCCTAATTGCTTGATTTTTGCTTAAATTTGAGTCCCTTTTAATTACATATGCATCTGTTTCTGTCCATGAGTTTGATGTTGTTGGCTTAATTAGTTGGTTCTGGTTGCTCTGATTGAGGCTGATTCATGTTGTTATTGTTGGTTGTTGCTTGTAGTTGACAGATGTGGTCCATTTTTCATGATTTTGAGTATGTTGGGTGATGTTTTTGATGTTGGTTGGTGTGATTATGTGTGTTCTCTTTTTTTAATTGATTATGCTTGCTATGAGTCCCTTAATGCTGGTTGGTATGAGTTGTAGTTGATGTGTTGGATTTTTGTTGGTTGGTTGTTGATTTAAGTGTATAGTGATGCAGCTTGGAGGTGTAGTGATGTACGGATGATGACCCTGAAGCTTGTGGAATAGACCCTGGGTTTCTCTGGTTTGATGTGTGCTTTTGTTGTTGGCATTGTGTACAAATACTAGGGAGTCCCTTTTGGTGATTGTAATATTGATGCATTGAGTCCCCCCCACCTACTTTGCATCATATTTGTATGAAATTCCAAATGATGAAGACTTGACCCCATTATGGAAGGATGCTCCAACATTTTTTTTAAAAAAGATGTTGTTGAGGTGCCTTCTTATGGTTGCTAACATGGTTAATCCATTCCCATTTGATAGAACTTAGATACAATGACCCTGCCATAAATGTACACCTTCAAATCATGTTAATATTTCCACTTGATTTGGGCAAAAAATTGTTGATTGTACAAAAGCACTAATCCATATGCACTACCTTGTCATAACTGCCTACTTACTCTATTTAACAAAAGACACCTAACCATTAAAAAACATACAAAAAACCTAGTTTTAGTGTAAATGGTTATGTGTGGCAGTCTCTGATCTTGAATATGTTGTGACTTATCTGTTCCTTTGCAAAAAGTTGTTAGTTAATTACAAAAAGTTGTGTCTTCTCTCCACTTCTGTCTTCAACACCTACTTGAGTGGCAGCCAAAAACTCTTCATCTTTTGGAACTTGATGGGGCCTAGCATTGTCCCATTGTATGATTATATTTTTTGACAACTGTGGTGGCCATTCTGCATGTATTGTTGGAATGATTTTGTCCAAAATCATTTCCCTAATTGTACCTTTGTTTACACTTTGAATGGATTTTGTTTCCATTGTGCCTGTCTCTCTGTTCTTGCTTTTCTTTCTGACCCTTTCATGCTTTACAAAGGGGAACAAACCATACTTCCCTGAGTATAGCAGAGTCCCATCTTCTGCATATAAAGGTTTACCTACCATTCCCATGAACATAGGCTTCAATTTAAACCTTTTGGACTGTTGTGCTCTGTATGGAACCTCCTCATTTAGTGTCAGATAAAAAGTCCTTGTCTTTGGGTTCAAGTAAAACCACTTCTCATCAATATGGATGTGATGTTGCATATCCATGAATGAAGGTTTTGCCTCACTTGGAACTGGATGTATGTGCTGTAGAACCCACTTGGGCCTTGCAATCTTGTGGTTATCTGTAAGTGCTGGGTTTGGTTGCTGATACTGCCCTGAGTCTGCTTTTTTTTTCAATCTGTGTATAAGCACATGACTCACATTCAAAGTTGCACCATAGCTTCTGTTTGTGGTTCTCTTGTATAGTGGCACAGACATAAGCCACTCATCAGAGTACTCAGTAGGCTCATTTCAACCTGTTTTGCCCAAACTTCTTGGTTCTGACATCCACTGCTTCTCCCGGTTGCATGTGTCTTTTGATTTCTTTAAGCCACCTGTTTGTTGTGGATTTGTGTACATGATGTTTCTTTGCCAAAGAGGTGAGCATTCCTCTTGGGAGTGAGTCACCTTCCATATTTAGCAGAAAATCATCAACAATCTGCCTTTCCTATTGAATGCTTAGTTCTCTGCTTTGCCTCCCATTGTTTAGCATGATTGTCCTGCTCTTCCTCTAAATCTGAGTCCCTTGTCTAAGTTTCTTCACTGTGATATGCTTCATGAGCAGTTGGTTGATATTGAAAAACTCATCCTCGATTTCTACCATTAGTCCTGTTTTTTTTTTTTTTTTTTTTTTTTTTTTTTTTTTTTTGCTGATTTGATGGTAGGTGATGAAGTGGAGGTGACTTGCCTTTTTTTTTTGAGAGATTTCAATGGAGCCTAATTCTGTACAAATTCGCTAATGCTGCTACTACTAACTCAACAATTAGGAATTAGGACTAATTCTAGATGATGATGATGGTGTTTTGTAATTTTCAAACTTTGAAACTTAGGTTTTTGGTCTGTAATTTCAGTAAACAATTCGAATTCCCACCCCCCTCCCCAATCCCTTTTGAAACGTTGATGAAGTATGGTTGTGAATGAAACAGGTTGCTCCTATTAAAGGGAGCTTATGGTTTGAATTTGATTTTAAAGCTTTTGAAATTTTCATGAAAATTTTGGAGGCAAAATAAAATTTGGAAGCTAAAAGAATTAGCCTCCAAAATTCTGTCAGCCAAAAGGGGAAAAAGGGAGGGAAAGGAGAGAGAAAAAAAACAAAAAAGTCACATGCAACTTATTTGGTAGAGAGGTCGAGATGTGAAAGAGGTTGTATATCTTCAAATGCATTTGGAATTGATCCTTCGAGCTGATTAGAATTGAGATTGATATGTACAAAGTGAGGGTTAATATCATTCAAATGGGAAAACCATTGGAATATTGATGAATCCAAGTTGTTCATCGCTAGATTAATAGTTGAAAGAGTTATTGAGAAATTTTTGTATGAAAGTGGCCATGGAACTCTAGAATAAAGTTTACAAGAATCCAAGTAAAGAAAATCTAATGATGGAAAGTTGTTCATGATTTGGAGCCAGTTTATGGCCATACTAAGATCTATACCACTCAAGTTAATGTATCGCAAACATGTTAAGCACGAAAGCTATGCCAAGTTTTTTTACATAATGATTGCACTGTCTGTCCTCAATCCAATATATAGAAATAGTTCCAAATGAAGAATATTAACTGAGATCAAGATACATTAAGCGTGAAAGATTTTTGAGCTAGTTAGGAATCTCTCCAACAAATCCAGCAAAATAAAGATTGAGATATTTTAAATTGCATGGGGAACCAATATAGGTGGGGATTTGTTGGTTTTGGAAGTAATTGAAACTAAGGTCCAAGTAAGTCAAATGCTTCAAATCAACAAGGGAAGAACTCACTTTACCTTGCAAACAACGATCCTTATAGTAAGAAGTGTAAGCCCCATGAAGGTTGAGCTTAATGACATTACCAGTGCGGTTGTTGCATCGAATGCCATGCCACTGACAACATTTTTTGTTATCATCATCAACCACCCAAGACGACAACGTCCCACAACGATCAACTTGGATCCCTTCTTTGAATTTTGATATTCATGTTTTATATGTTATTTTATCCCCCGTCCCACTGTCACTTACATGCATATTTGAGCTCTTCGGAGCTATTTTTGGTTCTAATGTGTGGTTTCAAGTGTTTTGTAGAGTTGGCATTTGTTTTGTAGGAATAACCTGAATTTGTCGATATTTCCTATGGTTTTACAGCTACTACGAGATATTGGAGCCGTAGTACATTCATGACTGTTAATCGTAGCCCATGACCGATTGTATTGGTGATTAAGGGCTTGGTTCGTGGAATTGGTCTGAGCAATGGACCAAGAAGTTTTGGGCCTTGACAATTGGAGCCCATGAAAAGTTGAAGAGAAGCTCAAGGTGCCCAAGAGAAAAGCCAGGCTCGATCGGCAGGCCATTGGCTCGATCGGGCGGTTGCGCAAAAACAAGCATTCGATATATTTAGGCAGCTTAAGATATCTTGGAGTTTAGTTTTAATACTCTTTTGTAATCTTTCTTAGCCACATTTTTCATTATTCTCTTTCCCATACTAAAACTTTAGAAAGCTTTTTAGTTGGTGATTATTGTTAAACTCAAGTTCTTCCCCTTTTTTTTTATCCATCAAAAAAAAAAAAAAAAGTTCTTCCCTTTTTTAGTGCAATTTCATATTTCCTTCTTCTCTCTTTATTGCTTATTTTCTTGCGTTGATCTTAATCATGTTTTCTTTAATTGCTTTGTTTAGATTTAATTATGTGTGAGTAGTTTAATTCTAGGGTTCTTGGGGGATCCATAATTAATATGAAGGGATAATTTGTTATTATTGATTATTGATATTGCTTGATAATTTCTTATTGAATTGGTTTAATTCTTTGCAATTGGATTATGAATCGAGCAGATGTGATTTGATTGTAAAAGTATAGCAATATTGAATTGATGAATCGAGCAGATGTTAATTTGATATTAAAGGCTATTTCAACAGGAATTTAGATCTAGTAAATTGCGAGAGCATGTTAGATTTATGTTGATTAATAAATTGCGAGAGCCTGTTAAACATGTTTTATGTGCAATGTTGATTTTGATTGTTATGTTTTATCCCGGAATATTAATTATTGGTGAACCTGTAACCCTAGGTCTTTTATTAATTGATTTCTCCTTATTCTTAATATAATCTCCTTAGTTTAGTTCCCTTAATAACAACAATTTGGTTACTTGATAATTAATTTAGATTATAATAATTAGTTAGGAATAAAAAAATTTATTTCACTGTGGATTTGATCCTACTTCCCTATCTACATTAGTTAGAGGACTTAGGTAATACTTTTGATTAGGTGATACGACTTTAGCCTGTCAAATTTCAATAGAGATTCTCCCTCACGGTCGAAGCACTTAGCAAGACAACTCAAGTAACAGGATACAAAAATTAAAGAAAGGAAAAGGTGAAGTTTATGGAAATTTTGCTAACAACTACCATTCAAATAACCACTTTTGGGAACGACTACCATTTAAAATTTTCTTTTAAAAAAACTACCACAAAGTCACAAAAACTTTGAGTAGCACTACCACGTTTTATTTTCCGGCAAAAATTTCCGGTTGAAATATCATAGTTTATAAAATTTCAATCAATTGTGGTATAGAAAACAAGAGATTTCGATAGTAAAACACAATTATAGATCAATTATCTTTAATTTTGTATTATAGTTTATTTAATTTCTCAATTAAATCTTAAAATTAGGGTTTATGGTCAAAAAATTAAATTTAGGGCTTTACGAAATTGGGGGATTTGGGGCAATTGAAGTGTATAATCCAATTAAGGGTTAATATAGTGCAATATTGTCATTTTATTTAGGTTTTTTGAGGGAAATTTTATAAAATATGCCCCAAAAGCGGAGATTCTTGCTGGAAACAATAAATGTGGTAGTGCTACTTAAACTTTTTGTGTTTTTGTGATAGTTTTTTTAAAAGAAATTTTAAATAGTAGTTCTCAAAAGTGATCAGTTAAATGGTA